>NC_135449.1:3680606-5018106 GCF_051991255.1 Vanacampus margaritifer
GTCATTATTTCGAAAAACTGCATTAAGAGCGCGTGCACACCACACAGAGCTCCGCAAGACAAAGAGCAGCTGGACGTGAGTGATCACAAACCATCATTGGACTCCCAACTTTGTCAACACACACACAAACATTGCTGTCTTACATGGTAGCTTGTGGAAGAAAAAATCAAGCAACCAGCAGACAGCACAGAGCTGATTTCCTGCAGGACAGCCCAAAAATAAAGATCCCCTTCCACACAGCTTTAAAAAAAAAAAAAAACACACACACACTCTCACTACTTACCCAAATCCTCCATGGTGGAACACCCCAGCTTGGATCCTATGTGTGTGTGTGTGCTATTGTCTGGCTGCAATAACTTCTCATGCACCGTTATTCGCCCACACAGGAGGAAGAGGAGAGGAGGGCGTCCCGTCTGTTTTTTTTTTTTTTTCACTTACTCCTTCCCACTTCCTGTGTAATGCCTCCTCGCAGTCGGGAAGGCGTTAACTGAAAGGGGGGGGAATGCGGTTCCCAGCCCGCATTCCCTGGACACATGACGTCACCGCATGACTAGCTGGAGGGAAGACATTCCCGGTCTGAGGGGGACAAATTGAGTTTAAGTGGCAGTGCATGCGAGCTGCGCAAACTCCTGTCAGGAAAAACGTGCATTTATGTCTTCACGTGAAGTAAATTAAGGGCTTCGAGTCGGATGCCCCCCCCCCCCCCTCGCATTAAATTTCAAAAGTCCGTGAACAAAATAGCTACGGTGTTTTCTAAAAATATACAAAATACCAAATAGCTGCCTTGACAAATAACTTACAAATTATTTTCTTGTTGTTGTTGAATGTTAGTCATAATGGTGATACATGAAGAGCTATATTTTTTCGTAGCGTTGTCAAAGTTAAAGCTTTAACTCCGCAGTTAATCTTTTAACTTTGACAGCACAATTATTATTATTTTTTTTGTAGTATTTGCTGCAAAAAGTTTCTAACCACTGATAAGAGGAAGATCGTGTCACTCACTCACTTCACAAGCCCGTTATTCATATCAACCGGAAAACAAGTACTTGTTCTTGTCCAGTTAGCATAACAGCTAGCACAGCTAGCATGCACTCGAGCTAATAGCATTAACTTACAACCGTCACGGTAATTAGAGTATAACTCAAATTAAATTAGTATTCAAATAAAATTAAAATTGTAAAGGATTTTTTTTTTTCAGGTGCCATAAAAAATTGCACCAAAGAGAAAAACACGACAAATAAATTTACCAATGGTTATTGAGCTATACCACTGGGCGTTATTTTATTTTGAAATGGCTTGGTCAGAACCAACAAAAAGCCAAAAAATGGTCAAATAACGCCCAGGGGTTAATGGATTATTTTCTTTTTTTTTTATGGAAGTTTCCTTTTTTTTTTTTATACTTGGAAGATGAAAATGTGCTTTCAAAATCACCATGAATGGAATACTTTTTTTAAATTTTTTTATAAATACCTGTACACATGAATGGGATTTCTCTCTTAAAAAATTGGTCCTAAACCACATGATTATTTTAGTTAAGACTAAATCCCAGTTTCTTTAACATCTTGGTGGGTGGGGAGAGTATTTGATAAAGCCTGCCATGCAATCTGATAAGAAAAGTTCCCAACACTCAATTGTTGACTTTTTTTTTTTTTTTACTTTACTGCTTCCTCACAGAAGACTATAATCTCGGCGTCCAGTCCCGGGTACAGCCTATACCTGTAACCCAAAGTCGGCCGGGATAGACCGTAGCTTACCTGTGACCAAATGCTCTAGAAAACAGTTAAATTCTAAAACAGACGTCTTTGCATTGACTTTAAAATGTTCCACTAGTAAAATATTTCAGAGAAGAAAGACAAAAGTGTAAAAAAACAAAAATGGAAAACCTTTAATTAAGCAAGCTCACAGTTACAGGGTATTTTTGTGGGGAAAGGTGCCGCAAAAGGATGACGTGTGACGGAACAATTTCCAGAAGTTTGTGACAAAAAAAAATCTCCGAAAAGAACCTTTCTCTGGTGTCCGAGAGGTACCCGCCGCCTTTGGTTTCAACAGTGACGACACGCGCACACACACACAAAAAAAACAAAAAACAGATGACAATAACTTCAAAAAAAATTATTTTCCTGGGAGGGACACAAGAAATCAGACAAACATAACTGGAAGACATGACATAAGGAAACTAGAACAGGTTCATCCGTTTGTGTGACGATAAAGCCCTCGGGTCATGCAGTTTGCCCATTTACACACCACAATCCTTACCACCCATGCAGGTTACTTCTAAAAAGGACTACGACACTTTCAGTTTCTCCAAAAATATTAATGAAAATAATTAGAATATATCGCACGCACACATACATACATTCCCACTTTTCAAACCAAGGAGTAGAACCCAAGTGGAAATCATATTTACCTAAAAACCTGACACGTGAAGCCAATTGGGAGGAGGGGGGAGGGGGGGCTGCGATGATAGCATGAAGGTAACATGGACGGGCGCGGTTACCCCGAATGTCCCCGTTCATCAACTGAAATGAAACTACATATCCTCCACCCCACTACTTCTTCTTCTTCTTCACTGCAGTTAATCCACACACCCCCAACCCATACCCTACTTCCACAATTGCGATGCCTGGCGGAGGGAGGGGGGGGGGGGGCGCGCATCACTGCACGGCTTGTTCATTGGCAGTGCTACCGGAGTCCTGAGGCTTCATCACATCGGGGAGCTCTGGGGGGCTGGAGAAGGCCTCGACGTGCAGCTGCTCAAACATCTCATCTGGGTTGGGGCACAGGAAACGCACGCGTTAAATAACGAGGCTTCAAGTTGTTTATAATCGCAGCGTTATTTTTGGAAAGTCTGTTAGCTTAATGCTAGCAGCGTCAATTTATGAAATGAATGAAAGTAGCATCAATGTGTGGTAATTATGAACCTTAAAACAAGTATTTTAAACAAATGATAGGTCAATACAACAATACTTGCAGGCATATTTTCTTTATCCTCTGCGAAGAATGACTATTAATACCACAGTTAACAGCGTCAATTTATGAAATTAATGAAAGTAGCATAAATGTGAGGTAATTATGAACCTTAAAACAAGTATTTTAAACAAATGATATGTCAATACAACAATACTCGCAGGCATATTTTCTTTATCCTCTGCGAAGAATGACTATTAATACCACAGTTAACAGCGTCAATTTATGAAATGAAAGAAAGTAGCATCAATGTGTGGTAATTATGAACCTTAAAACAAGCATTTTAAACAAATGATAGGTCAATACAACAATACTTGCAGGCATATTTTCTTTATCCTCTGCGAAGAATGACTATTAATACCACAGTTAACAGCGTCAATTTATGAAATGAATGAAAGTAGCATAAATGTGTGGTAATTATGAACCTTAAAACAAGTATTTTAAACAAATGATAGGTCAATACAACAATACTTGCAGGCATATTTTCTTTATCCTCTGCGAAGAATGACTATTAATACCACAGTTAACAGCGTCAATTTATGAAATTAATGAAAGTAGCATAAATGTGAGGTAATTATGAACCTTAAAACAAGTATTTTAAACAAATGATATGTCAATACAACAATACTTGCAGGCATATTTTCTTTATCCTCTGCGAAGAATGACTATTAATACCACAGTTAACAGCTAACAGCGTCAATTTATCAAATTAATGAAAGTAGCATAAATTTGTGATAATTATGAACCTTAAAATAAGTATTTTAAACAAATGATATGTCAATACAACAATACTTGCAGGCATATTTTCTTTATCCTCTGCGAAGATTATACAATACCGTAGCTTACTTACAGTAGTTGTGAAACTCCTCGTTTGGGTCTGTGTTAAGGGATACTTTTAAACTGTGTTTTAATACGTTTGAAGGTATTCCGAGCGGGAGAACAACCGACACATTTGGATTATGATGACATCATTACGTACCAAATGTAATTTTTTTTTCTGTTCGAAATGCAAAGCTTTTTTGTAGGAATTGAAACTTAACAGGAAGAGAGCAAAGTTTCATGCGGAACACAAAAAAAGTACAAATGTTTGGAGTTGGGTCCCATCAGGCTGTGAACATTAACATACATCGATTTTCATCTGTTTGACTGACTTTCACATTTTGACACTTTTCTCACTGTTAACTCACCACTGACTCGAAAAGCCAGACCAACTGTACCCGGTGCTTGCGGTCTGGCAGTCTGGTTGGTGAATCCGCTGTCTCCCAGAGTTTTGCTGTCCTCTAGCAACTGGTCGTCCTGTGAAGTCACAGCGGAAATTAGTCACCGAATTCTTCAAGTGGTTGTTTATATGACGGTCAATTCACTTTGTAGAGCCGCTGGTCTTCGGGTGGTCTCTTTAGAATTCCTTCGACGATACGCTTTAGTTCATAGACTGTGGTGGACTCCTTGGCATCTGTGAAGATGGTGGTCTTGTGACGCCGGATCATTAGGAACACATCCTGAAGTGGGGACACATGAGATTGAAACCAAATTGCAAACTATTTACGTTGATTATGGTCAAAGAAACAACACATCATCAGCAACGTGGAGCCTTAAATGTATTGATTTCACAAATTCTACCAGGATATGCATGCTTATTCTATGTGATGGGTGCAGATAAAAAGATATCCTGAAAAAAAAAGTTGACAATGCTTTCAAATAACAAATTAAGGAGGCCAAACACGAGCATTGCGAAACACTGTAATTATAAGTCGAGTAGGAAATTCATCCGATTTCCGGAAAGCAACCACAGTTTCTGGCATTAATCCAATTGCGAGCTAAATGTTGACAATCGGCTCACCAATACACAAAAACATCTTTTGTGAGTGATGTTTACTAACGCCAAAAATAAACTCCTGCGCTTCATTTGCCCCTATTTCCATCGGCTAAGTTTTTAACTGGACTCAAATGACATCACCCCTAAGGTTAGCCGGCTAAGTTACCTCGCTATCTTTGTAAATGGGAAGCCCGATGCTAACATAGCAAATGTAGCATAAGATCGCTATTAAAGACCTTGATCGCCTATTTTAATCACCAACAGCGTCGTAATTTTGATGCCGACTAATGAAGGTTTATCTCCGTTATCTAAGTAGGGACTCAAATGACAAAAACGTGATGAAAACAACCCACTTACCATCTCAAGTTATCAGCTAGCTAGCCCGATGCGCCAGCCCAGTAGTGCAGCAGAAGCCCTGGACTCACTGCGCATGTGCGGCTTTACGACAGATTACATGTGTACTTTTGTATTCACGAAATCTCAGTGCGCGTCACTACGTATGTTTTATATCTGAATTTGGCGCGAGCTCGTTTCGAACGTCGACTACGTGTAAACCCACTGTAGTTCTAGTCAGGACACGCCCATCTAAATACATGATTGGCTGAAGTTAGCCAATTAAAGCGCACGCCGGTCATGTTTTCAGCCAATGATGTGGCAGCGGCGAGTGTCCTGCCGAGAATTCCAGTGGGATAGATACTCACGCGATACGTCACTTCACTTCACATTCACAACTTGCTCGACTGTCTGAGGAGGACTGGATGGGCGTCTAAGTTTGTTTGGAATACATTTTGTTCGTATTTACAGGATTATGGTCAGTATAAAATGTTATTTACATGTGCACACACTGAATGAACCATAAAAAGTCGTTTACGTTTATGTGGACACTAAAATCTAAACTTTGCTACACTGTACGGAACAAGCTAGCGCGGGTGAACGTTTGTAACTCCTTTTTCAGCCTTAAATTTACGCAGTAGTTAAATTTTGGAAATATTATCGTGTGTATTTTTTAGTTGTTCTTGAACAGAAGCGATATCTGCATCACTTAATGTATCTATGGAATTCAATCAGGCAGTTGCAGCATGTGGAAAAGCATCTTTTATCTTTATCTTACCAGTTGAGTGAACACACGAATCGGTTATTACAGTTGACTCTTTCATGTCGAATCTGCAAGTATCAATACCAGTAGCACTGACCTGCTTTCTTTTTACAACAGACATCGTGTAAATAACCAGCAGAATGCTTCCTTAGCATGTCAAATGTACCTGCTCAATCTTTTTTTTTTTCTTGTACTGTTACAGATCATTGTTTACAAAGAAAGGCGCTGAAGAGAAAATGTCTCTAACCGTGGATACCACAGTGACCAGCGTACTCCCGCTCCCCGCCCACTTTGCCCAAGCGGAGCAGTCTTTCTCCTTGAAAAAGCGCCGCCACCCTTTCTCCTCCTCGTCCACGTCCAACTCCTCAGTCTCAACCCCCGACCTGTCGCGCTCTCTGCCGCCGCTGGCGCCGTCGAAGGAGTGTCCCTCCCTGAGCCGCTTCTTTCCCCAAAAAGCCGCCCCCTGGACGCCCCTGTCTTGTTCCCTCAGCCAGTCGCCCCCTCCCGAATCTGTGTATGACCCCAAAAAGCAGCAGTCGTATTTCAAGCAGTGCTTCACTACGCTGGGCCTCCTGGGAAGGGGTTCCTTTGGTGAAGTCCACAAAGTGAGTGTGGAACCTGGAGGAATTTTCATTTGTCACCGGATGGAATTCTGTCATCTTTTCTTTCCCAGGTTGAAAACAACAAGGATGGCCGCCAGTATGCTGTCAAACGTTCGCTCAATCGCTACAGGGGCAACAATGACCGGAACCGCAAAGTGAGGGAGGCTCGGAACCACGAGCGAGTCTGCCCACACCCTCACATCCTCGACTTGGTGGCCGCCTGGGAGGAGTGCGGTCGGCTGTACATCCAGACGGAACTGTGTCACGCCAGTTTGCTGCTCCATGCGGAGAGCCAGACTCCTGGGAACGGTAGGGAAGTCGACTTATGTGGGGGCTGCTGGAGGTAGAGTCTGGGGTTCGAGTATTCAACAAATAAAATAACCTCCATTTTAGCTGTTCTTCAGAATGTGAACAAGTTTGGTGACCCGGTTCTCTCTATCATCCCCTACTTTGCATACTCAACAAAGTCGACAACTAATCGATTTATCATATTAATCGACAACTCTTTTATTAATCGAGCACAGTAATGGTCGGGCCGATATTGAACATTTTGACGAATATTGGCATAGGCCTTTTTGAAGACTCATACGGCCGATAACATCAATTAAAATGTGTCAACTTCAGGAAAGCATTTATTTAAAATTTCCGTTAACGTTGTAAGAGTTGCTGTTGACCCTGGGAACTCTCTGCACCTTCTGTTTTTGTTTGAAATTATAACTAAGATAAGTAAAATTTTAATACTGAAAGATATTTTGAAATTTTGGCAAACTATTTACTGTAGAAAACAATAAGGAGCTATTGTTTCCGTTTTTATTTGACTTTTGAAGACACGCTAATGGCCCTTGGGAGATCCCTGAACTTTTGGTTAGAATTTTAAAACATGTCATGTCATGTCTATTGACTAAGATTTATTTTTTTTACTCCAATATTTTACGAATCCTTAAAGTTGCTCCGTTAACATATGCTTAAAAATTTAACAAATTTCAGAGCTGGAGTTAGTATTTTTTTGTGTGTCAATTTTGATGCCAATATTTAGCTTTTTAGTGAAAATAAATATCGGCTCCAAATATCGGTTATTAATGTCCTTGACTACTAATAATCTGTATCGGATCTGAAATAACCATATCAGTCTATCTCTAGTTTGTATTATAAAAATGTCTTTTAAAGTAATATTTTTTTACATCATATGTCATTAGTCAGGTTTCCATCCAATTGTTTTGCGACTTATGCCCGTTTCCATCTGTTCTTCCTTTGCGGCTATTGCGAGGGAACTCCGCCCCTGTAGGTGGCGCTATACACCATAGAGATGTGATCCACCAGTAATTTAAAGAAGAAGAAAAACAGGAAGTGACTGCCTCGTATGAGTTTGCTGTTTTCCATCGAAAATTGCATTAATATTCGCTTCTTCAATTCCAAAAAAGATCCAAAATTTTCCTTTTTTCGATATGCTTCAAAATCCACCCCCTCTAAGCATAATTTTTTTTTTTTTTTTTTACGAATTTTGGGCCCTTTTTTTCCGAAATTCTAGCATTTCAGTTTTATTTTCGCATTTCTTGAAAATTCAAATAAAAAATGGGTGGATGGAAACTCCACTATTTTCTTCCCGCTTGGCACAGATGAGCGCGCGGCATGGTGGTACCTGTGCGACCTCCTCTCGGCGCTGGACCACCTGCACTCTCGCCATTTCGTTCACATGGACGTGAAGCCCGCCAACGTCCTGGTCACGGCCTCCGGACGCCTCAAACTGGGCGACTTTGGCCTTCTGCTGGAGCTCAAAGAGAGCCGCTTGGAGAAAGCCAGAGAAGACGACCCCGGGGGAGATCCCAGGTACATGGCACCCGAGCTCCTACGGGGGGAGTACGGACCCGCTGCAGATGTTTTCAGGTACAAGCAAGGAGAAAAGTCCGATTCTTGTTATATTGTGGAGTGGCTAACATCACATTGTGGTTGGCGCTTAGTTTGGGTGTTTCCATCCTGGAGCTTGCGTGCAATATTGAGCTCCCCAATGGCGGTGAGGGCTGGCAGCAACTCAGACATGGGCGCCTCCCGGAGGTCACAAAGGGTAAATTATTTTATTTTATTATTTTTCTGCGTAATCTCATCTATATGGTTGTCATTTGTGATCAATCAGGATGAATCATTTACATTTTGTTTCATTTTATTTGCGCAGGGCTTTCAGCGGACCTTCAGAGAGTTCTTCAGATGATGCTTTCTCCAGAACCTTCTGATAGGCCGACGGTGCGAGAGCTTCTCGCTCTGCCCGCAGTGAGGAAGCGCAGATGGAAGAGACGCACGTACCTTTTGCTGGCAGAAACCATGCTGACTTTGGCCTTCTTCTGCCAGGTGACATTTCGGATTTGGTCAATGGCAGCCATCGCGGTGTCCTAGTGGTTAGCAGGTCTGCCTTACAGTTCTGAATGAGTATAACAGGGAGTCACTAGAACACAATTTAGGAATAATAATTGTGATTTTAAAAAATATATTTGTGGTAGGGCTGTGCAATTAATCAAAATTCAAATTGCATTCCACAATTATAGTATTATATAGTACTAAAAAGGAATATTAATACTAATTTTTGAGTTGTTTAAATTTATACATTTGCACCTTTTTTAAAATTTTGAAAAAAATAATTGAATACATTTTGTTTCATACAAATAATTTTATTTGTCTTAATATTTGTATTTGTTTTTTACGTTTAAACATTTTCTTGTTTTGTACCAAAAAATAATGCCAACATAAATAAATAAATTAAATATTATTATAAATTACAAAAGAAACTTACATAACTGTACTGTTTCTATTTTTTTTAATTGGTCATAATATTTTTAAATGCTTAAACATTTTCTTTTTTTTTTGTACCAAAAAATAATTGTGATTATTATTTTTTCTATAATCTAGCAGCCCTAATTAGTCGGGACTGTGTCCTGTTCCTGTCACCAGCATCCAACATGAAACACTAATGCCACCTAGTGGCAGAAAATTACCACAACAAAAATCTGACTCCATTTGGTTCATTTGCTTTAATGATGCATGTTCTGCATTTTGTCTGTTTTGTTTTTGTAGATGGTGGTAGGCTTCGCCCGTCGACTTTTCTCTTCCCTTTACCTGCCGACCTTCCCCAGCTGGAGCAAGCCGGCGCCCTGCACGCCTCCCAAAGAGAATTGGGACCGGGAGGTAACGCTGCCCCTCCACGCCTTGCACGGCGACAGCTCCGAGGACGAAGGCGTGTTCCCGGCGGGGCCGGAGGATTCGCCAAGACTCTCCGACAGGTCAGCATATTCGCCGTTTGTTGGATTTCTCCTGTTTGGCAGATTCAAATTCAACGCGCCTCGCCTCCAACAGGATGAAATCCACACTGGATTTGAAAAGCACGTCCACTCCTCTGCGACACTCCCCGGACGACGTTGGCCGGAGTCCTCACCTGGATCCGTTTGACTGGTCCCCGTCTAACGAAGCCCGGGGACCGTCCGCCGTCCGCTCCCGCGACTGCTACACGTCACACACGCACACCTCCCGCTCCCCGAGTCACACGGACCGTCTGGACTCCAAGCGGGGCGGACGGTCCTCGCAGCGACGCAATCGCAACCGGACCCACTCGGAAGAGCAAACCGGCTTCGGGCCAAAGAACCTGCTGTGTCTTTTCGAGGAGATCGCCGTGGAGGGGGTGCCGTGACTTGGAGGATGACGGTATTTTTTGGGACTGCGTTGGACCGAAGGTTCAAATATAACAAGTTCACTTCTTGCATGTATGCACTGCCGTTTTTTTTTTTGCTTAAGATGTTTGTAAAGGAACTTTAAAGCATGATTAATGTTCCCATGAGTGCAATTATTTGTTGAGTTTTGTTGAATATTGAGATTTATTGTTTCTTGTGTGCTACTTGAATTGTATGTTTCTCTGTTGATGTTGTTCAATGTCAATTATGAGTTGTGATCTTTAAGACATTTTTCCATGTTTGTTTTTTGACTTCACCACTAGGTGACAGTAAAGGGCCAATTTACTCAAATAGTACTTGTTCCTTTTTATTTTGGCCCGTCTTATATTCTCAAGCAATATCAACGAAACATGTCTTTGCATTTTCTAATCCTTTAGTAAATAACTGCCAATTAACATTACTCTGCTGAACAACATTTGGAACAAATTAATGTCATTTTTTGCAACGTCATTAATTTATAGTGACAAAATGGCGCCATACAGGTTTAACAATTTCTTCCTATTATCTTCCAGTCAGATGTGATTTTTTTTCCCCAATGATTTAAAAAAATGTTTTTGCACATATTAGGGTAATGGGCAGGTTAAAAATGTGTATTTTACCTATTCATAAGGTATGATTATGATTTATATTGGAGATAGATGAATTCAGGAAGTATAAGTAATTATACTTATACATATTAATTTTAGTTTTCATTAATAATCCTCGGGAACTCTACATTTTACGTAAAGTCACTTGGGAAGTTTGTCAGTTTTATTCTGAAATATTTGCTTTTATACTGAAACGCACCGCACAAAAGTCGTTTTCCGGTGATGACACCGACCGGAAGTGAACCCTTGTTTTGGTACTTGATGGCCATAATAAGTCTCTTTACAGCCTGTCAGCCTCGCTTCTTGTTATTTTAACTAATTAACTAGTTTTGTGTATTAACTTTAAGAGAACTACAAACTTTGAAAGGAAAATCGACCACAAGGTACTAACACAATTAGCTTACGTTGCTATTGTCCAGCATTGTGACGTATGCATCACTCTTTTGAGGCTCTGGGTTCGAATGGAGACTCCAGCACTTCTTTATAGATGTTTCATTTTCTCCCCATGCTTGCATGAATTTTTCTTAACAGTCAGTAGATGGATATTCGATTTTTGTTAGTAGAAATGATGACGCGTTCGCACTGTTAGCAGTGGTTATTTCAGCTACCACTAGAGGGTGCTCATGTTTATTTTGAAACTCATTGAATTATTGTGTCATTATTTGCAGGATGGAGGATCCCAAACTTGAACGTTTCAACGGCCGTTTGGCCAAGTTGCTGAACGACGTAGTGCAGGAGGTTGTGGACATGGTGAAGGAGACCGTGTCGGCGTATCGGAAGAAAACTGCCAGCACGCTGAAAGAAAATGAGTGTCTGAGGAGAAGTCTTAGGGAGATACAAAGTGAGTCATAGGGAAGCTTATGTGTGTTATTAACTTTTTGGGGGGCTTTCCATGGACATTGCGCTGCTTGGCCACCTGGGGGCAGTATAACACTGATTCTGCTTGTGGTCTATTCACAGACATTCTACATGTCCACGGTTTGTTTCCTGACCAAGAAGAGGGCTCGGAGATTCAGCCACAGCTGAACAAGACTCCTTTTGATCTGAAGCACAAGCACAATGATGCAGACTCGCACGTAGAATGCACTTTGACCCAGACGCTAGGAAAACAATGCAAAGAACAATCCCAATTTGAAGAGCGCGAGGAGTCTCTGACTGTCCAGACGACGGCAAATAACGCAGTGCGTGTTAAAACAGAGCCACCTGCTTGCTCGCTGTGCGTTCCGCCATCATTACAAGAACATTACAACAGCTCTACCAGGCCCATCCACCCAAGTCCCCCCAATCACGACGGTGCCGGAGGAACAATCCGGGCGGAGCCCACCAGGAGAGACGACTCCCACCCGTGTCTTGTGTGCGGGAAGACATTCGGCCGGGCGGGCAGCCTGAAGATCCACCTGCGCCGTCACACGGGAGAGAAGCCGTACGGCTGCTCGCAATGCGGGAAGCGCTTCAGCCAGGCGGGAGATTTGAAGAAACACAAGATGGTGCACACGGGGGAGAAGCCGTACTACTGCAGCCAGTGCGGGAAGAGCTTCAATCGGGCGGAGAATCTGAAAAGACATATCAAGATCCACACTGGAGAGACGTGACATTTTACATTCTAATTCCGGAATCCAAACAGGCAAGCCCCTGCTAACACATCCCTGGTAGCCTCAGGGTTAATACAAGTACACCATGTGCAATGAATTAACACTTGCCCTCCAGACTCTCTTGGCCCAGCAGACAACATACTGGAGATTTTCACAGTAAGCAACACACCTCACGGACGAATATAGAATTTAGCACACGCACTGCTGCCTGACGACAACATTTCAATCTGGTAAAGAACTTGCGTAAGATACACTTTTCCCAACAGTGGGGTGTGCAGATTTTCTTTGATATGACGTAGCCATGGCGTCACACACCAAAAAAACGCAATTAGAATGAGTAAATATGTGATTTTATTAAGTGTGGTGCTTGAGCTCCCTCTAGTGGTATGCAAAAGAATCCATCTTTACAAGTTTAGAACTGCTTGCTTTTTATTATTTAAGTACAATTATTTTACATAAATATATGTATTTATTTCACTGCTTTAATCACAAAGATCAGATTTTTTATTTTTTTTTAACTTTGGTGTAAAATGCATAACAAACTACTGGTTTAGAGTTCCTCACTGAACTACCACTTGATGTAAACTCATTTTTTTTCAGCCAGTGGAAAAATATAAATATTTGACCAACTTCCTTCACACTCCACTTTCATTTCATTGTGTGGTGAAAGGCCTTGGTGAGAATTGAACTCACGACCCCTGGTTTACTAGACCAGTGCTCTAACCACTGAGCTACAAGGCCACAAGGAGTTTTCTTTTGGTCATTATAGTAGTACTCAAAGAGACCACATGGGAGGGTAGTATTTAGTGATTAATACAAAATACATAATGTTCTGTACTTAATTTGTCCGCCTGTGGAAAAGTACACCTTAAGTCATTTTCTTTTCACAGTTTCCGGCTCTATTATTATAAATCTATATTATTTAGAAGAAAATGCGTCTATAATTTATATTATTATATTGCTAGCTTGAGTCAACAAAATACCATCAATGGATTTATTTGCTTCACTTTAGACCTTGAGGCTAAAGGCCTTGGTGAGAATTGAACTCACGACCCCTGGTTTACGAGACCAGTGCTCTAACCCCTGAGCTACAAGGCCCTTGAAAAGTCTACAGAGCTGATCTATTTTGGAGTGATGCTCAGGTGCAATTTGGTATTTATATTATTGTTTAGAAATCACCTTTACTTTAGCTACAGACACCCAGTTGTCTAATGGTCACTATAATTTACTAATTGAAGTCATAAGTGCACAGTTTTGGGTTGTTGTTGTTTTTTTTTGGGCTGGAGGGGCTCAATTTTCTCGACTCAGCCGAGTCAGCCAGTGCCACAACAACCCGGAAGTGATTGGCACACACCTTCGTTATGAACCGAACAATACTTTTGTGCCTCACACAGGTGAGTACCCGTAGCGTAAATAGTAATTAATTCCTAAATGTATGTTTTCAAGTACACGATCGTGTCTGATTAGTCGCGGTTTACCCACACCCAGCAGTCTATGGCGCAGTTGTAGTTTTCATGAGACTTGTACTGACGTCCTTCGAAACTCGCCCCTTTTCACACGGGCGAGCTTTAAATGGCGGATGTTTTGTTTTTTTTAAACTTTTTTAAATAAACTTTAAAAAACTATTCTAAGCTGACGTTTTGGAGTCAAAAAAAACAAAAATGCCTAAAGTCAAATTTGGAGAGTAGTCGAAACACGGAAAAGCGCAAATTTCCGGTTTGACTGCAAACGTACAGTGTTATGACTTCTTCGTAACTCTAAAAACATTTTTTTTTTTGTCAAAACGACGTGTGAGGAAATGGACACAAGTGTTGTAACGCTTGTTCGTGTTGCGACAGGTTCAGCGCTGAGCAGCCCGTGATGTGATGAAATGAAGATAAATGAGAAGGTTGTCTCTTATTTTGAATCTAGCAACTCGCCAGTGGACAAAGAAGGTTACCTCCATAAGAAGGTAAGCTACTCTGTATCGCAAATAGAAAATTATTTTCATCTTGATTGTCCACCAACTTTTTTTTAATTTTTCAAGTTACAACCGGTTGCTTGGTCTTTTTTGCCTTGCGTTATGAGCAAAAATTGACATCAGTTCATAAGGTTAACTTGCAGCGGAAATCCTTATTTTTCTACCTATCAATCCTTATAAAGTGAGTGCTGAACAGTCATCCTGTAATATAATATAACCAAATTAACTCATTCACTGCCATTGACGGCTATTGACGTCAAAAAATGTATTTGAACTATTTTTATTAGTTTAAAATGTTTACACTTTTGTTAACAAGAGTATGAAAACCTAGAAAACATTTTTTATTGTACATTTAGAACAAATATCAAATTTATGATTAATCGTGAGTTAACTCAAATTAAAAATTAAGAGTGTCTGCCAATTAAAATCGTAATTAATTGCATGACTTCATGAGTTAACTCACGATTAATCACACATTTTATATCTGTTCTAAATGTACAGCCAAAAAAATTCTAGGTTTTCGTACTGTTAATAAAAGTGGAAAAAAATGTTAAACTAACTCATTCACTGCCATTGACGGCTATAGACGCCAAAAATGTATTTAAACTATTTCTATTAGTTTAATATTTATTTCCACTTTTGCTAACAAGAGTAAGAAAACCTAGGAAAAAAAATATTGTAAATTTAGAACAGATATAAAAATGTGTGATTAATCGTTAGTTAACTAGTGAAGTCATGTGATTAATTACAATTAAAAAATGTAATCGCCTGACGGGCCTAATTAAAAAATATATATTAAAAATAAGGGCCGTTTAATCGTAATTAATCGCATGATAATTTTATATCTCTTATAAATGTTCAATAAAAAAAATCTAGGTTTTCATAAAAACTAATGGAAATAGTTCGCATGAATTTTTGACGTCTATAGTCGTCAATGGCAGTGAATGAGTTAATAACAGGACATGGAATGACGCTTTTAATTCGGGACTTCGTTCGCGCAAAGTCTGCAATATTTAACATCCCAGCTTCCTGTTGCGCCAGACCGACCCCGACTAACCGACCGCATTGTCCCGCAGGGTGACATCAGGCCTTCCTATCACAAGCGTTGGTTTGTCCTGAAGGGGAACCTCCTCTTCTACAAGGACCACCCGGATGACCGTGACCTCATCGGAGTCATTGTTCTGGAGGGCTGCACCGTCCAGCTGTGCGAGTCCGAGGAGCAGTTTGCCTTTTCGTTGGTGTGGAGTGAGCTGGGCCTGCGCCCGTACAAGTTTGCCGCCGAGGACCAGGCCGGCCAGGAGAGCTGGATCAAGGCCCTTCTCTCGGCCAACCACGGCTACTTGTCTCTGCTGGTGATGGACCTGGAGAGGAAGTACAAAGGTGAGCGGCTCCAGCGGTCTCAGGTGTTGTTGTTTTGGAATCTGAGCAGTCATATATGGAAGTCGTCGGAGCGTTAATTCCATATCTTTGATACCAACTCATTCGCTGCCGTTGACGGCTTTCGACGTCAAAAATTCATTTGAACTATTTCCATTAGTTTTAACATTTTTTCCACTTTCGTTAACAAGAGTATGAAAACTTAGAAAAAAGTTTTTATTGTATTTCATATAAAATTTGTGATAAATCGTGAGGTAACTATTGAAGTCATGTGATTAATTACAATCAAAAAATTTAAGGGCGTGAATTTTTTTTTTATATTTATTTATTATGTATTTATTTTAGGGGTGTCAAAATCAGTGTGTTAATTTAAAGTTCCTTGAACGCCACTAATTTTTTTAAATTAATTTTCGCGATTAATGACCGCCCCTTATTTGGAAAGCCTGTACTAGACTGGTCCAGTCGCAATGCAGCAGACACGCCCACGTCAAAATTTAGCAATAATAAATTTAATAATAATGCATATATTTGTGGAGACTGGGGTCAAATTATTTACAATTTTAAAAATGTGCTGAATTTCACAAGTTACTTCATGTTAAATTAGATAGCTCTTAATATGAAAAGAAAATGCACTGAGCTGTCAGCAACATCTTACTATTGCACTTATGCCATCTAGTGGCAGAAAAATGACTTCGACACAAATGAATTTCACACTCAGTACAGTACATCTTTTTAATTTTAACTACATTTTCTGAATTATGAAATTACTCTATCAATAACTAAAAGATGAAACCGTATTTTAATTATTTTAAAATGTTTCCACTTTTATGTTAACAGGAGTATTAAAACTTGGAAAAAATGTGTTATTGTACATTTAATACATCTAAAATTTACGATTAATCGTGAGTTAACTATTGAAGTTATGCGATTAATTACGATTTTAAAAAATCATTGCCTGACACCCCAATTTTATTCATATGATTTTTTTTGTTCATTTTAATGCTTATTTTTTTCACTTTTGTTTCATGTCACTTTTACTAATTTTTATTGACAGTTTTTTTTTTACTGTGTGCTTTTATTATTGCCTGTGCTGTGCAATTTGAGATTTATTTTATAAATGTAAATTGCGTTACGAATAAAATGGGAATACTTTATAAAGTCTGCCCTAGTAAATTGGAAGGTTTTAATAAGTTTAAATGTGTTGACATGATTTGAAATGATAACAGTGATGAGCTAAACTCCTTCTGAAGCGATTCCTTCTTTGTTGTTCCTTTAGAAACATTAGAGGCATTGTTCAGTGAGCCAGCAAACGGTGCCGCCGCCGCCCCAAACGCCATCCGTCAACTGAGCCCGCAGTTGTCCACGTTGACCCGGCATCCGGCAGGCGCCGCGGCTGCAGGTCCCAGTGCCAGCTCGGTCCCGACGCTCCAAACTCCGCCCGTTCAACTCAAATCCACCGTTAAGAGGTCGCCCAAACTGTGGCCCAAGAGGTCCGCAAACGTGACGCCGATTAACGGGCCGGCCCCGTCCGGGGGGGACTGGACGGCGGTGTGCTCGGGCACCCGGGAGGAATTTAGTAAATTGCACGAGGATTTTGGGAAGGAAGTCAAGGACCTGATTGCCGATTGGTCAAGAAGCGGCCGCGCCGGCCAAGAGACTCTCAATGAAAACTTGATAGATTTGAGTTGTTTTGAGTAAATTGGTCCGATACGATTTTCAAAATCTCATTTCAAAATGTAAGTTTTAGATATATATATAATGTTGTTTGTATGGAGAGTTAAGCCCCAAATTTTGCATACCCTTTACTCATTCACTGCCATTGACGGCTATAGACGTCAAAAATTCATTTGAACTATTTCTATTAGTTTAACATTTTTTCCCCACTTTTGTTAACAAGAGTATGAAAACCTAGATTTTTTTTTATTGTATGAGAACAGATATAACATTTGTGATTAATCGTGAGTTAACTAGTGAAGTCATGCGATTAAAAATTGTGATTGCCCGGCGCCCCTAATTTTTAATTATCTTTTCTTTAAAAAAAAAAAAAAAAAAAGATTATTAAAAATTTAACTTTTTTTTTTTTTAAGAAAAGAAAAGATTATTAAAATGTGGGGGCATCAGGCGATTAAAATTTCGCATGCACATACATTTCAAATACTCTGTGGCAATATGAGGAAATATTAGGGGTAAGCCAAAAAATCGATTCTCATAAGGATCGCGATTCTCATTTGGTACAATTCAGAATCGATTTTATATGTCCCAAAATCGATTTTATTTAAATTATTTTATACTGCCTTGCCCTTGTTTATGTGTGCCATTATTGGGAGCGCTGTTCATATTGTACACAATTTGGCCACTTAGGAGCAGTGTGGTTCAACACATTCTGATGCACTGTTAAGGTTTAGCCACATTAGAGAGTAGAAGGAAAAAGTCGCCAAGTTATTCCAATAAAAGTTGTTTTATGCCAGTCAGTGTTGTTAAGATTCTTGTCTTTTTTTCTTTTTTTAAGAGGGTTAAGATGCTTCTCTGTATACATTCCTGTAGCGTTTTGTATGAATAGCCGTTCTTTTGAGTGATTATAAGTGCCGCGACTAGCGCGCTAATTAGCATTAGCAAGTTGAACAGGAGTAGATCTTGACGATTCTTTGCACTTCTATAAATTGAAGCAGAAATCATTGTCAATCAAATCATTTTGAATCGAAAATCGATTCTGAATCAAATCACAGACCCAAAAATTGGAATTGAATCGAATTGTGAGCCAGTCAAAGATTCACACGTTTAGGAAATATGCTATGTTTGTAGCATTTAGCCTACACTCTAAACAGAATTGTTGACCGACTTAATAAAATTGCTTCAACTGGTAACACACAATTGAATTAAGTTAATCCATTCCTAAGTGATATATTAAGTAAATTAAATGAATCCAAAGTGAATATATCAAGTTGAATTAATTGTGAGTTCATTAAACGTAATATATTCACTTTGGATTAACTTAATTCAATCGTGTGTTGCCACTTGAAGCAATTTAATTAAGTTGGTCAACAATTTTTCTATTTAACCTTAATCTGGTTCAATAATTCTCTTTTTAGAGTGTACAAGTACATTTATTTGCGAGTACGTTCGAAATGTCAATATGTTCGAATGTACTCCGACTCGCCAGTCAAAAACGGGAATTAATTTGACCTTTTACATGGTTTAAAGCTAAATATTTACTGACGTTTCAGTCATACTTTTAAATGTAACTTTTATAGTAACAAAAAAAAAAAACGGTTTTATTGATCTGTATTTACAAATACCGTCGTTCGAAAGGTTGAAAAGCAAGCCGAGATGTAAGTAGCCAAATTTTACAAGTAAAAGCTAAAATGGTTGAGAATGAGAATGGCAACAGGGGGAGGCGTTAGCTATTTCGGTGTGTCCAGCTGTCTCGTTTTTATGGTCTTTCTCTCACTCTGTCTCTCTCTTTTCACCTTCACGGTGCTCCAAGTGAGTGACCACCACAACTGCCGGTGACCTTCAGCCAGCGCTCGCTTCGTTTGCAGCGCTTAAAACTGAACCAAGTGAATGAAGTCAATGATCCAATTAGGACTTTTAACCCTAAGATGTTGTTGTTGTTTCCGGAGGCTGGGTAAAAAGCGGGGTAAATAGTTTTAAGTTTATGATATTTTCTGGCGTCTTCTCCGCTAAACTAACCAGACAGGGCAGAAATTCTGTTTTTATTGAACCTCCCTTTCGAACGAGGCTCGCTCGGTTACACCTCTCTCTCTCTCTCTTTTGCGCTCATGACATGCGCAGTACACAAAACACAAACAGCGCGGGAAACGAAAATACAAAACCCAAATGAATCGCTTACAAAAAAAATATAAGTCAATTACAAGTAAATAGAAACACACGTTGGCAAACGGGACGTATTTTTGAAGGACTACAAGTGAGTCAAAGACGTCGTGTGGGTTCACTTTGGAATCGCCACAAATGCCTTAGCTTACACACCGGCATGATTGATGGCTTCCAGTCAAGCCCATATATGGAGTGAAGTGGGCGGGGCCTCGGTCACGCGACCCAAATTAGTTCAACACCACAAAAACTGCTCATTAAGTCTTCCAGCCATCCTGCGACTATTACATGAACGCTATCGCGGATTGCTTTAAAACATGATCCGCAATTATGAGACGCGTATTACATGCTTCACGTACTTGTTGGCATTTCTCAGTTGTCGTCGCGTGCCATCCCTGGCGCTAAACCAAAGTCCATCAACCAACTGTTTTCATACTTCACGGCTGTTTATAAATCCTCCGGGGTCTGCTACTCATCCATTCCGCCCCTCCCTCCCCCCAAGCAAGCCACAGACGAACCCTATCCCGGAGACAGGTGATGATACTTGGATATGCGGGGGCGCATTAGCCACTTAGGACTTTGGTATCAATCCGCGGCTGCTCATCTTTTGTTCTGATGAAGCGGACTCTACGTGGGTCATTTTAGTCCACATGTGAAGTCAAAGTCCCAGTCCGTGTGTTGGCATTGAATTCACCCCATTCCAAGACTCCTGATGCCTATTTTGGAACGCGGGTTAGCCGATATGGGCCTCGCCACCTTCTTGCTCCGCCCCTTTTTCCTCTTACGCTCTGTTTTCCTGCCAAACCTGATGCTGTGGCTAAAGTTAGCCGGCCACAGGCTGGTATATAAAGGCCCAAAAGGGCCTGTTTATTCCATGTCAGTCACATCGGCTTGGCGTAGGCTTCTCTTCTTGACCAACAACAACCCAACAAACTCCAGAGATGGTGAGTGTTTTTCGGACCGGGGGCTCCTTTGGATTTGGATTTTTAATGCTAAGGTGTGGCTTACTTTCCAAACCAAGATTTAAACTTTATCCATCTCCTGTACCCATCCATCCATTTTTTTTTAAATACCGCATATCCTCCTCACTGGGGTCGCAGGTGAGCTGGAGCCAACAGCTGACTTTGAACAAGATGCGGGGTACACCATGGATCAGTTTTAGGGCACTTAAGATTTGACTTAATCTTAAATTCACACATGCGGAAGCTGTGATGCAAATGAAGATGGATTTTCATAATATTCTGTTGCCTTGACACTAAAGTTGAATTTAATCTAGTGCTGTCACTATCGAATATTTTTAGAATCGATTAATCTATCAATTATTCAACCGATTAATCGACGAATTGGATTCATTTTAATTTTGCATTTAAGTGTATAACAAAAGCATTTTGTTTCCTGATTACTGTTTATTTCGTACTTCGTATTTGTATAGTGATAAAAACAAACAAAAGTAAAAACAGATGTTTGCAAATGTCTTACTTTGATTAACTCATTCACTGCCATTGACGGCTATAGACGTCAAAAATTCATTTGAACTATTTCTATTAGTTTAACTTTTTTTTTCACTTTTGTTAACAAGAGTATGAAAACCTAGAAAAAAAGTTATGGTACATTTAGAACAGATATAAAATTTGTGATTAATCGTGAGTTAACTATTGAAGTCATGCAATTAATTAAAATTAAAAAATTTCATCGCCTGATGCAATAAAAAAAGAGAAAAGATTATTAAAAATTAGGGGCGTCAGGCGATTAAATTTTTTAATCGTAATTAATCGCATGACATCAGTAGTTGACTCACGATTAACCCCAAATTTTATATCTGTTCTAAATGAACAATAAAACATTTTTTAGATTTTCATACTCTTGTTGACAAAAGTGGAAAAAATAGAAATAGTTCCAATGAATTTTTGACGTCTATAGCCGTCAATGGCAGTGAATGAGTTAAACACAGAATATAATCTTAGTCTTCTTTCATGAAGGACTACAGAAATCAGTGAACAATTATTAATAATAAGATATGATATAAATTGAAATCAGAGCATTTGGACAATTTTAAATTAAAACATGGCTTGATTATTAAAATAGTTGTCGACGAATTCGATCATCGATCACTCGTCGATTCATCGATTAATTTTGACAGCTCTAAATCTATAGCTAACATGTACTCTACCTTGCATTCCAGGCACCCAAGAAGGCCAAGAGGAGGCAGCAGCAGGGTGAGGGCGGATCCTCCAACGTGTTCTCAATGTTTGAGCAGAGCCAGATCCAGGAGTACAAGGAGGTACGGGAACAGCGCGTGTAAAACTGATGACTCGGGAGTTGGGGGGGGGGGTGTATGTGACCCCACTAGAATGCTGCCTAACAGCTGGTGGGATTAGCAGTCAATAGAAGCAGGAACAATCAAATTTAAATGGTTGGATGGTGGATGACCCAATGAAAACCGAACCCACTTTGGGTCCCGACCCCCCTTGAAGGCCTCGGTGGTGACGGAACATTGCAAAGAGGAGAAAAATGGCCACGAGGCGGATAAGGTTCGGACAGATGTAACCGATACCGCCTGGCTGAATGTTGCAACGGGCTTGTCCAGCATTCCGACACCATTTTAACACCTCGGTGAAACAAGTGGCCCAGCAGCTGCCAAGTCCCGAAACGGTTTCCAATGTCATCTCCGGTTTCCTGTGCAAAAGAAAGAACATTGGCAAAGTTACATCAACTTTGCCAATGTTCTTTAGCGCGTTTTTGACACGCGTGTCTTGTCATGTCACGGCAGGCTTTCACAATCATCGACCAGAACAGAGACGGAATCATCAGCAAGGACGACTTGAGGGACGTGCTGGCCACCATGGGCCAGCTGAACGTGAAGAACGAGGAGCTGGAGGCCATGGTGAAGGAGGCCAGCGGACCGATCAACTTCACCGTCTTCCTCACCATGTTCGGCGAGAAGCTCAAGGGTCCGCTTGACGAACAGCTTGCAGCCATTTTCTTTTGTGCTGACGAACTTAACGCTGTTATTTTAGCATTTAGCCTACATTATAGCAATGCGTTCCAAAATGCCTTATTGTTAGCATTTAGCTACAAGTACATTCAAACGTACTTTGTAGGCTAAATGCTAAAATATGGGCAGATGGGGAAAAATGCTATGTTTTTAGCTTTAAGCTACAAGTACGTTCAAATGTATTTTTTTTTAAAAACGTTTAAACATACTTCGTAGGCTAAATGCTTAAAATTTAGCATTTTTTTCCCGCCATAATGTCACGGGGTATTGATTTATGAATTAAAAAAAAACCCGTTAATTTTAGCATTTGGCCTACATTATAGCAATGCGTTCCAAAATGCTACGTTGTTAGCGTTTAGCTACAAGTACGTTCAAACGTACCTTGTAGGCTAAATGCTAAAATATGGGCAGATGGGGAAAAATGCTATGTTTTTAGCTTTAAGCTACAAGTACGTTAAAACTTATTTTTTTAAAAACGTTTAAACATACTTCGTAGGCTAAATGCTTAAAATTTAGCATTTTTTTCCCGCCATAATGTCACGGGGTATTGATTTATGAAGTTAAAAAAAAAACGTTATTTTAGCATTTGGCCTACATTATACCAATATATAAAAAAAATTACATACCAATTATTTAGGTGTAATTTTTAATGATTTATTATGTTTGCGGTGCATGATTCCTGTTTGGCATTTTTTTCCCATAATGCCACGGGCTATGTACATGCCCAAGTCAATACCCCATATGAGGAAAAAAAATGCTACGTTGTTAGCATTTAGCTACAAGTACATAAAAACGTATTTGTAAACATCAACATGCTAAAAACCTTTTTCCACGAAGCCACGGGGTATTGACTTGTTTATTTTTTAAAAATTCTATTAATTTAGCATTTGGCCTACATTATACTAATATATAAAAAAATTACATACCAATTGTTTAGCGTTTAGCTACAAGTACATTCGAACGTAATTTGTAGGCTAAATGGTAAAATATGGACAGATGGGGAAAAAAATGCTACGTTTTTAGCATTTAGCCTACGAAGTACGTTCAAACGTATTAACAAATACTTTTGAACGTACTTTTTTTTCCCCATAACGCCACTGGGTATTGACTGCTATTGTTTTAGCATTTGGACTACATTATACCAATACGTTAAAAAATTACGTAACAATTGTTTAGATTAATTAGATTAGTAATTTTTTAGGATTTATTATGTTTGCAGTGCATGATTCCCATTCAGCATTTTTTCCCATAATTCCACAGGGTATGTGCATGCCCAAGTCAATACCACATATGGTGAAAAAAAGCTAACTTTTCAGCATTTAGCTACTAGTACGCTCGAACGTATATTTGTGAGTGAAATACCCGGGCTAACTGGATTGTCCCCGTATAGGTGCTGATCCCGAGGACGTAATCGTGAGCGCTTTCAAGGTCCTGGACCCCGAGGCCACCGGCGCCATCAAGAAAGAATTGTAAGCTCTCCGAGTTTCCTATTTTGTTCATTTCGTCGTCTTAAATCAACATAACCTGATGTATATTTGCTTTGCATCCATTTGACTTCTCTAGCCTTGAGGAGCTGCTGACCACACAGTGCGACAGGTTTACCGCCGAGGAGGTGAGCACTGTTGTTATTTTTAAACGCTCTAAGCCAGGGATGTGAATATTCCCAGGCATATGTTCTTTATCTTCTGCGAAGAGTGACTTTACATTACTGTGGCTTTCTTGTGCTCTAAGCCACTGTATTTTTTAGGAGTAAAACTTCCGTTTGCTTTTGATGAGTGTTTAAATGTTATTTTTATCATTACTATCCACAATTAACTCATTCACTGCCATTGACGGCTATAGACGTCAAAAATTCATTTGAACGTTTTCTATTTTTTCCACTTTTGTTAACAAGGGTATGAAAACCTAAATTTTTTTTATTGTACATTTACAACAGATATAATATTTGTGATTAATCGTGAGTTAACTAATGAAGTCTTGCGATTAATTATGATAAAAAAATGTAATCACCTGACGCCCCGAATTTTTTATAATCTTTTTTTTTATCGCGTCAGGCGATTTAATTTTTTTAATTGCATGACTTCAATAGTTAACTCACGATTAATCACAAATTTTCTATCTGTTCTAAATGTACAATATTTTTTCTAGGTTTTCATACTGTTGTTAACAAAAGTGGAAAAAAAAATTTAAACTAATAGAAATAGTTCAAATGAATTTTTGACGTCAATAGTCGTCAATGGCAGTGAATGAGTTAACAGTCTCTTCCATTTATCCTCCATCCAGATGACCAACCTGTGGGCTGCTTTCCCTCCCGATGTGGCTGGCAACGTGGACTACAAGAACATCTGCTACGTCATCACCCACGGAGAGGACAAAGAAGAAGAGTAAAGCTGCCTCTCTGCAAATAAAAAGACAAACAAAACTCCACGTCCACGCCAAACTGTACCGAACCGTCCCCACACAACAACCCGCTCCGACTCCGCGCACACTTTTATCGAGACACTCACATCGAGGGGACAATGAATGAAGGCTGCGGTGGTGTTTGTGTGCGAGTACCGACACGGGATTATTTAAAAGAAAAGTCGCGCTCTTTCTCTGTCCTTTCTCCTTTACCGTCCGTCCATTCTGTCCATGCGTGTTAAGGCCAGCAGTGCATGCGTCACACCTACATTATGTCTCTTGGGTGACACAGCCACTTACTTGAAACAAGTGAGCAGGCTGACCCACTTGGTCTGTTGGTCTCAACCTGGCGTAGATTTTTAATGAGGTTGTCCTCATTTTATGGAGGAGGAGTTGGAGTTTTGCACTAAAATAGTCAGCGTCCATCCGACTCTTTCTCCCAGAGGACAGGCCAAGTTGCAGGGAGGACAGAGATGCCGAGGTCGGAGGAAGGAAAGAAAGAATTCTTTATCTCCCTCGCCAAATGTTGTTGTGACCGTCCATGTCTCCACTGTAACAAAGAAAAGTACAAATAAAAGCCACTGTCTTTTGTACCATATTGTGTCTTTTGTTTGTTTGATTTGGGCTCTTCCACTAGATGGCAGCAGGCATATCAATAAACTGTGAGCCCACTTATTTGACGTTTTTATTTGGTGGTGCTGAGATTTGTTTTCTAAAGTAAAATACGTGTTTGTGGTGGTGTCCCTGATAAAATGTCCAGTATACGTGTTGTTTGACGTTGAGCCACGTGATGTATACGTAGGAAGTAAAGAATCAAAATCAAAACGCTTTGTCTCTTCAAAGCAAAATAAACCTTCTGCGTATTGGCTTTCAAAAACATTTGCAGAGCAAACCATCATGAATATGTATGAACACAATATTTCACATGTTGAACTTCGATTAACGAATGAAACATGTTATTGCAAGATAAGCAATGCCCTACTGTAAAATTTGACTTTGAAAATACTAACCGGAAGTAAGAGTTATGCCTACGTTTTGACGGCCGGGAGTGGGGGTACTTTGACTGGCGTTTACCGGCCGAAGCCATCGTCACGTCAAACCCACTTGCTCTCCTCATGCGTGAAAATGGCAGCTTCGTAATGTGGACCGTGGACTCCGGAATCCCTCGATGTCGCCGTCGCTTCGCCGTGCCTTCGTGAGTGCTGCCGCCCGGCCGAGACCCATCACCACCATGGCCTCGCCGCTGCCTCCCTGCCACACATCTGTTCGACGGGCTTCGGCGTTGGTGGTCGTCGTCGTCGTCGTGTTACTGATGTCGGCGACCACCGCGGAGGGCTCTCAGGGCGACAAAGAGCCGGTGTACCGGGACTGCGTGAAGCAGTGTGTCCAAAGCAACTGCACCGGAGCTCGGCTACGGTGGTACGAGACGGTCCAGCCGCAGTACATGGCGCTGACAGGTGAGCAAGATACAACCGCTGCATATCACCTCTTTCCCATATTCGCGGATTTTTGTTAAATATTTATTTCTCCATAAATAAATTTGTGGAAAATGCTTATTCGAGTTTTTTTTTTTTTTTTTTTTTTAAAGATTTCTATTTGGTTACATATTTTAATATTTTAATGGCTGTCAATTCAATGCGAATTTTTTTTATTCGCGGGACGGCCTCCCTTTTTTGCGTGAGGTGCCTTGAGATACGAGTGCCTTTGATTTACACACCCCAAAGATATAAGCCATTGATGAATTTAATTCTTCTTCTTTTTGTTGTTGCTTTGATTTACTAGCAAACATTTGAGACACTGTCATAAATGATGGCAGTGAACGTCAAATAAAACAAATAAAAGTATCACTTTGAATGTTAGCTAGCTTCATGCTAACATAAAGCAATTTCCAAAGACAAACTAACAAAATGTGCGGCAGTGTTGTAACACTTAAAACAACATGTAACTCAAGTCACATGTAGACAAACAATACCTGCAGACATATATTTTTTAACATTTGCCAAAATTACTCTTACTGCATCCTCTGAGTCACTTAGGGACATACTGTAGTTTCGTTTGTGGCTAATGCTAATGCTACACTGTATGGCCTTTGAAGCCGCTGTACAAGTTGAAATCAGGTATTTCTTGTCTAGCAAGGCGTCGCATCAGTGGTAGCGTTAACACCTTTCTGGTTTCATCGCAATTATTGTCTATTGTAAAGTACATTACCACCAGGATTGATTGATTTCCTAAAATGATGCTAAATTAGCGAATATCCAAATAGCGCTAATAGGAGGCAATTACAAAGTAGCTTGGTGATCTAGTGCGGCGTTTCCCCACCTTTATTGAGCCAAGGGATATATTTAATTATTCAAAAATTCTCAATTTACTCACAAATTTACTTACTCTGGCCCTGTTTAGTTGAAAACAAAGCTATAATTCTGTTCGCAATAAGTGAATGCAAACGCTCTAGTCTGTCTGAAACGATGCAATCTGCGTTTACATTTTTCTTCTTAACGTCATGAAACACAAACATACTCTTGGTGCCACTAGAAATGCGGCTGTCACTTTTGTTTTGTTCCTATTTGACTTCCAGGTTGGACTTGTCGTGACGACTGTCGCTACGAGTGCATGTGGACCACCGTGGGGCTTTACCAGGCTGGAGGTTACAGAGTCCCCCAATTCCACGGCAAGGTGCGAAATCTTTTTCATGATTCACAGGCTGTGATGTGTCTAATGTTGACATTTTGAAAACAAAATCCCCGCATTGTTTGTCTTAGTGGCCGTTTACACGCTTCCTGTGCTTCGAGGAGCCGGCGTCCGCCCTCGCCTCTCTCCTCAACGGCCTGGCGTGCCTCCTCATGCTGCTGCGCTACCGGAGCACCGTGCCACGACAGAGCCCCATGTTCCACACCATCAACGCCTTCTCTCTGGTTTGGCCATTTGACGCCGGCGTAGAAAATAAAGCAGAAAAGAAGATTTTTTTTTTTTAAATAGGTGGTGTGTGTGTGTGTGTGTGTTTGCAGGTGTCCCTCAACGCCTGGTTCTGGTCCACAGTGTTCCACACCCGGGACACCTTTCTCACTGAGGTAATGTCAAACCCACATTAGGGATAGACCGATTATCGGCGCCGATATTCAGCATTTTGACGAATATCGGCATCGGCCATTTTGAAGAATCATGTGGCCAAAAGTGTTAACTTCAGGGAACTAATTTAAATGTATTATTTATTTATTTTTTAATTTTCAGAGATGTTGCGAACCCTGGCAACTCTCTACACCTTCCGTTTTTGTTCGAAATTAAAACTAAGATAAGTACAAATTTAATACTTCAGATATTTTGAAATTTTGGAATACTTCATTTACTGTAGGAAACAATTACGATTACAAATTTTAATCGCCTGATGCCCCTAATTTTTTTAATAATCTTTTCTTTTAAACAAAAAATAACATTTTGGGGGAAAAAAAATTATCTTTTTTTTTTTTTAAAGAAAAGATTATTAAGAATTAGGGGCTCAGGCAATCGCCAATTCTTTATCATAATTAATCGCATGACTTCACTAGTTAACTCACGATTAATCACAAATTTTATATCTGTTCTAATACAATTAAAAAAACTAATCTAGGTTTTCATACTCTTGTTAACAAAAGTGGAAAAAAATAATTGTTGACCTTTTATAGTCGTCAATGGCAGTGAATTAATAAAAAAAAAAGAAGAAAATTGGGGCGTCAGGTGATTAAAATTTGTAATCATAATTAATCGCATGACTTCACTAGTTAACTCACGATTAATCACAAATTTTATATCTGTTCTAATACAATAAAAAAAATCGAGCTTTTCATACTCTTGTTTAAAACGTTAAACTAATAGAAATAGTTCAAATGAATTTTTGACGCCTATAGCCGTCAATGGCAGTGAATGAGTTAAGAGCTGGAGTTTGTCTTTTTTTCAAATTTTGCTACCAATAATTTTCCATTTAGTGAAAATGAATATCGGCTCCAAATATCTAATCCAAATATAGTGCAATAGAAACAGCAGGGGCCCCAAAATTGATCCATGTGGAACACCATATGACAAAGGGGCAGAGTGGGACTTGAGCAACCAAGGCTAACACAAAAAGTCCCAAAACTTTCATTCTCTTTGTTTGTTTGATGTTTTGCTCACAGTAAAAGTCACCCGTGAGCGGCATTAAATGTTTGCGTCCAACTCGGAACAAAAAAAAAAATCGGCCCAGTAAGTCAAGGTACCTTTTTCGAGATTGGGCGGTTTCAACTCATTCAAACCCAAAAACGCATAAATATGTTTTTAATTCTTTATCCTTCGCTCCCAAAAACGTGTTTTTCTGTTTAGTTTATTTAGCATCTTAGCTAACGCTAAGGTCCTAATTCCAATTACTGACAAGCTTTCCAGCAGCAAAGCACGTCCCTTGATTTTGATCTTACTTTGTGTTCTCCTGCAGAAAATGGACTATTTCTGTGCTACCGCAGTCATTCTCTACTCCATTTACTTATGCTGCGTCAGGTAATTGTCAACGTTGTTCCAACAGGTAAAGTGAATCGGTATCGGGCGGGACGCTACTTTTGTCAAACGTTTTTTTCTCAATCGTCTTTGGCAGAACGTTGGGCCTGAAGCACCCGGCGGTGTCCAGCATCGTGGGGGTGTTACTCATCTTGACCTTCACGTCGCACGTGTCCTACTTGACCTTCGTCAGCTTCGACTACGGCTACAACATGGCGGCTAACATTTCCTTCGGTGAGATAAACCACCAACCTGGGCGGCGTCCGTTTTGTTGATTTCTTTTATTTTTATGTGAAGGCATGTTGAACATGCTATGGTGGCTGTGCTGGTGCTGGATGAACCGGCGGACGCTGCCCTATTGGTGGAAATGTGTCCTGGTGGTCGTGCTGCTTCACGGCCTGACCTTGCTGGAGCTGTTGGACTTTCCGCCGCTGATGTGGGTCCTGGACGCGCACGCCATTTGGCACCTGAGCACCGTCCCCGTGCACTTCCTTTTCTACAGGTCTGGCCAGCACTGCTGCACTTGGGATCCTTGGGGGGTTGGGGGGGGGTTTGGGTCATTAACTCATTTGCTCCCAAAAACATATGAATGTGTTCTTTTTTAAATTTTAAAAGTGTCCCAAAGACGTTTTTATACGTTTTGACTGATTTTGCAAGGCCCACAGAATATTGTGTTCTATTGCTATAAAAACATGGATAATAAATAAATATGTTCTATTGAAAATGGTTTATGTGTCCCAAAGACGTATTTATATGTTTTTTTTTGTGCTAGAGCATACAGAGAAGGCTTTGATGCAGCCTCTCAACTGCAAAGAACGGTTGAAGAAATGGTAGTTATTACAGAGCAAAAGAGATCAACCAGGGCCATGTTGTAAAAAAGCTAATTTACTCACAATTCTAAAAAGATTTGTGAATAATGATAGCCATATTCTAATGCTAATTGCTGCAAAACAGAAACAGATAGAAATATACTTTTTTTCCTGATGAAAGAAGAGACTCTAATCTTTATTTTGGTAGGTTCCATGTTTTTATAGCAAAAGAACACAATATTTTGTGGGCCTTCCAAAATCAGTCAAAATCAAGTAAAACTGCCGGGAGCGAAGGGGGTTGCTTCAGTAAAAATGGCTGCGAGCGAATGCGTTAAAAAGTCATTAAATGGATTTTGCTCAAATTAAGTCAAATTAAATACATTCAAATGTCTAAAGGCAATACAAATCTAAATACAATTGATGTATACAATACAATTGCTCTGTTAAAAAAAAATCTACTGTTCTCATCACTAATGTCCAGCATAAAACACTAATGCTCCCTAGTGGCAGGAAAATCTAGAACATGAAAATTGTAAACTAGTGTGCATTTTCCCGTCCAGTTTCCTGATCGACGACAGCCTCTACCTGCTGAACACAGAGAAGTTGGGCGTCAAAGTCGAGTAGGAGCGGAGTCCCGTCGTCCGCCGCCGCCACACCTCTCCGATCATGGCCGCCGGACCCCCCGACATAGAAGTAGACCCGCCTCCCACGTGACCTGCATGACACCTCCCATCAGGCACAACTGTTTACATTGTTTTATTCTTATTTATTTGCATTTGCCTTATCATTCATATGTGGAGAAACAGGGTGAAAGTGAAAAAAAATCTCTGCTCACGAGAAGCACAAGTGCAGTTTACGCTCCCCTTTCGATAGGTGGCGCCAAAATTCCCTGTAACGTGGCCGAGTGGTGCCCCCCCCCCCAGTTCAGTGGATTGTTCTCGAAAGAATGGGAGGAGGTTTATGTTCAAAGGTCGGTTTTGCTGACTGGGTTATTTCTTTTATTTTGTGCCTCTGTTTTCTCCTTTGCTGCTTTTGTTCCATTTTTTTTTTTGGAATGCATCACCCGCTCCCTTAATTATTTTTTATGAATTTTTTTGGCGCTTTATTTTATTTAACTATAGTGGGATGTGCTTGACCAAAATGAAATTGAAATATTTTGTTCACCTGGATTGCCTTTTTTAGCGTGAGGAAGAAATGTGAAAAGAATCGGAGGTATTTCTGAAAGAGTGTTATATATTATGATATTTAAAGAGAAATTTGAATAAGTATTTAGGTAATATCTTGATGGCTTTTGTATGGATTTCATTACTGCAGTATCCCCTCAGAATGGCACACACTCCGACCCAAAAAGCCCCCATGTTTAAATTAGGGCTGAACAATTTTGATGTTTTTTTTTTTTTTTTACCGTCAATATTGCGATTTAATATGCGCTGGTCATAAAATAATCAAAAAAATATTAAAGGTAAAATACACAAAAGACTGATGCTAAACTAAAGGCAAACGGACAATAACTTGAAAGACGGCTACTTCATTCAGAGTTATATGCGTTCATTATGACAACTTTGAAAAATTCTAGTGCGGCATAAACAAGTCATAAATCAAATCTACCTATCTAGACACTTATCTAAATAAATAAAATTGCAACCTTTGCGATTCGAAATATCGAATTGACTTGAATTGTTCAGCCCTAGTATTAAAGGTGAAGTCGAGTCGAAAATGTTCCTTACAATTTGTTCTATGCGCCCCAACTAGTCGAAACGCGGCATTCTGATTAATATTGCGTTTGTGGAATATGAATTACAGAGGTGGCAAATCCAGGTCCACAAAGTAAAAACCCTGCCACAGTTTGGCTTTAGCCCCTGATGCTAGCTAGCTAGCTCCCTAGCAGGCAAATGAGCACCAATGGAGCTAGCTAGCTAGCACCTGGGGCTAAATGCCACAGTTTGGTTTTAGCCCCTGATGCTAGCAAGCTAATTAGCTTCTTAGCAGGTAAACGAACACCAATGGAGCTAGCTAGCACCTGGAGCTAAATGCCACAGTTTGGCTTTAGGCCTTGATGCTAGCTAGCTCCTTAGCAGGTAAACGAGCACCAATGGAGCTAGCTAGCAACTGGGGCTAAATCCTACAATTTGGCTTTAGCCCCTGATGCTAGGTAGCTAGCTATCTCCCTAGCGGGTAAACAAACACCAATGGAGCTAGCTAGCACCTTGGGCTAAAGCCAAACTGTGGCAGGGTTTCTACTTTCTGGACCTGGATTTGCCACCTCCTGATGAGTTAAGAAAAATCCACCTGTTTTCAGGGGGCGGCCATTTTGCCTTGTACTGCCACTTGCTGTCGACTGAAAATAACATCACAGTGCCTGATGTCATTTTCAGTCGACAGCTATTGTAAAGACACTTTTTGACTTGACTAAACCTTTACCATTCTGGCGCCGTCTCTGCCTCATACTTGTAAACGAGCACATTCCCCCTCCGAGCTGTATGTCCAGTTTGTTGTCAACTCTCTCGAGCTCCCCACCGTCCCCACTTTTCCATATGTGCACTTTAGAGATACACGCCTCCGCGTGTTTTGTTTGGAATTGGCAAGTGCGTGTAAATGTACGCTCACGTGACCATTTCAGAAAAATAACGTTTGTTGTCAAACTACAAAAAGGATTAGACGTGTATTTCAAAGCGCCACAAAATTGTGACTTCTGCTAGCTTAATGCTAGCTGTTCAAAATGCAGAAAAAAGAGGGGCAAACAAATAGTATAAAGTATATTAGAGTGCTATTTTATTATTAAAAACCCTACAATAAATCTTACTGGAACGGATTAATCAAATTTCTGTTCATTTCAGTGGTGGAAAATGATTTGAGATACAAGTGTGGTTGCGGAACAAATTCAACTCTCATCTCAAGGCACCGCTGTATACTGTACATGTACGTCAAATGGATGCAGTTGATTAAAGCAGTTCTGCTTGTATAGGTTTGAGAGTGCGGTGGGATCCATTTAGCTTTGCCGACGGCCTGTGATGGCGAGGGTGGGGAAAGTCGTATGGACGTAGTGGACCCTATGATATGAGAAATGATTCTTATGAACACTTACATATTTAAAATGATAAGCTATATGAACATCATTGATAAAAATCACAAAGAGATTCAGTGCTGTGTTTTAATGGGTTCAAGTAGGGTACCATTAACTGCAACTTCTTTGTTTGGATACTGTCTCCCTTTTCACACCATTCTCACAAAAAAAAACATTTTAAGATGTTGGGAAAAAATAAAAAAAAATACTCTTTGTTGATAAAGGAGGACGCTCACTTGTGTGGTTTTCTTGTGTAGAAACAGGCATCCCAGTCACTGAAGGGCTCCCTCTAGTGGTATGTGAAAGAATTACTTAAATACAGTTAAGTTGACTTTTGTTTGTTTTTAAACATTGAATTGGTTCTTTGAATCATTAAGCACAGTACACGTTTAAAAAAAAATAAAAATCCTATATAAACTCATTCACTGCCATTGACGTCAAAAATTTAATATTGATACTGTTTCTATTAGTTTAACATTTGTTTCTACTTTTGTTAACAAAGTATGAAAACGTATAATTTTTTTGTTGTACATTTAGAACAGATATAAAATTTGCTTTGATTAATCATGAGTTAACTATTGAAGTCATGCGATTAAATACAATAAAAAAAATAATAATCGTCTTGACGCCCCTAATTTTTTAATAATCTTTTAGGGGCATCAGGCGATTCATTTTTGTAATTGTAGCTAATCTCATGACTTCACTAGTTAACTCACGATTAATATTTTTTTTATATATCTGTTTTAAACGTACAATACATTTTTTTCCCTAGGTTTTCATACTCTTCTTAACAAAAGTGGGGAAAAAATGAGAAACTAAGAAATAGTTCAAATGAATTTTTGACGTCTATAGCCGTCAATGGCAGTGAATGAGTTAAAGTACAGCGTTAATGTTTGATCTACTTAATAGCAACGAATAGACTTTAATAACAGAATTATTCTCTTTTCATTTATTAGATATGACTTGATGTCCTGCATTATCCTTCCCAAAGATCTAAGTTTAAACCAGAGCTCTGAATGGTAAACGAGGTGTCATCAAGCCGACTCTTAACAAAATGCAGACGTGCATTCTCGCTGTCAGGAAGTGACCTCATTTTAACTGTTCGCTGATAAATCTGTGCACTAGCTTTGGACTCTGACCCCCGGGCTCCCGTGGGCGGGGGCACACATCAGGATGAATGAACTTTATTCTTCCTCCTCCTGCTCTTGATTTGCAATAGTGGGGTGAAGGGTATGAGAAAAAAGTGAAAGTAAAGTTGGATTGGTGAATAATTTGTCTGCGGCTTTTAAACATCAGCAGGAAGCAGAAAATGTATTTGGCACAAGCACAATGATGTTGTTTAGGGGGGGAAAGGAGGCTAAGCACATTGCGGGGTTTCTAAGTTTTCATTGGAGGTTAAATTATGTCATATAAAAAGGAAATAATATTTAACAGATAGCTGAAAATTCTATTTATCTGTTTATGTATGCTGTGTTTGTTTCCTCCCACCACTGGTAAATGCACGACAAGGAAAAAACATTAACATAGAGCGAATGTTGTGAACTCGAATGACCCCTGACATGAAATCAACAGTCGCTAGTGACGCAAACGTTCGCCCCTAAATTTTCTAGATTTGTTCTCGGGACAAGTACATTTATGCAGAAACTGCATGTTTTAGTATTTTGAAAATTATTATTATTTTTAATTATTATTATTATTTTATTACAATTATATATTTCTAATTATTTAAAACTGGCTGGATGGAATGACCAAAATAAGATGCAGATTTTTTTAAAATCTCAAAACTAAAAACTTATTATAGTTTTGGAAGTTTTCATTTTAGTTATTTTTTATTATTATTATTATTATTATTATTATTATTATTTTTAGTTAGTTAGTATTAATTAGTTTCCACTATGGCTCTGTTAGTTTTTATTTTTATTTTTTATATATAATATGCTTAGTGTTGGTTTAGTTTTAGTTTCAGTATTAGTTTTTTGTTTTTTTAAGTGTATCACTTGTGTGCAATATTTAATAAACACCATGGTAAAATGAAAAACGCATTTCTTACCTAGCGTCGCATTTCGGCTGAGTTAAAGTCAAGTATGCAAAATTGTCGGCTAGGAGTGACGGCATCTGAATGTACAAACGTCCTTATTCCGGTTAATATCCGAATAAATATACTTAAAAACCACATTAAAAATCAACCCCAAATACTCATGTATTACATTAATCACCAAAGACTTTTTTTAAACATAAAATGTAGTTTCAGTTAGTTTTTGTTTAAAAAAAATTAATCATTTTTGATTTTATTTCGTTAACATTTTTGGAATTTTTGTTTTAGTTATGTTAGTTTTCATGAACTAAAATAACCTTGGTCGCAGAATGAAAATCCGCCATACCCGCAACAACCGAACCGCGAAGTAGCGAGGGAACCCTGTAAAATAAGACGTTGGCTTCTCGGGCCACTCCCCTCTTAGGCCTTCACGGGAGCGCGCCTGCGTGTGGCGCGCGCGCAGACACGCTCTACTACCAACAGGCACGAAAATTCCACAGAAGAGCAAGTCTGAGATTTTCTGAGGGGCGACAAATCACGAAGCAAACCCCCCCACCCCCGACCGACGAACTGCCTCAACGTGGACGAGAAAACAGGAATAGCGAACGAACGTCCGGACGTCGCGAGTATGGACTAGTTCGTCCCGGAGGGGCGGGAATCTGCCAGATGGAGGCGGTGAGAAGTTTGCTCTTGCTCGGGGCCGTGCTGCTCCGAGGCTCGGGCTCGCTGGCCAGGGAAGGTGGGTGACTTTCAACCGCCGTTTCACCCACCAGAATAGAACCTCACTCAATTCGAAAGCTTTTTAAAGAGTCGAAGAAGTCTAAAAGTGACATTTAACATCTTTTGAGATGACTTGAGGCGAGTTAACGAGCTGAGAATCACACCTGTTGCTCCCCTACAAAACTCAACTTCTAATCCCCCCCCCCTCACACACACGCACACACAAAAAAAAGTGCTTCTACTTTTCACACTAACAGCGCGAGGAGTAGTTTTAAAAAAAAAAAGAAGTCAGGTAACAAATATGAGAACCTGCTTTGCAACTTGTGTCGTGTGCAGTCAGTCAGTCAGTCAAGCGGCTAAGTTAGCCAGTTAGCCGCACATGTAAACAACAATAACAACAACAAGAAGTGCATTGTGCACCCGAGGATCATTGCCATGTCAATTATTCACCAGTGCTTCCACAACAGGAGGACATTGTCTGATTAGAGAGCCACTTGTCTGTCCGGCTGGCTCACTGCAGGCTGCCTGCCCCAAGTGAGAGATTGAGTCAGTGAGTGCATGCCAGTGTGAGGAGAAACAAACCTTGCACGCTTTTTCAATGCACACGTCAGACTGGTTAAGTTTTTGCACAACTCACTATCAGGTTTCAGAACGGGGGGAAATTCACTAGTTTTTTGTCTTACAACGACTCTTCCGGTCTCTGGTTGCAAACCTGCTGCCACTTTATGATGTTGTAAATGTTGATAAGGGTTGCAATTTTCAAATCTGGAAAAGTTACTATTGGGAACTTGGACCGAGAACATTGTACTGACTTGCGTCTGCGTACTCGGCTCGCCGAAATTGTCATATTTTAATTGTGTATCGTTCAGAAAGAGACAACACATTTCTTCAAGTATCACTCAAATGTAACACTTTTATAGTAAGAACTTGTCATTACTGACATTTTAACACTCAACTCACCTGGCGATTCGATTCGTATCACGATTCATAGGTTACGATTCGATACCGATTAATCCCGATGCGAATCTATAAATTGATTATTGCAATTTTTTTTTTTTTACTCAGATTTAGAAAATACACATCAGTAAACTTGTACATGTACACTGTAAGATTTGTATGAAAATGTATTTATTTAGCTGAAAAATCAGGCTTATAACTGAGGCACTGCATTTAACAAACAGGTTGCAGTTCATGTTTGAACAGCACTGAAATCAAATATCAAGGCTTAATGTTCCATTAATATAACATTCTTCCATGCTTAATGTGTGAATCCTAACCTTAAGTAAGACGTTTTGTTGAATATTCCCATAAAAAATGTATGTTTGAAAATCGATTCAGCCGCATATCGAATCGATTCGAGAATTGCGCGCTGTAATATCGCGATATATTGCAGAATCAATTTTTTCTAACACCCCTGGTCTGAACACTAGGGGGCACTATGTAAAAGGACGACCTACAGTAGGTATGAGACGAAGAAGAATTAGGATCAATTACGAGTTGGATTATTAGACTCTACGATTACAAAATTGTCATCATTGTAAAAAAAAAACAACTACCACCATTTGGCCGTTCTCAAACCTAGCTTGCTTGCACCTTTTTTTTTTTAAATTTTAAAATAACAAATTTTATCAATGTTGTGTAGTCCATAAGAAATTGCAAAAAAATATAGTTTTTCAAATCATTTTGTCTACGTGTAAACATGTTCTTGATTTGTGATTGGTTGCGGTTTCAATTATCACCAAAATAATCATGATTTTTTTTTTTCTTCCATAATCAAGCAACATAACCGTCTCAGCTGAGTTCTTTGTCATTCAACAGAGCATACGGCTAACAATGTTGTCACATGTACTACCTTAAAAGGGTAGTGTGTATTATTTAGCGCCATCTACGTGAACTAATAATTCATTTCAATAATATGCCAAAAAAAATGTTCTACCACATCAACATATGTTTTTTTTTTTTGACAATTGTAGGTCTAGTAAAAAAAGAAAAGTTCCTGTCACCAATGTTCAACATGAAACACTAATGCCACGTAGTGGCAAAAAATGATCTCAGCACAAATCAGTGTTTCACACTCCTTTTAACCAGAGCTGATAACTGTAACTTTTTGAATTGCTATAACATTACTGTATCAATGAACTAAATTATATATTTGTTTTTGGTAACCATATTTATCCACTTTTATGTTAATTAACAATAGTATGAAAAACTTGAGAAATATTGTTTGTTGCCGTTCATCTTGATTGATTGTCATTACAAGGACAGGCTTTCCAATGCATTGGCTGTCATTTGCCTATACCTAATAAAGTGTCCCGTTGCAGGGTCAGCTAAGCCAATGGCCGCGTGAATTTTTGTTTTGGGGTCAATACATAAAGATCAATACGGCTGAAAGCACTGTTTTAAAAGGGGTCAATATGGCACACGAGCACGATTTTCACGCGGTACGCGCCCTTGAGAAGATTGCGAGTAAAAATAATCGTGCAACTTGGCAGGGCCATCACGACGGTACACGGCGTACCGTGACACCGCCGCTGGTCGCAGGTAAACAAGTCCTCATTGTTGGCGGGAACAGGTCGGTGCACTTTTGTGCCGTGCTGTCAATCAATATTAAGCATCGGTTGCGCGTGAGTGCTGACAACACACTTACGTTATCATTCCGTATGTAAATTAAGGTAAATGTCATGAATTCTTTACAGCCCCCACCCCAAAAAAAAAAACAACGTTTATGCAGTGCACTTTCCAGCTGTCGTATTGGATCTCCTCGGATTGCGCAAGTGGACCCGAACGGCGTCTGCTGCGGCTTCGGTGTCAGTAAGACAAGCAAGTGGATTAGCTGAGCTGATACTGAACACAGGTTCAGGATCAGGCGGCCAGTTGTGACTCACCAGTCTACACGTTCGTGTTTGGGATCTAACTCACTCTGCAGCTGGGGGGGCGGGGGGGGGGGGGGGGGCTTGACATCAGCACCCATGGTGGGAACTTCCAAACAGCTCAAATCGAATTCATAGGATTAGGACCAGTGAACAGAAAAGAAAAAAGTTGGCAGGATTCTGACTTTAATCTCAGAATTCTGACTTTTAAACGAGAATTCTGACATTAATCTCAGAATTCTGATTTTAATCTCAGAATTCTGATTTCAATCTCAGAATTCTGAATATAAAGTGAGAATTCTGACTTTAATCACAGAATTCTGAATATAAAAGTGAGAATTCTGACATTAATCTCAGAATACTCACTTTAAAGTGACAAAGTCAGAATTCTGAGATTAAAGTCAAAATTCTGAGATTAATGTCAGAATTCTCACTTAAAAATCAGAATTCTGAGACTAAAGTCAGAATTCTCATTTAAAAGTCCGAATTTTAAGATTTAAGTCAGAATTCTAAGATTAAAGTCAGAATTCTCACTTAAAAATCTGAATTCTGAGATTAAAGTCAGAATTCTCACTTAAAAATCTGAATTCTGAGATTAAAGTCAGAATTCTGACTTTAAATTGAGAATTCTGAAATTAAAGTGAGAATTCTGACTATCACTTTAAAGTCAGAATTTTTACATTAAAGTCAGAATTCTCACTTTATCACTTTAAAGTCACAATTCTGAGATTAAAATCAGAATTCTGAGATTAATGTCAGAATTCTCGTTTAAAAGTCAGAATTCTGAGATTAAAGTCAGAATCCTGCCAACTTTTTTCTTTTCTGTTCACTGGTCCTAATCCTCTTCCACAGAAGCCTGGGTTTGATTTGGAAGAAGAAGAAAAAAATGTCTGTGTAGTGTGTGTAGTCTATTTAATTGCTGAATTTATTTATTCACTCCTTGCGTTCGTCTACTTCCAGATTCATTTCTTCAACAATCGTCACTTTGTCCGAGCCTTTTGATACAATTGGTCCATTTTGAAGCCTAAGCGCAGCTGCGGCGGCAGTAAAATGTGCTCCTGTGTTTGTTTGCCGTGCTGATCTCAACGCGACGGCGGCGCGCGTGAGTGAGGACGGACACGTATGTAGCGTAGCGTCAGACTCGTTCAGATCCTGTTCAGCTTGTCCGTTGAGCAACGCAAGCCCCCGCCCACCCCCATCATTGGAGAAATGCGTTTCCGGCAGCAGCGCTCAAAAGGATCGGATCCACTAAGACGAGCATCCGCGTGCGCTTTGTTGACCTTTTCCGATTTTGTCTGTGCACACGCTAGTAAACAAGACGTCGTTAAACGCGCTAGTAGACAACATGCAAGCTCGTTACTGTTGCGTGGACTTGGCGGGCTGCCACACCAAAGGTGCGGCCTCGACCTCCGTTGTACTAGTTAGCAAATGATGAGGTGGCGTGATTGAACGGGGCTTATTTTGCAAAATGAAACTTTTTTTTTTCCCAATTTTTTGTATTGCATGTGCTTATGAAGTCAATTGAAAGATAAAAGTACTCAAATGTGGTCCAAGGGGTGTTTGAACCCGGGTACCAGGTAACCCTGGTGGAAGGCAATTGCTCTAACCACTGAGCTAACTTGACTTGTTCAAAATCATGGCTAAATAGCGTATTTATTTTGGAAAAGTGTCATCTGATGTTGAACATGCATTTAATCATTTCAGTGAAATGATGAAGCATTTCCTGATATGATAGTCAGGTGGTATCGAACCATCGGGTGTCCTAAAATTGTGGTGATGAGAATAAAAATCACAATAACATATGGGGGAATGCATTCCCACAATAAATGTTTTGCGCTTAAAAGCTTACGCTAAAATAAAGCCAAATGAAACATGAGTTCATATGAAAGGCAATTTTTTCCTTCCAGTGTTCAATTTGATTTTTATTTCTTTTTTTTTAATTTGATTTGAAGGAGAACAAAAACAAGATGATTCTTCAATCTGCATCTGCGACTTTGAATGTGTATGGTTTTAAAAGGGCGGAGCTTGGCCTGGTGAGTGACGTGGGAGCCAGTGAATGAGAATGTAGCGTCGGCTGTTGTGAGCGCAAGGTTAGCGGCTGGCTGCTAACTGATGAGCTAAAGAAAATGGAGCGAAGCTTTGAGGCCGAGAGTGTGTAATTGAATTGAATTGAGATGAAAGTTACTCAATTAATCGTTTCATAATCGTTTTAAGTTTCAACCCTAATCGTAGCACTAACTAAAAAGCACCATTGTTCGTCCGAGCTGCTGTTTGTGGTCGCGATTTCATAAAAAGGGGATCATTCTCTGTGTGTAATTGTGACTTGATCCGTCGATTTGACACGCCAAACGATTCGCGATGATGCCAGCGCTCAAGCAGCGAGGCCTCAGAATTGACATCCGACACGAGCCGCGACGGCCCGGCGTGTATTTTTGGCAAACTTGCGGTGCGCCATTTGCTGTAAAGAGAGTTGCCGGCGATTGTGCAAGTGGGAGGGAAGGAGTAAGGGGGGTGGGGGTCCTCCTGGAAAAGCGCGTGGACTATCGAGGGGTTGTTGGCAGCGTGCCAGAGGAAGTCATTTATAACCTCAAGAAGAAGAGGAGGCGGGGCTATCCGCTGTATGACCGATCGCTAAAGCATGGGAGCCATGTGTGCATGTGTGGATCGTAATGTTGGCTGACCCCCAAACTTCTGACCCACTGTGGGGAATCTCTTCTCTCTCTATTTTTATATGCAGTACGTTCTAATGAAATCATTATTAAATCCATGTCAAGTTAAAAAAAAAAAAGTGTCATTCTCACTGGGACGTGCGTGCACTCACAGGTGACGACGAGGCACTCGAAAGCCTCCCACACTAGCACGGAGGCCCCGGTCCACACGCTGGCTGTCAAGTCAGGCTTCTTTCCTGTTCTGGCACTTAACCCTTTCTAACCGTGGCGTGTCTGCACTCACACCTGACAACGGGGCGCTCTAAAGTGGCTGTCAAATTGGACTCCTCCTGCCCCCCAAATATTTAGGATAAATAATCAATCTTAGGTAGGACTAAAACTAACAATTGTTTTAATAGTCAAGATTATCAGTTGAATTTCCCCCCCGATTAATCGATGAATCGGGTAAAAAAAAATAATAAAAAATTCTATCCCTTTTGTCAGCAATGCACAAACAGACATTGAATTACAGAAATCGGAGAATATTTCCTGTTGAACTGAAATTCTGAGCATTTTGACAATTTTAAATTAAAAAAAGATATCTAAACGATTATCAAAAATAATTAGCAATGAATTTGATAATTGATTACTCTGTCTGTTAATTAGTTTTTCAATTAATTCATGAATTAGTTTTTTAAAAAAAAAAAAGAAGCTTTATTTCCGTCCTTTAAAAAAAAAACAGGACATCATTTCAACTCGACAAACTACAGAAATTGAAGAATATTTACTGTTGAGGAGCTGAAATTATGAACATTTGGACAATTTTAAATTAAAATAGACATGTAAACGATTATCAAAATGAATGATCGATAAATGTAATAATTGATTAATTGTTGATTAATCAATTTATCGTTGGACCTCTGATTTTAGGAAAAACTAGAGCGCAGGGTAGTGTCTGTCAACAATCAGTTCCTCACAATCCACACAATCCTTAACAGACGATTAATCGACTAATCGGTTTTAATGCTCATTGAAAGCGCTTGACGACTTTTTTCTTTTTTTTTTCCGATGTGTTGCAGTGTGCCTCGGCACGGACATGAAGCTGGCCCTGCCCTCGAGCTTGGAAAATCACTACGAGACCCTGAGGCTGCTTTACGGCGGCTGCCAGGTGGTCCACGGCAACCTGGAGATCACGCACCTTCGCGGGGACCCGGACCTCTCCTTCCTACAGGTCTTTTCTTCCAGTCAATAAGTCTCACATCATCATCAAAGATTATTAATGCGTTTGATATTTTGACCAAAGTGGGCTTAGAACAGAGCCTTGAGGAACTCCACTTTTTGACGTCCCTTGTTTTATAGGGGATTGTGGAGGTGCAAGGCTACGTGCTGGTGGCTCACGTTTCGGTGAGCCTCGTCCCTTTGGACAACCTGCGGATTATCCGAGGCAGCCAGCTGTACAATTCCAGCTATGCCCTGGTGGTGCAGGACAACACCGGGGGCGCCCAGGGCGGACTCAGGACACTTCGTCTTCGGAGCTTAACAGGTCGGAAAACTGAAGCTGGATCGCGGCCATTTGACAAATGGGAATGTTGAAGTCATTTGTAGGGCCCGACCGATTTTGGGTGGAAATGATACTTATTACAGATCAATTAAATAATGCATACAATTATTCCCCCATTCCTTTTCAATGGGCATCATTTACGCACTACATGACAACAATAACAAAATCCTTGGATGTTTGCATCTTTTGAATTTAGAGAAAATAAAGTATTTTAAATATAATTTGAATGGACAATGACAAAATAAAACAATAAGAAAGTGAAAAATTTGAATCTACTAAAATAATTGCAACTGAAAAAACAATAAGAACATATCGTGACTGTTCCTGCGTGTTTTGGCCTCTTGGGGCAGTGTGGTGACGTGCATCCATGGTGTACACACTTGGAGTGAGTACAGAAGAAAGTTACGATTGCATTCTATTAAAATAACTCGTTTTTTACACATTGGGAATCATTTGTGCCTTTGCGTAGTGTTATCTCACCCGTGGGTATGTTTTCCCACAAGATTTGTGTGTGGATATTCGTTATTAGAAGGAAAAACACTCCCGAAGTCGATGCTAACTTCCTGTTAGCATTTGTGGGATCCTCCATTCACCTTTAGCATTAGTGCTAGGCTAGCGATGTTTTTAAAGTGAAACGTTTTGCATTTAAATATACAGTGGACGTTATTATTACTGTCGTGTGTTTAATTTTATAGTTAACTCCAACTGGGATATCATTTAACATTTTAAAGGATGCTTCGGGGACAACAGAATAACCAGAATAACATAATCTCCCGAAGTCGATGTTAACTTCCGGTTAGCGCTTGGGGGATCCTCCCTTCACTTTTAGCATTAGCGCTAGGCTAGCGATGTTTTAAAAATTAAACGTTTTGCATTTAAATATACAGGGGATTTTATTATTATTGTCGTGTGTTTAGTTGGGGAATTAACTCCAAATGGGGTGTCATTAAACAGTTTAAAGGACGCTTGGGGGACAACAGAATAACCAGAATAACGCAAGCTCCCGAAGTCGATGCTTACTTCCGGTTAGCATTTGGGGGAATCCTCCCTTCACTTTTAGCATTAGCGCTAGGCTAGCGATGTTTTAAAAATGAAACGTTTTCCATTTAAATATACAATGGATGTTATTCTTATTGTTGTGTGTTTAGTATGAGAGTTAACTCCAAATGGGGTGTCATTAAACATCTTAAAGGACGCTTGGGGGACAACAGATTAGAATAACCAGAATAACACAAGATACCCACTTGCTAGTTGCTAATGCTACGCTAGCAAAATAATGCATTTAGTGTACTTCGTTTTTCTTCGATAACTTTTTAAGGGGGAAATATTCTGCCATTTGGCCCGATTGGCCGATTGTTTTGGCAGACGTTTGAAGGGCAATAATCGCCCGAGTCATTTGAACTGCTCCTATGATCATTAATCTCCCTGTAGAGATCCTTTTGGGCGGGGTTTATATTTGGGGAAACCCCCAGCTGTGCTTCCCGGACCCCCAGAACATCGTTTGGAGGGACACTTTGGATGAGCAGAACATCCTCGCCGGGCCGCACCGACTGCAGAGCAGGGCATCCAACTGTGAGCAGTCCAGTGAAATATTCAGCACCTTCATGTAACCGGCTTGCTTGATTTGTAATATTTGGTACCCGATCCAGGTCCGAGTTGCTCACCGAGTTGCAAGAACAGCTGTTGGGGAGAAACGGCACAGGATTGCCAAACCTGTGGGTTTACCTTCACTCACATTCAGTGGTTTTCCTCACCAACATGTCACCAAAATGTTTTTTTTTCTTTCTACGTGTTCGCAGTGACGCGTATCAGTTGCGCGTCAGGCTGCCAACGGTGCAAAGGCCCTCTGCCCAACGACTGCTGTCACATGCAGTGCGCCGCCGGATGCACCGGACCCAAAGACTCCGACTGTCTGGTAAATTGCACCTTTGGATTTTTCACTTGAGTTAGTTTAGTTGTTGGAATTCAGTTGGTTTGAATTCGGTTTCAGAGCAGGGTGGTTCATTTTTTTTAGTTTTGTTCAGGTTGTTTAGTCTGTTAGTTTCGTCAGACAACTAATTGATCATCAAATTGATTGATCAACCGTTTCACCTATTTTCCTCATACAGTAACTGAAGCATGATTAAATTATGTTTGCGCACCATCGATTTGAAATAACGGATGGAAATTTAAAAGCTGTATTTTAATCCGATTAACTTTAATCCAGTTACTGAAGTAATCATTTGTTGCCGCCCTAAAATATAGAGTTGTCAAAATGAATCGATTAATCAACATGTAATCAATTATCAAAATAATTGGCAATGATTTTAATAATCGAGTAATCGTTTGGTGCCATTGTTTACCCTAAACTTGTCCAAATGCAAAACGAGTGACTGAATCCTAATTATTTTGTTTCTGTACCGGCCATCAATTAATATCCTGTTTTTGAAAAAAGGATGGAAATATATATATATATATATTTTTATCTAATTAATTGAAACTAATCAACAGATTAGGATATTAACGCTGGCCGTTGTGGCTAAAAAATAAAATCTCGATTATATTTTAATTTTTTTCAGTCATTCAGGACGATGACGATTTCAATCGATTTTAATCTAATAAACAGAACAAGCCTTTATTTAAAGGTGTCATTATTAAAAAATAATTCAACAGTCATGTATACCGATTCTAAATCGGTTTTAACATAAACTTAGCATTTATACTTAGCAAAATTACAACTCACGTCTGGATGTTACGGAACGTAAAACCAACAGCTTCTAATAATCCAGAAGACAAAATTCTATTTCACAATGTAGCAAATTTTTTAACGATTCGATTTTCAAAATGACGATTAATCGAATTAATTCGATTTATTGCCCAGCCCTACAACAGATTAATAAATTACTGAAATAATCGTTCGTTGCAGCCCTAAAATACAGAGCTGTCAAATTAATCGATTAATCGACAAAAATAATAGACAACTATTTTAGTAATTGAGTAATTGTTCGGAGCCATCATTCAAAATGTTCATATACTCTTATTTCACAGATTTTAAAAATATTTTAATACACTTTATTGTAAAATATCGTATTAATCGAAAATAAATCATAAGATTAATCGATTACTGAAATAATTAGTTGTAACTCTAAAACATAGAGCTTGTTAATATTTGAACACGCTTTAATGCGCAACAGAAATGTATCCGATTATTCCATTCACGGGTTGAATAATAGATTGTAAAAAAATATTGGCTCGTGACAGCAGCTCCCCATCCCCGCAGGCGTGCCGCCACTTCAACGACAGCGGCGTGTGCAAGGACAATTGCCCCCCGCCCACCATCTACGACCCGGTCACCTTCCAGACCAAACCCAACCCGGACAAAAAGTTCAACTTCGGCGCCACCTGCGTCAAGATGTGCCCATGTGAGACGTCACGTTGCCCGGCGAGACCAAAGAACAATCGTCCAAGCAATCGTCCCGTTTGTCTTTCAGACAATTACCTGGCCATGGATGTGGCCTGCACCTTGGTTTGCCCCAAAGCCAACCAGGAAGTCATCGTCCCCAACCTGGACGGGGACGAGACGCAGAAATGCGAGAAGTGCGAGGGGGACTGTCCCAAAGGTGCGTCTTTTGGTCAACGTCTGCTCGGTGCGCGTGAAAATAAATGTTTTTGCCACGCTTGGGATGGACAGTGTGTTACGGCCTGGGCATGGACAACCTGGGCGTGGCCGACAACCAGGCCGTCGCCATGGTAACCGCCGCCAACGTGGAACAGTTCAACGCTTGTAAGAAGATTTTCGGAAGTCTGGCCTTCCTCCCTCAGAGCTTCCTTTGGTAAGTCACGCTCCAAAGATGGCCGCCAAATCCCAAGGCGCTCCTGGTTTGACGGATGTGGTTTAGGGACCCCGCGACCAACACGTCGGGCCTGACCCTGCAGCAGCTGAGGGCCTTCAAGAACCTGGAGGAGATTACAGGTAGACAACCGCTGGACTTTTTTTATTTTTAATTTTTTTTGTGATTTAATAGAGCAGATGTGCTCATCATGCGGATGAACTCTCCAGGTTATTTGTACATCGATGCCTGGCCAGAAGGCTGGGGCGACCTGTCGGTCTTTGAGAACCTGAAGGTGATCCGAGGCAGGAGGCTCTACAAGTAAGGCTTGCTTGGGAACCAACGCCGATTTGGTACATAAAAACGATTTCACTCCAGAATTGGTTATATTGACGGAACATCAATTCTGAGATGTCAAGGACATGATAAAAAAAAACACACACACACAAAAATAAAATGGCAAATTAGGTGAAATAAATACTACTTTTATTTTTTTTAAATATAAAAAAAAAAAAAAATCATAATTGAAAATTAAATAAAATAGTGCAATGAGTCAGATCTTTTACAAATACGAGAAAATAATTTTCAGTTCCTGTTAATAGTAAATAAAATAAACAAAAAAACGGCGGGATACAAAAAAAAACACACATAGGCCTTTAAAATTCAATTTTCTCATGAAATTGTGAAGGGAAAAAGACACATTCAATGCTTTATGAATTGATATTGGGCTATGAAAAGGAAAATCCATTCGATTAATATCGGATCAAATAAAAATGCCTTCATTTCTATCCGTTTATTTAAATAAATAAAAAACAGGACGTTATTTCAAATTAACAAGTGCAGAAGGGGTGCACTGACTACTAATTATTTTAATAATCGGTTAATCGCTCTATCATTTTGTCTATTAATCGAGGAATCGGATCAAATCAAAATGTTTTAATTTCCATCCCTTTATTAAAAATGAACAAGGCAGAAAGGATCCAACCAACTACTAATTATTTGAATCATTGATTAATCTGGTAATGATTTTGACGATTAATCGATGAATCGGATCAAATCAAAATGCTTTCATTTCCATCCATTTATTTAAAAAAAAAAACTTTGTTAATTTCAAATTAACAAGGAGGGCAACAGAAATTGGTCAATATTGACTGTTGAGGATCTGGAGATTTTTTTTTTTTTAAATTGATTATTGATCATTGATTAGGGATCGGTTAATCATTCCAAAATAATGAAGCACAAATAATGGAAATGTCAGTCAATGAATGGCAAACCGTTTTTTGTTGTTGTTGTTTTTTGCTCCCTCAGTCTGTGTTTGAGTTCCTGCTTTTAGCGGCTAATCATTAGCCAGGCCAGCTGCGTTAACCGGCAACAGGAACAATAAGTAACAGTCAGTGAGGACAAGGACAAGCACGACGCGCTCAAACTAGGTCACAGCGAGCGTCAACAAAATGGCCAGGCTTTTTCTTGTCCCGCTCGGCCAAATCCGCCATATTGTTTTGTTGAGTCCCCGCTTTTCTTTTTTTTGCCAGGGGTGTTTTTTCCCTGGCCGTTCAGAACCTGCGCATCCAGTCACTCGGGCTGCGTTCGCTGCGCAGCATCAGCGGCGGCTTGATTCTGTTGCACAACAACTCCCAGCTGTGCTACACCAACTGGCTGCCCTGGGACAGCCTCCTCCATCCCACCCAGGGGCCCCACTACATCGTCAACCGCAACCAGGACCCCCAAGTCTGCGGTGTGGAGACATTTTGGGTCGGAAATGTGCCGTGACGTCGCTACCATCTGCCACGGCAATTTGTGTTGATTTCTTTTCAGAGGCGCAAGGGCGTGTTTGCCACCCGCTGTGCGAGGGCGGCTGTTGGGGCCCGGGGCCCGGCCAGTGCGTGTCCTGCAAGACTTTCCAGCGTGGCACCCAGTGCGTCGAGCAGTGTGACCTCCATCAAGGGTGCGAGAAAAATTATTTATATTTCAGCATCACATTCGGATTTAACGATGCTGACCGTCTTTCAGGCCTGCGCGCGAATTCATCGACGGGTTCTCGTGCGTGGCCTGTCACGCCGAGTGTCGACCTCTCAACGGCTCCGTCACGTGTCGCGGCCGGGTGAGACGCGCAAACCGATTCCATATCGTCGAGGGATATCGTAACATGAACGATAATAAAAGATTGTTTGCGCAGGGTCCGGACCAGTGCAGCGAGTGCCAGAACTTCCAGGATGGCGAGTCGTGCGTGGAGCATTGCCCCAGCGGCGTGAAGGAGGACCATCAGACGGTGTGGAAGTACAGCAACGCCACGGGGCATTGCCTGCCCTGCAACACCAACTGCACGCTGTCGTGAGTGGACGCACGCACGCAAACGCGCGCGTGCCGCAAACGTTCACGCTTGTTTCCTCTCTCCGTCAGCTGCACTCAGATGGATGAGCGAGGCTGCCCGATCCACCCCAAGACGGGGTAAGATCACTTCCAAGCGGACGGCCGTTTCCTACTATTCTGTCGTCTATTTCTTGCTGTCTTTATAAAATGGCTGCCACTCTTTGTCGTATTGTATTAAATGATCGTATTTTTTTTTTCATGATCGATTAATCGATTATCAAAAATAATTATCGAGTAATTCAGCAAAAAAATTCTCAATGTAGACCGATTAATCGATTATCAAAACTAATTGTTGCTTAATGTGGTTGATTAGTTGTCGATTTAATCGTTGCACCTCACCTCATCGTCCTTTTTTTTCTTGATGTAGACCGATAGTCAAATAAATAATTAGGGATTAATGTGATGATTGATTAGTTGTCAACTAAATGTAGCACCCAATCATAATTTTTTTCTTGGTGTAGACCAATTAGTCGATTATCAAAACTAATTATGGATTTTGATTGACTAGTTTTCAATTAATTGTTGCTCCTCACCTCATCATAATTTTTTTTTCCTGATGTAGACCAATTATCAAAATAATTAATGTGATTATTGATTTGGTGTCGACTAAATGTTTCACCCAATCATAATTATTTTCTCTATAGACAGATTAATCGCTTATCAAAACTAATCATTGATTAATGTGATTAGTTGCCGATTAATCGTTGCACCTCACCTCGTCGTCATTTTTTTTCTTGATGTAGACTGATTATCAAAAAGATTAGTGATTGTGATTATGAATTAGTTGTCAATTATTCATCGCACCTGTAACCGATAAATTGATTATCAACAATAATTCGATATTGTGATTACCGATTAGTTGCCAATAATTTTTCTTAATGTAGACCAATTAATCAATGATCAAAAAATAATTATCGATTGTGATTGTCGATTAATCGTTGCACCTTCTACTCCGATATATTTTCCCCCCTTCTTGACGCAGCCCGGGCACGACGATCGCAGCCGCCGTGGGCGGCGTGGTGCTCTTCTTCATCCTCCTGGCCCTGCTCGTCTTCTACCTGAAGCGACAGAAGAAGCTGAAAAAGAAGGAGACGCTGAGGAGGATCCTGCAGGAACACGAGGTGCGCACCACGCCGGCCAAACACCAACCGGAAATGTGTCACGAATGATTTTTTCCTCGGCAGCTGGTGGAACCTTTGACCCCCAGCGGGGCCTCGCCCAACCAGGCTCAGATGCGCATCCTGAAGGAAACGGAGTTGAAAAAGCTCCGAGTGCTCGGCGCCGGAGCTTTTGGGACCGTTTACAAGGTTTGCGAGCTTTTTACGCCTGCGACGACGTCGTCATAAACCGTCACGAATCGCGATTTTGGGTTTGCAGGGAGTGTGGACTCCCGACGGGGAGAACGTGAAGATACCGGTGGCCATCAAGGTTTTACGCGAGAACACCTCCCCTAAAGCCAATAAAGAGATCCTGGATGTGAGTCTTTTGAGGGATTCGTTTCTGATAAAGATCTGCGGAAACGACTGCGTGTGCTCCTCCAGGAAGCGTACGTGATGGCGGGCGTGGCCAGTCCCTACGTGTGCCGCCTGCTGGGGATCTGCCTGACCTCTACGGTGCAGCTGGTCACTCAGCTCATGCCGTACGGGTGCCTCCTCGACTACGTGCGGGAGAACAAGGACCGCATCGGCTCGCAGTTCCTCCTCAACTGGTGTGTCCAGATCGCCAAGGTGGACGAAGCCGCTCGCAAATCTGGACCCTTTTCATGCCGCGTGGTTTTCAATGTGTGAATTTGGACCGCTGTGGGATGGATGTTAGGGGATGAACTACCTGGAGGAGGTGCGCCTCGTCCACAGGGATTTGGCAGCCCGCAACGTTCTGGTCAAGAATCCCAACCACGTGAAAATCACCGACTTCGGCCTGGCGCGCCTGCTGGACATCGACGAGACGGAATATCACGCCGATGGAGGGAAGGTAAGGTCGCATCTCGCTGATTGACGTTTTTCTTGGAAATGATTTACTGATGTTTCTGTCATGTTAGGTTCCGATTAAATGGATGGCGCTTGAGTCGATCCTGCACAGGAAGTTCACGCATCAAAGTGACGTTTGGAGTTATGGTGAGTCTACACGGGGAGAAATACTGACATTTTTAAAGATTTTTTTTTTTTTTTTGAATCGATTACTCTACCGATTATTCAATCGATTAATTGACTGATCAGATTCACTTTCATTTTGAATTTAGTTTTTTATATTTTTTTATTATATTTTTAGAAACAATTAATCTATCGATTATCCAATCGACTAATTGAAAAATATATGATGAATAATTGACAACTAATCGAAAAAATCACGTTAATCGATCATTATTTTTGACAATGGATTATTTGTGCTATATTAAGAAAATAATGATTAGCGGTGCGATAAATAGCCAACAACTAATCAATAATCACATTAATCACTATTTATTTTGATAATCGGTCTACATCAATAAAAAAAAAATTATGATTAGGTGAGGCGCAACGATTATTTGACAACTAATCAATCACATTAATCAATAATTAGTTTTCATCGTCGATTACTTGTCGATTAATCAATTCATTTTGACAGCTCCAAAAAAATAAATGAAATAAAATTGACCGCTCTAATCACAATCAAGCATAAATTATTCGATTAATTTTTGCACCTCTCGATCGATTTATGATTTTACGAATCGGAAAATCGATTCGATAATTTTAGTTTTTTCCCAGCCCGAGCGTCGGCACACGTCGCATAGCCGTAGAATCCCAAATCCTGCTCCTCAATGTGAATTTTCCCGCTTACTCGGACCGAACGATTGTTTTCCCCTGTCAGGAGTGACCGTGTGGGAACTGATGACGTTCGGCGCCAAACCCTACGACATGATCCCGGCCAGGGATATCCCGGACGTTCTGGAAGGGGGCGAGCGCCTCCCTCAACCTCTCATTTGCACCATCGACGTCTACATGATCATGGTCAAATGTTCGTACCTAACTTCCCAAAGTCTTTGCACGTGTCCCGTTGCGACGCCTCATCTCCATTTGTCTTTTCCCCGCCGGAAGGTTGGATGATCGACCCCGACAGCCGACCCAGATTCAAAGATCTGGTCAACGATTTCTCCGCCATGGCCAGGGACCCGCCTCGCTACGTCGTCATTCAGGTTTGGACGAGATGGGAAAGATCTCGCCGATTTCCAACTTCCATCCTGTGTCTTGTTTTGCCTGCAGAACGACGAGCAGGTGAGCATGTCCAGCCCGGTGGACAGCCAGTTCTTCCGGATGCTCCTGGAGGAGGACGGGAACAACATGAGGGAGTTGCTGGACGCCGAGAAGTACCTCGTACCTCAACCCAACCTCTATCCCAGGACGCAAGGAGACGGGGCGCCGTCAAACGGGCCGTCGCGTCATCAGTCCTACAGGGTCGGTGTCCTCGCCGATGTCCAACATGAAAAGCTAATGCTACCTAGTGGCAGACTCAACATGAAGTCCCTCACTTTGCTGACTGTCTTTTGTGTCTGATGATGTCCAGAGCAGAGATCAGGGCTTGGACGCGGAGTCCCCCCCGTCCGTGGCAGCCCCCCGCAGCATGTACTCCTCCCTCAGCAGCCAGTACCCCACCCTGCCGGCAGGAGCCAGCGCCTCCAACGGCACGTGGACCCCCATCTACCCCACGCTGGCGCGCAGGCCCTCCACCGGCGGCCAGTCCGACTCGGTCTTCCTGGACGGCGCCCCGGATGACCCGTCGCTGCCTCCGGCCAGCCCCGGGCGCTACTGCAAAGATCCCACCTACGGGAGCCAGGGCGAGCTGGAGACGGACGGGCCCAACGGGTTCCTCCATCCGACTCAACTTCATCACTCGCTGCCCAGGAGAAGTCACGTCTATAATCACAACCACGTCTTGCCAGGTGAGCCACACTTTCTGTTTCAATTGAGTTTTGTCCCTTGCCTGGGTTTTGCTTTTTTTTTTTTTCTATAAATGGCAACCTCCCGTTTTTTTGAGGGGAGCTTTTGTTTTTTGTGTAATTTTTTTTTTTTCTGAATTTTTTTTTCTGTTCTGTCATTTAAAAAAAAAATACAGAAAAATAAAATCGGAAAAACAGGAAAAATAAATAAACTATTAATAATAATATTATTTAAAAAAAGAAAACTATTTTTCTTGAATATGTATTTTTTATGACAGAATTATTTTTAATTAAAAAATCTGAAAAAAATCACACAAAAACAAAGCCCCCCCCCCCAAAAAAAAAAATGTCAGAAAAACTGTTTTTTCCCCACTTCCATAGTTCCTGTCCCCTAATCTCCAACATGAAATCTAATGCCGTCTAGTGGCAGAAAAAAAATGACCTCAAGAAAAATCTGACCCAATCTTTTACACTCCTTTTAACTGTATAGCATATCTTCCTTCCTGAATATTTTTCATTTGTCAAGAAATAAATAAATATGAAAAACACGGGAACAAATTATTCAGAAAAACAGGAGGAAATATTACTAAGAAAAACAGAAAAATAAAATCTGAAAAACAGGAAAAAATATATAATAAATAAAAAAACTACTAATAATAATATAAAAATAATTTTAAAACATTCATTAAAAATAAAATCCCCCTCTTTTTCTTTATATTTTTTTCAGGTTTACTAAATATGTTTCTCTGTCATAAAAAAAAAAATCCAAAAGACACACGGGAACAAATTATTCAAAAAAAAAAGGAAGGAAATATCACTCGGAAAAACGGAGAAAAAATAAACGTTTTTTTTAATATATATATATTCAGAAAAACTTCTTGGAATAATTTATTATTTTTTGTTTTAACCTCTGAACTCCAAGTAACTTGTTGTGGACTCGCTGTTGGTGGACACCCCAAAAAAATTACTCCGAAAAACAGAAGCTGGTGCTGTTTTTTGGAATCTTTTCTTTTTTTAAATATTTTTTTCCCCGTTTTCCCCAAAGTGAAAGCAGTACGCTTCCGTAGTTCCTGCCCTCTAATCCCTAACATAAAATCTAATGCCGCCTAGTGGTAGTTTTTTCCGATCTACCAGCCCGATCTTGCTGTGTAATTGCGGCGGCACGGCATCTACTGGCAGTAACATCCGGCAAATGTTTTGCTCAGAGTACGTCAACCAGGAAGTCCCCGAGCCCAGGCCGGAGCGACCCAACACCCTCCCTCGCAAACTCTCCAAAGTGGAGCGCCGCCTCCCCAACGGCGGCTTGACGTCCGGCCACAGCGTGGAAAACCCCCGTCACTTGGCCCCCTCCACCTCACCCGCCTTCGACAACCCCTACTACCTGGACCTCGTGGCCAAAGCCAAAGCTGTTGCCGGGGCGACGGCGGCCACGGACGGCCCCGCCCAACCGGAACGGGACGTAGCCAGACAAGTCAACGGATTTGTCACCCCCACGGCGGAAAATCCGGAATATCTGGGGCTGGCGGACACCTGGAGTGGACACGCATGAACCGCGAGGACGGTTCGGACGGCGGCAGCTCGTGACGGACGGGAATGACGATATTTATGCAGCCGGGGCCGTGTTTCGGGGATTGCGTAAGCCGGTGCAACCGATTTAGATCATGATGACGCGTCGTGACTCATCCGCTGTTCCTGGTGACGTTTATTTATATTCCTCTCAACAATCGAACCTTTCCGGAAGTTTACTCAGCTGTGAATAATTCACGGTCCTTAAAAACAACTGAGGACGCTTTCATTCGGACCATTGAATGTTTTTTTTTTAAGGTTTTTCCTGGCAGCCGGAAACGGTACCATTCGGACCTCCAACTGTTTCTGATGTGTACGATTTTAAAATCGGAAATTATTCTATCATGATCAAAATGGTCGACTTTGTACTCACCGCACACGATTAGTATTCTGCCCGCCATCTTCAAAAACCTGCCGGGACATTTTGTGATGGTCAGAGGGGTCCCTGTTGGCGCCCATCTGGCCTGCACGCGCGCGCGCTCCCCGAAAGAAAGAGGGCTCTGTACGTGGTGGCGCAACGGATCACAAACGGCACGATTTAGGATAGAGTCGTTTTTGGATCAGCAACAAAAAAAAAAAAAGATGAATAGTACTTTGTCTTCACTTATTAATAATTCAAAATGTCTAATATAGCTATGTGTTTTGTGTCTTCATTTATTTTGTAAAACGCCTTTTCCCATTAAAAAAAATAAAATCTGAACATTTTTATTTATTATAAGGTATTAATGGCTTAAATTTGTGTTCCAATAATCTAAACACATTTTGAATTGAATGTTTTTCTTTTTTTAATGGGCAATCTTGTTTTATAAAATAAATTAAGACAAAGTTCTATTTATCTATGGGGGGTTTTTTTCTAATAATGAAAAAGACCTCAACGTGCAATTTAAGGCACATTCCCTTCCTTTAAACATGGTCCAGAATATTGAAAAAGTACTTAAGTTAACTTATCAGCCGGCAGCCACACACTCATTGCTCATGCTAACAGCTAGCCGCTAGCCACTTACGACTGGACACTTCTGCCGTATAGTACAATGATGGCGTCACTAATTAGCGGTTTCTTAGCGTCCTAAATTAGCCATTGGACGTGAGTTCGGGATTGCGTTGTGTTGATGTTGGTCGCGACGACAAATGTCAACCAGCTACGCTAAAGAAATGTCAAAAAGGGAAGTCAAGCTAGCCATGACGCCGCCATGTGGGCGAACTTCAAAGTAAAAGGGTACTAAGGCCATTTGCTTCGCTGTCAATGTATTACTGTTCGCTCAACTTTATTTTGAAATTAGGCTTAGCCTGTTACGTTGAGTAGGTTTCAGCATCCTTGACATGTCGGAATGGTATCGACTTTTGTTCGGGCGTGACGGCGGCGAGCGTCTGCAGCTTATTTGTGAACTCTTCCGAATTTTTGCCAGACTGCAAAAATGTCTACAGGGTCTTCAAATGCTTCTAACTATATAAGAATACCGATTTAGGGTGACGTTCTTTTGTGCTTGTTGACACTGAAGCCGCACGCGTCGCTCAAATTCCTGCCAGCGCCACGACAAAACACACACAATGGCACCCCAGTTAATCATCGACGGCCTTTCTGCCCTCGCTGGCCAGAGGGAGGTCAAAGGCACTCAATGGAGACTTTGTCTGACCTCGGCGGCCATCTTGACGAGGCCCCGCGTCCAGACGTGCTAAAATTGTAATTCCACCGGCAGCATCACACGGTGACAATTAAGGTGTTTTTAAACTTTTTGTTTTTTTGGTTGTGAAAGAATTTATATTGTTATACTGTACCAACATTTGTATGTGATGACGGCACATAAAAGCTATTTTATTTTATTTTTTGTCTTTTCTTTGTGTATTTAAAAAAAAAAAAAAAAGTGTAGCCCAAAATAAGAAAATTTGACATCAAAACAGAAATGTAGAAAAAAATTGTTTTGAAATAATGTCTTTCAATTTGTGTAGAAGAATCTGCCCATAATGTAAATATTGTATGTAATATTGTGAATATTTTGTGATCAGTCTACTGTGGAGAAAATCTGTAAGCACAAACAATATTTTATGAAGAAAATGGTCAGTTGTACATGGATTTGTTTGCATCTTTTGTCTGTAAACGAATTAAAAAAAAAAAGTAGAAATGTATATTTTCATCATTTCTGTGTGTCGGACTTTTGCGCAGAAGTAAACAAACCCTGTACAGTCAACACAAGCAACTGTTGCTGACCTCTAGTGTTTATATGTGGAACTACAGATTTTTTTTCTAATTACTCAAGCTTAAAATATAACAGATTTTTATTTTTCACAATGCAGATCTAATTAGATTGTGCAAGTGTACCTAATGTGTGGTTAGATTGTGCTAGTGTACCACTGAGGCTATGTAAAAACACACCTGCATAGGTGACTGATTTACATTTGTAATGTGATCCTTGTTAGATAAGCACAAACACGGAATGTCACATCTATAAAAAGGGACGAACTTATATAGATATAATGTGCACTAAAAATGCTCATTTGTCGTCTCAGATAAAGACAAAACGTGCACAAGATACTCATTTGTGTGTTTAAAAATCATTCCCATGTGGACGTCTGGGCAAGCAAATGAATCACACTTTCACTAGAAACTGCAATACACAATAATAGTTGGGTTTCCAGACAACCATTTTTATTCGAACATTCAAGAAATGCGAAAATAGAACTGACTGGAAACGCTAGAAATTCGATCAAGTGCTTAAAATTCGCTAAAAAGAATCGGGGGAAAAAAGAAAATGCGAACTTTGCCTACCGAAACAGGTTTTGCGAATAACCGCTGGCAACACCGGATACACGTCGGAAGTTTGACCGGATATTACGTCACACGTACGTTTGTAGTCCCAAAGCAATGTCGGACGATAGAGTAAGGTATGTTTGGGGGGGAGGACAAAACAGAAATATTTTGGGAATTAATTAAATAAGCGAATATTAATGCTATTTTAGATGGAAAACAGCAAAGAAACGCTACGGTTGACCAAAAATTACAAAAGCAAACTCATTCGTCATCGCACGGCAGAGTCGCTTCCTGGTCGTATTTTTCTTCTTTTAAATTACTGGTAGATCACATCTCTATGGTGTATACCGCCACCTACAGCGGCGGAGTCCCCTTTCAATATTCACAAAAGAACAGCAGATGGAAACGGGCATAAATTGCATGTCCGTTTTGCGCATTTTCAGTAAATTCGCTTAAAAAAATCAAAACAATTGGATGGAAACCCGACTAATGGCATCTACCTTATCGTTTCGGTAGAAGGTGCGCTCCATTTGATCACCCAACTTACTTCATAGTCACAAATTAGTATTTCGTGTGCATGTTATGCGTAATATGACGTACTTATGGCCACGTTTACATTTTCACACTCCGTGTCATGTTTGGGGCTCAGTACCCTCCTAAAGTGTGTTAAAGAAAATATTTAATAGGAAAAATGTTTCAAAACAAAGTAACTTGCGCAGTTTATTATCTTTGCTTAGAGGTCAAACAGTCAGTGATATTCAAGATATTGAGATTCTACATCAATATATCTCTCAGCTAGCTAGCGCTATTGATTTCTATCTCGCTATATACACACACCCACACATATATTGATTGATAGATAGATAGATATGAATACTCTTATCTGTGTACTGCTATCGTCACTACGCTATCTATAGCCATCTAAATCGACATCTAGCTCCGTTGACCTCGGTCGATCACTTTGTCTCTATCAGTCTATCTATATTGTTTTCTCTCTGTTTATCGCTATTTCTCTATCAAGCGTTCACTTTCTATCTTTGCCACTAACTCTCTTTTTTTTTTATCCATCTGTCAATATAAATCTCTTGCTTGCTCGCTAGCTAGCTAGCTAGCTTACTCTATTTCTCTCTCACTCTTTTTGCTTATATGTAACATCTTTGATTACATTTACTTAGAGCCTCTTCGCCTGAAACAATTGAACTTCCCAAGATTTAATAAATAGAGCATGGGCATGACCACAGAGCCCAACGTGGAAGTCAAAGAGATGGGAATTGCGATGGTGCAGATAAAGGCGCGTTCATTCAGTATCAGGGGGCCGAATAGGAAGAGAACCACGGGAGGAATGTAGGAGATGACCGCCATCACCATGCTGTTGGTGAGTATGTGAATGGCTCTCTGCTTTTGCGGGTGGACACCTTTTCTGTTCCGTCCGGGCGCGATCAACTCGAGCAGGATGAACGTGTCGCAGATGCCGATGATCGCCATGGCGGCGATGAAGAACGACGTGGAAAACAAGGTCAAGTACAACATGTGGAAGCGAAAGTATAGCCCGCCCGTCACCAAAGTCACAATCCAGACGATGCCCACCGCCACCAGCCTGGGAGTCTGACTCTTCATCCTGCGGTAGAAAATGGGGTGAATCACAGCCACGTAGAAATCCATGCAGATGCACGCCATCAGGAGGGGTCGGCCGCATATGTTCAAGGCGTACAGCAAGTTGGAGAAGGCTTCCACCCACAAGATATTCAATGTGAGCTGATTAATGACGGACATCGGTAGAAAGAGTAAAAAGATGATGTCCATGGATGACACGTTCAACACGAACAGGTTTAAGGACGTTAAAGCCGCTCCGGCTCTGTAGGCCTTGAAAATCTCCCACAGGGTGGCAAAACCCGCGGGAAGGCCCACCGCGCTGCAAATCATCGAAGAAACCATCCAGATATACAGACCGGTCTCCATGCCGACGCAGTACTCCAAAATGGGTGCGTCCCCGTAACCTGGACGGACGGAAGAATTGTTGACCATCCTCGAAGCCGCTGCGCCGCAAAAAGAGCAAATCCGGCAAGCGGTTGCGCTCACTATTTGGGCTACTACCGACTGGGTCATGGGTCGCGAACCTTCCCTATAACAACAACTTGCAAATTCCTGGTTGGTTTTGCCAGGCGCAGCACGTATTTATGGAAAAGAGCAGGAGAGCTGAGGCGTGTGATGATAACCAAACTAATGTGTTTACAATGACACAGCTCGCTTTATTTCAATCTTATTTGGAAGATTTTCCACTTAAGTCAATGAGATTTCAGTCTCTGTGTGCAGCCTGGTCAAGATAATCTTCACACAAAGTAGTGCTGGTTGATGTCGTTTACAGCAGAGGTTCCCAACCCTGGTCCTGTCTAGGACTTAAGTCCGTCTGTCCAAATGATACTAAAAATATTTATTCTTTTCAAGCGCATACTCGTAGTGACTTTTGGAAGACCCTGTAAACCAGAGGTTCCCAACCCTGGTCCTCAGGGACCGGTATCCAGCCTGTTTTCCATGCCTCCCACAGCCAACACAGGTGATTCATATCATCAGCTAATCAGCAATCTCTGGAGAAGGCTGATAACGATCTCCACCTGTGTTGGCTGTGGGAGACATGGAAAACAGGCTGGATACCGGTCCCTGAGGATCAGGGTTGAGGACCACTGGCTTACAGGGTCTTCCAAAAGTCACTACGAGTATGCGCTTTAAAAAAATAAATATTTTTAGTATCATTTGGACAGACGGACTTAAGTCCTAGACAGCTTAGGCTTTGCAGTTTTTTCATTCTTTTGCCCATGGCTGACCTGGTAAGAAGTTTTTCCCGTCCCTGACCGAAGTTAAACTGTTCGAGCAGCTTTACGGCTGCAAATTATGCCAGAGCTGCCAAAAAGTCCGCTCCTCGATTTCCATGTCTCCCTCCTCCAACCCAGCTGAGTCCAACGATCAACTCATCAGCAAGCTTTGCAAAAAAAGCCTGATAACAATTCCAATCACGAATCAGGTGTGTTGGTGGAGAAGAAACACGGCTGGATAGGGGCTCTCGAGGACCAGACTTGGGCACCCCTGATTTATGCGATACATCGCAAGCTTTTCAAAACAGAATCTGTTCTTGAAAAACCACGCGACACGAGGCCTGCTACTCTCGCTACTGATGAAAACACTAAACTCCTAGAGCAGGCATTTTTGCGTAAAGCCGGGGAAAATCGATCCAAAATGTATGCTTTAGGTTGTTAAACATCATAAACCTCCGCTTGAATCCTTTGAACAACCCAAAGTTCGTACATGTAAAGCTTTATCGCTCTTTAAGGAATCCACTGAATCGAGTTTTTGTTGATTCTGGGTTCAAGTGCAACCCTCTGGATAGACTTACCCTGGCTTGCCAAGACTGCCTGCTCTAGAAGTTTGGTGTTCTTTTTTTGGACCACGCATGCATACCCAAATCTGTGACCCCTGGATGACCCTTGAAGGGTATAAGTTTGTTGTCTGCGGAATCTACGGATTACAAGTGACAGGATGCTCTGATCCTGTTTTGAGAAACGTCATGTGATGGCTAATACGCGACTTAAAAACTTTTCTTGCCATTTCCAACGCTGCTTTAATGTCAGTTGGGCCAGCAATGAGCGATCTGGAACGATCTGCTTACAAAAATTTTAAAGACTCGTTTGAAATGCTGATGGCCTGTCCTTTCATTTGATAAAACATAGGATGGATGAGCACTAGGATAAAATCTGGGTCATGTAGCTGCTGCCGCGGGTCATATAGAACCACATACTGCATGGAGAGGGATCAATAAAGTCTAGTGGACCTCCACTCGGCTTGACTGGATCTTTATCCAATATGATTGTCCGGAAAGCCTCGGGGTCAAAGCTGCACTAGAGACAATCCTAGGGTAGGAACCCGAACCCCATTTGCTGAAAGTTGAGACCGCATAATACAATGCAAGATTTGTTATTTATGTATTCTAGGTTAAACCAGTTAAGGCAATTGAGAACTGTTTCTTAGTCACATTTTTAAACGTTTAATGTAGTTGGGGTCGTTCATAAGTTTCCACTCAGCATATCTCAAGTGTAAAATTGGTGACTTCAGTCTTAGTCGAGTCAAGTCTTAAGACTCATGTCCATTTTGGGACTAACCGAGACCCAGTTTAGATGACAGGAAGTACTGGGTCTGAGAGATGTTTTTGGATCTCAGACTGTCCTGAGGTCATGTCTAGGTTGTCCGGCAGCGAGGGGTAACGCAGGGAGGCGCACGTCCCCGGGTTCACGGGATGTGGCCGTTCCGCGGTTGAACTCGGATGAGTTTCCGTTCCGGGGATGCCGCTGGATGCCGACTCTTGGGACTTCTCTGTGAATTTCATTTCGGACTCGGTAGAACTCTACAGTAACACAGATGAAAAAAATGATGAAGACTTTTACCGCAGTATCTGTACTTCGAGTGTGAGTCCAATGGTGACTGTTAACCATACCGGAGTTGGTGCCGGGCTGTCGATCTGCAAGGGGGCAACGGGGTACATCGCATGCAGCACGGGTGCGCCGCTGCCGTACAGGCCCGTCGAGTCAGTCGAGAGCGTCCGAGACGACACGGTGCTGTAAGCCGGAGGGACCGGAGCGATCTGCCGCTGTAGAAGCTGGAGGATGACGTTGATGTCGGCCGTCATGCGGGTCTCCAATCTGGGCAAGTCAAAGATAATCAGGGGGTGTCCAAAGTACACATCAAAATGTGTTTACTTTCACGCCTGTGGATTTAAAACTGACCTGTTCAGCTGCGAATGCAAAACTTCTAGTCGAGATTCAAGCTCGCTGGGCCGCTCTTCAACGAAGGGTGGCGGATGGTAGGAGTTGCGGACCGAAGATGACCGCCGGGCCCGACTAGAGAACTGTTGAGATCGTCGATCCGTCCAGTAGTGCAACATGTCCGGCACGTTTAAAGAAGAAGCTGCGGACAATGGAAATAAAACAATGGCTAGTCCTTCCGTCTGACTTGGTGGTGCTTTAGGCCTCTTTGAGCAATTATTGGTAGATTTGGGGGACTCAAGTCACATTGCCAGTTTTTGGACTTGGGACTTGCTTGGAGAAAACAGCTGTACCTTGACGAGTCCGGTCTAATACCGCTTTCCTTTCCATCGAAGCGTCACTCGGGGGTAGCAGCTGCACCTCAGAGGGGGCGTACTCCCGTCCGCCTTCTTCGGAAGGGTAAAACTCTACTTTGGTGCCTTGAGCAAGAGGTTTCGTCGAGTCCTCACTGGACTGGGAACACGGGGAACCGCAGCTACAGCCGTCTTGCCAGTGGGCTTGGGGTGGGGAGCAGCGATGCCGGCAGGACTGAAGAGGGTAGGAATCCTCATGATCCATTCCGTCTGTTTTAGGACGATGACATATGAAGACTTGATGGTTGAATTGAAAGCAGGAAATCCAGACGCCTCACCTGGTCTGATTCTGCAGTCCAGAGAGTGGATTTTGTGTCTTGACCTGTGGCGGTAATCGCTGTCGTCTCCTGAATCGTCAGTTGATATCGGCACCGCTTGATCTGCCTGATAGACCGTAGAACTCTATATTGTAGTTATCTTTAGAAATCCAAAAGTGTCACAGATTTCCAAACCTACATCTCTGAGGTCGAACGTCAAGTCCAGGTTCCTCCAGAAGTTGTCTGCAAAGCCGGGGTACATATCCAGAACCTCCAGCAGGTCGTCCCTCCGAATCCGGTGCAGGTCACAATAAGTGATTGTGACCACATCCGAATTGGACTTCCCAGGCTCATCATAAAGGTGGACCGGCTCACCAAATATGCCATCCTTCTCTATAAGAGATCCCACATCTCATTGAGTCAGGAATTGGTAATCAGGTTGAACCACGGTTCTAAGATGCAGATGGGCACACTTTACCTAGAATAGCAACCACCGCATCATCCCTGATGACTTGGATGGAACCCCGCGAAATGAAGAAGAGCGAGTCAAGCATGTCTCCGTAGTGGATGAGGGTGTCGCCCGGAGGCGCGTGGACCGTCTTGAACCTCAGAGTCAAGGCTCGCAGGCAGGCCTGGCTTCCACCGCGGAAAGCCTTGCACGTCTGGAGCAGGGTTCGGTTCAAGTGCAGGCAAATGTCTGCTTGCAGGGACTCTGGGAAGCCCTTCAACACCTGCGTGGGAGAAGACAACTGTGAGGTGGACTTCCACACCCCTAAGGTCATTGGGCAAACTTATTTACAGCGTTCATGTCGATGCCGTTTGTGTAGGACCAGGCGTGCTGGAAGTATTCCTCCAGTCGCTGGCGCAGGCTGACGGGGATTTGGTGGAAGCGAATGAACTCTTTGACACGTAGCATCTGGGTGTGGTAGCGAGTCGTACCGGAGTACAGCCGTTGGATTATGGCTGACACGTTCCCGAATATGCTGGCATACATAAGAGCTGGCAGGGAGGAAGCAGAACACAACATGCTTTTTCCAGTCAGGCCAGTTTCCCAACTTACCAGTTGACCAATAAATTTCTTGGTTCATTTGAAATTGGGCTTTAATTTGATGTCATATCTTATGACAGATCAATGATGTGAAATTAGCACAGTGGTTGGGAAGTCACTCTAAAGAATCGATGTACTCACAGCCAATGACCATGACACAGATGGAGAAGATCTTCTCCGAGTTTGTGTTGGGAGAAACATTCCCGAACCCGACGCTGGTCAGACTGCTCAAGGTGAAGTACAGAGCGGTCACGTATTTGTCTTTCACGGACGGCCCGGAGCCGGAGTCGTTGTCGTTGTACGTCTTGCCGAGCTGCTCGGCCAGGTTGTCCAGCCAACCGGTCTCGGTGTAGGGCCTCTCCACGAAGCCGATTGCGTACCAGATGCAGGCCAGCCAGTGGGCGATGAGCACGAAAGTGCACATGAGCAGGAAGAGAACCGCGGCTCCGTACTCGGAGTAACGGTCCAGTTTTCTCGCCACGCGGACCAACCGCAGCAAGCGAGCTGTTTTGAGCAGGCTTGTTAAGGTCGCCATCTGTGGAAGTATGGAAGGGATGATTAAGGAACGGCAATACAAATGACCAATGCAGTGAAAATTGGTTGGGAACCAGTGATGGTCTTACCTCGTCAGAGCCAGACCTAAAAATCAGAAGGTCAAAGGGGATCGCCGCAAACAGATCAATAGGAAACCACCCTTTGATGTAGTGCTTGGCGATCCGACCGGGCTGCGTCACCACCTCGTCGTTGTGGTCCACGTAAGTGGTGCGCAGGTTGATGACGATGTCCACGATGAACAGGACGTCCACCATCAGGTCGGCCACGTTGAGCGGGTCGCACATGTAGCCGCAGATCCTCTGCCGCGCGTCGCCATGCTCGTCCAAGAGGAACGTGGCCGAGTACGGAGTGAACACCGCCGTGTAGAGCACCAGGAGGAGAATGATCCAGTCCCAGAAGGCCTTGAAGGGACTGTAGTGGAGCAAGATCCACCGCGTTGTCTCTGGGACTTGAAGTTTATGTTCCGGCAGTACGTCAGACTCCAGGGAGAGAACCTGAAGCAGAAAAAAAATGGAGCAATAACTAGATCGGGAATGTCCAAAAGACAAGAGTGTAAATCGGATACCAAGGATATCAATTAAAGGCTCAAAGGGTTTGGATTAAATGTGAAACTTCAATGGCAAGAAGAAGATTGACCAAACACAATCCAAAGAATCACAAAAGTCCAATGGAGGTAGCTTGGCTCTTGACTCTTTGAAGTCTTCAACTACCAAGTCCAGTTACCTCCATCCAACTATGAGAGCTCACTAAATAGAAACCTTTCGAGACTGGGTTCTGTCTTGTCCATGACGGTGCATCCTGAAAGCCAGTGCTTCTCTCAGTGAAGGAAAAAAACAAGTTATTCAAATTATATCCAGCTAGGCTAAGAAGAACATCCTGGCGCTAGAACTCTGGCGTGGAAATCTTCTCTTTAGTCTCATTGGAAGCTTCTAGCTGGTTCTGGTTCTAGCTTTTTGATGTTTAGGAGCTCCGGTAGCAGCCGGCGTCCCAGAGAGGCAGTGATGCAGAATGCCGAGCCCCTGGGCAGCAACTCAATTAAACCGCGGCTCAATGAAACTCTTGTTTGTCACCCGGAAGCAAAACGGAGCCACCGGACAAACTACTGATTTTTCCACTTGCAGTCCATTTAACGGCAATCGTGAGCGTATGACTTTAAAATACATTTTAAAAACCTGAACCGACACCAACTATGGACTCCTCAATCGTACCTGGGTGACCTTCTCTGTGACGTTCTGAGAGCGATCCTTCACCTTTGAGGGACTGAGAAGCTCCATCCTGGGGACTGGGGGAGATCGGCATTCGGGGATCCTGCCGGCTGGCCCCCCGCACTTCAACGGGTCCGAGTCGGACATCTACAGGAAGAGGAGTATTCTTCCCATCCGCAATTTGACATGAAAAGGTCAAGGATCAAACATACCTGATTTGAATCTGTGGAACTTCGGTCCTTTTTCCGCTCCAAAAGTCAAGAATCCATGTATGCGATCAAGAATAGTCCCCCTTCTCATTCATGGCTCTGTAGTTGTGAGAACGGATGCAAATGTCAGCGTCGGACCCTCCTCTCTGACTCTGTGGCCCGCAGCTCGCATGTCTTCGCCAATGCTGGGAAACCGATCGATGCCACGTTGTAGCCCCCATGAAAGTGAGGGGAAAATCAATGACTGTCATTGGTAAACACAGAAATGAAGCTGCAGGGCTGTTACAACGGACTTCCCCTGTTGACATATTACATTGCGTTCTATCGATCCTCGACGTAGTTGTTGCTACATATTTATGGGTCAATCCAGAATTAACAATGAATGGACAATTTGGACACTGATATTTTTGAAAAACCGAGCTATTTATTTTAGATGATTTTGTTGTTTTCTCAAAAAAAAACATTATCTTATTTGTCGTATCATAGCGTTTTTTTTTTTGGGCGTAATACCTGGAACCTGGAAAATATCATCTTAAAAAATATTGCTTAGTACATCCTTTAAGGTAAGTAACATTTTATTACAATACTAATTTGATTTTATTATTACTGTAATTTCAGTAACGGGATTTTTGTTCAGTAGCCTACATGCTATCTCTATTAGCTGCCATGCTATCTGTATAAGCTGCTATGCTAGCTGTCTTAGCTACTATGCTAACTAGTCAAGAGCAAACTTAGCTTTGTAATAAAAACAAACCTTTAATATCTTCATCATGTAGCTCACTTTTGTTCTCCTCTAATGGCTAAAAAGGTTTAAACGATTACATGATATGGCAAGAAAATCCTAACCCCCAAAAAGCAGATAAAAAAAGTCTTAATATTTTTATTTGGTCAAGAAAGAGATATTGACAAAAAAAAAAAAAACATTTCGGGGGGTTCTCGAGAGCTATTTGGTATTCGAAATTTAGAAACACAACTATTGTATTATTTACAAAACTAGTTTTCTATGCCTTTCATTGAGCAGTCCGAAAATATCCTCCATTACGGAAGCGTATTGTACGGAAGCGTATTGCATTCACTTGAAAAAAAAAAAAAAAGTCCTCTGTTTTTTTAAATATTTTTTTTCCCTCTGTTTTTCGGAATTTTTTTTTTTCTGTTTTTTTAAATAATTTTTTTTCCTGTTTTTCGGATTTTTTTTTTTTCTGTTTTTTTAAATATTTTTTTTTACTTACTGGCTCTCAATAAAGGAATGAATGTGTATACTGTATTGTTGTTTGTTCTCTAATCTCTGAGGGAAAACCCCTTAAAAAAAAAATTAGTCCGAAAAACAGAAAAAAAATTATTCAGAAAAACAGAGGAAAAAAAATTATTTAAAAAAAACAGAAAAAAAAATATTCAGAAAAACAGAGGGAAAAAAAATATTTAGAAAAACAGAGGAAAAAAATTATTTAAAAAAACAGAAAAAAAAATTATTCCGAAAAACAGAGGAAAAAAAATTATTCCGAAAAACAGAGGAAAAAAAATTATTTAAAAAAACAGGACTTTTTTTTTTTTCAAGTGAATGCAATACGCTTCCGTACTCCATAACGTACCGAAAGTGTTCGATATGTTGCATGCCATACCACTAATGTGTTATCTTATTGACTGCATTGTTGACACTGCAATAATGCTGCGAGGGTGAAATGATCCGTGATGACATTGGTCCTTCACTTTTGACCTTCATCTTTATTGCTGCATTGTCAAGCGTCTTCCACTTGAAATCATTATTGTAGTTGTTTAATTAATACAACAAAATACCACACAGAAGCCCACAATTGATTAAAAAAAACATGATTTTTTTTTTCATGTATGATTTTTGGCCAATTGCATCAGTTCTTATTATAATATATAATTATAATATAATATTATATACAATAAAAGCATCTCTTCCCCTTTCTCGTGTGCAAATAATACACACGCTGAATATGCAAAAAAGTGTCCACAGAGTCTCATGGAAACCCTCTCAGCTCAGAGCCTGGATATTGTCCCAGATCCGAACCACGTCCGGACAGTCGCTGAGGGCTTCGATGAGCGCCGAAGCCGCCTCCAGCTGCTCCTGGTCCAGAGGCAACAAGTCGCGAGGGACAAACTCCGAGTCTGATGACATCACCTTCATCCCCAGCTCCTCCAGGGACGCCCGCACCTCCCGCAGGTCCGCATTGTCGCAAATGAACTAGAAGAAAAAAAAAAAACTGTCAGTGAGTACAGATGGAAAATCTCAAGTAGGTTCATTTGTTTTTGTTATACCCGCAGGAGGGGCGCTTCGTCCTCCTCGTCCTCCGTCTCTTGGACGTCCTCCGCTCCGGCCTCTATGGCCAGCTCCAGTGCTCGGTCGGCTGTGACATTCTGACCAGGTACCACCACCACGCCCTTCTTGTTAAAGTTAAAGAGGGCTCCCTCTGATAACATCCCCCTGTGGATGGATACACAATCACACCTGGGTCAGGCAGGTACCCGTTATGGATTCAGAGTGTAGTGTAGAGAAGGTAGTGCTTTACTGCCAACTTGTGGCATCCGTAAGTAATTACATACTTTTTAGACTAGTCAATTCAATTTATTTCATTCATTTGTAAAAGAAGAAGACAATATAAAGCAATATTGAAATTCCAGTGTTGATGCGTGTGGAGTTGCCCCCCCCCCCCCAAAAAAAAATAATATAGGGATTAAATCAGAAATGGTCAATTGGACCTGCTGTGTAAATCCTTTCTTTGTGTGACATTCAGATAAATGTTTTGGCTGTAAAATCAGAGTGGAAATAAACAAACTGGAAGCCCGCCTGACCCGTTTTTACTGAGGATGCTTCTGACGTCCTGCTTGCTGCGCGTGCTGTTATCAGTCAGGACTTCAATGAGCAGAAGGTATCCACCCGGTCCCCGAGCTTCAAACATCAACTGTGACATGGACTTCGCCTTTTCCTGTGGGCGGAGAACACAGAAAAGGCCTTAATCGTGCGCTGTTGTGCGATGGGAGGTGCACGCTAATTGACAAATGTCAATGCCACCTCAACCCACCATCCTGATGAGGTTAAGTGTGTAGGAAATGTGCTTAGGAAATGGATGCATGGAATAGAATTACGACCCAAGATTACAAACGCACCACATTCTTGATTGCATTCTCGATGGTTGCTTTCGGTATGTTCTTGTTTCTGCACTGCTCCAGGAGATGGGCTAAATTGAGGTTCATGTCTGGATTGGGTCCGCCTTCTACAAAGGAAAATGATTACTCAGATAAACAGAGATTAAAAAGTTTTTTTTTTTTTTAATCCGTCCAGTTATGCTCACCTTTCACCACATTCTTGATCAACATGACAAACCTGTTTATCATTCGCCCCCTCGCCGCATCTTTAGGACCTTTAATGTGTTTCACTTTAGACCACTTGTTGTGGCCTGCGCACAAGGCGGAGCTCAGGTGCACAGCCCGGTAAGGAGGACACCTCCAAACCCGCTCGATAGGTCGCACGGTCCGAATAGCTCCCAGCACCACTCGCCCCGCCATGCCATGCCCTTCGCATACAAACGCAAACTACACGGTTCTTACCGACTACAGTAACATGGCGATAAAAAAAAATTCACCCAAACGGGCTGTCAACTTACTTCTGCTAAACTTTGTACAATGAATGAAATTAAGACTGCTTAATGTTCGATAATTTACAAGTTTTAGACAACATGAGACCGTCCTTGTTATGAACCCGTCACTTCCGGGTATGATGACGCGAGGCGAAGCCAGGCTTCCGTATTACCAAATATTCAGTGTAATGCATTCCATGGTTGTTTATATATTTATTACGTCTTTCCAAATTGTTGTTTTATTTATATATTTACTCTCAACCGTAACTACGGACGCACGCCAAAACTCAAAATGATAAATTCCCTATTATTCATCAACCACAGCACGCGAATGCCACTTCCTGGCTCTCAACCAATCAACCGCCTTTCCGTCATCCGAACCGTGCCTCCAAAATTTGGAAAGATATAACGGACAATTAGGCCCGCTTGTAATCGTTTTGTTTATTATCATTATTCGATCAATTAATTACCTATTTTTGGGGTTCCCCGCATGAGTGAAAACTGGCCCTTTTTTTGGTCGAAAACTTCCTACAAATTCACTCTGTATCACCACTGGATAGCTAGACAAACTTGGCTTCAACGATCCATACATTAATTTGAACAGCACGTCATCCATTTTGGTTTGTAGCAGCCATTTTGTAATTTTTGGGCTAATTCATTCAAATTTGCCTGAAAAAGCCCCATATCATAATTGGGTATCTTGGACATTTTTTACTTATGCCAGACTATATGTATTGTAAAGTTTGATGATCATTTATTTGTTTATTTTAGTAAAAAGGTTGAGGCTGTTCATATCTAAAGGCAAGTTTACTTGATATTGTCCTGATTCTAGAGTGTCTGTCAGTCAAGATGAGACCCCTTGTGAGAGATAACCTTCCAAACAACTGCAGGAGGAGGAGGAGGTGTCCTCCCCCAGTGCTTCTTCCCTCTCTCTCCTCCCCACAAGGTAGCACGTTTCTTCTGCACTTTCCCTTTCTCGCTCTCCGTCATTGTGTCCACTGAGCCATGCGGAGCAACATCACAATCTGAACAACCATGGTGCACCAAAGAGACCCTGAACTGTAATTTATTTATGTATTTAGGAAAGGAGCTCAGGTGAGAGTTTTGGGATGAGTGGACATGAGGTTTCGCGTGGAAAATTTATCAACACCCAGCTGAAGTTGCCACAATGAAAGACGGGATGTTGCTTGGACTTGGACTTGCTCTTTTGGTTCTTCTTCACAGTGTAATAACTGTAACAGCACTGGTAAGTGGGGCCTTTTTCATGTTTAGCTGATTGGACTTATTGACTGTATCATACAATTCCAAATTGGTAAAAGAGTACAAGCTCAGACGAGGGTTTTTCAATTTTCTTTTTGCAAGGGTGCCAATTTGTCAAAAATATTCATATTTATTATTATTATTATTTTTTTTATTTTTATTCCAGCCCTAAACTATGTTTGAAAAATACAGTCTATACTTTAAAATGTCATTTAATGTTATGAATCAAACATTGTCCCACAGCGACATACGAATGTAAGAAATGCCACTCCCGACTTGAGGCCAAATATGGAAAATGTCACAGAGCAGTGTGAAGGTTTTTTTTTTTGTTTTGTTTTTCCAGGAAACATGGCGGGCTTTCAGCAGAAATGTAAAAGCAATGGAAGGCGTATTTTAGACGTGCGTCTAATTTGATTTCTAAAATCCAAAGCCACACAAATGGGCCCCTTAGTAGAGCGCAGACCTAAAGCAGGTGGTAAAATTTCTAACAATATAAGTAGCATTAAGCTAGAAGAATGTACATTTGCGCTGTTATAAAATCCTAATGTGTACGATAATTGTGTTTTATTTTAAGTTTGACAGTAATAGTATTAGTAGCAGTTTTTGACAAATTGAAAAAAGAACTGAAGACAAATAGAACTCTTGAATTTTGCTCCCGCAAATCAAAACAAACATTTTAATTTTTTTTTTGCAGCAGCAGCAGCCTTAAAGTAGCAGTAAACATTTTTTTTTTAAAAACATTTCTGTATCCTTTTTTTTGTTGCGGGGGGGGGGGGGGGGGGGGGGGGATCTTGACCAACATTTGTTGTTGGATTATTAAAATGATTATAATTTTTTTGTTTCGTTACCCCATGACCAAAGTCCCGACCTGCCACGCGACAAAGCAGGAATCTAACCCTCCCAATCTCCAGCATCAGACGATAACCTGGTGTCTGCTTTCCCTCACAAATCTCCATTAGCGCTGACAGCCCAGGCACCTTTCACCCTCCGAAAGTTCATCTTGGCGGGGTCGATGGCGAGCGTCCATCTCGGGGCGACGTTGGGCCGGCTGCTCGCTCGGCCTCAGAATTAAAAGTTGTGGACACGGGTCAAAGTGCGGTCGGATAATTCATTGCCATCTGGACGTCAGCGCAAACGTATTGCGCAACAGTTACGGTCATTTACAATTTATTCTCTCTTTTGGTGTTCAAACCATCAAGAATTCCTTTCAATAATAAATTCCACGTGTTTTTCTTCTTCTTTGTGATGTCACCTCAGAAGGGTTGATGAAAACCATATCAATTCTCCATTAAGTGTTGAGTAGTTTGACCTTATTCTCATTATTTAATTTTCTCATATTTTTAGTACGACATCTAATATGTGCTCAACTGACCTTTAATATGTAATTATTAATCATGTGTTTCCAGTTACCTTGAAAAGTAAACGTGTTACTTTACTGATTACTTGACTTTAAAAGTAACTTAGTTATGTTACTGATTACTTGATTTTTTTCAGTGACTAAATTAGTTTAGAAGTTACTGTATTAGTTACATTCAACAGATTAAGACATAAACCGTTTAACATACACTCTGAAAACAGTTGGATCAAAAATAGCCCAACTATGGGTAAAGAATTGACCTCTATTTGGGTCAATTTGACCCAACTTTCAGTCAAGAATTTGTCTTTTAGAGTAAAACAACTCAAATATTGGTCAGATGCTTTATTTGGGTCAATAAATTGGGTAATTTTGTATAAAACAACCCAGAAAGTTGGGTCAAATTGACTCATAATTGGGTTATTTTTGCCCCAACTGTTTTTAGAGTGTAAAATTGACAAGACAGCATTTTTTTTGACTTCAGTAATTATTTTACTCATTGTAGATTTATTATTAATTCTTTTATTTTATGTGGATGGATGGATTTCACTTAACATAAATGGGCTACTTGTTTTTATTTAAAATAAATAAATAAATAGTCTTCCTTATTTTTCATGCGTTTGAAATGTGACATGGCGCATACGTGACGCCACATTCCCAGACGGGAATGCTAATTGTGGAGTCCCAGAATGCTTCACTTCAAGCCGTAAACACTCGTTCCTCTTTCTTCTGTAATCCAGTCTTACTGTTGTTTGCTTTCTTTCTTTAGGAATTTGGGTCTCCTCCTGTATTTTATTTGTTAATTATTAGCTAGCTACCTAGCTAGCATCAGGGGCTAAAGCCAAACTGTGGCAGGCTTTTTACTTTCGTGTGCTAGCTAGCTAGCTCCCATGGTGCTCCTATACCTGCTAGGGAGTTAGCTAACTAGCTAGCATCAGGGGTTAAAGCCAAACTGTGGCAGGCTTTTTACTTTCGTGTGCTAGCTAGCTAGCTCCCATGGTGCTCCTATACCTGCTAGGGAGTTAGCTAACTAGCTAGCATCAGGGGCTAAAGCCAAACTGTGGCAGGCTTTTTTACTTTCATGTGCTAGCTCCCATGGTTCTCGTTTCCCTGCTAGGGAGCTAGCTAACTAGCTAGCATCAGGGGCTAAAGCCAAACTGTGGCAGGCTTTTTTACTTTCGTGTGCTAGCTCCCATGGTTCTCGTTTCCCTGCTAGGGAGCTAGCTAACTAGCTAGCATCAGGGGCTAAAGCCAAACTGTGGCAGGCTTTTTTACTTTCATGTGCTATCTGATATATTCCATCAGTCAAACCACATGCCGGAGCTTCCGCTGCGCTGTCTGTAACACACGCAACACGCAAAAACACTTCTTCCAGGAATCACCACATGAGATTCACCGCCGCGATTGCATTTCGCAATATGTCCGTATTGACTTAGGCTGAGCGTTCGCTCTCTGAAAACAAATGATACCCGCTCAACATTCCGAGCCAAAGCCAAATTCACCTACTGGCGGTTTATTTTAATGGGCCGCTTAATGAAATGTGTCTTTTGGGTTTCTTGACCTTTTTCTTTGACGTCTAATCCACTATTGAGATGTTTAGAGAAAAAATAGAGATTTAATGGCGATCTGGTTGCTGGTGGCCGTGCTAACATTGAATCCCGTGAAGCAACAAAACCTCAAACCTAAAACAAAACAAAAAACTTTTATACGAGAAGTCATAACCCGACGCAGCATTATTATTTTTTATTTATTTTTTTTGCACACAAAGGCCACACTTGTGTCCCGCCGCATGTTCGTCGGGGGTTAAGAGCCTATCCGGCGGTGGGAAGCAAAAGGGGTTGGCGGCGCATCATCACATACCGCGTCCTCTCTCAACTATTTCACAACACCTTGAGGCAGCTCATCAAAATCTTCCGGGAGAGCTGACAGATTGCCCTAGTTGGTGAAAAATGGTGAATGAGCCGACATTGCTGCGATTGTTTGTCTTTGGCGGTGGTCAGCGGCGGGAAGTGACAAAGTCTAAATACTGCTTCCTGCCACGCCCATTTGAAGTTTGCTGTCAAACTAAACATCACACAAAGCGATTTCCACATTGCGTATTTGACCAAATGAGTTATGACAGTCTGTTAGCTTAATGCTAACTCACAGTAGAAAACGCCATAGATAGCTAACAAAACTAGCATCGATGATTGTAACGTTCAGAGAATAAAGCCGGAATGTTATAAGAATAGGGGATTGTCCAAAAGGTGGTTGGGGAGCTATTAGGGGTGTGCCCAAAAAAAAAAAAAATCTCATTTAGTACGATTAAGAATCGATTTTAAATGTCCCATTATTTTATACTGTCTTGGCCTTTTTTGGGAGCGCTGTTCATGTTGTACACGATTTGGCCACTTAGGGGCAGTGTGGTTCCGTGTGTTCTGATACACTGTAGAGAGTGGAAGGAAAAAGTCATGATCAAGTTATGTCAATAAAAGTTGTTGTTTTTTTTGCAGCGTAGGACGCGCATATGCCGGTGAGTAATGAAGCGTTTTGTATGAATAGCCGTTCTTTTGAGTGATAAAAGTAGCGCGCTAATTAGCATAGGCAAGTCGGACTGAAGTAGATCATGATGATTCTTTGTACATCTATGAATTGAAGCAGAAATCATTGTCAGTCAAACCATTTGAATCGCAGGCCCCCAAAAAATCGGAATCAAATCGAATCGTGAGACAGTCAAAGATTTACACTCCGAGTAGCTATAGCTTAAAGCGCACGCACACACACACACGACCACCAACAAAAAAATTCCTCAAATTCCCCTTACAAACGGCAATGACTTTGTTCATGTTTGAGTGGGTGTTGACCCCCCCCCAAAAAATGGCGCTCTGTGCAGCCTCACATATCGCACATACCGGAAAGTGGTAAACTCTCACGTCCGCGCAATCTGACAAGCAATGTCCATTTTCCCAACTGGACAGGTGGACTCCGATGACGTCATCACGCGGGACGAGCAGATCTTCGTGCTGATCGGCGCTCACGCCAAGTGCGAAAACAGCATCAAGTCGCAAATGGCCCTCATGCAAGGTCGGTTTGCACTTTTGCTTTTATTGTGATAGTAATTCAGTTTCTAAATGCAGATGACCGGAATCGTTTTTGGTTATTTGTGAATTTTAATTGAAGGTCAGGAAGCGTGAATCCTTAATGGGCGAAGCGCTGTTATTGCAGTCGTGATGTATCGTAGCTGATATGATACAAGTGAACGCAGGTCATATCCTGCAGGCCGACGGAAGCTCAGACAAAAGGCAAAGCGTTTCTCATTCACGCTGTGATGCAAATGCAGATGAGCGGAACGATCGGCTCAATGCTTTCTTGGGACAAATCATCGAGATGCGGCAGCGCCAGTTGAACAATTCTAATGTGGATTTTATTTTATTTTCCATTTCATATGTCATTTCATATTTCAGTTGATCTGTCACTGTGAGTAATTATTTATTATTTATCTACACAAAATGTTTACACATTTTGAGGCATAACAATTGACTTCAAGTTTATTTCAGGTTTCACCTTATATTTTATTCTAAGTTATTATTTGAAATACAGTACAAATAAGATTAGTCTTTTTTAAACCATCTGTGATGTTACAATATACAAGAATGTATTGTGTATTCCCTGTTGGGGGTGGGGGGATTTCTTTTTGAGACTAGATTATTTATTTATTTTTTATGGAATAATTTATTACAGTTTTTTAAAGAATTATTTTTTTTCTTTTTTTCAGACTATTTTTTTCTTTTTTGGGAACTTTTTTTTTGTGTTTTTCAGAATGTTTTTCCTGACTAATTTCCCCTTTTCTTTTAAACAAATATTTTTTTCTATTGTTTTTTTGTTGACATTTTTCTGTCTTTCAATTCTTTTTTTTTGGGCGGCGGGGGCTATTATTTTGGGAATTTTATTTCTGTTTTTTGCAATAACCCCCCCTGTTTTTCCACAATTTTTTATTTTTATTTTTTGGACACATTTTTCCCCCGTTTTTCTGAACATGATTGATTTATTGGTTGCTTTTCGGAATAATATTTTTTTCTGTCTTCCTGATTTTTTCTGACAGAAAAATATGTCATTTATTTATAAATAAAATATTTTTTTCCAATAAATAAATAATTTCGAAAAACTGAAATAAAATTAAAAAAAAGCCTGAACTAAATTACTCAGAAAAATCTAACTTTTTTTTCTCCCCTCACGTGAATGCAATTTGCTTCCGTTGTCATATTTATCATTAATTGACCTTTTTGGGTGTGCGCTGCAGAAGGCGACTGCATCCCCGAGTGGGACGGCATCATCTGCTGGCCGAGGAGCAGCGCCGGTCAGCTGGTGTCCGTCGGGTGTCCCGAGTACATCTACGACTTCAACCACGGAGGTAGTAGCACGCGCCTTCTAATGAACCCGTGACATCGCTGCGCTCGGAACCTTTCACATGGCGTCGATGTCTCCGACCGTTTTCTAGGCCGCGCCTACCGCCACTGCGATGCGTCTGGTAACTGGGAGCAGGTGTCCGTCATCAACCGCACGTGGGCAAACTACAGCGAGTGCACCGCCTACTTGTCATCCAATTACAGGACTCAAGAAGAGGTGCTGTCGAATAATTATTCACTACTTGGGCCGAGTCAATTGTGTCTCGTGTTTGTCTTTGTCGTGCAGAAGGTGTTTGAACGACTGCACCTCATGTACACCGTCGGCTACTCGGTCTCTCTGGCGTCCCTCCTGGTGGCCGTCTTCATCCTCTGCTACTTCAAGTAAGATCAAGCGGACGTCAAAGTTGATGCGTGTACAAATGATAAAGTATGTCGTTCATCTCTTCAGGCGGCTCCACTGCACCCGCAACTACATCCACGTGCACCTCTTCACGTCCTTCATATGCCGAGCGGTCAGCATCTTCGTGAAGGACGCGGTGCTCTACTCGGTCTCCGGCGAGGGTGCGGAAGCGGAAGCCGAGCTCGGGGAGCAGAAGCAGCACATGGTAAGATGATAGACCGTATTTGGGCATATTCGCGTGGTGGCTGTATGGAAGTATTTCAGTGTCTGAATTTGGGTTTTAGGAATTGGAATTTAGTATGTGTTGTATCAGTGGATTAACTCTTTGACTGCCAAAAACGTTAAATAACGTTTAGTAAAATCCTATGGAGGAGTGCCAAAGACGTTAAAAGACGTTTGTTTCAAAACAGAGGTGAAACTAACCATTTTCTATTGTTGATTACGGAAAAACGGAATAAGGTAGAAACAAACTTTTTTTTTTCTGATGAAAGATGAGAGTCCAATCCTTCATGGCAGTATGTGTGTTTCCATAGTCCAAACACATTTTCTGTGGACCTTGAAAGATCAGTCAAAAATGCTTAAATCGGCTGGCACCCACGGCATCCCTTTTCTGAAAACGTCTGGCAGTCAAAGAGTTAACAATAGGGATGGGCGAGACATGGCAATAATAATAAATAAATTCAGTTTTTCAGGCTAATTTTTTTCCCAGTTTTTTAGATGATTTTTTTTCTTTTTCTGATAATTGTTCTTATTTAAAAAAAAATAAATCATGTTTTTTAAAAAATGTATATATTTTCTGTCATTAAAACATATGTATTTAGAAAAACAGAAAAAAAATAATTCTTCAGAAAAAGCAGAGAAGAATTCAGAAAAATAGGGGGAAATATTAGTCCAAAAAACTGAATAAAATCAATTCTGAAAAACGGCAAAACATTGAAAAATAGACAAAAAAAAAGGCTATAAAACAGGATACAAATTATTCCGAAAAACAGTAATAAAAAATTGGGGGGAAAAAAAGGAAAAAATAGTCTCTAAAACGGAATACAAATGATCCGAAAAACAGTAAAAAAAAAAAAAAAAAAAGAAAGAACAATAGAAAAAAAATTAGTTAAAAAAACAGATAAAAACTCTTTAAACAAAACAAACAATTTTTTTTTTAGAAAAACTGAAAAAAAAAAGAAAATATTTCCCATAAAACTAAACAATAATATCTTTGAAAAAAGTAACTAAAAATAATCTAGTAATAATGAAATGAAATGTAATTTTATATATCAAAACTTCAGCATTAGCAGAAAACATCCTTTGCTATCTCTTTGTGTTTTTGTGTGTGTGTTTAGGCTGGCTGCAAAGTAGCCGTCACCTTCTTCCTTTACTTCCTGGCAACCAATCATTACTGGATCCTGGTGGAAGGCCTTTACCTACACAGCCTCATCTTCATGGCCTTCCTCTCTGACAAGAACTACCTGTGGGCCCTCACCATCATCGGGTGGGGTAAGCCTACTCGGGAGACGGGAAGAGAAGGCGGGCTCATGCCGATTCATGGCCGTCGTTCTATTTTCAGGCGTTCCGGCTTTGTTTGTGTCCATTTGGGTCAGCGTGCGGGCGTCACTGGCAGACACGCAGTGAGTCAGCGTCAGAATGGCGGGAATTGAAAATACAATTGGGGATGACATGTTTGGATTTTGTAGGTGTTGGGACATCAGCGCTGGAAATCTGAAGTGGATTTATCAAGTTCCCATTCTGGCAGCCATTGTTGTAAGGAAAATACACTTGGCGGTCACTACATTAGGTACCACAGGAATGAACATTGTTACACGCAATAGTAGTCACTCGGGATGTGCGAGTACCAATATCGGCAAAAAAAATAATTCTGACATGCAGTAAGTCCTCCTTGGCAGTAGTTGGCGCTACACTACGGCAGTTTGCCACCTCAGCGTTAGCAAGAAAACTCTGTTCACAATTTTTGGTCATTGAATTCAATGAGATTTGATGTATCAAAAGTACTACTTATAGAATATGAAGCTATTGAAGTGGCCAGTGAAAAAATATGAACATTAAAATATTAGTGAATTATTTTTGATGCTCTCTTTGCGCAGGTGAACTTCCTGCTGTTTGTCAATATCATACGCGTGTTGGCCTCCAAATTATGGGAAACCAAAACCGGAAAACTGGATCCTCGTCAACAATACCGGTAAGAGAATCTCTCCCTTAACCCCTCCCACAACGTGTTTTACGTGGAACTTCCCCTTCAGGAAGCTTCTAAAGTCCACGCTGGTGCTCATGCCCTTGTTTGGAGTCCACTACATGGTCTTCATGGCTCTCCCTTACACGGAAGTATCCGGGCTGCTGTGGCAGGTGCAGATGCACTACGAGATGTTCTTTAACTCATCGCAGGTGGGACAGAGTCCACACGTCGCGTCTCGTTGTATCGAGGGAGGTGATTTGGGAATTGATTGTCAATTTTATCATTTTAGGGATTTTTTGTGGCCTTCATCTACTGCTTCTGCAATGGCGAGGTAATGGCGGGATGACTTCGTGGCACAATATTGAGTCCGAGCAATCGGAATGGCTAACGCTAGCGAGGCTAATCGCTAATCTCAGCCACATCAGCGTTACGGACGGGTCAAAAGTCATCTGTAAAATGGCCAGTTGGATAATGAGACGGCAAAAACGCGAGATTAGCGATTAGCCAAGTTTTACACGTCGATGTGGACTAGTCGAGTTGAGACTTTGACTAGTCGACAAATCGGATCAACCCTTACTCTGAACACAGCCCCATTTGCTAATTCTTTTATTTGTTATTATTATTATTAAGTAAAAGTCTAGCTTTTCAACAGGGGGCTGTAGACTTTTGACAGGACAGGACGTGACTAGGCTGGTTGTCGTGACGTGACAGGACAGGACGTGACTTGACTAGACTAGGGTGGTCGTCGTGATTGGATGTGACGTGACTAGGCTGATCGTCGTGACTGGACAGGACATGGCAGGACAGGACATGACTAGGCTGGTCGTCGTGAGTGGACAGGACATGACTAGACTGGACGCCGTGACAGGACAGGATGTGACTAGGCTGGTCGTCGTGACAGGACAGGACGTGACTGGACTAGGCTAGTCGTCGTGATTGGACGGGACGGGACTAGGCTGGTCATCGTTATTGGACAGGACGTGACTAGATTGGACGCCGTGACAGGACAGGACGGGATTAGGCTGGTCATCGTGAGTGGACAGGACGTGACTAGACTGGACGCCGTGACAGGACAGGACGGGATTAGGCTGGTCTTCGTGAGTGGACAGGACGTGACTAGGCTGGTCGTCGTGACAGGACAGGACGTGACTGGACTAGGCTGGTCGTCGTGATTGGAAGGGACGTGACTAGGCTGGTCATCGTGAGTGGACAGGACGTGACTAGACTGGACGCCGTGACAGGACAGGACGGGATTAGGCTGGTCTTCGTGAGTGGACAGGACGTGACTAGGCTGGTCGTCGTGACAGGACAGGACGTGACTGGACTAGGCTGGTCGTCGTGATTGGAAGGGACGTGACTAGGCTGGTCATTGTGATTGGACAGGACGTGACTAGACTGGACGCCGTGACAGGACAGGACGGGATTAGGCTGGTCATCGTGAGTGGACAGGACGTGACTAGGCTGGTCGTCGCGACTGGACAGGACATGACTAGACTGGACGCCGTGACAGGACAGGACGTGACTAGGCTGGTCGTCGTGACAGGACAGGACAGGACTAGACTGGACGCCGTGACAGGACAGGACAGGACTAGGCTGCTCATCACGACTGGACAGGACATGACTAGACTGGACGCCGTGACAGGACAGGACGTGACTAGGCTGGTCGTCGTGACAGGACAGGACGTGACTGGACTAGGCTGGTCGTCGTGATTGGACAGGACGTGACTAGACTGGACGCCGTGACAGGACAGGACGGGATTAGGCTGGTCATCGTGAGTGGACTAGGCTGGTCGTCGTGATTGGAAGGGACGTGACTAGGCCGGTCGTCGTGACAGGACAGGACGTGACTGGACTGGAACGAGCGTGACGTGACAGGACCTGACTTGCCTTGACTTGACTTGCTGTGGAGTGGCAATGACTTGGCTGTGGCTGTGACGACGGAGACTTGGCTGTCACTTGACTTTAAATTGAAATTTAAAGATGAAGATTTGAGACTTTTCAGACTTGCATTTTTGTGACCTACTATTCCATTTTTCACATTTGCTGACTTCCGTCCTTCTTCCAGGTGCAGGCAGAGGTGAAGAAGGCGTGGCTAAGAAGAAGCCTAGCACTGGACCTCAAACAAAAAGCCCGGATAACCAGCAGTAACGGCGGCGGCAGCTGTTACTACGGCGGCATGATGTCGCACGCCACCACCACCCACAGCGTCTGCATGTCCGCCGCCAATCACCGAGCGTTTCCCCTCGCCGGAGCCGTGGTCGGCTATGGCGGCGCAGGCGGCGGGGCGGGGCTCAGGCTGCCCCGCCAGGCCGGCCTCCACCCGCAAAGCGGTCTGCCCAGATACGCGGCTGGTGAATGCGAGAGCTCAGGGATGGCGGCGAGGAGGTCGGGGGGGGCCGGGGGGGTCTTTGCGAGGCATGCGAGAGGTAGCAAGAAACACGATGAGCCTAAAAGTTCTCTGGCGGAGACACCCGGAGAAGCGGATCCGGACTCTTCCTTGTCTGTGAAAGAGTTGGAGACCGTCTTGTAAATATCTATGGATTGCGTTAATATTGTTTGGTGAACTTCTTACTCGTCGTGCTGTACTGGGCAAGCTAATACAAAAAAAAAAAACTTCACATACAAGTGTACCGGCTTGTGAGTTAATTTAGTTCTTTATGGAGGACCAAAACTGCCAAAATCAAATCAATAAAAGTGGAAATAAAAACGGACCAAAAAAATATTATTCAAAAGTTTAATACAAAAAAAATTATATTTACAGTCTTGTTAACAAACAATGAAGCTGTAGACGGGCTAGCAAATAGCATCTGCGACACGGCGTTATGACCTTTTAATCATTTGACGTGTGACAGCTAAATTAACAATACTCACATTCAACTAACATTACTGCAGCTTACAGAGCGATTGTGACTGTCTTCTTCATGTCGTGTGTCTGTGTTATACTGCCCCCAGGTGGCCAAAGTGCGCTCACCAGAAGGAGCAGCACAATGAACTGAACCATTGAACTGAAGCACAAAATGTTGGAAAACGGTTTGATTCTTTGCATTCTATTTAATTATTTTTTATTCTGTTTTTATAAAAGAGTGCTTTTAAAAAATATATATTATTTAATGTTTTTTTCCGTATGCTGGAACAGATTAATGCCATATCCAGTCATTTCAATAGAACAAATTACATTCTTATCTCAAGCCACTACTCTTACTGTACAATATAAATGCAAAAAAATGAATAGGAAAAATAAAGCAAAATATGATATAATAAAGCTCACAGAGTGACTAAAAGTGCTCTTGTATTGGTGTGTAATAGATTGTGCAGCTGTACCTAATGTTATGGACGCTTAAGTTGTTAATATTCACAGATGGCTTTGTTTGTGGAAAAATACTGTACAGTATTGTCTCTCTCCAGTTTTAATTTATCATTTTTAAATGGCCTTAAACGGAAGTCAGACCAAATATTTTCTTTACAGTATTATGTCGTGTACTGTATGTGTCTCCACTAATCCTAAACACAGCATTCTGATTTAATATTTTGTTTGTGGAATTTGAGTTAAGCAGCAAAAAATCTAGACGTTTTTATCACTCTTAGGGGGCGCCGGGCGGCCATTTTGCCACTTGCTGTCGATTGAAAGTGACAAAATGGCCGCCCCCTAAGAGTGATACAAACAGGTGGATTTTGCTGCTTAACTCATATTCCACAAACGCAATATCAATCAGAATACTGTTGTTTAGACTGCATAAAAACAGACTTTTCAATATTGGGCCAAAATAAACTTCTGTGTTCCAATTTGAATGCCACGGTAACTTCTGTAAATGTGATCATTCCTTCCTAACAGTTGGCTGTGGTCAGACACGTCTAGACGGGTTGGGCGCTGCAGTGCAGCCTGGTCGTTGTTCTCTTGTTTATTCATCAGTCCCGACGGGGGCCCCCGAGGGCCCACGCAGATGCCTTTGGCTCCCAAGCGAGTGCCCTCACCTTCCTCTTGGCCAGCCACCTTTCCACTTTATCACCTCGCAACACCGTCCTGAATTTCACACGGGTTGCTTAGAAGCGGACTCACGCAGCAAACCGTACCTGAACCTGCACCGGCGTTCGCGTGTATGTGTCTTGTTTCTATTTTTATATAATAATCAGAACATCGAGTACATATGCACAATCTTGCTATCGATACGTTTTCTGTATCCAAGATACAATTTTACCCTAAATTCTGTTAGCTCAATGCTAATGTGTGATAACAAACAGCTCGCTGAATGAATACCATCAATGGAGTGCAAAACAAGGGATACATGCAGCAATAAACACGTATAGACCAACAATATAACAAATAAAAGCATATATATTTTTCATCTTATGCAAGGAATGACTAATATAAATTACAGTAATTGTGAAACTTGTTCATTTGTCTTCATGTATTATACTGCCCCCGGTGGCAGTAGAGGTGGACATAATGAATTCATCCTAATTCATGGACTGTTTAATTCTTTACATTCTAATTAATTCTGTTACTATACAAGCGTATTAAATAAACTATTATAGAGTGCTATTTTCCTTATTTAAAAAAACAGGATAATGTTTTTGTGAGGCTGTAATGGATTAATGGCATTTTCATTTGTTTAAATGAGGAAAGATGATTGATGTGTTTTGCGTCACGATCATTGTCGTGGAATGAATTAAACTTGATGCACCACTGTAGTAAATACATGTGCTGTGCAGTCCATTTAACATTTATAATATGGTGTCTTGAGATAAATGATAAATATACTGTACATATAATCAGTTGAAAAATCATAATCTTTTATTAATCTGTAAAATGGTTAACACATCCAAATATTGTAGTTTTTGTTTTATTTTTTTGTCACGCTGATAAATAACGCATAACTGGTTGGGGAAACAAATCAAAGAAAACAATTAAAACATAAATATATATTTCATTTATATTTATTGAATCTGTCAAATGGTTAAAACCTCAAATTCGTGTTTTTTTTCTTTTTCTTTCTTTTTTTGTCGCTCTGATCTCGTCGCGTCATAGTGACGTCAGAGAAAGAGGCGGAGACACCGTGAACGACAGGGAGAGCGCAGATGTCCACCACCACCACCACCAGTCTGTTGGCGAGCTTAAAAATAAAAACAGAGTAACGGCACACGACTTGTGTGTCCCGCTTGCATCTCGCGGCTCCTCCGAGTGTTTCCTCCGTCGTGGGTGCTTGTCGTCCGGGGGGGCGCATGAGGCGGACCGGTGTCAGGAAGGGAGGGGTCCTTTGATAGCCGGGCTGCCGGCCGGATGGAGCCGTGCTGTGTGGCCATGGGTGAAGTGTCGAAAAAAGCATCCACCCGGAATGTGGCGGTGGAGAGGAAGAACCTCATCACCGTCTGCAGGTCAGTGCTACTTTACCAGACATTTGTTAGAACCTAACCTCCATTTGTGCATTTATTTACGTCACACTTCATTTTGTTGTTGGTACTCAGTTCTCAAATGACCTCAGATGACATCATCCTATCAGAAGTCCCTCTTACAGTGACAGCTCAGTGCTGTCAGAAATATGTCCACAAAAACAACAACACGCACACACAACAAAAAGGGGCTGGGTGCGAGTTTAGCAATGTCATCTTCCATTTACCCTGAATCGGCTGATGGCGTGGTTGCCACGACGACAACCTTCTCGGGGCAAGGTCTGACTGGCACCCTGGGGAATCACCATATAAGAGGCCCTGTTTGCACTCATGCACACCTTTTAGTCCATTTGGCGCTCTAATAAGCGGGTTCTAATGTGGGGTCGAAGCTCTCATCAGTTGTGTTTGTTCTTTTGTCTCACCCTTGTAGAAATATAATATTAGCAGCAGTATTGGTTTATAATGACATCGACAAGGTTCCTGCAGGCAGTTTCTAATATTTTAGTTACATTATTTCGCCGTGAAAGGGTCTAATTAAAAAAATGTATATTTTTAGATCCAGTACTAATACTCGATCATGTCTCGCAATTATTTTAAAAATGCATTTTATTTTTGTGGAATTTTGTTCCAAAACGAGCTTTTCTTGAACATGCTATGTTTCACTCAAATATAACACTTGAACCGAAAATATCAACTCCCATCATGTGTGACATTCTCACATACTTCAACGTAACACCTGTAACTAAATATTTCAGTTATGTGCTGTATCAGTTTGAACACTAGGGGGCGCTATGTTAAAGGAGTACATAGATAAGAGACGAAGAAAAACGTGAGGAAGCTTGTGAGGAAATACGCTGTTTGTAAATAAAGCAGCTTACGTGACATGTAATACCACCCCGCAACTATAGGGGCGATAGTAACTGAATCATTGTGTTTATTTTGATGATGAGAGCCACCAAGTGATTTGCCTTCTGTGTACTTTTGTCTACTGAATGACACATTGATGCCTTTGGAACAATGGAGAGTTTGATCGCTCGCCTCGCGGTGGGATGAAGGCAAAAAATGCAAATGGGTGCTTCTATGGAGCTCAAGCTGGATTTAGCCGAGAGCTGTGCCGGTAACCGATTAAACAGCACAGTGCATCATCAATATAGTTACGTCACGCACGAGTCATCTAATTGAACTGTCCAGTAAGATGTGACTGTGCTTCTACTTGAATGCTCGCCAGAAACAATTTCCTTTAAGAGTGACATCAGTTCATTTTGGGCGGGGCAACGAGAGTCCTCAGTAGATATGCTTCTTTTTTTTTTTTTTTCATTCCTCCCTGTGCCTCCTCAGGTTTTCAGTAAAGACCCTCTTGGAGAAATACACAGCCGAGCCAATTGATGACTCATCGGAGGAGTTCATCAACTTTGCGGCCATCTTGGAGCACATCCTCAGCCACCGTTTTAAAGGTACGTTTGTTTCTGTCTGGTCAAAAAGTCCGGCAACATCATCAGTGCTGTCACTATTAAATCTTTTTTAAATTGATTATCCTATTAATTATTCCATTGAATAATCAAGTGTTTATGTTCCTGTCTTCTTCTGGGCATGTTTAGTGCATGACTGCCCTCTACTGGTTAAGTGATGAACATCTAAAACTGAGTGGCAGGTTATATTTTGGAATAACAACGGCCTAAGTGCTTTTTAGGACGTTCAGAAATGATTTTCCTTTGTTTTGGAGAAGCTTGATGTGCTGTGTTGTCTTTAAAACCCCCACTAAGTACTAAGTCCAGGTCCAGAAAGTAAAAACTAAGGGTGGGAATCTTTGAATGTCTCATGTTTCGAATCTGATTTTTGGGTCTGCGATTTCGATTCAGAATCGATTTTCGATTAAGAATGATTTTTGATTCAAAATGATTTGATTGACTATGATTTTTGCTCCAATCTATAGATGTGCAAGGAATTGTAATGACCGACTCCAGTCTGACTCGCTAATGCTAATTAGCTAATTATCGTGGCACCCTTATCACTCAAAAGAACGGCTCCGCGCTGAAAAAAAAAAACTTTTATTGGAATAACTTGATCGTGACTTTTTCCTTCTACTCTCTAATGTGGCTACAACTTAACAGTGTATTAGACCGCGTGGAACCACACTGCCCCTCAGTGGCCAAACCGGGTACAACATGAACAGCGCTCCAAATAAAGGCACACACAGACAAAGGCAAGACGGTATAAAATATATATATATATATTTTTTTCTTTTTCTTTCTGGAGATTTATATATATATATATATATATATATATATATATATATATATATATATATATATATATATATATATTATATTATATTATTATAATTTAAATAAAATTGATTTTTGGACATTTAAAATTGATTCTGAATCGTACTAAATGAGAATCGCGATTCTTATGAGAACCGATTTTTTTGGCACACCCCTAGTAAAAACCCTGCCACAGTTTGGCTTTAGCCCCTGATGCTAGCTAGCTAGCTCCCTAGCAGGTAAACTAGCACCATTCGAGCTAGCTAGGGAGCTAGCTAGCACCTGGGCCACCTGTTTTAAGCAGACAAACAACATCCACCATTTTGCCACTAAATGGGGCACTAACAAGAAGAAACATGGCGTCGACCAAGTCGCCCCTCCCCTCCCCCCGCACCAACCTTAAAAATCATACAAATTAGGAGAGAGGCTTGAATTGCCTTTAGATATCAATGTTGGTTCTTTCTTCTTCAATGACAGAAAGAAATTAAATTCTTTAAAAATAATAATAATAATTCAGGTTCTGGTAGCTGGTTCGATGGCCAGAGGAGTTTCTGGGACTACGTCCGCCTGGCTTGCGCTAAACTGCCAAACAGCTGCATCAGCAGCATCGAGAGCATGGAGAACATCAGCCACTCGCGGGCAAAAGTAAGTCTGGGGATGAAAATTAAAAAAAAAAAAAAAAATGTTTGACTTAAGGCTACGTTGTGGATTCAACTTGACTGTTTTTGGGTTGATCCCTTCAGGGCCGAGCCTGGATAAGAGTTTCCTTGATGGAGAAGAGGCTGTCAGAATACGTAGCGACTGCACTTCGGGACACGAGGACGACAAGGCGAGAGACGAAAATCTGTTATTGATTGATTTCTTTCTTTTGAGATGTATAACGACAACTCAAGTTGTTTGTGTTTGTGCAGACGCTTGTACGCCGATGGCGCCATCATGCTACGAGAAGAAGCCTCCGTGCTAACCGGGATGCTGATAGGCCTCGGAGCCATCGACTTTAGGTGGACGTCATTCCAGCCACTTTGAGTGTCAAATCTGGTGTTACCTTTTCTTATCGTCTGCTTTTACAGTTTTTGTCTTAAAGGGGAAGCCTTGGATGGCAAAACCCCTGCAGTTGTTGACTACACGCCATATTTGAAATTCACGCAAAGGTATTTATTGCATTTATGAACAGACCTTTGAATTCATTTGAACGAGTGGTGTCAGGCGATTACAATTTTTTTTATCGTAATGAATCGCAAGACGTCAATAGTTAACTCATGATTAATCGCAAATTTTATCTGTTCTAAATGTACAACAAAATGTACAATAATACTTTTTTTTTCTAAATTTAGTAAACAGAAATATGGACACATATTTTAGTCATAGATACTGTCATTTGATAATAATTCATAAAATTCATGTAAAATTAAAAAGAAGAAAATAGTGTGATATTGATTTTTGCCACTAGATGGCACGTTTGCATTTGTACGACATTGGTGACAGCTCGGTGCATTTTTCTTTTCATATTAAAGGGATACTAATTGAGAAAAAGTTATTATTTTGTCCAGAATAAATTTGATAACTTCATTATTTTTCATGTGACATTAATACCTTTAAAAACTATTTTCCCAGTTGCTGTTGACTGAAGATGACATCACCTGTGCTGAGGAAGTAGGTAACGACTAATCATGGCTCAGTTTGCTGACCAAAACCCAGAAAACAGGTGAGCCATGATTGGCCGTGACCTACTTCCTCAGCACAGGTGATGTCATCTTCAGTCGTCACCAAGTGGAAAAAAATGTTTTTAAAGGTATCAATTGTTCATAAAAATAATGAAGTTATCACATTAACTCATTCACTGCCATTGACGGCTATAGACGTCAAAAATTAATTTTAACTATTTCTATTAGTTTTAACATTTTCCCCCATTTTGAAAAACTAGAATTTTTTCCATTGCATTAGAACAGATATAATACTTGTGATTAATCGTGAGTTAACTAGTGAAGTCATTCGATTAATTATGATTAAAAAATAATTTTTAATAATCTTTTTTTATGAAAAGATTAAAAATATATATTTTTAAATATTTTTTTTTTTTTTATGAAAAGATTAAAAATATATATTTTTTAATAATCTTTTCTTTTTTTATGGAAAGATTAAAAATTATTATAATAATTAATCGCATGACTTCACTAGTTAACTCACGATTAATCACTAATTTTATATCTGTTTTAAATGTAAAATATTTTTCTTTCTAGGTTTTCACTCTTGTTAACAAAAGTGGAAAAATGTTAAACTAATAGAAATAGTTCAAATAAATGTTTTACCTTTATAGCCGTCAATGGCAGTGAATGAGTTAATTATAGACAAACTATTATCTTAAACTGTTGAAAATGGATCAATTATCCCTTTAAGAGCTAATCTTTAACATAAAGTAACTTGTGAAATTCTGCACATTTTTAAAATTCTAAAATACAACTTGACTGCAGTCTCCACAAATCTATGCATTATTATTATATTTATTACTGCTCGATTTTGACGTGGACGCGTCTGCTGCGTTGTGACTGAAAAAAATGAGTCGCGTTAAAGTAAGTTTAAATCGACTCAAAATGAAGGCACTCCATTTTGACACCCCTGATTTTAACCAACCGGATCCTGATCCCCGTCGCAGCTACGACTACGTGAGCGACGACGACGACCGGCGGAGTGTTGACAGCAGCACGAGCGACGACAGCATCCCCGAGCATCCTTACGTGCCTCTGGTGGCGGACGAGGAAAGCTGGAGCACAAAGTGCCGCAAGATGGAGCAGAGGTTCAAGATCGTCCACGCTCAGAAGGTATGTCGTCATTTATTTTATTTTTTTTTCACGTTCGGAATTGTGGTGATGGAAATGTACACGCGCGGGCGCGCGCCGTCAGGGTTACTTGGAGGAGCTGGTGCGGCTGCGGGAGTCGCAGCTGAAGAACGCGGAGGCGGAGAACAAGAAGCTGAAGGCCCGCCTGGATGAGCTGCACGGCCAGAGTCAGCAGGAGAAGAAAGAGCTGGAGACCGTCGTCCTCGAGCTTCAGGAGCAACTGTGAGTACAAACTAAAAAACAACGGAAAAAACGATAACCGAGCCGATATTCATTTGCAGTAAAAGAGAAAATATTAGCGTAAAAAAAAAAAAAAAAATTGCAGGGAGCTTCCAGGGTCATTAGCATGTGCTAAGCTAAATTAAAAACGAATAAAGTTTTCCAAACTGCCATGGATGTTTACATTAGTCAACTGGAATCGAACCGTTTAACACAATCGGTAAATAAGTCAAACTAAAAGTGAATTAATTACATGTATTCAAAGCAACCACGTAATGTTGCTAATTCTGCTAGCTTAAAGCTAACACACACAATGCAAAAGACCTTAGGCTAATAAGTAGCATTGGTAGTCGCAGCGTTATCCTCTTCGAAGTACGACTAATATTACAGCAGTTTACCGAAGTCCTTTGCAGTAGTTGTGAAAGTCTTCTTCATTTATGGCTTCATGACTGTTATACTGCCCCTGGTGGCCAACACGTGTACACCAGAGAGAGTCACGATGAATGAATTTGTTAATTAACTCGTTCACTGCCATTGACGGCTATATACGTCAAAAATTCATTTGAACAATTTCTATTCGTTTAACATTTTTTCCCACTTTTGTTAACAAGAGTATGAAAACCTAGGGAAAAAAATATTGGATATTTAGAACAGATATCAAATTTGTGATTAATCGTGAGTTAACTAGTGAAGTCATGCGATTAATTATGAATAAAAAATGTAATCGCCTGATGCCCCTAATTTTTATAAATTAAAAAAAAAGAAACGATTATTTAATTTAATAATAATTATTATTTTTTAAATAATTAAAATTACTTTAAAAAAAGAAGAAGAAAAGATTATTAAAAATTAGGGGCATCAGGCGTTTAAAATTTTCCGTAATTAATCGCATGACTTCACTAGTTAACTCACGATTAATCACAAATTTTATATCTGTTCTAAATGTACAATATTTTTTTTTCTAGGTTTTCATACTTTTCTTAACAAAAGTGGATTTTTTTTTAAACTAATAGAAATAGTTCAAATGAATTTTTTGACGTCTATAGCCGTCAATGGCAGTGAATGAGTTAAAAAAAAATATATAGTGTAGGGAGTTCCCAGTGTCAGCATATTTTTTTATAAAGTGGAAATTTAAATAAATCCATAAATGAAAAGTTCCCTGTATCTCACTGAGCGACAAATACATGCGATATGCAAATGTAGCTAATTTGGGGGTTTCGTCAGGGTTCGTAAAAGGTTCGCAGACAGCGAAAACGTTTTTTTTCCCGATTCAAATCGTTTTTTTTGTCACCCTCCCCTAATCAACATGTCCCAATATTTCTCCCATTTACGTCTGCCAGAACAAGTTTGATTCCATGCGACACCCGCCACTTGGCCAAAGACCTGACCATCCCGCTGGTGAACCAATGGCCTCTGCTCGAACCGTACGACAGCCAGGATCACGTCAAGCTCTTCCGCAGGTTACTGATATTTTGCGTATGCCTAGCTCAAGTAACTGTGTATTTTAAATTGATTCAAGTTGTTCACTACCTTGTCGGGCCTTCAGGAGGAGTTTCCCTAGCACAGAATTGCTATCAGTGGAGATTAGCCTGGATTCTGACCCGCTAAGGCCGGAGGGGAAGCAGAACGGAGGCGCCTGGTGCACAGGTAAACAACACCGCTGTTCTTGTTTCAAAACAACAGAAATAACAGCTAAAAAGTTGTCCTTGCGCACAGAAAAGGACTACACACCTTCTCTGATGGGACTTTGCGGCTCCTTGGGCTCCTTTCCTAGTTGCAAGTCGCTATCAAGCCTCAAGTCCAGCGAGTGCCTGGTCAACATCAGCACAGAAAACAGTCCTGCCCTCTCTCCCAGCTAGGGGGCGCCAAAGCCAACACTACCGTCCACTTTCCAGACCGCAAAAGACAATTCCGTGTGAAACCAAACGTCAACATTTTTGGACTGTCACCACTTTCCGTCCCTCTTTTGACTTACGCTACTTTTACGTGTTTGTGAAAGAGTAGCAGGACTTTTCAAGAATTTTTTTTTTAGCTGCTGTACTGCCTGACGCCCTTCTTCACACACTGTTATTGTCTACTTTTTTTTTCTGTATCTTATCAGTCAGATTCATCATTTTTTCTTGACTGTTGTGTAATAGTGGCAGATGAGCTAGTAACACCAACACAAAGCACATTGTTTGCTAGCTTCTCTAAGTGAATACCGAGATTTCTTTCGATATTATTTATACATATTTGAAGATAAATGCTAAACACATATTAAAACTTGAGATCTCTACTATAGCGCTACTACTATAGTTTTTTTTGGCCATGGCTAAAATGGTTCCACTTAGTTAGCATTAGCAGTTAGCTAGCTAGCCCACACCTCCACCTCAAAAAGTCATAAACCATTTATTTTTTACTTGTAATGATGTCGACCAAAAAGATAACAATACTTGCGTGCCAGTTTAGATGTTGCCGAAACAAAGATTCGATTTTAGGATCTGATATATTAGCATCAGGCTAACAGGGTTAGCATAGGCATTACAGTGCGAACAGACAAACGCAAACGTGATCATGACTATGCAGAATGAATGTTTCCATTGTCTTTTACCGCAAAAAAAAAAAATTAAGCGACTGTCCAAACCGCATATACGTGACCCTCGTTGTTTTGCTTGTGAATTGCGCTCTCTTTTTTTTTTAACGATTCGTTTGTTTCACGACATAGCCAAGTAGCATCATGTAGAGTCCTGTGATAATATTTTCAATGAGAGCTACGTGGTACGTTGTGCTATTTAAATGCAATAAACTTGCCTTTTTTTTTTTAACAATTCAATGTAAACATGGAATGGATTTGCGGGCTTGATGCTAATCAACGTGTCAGTTAACTCGCCACATTTATAAGTTATTTCATTTCGGTTGGCTGCATAATAATGAGCTGCTGGACACGCCATGAAGCATATTTCACCAACGGAGATCCTTTTTGCTGGGTCAGATGGACAATTGTGTTATCTTATGCCATTTGCATAGATGCACGTTTACTTCTCAGTTTAAGGGGGGAGGCTACTTGGCTTAAAAAGGAGGGCATGGCATGTTATCTGTGTCTCCGTTGACAGTCCCCACCATTGGCACTCCCTTTTTGCACAGTCGGGACATTTATCTGCCACAATGCACACTGCCGCTCACACAGACACACACTACCGCAAACCAGTCCACCCAGAAGATGTTCACATGTGGCTTGCAGGCCTTAAAATCAGGGGCGTGGATCCTTGTTACTATCAGGGGGTCATTAGGGCCTCCAAGCGCTATCTGAAAAAATATTTGTATCATATGTATATTTGAGGAATTGTGAGTTACATGCTCTGGCCAGGTTGGATTCAATCAATGGCTTCAAAATATCTACCCATCAATCCATTTTCTTGTCATTAGGATCATTGTTGAGCTGGAGTCAGCCATTTTGAGGCAAGAGTATGACTGGTTGCTAGTCAACAAGACAATTTGGTTCATGGGTGTAGCACTCATTTTCATCACATCATAGTTATGAATTCTATGCAAGTATTCCTATGTCCAATTACTAATATGTTTCAATATAGAGTTCAGGTTTCTGTATTCTATATCGAATGATGTCTGTTCATAAAAACATAACTGCACAATGATTTTCCGAACATCCTGTACCACTTTTAGGTCACTCAGTCATTAATGACACGTATCAAAAGTGTTGAAAGTGATCCTTTAACGTGTTGAACGATGATGTTGCGTTTATTTTATATTACGTTCCAATGTATCAACAAGTGATATGAAACAAAAGGGGCGTTAACAACTAAATTCATCATGCGTGCTTCGATAGATTTATGGCGAATCATCAAATAGGAAAGCAGCTTCAAGTTCCCTTGACCAATCAGAAGTAAGAATCCCCGCTAAGTCCCGCCTTTGCCCTAATTAAACCCACACCAGCGTGGCGGAGGTGTTTGGAGTCTGCGGACCGAGCGAGCGGACTGGACCCTGGGAGCCAGCTCGAACCCGCTCCGGCCCTCACAAAAACAGAAAGTTATTTTGAATTGAACAAGAAAACGCTGCAGCCGGCACTGTGTTGACGTCTTTTTCTTTTTTTTCCCCTCTATAGAAGGTGTCTGCTTCCTTGTTCGCCAACGAGCTCAAAACATCTCCACATCCTCACAAAGAAACTTTGCTTGCTAGGCAGCTAACTCGCCAGACCACGACAAGAAAAGTGGCCCAAAATTCATGACGAGCTACAAATAACCACTCGCCGTCCGAGGTAACTCTTCCCTACACGTGGAAATGTCTACTCGGTGACTCGGGCTTGAATTCGCCTGCTTTATTAAGCGAACAGTCGCGGGGTAGCAGCGGTAGTGCTTCCCAGAGTGCAACCACCCCCCCCATCACACTCCCATCACCTTCCTCCACCACCGTCGCCGGTCCATCCACCAACGGCTGCTGCAGGCATGTCAGGCCGGAGTGGAGCTACTCTGGGCCCGCAGCCCCTGAAGGCGACCGTCCCCTATCAGCTGGCCAGCAAGCACCGAGCCAAAGGCAGGGATGGAAAGTCAGGTATGAGCCCCCCCCACCTGTCACTCGTCATTGGAGGCAGTAAGGCAGGCTAATATGCAAAGTCGAGTAAAAGTACGGATACTTGTTTAAAACAATATTGGTAAAAGTACTCACAAGATAGGTAAAAGTACTCACACTTGATACTGAAGTAGAAGTCAAAGGAAAAAGACCGGTAACGTAAGAGTGCTGAGTCAAGTGCTTGATTTCACTGACATAAACTAAAAATAAAGAAAAAAAAAACATCATGCAAACAAAAGGCAGCTGAATCAATGTCTCCAGATCTGGGTCTTGTATTGTGTAGCATTAACATTCAAATTATGATTGACAAGTACAGAAATTCCCAAACATCGATAGATAACAGTGTTTCCCCACACCATGTTAACACTTGGACGGGCCGCCCGAGTAAACTGGCCGCCACCCAAGAAGTTTTCAAGAAAATTTAATGAAAATACATAAAAAATAAGAAAAGAATATGTAATGTTAGTTCGCCGTCACTCACTCGTGGATCTTGAGGCTCGAAGAGACGCAAGTAAGATGACCGAGAAACAACCCCCCCACCCTGTCGGAGTCCACCCACCCAAGTAGATTTGAAATTGTGGGAAACACTGAAATTAATATATTATTAGGTACTACTAATATACTTAATATGCTGTGTTTATCAGTCGTGGTAAAATAGAAACTGCAAAACTAATCCATATTCTTGTCTATGCTTTATTCATTCTTGGGGCAATAATAATAATGAAATCCGTTTAAGATAATAAAGCATCTTACCCATTTGTTAATATATGTTATTCAGATGATATTAAGAAAAACAAAAATAAATTATTTTAAGCTACTGAACATGTCATAGAGGGATGTAACGACAATCGCAATATCGTGATTATTAAAATTGCCACAATGTCAGCGCTTTGGTGTTCATCTTGTCTACTTTTTAACGGAGTTTTCTTTTTTTCCAGACAAAATTATTTTTTTTTCCAGTAAAAAGAAAACTGAAAAAAAAAAAATAATAATTTTTGTTATTTTTTCCATACAAAAATTGTGTTTTCTTTTTCCCAGTTTTGTCTTTTACTGGAAAAATTATTATTTTTTTGTTTTGAGGAAAAAAGAAACTCCAAACTCAACTTTGTCACAATATGATTGTCGTCATGTCCCGATATTTAAAACAGCAAATCTTAAAAAAAAAAAAAAAGAAAAAAAGTGTATTCAAGGATCATCTCAAAGTAGAAGCCAAACGTCTGTCACTTTTTTTTTTTTTTTAAATGCACATGCTTCATAGACGGATGTCCTCTTGCGCGCTCTCAGCCATTTCCAAAGTATTCGGTGAGATCGGTTGGAGCTACAACCATAAATGGCCGAGTCCGAAGCTGCATGCGTAGCTCGGAACGAGCACGCACGACGTCGTTACGGCAGATGGATTGATGGGATCGAGAACCATTCATTAGCATGATCCACCTGGAAGACGCAGCGACAAAAAATCCTTGAATACACCTTTAAAAAAGACAAGGTTGTATTCCATTTGTGTTTTTTTTTTTTTTAGCACCCTCTGGTGGTTAGTTTATTAGTGCCGATTAATTTTAATTAGGACTGTTTTGGCCATTGCGGCGGTTATCACTCCCATAAATGAGTCATACCAGCAAATAATTTTCAACATCTGCCCCCCCCCAAAAAATTACATTTCGCTTGCTTCAACCAAACGCTGCATCGTGAACTACATGGACCATGATGCTTTGCGCCTAGAGCACATGACATGGCCAAGCCTATTTCTTTGTCACTGCTGTTATTTATAAAAAAAACGTAATATTATACTCCCCCCCCCCCCAATGTGAGCATTTTTTAATCACAATCGAGCAATTTTTCTTGCACAATAACGAGTGTACATATTCGCACATCTAAAAGTCTTGCGGTTCATTCAAACTATTCTCGAAGGTTATTACAGTCAAGCCAGTCTTATGTCAGCTTCAAGTCCTGACTAGAGTCAACATTTTAATGTTGGACTCCTCATTCAAGTGGCGTCCAGTATGATGTTTATTGACGCCGTTTGTATCCTGATGACAGCTGGAAAGGCCAAAGCGCAGCAGCAGCAGCAGCAGCAGCAGCTGAGCCCCGGCATGAGGCGGACGATGTCCCTGGACGCCATCATCGGCCCGTACCTGCAGGGCCACTGGCCAAAAGAACCAGAGGGCAACTCGTGTCGGAAGGACAAATCCACTCAGGTCAGATGATTGAGATGGCGCCACTGTACTTTTTTTTTTTTTGGGGGGGGGTGACATTTTTATCTGCTCTAAATTTTTCTTTTGTAAATTACATCCGGAGAAGAGTGTTTGTGATCATTTTGCACTTTTCGAGAACCACAGCCTTGAACACGACTCTGCTGCGCCCATCCTCTCCGCCCGCTAGCTTCCTTTTTGTGCGTGTAGGCTTACGATATGACTCGTCTCGGCACCCCTTTTTTTTTTTTTTTTTTTAGAAATAACTCAATTCGGTCCAGGCCCAAACCACCACACTCATCAACACGCTGCACTGTCTAGAAACAAGAGATGCTAACCAGTTAAGAATGAAACTGAAAATGAGGTAAACCGACTCGCCTTTTTGTCTCGAGACATCTCGACGAACTTGTAATCGATCGAGTGGCAACAGGAAGGTCACCGTGGGCATTTTCTACGTATCCTTGGAACTATTAAGTTGTGTAGTATATAATACGTCATAGCATTACTAATTGCTCACTAAAATTTAATGTCAGCATGTTATAATACAAATAGACCAAACGGTGATATTTAAGTTGTAGTGCTTGTATGGTAAGATCGAATACTATGTTTAACAAAAAAAAAAAGGTGAGTGATATTCAACTCGGCATCGCTCACGGCACTTTCCTTAGTTGTATATCTGTAAATAGATGAATATTTTGCCGTCAAAAGTCCTTCCTTCATCTTGTTTTTCTTGTTTAATAGTTTGTCATAACAGTGTCAAGGTCACTAAAAAAGCTTTTTTTTTTCCCCCCCTCATTTATCTTCGAGCGTTTTCATTTTATGTGTTGCGTTAGCGTTAGCAACTATTTAAAAAAAAAATAAAAAATCACTTCACTCGAGGAGGGGTGATTTTAAGTACAAAGTTTTTTAACTCTTTGACTGCCAGACGTTTTCAGAAAAGGGATGCCGTGGGTGCCAGCCGATTTAAGCGTTTTTGACTGATCTTTCAAGGTCCACATAAAATGATGTGTTTGGACTATGGAAACACACATACTACCAAATGAAAGATTGGACTCTCATCTTTCATCAGGAAAAAAAAGTTTGTTTCTACCTTATTCCGTTTTTCAGTAATCAACAATAGAAAATGGTTAGTTTCACCTCTGTTTTAAAAAAAACGTATTTTAACGTCTTTGGCACTCCTCCATAGGATTTTGCTAAACGTTATTTAACGTTTTTGGCAGTCAAAGAGTTAAAAAGCAGCTTGTATCTCAAAATTTGGAATTTGGGGCACTCGCAACTAACATGGATTTTATTTTGTATTTTTTTGGGCCAACCCGATTCCGATATTTGATAGAATAAAATTCCAATAACCAATTAACCGGCCGACGAATTAAAAAAAAAATAAAAATAAATACAATGAATACATTGGCTTGTGTACCTAATGAAGTGACCTCATTGAACATCATTTTTCCTTGTTCACAGACTCCCAACTGGTCGGACAAAACGCCGAGCAGGAGCGACGACAACGCCGACGACGGCGGCGGCGTCAACCACAAACGCTCGGCATCCTGGGGCAGCATTGAACATCTCCAGGAAGTCAGCAACTCATTCTTATTGATCTCTATCCAATGAAATGCCAATACCGCCGTATGTGTAGAAGGTTTTCCGGCTGATTGACTGAAGGTAACCTCTTTCCGTTGCAGGTCACCAAACTAAAACAACAACCGCTGCAGCAGCAGCAGCGCAGCAAACCTGCCGTCTCAGGGGGGCAGGAGCGAGACCGCCAGCGTGGCTTGGCTCTCGGGAGCTGTAACCTGGGAACCGCTCAGGTGCTCCTTCGCCACGTCGTCAACATGCACATACTGAACAACCTCATTTTTGTCAGGGAGCCACGAAATCGGTGCTTTCAGAGCTTAGATTTATCGCGAACGAAATCTCCAAAGTTGAAGCGATCAACTGCAACTGCCACCTCCATCTATTTTCTTATCGCTACTGCCACCTGTTGATGAGAAATGGAATTGCACACACCATTCTTCACAAACCCGGATCTAGTCTGAAAATTATTGGCCAGATCCTTGCAGGAGGACCCGTTCTGAACAGCTAAGATTTTAATCGACTAATTAGAAGATGTTTCATTCATAAACGGTCAAATATAAAGGCTATTGTAAAGAACATATTAATTGTGATTCAGTTACTGGTTTGGTCTGTAATGTGAGGAAAATCGGCCAAAATGTTGGCCCCTTTGCTATTTGTTAGCGCGTCGACTGATGCGTTGAGAATCGAGCGGCGCAAAGTACAAAAAGCGTTTTTACCAAAATGTCATGGGAAAAATCCATGTATTCATAAAAAGTCAGGCCACCTTTGCCTCGCTTGGGCACATCGCAGGAAATGAAAGAACTAAAAAAAAAAAAAGTGAAGCAACAGGAAGGCCACAACATCACACTGCTTCTGCATTTCAGCACAGCTGTTGCATCTTTTTTTTCCTTTCATTTTCAGGTTGTCTGCTCAGCCGATGTTGCGCTCGTGCTGCTTTTGAACATTTATTTTTTATTTTTTTTGCTGCTTCGTGAAATTCCTGCGATATCTCTGCACATGCTGCAGTCGTGCTCAGGAATTTGCTTTACAAGCACTCCCCTTTGCATGAAAGGCACATCAGAGACGATTACAGGACTGGACAGCCTTAAATGGCGTCTGTTTAGAAGATGGCGTCCAAATCTGACTCGTGTTGTGTCTTCAGACTCAGCCCATTCCCATCCCGCTGGCTCCCCTGTCCACGCTGGTGCCTCGGCTGCGCTGCAGCGTGGAGGGCCTCAACCAGGAGCTGGAAGGCATGTTCGTCTGTCAGCCGGGACATCGTCAGCATCAGGTGATGCAAAAAAAATGCGCATTTTTCACACGCTGCTGTGCTCATACGCCGAATGATGACGAATCACGTCTCAATTAATTCACAAATTTATTTCATGGCAACCCGGGCGCCTTTGGATGAACGCGCTGCTTATTTTTCGGTTGTATGAATAGCAACAGGTGGTTGTGACTTCTGCCACCTAGTGGCCAAAGCATGTAATTGTTCTGCCTGTCATTGTAAGTCGCTGCCGTAGATAAACAAAGGTGCATTATTTTCTAGTAAATTTTTAAACCGAGTAACTGGTGGATAACTCCTGAATCGGTGATTGGTGATTTTTTTATTTATTATTATTATTATTATTTTTTGTTTTGTTTTTTAATTAACGTGAACATCACATCAACAAAAAATGTAAAATAGGAAAGTGCAAATTTTGATATTGCGATATCACTTTAAAACCAATAAATGTGAATAAATTATAGATCTGTCAAAATTAATTGATCATCAAAGTAAGTATTTTGATGTTTCGTTTAGAGCTGTTTATTAATTTAAAATGATCCAAATCCTCTGCTCTCAGCCTCTCAACAGTAATTACGACCTGAGTATCTACTGCTTTGAGGTCCCTATTGTTTATTATTATTATTATTATTAATAATAATAATAATGATAATTAATATTTTCCTCTGTAGTGGTTTTAATTTTTGATTACCTAAACAAAACTATGCACACACTTCAGGCTTACAGAACTTTTAGAATTATTTTTTTAATTTTGTAGTCATTCTTGAAAGCATAATGATTTTTTTTAAATCACTTAACTACTAAATAAACAATTTGAAAAAAATTATTTTATAATACACTTCCAACGCAAAATGAAATTTTATCCTATTAATCAATAAACTAATCAATTCTAAAAAAATATTTAGTACTGATTCCCTTAAGGCAAATTCAGTCTGACACCAGAAATTAACTTTCTGTTTGGATTCATGAAACGGCACAGTCGACTCACCAGGCCGAGATGAACATAAACGGAGGCTGAAATGACTTCTTTTTTTTTTTTTTTTTCTCATTCTGTAATATGACTAGCTTGGCTACATTTGATTGTGCAAATGGATTTGAATGTTAATGGTTACATTGGATTGGTAAAACTGTGGCAGAAGTCTCTCTGACGATCCAAAACAAAATAGATTGCGCAAGCAATAATAAATAGACGCAAATGAAAGTAGTGAGTGGAATGTAGCTTAGAGTAAAAATGGTGTTTGTTCTTAACAAAACTAATCGGTGTGATCAAAAATGTCTGAATGCATCTAATGTCCTTGTGTTTCCTGTTCCTGCAGCTTCTGGAGGTTCCAGACGGCCACCGTGCTCCCGCCCCGCCACTGAGCTGCAGCAGTGGCTCTCAAAGCGACCCGGCTTCCGTGACACCCCCCTCGCCATCTTCCGCTTCGCCCTCGCCGTGCTCCTCCCCCTCCCCCGCCTCCGCCTCCCCACCCTCCGCCTCCCCACCCATATCTGAAGACGCTCCTCCGGACGTGCATAAAGGTCACTTCAGTCCCAAACTCCTTGACTCCTCCCGCGACCCCCTTTGTTTATTTCCCGTCGTCTTGAGCGCAGGATTGGATCTCCTGTCTCCGGCGTCATCCCTGAGCGAGGTCGACGCCTCGCTGGCGATGCTGATCTCCACCTCGCCCGGACGCAACAAGAGCTGCTGCTTTCAGAGAGAACCTCCGGAGGGATGCGAAAAAGTCCGAGTCTGGGAGGAGACCAGGTGCGTGCTCTGGTTTTGTAACCTCCGTCTGTGTGTGTGATAGGCCCGGCAAATATGATTAAAAAATAATAAAAAATTGTTAAGCATTTCCTAAACGTTCTCTAACAGTCTTAATGGTTTTCTAGACAGTCTTAATAGTCTTTCTTGTCGCATTGAAAATTTGAAGTTGGTCAAAAAAATGTGATTTTAAAATATTGCCAGAACAGTTAAAGGTTTTATGATGCCTGGAACTAAAAAATAAAAAGTACATTATAGTTATAATGTAACATTAATCTGACCGCTAACTTACTAGCTTGTAGCATGGAGCCATAGTAGCCACTTGTGGATATACTGTCATTGTGTGTCGAGTTGTTTTTCATCAAAAAGATGAGGGGAAAAAAATGTATGTGAAATAGTTTTAGATCTGATATGTTCAACATTATATGCTGACAAAAAATATACAAGGGTAAAATGATTGTCTTGACTAAAATGTTAAGTTGTTTTTGCAATTTATGCCTAAATCGTCTCCTCGTGATGCAAATGGTTCGATTTTTTTATTTTTTTTTTTATTTAATTTTTTTGTGTGTGTGTTTCCTAAAAAATCTGAAAAAAATAACTTGGGTGATTTATTTTAAGAAGGTATCTATTTAAAAAAAATTGATTTCACGTCAGGGTTCATTCCGATTTGCAGTGTTTCCTAAACAGTCTTAAGAGTCTTTCTTGTCGCAAGGAAATTGTGAACATATCGTCACCCTCTTAAAATAATTGCCCTATGTCATTTGTTTGTGTGCAAATTTCTTTTCTTTTTTTATGCCTAAATCCTCTCCTCGTGATGCAAATGTTTCAATTTTTTTTGTTTCCTAAAAAATCTGAAAAAAAATGACATGGGCGATTATTTTAAGAAGTCGTCGATATTCAATAAAAATGGTGATTTCACATCAGGGTTCGTTCAAGGTCACATGTTAAATTTCCTTGCGACAAGAAAGACTATTAAGACTGTTTTAGGAAACCATTATGAATGTTTAGGAACCTTGAATGAACCCTGAAGTGAAATCAACATTCGTTAGCGTCGCGAATGTTGACCACCTCAGTAGTATACGGGCTGAAAGTATAATTAGTTCCAGGCATCATAAAACCTTTAACTTTTCCATCAATATTTTAATGTCAGTGTTCTTAACTGTCATAAAAGTGTAAAAATTTGCTACATTGAAAACAACTTGAAATTTCTCATCCTATCCTATTTTTATTATTTTTTTTCTCTTTTCCTTTCAGCACTTCAAGCCACCAAAAGCCAGTGCCCGTCGTCTCCTCCTGCCCAGACCCCAACAAGGTCAATTTTACCCCCCATGGGGGCTCCGCTTTCTGCCCCGTCAGCCTCCTGAACCCGCTGCTGCCCTCCATGGACCTGCTCTTCTGCAGCCTGACCGTCACAAGCCAGGGGGCCACCACGCGCACTCCCTTCGATCCTCCCGCCGCAGGTGAAGGCGGCGTGCGCACCCACACCGTTTAATCAAAGCTCACATTTTTGTTACTCTTGCTTTGTTTTAGGAAAGCTACCTTTTCAGTTTCGGTGTGAAATGTTTATTGGAAGAAAAAATAATTCTTTATTGAAAGTAACCAATCCAAAGAGGAGCTTTTTTTTTTTTTTTTTTTTTTTGGGGGGGGTGTGTGTGTGATCCAAAGATTTACTTTTGGCCAAACCCGAGTGCGGGAGGTGCGATGCTCTTGTGAATTGAACTTGTTGAAGACATGTTGCTGCTTGACTGACACACACACACTCCTTTTGGTTATTTATCTGGTTCTCACCATCCCGTTTGTTTGACCTCGCACCGCCGGCGTACAAAGCACGACAAATCAGTTGGAGTCTTTTCATTCACACTTTGATGATTGCTGGCTTCAGAGTGCAAATTCCTGCTTCCAACAGTTTGTGTATTCAGGAGTGAAAGGAAGGAAACATGTTCACATGTTGTTGGGTAAAAAAAAAAAAAAGAAAGAAAGAAAAAAGTTTGTCTTAACGGTGTGTTTGTAGACGTAGTTGACTACCTAACGTCATTTCCCTCTTTTCTAGTCGGTGTAGTTTTATTTCCTGGTAGACACATTTGCACAATCTCAACTGCTACTTTTGCAAATTATTTTTTTACATTCACTTTTGTACTTTTGTAAACTAGTTTCATTTTTTTTTTTTTTTTTTTTCAAATAATCTGCAAAATAAGCTTTAAAAAAAAAGAAAAAAAGAAGCCTGTTACTTTTAGTTTTATCTGTATAATCAAGACAGGTTGTGAAATATTGTATCAGGTAGATTTTTGTTGTTAATTTTTATTTGCACTTCCAGGAAAGGGTTTCCATAACGTTAGTTTGGTTTTGTTTATGTGCATGTGGATGGAACATTAGTCAGACCGTTTCTAGTTTTCATATCCAGATGAATCGTTTATTGGCTGAAATGTTTTTTCACACCCCTCCCCCACCAAAAATGGCTGACTTTCAATGCGGTGAGTAAGTGTGTGGATGCTGGGGGTGGGGGGGGTTCTGTCATCTCAGGTACTGTGTTCTGTCCACATAAATGACACCATTGATACATGTAGCCATGTTGTGCTGTATTAAAAGTGGAAACGTTCAACACTGCTTCTGTGCTAGTGCTGCTGCTTATGTAATTACTTTTCTCACGTGTGTGTGAGAGTTTCTGTTATGGTGAACTTTGTGGCTGCCGTGATTGGCCGTTACCTGAAACTATGACGTCATTTTTGGCCAACAGGAAGTGACAAAATGACTGCCCCCTGAGATGGATGGGGAAAAAAAGATTTTGCTGCAACTCATATTCCACAAACAAAATATTAATCTAAATGTCGTGTTTAGACCAAGGGGGGCGCATACAACATATTGTAAAGAAAAATGTTTGGGTTAACGTCTCCTATGTTTTGGGAATGCTGAGCGATGGTCTCGCTGTGCCTGAATGCCTTAAAATGGGCAGACTTGAGGCCTGTGGCACATAATACGTCACTGTCAGCAAACAGTGCTCAGATAAACATGCAAATGTCTTCCCTCGTGGCTGTGAGCAACATGGGGATGACGGCAAAGCACCGGAGGCCGAGTAAATGCGTTGATTTATGGAGGAACAGGAAATGAGACTGTTATCTGGAATTAAAACGTAAGTGAAAGTATTTAGATTTTTGTCTCAACCTTCGACTAATTGATTTAACCTTTTCTGCCCTAATTTGTGATTTAAAAAAAAATGAAAACATGAATAAATTCTGTACTAATGCCAACACAGGTTGAAAATATGACACAGCCGCGTCACAATTATCTCTTCATCTTTTTAATTTGTATAATGGCCCCCAAAACTGGTTACTCACTACACAAATTTAAACTGCGGACGCATGCATCACCAGCTGTTGCCTTCGACGCGTGCTGATTGGCTGAGCTCCAAAGAGGCGTGGCGTCTACTTCATGGTCCTTCCGGCCTGTGGGAAACGGTAAATTTGCTCCCCCGCACTGAAACCTGCTGTCAGTACAAAACAGCGTAGCCGTTTCTTAATCCACGCACCCGGTCAGTGTCACCATGTCGATGATTAGGACCGTCGTTAAGCAGCTCAAGAACCATCCAGCTGTGAGTGTGTATCTCGACGTTATGAATTTTATTAGATATAATATAAAGAAAAAATGACCCGGTGACATTGAAATGTGGCGCGGCTAAAGGACGTCCTTGCTCAAAGCCACGCTCACTTGTGATGGTATTTAAGAAGAAAAAAAATTACAATCGGGTTTTAGATTATTAGAGGCATTTGAAGAATAATGGCAGGCGATTAATCGTATCATGTATGATCATATGGCTTTCAAATAGCCTCATGACAAGTGGAGATTCTGAAATGTATTTCACAGTCTTATTTGCTTCCATCTCAACACCGTGACGCTTTTTTTCCGTACCAAATTGAGAAAATAAAAATGCTATTCCCGAGGCATTCGTGATAGCTCCACGGCCATTTATGTTGCAGCCAGCTGCACGTATGTATTGTCCCTGTACCGTCCTTTATGTTCTGTGCATTCCCAAGATAAACATGACTCAAGGCCTGCACTTGTATATTTACGCAAGGACAAAACATATTGACAGACGTTTTTGCGAAATCTGACTCATTACCATGAAAATGAGAAACATCCGTGAGCTTTGTGTATCATTACATTTTCTAATTTCTAACCTTAGGTGGCCTACAAAAGTGCATACACGGTTTAATTCGGTACTTTCTGCCATCTAGCGGTAAGAACATTTAATTGTTCTACCTGTCACTTTGCTACACTGACATAGAAAAATATTTCTCATGACACTGATATGCCACATTAACTTGATGGGAATTACTGCCGTACATAAACCAACGTTGGTGAACATATAAACACAAATCAAAAGTCCCTTTACCAAGTAATTTTGTCTGCTTGATGATTGATCAAATAAAACGCGGGGTCCCAAATTTAGCGTTGCATTTAAATTCCCCTTTTCCTCTTCAGCTCATCCCCCTGTTTGTCTTCATTGGTGGTGGGGTAACCATGAGCGGGCTGTACCTTGGCAGACTGGCGCTGAAGAATCCTGCTGTCTCGTAAGCCCTTGGGATGACTCCCCCTCCATATCTGTGTTCAAAATAATTGCTCGATTAAGAAAAAAATACATATTTATAAGTTGTTGTGATTAAAAAAAGATCCATTTTCTATTTGTTAGTTGGGATCGCACGAACAATCCTGAGCCTTGGAACAAAATTGAGCACAATCAGCAATACAAGGTGAACGTTTACAAATGAAGACAATGTTGTAAAATGATTTGTTTTTCTGATTTTGCTTTATTTTTGTTTGAGTAAAATGATCATTTTGGTTTTATTCTGTAATTTACTGACAACACAGCTCCCAAGTTCCCAATCCAAATATTGTTATTTAAATGTAAAATAATAATTATTCATAACTCATTTTCTTCCTGCTTCTTTTTCACGGAGCTCGACACAAGCAACAGCCTTTTTACAACACAGAATAAAGCCATATCTTCATTCTTATCTTGCCTCAAAGTTCATATCACCTACTTACTTGTGTATGTGTGTCTTTCTAGCTTTTCGCAGTAAACATGGACTACTCCAAGTTGAAGAAGGATAGGCCTGATTTCTAAGACCATCTGTGATACTGTCGTCCCCCCATGGAGGATTTGCACAATGCTGACTGAAAATATGTGCTGCTGTTATCCAGTCAGTTAAATGTGAAATAAGGGGGAAATCATTTGTTTATCAATGAGTGTATAAATAAAGACAGGCAAGCACCTGTTTGAGTAATTGGGAGTTTATTTTGAACTTTACTGTGTTGTAAATTATTAAAAAGTGTTGAAATCACCCTTGTCGTTTTGTTGAACATTGAATATGCAAAATACAGTCAGTTGTTATTTAGTCCATTTTGCAAACAACAAATTTTGATTTGATCTTTATCTCGAACAAGTAAAAAAAAAAAGAAACGCCATCAACGTGATGTATGTATATATTATAATTGTTCAATTAGTGCAAAAATAAATAACGATATTCTACACAAGGATACGGATTTAATATTTTAACCGTAATCCGTTACTGTACATTTGCAGCCTGTAGCTGCAATTCAAATTCTGGCCACACGATGCCATTGTTGCGTTTACAGAATGCATAATTGTGATTGAGTTACACCGAATGTGCGAGAACAAAATATACCTTAGATCCCATATTTTATGACCAAATACTTCCAAAAATGTTAATATACGTTTTACATGCATATGTCCGTCTAAGTAACCATGAATTATTAACATGAGGAAGACCAGACGAAGAACAGGAAGCGGAACTTAATTTAAATCTCGCGAGATTTACTTAAAAATAACGCGGGATCCCAAACGTCATTGTCAGTTAAACAGAAATGGGCGTCCTCAAACAATTTAAAGTGTGAGAAACATCGTATTAAACGGACTATTTTGTCTACTGTATGACAGAAAGAATTACTTCAGGTACGTTAGCGTCACTTGCTTCCTCCCAGGACGCCGTTTTGTCGTTAGTATACTGCGAGCTAGAGCTCGGGTAAGCAAGCGAGATGGATTCGACTGAGGATTTGTCTGCGCGGATTCTTTTAAGAAATGTTCTCAGTACCGAGCCTAACAAAAGTCCCGTAAACTCCAGGTAGGCAAAAAGACTCCATTACTTCAACTTTTCTCGATTACAAAAAAAAAAACAAAAAACGGCACACCACTCAACTAAATGTCACCAAAAAGAATTGGTTAATAAATTACAATTTAATTTATAACTGTTGCGACCAATGTTTTGTTTGTCAACAGAGTTAGAAAATAATACCATCTGTTTTATTTATTTTTTAGTGTCTCCAAAGGGCAGAGAAGCAGCACCAGATTGCGAGACAAAGTTGCGCATGCGCAAACCCCGCGGGACCTCATAAGGCGCAGTTTGAGGTCAAAACTGCGTGAGGTGAGAAACGCACCCCACAGTACTAGCAGGCTTTGTCAGCTCTTTTCACCTACGACTTCTCTTTCCAGAGCATATCCAGGCAACCTCCGTCAGCTAGAAAAAGTACGGCTTCTTCTATGCGAAAAAAGGCAACCGCATCCTTCATGGACGATGAAGACACGCCGCGGCACCTCCTCAAGAAGATCCTGCAGACAGGTGCACGTCACATCCTACAAATCCTCACTTGAGTTGTTTAACAGCATCCATTGCGGCCTTCTTTAGAACCCGTCAAGTCGCCTGCGGCTCATGAAGAAGCTGCAGCAGATTCCAGCATTGCCAGCAGGCGTCAAAGGTGAACAATATTGTGGTTTCGTATTCATATAAATGAATTTTTTCTAGGCCGTGTTTCTAACTTTATGTTTTAAGCCTCGAGCTGGATAGGTCGGATCTCTCCAATGTAACGTTTGGCGCCGCAGCGAGCGTGGCAAAAGGACTGAAGAGGAAGAGACCGCGTCACGTCCTCAGCGTAACCGCCTTTGAAGAGCAACTCAAAGAAGGCCATGATGGTAACGTGAAAGTTGTCGATGGAATTCGTGCAGTGAAGCTGATCGATTTCTAGGTTTTGATTTTAAGAGCAGTTTTTCATGTGAATTCATTCCATCATCATAAAACCGATCATTTGGTTGATTAACTATTGGATTCTTGTGTACATAGATGCTGTCAATGAAAGGGACAAATCAGCACGAAATGATTCGTCGCTTTCTCTGTCAAAGTAAGATGACACAATTTCTTTTTAATAAGCATTGTCATTGTTCCAGTTATGTCATTTGCCTCTCCTTTTTGTTTTTCAGCATCACATCCCTGAGTCTCAAAACGCCTTTTGTGGATGATCACCAGAATGAGAAAAAAAGCCTGCGGCGCAGAGTTTCTCCCCGTCAAAGAATCACCAAATTTAATCTAGGTGAAGCTTTTATTTCCATCCATCCTCTTTTCGTCTGCACATCATTTGAGCTGAGATCGTTTGGAAAACGTCTTCTGCTGCTAGTTTTCATGAGTGACCGAATGTCGGCATCTAGTTTTGCTGCTATATGAATCACAGGTGAACACGGTCAGAGTTGTAATTGCGAACAAAAATATTTTTACGTCACACATGTGGCCAAAAAATCGTTTCTCATAAGAATCGCGATTCTCATTTAGTATGCTTCAGAATCGATTTTAAATGTCCCAAAATCTATTTTATTTCAGTTATTTTATACTGTCTTGCCTTTGTCTGTGTGTGCCTTTTATTTGGAGCGCTGTTCATGTTGTACCCGGTTTGGCCACTGAGGGGGCAGTGTGGTTCCATGCGGTCCAATACACTGTTAAGTTGTAGCCACATTAGAGAGTAGAAGGAAAAAGTCACGATCAAGTTATTCCAATAACTTAAAAAAAAAATCAGCGCGGAGCCGTTCTTTTAAGTGATAAAAGTAGCGCGCTAATTAGCATTAGCGAGTCAGACTGGAGTGGATCATTACAATTCCTTGCACATCTATAGATTGTCAATCAAATCATTTTGAACCAAAAATCGTTCTTAACCCCCCCCAAAAATCGATTCTGAATCGAATCGCAGGGCCAAAAATCGGAATCGAATTGTGAGACATTAAAAGATTCCAACCCCTATCAGAGATGGCTTTGGGCTAAGCACAAAAAATGGTGAATAGTGGTGGATAGGTTCCTCTGGGAAAAAAAAAAAAAAAAGTAATCTGATCATTTGATTAACTGATTCTTTTGCAAACAGATGCTGAAAATGAAGCAGACGAATCCGCGCCAGATGATTTGTCGCTTTCGTTGTCAAAGTATGATGGCACAATTTCGTTTCCCCTCTTATATGCTTTGTCATTTGTTAAAATTGTGTAATGGGAATCCGGGCTTGTCCCGCTCTTTGTTTTTCAGCGTCACTTCAATGAGTCTCAAAACGCCTTTTGTGGATGACGAGAAAGAGAAAAAAAGCCTGCGGAGAAGAGTTTCACACCGTCAAAGAATGAATGAAACCGAGTTTGATGAAGCCGTAAATAAGAAGCATTTAGAGCATGGTGATTAAGCTTTTTTTTTTTTTTTTAAGAAAATATGATTCATGCATGATTTTTTTTTTTTTTTTTTAACTGTTCTGCTATTGCTAACTCGAGATGTTTCATGCTAGTTTTCCCTCCATCCCCATTGCCAATATATAATTTTTAATCCGCTTTCTCCACTTTTCCCTCCCAGGATCGAGCACCTTTGTGCAAGGCGAGACCGCCACCGACGTCACCGCCGACTTCATCCACTGCAACGCCACCCTCGACGCCCAGCCCGACGCCGTCCCCGACCTCGCCACGCAGGAATACTTGGCGGCCCCGGCGGGGTCTCCGCTTCAGGTGGACGTCGGGCGTCAACATCTGGAGCCGATTCAGGAGAGGGAAACCATCGGCGATCGTCAGGACCAGTCGGGGATTTCTCAGTCTGAGGGCGACGGAGATGCAGCTGGACCGGAGTCTCAGGAAGAAGATGACATGCAAGAGGAAGTGGAGGGCGTAGCAGGTGATTGTCCAAATGAGGAAGAGGAAGAGGCAGCAACACGCGAAGACCAGGAGGCAGACGTTGACTCTCAAACTGAAGGTGTGGTCGAACCTCAGACCGAAGATGATGCCGCTGCCGGGACTCAGTCTGAGGAAGATATTGTGGCCGAAGACGAGAATGAGGGGCAGCGGGAGGAGGAAGATGAGGGTGCTGAAAATGATGATGATGATGATGATGATGATGATGATGATGATGATGACGAGGAGAACATCCAGCGGCGAGCGCATCGATCTGAGCGCGCTCTCGTCGTGCCTGTTGCAGAGGATGATGCCATTAAACATGGTAGGAATCTAAAAATAATAATTAAAAAAAAAAGTCTACCAATTCAAAATAAAATATTAGCTACTGAAATCCAATGTGAAAGTTGTATTTAAAAAAACAAACAAACAAGCATTTTGAAATAACCCCCTGATGGGACAAAAGATTGCAGACGGATGCCACAAGATGGCAGCAAAGCATTTTTGGCGAACGCTATGACTAAATGAAGCTCCTCCCCTGACTTCATCGTAAGTACATGGGTTAGCGCCAAAGCTAATTTTTTTTTGTATGAAGTGTGGCTTTTTGTTGAGCACAATGACTGCAATTAGACTTCAGGAGTTGTCAGTTGCAGAACGATAATGAAAACAAATCTTAAATTTTGGGTTTTTTGCTGTGGTGGTACACAAGCTCCCTCTTGTGGTATGCCAAAGTATCACCGCCAAAGTACAGTTCAGTTGTATTCACAGTAATTTGGTTAAAGGTAACCAACTAAATAAAAATATAAAGTTAACTAACTAAATATTTTCTTCCTTTTTACGTATATATTTTTTTAAAATTGAGAAGCACTGATTTAATTGCTAATTAAATTTTCATGTGAAGTGTGTTTTAATTGAATCTTTAAAATGCAAAAATCCATCCGTTTTGATCCATTTCAGGGGGCGGCCATTTTGCCACTTACTTCTACTTGGGCTCAGGTAACGACCAATCGCGGTTCACCTGTTTACTGAAGCTGAGCCGTGATTGGTCGTTACCTGAACCCTGAGCAACTGTGATGTAATTTTCAGGCGACAGCAAGAGACAAAATGGCCGCCCCCTGAGAATGTCGTGTTTAGACTAATGGACTCTTCCCCTTAAGTGCAATGTTACAAAAATATTGAATGTGATGGGCAGATGTTCGAAATAGATGGTGCTTCTGTACCTAATATGGTGGCTGGTTACTTTATTTTAAAATTATTATTATCATGCAATCTGTCGGACTTCATGTTGTGCAGGCCGGTCAGAGGTCAAGAACGGAACGCAACGAGCGAGCGATTTCCACAGCCTTGAAAGCGGTCAAGAGGCGGACCGGGACTTGTCAAGCCCCGGCGTGAAGTCTTTTCATCTCGTGGAGGCGAACGACGGCCAAGAACAACCCGAAGAGGCGCCGCCTACTGAAGTTGCGGAGCCCGCCGAATATGAGGAGGAGGAGGAGGAGGAAGAGGAGGACGCTGACAGTGAAGACGACCAACAATCCGAAGGTCTCGCTTTTAACTCATTCACTGCCATTGACGGCTATTGACGTCAAAAATTCATTTGAAGTATTTCTATTTTGTTAACAAGAATGTGACAACCTAGATATTTTTTTGGTACATTTAGAACAATTTGTGATCAATCCGTGAGTTAACTATTAAATTAAAAAAATATATATCGTCTGACGCCCCTAATTTTTAATAATCTTTTCTTTTTAAATTAGGGGCATCAGGCGATTACATTTTTTTAATTGTAATTAATCACATGACTTCACTAGTTGACTCCAAGATAAATCACAAATTTTATATATGTTTTAAATGTACAATAAACATTTTTTTCTAGGTTTTCATACTCTTGTTAACAAAAATTAGGAAAAAAAAAAAGGTTTAAAAGATTAAAAAAATATATTTTTTAATAATCTTTTCTTTTTTTATGGAAAGATTAAAAATTATTATAATAATTAATCGCATGACTTCACTAGTTAACTCACGATTAATCACTAATTTTATATCTGTTTTAAATGTAAAATATTTTTCTTTCTTGGTTTTCACTCTTGTTAACAAAAGTGGAAAAATGTTAAACTAATAGAAATAGTTCAAATAATTTTTTGACGTCTATAGCCGTCAATGGCAGTGAATGAGTTAATCAGCGTGAGCTGTTTAAAAAAAAAAAAAAAACTATATTCATTATTATAAATGGATTTTTTTTTCAACATATGCAGGAATGAAAACTCCAGAATTCATTCGAGAGAAAATGACTTTTCAACTCCCCGACCCGACCTCGGCCACCGTTTTAAAGCCTCAAGCCAGGCAAGTCGCACTTTGACCCACACATTAATCACGTTTTTTTCATTTTAATGTCTAACGGATGATCCCTCATGCAACCATCAGCACTTCAGCTGAAGATGAGCCGCCAACCAAACCGAAGCGGGCGAGAAAGCGGCGAAGTGGAGCGGCGCAGCGCGGTCTTTCCAAGAGCTACCTCATGAGCACATTTAGGCACTTTGCCAAAGCTCGCGTCTCTGCCGATGTTGACCCCGTCTTAAGCGACACGTAAGTGCCCCGCAAATACTTCCACCTTCAATCGAGTACGCCATGACATCGTTCAATAAACCAGAGTGGAGAAATTCCTTGAGCGGATGGCGGAGGACCTGGAGACGTTCGCCAATCACGCCGGGAGGAAAACCATCGAGATGGAAGACGCCGTACTGCTGTTGAGGAGGTGGCTCGTCGTTTTATCGTTCTTACTCGGAGGGAGCGCTAACGTTTTGCTAACCCGCGCCGATTTTTGTAGGCAGGGTCATGTGAACGACAAGGTGCCAGTGGAAGTGCTGATTGAGAAATACCTTCGCTTGGAACAGCGCAAGCGCCTCATCCCCATAGCAACCAGCAGGAACGTTGTCGTCCCCAAAATGAAGAGATAATTCGCAGACATTGAGGTGTGACGCTGTTTGTTTTCACTTGTTTGTAAAGGATTCACAATGTGAAAGTGAGTGACATTGTCCAATAAAGTTTGATGATGCAACATTTAATCTACAAATCGTGTATTCTTCGCGTTCCATCGCTGACTTCAGATCAGCCATAATGTTTTTGTAACATGATCCCGATTTTTTTCCTTTTTCAGTTTGTATAAAACCCACTGTGAGCTGTAGTAATTTTAAATTAAATTAAATTTAAATTTGGTGAGTGCCCCACCCCCTTCCCCACTCATATATAATAAAAAATAAATCCTGAAAAAGAATTATTTGGAGATGTGAAGATTCTGCCTGACAGATGATATGTATATGAAACACAAATGCTTGGAGTTAATGTATTGTTTTTTGTTTTTTTAAATAATTGTTTTAGTTTTTCATCTTCAAAACAAAAACATTAACTCATTCACTGCCATTGACGGCTATAGACGTCAAAAATTCATTTAAACTATTTCTATTAGTTTAACATTTTTTTCCACTTTTGCTAACAAGAGTATGAAAACCTAGAAAAAAAATGTATTGTAAATTTAGAACAGATATAACATTTTTGATTAATCGTTAGTTATCTAGTAAAGTCGTGGTTAATTACAATTAAAAAATTGAATCGCCTGACGGGCCTAATTAAAAAATTATTAAAAAATAAGAGGCATTTAGTCATAATTAATCACATGATAATTTTATATCTGTTATAAATGTACAATAAAAAAATCTAGGTTTTCATAAAAAATAAAATGAAAAAAATATCAAACTAATAGAAACGGTTCACATGAATTTAGTCGTCAATGGCAGTGAATGAGTTAATGTGTATTTAAAAATAATACCGATAGGCCAGTGAAAATGGTATAAAAAAAGAAAATTGCAAAATTGACTGTTTATGGTATAAATTACAGAAAAATAGGCGTCCTTGGGTCAAGCAATCTTTTTAAAAAATACGTTTTGTTTTGTTTTGTTTCAAAGAGGGCACACCACAGCCTTAAATGCACACAAGGTGGAGCAAATGGTAAGTAACAAACCCTACTATGTCTAACCCAAAATAAATCATACTGCCGAGCCGACATGAACAAATGAAATGGTTGTAACATGTACGGTTAAATGCAAATTAACGACAATTGAAAAACTATACAGTACTTGTAATTTGTTTCCCTCAATGCACCACTAGAGGGACTGAGGGAGCCCGTTATTAGTGGTAATACTGCATGAGAGAAAAATATATGATAACATTCTAGTCTAATATGGCTTAGTGTGGTAACACCAAGTCATCATTGTTACACGTTTGACCCCAAATAAGCATTGTAATAAAGTTTTAATTGTAAAATAAACGCATCGACCAAACGAGCACAGTGCCCCTGGTGACGTCACACGGTTCAGTTCTGCCTGCTACTTAAGCTAACAACAACACAAGACCCCGGAGAACTAGCGAGCTCAAAACAAGAGGTAAAACCTTCGATAAATAACACCAAACGCGACACGTAAGGGACGCGGGGCTTCAAAACAACACGGCGGAGCCCGCTGCTGTGTGTTCTTAAGTTACGGCTTGTGCAATTTGCGAAGCGTTTCGCTTGTCTTGGCTACGTGGCTAACTAGCAGCTAGCTCGCTTGATTGAAGTTAGCTCGCGTGCTATCGCTTTAGCGCCACTTCCAACTCGTTTCAAATGCTTCAAGACCACGTTGTCATTTAGTGCTCTTTCCCTCAACTTTCACGTGTAATCAAACACTGACATGTTGAAACGTATTTTTTTTTAAAATCGGGGACATGATTGTCAATTGGTGTTAGCAGGTTGTCTACCTGCTAACTGTCATCCCACACACACACACACACACATGTCAGCATATGTCATATATATCGAGCGGCATTTATATGTAGTAGTGAAGCTTAAGTGTCCATAATGGACAAATGTATGACAGTTGTGTGCTGGATAAACTCTCTTTTAGCAAAGTAAAATGTCAAAGATGAATTGATTTGCTTGAAACATATAACTTTAGTTTTTTTGTTTTAAGATAAAAATATACCAAAAGTTCTTAATCTTTCAAACCAAATTTTTGGCCAATTTTTAAATCTAAGTTTCAACTTTCATAACCATTAATTAATATACTGCTTTCAAATGGTTATCATTGGAAGCTTTCTAAACACAGAAATTGACAACAAATGCAATTTATTGAAAATAATTTTGATTAATTCCAAAGTCAAATCAAGAATTCAGAACATGCATAGAAATGAAAGAGAAAGAGTTGATAGTGAACAAACGAGGTGTCGTCCAGCATGGCCTGATATTTTTGGAGGTCAGAAAATCCCCCACACCGTTAAGAGGAAACATCAAACTCTTGACTTCTCGTTTCCATAACGTAAGCACCTCCGCAAGTCAAAAGTCGTCTGACGCACAATTTTGATTGATTCCGCCGTTTTTAATGGCGCGTAGGGGGCGAGCCGCGTCCGTCTGGCGGGTTACGCTGCAGATGGACTTTTGGACCGAGCGCTGACGAGTGGAAACGGCGGCTCCCCCTCCAGCTCCAGTTGAGACCCACAACACCTTCTGTCACGCTGGCAATGTCAAGAGTCCCGAGTCCCCCTCCCCCGGCGGAAATGTCCAGCGGGCCTGTGGCTGAGAGCTGGTGCTACACGCAGGTAACGGAGAAAAATCCTCTTCAAACACCTGTCGACAATTAGTATCATAGATTTATTTTTTGAGATTCAACGAAACAGAAACAGAAGACCCAGAATTGACCTTTGCCGTCTCATAATGTGATAATGAGCTGTGTCATGACATTGTTGTCTGGCGTGAAGTGTTCAAAGCTTATCTGGCAGACAATTGCTTTCGATACGGCAGAGCAGGAGAAGTGAGGGTCAAGTATGAAACTTCACACTGTGAAATGTTCTTCCACATGTGCGTCATCCTCCCCCTCTGTTACCCTTGAATGCAAAAAAATTACTCCGCTCATTTTGTAAGGTGAAAAAAAAAAAATTTTTACACCATTGTTTTCGAGTATGTGTGACACTGTTAAAAAAAAAAATTCAGATCGAGTACTCACTGATACCAAGGATTTATACTTTACAATGCCATTACATCTCACAAGTATCATTTTTTTCATGAAATATTATCCAAAACACACTTTTCTTGAACAAATTAAACATTTTTTAGAGTAATATATTGACATTGCTGATATTTTAACATAATTCCGAGGGTATTGATTTATATTAGGGATGTTTAATAACACTTAATTTCCCAGAGACTGATACCAGCAGTACGAGTACTCAACTTTTGAGTAGTGACCAATGTTGGTACTGATATGACTAGTACTTTTGATGCATAAAATTTTCCCCCCAAAAAACAATGGCAGATAATTTTAAAGAAAGACATATAAATCCCAAAATAGCATTTTTCCTTAAAATTACATGAAATTAATGGCTTAAAAAAAAATAAAATCTTCTAATGTATAATTTCTAGTTCCTGATTGTGAAATGGGCACAAGATGGCCGACGTCGCGAGTACTGATCCCTTGTTACTCGCCCATCCCTGATTGGCTTGTCAAAATTAGTGCATTAATTTTGAGTTCATTTAAAGTTCATTTAACGGCACTATTTTTTTTTAACGCGCGATTAATGACTGCCCTTTCCGCCTCTGTACTGGAACACAGCAAACAAACATGTGCACGTCAAAAAATAGCAGTAATAAATTTAGTAATAATACATATATTTGTGTAGACTCGGGTCAGGTTGTATTTTATAATTTAGAATTTGACTTCATGTTAAACATTGGATAGCTCTTAATACGAAAATAAAAAAATGCACTGAACTGTCACCAACGTCTTACAAATACAATTATGCCATCTAGTGGCAGAAAAATGACCTCAACACAAATCAATATCACACTTGTTTTTTTTCTACGATACAGTCTTTTTCATTTTAACTCAATTTTATGAATTATGAAATGACTGTATCAATGACTAAAAGATGCAGACATATTTCTGTTGGGTTAACATTTTTTTTTTTCATTTTTACGTTCACAAGAAAAAAAATATTGTACATTTTATTGTGCATTTAGAACACATAAAATTTGCGATTAATTGTGAGTTAACTACTGAAGTCAGGCGATTAATTACGATTAATCGCCTAACACTCCCTACTTAAAAAGCGTTTGAGTTTTTTTTGTGTGTGAAAACTTTCGCTTTTGTTTGTATTCAACATTGATTCTTTCACTAAGATATCCCCCCGCCTCCCCCGCAGATCAAAGTAGTGAAGTTCTCGTACATGTGGACCATCAACAACTTCAGCTTCTGTCGTGAGGAGATGGGCGAGGTCATCAAAAGCTCCACCTTCTCCTCGGGGGCCAACGACAAGCTGAAGTGGTGAGCGTTCCAAAAGCTTGACTGTGAAGCCGCCGCCACATTTTTCTTCTTGACCTTGAAAGCCCGCCCGCCGCCATCCTTCAGGTGTTTACGCGTCAACCCCAAAGGCCTGGACGAGGAGAGCAAAGACTACCTGTCCCTCTACCTGCTGCTGGTCAGCTGTCCGAAGGCCGAGGTCCGAGCCAAGTTCAAGTTCTCCATCCTCAACGCCAAGGGCGAGGAGACCAAAGCCATGGGTGAGCAGAAGCCGCCGCCCATCTTTGACTTGAGTTTTCCTGCCGATAATCTGATGACGGCGTTTTTCCTGTTGTTGTTTTTCCTCCTGACGACGCAGAAAGCCAGCGGGCGTATCGCTTTGTGCAAGGGAAAGATTGGGGATTTAAGAAGTTCATCCGGCGGGACTTCCTCCTGGATGAAGCCAACGGTCTCCTGCCGGACGACAAACTCACACTCTTCTGCGAGGTATGCTGCCGTTAGCTCAAATTATTTGCTTGGAATTGAGCTAGTTCGTTGAGTTGAAATCAAAAGTGAACCACAAAGGGGAGAAAAATTGCTCTTTTGTGAAATTAAATAATTCCGAATTTTGGATTTGGGAAAAAATAGGGGAAATTAAGTGCCAGGATGGTTAAAATTTTTTAAAAAAAGAGTTACACAAATTGGTCATTGGGGCTTCATTTTGATTCAATTTCGATTCACATGAGTTCATTTCATCAATTTGGATTTTTTTTGACTCAATTCTATATCGATTGATTACATCAATAACATTTTCACTGAAGCAACCTCCTTCGCTCCCTGGCTGTTTTACTGGATTTTGTCAGATTTTGCAAGGCCCACAGAATATTGTGTTCTATTGCTATAAAATCATGGAACCTACCAAAAAAAAAGATTAAAGTCTCTTCTTTCATCAGGAAAAAAATAATATATTTCTATCTGTTTCCGTTTTGTAGCAATTAGCATTAGAATGTAGCTAAGTTTCATCATTATTATTTTATTTATCTAAAAAAAAAAAGATTATTAAAAATTAGGGGTGTCACGATTATTCACAAATTTTATATCTGTTCTAAATGTACCAAAACATTTTTTCTAGGTTTTCATACTCTTGTTAACAAAAGTGGGAAAAAAAGTGAAACTAATAGAAATAGTTCAAATGAATTTATGACGTCTATAGCCGTCAATGGCAGTGAATGAGTTAGAAAACAGGATGGTTTTTTTTTCAATTTGACAGAGCAAAATTATTTATTATAATTATTTTTTTTAATGATTTTGTTTACTGGTTTAGTAACATGTCACAAAATTGTAAAGTTAAAGCCGACGTTTGTCTTTGGGTTCCACATCATAATAATAACAATCCGTCGCACCTTTCAGGTGAGTGTGGTTCAGGACTCGGTCAACATATCGGGCCAGAACACCATGAACATGGTGAAGGTTCCCGACTGCCGACTGGCCGACGAGCTGGGGGGCTTGTGGGAGAACTCCCGCTTCACCGACTGCTGCCTGTGCGTGGCCGGCCAGGAGTTCCAAGCCCACAAAGCCATCCTGGCAGGTAAAAAATAAATAAATAAATAAATCCTGCCTGTGAAGTCGTCACACAGTCGTCTTTCCTGTTTGTTGCAGCGCGCTCTCCCGTGTTCAGCGCTATGTTTGAACATGAGATGGAGGAGAGCAAAAAGGTGAGTCACGGGGCCTTTTTCCTCTCCTTTCACGGCGGTTATAAGTGAGCGCGAAATCATTTGCCCGCCTTCTCCCGTCAGAACCGCGTGGAAATCAACGACGTCGAGCCCGAGGTCTTTAAAGAGATGATGTGTTTCATTTACACCGATAAAGCCCCCAACCTTGACAAGATGGCCGACGACCTGCTGGCTGCAGCTGATAAAGTGAGTTCACCTTGGACGGTAACCTCGGAATGTTAGGCTAAGGCCTTTTTATCTAGGGCCCGACCGATATGCATTTTTTTAGCCCCCCAAAAAATACTGATTAGTGATTAATCTGCTAATTATTTAAAAATATATTAGGGATGCACTGAAATAAAAATTTTGAGCCGAAAAAAAAATGAACTGAAAAAACTGTAAGAACATATCGTGACTGTTCCTGTGCGTTATTGGCCACTTGGGGGCAGTGTGGTGCTGCGCATCCATGGTAAGTGAGTACAGAAGAAAGTTGCGATTGAATTCTCTTAAAATAATTTCTCACACATAGGGAAGAATTTGTGCCTTTTGTGTAGTGTTATCTCACCCGAGTCCATGTTTTCCCACAAGATTTGTGTGTGAATGTTCGTTATTAGAAGGAAGTCGATGCTAACTTCCGGTTAGCATTTGTGGGATCCTCCCTTCACTTTTAGCATTTGCGCTAAGCTAGCGATATTTTACAAATGAAGCGTTTTGCATTTAAATATACAGTGGATGTTATTATTATTGTCGTGTGTTTAGTTTTTCAGTTAACTCCACTGGGGTGTCATTAAACAGCTTAAAGGACGCTTGGGGGACAACAGAATAACCAGAATAACATACCCTACACATTTGCTAGTTGCTAATGCTACGCAAGCAAAATGGTGCATTCAGGGTACTTTCAGAGCATCTGAAACTTTGGTTTTCTTTGATAACGTTTTAGGGGAAAAATAATTAGCCATTTGGCCCAATTGGTTGTTTTGTCCGATGTCTGACCATTCACCATGTCCCGCTTCCTCGCCAGTATGCTCTGGAGAGATTGAAGGTCATGTGCGAGGACGCGCTGTGCACAAGCCTGTCGGTAGACAACGCGGCCGAGATCCTCATCCTGGCCGACCTGCACAGCGCCGACCAACTCAAAACGCAGGCAGTCGACTTCATCAATTAGTGAGTTCACGCACGCACACACTCGCACTTGCTTTTTAATTATTATTATTTTTCGTTTTTGGGATGTCTGCATTTCAGATTCATCCCAAAAACATAAAAATGTAAAAAAAAAAAAAAAAAAAAAGGTTATAATTGTTGCGTTTCAAATAAATAGGCTTTATTAGACTAATGAATATGTATCATATAAGGTTTGTTTGTGTTTAAATTATTAAAAAAATATTATAAAAGTTTTTTAACATAAGCTTAACATTCATAGCTTGTGAGAAAAAAATTCTATTCATTCATTTATTTATATGCATCTTGATTTCACGATTTAGCTCGTTTTCAACCCGTTCGATTTTTAAAATGACGGTTAATAGAATAAATTTGATTCTCCTACCGAGATTTCTCTCATTCTACATGAAAGCAATTGAACGCTATTCTTCATCCCCCTCTCTCTCTCTCCCCCCCCCCCCCCCCTTGTCCGCCAGCCACGCCGCCGAGGTGATGGAGACGGCGGGCTGGAAGTCCATGGTGGAGTCCCATCCTCACCTGGTGGCCGAAGCGTACCGCTCGCTGGCCTCGGCCCAGTGCCCTTTCCTCGGACCGCCGCGCAAGCGCCTCAAACAATCCTAATGGGGGGCGGGCCTCGCCGCTTTCCACGCATCACACAAAAAAAGGAGAACCTTTCTCCTCCCCCTTTTTTGCTGTTACCTACTACACTACCTACCGCCTCCCCCTTCGAACCCTCCCCCCGCCACCCCAATCCAGAACCTGCTGTATTTTAGTCCCTTCGAAAGATGGAGGGAAGCGCGAGGACAAGGGGGAGGGACAGGCAAGTGGATATTTGTCGTTTACAGAAAAACAAACCCGCACTTTCCTCTGTGGCTAGTGAGGTGCGACGTTGCGCTCTTATTTTTTATTTGATTTCCCCCCCCCCCCCCCCCGTCACCCGTTTGTGAAGACCGGATTCCTGCAACAACCTATGGAAAGCGGACGCCAAGCGCACACGAGGTCTTTAACATCCCGATGAAAGACTCCCAAAGGGCTAGTCAAATGGAGAGAAAAAATGTTTTTCTCAACAACAACAAAAATTGGGAAAGATTGCACTAAAAAATATCCACAGGCCCCGCCCCCTTAACACTCTTGTGTTACCAGCAGTAAAGTCGAACTACTGGAGGGGAAAGCACATGGACTAAACGAACGCACATTTGGAACACACAGGATAAGTACACCCTTTAAAGATGCTTTATCGGCAAGCTCCGTTATTTATTTATTTTCAATCAAAAGCAGATACATGGCATTGAGACAGCGTAAATGACAATGGCCTTGAGAACAAATCGAACCCGGGGCCTCAACATTCAAAATAACGTTCATGCATGCACGTTTAAAGAGCATTTTCTTCCAAAACTCTTCTTTTTTTTTTTTCATTTTATACCAGCGTTCAACATGATTTTCCTTTGCAGGCTTGTTGACTGGCCATTTAAAATTAAATGAACACGTTTTAATGTTCAAATGAGACCAGAATGTGAAAAGAGAAGAAAAAAACAAACAAACACAAAATTGTTCTTTGCCAGTGAGAGGAAAAGTGCTCATTGAATTAAGAAGGAACCGTAGTTGTTTCTTTCCTGTTGATATTGTTGCTTTATGAGAAGTGACACTTAGTTGTTACCTTTTTTTTTGTTCCCGAAAGAATAAACCACAACTATTTTGTATTGAATGCAAACTTTGACAGATTTTTTTTTAAAGCCTATATTTCAAATAGAACTACAAATGTGAAATAATTTTGCCAATTAATATCAATACTTGGTCATTTTCAAAAACTCTCATATTATAAATCACCCTTAATATTACGTGAGCATATGTGGACAAACAAAATGCATAGTGCACATTTCCAAAACTTTATACTGTGTATATAAAAAGTGTACACACCCGTGTTCAAACAGGTTTTTGTTATATATATATAAATCCCAGATAAATCATTTCAAAACTTTTTACACCATTAATATGACCTATGTCCAGTAGAACTTCTTCTTTTCCAGAGCAGAAGTAAAACTACAACTGCAAGAATGTGTTTGCATAAGTGTACACACCCTTCTATAACTGCAACGTGGCTGTGTTCAGTATTCAACAATCAGATTCAAACTCAAAATGGGAGTCAGCACACACCTGCCACCATTTTAAGTGCCTCTGATTAAACCCAATTGAAGTTCAGGTATTCTAGACGTCTTGGAAGCAAAATGCTAGCAGCATAACTAATATGAGGGAAAATGCCGCCATCTGTTGGCCAAAATAATGCATTGCAAGACAAATCTGCCCTAACGTCTCCACCGGCACAAACAGAAAGTGTAAAGTACGAAGAGGCACCTCGTCGTTTTGTGAAACTAACATACTTGAGGTAAACAAGTTTAAAATGTTTCAAGGAAAAATAAAATAATTGAATTGAACCTTTATCATGACAATGCAAAAATGTTGGTGATCGTTGGTGTAAAGTAGTATTGGTATCTATTTTGTAATTAAAAAGTTGTTATAGATAATTTGAACTGCTGTAAGGCCGAAGCATTTTGTAGGTTACCTAAATACTATTTTTTAGAAAAGAACATTCATTCAAAATTCAATAAAAGAAAGTACCTAATTAATGTGTAATTTGAGTGACAGTCGTCCGTCAGTCGCGTTACAACGCGCAGAACGTGACAGTTGCTCATGTTGAACGGCAGAGGGCAGCAGCATGACGCTCGCCTCACCGGCCACAACATTAGGTACACCTGAATTGTTTTGAACACCGCTAAAGGGAGCCAATGTACCACCAGTGGCACTAAAACTACAACTACTACTACTAAGTTGGTAATACCTCTATAATTAAAATATATCGAAAAATAAAATTAATCAATTTATTGTTAAGATGCAAACTGCACCCTTGAAAAGTCCAAATAGTTAACAGTCCTCATGAAACAAGCTGTCGGCGATGAAAAGGGGGTCAAGTTTCCCTCTTTTTTTCTTTTTTTTTTTCATCCACAATTTCCATTGTGACCGCCTGGCACTTGATAAATCTTGTGTCTTCCCATTGTGGAGGAAATTCATCACTGTCAGCTCGTGTGTGTGAAGTCTACAGTAGACTTGCACTTAAGGTTATAAATGACAAAACTAACGTCTCGTTTATGTTATTGTTGCATAAATAATAAGAGTTTAACAACGAACAATTTCAGGGTTAACCCTGTGGTTTGTGAGGCATTCGCAATCTTTTAAATCAAAGTGACAGCATGCTGGAGATTCACAAGACATAAAATACAGTTTGCCATTGTTGCAAGTTTATTTGCTTGTCATAATTGATCACATGTCTTTGTTTAACGGGCTAAATAAAGAAAAAGAAAGCTTGTGACCATCTCTCTCTGGCCCTTGTGGGAACTCCAAAGTGGAACACAATCCAAGTTTTGAAATAATTACCCCATAGTAAAGTGAGTTAATTTGTTCCAGCCCTCACTTCAAGAGTTATAAGTTAGATTTAGTACTTATGTTATATATACATCGACCCCTAGAATGTTACTAAACAAAAAAAAAACACTGTACTTCTGGGTGGCAGAAATTGATTGACTACTGCTGATTTGAACTGAAAATGGTGTCACAAAGTTGTTTGTGGCTTGCACTGCCAGACATACCACGAAACGTTTTTCATAAATACTTGTGCAGAGACGACCGCAAGCCTGCCAAGAGGTGGAGTAGCTGAAAGCAAACTCACATTTTCTCACAGGTATGTATCAAGTTTCTACTCGGGCTTATGAGTAATTTAGCCAAACAATTGCTAGCCTGCTAGCTAACGTCTACTTCGCAGCACTGTGTATTTCAGTGTCAAAAGCGGACATTATCACCATTTATCCAAAACAAAATTTATTAGCCAGTCCCTCATGACCGTGTTAACTATGAAATAATTTTCACTAAGTTTATTTTTTTTGGTACTATAAACGTGTTCATTCATTCGAAAGTTCAAGCACTATTTATTAGCAAGTAGCTCCGCTAAATCAATGAAGGCTTAATTTAATTGGAAAAGTATGCTAATATCGCTAGCAGTGCCAAAGTTCAATGATAATAACACACAGTCATTTATAAAAGAGTACTTGTTTAATAATCTGTAGAGACCCCAGTGTAAATAAAACAACAGCTTTGGAACAAGTGTTGTTAGCAGCTACAAGCTATGGTTAGCGCTAGCATAGCACAAAGAAAAAAAAGCACTTGAGGCACATTTTTTTTTGTTGGTAGAAGCTGGACCCTTTTATTTGTGTAATTCTTGTCTTTGAAATGTCTTCTCTCCCCGAATGACACATTAGTTTTTCATTTAATAGGTCAAACTATTATTATTATTATTTTAAGAACAACAGGATAGTAGATTTGTGTTCAAGTGAACAAACGAGATTTCCGTCAGAATTAATTTGTGAGTAAATTAAGACAAGATTAACGTTATTTTCATATTCATAGTTTTTGTGACATTGTTTGGTGGTGTTCCGTGAGATTTCTCTATTGCAATATTTGCCTTTACTCAGTAGAGGCTGGCAAACACTCGTCTAATCTAAACATATTACTAAAACGATTCAATTCAATTCTGCCTTCTTCCTCTCAAACGTCAATTTAAGTGATTCCACATGCGGTGAGTCATATTTTAATTTTATTTTTTTTTCTTAATAGAAACGTTTCTGGTTGAACTGCTGATTGAGGACGATTGAGGACATGTTATCGGTTCAAAGCAGGAGAAGAGGGAAGGAGGTGCCAAAATGCAAAGGTGAGTGACAGCTTGTTGACATTAACGAGATGTTGAGATCTTAGCGGGTTAAATCGGAGTCCCTCATCATCAAATCCCCAGTGTGGAGTTCACGCTGCCTGACGTTTGACCTCCTTTACCTCACTTGCACATCTGAGCTAGAATTTTGGCAGTACAATTTGAGTTCACAAACTTAAATTCCCCCTACGCATCGTTCGCAATCAATTTTCAAGGGCTATCAATATTCATAATTTTTTGTGTGAGTCGAAATATGTTTGTGTTTAAAAAGGCTTTGATGTGATTACAAATAAATGTTTGTCATTTTTCTGCCATTATTATGTCATTTCTATACATTTTATACTTACAATTTTTGTTTATCCCTATATCACATCAATTAGATCCCAAAGGTGACATGTCCAACCACAAACAAAGCATGAAGTCAAAGGAATTAGATAAAAAAAAGAAAAATCCTTAAATATTTGGGAGCAACACTATAATTAAAAATGTATTTAGAATGGTACCCTGAGGGACCCCCAAGTTGATACCGATGAGGAAAACTGGACTAAAACTCAGCTAAAAATTGTGACTTGAAAAGAGAGATTTGATCCCCAATATTTTGTTGATGCTATTTTTAAACAAGACAAGCGAGGCTTGCATCCGAGTATTCTCCATTTACATACAAATGCTTCTAAGTGAATTTGTAAAAATCCTAATTAGGTTAATGACAGGAATTACAGCTTGATAGAGTTTGCCATGGACAACAAGCCTCTTTCCACCCCCCTCCTCGTTCCACTGTGTCATCATATTATCTTTCCTGCCCCGCCCCCCCACCAGAGCGGCCATGGGCTGTTTATCGACGAGCTTCTCCTTCCTGTTTGTGGTACTAAGAGGCTGAAATTAGATCTGTATCATCAAGCATATGAGATCAATTGGGCAGCATATCGCTCCTAACTTAATCTGCTCTTGGTGTCTTTGGAGCAGGAGGTGGTGGGGGGTGGGGGTGGGCGGCGTCATGATGCACTAAATTGGCATAGATAGAACTCCCATGTAAAAAAGTAAACTAATGAAACTGAACTGTGCTTCTGTAGCGTATTTATGAAATACAGTGAATTGATTTTCTCCATGTTATACTTAGTTTTGTAAACGGACAATTCACTGTTGTTATTTGGGTTTGTTTTCATTAACTATAATAACCCCGTCGTCCCACGTGAGGCTAATCGGCCGCTCCCACGACACCTCCCGAGGGGGGGAGTCAGGGAGTGAGTGGATCCCGATCTTTTCACTGGCCCGCTTTGATCCGACTCCAATCCCTGACAGTCGATACTGCGGTCCGAACACGACACTTGGCGCTGTCGTTGCACAAAATCTGCAGCAGATTAGGAAGAGAACAATGAGTTTGAGAGCTTTTTGGGGATTTCGATTTTTATCATCCGTCACCTCTACGAAAGGGCCTTAAACTCAATGGATCATAAGCTTGTACGGTGGTTACCTTGATTTACAAAGTTGGTTCAACTCGATTTAATTGTGGGAATGCTGGAAGCTGTAATTCACGCCTTCTGGGGTATTTATCGTCTGATTCCACATTACTTACACTATTTGCACAATTTAACGTTAAATATCAACTTTTGTGGTAAATTGCCTTGTCCCGTAACCAGGAGGTCGAGGGTTCGAATCCCACCTCCGACTGTACATTGCAAATATAGCCATGGCAATTATGCTAAGGGATATACATGTATACCAACTGACTATCATACCATCTAAATGAATGAAGGGTACTGCATGCCTAGGTGGCGCTATTGAGTGATTTTTTTCTTCTTCTTCATTTTTCCATTGGATAACATTAGTTCCACTTTCCCATCTAAATTAATGGAGGGTACTTTCAGGTAACACTTCTCCATTTAAATTTCAACTTGCCTAAAAAATTCTCGCCTCCCGGGTTCAAGTGTTCTTTTCATTAATTTATCTTTCAACTACAATTAATACTTAGCGTTCAGCTATTAGCATTCAGCTTTCCGCATTCCCACGCAATTTCTGCAGTCTACTGTAGTTATTTATCAAAAGGTTTTTAACTTTTTTATATGTGCCCTGCAATTGGCTGTAAACGGGTCCAATTTTCTCTTCAAGCTCAATGCTATAAATCAGTCAGCCGCCAAAAATGACGTGGGATTCATTTTAAAACACTCGCTTACTATGTAACCACAAAATAATGAGTGTATGAAATTGGAGGATAATAATTTGTTTATACGCCAGCGCCGTCAGTGTTGCACAAGAGACACATAATTATGCTATTAAAGGTTGGCGTAAAACTTTGTTATGAAAGTTAAGATTATGTTGAATTAAACACTCAAAACCAAAGTTGTTGTTTGGGACGCATTCTAATTTAATACTGATAGAACGTACTCACATATAAGAGCAATAAGGACTTTTAAACAGAAAAAAAGTAAGTACTTTGCTAGTTTACGACGACGTGAAAGAACCTTGAACGCACCATGTAGCTTGCGCGGCTAGCATGTAACGTTACGTGACTCTGTCATCTCAAAAGTGTCCTTTAAGGTATTTAATGACAGTTGGACTTTAATGTAAACACTAAACACACAATCAAAAATATGACTTAACAATAGCCAGAGGCACATACTCTTCCATATGTGTGAGAAAAGAGAAATATTTACGGCTCAATCCCAACTTTCTTCTTCTACTCTTCTTATCTCATTGTGTTTACTCCATGCATGCACGGGCACCACACTGCCCCTAAGAGGCCAACGTGCGCACAACAGGAACTAATATTTTAGTATTTCCAAAATAAAATTGAGATTTATTTATTTATTTATATTATAATTTTGTGCTCCCAAATGTACATTTTATACATAATATATATATATATTTTATTTTTTTATGTAACGCAGCTTTATCACTCAAGCTCTATTAGCTGAATAGCATTTAGCAACCTGAGCCCTCCTGAATTAAACAGAGAGAAAAAGCTTTTAAACAGCAGCGAAGCCAACCTTCCCTTGGGATAGATACCCCCCCGCCCCCCACCCCAAGTGAAATCTTTGCATGCTCAATCAGTCGTGAGAACATAATGTGCATGTCTTTGTTTTGGGGAGTGTCTTTGGCGTTCTGAGAAATACTTAAAAATAATTCTTCACTTGTGATTCACGTATTCGGCCCCCTCCCTCCCTCCCTCCCTCCCTCCCTCCGTGTGCGTTGCATGCAGCGCAAACAGGCAAGTCGCGGCGCATTGCGCCTCAGGTCTGCGTACAACCCACGATGTGTTAACACACACATTTGAAAATACCTGATCCTTGCCTTGCTCGCTCTTCTCAGCATGTGTGATATATTGATATATGACAAAAAAATGACTTCAATCATAAATCACCGTGGCCTAAATCAAGGTGGGAGGAGTTATAAAGAGTTCCAAATAACAGGTAAGAAAAGAAGTCCGGAAGAGCCTACAAGAACAGCTAGTGATGAGACAGAGTTAAGTCATTTACATTTTTCCCACAAGTCAATGTCATTTTTGTTGTTGAGAGGGTTACTTTTAACGAAACCTAAATAATGCAGTTGCATAAGTGTGCACACCCTCTTGTAACTGGGGATGTGTTCAGAAAACTAGCCAAACTGTTGAGTCAGCATACATCTGTCACAATTTCAATTGCCTCTGATTATCTCCAAATGAAGTTCAGATGTTCTAGTGGGCCTTTCCAGACATTTAAAAAAAAAAAAGAGTCAAATTACACATTTTTTCTTTTAATATTTGGGACTCGAATTAACTTGTACCTACTCTGTAATATTGTGACTTTTGCTTGCTAAATTACTATTTTTTTTTCTTGTCATATAAAGATTTTTTTCTGCCTTAAATGACATGCTTTTTTTTTAATTCTAAATTTTTGTCTCATTAAATTACAACTTTATTCTTGTCAAATCTATATATATATATATATATATATATATATATATATATATATATATATATATATATATATATATATATATATATATATATATATAAAATTAATAAAAACATTTTTTGTAATATTGCAACCTTACTTATTTCTAAAGTCCACATTTTCTTCTTCTAATATATATATATATATATATATATATATATATATATATATATATATATATATATATATATATATATATATATATATATATATATATATATATATATATATATATATTTTTGGTCATCAAGTGACATGTTTTATTACAAGTTTTTCCTCATTAAATTGCGGTTTTCTCTTTGTGAAAATAACTAAATAAATAAATAAAAAATGTGCCCAGCCCTGGTCTAAATACGCCCACGTTGTTATTGTTGCATAGTTGTGTGTGTCTGCGGTAGCTCGTGCACCTAGAGCGTCAAAACCAGCTGAGATTATGCAAAGTACTTCAAGCTTCAGAAGAAAAGTGTCCGTCTGATGGTTTGTGGCGTCTGGTAAGCAGGCCTGAACGCAAACGATGCAGACTTGATGTGGCTTCACATAAAGATCCATTAGTTGAAAGAAAAAAAAGGCATTCTTCACTTACGACAACCTGCAACGAATAAATGGATCTTTTCCTCCTGGCCCCGCAAAACCGCCGCAAACAAAATGATCGCTGATAAACATCCGTCGCCGCCCCACAGAACATTCCAAACACGCGATGCTTTAATGAGGTTGGACCGTGCATTCGGAGAGGTCGCAAAGATGGAATCAATTCATGTTTTTTGGGTCAAAATTCAACACACTTAATAATAACTGATTGGATTTTTTTATCCTCCCTTTACACCGCTTCATATTTAAATTATTATTATTTTTCCCTTAAATGATAGATATTCATGGAGGAATGGGCGAAAGTGACGAAAGATACAGTAGTCAGGTTTCCATCTAATTGTTTCAAATTTTTTAAGCGAATTTACTGAAAAATGCGCAAGACGGACGTGCGAGTTATGCCCGTTTCCATCTGTTCTTCATTTGAGGATATTGAGAGGGGACTCCACCGCTGTAGGTGGCGCCGCTGTACACCATAGATATGTGATCCACCAGTAATTTAGGAGAAACACATCTGACCCAATTTAAAGTACTTTTCATTAACCCTAAATAAAGTTCTGCTGTTTTAGTCGGCTTTTCCTGCTCTTTCCTTTACTCTCTAGCAGAAGCCTGGAGCTTTTTCTGTGTGCTATTATAGTAAATGAAAACGAATAAAATAACAAAAACTGTAATTGACCCCAACATTTTTTTTTTACGTATAAAATAAAAAATTTTGTTTAAAAAGAAAACCAACTGAAACAACATTGTCTATTTGCATGGAATTCAAAACAAAATGTGACAAAAGTGAAATGCTTTTACAGTCTTTTAATGCAGACATGGCATCTTTTTAAAAATTTTTTTAAAAAAAGCTCCATTCTAGGAATCCACATGGGAGCTTGGAAGCAGTTTAAAAGAAAAAAAAAGAAGTCCTGGGCTTTTGGTATTGAATGCAGGAAGCCGCAACGTAGCTTTGAACTGCCCTCTTAAGCAAAGTGAGCCGTTAAAAGCTTCATGAAAATTAGAGTCTATTTTTGCAAAGGCAACTTGTGCGCAGATGCTGTGGGCCCTTATGCAGTGCACATGGTGGAGTTTGAATGTGAAACACAAGAAGAAGAAAAAAAAGAAAAGAAATGGAAAGGAGAACATTTTAGTGATAGTGCTTCACTTCCTTTGTGTTTTTTGACAAGAAGGGGGGCCCCATTAGGGAGATTCCCCACATGTCATTGCAGTGTCATTGATATGGACTACTATTAGCTGTCTGTCGTGTCAGGACCCCCGACAAGCCACCAAACAGTAAAAGGTAAGGGACCCTGTGTGGGTGGGTGGGGGTGGGGTCCCGACTCAGTGTCTAAAGCAACGTCATTATTTTGTCATTGATACGGGCTAATGTTAGTCGTCTCTTGGGGGGCCCCTTGTCAGTGCAGTGTCATCAGCTGTCTCTCAGGGGTCCCAACAAACCACCAGTCGTCAAACTTTAGTAAGGGGCCCTGTTTGGGGGGTTCCTGACACTATGTCAGTGCAGTGTCTAAAGGTCTACAGCAGGGGTGGCCAAGTTCGGTCCTCGAGAGACACTATCCAGCCTGTTTTCCATGTCTTCCTCCTTCAGCGCAGCTGATTCTAATGATCAGCTCATCAGCAAGCTTTGCAGAAGCCTGACAACGATCCTGATCATGAATCGGGTGTGTTAGTGGAGAGAAACATGGAAAACAGGCTGGATAGGGGCTCTCGAGGACCGAACTTGGCCACCCCTGGTCTACAGTATGGCTGTCGTTGAAATGGACCAATAGCAGCTGTCTGTCAGGAACCCCAACTCGCCACCAGACAGAAGCAGCTAGTAAGGGGCCCTCTGAGGGGGATTCCCAACATGTTGTCATTGCAGTTTTTGGTTTCCAGATGTGTCGTTGAAACGGACCAATATCAGCTGTCTCAACCGGCCAAAAACAGCTCATAAGGGGCCCGTTGTGTTTTTTTATTGGCCTTTTATGTATTTGTCATTTTTAATTCATTGTTTTTTTATTTCCCTGTTTTGGTAGCGTAGCCTGAAACGAAAACACGAGCTATGTGGAAAGCATATCGAGCACTTTCTAAAATCTCCGACGTACCTCCTGAGGAAAAGCAATCAGATGAAGAATGTGAACATGAATAATAGAGAGAGCGCATGTTTAAAAAGCAAAAGGCTGCCATGATGGAGCGATATAGGAGCAGGTGAACAATGGTCGCGTTACACGGCCTAATAGAATTTCCCAGAGTGGACTCTCCCTCCTCGCCCATCCACTCATCCGTCCGTCCGTCCGTCCTGCCGTCCATTTGCTCCGAGCGCAGATTCAATTTCATCGCTCTTCACTTAATTGGCAGCTGCCGGTCGGAGCTTCCCTCGTTTTTTTTTTTTCTTCCAGCAAACTGAGGAGGAGGGGGAGGGGGTGGAGGAGAGTCGGAAAGGCGATGGTGCAAACCGCAGCACTTCATTTTTACGGATGGACAGTTTGTAAAAGCGATGAGTTAGTGGATAGTAGGTGGTCCCTTCTGAGTAGCTGACTGTAAACACATCACAACACTCGGCGGGGTCTTAAAAAGCTCATCCTAAGATTACCGCCACGATACGAACCACCCCAACGCAAAGCACGGTGAAGATCTGATGTCATTCCATCGGTGTTTCCCATCAGATTGCGCGGCTCGGCCTAACGTGGCGAGCGAGCAAACCACGTCGCCGTGTGGTATTCTGAGCGCGACCCCTGGGAACATCTTTCACCGACCGTTTCCACAACCTCGTGCTTGTCCACCTTCCTGGGGGAGTCTTCTTTCCTGCTCCATCCCAGAGGTCATTGGAAGAATAAATAACGTTGCGTAAATCAACGTGACAAAGCTCGAAAGAGACTGGATCACTTTTCCAGTCGCGGAGAAATAGTGTGAGAACGCGTTCAATGTGTTTTCTTTGTTAAAAATACGGATATATATATTTTTTTAAATAAATGTGTTAGGGATGGACGAGTAATTAGAAATTAGAAGAATTAAAAATAATTAATTTCATGCAATTTTAAGGAAAGCTAGAAGTCAAAAATTTATTTGAACTATTTCTATTAGTTTAACATTTTTTCCCACTTTTGTTAACAAGAGTATAAAAACCTAGATTTTTTTCATTGTACATTCAGAACAGATATAAAATGTGCGATTAATCGTGAGTTAACTAGTGAAGTCATGCGATTAATTCTGATTACAATTTTTAATCGCCTGACGCCCCAAATTTTTTATAATGTTTTCTTTTTTTAATTCATTCATTGCCATTGACGACTATAAACGTAAAAATTCATTTAAACTATTTATATTAGTTTAAAAAAATTTTCCACTTTTGTTAACCTAGCCCCTAATTTTTAACAATCTTTTTTTTTTTTTTAAATAATGAATTTATGGCAGTGAATGAGTTAAGATTTCTTTTCTCCCAATTTGAGTATCAAGTATGGGAAGTCAACCCATTTCTTTTTTGTTGTTGTTGTGTGCAACCTACTAGTCTAAACATGGCATTCTGGTTAATATTTTGCATTAGTGGAATATGAATTAAGTAGCAAAATCCAGCCGTTTTTATCCATCTCAGGCGGCGGCCATTTTGCCACTTGCTGTCGACTGAAGATGACATCAGTGTTGCTCAGATCTCAGATAACAACCAATCACAGCTCAGCTTCAGAAAACGCTGTGAGCTGTGATTGGTCGTCGCCTGAGCCCTGCGCAACTGTGATGTCATCTTCAGTCGACAGCAAGTGGCAAAATGGCCGCCCCCTGGCTGGATTTTGCTTCATAAGTCATATTCCACAAATGTAATAGTAATCAGAATGTCATGTTTAGACTAGTGAGGTCACATATAACGTATTATTGTCAACAAATGATAAATCTGAACTAAACATGGCCTCCATGTTCTGTGGACACACATGGTTCCTCTCACGTCCGACATTCCTCACAAACGACTCACTGGAGGTTCGGCGCAGTTACAGCGGGAATGTGTTTGCCATTTGGACCCCGTTTGACTTCCGAACCGGTCCGAGATTTTGCTGCTTAAATCTGACTTAACCCCGCGGTGACTTAGAAAAACATAGAAGCCGCGGGGCCGGCGTGTGCGATTTCATGCCTCATTAGCTTCTCGTGTCACTTCAACGACTTGATTGACTTGACGGACTGTTTGTTGTCTCTGACCTGGAGCACATGCGGGAAGTGTGAACTACTTTTTTGCCACTTTGAAGCCCTCGGGGGTCCTGTTTGGCTTGGATTACGTGCCGCAGGGATTTTTTTGGGGTGACATTAGGGGCCAAATCTCAACAAGTAACCATTAAAGTAGTTCATCCAAGATAATATCTTACTTTGTACTGATCAATTTTAATTGTATTATTTCTAAACAATTTAACTGTAACTAACCATTGGTTTTATAACATGAAATATATATATATATATATATATATATATATATATATATATATATATATATATATTAGGGCTGTAAAAATTTAAGTGTTAACTGGAGATTAACTTAAATTCTTTAAAGGGTTAAAAAAAAACAACAACCTCAGTTTCATTTACTTTTAACCATTAACTATTTAAACTTATTTACGTATTGATTTATAATTACTGTAATATATACTGCCATAAAAAAATTAAACAACCGTATAGTTTTGCCGCTCTTTAAGTGTTAACTGGAGATTAACTTAAATTCTTTAAAGGGTTAAAAAAAACAACAACCTCAGTTTCATTTACTTTTAACCATTAACTATTTAAACTTATTTACTTATTGATTTATAATTACTGTAATATATACTCCCATAAAAAAATTAAACAACCGTATAGTTTTGCCTTATGAAAGTCAGTTTTGTCGAATGCTAATAGACATGCTAACAAATAGCATGATTGTAGCAGACAATAGCAATACGGCCTCTAATTAAGTCAGTAGTGAAACTCTTCTTCGTGTGTTTCTCTACATCTGTATTATACTGCCCCCTGATGGCCAAGGCGGGCACAGCAGAAATGAGCAGCACAATGTCCATTGAATTTAAGCCAAAAAGTGATACAAAACTATTTATTAATTTACATTTTATATCATTATTAACAATCAAATACACCAGGATTTTTGAAGCTTTTATTTTAACAGCTTATGATTACATTTTCTGGTCGTTAGGTGGCAGTTAATAAACAAAACGGATTCATGACCTTTATTACTGTCGAAGTATAAGAAGCTCTTAAATTCACATTAAGTATAATACAGTATGTTAGTATATGAGGAACATTCAGTAATGGCCAGACAGAGCTGGACTGTACATTTCGGCTACATCAAGAGCTCCCCTCATTTTGCATCAACGCTTCCGCACCACGCTCAAGTGCAAAAAGTCGAAACAACAACAACAAACAAAAATACTGTCCAGAGAAAATGTCCGCTCACAGTTTCCCGCTGAAAAGTTCTAGTAATACACAACATGCATGCAATGTTGTTGATATTTGAGTTTGTATATTGGTCTTAATACCTTTCCTAAAAAAAAAAAAAAATCAAATCAAGATAATTGGTCTATTTACAGGAACAAACTTCTTACAAAAACATCCCAAAACAAAACTGTACAACAACAAGAAGCCCTGAAACAGTTGCCAGGCACTTGTGATGCAAAACAGACTAACGCAATTAATGACACGTTTAAGTGCTTACAATCAAGAGAACGACATGAACTCGTTCACCGCCATTGACGGCTGCAGACGTCAAAGATCCATTTGGGACTAGGCTGGCGGTGAACGAGTGCAAAGAAATGGGAATACCTTCATTTTAGCAACATTTGCTCCTTCAAATATAATCCCGCCCTCCCTAAAAACAAAATATTTTTGAAATCCGTTTGCAAAAAATAGGTGCTTGGTTTCCTCCGTGGGCAGCAAAATTGACAAGTTGGAAAACCACCGCCGTGATTGTGGCGTTGGTCGGAGCTTGGCGATACCCTGAGAAAGGACGCGGAGAGGAGATGGAGGAAAACCTGGCATTCTTGAATTTTTTTTATTGTTATTTTTGCATCCTGATGACGTGTGCAATGGTTTTGGGGTTTGCTAAAATGTCTGCATGCGGCGTCATGTATGTATGTAACATACGCTTTGTGGACACACACTGGCTTCTCGAATACAGATTTATTTACCAGTAATCGTATGTATCGCATAAAGAAATTTTAATCAAATGTTATACTGTAAATCCGCAAATAGTTGTCAAGAGTGTTTATTAGGAGGGAGGCCTTTATTTGCACACATTTGATTAATAATACATGAAATCATATACAATCCATTTGACATATAAGATCACCTTTAATACTGAGTGACGGGACGCCACACTTTTATACATAGGTGCTACTGTTTTTGTTAGCAATGCAGTTCAGACTGTATGTAGAAATAATAATGTTTATGAACAAATCACATTTACTTTTTGGGGGGGGAATGGGAAGAGGAGATATCAATTTGCCCTCTAGTGGTGAGTCAAACTTTTAGGTTCAGTACCTTTTCAGTTAATATTTAATAATGATTTGTTTTAACTTTACGAACAATGCATCTTAACTGAACTAGGGTTGTCACTATCAAATATTTTTAGAATTGATTATACTATCATTTATTCCACCGACTGTTTGGATAAAATTTTATTTTGCATTAAAGTGTATTTAAAAAATCAGATAACTGTTTATTTACCAATAATTTTTTTATTTTAATTAGATTTGGACAATTTTAAAATAAACAATGACTTTAAACGATTACTTTATTACTACAATAATTGTCAATTAATTTGGTTATCGATTATAGTTGTCGAGTAATCGATTATTTTTGACACCTAAGTTGAATCATTTTTCAAGTTGAAAAAAGAGATACTCATTTACTCTCAAAATTCACCCAGGCTATGAAGAAATTTGGGCTGTATGTGTGATTGAGCTCCCTCTAGTGGTACGGGAAAAAATCACTACCTAATTACAGTTCAGTTGTATTGAACTTTTAGGTTTAATACGTTTGTATTTGATCTTTAAAAATTGTGTGTTTTTAAACATGTATGTAGGCGCAATGTGTATTGAATTTGTATGTACAATCAATCCATATGAATTGATTCAATGTTTAAGTAGTTTTTGTGCATGTTGTCACAGTGGCTTCCAATTGTCTTGTTATGAAGAGCACTTTACTGTATTTTAATGTTGGTCATGATATTGATACTTGGTGAGCTTAGTATTTTTTTTTGTAGGTTGTCACGTAGTCATTTGCCTTGAAATGTACATGGTGTGTTTTCAATGCTAAATCCATGCATGGTTACGTATTGCGAGTGGATGTGGGGACTGGTTTACGTTACACGTGATGACTAAAAGTTCAACGACCTTCAACGTCCGTGATCCATGTCCATTTTGTGGAAGAGGTCCATTTAGAAAGAATCCAAACATCCTCCCCTGAGCATGTCACGCTTGCGAGAATCCAGACCCCCGGTAAAACGGACGTTCCTTCCGCTAGGCTGACATTTTTCAAGGCGAAAAGAAGAGGCGGGAATGTAAATATTGGTGCTTGTCGTTCGTCAGCTACAGCGGAGTCTTGAAAGCGTCTTTGGTGCAATTGCGGCTATTCGGGAGCCAGGAGTAAAGCTTGCAGAAATCAGCTTCGATCCACTTTGGAGTGATTGCAGAGCGAACAAGTAAAGCTAATATCCTTCCATGTTCGGACGAAGACAAACAACGGGTTCGTCTGCTACACCACCGAGGTGGCGGTGGGTTTGGGAGCGGCGGGAGCGAGCGCCAAACTCTGGGCGATGTCGTCGCGGTTGATTTTGCGTAGCGCCGTGCACAGCGCGTCCACGCTGGCGCAGTCCTTGCTGGCCCAGTCGGACAGGAGCGCGCGCACCGGGTGCTGGTCCTGGCGGAAGGCGGCGATGCGCTCCTCCTCGTAGCCCAGCAGGCCCGCCAGGTTGCACCAGTCGTCCTCCATGTTGCTTTCGTCCCCTTCGCCGCCGTTGAACAGCAGCTGCTCCACCTTGTCCCTGGTGTGCAGAGGCAGCAGCAGGCACGGGTCCTCGTCCATTGTGACCACTGCGACGGTAAACGCACAAAAGATTCAGCCTTTTATTTTTGTTTAGAACGATTAACATCACAGACTTCACTGGTGTCAGATTTAAGTCATCAGTTTTTGAACTTGGGACTTGCTTGGCTAATTTGGCGAAAGACTCGACTCACTTGAAAAACAATTGGGTTGAAAATAAGCCAAATTGGGTCCAAAAGGGGCTGACCCAATTAATTGGGTTAATCCAAAAAGTTGGGTCAACTGAATAACGCACAAAACAACCCCAAAAAATTGGGTTTTGAGTTAGCGTTTTGACACAACTCTTTGGTTTAAATGTATAATCCAAAAGGTTGGGTCTGTCCCAAAAACTATTTTGTGAAAAAAACACAACCCCAAAAAATTGGTATGTTTTGTAAAAAATAACAGTTTTTTTTCTAAATATTTGGTTGGTTGTCAAAATGAATAACCCACAAAACAACCTAAACAACTGCATTTGTGTTATTTTCTCACTTAAATGCATAACCCAACTTTTTGGTCTATATATAACCCAAAAAGTTGGGTTGGTCCCCAAACAATTGAGTTGTTTTGTAATAATATATATATTTTTTAAACTACCCCCAAAAAAAAGTTTTTTCATATTTAGTTGTCAAAATGAATAACCCACAGAACAACTCAAAAAATTGGGTTTGGGTTATTTTTTGTCTTAAATGCATAACCCCAAAAAGTTGGGTCGGTCCCAAAAAATTTAGTTTTTAAGGGGAAAAAACCTCAAACCATTGATGGTTTTTTTTTGGGGGGGGGGGGGGGGTGGGTATTCATTTGACCCAACTTTTTGGTCTAACCCAAAAAGTTGTGTTGGTTCCTCCCCCCCGAAAATAAAATAAAATAAAACTACCTAAAAAAATAGTTTTTTTCATATTTGGTTTTCAAAATGAATAACCCACAAAACAACCCCAAAAATTGGGTTTGGGTTATTCTTTTGGCCCAACTTTTTGGTTTAAATGCATAACCTAAAAAGTTGGGTCGGGCCCAAAAAATGTAGTTGTTAAGAAAAAAAAACTCCAAACAATTGCTCTTTGGAGCTTTATGTGTTATTCATTTGACCCAAGTTTTTGGTTCAACTCATCCAAACCATTGGGTCGGTCCTAAAAGATATAAGGCTAGTAGCGTCCTCTGAGCAGGTATTTGTTACCTGTATGCGTTTGGGTCTGGCCCAGCTGCTCCTGCAGACTTTGGCTGTCCACCGAGATGCCGCTGTCACTGTGCAGTTTCTCGCCCTCGGGTGACGGCGTCTGGTTCTGGTTGGACGTGCAGTTGTTGGCCTGCTGCTTGTTCTGTTTGCAGCTGTTCCACCTACACGGAGTGGAGGAACAAGTCAGAGCGGCACCAGCTTTTGCGTTACATGAACATATTGTGCATTACTATAAAACACTGAGCAGCAGGGTGCGGCCCCAGGAGAACAGATGAGTTATTTAAATATGTAAGGTCACAAATTGTGATTCAGTTGTTTCCCAAATTTGGGAAAAATCTCACTCCACCAAATAAAATGTCACAAAAAGGTCCTTATAGAGTTACATTGCGTGCTTGAACTTCTGTACGGGGTCCAGTGACTTTCTTTTTGCAGACAGATTTGAAAGTGAATGGCAGGAAATCAAGTCGGTTTTGTTCATGCATGCATCGGCACAAAATGGATAATTTTTTTTTAGCTATACCAAGCTACGTCTGCGAAAATACCAAAACCCAGTCTAGCCTGCCCCTGCGCAGATATAATCGCACCTTCCGCTAGACTTGCATTAGGCATAAATTCACAAAGATACTTTTTTTTTTGTAGTTAATAAATAGCATTTGAAATTCTTAAAGGTGCCCGGTGCCCAAAAGTTTTGCAAAAGTTTTTATGGTAGACATTTAACTGTAATGTAGCAAATAATCCCTTTGCTCACCTCTTGAAGATGATGAAGGCCACCAGGCCGACCACGACGGCCGCCAGAACCGAGCAGTAGACGGGAATGAGTTTGTCGTTCAAGCTCTGGTATATGCGCTCGTGGGAGTCGCCATCCGTCGTGGTGGTGGCGCTGCTGTCAGTCGGGCCGTCCGACGGGGGGCCGTCTATGGAGAAGTCGTCGTAGGTGGCCTCGGTGAACGGCGTTGGCGACACAGAGGGGTACTGCGCTGTGGAGCGCAAAGAGCAACGAAAAGGAGGGATTTGTCAACGACAGTGATAAATTGTGATATAGAAAAACTGTATATATATATATATATATATGTATATGTTGTTAATTAAAAAAATTTTTTTTAATTATCAAATTAATTATTATTAAATTATTTATATGAATTTATTTATATTTAATTTAGTATATATATATATATAGAGAGAGAGAGAGAGAGAGAAATGGGTTGGTTTAAATTAATTTAAAAAATTAAAAAAAAATTACCAAATTAATTACTATTAATTATTAATTTAAATTAATTAATTTATATTTATTTTTTATATTATTTATATTTATTAATTTAGTCATTATCATTAATAAATATTTAATTAAAAAATAATTAATTATAATTATACTTAACAATTATAAAGTATATATCATCATTATATGATGATGTAAATGTACCTTATATTGTAAACGCTGAGTGTATATTACATGCCTCATGGCGTGGTTATCCCTCCAACCTCCCCAGAGGGCCATTAAGGAGCAACTTGCCGCATCCAGTCCAGCCATCTCCACTTTAGCCGTCCATTAACGGCGAGCGCGCGTGTTTGTGGGAACCTCGCCACCTCGTCACCTACTTTAACTGTTACTCAACGGCACCGACAACAGGAAGTCATGCCGAGGAACGGGGAATAGGCACCTCGAGAGAGCGGCTGAGTGCCGTGACGAGGCGAAAACATTTCAAATGTTATTTAGATGGATGGATGCTGTGTGGCGAGCTTTTAGCCGGGGCCCGGAATTTTTATAAGTGAAATGTAATATGCGATCAATCCTTTGCTCTTCAAAGCCATTGATTTCTCAAAGATCACTTGAAAGAGGTTGCCACTTTTTTTTCATATACTGTATAAATACGAAAAAAGTACATTTATTTTGTGTGTAAATAAATACACCCTTTCATAATGTTTGTAAACAATAGGCGTCAGGGTACTTCTGGGTGGCAGAAACCCCCCCCCCCCCCCGACTTACACCGCTTGACAGGTACTGCGGCATCCAAAGACGTCTATGTTTGGTGCTATTCCCACCCGGAAGTGACGTCGTGGCCAAAAGGTCAATAAAAGTCTTGCGATCCACTGCAGTGTATTGATTTCCCTTCATTTTCACCGTCTCTGTCTTTTTGCCCACTTGAAACCAGACACCAATCCCTGACAAAGATCCTCTTTGTTCCGCACGATAGCCCACTCCCCACCCCCCACCTCCGCAACCCTTTCTTCGCATTTTACTGCCTCTTCAACAGACGTTTTCTTTCCGAACAATCGCCGGCGCTCGTTTGGCGGCTCTCTGCTTTCCGAAGCAGCCTTTCAAAGACAGTAACTCAATCCGATTTGTGTCCAGTCCACCTGGTTATGTCTTTTTATCCGCTTAGTTCCGTTATCACCTCCCATCTCTGCATCCATTTGATCTTCCTATGTCAAAGATGAAAAGTTAAGGGGGGGGGGGGGATCTTCTTTGTTAAATTCATGTTTTGAGAGTGTATCAACTTTTCTACTTTATTCAGTAGCTTAAAACTAACAAGGCCTGGATTAAAGTAGATGTAAAGACAACAAGGACTCTTAACAAGGCTTTTTATTTGATTTTCAAGATTGCTTCCTTGGAGGCTGTTGTTTAACTCTACCAGAATAGAACTTGTGATTGAGATCACAATAGCTGGAAGAAGTGTAACTGACAAAATAAGCAGCTGGAGCGGATGAAAAAACACTTAGGTCTTGTATTTACTAGTAGGAATTTGTCCTTGAAATTACCGGAATACCACATGGGCCTCCAAACCAACCATTATATTTCCTATTAAGGTTTTGCTTGGAGGTGTTTGTGTGTGTGGCTTACAAGTGACATTTGGTCCCCACATAGCTTGAAAACCAGTCGTGTGTGTGTGTGAGTGTGAGTGTGAGTGTGTGTGTCAGGTCTGGGTGTTCCTCACAAGTGATGTTCGGTCCCCACAAAACTTGAAACCAGTTTTGTGTGTGAAAGTGTGAGCGTGTGTGTGTGCGTGTGTCAGGTCCCGCGATATTTGGTCCCCACACGACTTGATAACCAGTATGTGTGTTTGTGTATATTGGTGAACGGCAGCCACGCCTGACTCATCCCTCCATCTTCGAAAGCAGATGTTGCTCCTCTTTCAACATATACTTACAAGCTTAATGCTTTTTCTTTTCTTTCTAAAATGTTGTTCCGCGCGAACGCAGCAGTGTCGCAACATGCCCGGCGCTCCGCCGACAAAATGAAAAGTGAACCAATCAGGAATAATCCCGTCGCTTTGCTGTTTTCTCCTTGAGGCCGCAGTTGCTCCCTCGCATGATCCCCCCCCCCTCTCATTTTTCTTTGTGTGTGTGAGCGCGTGCGCTCTGCGACAAAATTCAATCAGCACTCGTGGAGGTCAAGCAGAGAAACTCGAGCGCGCAGAAGAGTAACCCCATCGCTTTTATCGAGCGCAGCCTGTTTTCCAGCATCTGTTCTTTCACGCTTTGCTGTCTTTCTCCGTCTCTGCAGCGGGCACACTTTTGGTGCTCGTCTTTGGCGGACATTTCGTTCAAATCATCGGTTGTGTATGTGTTTTTTTTGTGTAGCATAGTGTAGGAGTGGATAGCAAGCATGCCTCGCAATTCTGAGGTCCGAGGTTCAAATCTTGTCTCCCTGTCCTTGTGGTGGTTTTCCCTGACTTCTTCCCAAATACGTGTGATAGTTAACTGAAGACTCTTGTACTTAAATAAAATATTTCATATTTTGGTGTTTTACAATAATATTTAATAGGGGTGTCAAAATTAGTGCGTTGTTTTTGAGTTAATTTAACGTTCCTCCACGTAAGACCTCAACCAAGACCTAAAGACCTCAACGCAAATCAATATCACACTTGTTTTTTACAGTACAGTACATCTTTTTAATTTTAACTCAATTTTATGAATTATTATGAAATTACGGTATCAATGACTAAAAGATGTAACCATATTTCTTTTAGTTTAACATTTTTCTACTTTTATGTTAAAAACTCATTCACTCCCAGACATTTTAACTGAAGCAACCCCCGTCGCTCCTGGCCGTTTTACTGGATTTTGACTGATTTTGCGAGGTCCGCAGAAAATTCTGTTCTATTGGTATAAAAATATAGAACCTACCAAAAGAAAGATTAGAGTCTCTTCTTTCATTAAGAAAAAAAGTATTTTTCTATCTGTTTCCGTTTTGCAGCAATTAGCATTAGAATATAGCTAAGTTTAATCATTATTCACAAATTTGTTAGAACTTTGGGGAAATCAGCTTGTTTGCAACATGGCCCTGGTTGATCTCTTATACTCTGCTGCCACCTGCTGGCCATTTTTTTCTTCTTCAAATTAGCACCATTGCTTCACCCGTTCTCTGCAGTTCAGAGGCTGCATCAAAGCCTTCTGTATGCTCTAGCATAAAAAAAAATACACAGATACGTCTTTGGGACACTTAAAACATTTAAAATAGAACGTATTTATACATTTTGAGTTAAAAGTTAGCAAATGAGTTAACAAGAGTATGGAAAATTTGAAAAAATATTTTACTGCACATTTTATTGTACATTTAGAACAGATCAAATTTGTGATTAATCATCATGCGAAGTCATGCGAATAATTACGATTAAAAAAATGTAATCGCTTGCCCCCCCTAATATATTATAATTATTATTTTATACCTAATGAATTGGTTTTATTTTGTACCTGTGCTTAGAAAACAAAGTATAAGGCGACTCTGTCTCTGAAATGCAATTGTTCATGCCGAACGACGGCACGAGCCAGAGTGCAAGTGTTGTGCTCAACTTTGGACCCGCGGAACATCACCTCCCAAAAATGTCGTTTGTCCACAAGGGGACGATTCAAGCGACAATGCTCATAGTGTGCAGCGCGGGGAACTTATGGGCCCGGAGGACGGAGTCAGAGGTGGCACAAGTCTGTCGAGGCGCCGCGGCCAGGCGCACAATAAGCGACTGTGCCCTACAAAGATCAGCAGTCTGATGGCCTTGGGCCCGCTGGGGATTCCAGCCCGGTTATTGATGTGCTAATGTTGTGGACACACTCAATCCGGAATGTCCGTGGCATTTTACTTTTGGCATTTGGCTCTCTTTACGTCAGTCAAATCCTCATGGGCGGCTATAGGCTTTCGATTGTTAAGGTCAACCAAACTCAGGATCGGCTCCTTCCTCCTCTTCCTCCTCTTCCTCCTTTTCCTCCTCCTCACTAGTTTAATAAGCCAGTAGACTTTTAACACCGTTGCACTAATGCTATTCGTTAGCATGTGTATGACTTTTGCATTGTGTGTTATATTAAGCTAGCAGACTTTCCTAAGACTGTTCTGCCACTGCATCATACTCGGCATTGTGTAGTATTTCAGGGTCATAGTTGAGTACCTTTTAAAATATGCGCATGAATAAAGGTGCATATGTAGCATGTGTGCTTTGGCAAAATAGGGCAGCCAATCTCTGGAAGTGATCTAAAAAAAACAAAAAACAGGTTGTGTTGAGTAGGTAAGTATACGGAGACACAAGTTTAATCGAGGCGTGAAAGGACCGTGTCAAAGGATGGCTGGCCACGCCCACTCTTGAAAGACCTCCTCAGGTGTTGACACGCATTTACCGTAAAATCTGTGCTTTGACTACACTCCTATTTTAAGCGGCAAGCCCCTTCCCGCTCCATTCATGTTGTTCTAACTCATCCGTGTACAATGAACGATTCATGACAGCTTTATAGCGTCGTTATATATCAGCTTTACAGCACTAGACTTGATTTTTATGAATGTAACTCTGCTTAATACTTTGCTGCCGTGACCCGGGATTGCCCCCTGTTGTTGTCTTAATATCTTTGAGGGGAGTTTCTACTTGCATAACAAGGTCACTTTCGACCTTTGACCAAGCTGACAGTGGAGTGAAGGCGTATGTTTTGAGATGCGTATCTTGCACTCAGACCCTCCACTTAGCGATGTAGCATGACTAAGCCTCCATTTACTACACAGCAAGCAGCACTTGGCAGATATTAAGCAATTCTTTTATTTCTTCACCACTTGAGCTAGACCGTTGCGTTATTGTAAAATAAAGTAATTTTATACTAATACATAAAGTTACAATTACAGTTAAAAAGGAGAATGAAATATTGAGTCATAGATTTGTGTTGAAATCATTTCTGCCACTCGGTGGCATTAATGTTTCATGCTGGACATTGGTGACAGGAGCAGTAAAAAAAAAAATTCAAATTCAGCGCAACTGGTTTTTGGAACATGAAGCAACTCGTGGGGAAAAAAAAACTTTATAAAATTAACCACTGCTGTTGCTTTCTGTTGGCTTGAAAAGCAGGATTGAAGAGGATTTCACATTCAATAATCCTCAGCAAATACCGAACTTCCTGATTTTAATCTTCTTCTTTGGTCAGATTTAGACAGTGTCAAACTAAAGTGTCTGCCATCTAGTGGTTGACAGTGGCATTCTTTGTTGTTTAACGGCATTGCCATTCATTTCAAAGAGACCAGGACCTTCAATCTAACATCAACGATACTGCGCTGGTAATTACAAACAGCCTCGATTGTGACGGCAAACTACCGGTTAGTCAAAAGGATGTTGTGGTGCCTCCACCTGAAACGCAGCCATGCCTGCGGGATCTCAAGTTACGACTTGTCGTTACACAGGCGGCGACTCACTCGCTCTTTCTCCAACCTCCCGACCGACTTGAGTCGCAGCCCCCGGGCCCGTGTTGTCTGACTGGCCTAATGCATACGGACGTCTGGCAGGGCGAAAGATTCGGAGGCAGCGATAACGCGAGTGCTCCGTTAAAAAGATTACGCAGGGAATAAGGAGCTTGTGATTAGGTTAGAGCGACGGATGATGATGCCGCCCATACGCGGCGCGGAGGCCCTCCGGCGAGTTCGCATTCATCACGTGATGCGCCGTGTTGGTTATCTAAAGGATGTTCTGCTGTTCTGGCTCCTGACATCCTTCTCAATGCAATCAAGTTGCATTAAGGAACCATCCTCAATAGAAGATGTTTCAAGCTCTCCATTTACCTCAAATTTCAGTCTGTCCTTTTTCCACTCAATGGGAAGCATCTAATATCTTCACTGTGCCTTTTCCCTATTCGTTTCTGTAATGATTCCAAGTAAACCAACAGTGTAGGTGTGTGGTGTTGAAATTTGGGCTTCGCACGCCTGATCACAATCTTTCTCAGGTCTCAAATTCAAGACATACACTAGGTATAAAAAGAACTTGTTGCAACATGGCCCTGGCTGATCTCTTATACTCTGCTGCCACCTGCTGGCCGTTTTTTTGTAATGACTACCATTGCTTTAAGCGACCTCTTCATGTCAGAAGCTGTATCAAAGTCTTCTGTATGCTCTAGCATTAAAAAAAAAAACATTAAAAACTTTTTTTGGGGGGGGAAGGACACAGTATTAAAAACATATTTATACGTTTTTGGGTTTGAATGAGTTAAGATGGAAGTCAGGGGCATGAGATACAATGAAAACAGCAGAGGTCCCAGAATTGAACCCTGTGGAACGCCATATGTTCTGTCATACATGTGAATTCATATTGCACATTTTCTTCCGACCACTTTTTTTTTTTTTTTTTTGCCTGTCATAGTACAAAGGGATTATAATAAAGACATCACACAACGGCCAGAAGTCACACCAAAAAACACACCGCTTGTTGAACATGGGAATAAAGAGCATAAGCAAGCTGAGGCTGCGCAAAACGACTACGACACGGCTATCCGCCACTATCAGCAGAAATTCGAGTGGTTACCTCTGGAGAAATGTTTAAATCTCAACGTAAGAATTATTTTTATACTCTTGCATTAGGATGAAGCACATCTTGCCTTAACCCCTATCATTTGGAATTTGGCCTGTTTTACTGCCGCTTCTCTCTCTCTCTCTAAACTTGTCTTTAACTAACTGTAGCTCTCTTACAGTATATATGGCAGGGTTCACCAATTTAGATGATTCATATAATCAGCTCATCAGCATGCCTGATAACGATCCTGATCTTTAGTATCAGGTGTGTTGGCAGGCGGAAACATCTCAAACCTATAGGACTCCAGACCTCAAGGACCAGAATTGGTGAACCCTGCCATATATACTGTAAGCGAGCTCTCATTAGTTATAAAGCCACGTTTAGAGAGAGAAGAGAAGCGGCAGTAAAACACAGGGATGTGATTTTTCCGCTAATTCGCGGAATTCCGCTTTTTTTTATCTCCCCCCCAAAAAAAAAAAAATCTTTTTTTTTTTTGTAGTTCATTGTGTATGCACATGACTCCGACAGATAACATCTTCTGCTATAACAAAGACATTTGTGGTATGCTCTAATATGAGTTACTTTTCATTTGGTCATGATACAATTATTTGTTCATGAAATTTGAACTCTTCAACATTATTTATGTGTTAACTTAGTAATCACATTAGTTAGATATGATGATATTCTCAGTGATAGTTTTTAAAAGCAAAGGCAGTCCAATGTTTTTGAATGTGACTGATTTTGAGTTGACTAAAACTGCCATTTTATATGGGATAGTTCAATATACATTGACAATTTATGCTGTTGTTTTGTCTATTTCTTTGTCATGTGAGTGCATTGAAAGTACTTAAAAACACGGAAAACCCATGAGCTCCCAGACCCCCGGCTAAATTTTCAGATAATTTCACTTTGGTCAAATCACATCCCTGAAAACAGGCCAAAATCGAAATGACACACAAATGATGATGATGATGATGATGATGATGATGATGATTCCCTTCAGCCCGAGTCGGCTTCTGACTGGACTGTGATAACAGCAGCCTTGCGACTGCCGCATGGCTGATCAGCACACTCCTTTCATTGTCACGGGACAAAAAGCATTGATTTAATCTGCGAGGCATCGGGTCGTGGCGGTGGCCGCTGACGGCAGCCGTGGGGAATTTGAGATGTGACGTGCGATAGCCACAGGGTACAGTGGTATAAAAGGAAACTCAGAGCACGGTTCATAGACGTGACCTTCCCGTAATCCCTCAACTTCCAGGAGAAAGACCCTTTGTGCGCTTCGGGTGGAGACGCGACGCCAAAGACAGCGGGATGAGCTCCGGGTTGACATTTGGATCGATGGATCAACAATGACGATAGTGTCACGTCCAGATGATGTGTGTCAATGTGGTTTCCTACTGTACGTACAGTCATCGGCCGCAAATATGCTCGGACATTGTTCGGATTCGTGACCTCGGGCTATTCAGCCGGCGGCTCTGCCTCTAGTCATGATGGGATGCGAATACAATTCCAGTTTTTAATTAGTAAGGATTTTTGAAGGGTTAACTAGAAAGCGTTAGCTCCTGCTAAAGTTCTTAGCAACAAGAAGGGCTCGGGTGTCTTACCTTGGCAAAGGGTATCGGTGACGGCGGTGCAGGCCTGCAGCAGCAGCTCCTCGCCCTCGTCGCAGGTGGTGCACGGGATGCAGGGCTCCCGCGAGCTCTCCTGGTCCGAGTACGTGTCGCCGCCGCACTCCTCGCACACGGTGTCGTGGTCCGACTCGCAGCTGAGCAGCATGCCCTGGCCCACGGGGCACTTGGTGCACGGCTCGCACCTCTGCGACAGGTCGTTCAGGTAGAAGCCGTAGTTGCACACGCAGGTGGCGTCGTTGGCGTCCGTGCACGGCGTCTCCATGCGGAAGAGCCCCGTGCATTTGGTGCAGGGCTGACATCGCTCCGTGTGGCTGAAGTTTTCCGAGAAGGTTTCGCCTGCAAGCAAAGGGAAGGAAATGACCTTTTAGCGTTCTTGCAAAACAATCCTTTGCTGCATTTGACTTTAAATGCGTCGTTGTTTTCTCCACAAATATATCTGCAGAGGATGCAATCAATATTGCATGTTTTTTGGAATTGTATTTCAGATGGATAGAGAACTGGGAAACGCACTAAATTATGCAACAGACCCATTTGTAAGAGCAATGTGCGCGCGCGTGGGTGCGACACGGAGATAAATTGGGCGGTTTTCACTACCACCGAGCTTCGATTAATGGCCCTAAATATTTGACAGGCGGCGCGCTTGACTACATTTGAGGTGATTAATCGCAATTTAATCACATTTTTTTTTATAAATATGTTCTACAAAGCTTGTAACAGATATTTACTTAAAAATATTGGAATTATTTGCCCAAAGAGAGCTATGATACGCCCGTGACCCTTATGAGGACAAGCGGTTCAAATAATGGATGGATAATCCGCCAAAGATGAACTAATCTGCTATTTGAATTTGGCTTTGCAAAGTGCGCAAATTATTTCAGAGTTCCCCAACAAGCTTCCAGCAAGTGAAACTGAAACCTGTAGTCTGTGTTTATCCATGCCATTCCCGCCATTGAATACTTCCGAGTTTGGCTCCAAACGTGAGTGGAGGCTCAAGGCCGCTACAGGAAGTAAATAAAACTGAGTTAACTTAAATGAGTTTTTTTTAATGCTTTAAAGTATTTAAATTAAAACTCACTTGCTCCCAAAAACTTATAAATATATTCTATTTTTTTTAATTACCATGCTCCCAAAAACGTATTTATACGTTTTTTATAAATGTTTTTTTTTTTATGCTAGATCAACCAGCGCCATGTTGCAAAAAGCTCTTTTTAACCAGATTTACAAATATCATGAAACTTAGCTATATTCTAATGCTAATTGCTGCAAAACGGAAACAGAACTATACTTTTTTTTTTCCTGATGAAAGAAGAGACTCTAATCTTTCTTTTTCCATGTTTTTATAGCAATAGAACACAATATTCTGTGGGCCTGGCAAAATTAGTCAAAATCCAATAAACCGGCCGGGAGCGAAGGGGGTTGCTTCAGCGAAAATGGCTGCGAGTGAATGAGTTAAATTGTGACAGCCCTATATGCATATTTACTCTCACACACGCAAATGTCATGGATGTTGATTACACTCAACTAAGGTTCAAGGGTCTTTGTGGTTCAGTGTCATTCGACCACCCACTGCAGTGGTGGCTCTGATGAAGTGGAGAGATTTGGCCGTGCCGACAGATGGCGTGTCACTCGAGATGAACCCGAGAGTTCTTGTCTGATGCTATCATGCTATCAAATGTGGCCTCCTCTCATTTTCGGGTGCAAACTAGCTGTCTCTTTGCTTTTATGTGGCCAAAGTGGGGGGGGGGGGGGTCAGCCGGGGTTGGGCAAGGGGTTGCCCTGCTTACCAGACACACTCAGACGTGCCGCTGCCTCCGCCTCCTCCTCCCCGAGTACTCTCAGAGCCATTATCATAATGCCGTTCATCAATAATGCAAGTCAATACATTAATAACGCTAGCCTGGAGTATGTGGGGGTTGAAGCAAGGCTACAGATGGTCTTTTCCTGGCTCAGAGTGTCCTCAACTTTTGATTTGTCCTCATTAGAAAACTTGTGTTAACTCATGACTGTCATTTCTGTTTGTCTTTGTTGTTGTTTTTTCAGGACTCAACACAAAGCATTCATGGCACCTTTTTGATGGGTCGTCTGCGGTTGATCAGGTCTGAGCAGCTGAACTGTGAGTCTTAACTCATTCACTCCCAGTCATTTTCACGGAAGCAATCCCCTTCACTCCCGGCTCTTTTACTGGATGTTGACGGATTTTGCAAGGCCCACAGAATATTGTGTTCTATTGCTATAAAAACAAGATTAGAGTCTCTTCTTTCATCAGAAAAAAAGTATATTTGTATCTGTTTCCGTTTTGCGGCAATTAGCTTTAGAATATAGCCAAGTTTCATCATTATTCACAAATCTATTTAAAACTGTGAGTAAACAAGCTTTTTTTCAACATGGCCCCGGTTGATCTCTTTTGTTCTGCTGGTGTAATAACTACCATTTCTTCAACCATTCTTTGCAGTTGAGAGTCTGCATCAAAAACTCTAGCAACAAAAACGTATAAATGCGTCTTTGGGACACTTAAAACATTTAAAATAGAACGTATTTATATGTTTTGGGGAGCAAATGAGTTAAACAACGATGACGCTGTTGCGCAATGACAGGAAGTCAAAAGAGTTGATTTGATGGAAATGGTAATTATTTTCAGCCAAAAAGACAAGCACACATCAGACCCGTTAAGCATTTTTCATCATTTTGGCCATCTGGTCTGTGAGCAGCTTGTGACAAATATGTTCCTGTTGTCGGCACATGAACTTCTGCAGTTACGTCTTTTCGAAAGGCTTCAAGAAGTTTTGCAAGCATATGGGCGCACGGCTCTTTTTTTTTCGGAAGGAAGCTTTAAATCAACAAGGAAACAGTAAATCAAGGTGTTAAAAAAAAACGTCCGTCCCTTGAAGGATGTCGTCTTCTTTAAAAAAAAAAAAAGTGCAATAAATTATCCCCATGACTTCTCTCACGACCTGCATCAATTTGGAATGGCGGGTCTCCTTATCTGCGACTTGGCCCACATCGGTTTTGCTGTTTCCTGGGAAAAGCGCCGGCCCTGGCTCTACACCAATCTTGGCCTCTGTGGTCTGAACGTGTCCCGTTGACCTCATGAAATAAGGCAGACTCACATATAAATAACCTTCAATCCAATTGTTGACACAGATGTACCCTGAATGCGTTTCTGGAGCTCATCCGCCATCTCGTCTGCTTCCATTCTTACCATTTCACTTCGTCTGGAGCACAAAAAAAAAAAAATCTCTCCATTGTATATTTTTCGACAACATTTGGACCCGCTCCCATTCTTATATCCTGTGCCGGTGCATAAAGTCTCTGCATGGTCGAGATTCACTCCCTACATGGCAACGGACGGTCAGCTCTGATTACCAGCTGATTTCCAAACACGCTGCCAAGCGAAGCTGAATCTTCCAGCTTCAAATGCAGCTCAGAGGAATCCTGATGGGAAATGCTTGGGGATGCTTCAAAAAAAAAAAACATCCTGACAAACTTATCAGTAATTTCATGCGCAAACCAAAATCGGAATCAAAAAAATGATTGTATGATTCTCGTTTAAGTAAGCTTAATGCTAACAAACAATGGGAAACACCATAGACAGGCTCACGGAATTAGCATTGTTATCCGATTCGGATGTGGGAGTAGCACAAAAATTAAACGTATAACAATACCGCAGATCACAGATAAATGTGAAAGTTCTATAGGTTGACTACTTCAGGTATATTTACAAATGGGACTTTTTAACTGTATGAATGTAAACAAGTTATATAACCTTTGACCTGTACAACTCAACTGGAAAAAAAATATTTTAGCAAGAGGAAATAAAAATAAACAAAAGAGATGTTGTTGTTATTTTAACTGGGGATGTGGGCCGGGGAAAAAAATCTGGTGTTCTAGTAGGCTTTTCCTGACATTTGATGCTGTGGAAGTGCTCTTGGACCATGTCAGGAAAAGCCTACTAGAACAGCAGGTGTGTGCTGGCCGATTTAACGAGAGTTTGACTGTGATTGGTTCATTCTGCAAATGACTGGCCCATCTGTCTGTTTTAAAAATGATGTGGCCCTTGAGCACAAAAGTCTGCACACCCCTGATCTAGATTGTTTGGGGTTATAATAGTTTTTTATTTCATTTTGACTTTTTTTTAAAAATTAAGTTAGTTTTATTTGTTTTTGGGAGCATGTTTGATAGTTTGAAAAAAAAATAATGCATGTTTTTATTTATTTATTTTATTTAGTTTTAGTATTAGTTCAATTTTTTTACATTTGGAGTATTTGTTGGCTGCAAAATTTTAACAAAAAGGTCACAAAGTATTATGTAATAAAGTAAACAAATCTCAATTAACTGGTTGACCTTTCTTTTGTTCGGACATACACATTTTTTTGCATTTTTGCTATAATTATAGTTACTTTTACTTAGTTTTATAAATGTAAGACGTACTATTTTCTGTTTTTATTTATTTATTTGTTAACAAAAATGTTTTTTTCAATTTAAATGTTTCCGTTACTCTTCGTTAACTATAACAACCTTAGTGCTGGCATTCTCATTTGCATCCATGCATTTGGTCAATAACGTGTATGTGTGTGTTCATGAATGTTGCTTACTGTCCAGGCAGGGCGCACACACGGGCTGCGTGGCTCCGCAGGGCTTGACGACGCCCTCGCCGGGCGGACACTGCTTGCAGCATTTCCCGTCGGTGGTGTACTGGCCCGACAAGCACTCCTCCTTTTTGGCCGAGGCCCCCGCCTGCCAATCATCACAGACATCATCAACATGTGCGACACAGGCTGGCAAAGACGACATGAGGCAACAGGCGAGAATCAATTGCCTCTGTAAGTGTAAGTTAGCGAACTTGATTTACTGTTTAAATTCAGTTCTCAAACTGCTGCTAGCCTCTGTGAAATATCAATGACAAAAATAGCACTCTACAGTATTGGACTTGATAAAATTATTCAGTAATAACAGCTTAACTCATTTGCTCCCAAAAATGTAAAAATACGTTGCAATTTAAATATCACCATGCTCCCAAAGACGTATTAATACGTTTTGTTTTTTTTTTTGTTTTGTTTTTTTTTATGCTAGAGCATACAGAAGGCTTTGATGCAGCCTCTGAACTGAAAAGAATGGTTGAAGCAATGGTAGTTATTACAAAAAAAGGCCAGCAGGTGGCAGCAGAGTATAAGAGATCAACCAGGGCCATGTTGCAAAAGGCTCTTTCCCCACTCTTTTAAACAGATTTACAAATAATGATGAAACCTAGCTATATTCTAATGCTAATTGCTGCAAAACGGAAACAGATAGAAATATACTTTTTTCCTAATGAAAGAAGAGACTCTAATCTTTCTTTTGGTAGGTTCCATGTTTTTTTAGCAACAGAACACAATATTCTGTGGCCCTTGCAAAATCAGTCAAAATCCAGTAAACCAGCCCGGAGCGAAGGGGGTTGCTTCAGTGAAAATGGCTGGGATGAGTTAATAATGTGTGTGTGTGCCTTGTCCACCAGGGGGCAGTATAATATTGAGAAAATACATTTCCCGGATTAGACTTTAGATCAGCTCGGAGGTGGTCTAAATTGTGGCGCTTCGATTTTGGTGGATTTGATCAATTGGCCTCGTTCCATCCCTTTTCTTTTAGTCGTTTATACGCATAGGATAAAGAATGCTCAATTTTCCCACACGGGATTCCAAGTGCAGATTTCAGTGACATCATTTTTTTCCCTGCTCCTTCCATAGCAATGTAGTTACATAAACACTAGATAGCTTTACATCCTTGGGGTAAACAGAAGAAGAATTACTCTTAGGTTGGCTCTCTTACAACTAAAAGACACAATAAATAATCTTTGCTTCATTTGCAAAAAGTTCCAAAGCAAAATGTCTGGGAAATTAATTTACAACAGCAAATAGGAACATTGTTTTTGTTTTTGCTCCCAGTGTTCCCCAGACAGTAACACAAGTAATTTGTGTATTGGAATCCACAGTCACAGATCCTTTTTTGCAAGTTTGTACAAGCACTGCACGCATCTCTTACATGTACTGTACAGGTGCTTAATTTTCTGCCTGGTCCATCAATCACAAATCTGTAAGTGGCTGATTTGGGAGCATTTATTTTGGACTGTTTCTTTCGCATTATTTTAAAAAAAAAAAGGGGGGGGGGCATCCAAACGAGTAACTGAAGCTGCTGACATGGTTGTGCCACGTTGTAAATAACTCCCCTTAAGTAACAAACGTTTCTGAACAAATTGCAGAGGAGCTGGCTCGTGCCTCCTGCGCACGAACGCATTCCTCGCACCGTCAAGTGTTTCTGACAGAGTGGGATGTTTGTGTGTCATCACATACGTATGTGCGTGTGTGTTTTGGAAGCAGCGCAACTTGTTCTCCTGGGCCAACCTCGATAAAAGATGCATCAGCCATCTGCCTCATGAGGCCAAAGGACGAATGATTGTTTTTATTTATTTATTTATTTTTACTGACTGTTGGCTGATTTATGCAAAAGGGTCACAACATTAGGTACACTTAGACAATCTCTCCCCCTAGATTGAGCAGAACTGACATTGTGTTATTTAGACAGCAAAATGAATTGCAAGTTCATCAACTCTGACCCCAAAAAGTACGGAAGCATAAAAAACTAAATTCCAGTTTTTCTGACTAATTTTGGGGGGACTTTTTTTTGTGTGTGTAATTAAAAAAAAAATCTGTTTTTTTTCTGTTTTACTGAATATTTTTTTTCTGTTATTAGAAAAATATTCCAAAAGAGGGGGGGAATCAGAAAAACAGGAGGGGAAAAAAATACTATTATTTTAAAAACCAGATACATTTTTTTTTAAATACTCCGAAAAACAGGCTGATGTTCTTTTTTTTAATATAAATCAGGGGGGAAAATACTAAGAAAAACAGAAAAAAAAAATTCCGAAAAACAGGGACAAAATTACTTTTTAAAAAATTGAAGAAAAAAAAAACTCAAAATACTCAAAAAACAAAGCTCTCCAGAAAATGTCATCAGAAAAAATGTTTACCCAACCCCCCCAACTTCACCCCCAAGTGAATGCGTAAAAAAAAAAGCATTAAAATGTGTAGTACAACTACGCAAACCTATTGTTCATTTAGTATCTCAAAATCTATTCTTATTACTACCTTCATTAGGTTTTGTAGGTGTTCCTAATGTTGTGTCCTTGTGCAACCCCCCACCACCACCATCAGCTGATGCATCCCTCATAAAAACCTCACGTTGACACAGTGTGTGTGCGTGCACAAATTAATGTAAGTGAGGGCTCATAAATCGTCAAGCTTGAGGTGTGTGCGGAATGTTGCCGACGGAACATCAGGTGGCCCCCTCGGGCTCCTGCGAGTCAGCTGGCAGGTAGTGTGTATGTGTGTGTGTGTGTGTGTGTGTGTGTTTGGGATAGTCCCTTAAGTGAATAAGTGACAGTTAGAAAGTTGGTCCCCTTTACAGGACGAAAACCAGTATTTGTGTAAAGCGAGGTGGTCCCCATTACAGCTTGAAAACCAGTATCTGTGTTTTTATGTCGTATGTATGTTTGAGAACTTTCCGATGTTCGAGGTGTCCACTTAAGTAAAAGAACACACCACATAGAGGACGTTAGCGCAAACCCGCCCCATTAACAGTAAGCACACTGACGACCGCGTCATTTGTTTGCCAGTCCACTAAGAGCTAAAGACAACACGGCGATGTAAGCTGACAGCACGCGAACGTCAAAAGGCCTCGCATGCGAACAAACCTGTTCCCGGATATTTGAGTGACACCTTCGAAACGACGCCAAGTCCCGGAGCGCTTTTAATTTCGTCCCCTTTTGACCCTTGTTTGCTCTTTAGGTGCTTCTTACACCGCGAGCTGTCGGTTCGAGCTGCGGGTGTGGGTGCAACACCGCCGAGCAGAAGCACACTATATGTGATAGTTGTCATATTTTGTCAACAATAGTATCACTATACAGCAATTGAAGAAGATGTTATGTATTTTTTTCACCATTTACATCACTTCCAATGTGTCTTAATAACATATCTGTGGCATGATTTTATCAAAATACCCCAAAGGTCAAGAATTATAGTTGGGAGTACCATGTTATGTCATTATCAGATTTATTACTGACAGCATATTTCTTATTATGGTGAGACTGGATTGTTTAACTTCCAACACCCTGACAAGATGATTCCACAAGCCTAGCCTAGCCTAGCCTAGCGCTGTTTGCTAATGCTAATTAGCCTACGATAGGTGAAAATCTACAATATAGCTAGCAAAGCATTCTTGGTTCCAACTTTTTTTTTGGGTCACTCCCAGTTGAAGTTTACTGTAATGCTGGCGCGAGAATTACCATTGTACATTTATGCACCAAAATTTGAATGCAAACGAAATGCCACTTAATGCTAACATGTTGTTTAATGCGAAATGCCATAATAGAAATTAGCATAGATGTTACAGCAGTTATAAACCTTCAAACACTCTTCTTTGGTCAACAAAAAAAATGTGTTGTTGAAGATTTTCTTTAGCTGATTTAGGACAATTTTGCTTTGCTGAATCAACTTTTTGAAATACAGTATAGCCACATTTTTGTTTTATCACGTTTTTGTATGTATGGGTATTTTATTTTTATTTTATTAGAAAATGATTTCTCTGATGAGAAATATTAAGAAAAAAATACCGATAATGTCAGTCGATTTAGAAAGAAAATCAGACCCCAAAAAAAAGTTCACCCTAGCCTTAAAAAAATAACCTGAACAAGAGAAATGGTTGTGATTTTCATATTCTGTGATGCAAAATTGTCCTAAATTAGTTGAATTTTTTATTTTTTTTTTATTTTGTGTGTTTGTGTAGTGCTATTATTGCAGTTTAGTAAAAATCTGCTATATAGTTGGGCCGCGAAAGACGAACCACAATATGGCGGGGGTTCACTGCATGCTTATTTTTTTCCTGCGTGTACCTCAGAGAGAACACAACAGTGGCTGATTTGAAGAAACGTACATTTCTTGAATCCGTTTCTTGCCAAGTTACTGACGTGACCGCATGAAAGCGGCCGTGCCGAGGCATCTGGACTCGTCCGTGACCTCTCTCGGACCAATCTCACTAATGCTGCAGTCAATTTTCACTTGGAAGCACTTAACCTCAGGACCCGGGCTGTCAGCGCTTGTTAAACCATTAGAGGGCCGCCACGCCGGCCTTCCTTACAAGCCGGAGCTGGTTTCAATCCAGACGTGCATTCGACGTATAGAAAGGAGAGTGAGTTATCAATATTGCATGCCTGAGTCAGGACGTGATACATGGCCGCTGTCGGCGTGTAAAAACCTTGACGAACCCGCTGCGCCGTGCAGCCCTGACAAACCTGTCACATGTGACAGAGCGGAGAAATATTTATTCCCTCACAAGGCCTCGGAGGAACTTTAGATAAATTAGGGAGGGTCTGACATTAGCTTGCATGATCCTTTTTTGCCGCGGGTTAGAAAAATGATGAATGTTGGAAGAACATGTTAACACTGGGTTCACATGTAACGTAACATAGAGGGGGCGGGGGTTAGTAATATATATATATATATATATATATATATATATTAAAAAAAAAATATATATATATATATATATTAGGGGCGTTAGAAAAATCGCGATATTACAGCGCGCAATTCTCGAATCAATTAGCATAAAAAAAATTATCTTAATGGAACATTAAGCCTTAATATTTTATTTCAGTGCCGTTCAAACATGAAACAGACTGCAACCTAAATTTTCAGATAAATAAATACATTTTCATACAAATCTTACAGTGTTCATGTACAAGTTTACTGATTAGTATTTTCTAAATTTGAGTTCAAAAAAAAAATGCAATAATCAATTTATAGATTCGTATCAGGATTAATCGGTATCGAATCGAATCGTGACCTATGAATCGTGATACGAATCGAATCGCCAGGTACTAGGCAATTCACACCCCTAATATATATATATATATATATATATATATATATATATATATATATATATATATATATATATATATATATTAGGGGTTCCGTATGTACCTGTTCCCTGTGAGTGTCTTAATTTGTATCTATCTATCTTGTAAACAAAAGTAAAATAATATTTTTTTAAGTTTAAGTACATCATTCCAACCAGTATTCATGTGCAGGTGCAACTTCTGTGCACTTTCAAGTTATTTTCTCAATTTGAACACACAACAACAACACAGGGCTGAGCCACTTTAAGTCAAAAGCTACTCACCAGTCCCAGCAGTATTGTTATTAAAATCATATTCATCCCGTAAGTCCTTCCCATCTTCCCGAGAGGAGCGGTTTGACCGGAGGAGCCAAAGGGGTGACACGCTCACAGGTTTCCAATCGGACAAAAGTGGCCGACCATGCTAGAAGGAAAGCAAGCCCTCCGCGACGTCAGACCGGGGGTCCGCAAACGCTGTCAGTGTGCAGCTTCCACTCGGAGGGGCCCATTGGATGTTTGCTTCTTGCGCGCGCTCTGCTCTTGTGACACCGGCTCGCAGCTCCAAGGCTTCCTCACCCTTGACCACGCCCACTACATGAACACACACTCACACAGATACGGGTTTTGATAGCTAGGAAACGAACCAACTTTCTGAATAGCACATATACACAGATGCTAGTTTTAATGCTAAAACCCTCTTAACTTTCTCAAATATGCACACATAGGAAAATAGTTTTCATATAATAATGGGACCAACTTTCTCAATGTCACTTGAAATGTAAATTCACATGTATAACAGAACATTTGGCGTTCCACAGGGTTCAATTCTGGAGCCTCTGCTGTTTTGGTGTTTGGTCGTCCCCTGCATGGACTCCTTTCTTTCATTCTTTCGTTTCTATTTTTTTAACCGTCCATTAATCTGTGACTTGAAAATCCCCGGGTTGCCCCGTGGACAAAACACTGACGCCTTCATGCATTGGGGAGGACACAACATGAACATTCTGTTGAATAATGTGACACCTGAGGCGAAAATATTGGCTTGATATAAAACGAAAAACGCGCTCCATGGGTTCAGATCATGACTAAACACGCTGTCCCGTTGAAGAGGAAAAACGACGTTGGGTTCAAATGCTGGAGGAGCTGCGAGTTTGCCGTCTTCCCAGCAGGACACGCTACTAGTTGATACACGGCAAGATAATCAAGCTCAATTATCTCCGCTCGTCTTTTGAAAGTCCCTCATCTTGTGCAATGTTGGCACGCGAGAAAAACATTTCATGTGACCTTTAAGGTCATATTCTCACGCTTGCTTTTTTGGCCGCATTTGGGGTTCAAATCTGATCCGGTGATCGCAAACAGCTGGATTACCTCTGCATCCGTATCAGTGCATTAAAACAAGATGGCCGCGGCTCACGTTGCCATCGTGGCATTGTTGACGCCGCAGTGACCATCTTGTCAAGTGGACAGAGGACGGGTGGTCCACGAGGCGTTCACTGTCCCCTCTCAGGTTCCAATCAGGGATTGCTTTCCAGGTGAGCAGTCCCGTTGAAAGGAAGTGTGTGTGTGTGGTCTAACCTTGCTCAATTACTTTTGAGTCCATAAAAAAAAAAGTCCGGTCTTTAGGTTAGAATTACATTGAAGTGAACTTCACATGACAATGACATTCTTTTTTTCTTACGGCCGAGCAAAGAGTCTAAATTAATGATGTCGCTCATGCATTTTTGCTGATGTACCGACAGTGACATGGATTTTCTCTCTGTGCGTCTGTTCCTCTTTGCATTCATACATTATTTATGCTATACAGCCACAGGAACGCCAGCTTCCGCTCGTTTGCAGTCCTCCGCCTTTATATGCTTGCTCAGAGTAAATCACATAAATGAAAACGTGGCATTCTAATGCTGGCAGTATTTGAACTCGGAATGCGTTCAACCAGGAGTCGTAATTTGACAGCTATTGTCTATTATTCAACCTTGTGTTGAGGGGGGACTTTTTGGGGGGCTTTTGTCAGTGACTGAGTCTTTTGTATTGATCAGATATGAGAAGGCACGGTTCAAATGGGAAATGTGTTTAGCCTCGGGCACTTTTGGCTTTCAATGCAGTCATTATGGATCCATCCAGGGACTTGGAGATATGCTTGATATGGTGCAAATGTTCGCTCACTGACACACAGACAGATAAGAAATTGAAGATAGTTCTGTCACATCTTTATTTTATTTTTTGGGGGGGCAGTGACTAATTGAGTAGCCGTGCAGTGAACTCAGAGGGAAAGGGGTCGAGCCCTAACGTGAATAGTTTTCTATCTATCTATCTATCTATCTATCTATCTATCTATCTATCTATCTATCTATCTATCTATCTATCTATCTATCTATCTATCTATCTATCTATCTATCTATCTATCTATCTATCTATCTATCTATCTATCTATCTATCTATCTATCTATCTACTGTGCTTTTTTGCGGGATAAATCAACTGTTTCATCTGTAATACAATACAATGTCGCCCCCTGGCGGGAGAGATCCGCAGCTACGCCATTTAAAGTCTGTATCACACAAGACTCATCCTTGTATGTACGTATGCAGACAATTGTTCATTATTTGTTGCATTTGTCAGTGCGGCAATGTTTTTATAGGTTGTGAATTGGCCTTGCATGTCGCCGTGGCACTTGATTGATTGTTTTTTCCTTTGACACATTTCAGGTTGAGCAGACAGCCCCAGTGGCCTAATGGAGAAGGCACTGGCCTCCTAAGCCAGGGATTGTGGGTTCGAGTCCCATCTGGGGTGCTGCCACCAACGTCTGTGTCTTCCTAACCATCTTTGATGCCTTACTTCCGTTGCTGACTAATTGAAGTACATTCCCTCTGATTTGACTTAATACAAGAGCCCAAAAATAGTGCACTCTTTTCTAATTGTGGAATAAAAGTAGTGGGGTCCAAAGTGATATTTTCTCATAGGATCTACCCTCAACTTAACCTCAGATGGTTTCAGCTAATGCTGTTGATAAACTCGGCAGTGGACCTGCCAAAATGGCCGCGGTGGACCTCCTCCAAACTCCCCGTCGGCTTTCTCCACTGGAAGCCGAGCTTCCTGTCAAATGGACAGCACGCCAAGAATCCACCAGTGCGCTTTTGAAGGTGAGCACATCAAACCCAACAGTGTAATCCAAGCCTTTGTTGACCTCTAAACACAGACATTAAATGGGATAAGATGCTGGTTGGATAATGACATAGTGTGACTCCGCACATACCAAGCAGCTGTATATACTATCAATATTATGGGTTGTGGGATGTCGGACTGTGAATTGGAGTGCGTATGCATGCAAGCGTCATCATCCTGCAACATGCATCCGTACATATAGCCTTCTATAAAGTCGCACTTTCGTCTTGTTTCTCAGGTCAGTCGCTTGTCAGAGCTTCTGCCCGCTTGGTGGATGACTGCACGAGGTAGGTGTCACTCTCGCTGAGAAAGTTCTGACCGTCAGTTCCCCAATGGCGCCGCACAGGGTTTTAATATGAAAGCAATGCAGTGATACAGTAAATGTTTGCTAATTTGTCTGTTTTTATCTCATGAGGGACTCCAAAATGCACAATATCATAATAATAATAATAATAATAATAATAAATGCAGTTTTCAGAAATGTAGAACTGGATTTCCTCTGTCAGTCAATTATTTAGATTCTTTTTTTCAAGTAATACATTAAAAAAAATGAATTTCTTTATAACAAAAAAGGTTTTCATTCAAAATTTACTCTGCAGCAAATCTGAAGGCAATAAATGAATAGAAATTTTGAAGATTGTTATTAAAAAAAACTGAAAAATGTGTGAGTTCGACCAATCAAATCCAGGTATTTTATTCCAATTCTATAATTCAGGGATTCTTTTTTTTTAATCCATCAGAGTACATTTATTGAGTACAGTGTAGTTGTATTTAACTTTTACATGCATAGTGTAATCAGAGAATTGTTTGAGAATACATTGCACATATTATTATTAGTATTCATACTGAAACGCGGAGATACAGCGTTCAGCTGTTTTTCACCTTTTCAAATCTCCAGATTTTTTTCTGGGTGTGGCTAAGAAGGCGCCCCTCCCTTACTACACAAAAACTTGAGCACCTTCGTGCACATTAGCGGTTATCCAACACAATTGCTACATGCAGTTGCCTAAACCCCAAAAAATGCATTTTCCCTTTACATTGTCCACTGCCGTGTCCTCTTTAGAGCGCTTTGTTGTCTGCTGTGAGTGCACACTCATCACAGAGAATGTGGCCCGGAACTGTTTTGTTTATTTAAGTACTGTTTATATTGAACTTTTATCAATTTATTTGAATTAAGTCGTTATTTACGTTCATTTTTATTTTATTTTACTGTATTTAGCTAATATAATTTTAATATTTATATTTTAATATATAATATTTTTTTATAATTAACAGTGCATAATGTTACACTGGCTTACTATACTTAGAAATATACAATAATAATATATAACTATATTTTTTAGTAATAAAACCTCTACCATATTTGTAATGTATGTACAATGAAACTGTATTAAATGTTGGTGTAAAATTTTGAGAACAACTGCTATAATATATATTGTAAAGTATAGACAGTATTTGCACCGCCTCCTACAATGAATAGTCATCACATGTACAGTACATGGAAGAATGTGCACCATATAAACCTCAATGTCACAATGTCACACACTTGCAGACAGTCAACACACACTCACACACACACAGGCGCCACTCGTACTTCCGCCGAATGTCAATCCAATATTAATCTTCCTCACCCTTGGATCAGGTCTTGGATGGTGTTTTGGAAATAAATCATTCTGTTTTCACATACAACTTCAGTGTTCCAGTCCAGTGTCGCATCCACGAAATGCGCCGCGGCCACCGTACAACGCGTCATTAACATCATCGCACTACAAACATTTTCTCAATTAAATAAAAAGAAAAATAAATACATAATTGTAGCCAACAAATAACAAACATTTGAAATGCATTTTATGGCGCAATGACAAGTTCATTTTTATTGAAATGTGCTTCTATCTATCTATCTATCTATCTATGAAGCTAGCTTGCTAGCTATGAAGCTAGCAAGCTATCATGGTAGCAGTTTAGCTATTAAGCTAAATAGCTATCAAGCTAATGGTCTATCTATCTATCTATCTATCTATGAAGCTAGCAAGCTATCACGGTAGCAGTTTAGCTATTAAGCTAAATAGCTATCAAGCTAATGGTCTATCTATCTATCTATCTATCTATCTATGAAGCTAGCTATGAAGCTAGCAAGCTATCACGGTAGCAGTTTAGCTATTAAGCTAAATAGCTATCAAGTTAATGGTCTATCTATCTATCTATATATCTATCTATCTATCTATGAAGCTAGCTATGAAGCTAGCAAGCTATCACGGTAGCAGTATAGCTATTAAGCTAACTAGCTATCAAGCTAATGGTCTATCTATCTATCTATCTATATATCTATTTATCTATCTATCTTTCTTTCTTTCTTTCTTTCTTCCCAAAAATGAATTAACCTCAGTTGGCCTGATTTAAATGTGACATTTCAATGTCCACAACTCTTACACACTCGCCATCCCTGTCGCCGACTGTCAAATGAGGGATACACACTTCCAGCACGCGACACATATTGACACTCCAAACATGCCCAGGGTGAGATTTCACTGGCCCAAAGCCTGCTGCCACTATGTTTAACTTTTAGACATACTCTAAGATGTCAATTCAGACGAAGAGCTGACGGAGGGGGGGGGGAATCTTCTATCATCTCCAGCCATGTTCTTGCACGTTCTTGTGTCATCACACTTTTTGATGCTAGCTGTAGCTGAAAAAGATGATGAAGGACCACAACGAGCAGACCTACTGGCAGGAGACGGGCCGATGGGCGGCCCACGAGGAGAGTTTCGACCCCCAGTCCGGTGTGTGGGCGTCCTCGTATGTCTCGTACCTCACCTTCAAGAGCCTGGTCCAGCTGCGACGCTCCATGAACACAGGTCATCTCGTGACTAAGCACCAAAGCATAAATAATAGCAAAATGGTCATCAACAACCAACGATACGTCCACATTCTTCTGCATCCAGGTGTGATGCTTTTTGACTGCGTGGAGAAAACCTTGGACGGCATCGTCGAGAAAATGGTTGCTGAGATGCTCAAGCAGAAGCAGATCAGGCCTGGAGACCAAGAGGGGGTCATGAAGTGTCTGCTCCAGAACCGCAGGTAGACTCTAAAACAGCATAGGGAACGGATCCACTTACTCTGGGACTAATAATGAGCTAATTCTGTACTGAAACCACTTTCCTCATTTGCTCCTAAAAAATAAATATTAAATATTACCAGTGTCCCAAAGACGTATTTATACGTTTGTTTGTTTTTAATGCTAGAGCATACAGAAGGCTTTGATGCAGCTTCTGAACTGAAGAGAACAGTTGAAGCAATGGTAGTTATTACAAAAACGGCCAGCAGGTGGCAGCAGAGTATAAGAGATCAGCCAGGGCCATGTTTGTTTTCAACAGATTTGTGAATTATGATGAAACTTATTATATTCTAATGCTAATTGCTGCAAAACAGAAACAGATAGAAATATACGTATTTCCGTGATGAAAGAAGAGACTCTAATCTTTCTTTTGATAGGTTCCATGTTTTTGTGCTAATCGAACATTGGATATTCTGTGGGCCTTGCAAAATCAGTCAAAATCCAGTAAAAGAGCCGGGAGCAAAGCGGGTTGCTTCAGTGAAAATGGCTGCGAATGAAGGAGTTAAATGTTTACTATCTAGAAGTGCTGTCACTATTGAATATTTTTAGAATCGATTAATCTACCGATTATTTAATCAATTAATCGGATTAATTTTAATCTTGCATTAAAGTGTGTTACAAAAAGGTTATTTGATTACTGTGGTTATTTTGTACTTCATTTTTGTATAGTGATTTTAAAAAAAAAAAGAAGAAGAAGGAGGAATCGATGTTGTACTATGTTATCGGTTCGGTCATTGTTTTCCAAAGTAAAAACAGATGTTTGCAAATGTCTCATTTTGATTTAAACACAGAAGATAATCATTCTTCTTTTATGAAGAATTACTGTTGATATGCTGAAATTAGAGGATTTGGACAATTTTAAATGGAAAAATGGCTCCAATTGATTACTCGGTTATTAAAGTAGTTGTCGATTAATTTGATAATTGATTACTTGTCGATTAATTTTGACAGCTCTACTATCTAGTCTCTTCTCAACCTGGTGAAGAAGGGCTTACTTGTAAAACTCCAAAACATTACAGTGGATTAACTTTCTACGAAACTGAAATCGAAGGTTTTATAGCACACTGATTTCTATCTCATATCCCACCAACAAGTCGATACAATAACATTGTTGTGGACTGCTGTAATGCAGGGATGAATGAAGAAGAGCTCTTCTGGTTCATTTTCGGTTTCCTCCCCGCAGCCAACAAGCTGATCCGGAGAGTCAAACCCTGACTGATGGAGCGGATCTCCGCAAGTTTTCCGTCAAGGAAAGGGTAAGATGCCATGATGTGATATGCGTGTGACTTTTTTTTTTTTGTAATCTGACTGACTAGCAAACTAAACCACAAACTCATCCAAAATCTAGTAACTTGAATTGATCTTTTGTTAATGAATGTTTCTGTTTTGCACAGAGGGATGAATCTGACCGTGTCGAGGCTTCGATGGTGTTAGTAGGTGGGAAAGTCTTACTTCACTGTCCTACAGTTTTGAAGTAAATCTGTTACACGCTTTGTAGAAAATAGTGGAAGCAGCAATAGAAAAACGAAATTAATCGCGATTCATTATAGGAAAAAAATGTTTTCGTCTTAACAGCACTCCGGTACATTAGTGCCTTCATCAGACTGACATCCTGATGTTTGCAGCAGGAGCTTTAGACTTTCTGGAAAAACCTGCGGTGGTTTTTGTGCGTCTGAAAGAGGCGGTGCCGCTCGACTCGGCCTTGGAGGCTCCGGAGCCGGTACGCTTCGTCCTGATGCTGATCGGACCCAGCAATGCCGATATGGATTACCACGAGACTGGCCGAGCCATGGCGGCGCTAATGGCTGATAAAGTGAGTCTAAATTCTCTTCCGGATCTCCCTTCGTGCTTCATGAGGTGGTTATCAAGCTAGTCTCAGGTCCTAAATTTGGCAACTTAAGTCTGACTCAAGTCACGTCAAGTCTCCTAATATCTTCATTAACTCATTCACTGCCATTGACGGCTATAAACGTCAAAAATTCATTCAAACTATTTATATTAGTTTAACTTTTTTTTCCGCTTTTGTTAACAAGAGTATAAAAATCTAGATTTTTTTAATTGTACATTTAGAACAGACATAAAATTTGTCGTTAATCGTGAGTTAATTAGTAAAGTCATGCGATTAATTACGATTAAAATTTTAATCGCCCGATGCCCCGAATTTTTAATTATCTTTTTTTTTTTTAATTCATTCGCTGCCATTGACGGCTTTAAACGTCAAAAATTCATTCAAACTATTTATATTAGTTTAACTTTTTTTTCCGCTTTTGTTAACAAGAGTATAAAAATCTAGATTTTTTTAATTGTACATTTAGAACAGACATAAAATTTGTCGTTAATCGTGAGTTAATTAGTAAAGTCATGCGATTAATTACGATTAAAATTTTAATCGCCTGACGCCCCGAATTTTTAATGATCTTTTTTTTTTTTTATTCATTCGCTGCCATTGACGGCTATAAACGTCAAAAATTCATTCGAACTATTTATATTAGTTTAACTTTTTTTTCCGCTTTTGTTAACAAGAGTATGAAAATCTAGATTTTTTTAATTGTACATTTAGAACAGACATAAAATTTGTCATTAATCGTGAGTTAATTAGTAAAGTCATGCGATTAATTACGATTAAAATTTGAATCGCCTGACGCCCCGAATTTTTAATGATCTTTTTTTTTTTTAATTCATTCGCTGCCATTGACGGCTATAAACGTCAAAAATTCATTCGAACTATTTATATTAGTTTAACTTTTTTTTCCGCTTTTGTTAACAAGAGTATAAAAATCTAGATTTTTTTAATTGTACATTTAGAACAGACATAACATTTGTGATTAAGTTAACTAGTGAAGTCATGCGATAAATTACGATTAAAAATGTTAATCACCCGTCACCCCTAATTTTTTAATAATCTTTTTTTTTTTTTTATGAATTTATGGCAGTGAATGAGTTAATATCACGACTGTCTCTATTTCTGTCCGCCAGTTGTTCAACCAGGCGGCGTCCCGAGCCAAAAGCCTCCGAAACTTGACTGAAGCCGTTAGCGACTTCATGGACTGCAGCATCGTCATCCCACCCACTGAGATCCAAAACGAGGCCATGCTCAACTCCATCGTCGACTTCCAGAAAAAATTGCTGAAGGATCGAGTCCACTCATCTGAGCCCGTGTTGGACAGCAAGCCAAGTCAGCGTAAGGCTACCTCACCGCCTCAGTCTTTCCCAAACTTTATTGAGAAAACTTTTTTTTTTTTTTTAAATGCTGATTTTATTCCAGCTTGCTTCTCTACCGCACCTGCGCCCGAAGACCCGCTGTCCCGCACGGGTCGACCGTTCGGCGGGATGATACGAGACATTAGAAGACGATACCAGTATTACAAAAGCGATATTACCGATGCGCTCAACGCTCAGGTCCTCGCTGCCGTCATCTTCATCTACTTTGCCGCTCTCTCCCCGGCCATCACTTTCGGGGGCCTCCTCGGTCTGTATGCAATTCTGCTGCTAACAGATGAGAGCGTGGCGGTCAACTTTCCTATTTCCTCACTTAGCGGACAAGGTGGAGGATATGATGGGCGTCCCGGAGCTTCTCATCTCCACGAGCATCCAGGGGATTATCTTCTGTTTCATTGCTGCCCAGCCTGTGCTTGTTATTGGCTTCTCGGGGCCTCTGTTAGTGTTTGAGGAGGCCTTCTATGCTGTGAGTCAGAAAAAAAAGTTCCTTATCCATATGTAAGTTCTTGAGCCGTACCATTGTTCCATTTCCACTTGAATGGCTTCTTCTTAGCTAGTCTTAATGTTGATGCTAACATGCTAACAAGTACTATTTGTAGTAGTAGTCAGGCTGATAGTAGGTTGATACTACACTTGGTGGAGAAACTCATAAATTAAATATTGGTGGCCTTCTAGAGAAAAAACTTGAATATTTGCGACATTATAAAGTCTCAAATTTGCATGAAAAAAGTCACAAATTGATGAGAATTTTTTTATGTGTTAATATTAATATATTAAATATAATATAACTTGTAATAATATATATTTATATTTTTAGAGAGGGCGGTAATATTCTGAGAAAAAAAACTTGAATATTTGCAACATTACAAAGTGGCAAACTTGCGAGAGAAAAAAACTCATAAATTTAATATTTATACGTGGCCCTAATACGCTGTCGTAAAAATCCCTTAATGGGGGAGATTATTTTTTTTCCATGTAAAAAAAACAAAACAAAAAGGTTCTTATAAATTTATAAATAAATATATATTTATTTTTTATTTTATTTTATTTTTTAAAGAAAAGATAATTAAAATTTAGGGGCATCAGGCGATTACAATTTTTAATCATAATTAATCGCAGGACTTTACTAATTAACTCACGATTAATTTAATTAATTTACTAATTAACTCACAAATGAATCACAAATTTTATATCTGTTCTAAATGTACGACAAAAAATCTAGGTTTTCATACTCTTGTTAACAAAAATGGAAAAGAAATGCTAAACAAATATAAATAGTTCAAATGAATTTTTGACGACTATAACTGTCAATGGCAGTGAATGAGTTTAGCATGACTACGAGTATCCATAAATACCACATCTTGTCTTGTTGAAACAGTTCTGCAAGTCCCAGGAGATTGAGTACATAGTCGGGCGAGTGTGGGTGGGCGTGTGGCTGGTGGTCATCGTGGTGGTCACGGTAGCGTGCGAGGGAAGCTTCCTGGTGCGCTTCATCTCCCGCTTCACCCAGGAGATATTCTCCATCCTCATCTCCATCATCTTCATCTACGAAACCTTCGCCAAGCTCGCCAGGGTAATCGTTCAGCCGTCGCTCCGGATTGCATCACCTCGAAACCATGACGCAATAGCTCTCCCGTCCCTCCAGATTTTCAAGGCTCATCCGCTGGTTCTGAATTACGACCATCTGAACGCGTCGGTGGAAAACCCCTGGCACCCAAAGGTGGAACGGACGGTGACGTTGGACAACGCGACGGGCAACGCGAGCGTTGTCGTCAACACGTTAGCGCGAGCGTACCCGAACACGGCCCTGCTCTCCATGTGCCTCATGCTTGGCTGTTTCTTTATAGCTTATTTCCTGCGCCAGTTCAAGAATGGAACTTTTCTGCCGGGAAAAGTGAGTCCCTCTTTTTACTGATTACAATCAACAAAGTTGCCATCGTTGTATTTGTGTTATAGGTCAGACGTTTGTTGGGCGACTTTGGTGTGCCCATCGCCATTTTCCTCATGATTGTTGTGGACTACAGCATCGGAGACACCTACACTCAGGTTGGCGTGGATCTTTCTACAGTTGCTGTATATTATGATATGAGTTTTTTTTTCTTATATTTATTGAAATATTCACCTTCATTTAGCAAGCGATAGCAGCAACAGTGCAACTTCAGTTTTTGTATGCCATGATTATGTTTTGGTTAAAAAAAATAAATAATTCATCTAAATTTTGCCTACATTTTTGGATTTTAATCGAAACCACAAGTTACCATTTTTGTTTCTTAACAATTATCTCATTTAACCCCTGGGCGTTATTTTATTTTGAAATGGCTTGGTCAGAACCAACAAAAAGCCAAAAAAATGGTCAAATAACGCCCAGGGGTTAATCTCAGGCAATTTTAAAGTTTAACCCTTGGGTGGTATTTGTCCCCCTGAAAACTTTTTTTTTTAATTGGAATAACTTGATCGTGACTTTTTCCTTATACTCTCTAATGTGGCCTACAACTTAACTGTGTATTAGACCGCGTGGAACCACACTGCCCCTCAGTGGCCAAACCGGGTACAACATGAACAGCGCTACAAATAAAGGCACACACAAACAAAGGCACGACAGTATAAAATAATTTAAATAAAATCGATTCTGAATCGTCCTAAATGAGAATTGCGATTCTTATGAGAATCAATTTTTTGGCACACCCCTAATATATATATATATATATATATATATATATATATATATATATATATATATATATATATATATATATATATATATATATATATATATATATGACCCACGGGTTAAAACTATATTTGTAGAAACTGGTGGTCCCAAAAGGTCTGATGGTGTCGAATCCATCCAAAAGAGGCTGGCTCATCAACCCATTTGGCGAGCACTCACCCTTCCCTGTGTGGATGATGTTTGCATGCTGCGTCCCGGCTTTGCTCGTCTTCATCCTCATCTTCTTGGAGTCTCAAATCACAACGTAAGATCGTACTGCATTATTATCTCTTTGGCTGCCAGACGTTTTCAGAAAAGGGATGCCGTGGGTGCCAGCCGATTTAAGCATTTTTGACTGATCTTTCAAGGTCCACAAAAAATTATGTACTTGGACTATGGAAACACACATACTACCAAATGAAAGATTGGACTCTCATCTTTCATCAGAAAAAAAAGTTTGTTTCTACCTTATTCCGTTTTTCAGTAATCAACAATAGAAAATGGTTAGTTTCACCTCTGTTTTGAAAAAACGTCTTTTAACGTCTTTAGCACTCATCCATAGGATTTCACTAAACGTTATTTAATGTTTTTGGCAGTCAAAGAGTTTTGTTTTGTTTTTTTAATAAAAGTGTTTACTTTCCACGCTCATGGTCTCGAATGAAACGTTCCAGCTTGATCGTGAGCAAACCCGAGAGAAAGATGGCCAAAGGCTCCGGCTTCCACTTTGACCTTCTGCTTTTGGTGGGCATGGGCGGGATCGGCGCCATTTTCGGCGCGCCGTGGCTCAGCGCCGCCACGGTGCGCTCCGTCACTCACGCCAACGCCCTCACCGTCATGAGCAAGGGAACCAAACCTGTGATCGAGAAAGTGCTGGAGCAGAGGGTCAGCGGCATCATTGTGGCGCTGCTGGTCGGTGAGTGCGACGGAGAGATGACTTTTCGGTTACACGTTAGCATGTTTACAAACATGATGAAAAAGCGAGAGCTCCATTATCTTTCTGTTTCAAGGCCTGTCCATTCTGATGGAGCCCATCCTGAAGCTGATTCCCATGGCGGCCTTGTTCGGGATCTTCCTCTACATGGGCGTCACGTCACTGAACGGCATCCAGCTGTGGGATCGTATGCTGCTTCTTCTCATCCCCAAAAAATACCATCCCAATGAGCCGTACGCCACCAAAGTAAGAGTCCTCTGTTGCCGTGACAACCAATCCCATGCCGGCAGGATTTGGGCTCGGGTTCTAACGTTACACATTGATGGCAGGTGAGTACCGGGAGAATGCACTTGTTCACCGCCATCCAGATCGTGTGCCTCGCTCTTCTGTGGATTATTAAATCCAGTCCGGCATCTCTCGCTCTTCCGTTCATCCTCATCCTCACCATTCCCTTACGCATGTTCATGACCGGGCGTCTCTTCACTGAGCTGGAGATGAAATGTGTAAGTGGGTTTTTTTTTTTTTTTAATAAAACACATTTTATCGATGTGATTGTTAAACACTTTTTATTTATTTTGTTGTTTAGTTGGATGCTGATGACGCGAAAGTGACATTCGAGGAAGAGCCGGGACAAGATGTGTACTGGGAAACTCAGATGCCATTGTAGAAATGGAGAATGGCTACTCTTAAAAACAATTTTAAACAAAATAATAATTATTATGACTCAAATTGAAGTTTGCAAGTAATTGTATTCCCATTAAAAAATGGGTACAGATTATTTCTTACTGTTGTTATTTCGGTGTGACAAATCAAATTTGTCTAGTTTAAAAAAAAAATGCAATTGGTGCATTTTCCGTCCCCATGAAAAGATATATTTTACTGAAAGTAAATAAAATAATTATTATCAAAACATCTAATTGTGGATTGTGGTGTTATTTCTAACATGAACACAAAATAAAAGTTTTTTTCTCAGTATTATGTCTTGTTTTTAACATTATTTTCATTTTTTAAAACATTAACAATACATTAAACGTGAGCAAAATCCAAATAAACGGGTGTGAGTTTTACATACAACCGAACGGTAGATGGCGCAATGTCACCTGACTGCGCACAAAGAAGAAGACATTTGTTCGTTCGTCATTGGTTGTTCTCACACGAAGACCGCGCCCCCTCGAAGATAATTTCCGGCACATGTCGCTGTTTTCATGCTTAAAACTAACTTTTCAGGAGCGACTACGTGTTTAAAACTATAAAAATGTGGTTCGACAGCACAAAATGTATTCCGTTTGCTAACTTTTCTATTGAGCCGGCACGTTAAAGTCACTTACGAGGACACCGCTGTGGTGTTTTGCGGCGACTGAAGCCGAAATGGACGCCGGTAGGTACTGTAGTGTATACAAGTCAACAACTCGAGCTACACTTAAAGATGTTTTTTCTGTTACCTTTGTGTTACGAAGCGTGGACACACGAAAATCTGTTGAAGCTTCTGAAAGCGATTAAAACAAACATCTCGGCCGGTGACCGAATGAAAACGTTCTATTCTGGTGCCAATACGCTGGACTGGAAGAAGGTGGCGTTCTCTCCTTTCTCACCCAAAGATTGCCAAGAAAAGTGGCGAGTTTTGTCGCACAAGGTGAGCCGAATTCGTGTGTATTACTGTTAGTTTTGAACACCCACAGTCGCTTTACATTTGAGCTATTGCTAATGTTTATTTTTGAGAGTCATATGTTAATGCTTTGCAGAATGTGATGGTGATTTGGTGGTTAAGGCAGCAATATGACAAAAAAAATATGTACTCAAAGCTGTTTTGTTTTTTTATCTCGTCTGAACGTACTTAATTTTACTTCTGTGTATTCTGGACCTGTTTAATTAAACACAAAGTTGATATTCTGTTCACACAAGTTAATCGTACCTTCTGCCACCTAATGGAAGATCATGTAATTGTGCTTGCCTATCGCTATAATAATTTTGGGAACATTTTCCCAAGTGACACCTGATGAATGCAAATCACTGGTTCAAGGTACTTTTTGTATAATACGCATTTTGAACTGAATTTTGTACTAACATGCACACATTCTTTTTTTTTTTCAGTTGCGCAAGGTTCGAACACTCACAGAGCTTGTTGATGAAGCTGCAGATGAACTTTCAAACACAACCACAAAGGTAAAACCTACAAATTGGGCTTTAACATGTGCCATGAATCAAATTTTAAACACGTTGTCCAAAGCCCATCCTTGTTTGGCTTCGCTGTAGTTTACAGCAGAGATTGGAACACATTGAAGACAGTAATGTGATGCATTTTTCTTTTCACTCAGAGACCCAGTGATCCGAGGATGATCTTTTACGAAGAGAACGTTTACAAATATCAGGAGCAGTACCCAAACTTGAAACGTCAAAAGCTCTTCAAACTAATTACAGATGAGTACAATTCCCTGACAGAGGAAGAGAAGGTACGCTCAAGCTTTCAATTTTTCTTGCTGTGATTGGAACATCTCATATTTTTTTTCTCTCTCCATTAAATACAGGCCCCATATGTGGAGAAGTACCAGCATGCACGTGCAGAATACAAGAGGAAGATAAGGTACTAAAATGAACAAATCATGTGACTTTGTTTAAAAATAGGTCAATAGTGATGTGACTCGTTTGTGTTGCAGGGACGAGGGCGTGCGAGAGAAAAGGAAGTGCCTTTCCAAGGAAACGCCCCAAGTATGAGAACAAACACATCTGTACATTTGTACGCTTAAACGCACACGTCATAAATAGAACGATATAAAAAATGTATATTAACAATTATCCAAAGCATATCCAAAACAATATGTTACATAAACGACTATTTATTTCTAGGATCAAAGTGAAACGAATTTGGAGGAATCCAGCCCACCTCCAAAGCCCCCAAAGTAAGACACAGAGACATGTTTTTTTTTTTAATTATTATTTTTTGTATTTATTTAATTTTTTTTTTTGCATCTTGGATTGAACTATGTTGTATGTGTAGGAGCGGTTATAACCTCTTCTGCAAAGAGCAAAAAGCGTCCATGAAGGGCATTCCCAGCAGAAACTACGTGTTCGTGTGGGCCCAACGCTGGCGCGATTTAAACGAAGAGGAGAGGAGCAGCTTTAATACGCGCTGTTTCAAGGTACGAACGCCAACTTTTTCTATGTGGACGCTGCTCATTAACTTGGAAGTATGATCCTATTAACCAATCTTGAAGATGAAGAGAGATCACGCGCAGCAGATGAAGGCATATCATTTGGTGAGTCATTTTCAAGACTCTTAACGCATTGAAAAAAAATTATCGTTTCTTAACTCATTCACTGCCATTGACGGCTATAGACGTCAAAAATTTATTTGAACTATTTCTATTAGTTTAAAAAAAATCCACTTTTGTTAACAAGAGTATGAATACCTATAATTTTTAGCTATTTAAGTCAGGTGATTGATTAATATTTAAAAAAATAATAATAATCGCCTGACGCGATTAAAAATAAAAAATTAAAAAATTATAAAAAATTGCAATTTGTAATCGTAATTGATCGCATGACTTCAGTAGTTAACTCACGATTAATCACAAATGTTATATCTGTTCTAAATGTACAATAAAAAAAATCTAGGTTTTCATACACTAGTTGACAAAAGTGGGGGAAAAAGTAAAACTAATAGAAATAGTTCAAATTAATTTTTGACGTCTATAGCCGTCATTGGCAGTGAATGAGTTAAATAGGAATATTGAGGGGAGGGGGGAAAAAATCACAAATTATTATGATTATTTTTCAAAATCATTCAGCCCAAATGAATTGTCATTCTATACGTTTGTATATTTCAGAAACGTCAATACCCTGTAAGCAATCAACATGCCAGAATCAAAGAGGATGCAAGACCCTCAGTGAGTGTCGGCCCAGCATGTTGCAAACTCACTTCTTTATCGCGTCGTACTTTTCTCACCGTCATTTGCCGCTCAGGATTCCGAGGATGAAGACATGGAGGTCAGCACCGGCGATGAAGAGGAGCTGTATCAGAGTTGCAATGAGGTCAGGATGAGAAAACACGAGTTCATATTTTGTCATTGCTGTCTATTAAAACGTGCGACGTTCATCCACAGGACGAGGACGCCGGCGATATGTGGTTTCATGTGTTTTAGATGGACGTTGCTCTCATTTGACGGGAAAGGATGTCAATTAATCCTTTGTATTTTGTCCCAAAAAAATTCTGAATACCAGCAGTGACAATGTTATTTATGCCTCTATTTTTGTTTATTAATGCAAAGATACATTTATATTGTTAATAATTGTAGTTTACTTGAAGGGCGGTATCTAAAGTTGAATAAATTAACTCATTCACTGCCATTGACGGCTATAGACGTCAAAAATTCATTTGAACTATTATTAGTTAAAAAAAAAAATCTCACTTTTGTTAACAAGAGTATGAAAACCTATCAAACATTTTTTTTTATTAAAACATATATATTTTTTGATTAATCGTGAGTTAACTAGTGAAGTCATGCGATTAATTGCATTTAAAAGTTGTTATTGTTATTTTTTTTGGTTTAAAAGAAAAGATTAAAATTAAGGGCATCGGGCGACTAAAATTTGTAATCGTAATATATTGACTATATGTGTGAAATGCAAATTATACCTATTTGTAAAAAGTTACCTTTTTTTTTCTTTGTTCTGTATTTGCTCTATTTTGTTGTAATTCCGGTGGAATGTAACTAATGTGCACTGTGTTTAATAAAGCATTACAAATAAAATAAAAAAATAAAACAAGTTGCTTAGCGTTGACTTTCCGAGTGACGCAGTGATCTATCCGAGCGTCACAAGGTGAGAAGAAGTGAAGGCGTCGCGCTGCGATCGATTGCTTCTGTCTGACCTGGCATATAAAGATGGATGCCTGCCGCAATAGGTAAATAAACGAAATCAAGACATTTTGCTAACTGGAGATTGTTTGAATCAACGGCGACATGCTTGCAAACGAGTGTACGCGCGTTTTGGCGAGATATTGAGAGAGAAACAGCCGCAATGCAGCGACGTTGACTTGGACTTTCGCTGCGTTCGGGCACCACAAATCTCGACGGCGAAAGCCATTCAAGGGAGGAAACTACAACCACTTTGGAGTCATTTTCTTTACTTTAACACGGCGAGTGTTACGGTCGAAGCTCTTTGCGGTTTGTTAGCCTGATTAGCTCGTAAGCCGCCTTGTTGTAACCTGGCATTTACAACCCTTCTACTGCTTTTCTTTGTTTTGTTCCGCCTGCTTTTTTTTTTCCTCCAAGGGGGGTGGAGGGTTCGATCCGGTCGATGCACCAGCGTCAACCCTAACGTGCTTTTTAATCGTGTTCCCCCTCAGCGCATAGACGCGGGACGTGAAAGAGAGACAAGAGAGAGAGGGCGAGGGGAAGCCTCGGAAGTGATCTGACGTCAATTTGTGAGTATTGCAGCACGTTTCATTCATGTGTTTGAGAGGCACTGGTGTCAACATCAGCCCCGGCTTCCACCAATCCCCGCAGCCCTGATTTGGCCGAGGCTTGCTGAGCTGCAGCATGACCACAGCAGCGACGGCTCATCTGGGACTTCTGGCAAATGAAAATGGAGGAGGTTTCAATGTCCAGCCTGGACAACAGCAAGCTGGAGGTGCAGTCAAGATGGGCAACAAATGCATGGGAGGGAGGGATTGGCTTTCACATCGATTTTCCTGCCGTCTTTCCAGGGCCTTGCTCAGGACATCCTGTCTGACCTGGTGGAGGATGCGTGCCTGGGCCTTTGCTTTGAGGTGCACCGGGCTGTGAAGCAGGGTTATTTCTTCCTGGATGATACGGACCAAGAAAGCATGCGGGACTTTGGTGAGATTCATGTCTGCGTAGATTCTCTGGTCCAGAATCTGCAAAATGTCGAGCGAGAGATAAAGTTTTAATTTTTTGTTTACAGATTTTACTATGACATGTCCCCCCAAAAAAATCCACCTGTTGCTAAATTTAATCCTTAATTCATAAAAAAAATCTTAAACATTACTTTGTTAAAATGGATTTTTGACGTCTATAGCCGTCAATGGCAGTGAATAACAATATTTAGTAAGTAATGTTTAGTTTAAAAAAATCCACTTTTGCTAAAAAGAGTATGAAAACCTAGAAAACCTCTTTTTTTCTGTAAATTTAGAACAGATGTAAAATTTGTGATTAATCATTAGTTACCTAGTGAAGTCATGTGATTAATTACAATAAAAAAAAATGTAATCGCCTGACGAGCCTAATTTAAAAAAATAATAATAATAAGGGGTGTTTAATCATAATTAATCGCATGATAATTTTATATCTGTTATTAATGTACACTAAAAAAATTTAGGTTTTCATAAAAAAATGAAATGAAAAATTGTTAAACTAATAGAAATAGCTCACATGAATTTTTGACGTCTATAGTCGTCAATGGCAGTGAATGAGTTAATTTATCATTTTTGTAAAATCTTGATTTGCTAGCGGAAAAACAAGGGCAGATTCACATTCAGTGCAAACATTTTTTTTTTCTTCTAGAAATTACATTCAATTATAATTTAACATAACCTTACCATCAGTAGTCACTAGGTATTGTAAGGCTCCCTCTAGTGGTTAAATGTGGTAAACACAAGCACATTTTTTGACGACCTGTCAATAGCCTCAACTGACTGTCACTCAACCCGCACCTGGCTGGCAGCTTAGCTGGTTAACAGCCAGCGGAGATGTCACTCACCAGTCCAGGCCCCGCCTTTTTAAAGCCATACACACCAAAAGTTACAGTGGAGGATGACAAAGAAAATACCTGTACCTCATATGCATTTTATTCTGTTTAATAATGCAACATTCTATTTTTATTTGATAATAAAAATAATAATAAGTAAAAAAAATTAGAACTGAAGTAGCCTTTTGGATTGAAAGTGAAACATCCTTAACATTACAACCAAAAGAAAAATCCTGTTGCCTCCTTTTATTTTTTCCAAATGTGACAATATGTCTTCCTGTTGTCTGCGCGCAAATGTGAAGAAATCGTGGACCAGCCGGGCCTGGATGTCTTTGGCCAGGTGTACAACCAGTGGAAAAACAAAGAGTGCGTCTGCCCCAACTGCAACCGAAGCATCGCCGCCTCGCGCTTTGCGCCGCACCTGGAGAAGTGCCTCGGCATGGGACGCAACAGCAGCCGCATAGCCAACCGCAGGTGAGCGCAAAAACGTCGCCACCCAAAGCATAACACATCACCACGTGTGTGTGTGTTCTCATTTTTCCAGAATAGTCACGGGTAACAACACCAACAACAAGTCCGAGAGCGACCAAGAAGACAACGACGACGTCAATGATAACGATTGGTCTTACGGCGCAGAAAAGAAAGGTTCCGCTTATTTTTATTATTTTTTTTTTTTTTAAATTGGTTTAATTGCTAAAAAAAAAAAACTTTTTTGCCCTCTCACATTTACAGCCAAGAAAAGAAAATCTGATAAGGTACTTTTATCATTCTCTTTTCTCTTTTATGAAGTCATGCCTTGAGTTTTGTGTCACTTTTTTTTTTTTTTTCTTTAGAATCCAAATTCACCAAGAAGATCCAAATCGTTCAAGCATAAGAGCAGTAAGTTGAAATCAGCACTTGACATTCTTATATGGGAGTAAAAAGTACTTAAGCTCATTTAAAAAAAAAAAAAAAAAAAAAAAAACCTTTTTCAACTGATCTTAATTTTCTCCACTAACAAAGGCTTCAGTTGTTTATTATTATTATTATTATTACGACTCTTTCCCCACAGGCATGATTGGTCCCCGACGTCGCATGGACAACCAGGAAAGCCCGCGCATGTTGATGAAAGACGAAACCTTCCCTCAATAACGACGCGGGCAACCAGCAGTACTTGAATGTGGTGAAAGTATTGCCGTTTTTTTTTTTTTTTTTTTTTTTGGTGTGGCTTATACGGTGACGACTGCTCAGACCTCCTACTTAATACTTGACAGTTTTTTGTTTTTTTTTTACTCAAATCATCGTTACAGACACTGTCTTTTTAGTCCTCTCCTTGCTGGAATCTCTCAGTAATGACGAATCATGATTTCGCTACATATGTCATTCGAAGTGTTGTAAAATGCAGAGTGCGTATTTCAGTTTAGCATTTTTTTTCTTGGAAGAAAATATCGTCAAAGGGTCACATTACTTTTCAGACAATCACTCAAAATGGTTTGTCTTCTTTTTTTTTTCTTTTCCACACCCGTGTGCATGCGTGTGTTTGAATGCGAAACAACCTCACTCACCAGCGAGTGAACATTTATTTGCGCGGGCAATTGCTGCAGAAAGCAGGTGTCGGGATGGACTTGATTTTTAGGGTTCATATGTCTCTGTATCATGTGTTTACAGTGTAAAAGGGTTGCACAAATCCTCGGTGTGATGTGATGGTGTAAATATTCCGATAGTTGAATTGCTGCTATCATGGCTCAGTTTCTTTCATCTGTCATAATAAATGATTTGTTACTTGTCTTGAATGCAACTGGGAAATTACTTTTTTTTTTTTTTGCTGCTTAGACGCTAACAAACAACAGGGGGCGCCGTCGAACCGGCAACGGTATAGAATACAGACAGAATTGTTAAATCTTACACAAGAACTATTTGTTGCTTGTTTTGATTTTAGTCCCAGAATAGATTATCAGACGAAAGAAAATAGAGAGACAAAATTTATTTTTGTGCGGGTTTTTTCGTGTGTGCAACGAACTCCTGTAAACAGTGTGGTGCTTTCAAGTGCTGCCTCCCAAATTACCTACATTAAATATTTCTCACTTATCTGACATGTATGTGTGGAAAAATAGTTGGTGGATAGGTTATAAAGGGTTGTTATATGTTTTGTGCAAAATTAGCGTCGCTGTTTTGCCGCAACAGTTAAACAAATCCAATTGTTTGCCGTGGAGATGAGCGTGAAACGGACATGTTTCCCCAAATTACTGATATTCATGAAGGCAGCATTCGACATACGAGATCTTGCCTTTAAAACACTGCCGTCACGTCAATGTTAGTTGCTTGAAAATGTTCAGACTGCGTCGGAAGGCTTCCAACATTCACCACGGTTCAAGGTTCGGACAAGTACTAGTAAACAAAACCCCGGAACTTGACACGACTGGAGTGGAGCTTCACTTTTGCTGTTGTTGACACGACACGCTGTCAAACTAAGTCAAGGTAACGCGACTGACTTTAAAACTTCGAACAGACACGTTCGGTACGTTGGAGCGACATTTTTTCTTCTTCTGGGGACTGGAAACCACTAAATGGCGACGAGGGGAAGCTTCACGGGTCCGACCATGAGCCCCAGTCTGAACCCGATGAATGTTGGACTCGTTGCCGGCTTGAGGATGCCAACTGCGGCGGGATACCCTCGCACCATGAGCGGCGCGCCGCAGTACACCCAGGTTGGTCTTTTGGCTTCGTTTTGACAATTGTATGCGGTTAAAGTCGCTTATATTTGGTTCAAGTCCACGGAATAAAAGTTAACTGGAATGGTTTATGTCCATGTTTAGAGTTTATTTTTTTTTAAATATAATGCTAAAGTAGAGGCGCGATTTGTTTGTCGTGCTTCCGCATTTGAGAAGCTCGATAGGGTTTACCGCACATTTGGAGTTTTTTTTTTTTTGCCATATGGGGTCAACGCAACATGTGGGTCTAATATCACAAAATGTTCCTTCATCAGAATAATTTTAGTCATCGTGAAAATGGAACAGAATAATAAAACTCCGCGCTCTTATTAGTGGCCAAACACTGGCACGCATAAGTACAGATCGGCTGCTTAAATGTTTTTCTTTCATTTTATATCTTTTTTTTCCATGGGTTGTTTTTCTCTATTCTTCTAACCATAATGTGTAATAATTGTTTTTGTTGTAGTTTTCAGAAATTTGAAATATATTTGCTAAACCGTAAACAAGGCAACTAGCTAACTGAATCATTTTGCTTAGTAAAATGTCTTATGCTAGCATTATTCCAAATATGTCCACCCTGTCTTTGTCCACTTTGTCAGCAAGCATTTGCAAAGTAAGGATGTTTGTTTTCAAATGTAGAAAGTCAAATTATAATGACTCAAGTGAAGTACAGATAGTTGACAAATCTAAAAGTATTTGTTCTTTTTGTGTGTGTTTGTACTTACACAAATCATGTTGAAAAGTTAATTTACCTCAAAATTCTTATGAGCTAGAGAGAAGTTATAACTATTGAAAAACTAGTTGTTTTCATGCTCAAATACAACATTGAATCATCACGATAATCATTGCTTGTGTGCTCGTCATTATCCTAAAACCCAACTTTTTCTTTCCCCCCTTCCCAGCGTGCGGGGATGTCACTCGGCAGAGTTGGGGGCCCGATGGCCTCAATGGGGGGTCAGCATCCCGGCCCCTCGTACGGCGGCCTGCCCATGCGAGCCAGCATGGGACCTCCGGCAGCCCTGGACGCGTCGCGGAAGCGCTTGTTTCATCACCACCTTCAGCAGCAGCAACAGCAAGAGGCGCTTGGAGGCCACCGGCGAGGGTGAGAGAATGTGATAAATGAAGAACTAGCGTTTTTCAAGTCCGATTGGCCAAGACTGACTGTAGGATTGCGACAGACTGATGACCTTCAATTCTGTGTCATCTTGGTGATGCACGTACAACGGTTATGGACCTAAATGCTCTGCCCATTTTTTGTTGACACCGTATTGTTTAGCAGAACAACATCCCTAATTTCGAGCTCGTCGTAGCGTCTCATGACTGCAAGACTGGCGGCTATTTTTGACTTCAAACTGCTCCGTGATGCCACACTCATAACCGCGGCAAGCCTTGAGGTGAGGCCGCCACAATGAAGCTCTTTCATGGTCTTCCCGACGCCGCTCGTACGAGACAGAGCGCTCCCGAAGTAACACAGTGTGATGAAGCCGAAATAATTGCGAAACCATTTTTCAAAACAATCTTTTAACAATGGTGTGATTAAATGAGTCAGTGGAAATTTCCGTGATTGATGATATTTTAGTTGGCTGTTAATGTGGATAATCATGTGTTGTTTTCTTCTTCTTTTAGGGCAAAAAGACGAAAGATGGCCGACAAGGTTCTCCCACAGAGAGTAAGAGACTTCTGACCCTTCCGGGAATTACTTTTGGGCATTTTCTATGGTTCTTCTCTAAAATCGTATCTTCATGTTGACTTTCTAGATCCGCGACCTGGTGCCAGAGTCTCAGGCCTACATGGACCTCTTGGCTTTTGAGAGGAAACTGGATCAGACCATCGCCCGTAAACGCATGGAAATACAGGAGGCTATGAAAAAGCCCATTGTGGTATGTAATGATATTTGTAACACACCATATCCACAATTACATTTTTTATTATCTCTGTGTGGAAAAAATACTTTGCATATTTTTTGCCGTTTAAGTATTTAGGATTTAAATAAAACAATATATTTTTAAAATAATTTTATCAAAGAAATGTAGGCCCAGTTCATCACGCGGTTACCCAAAATAGATTTTAAAAAAATCCTCAAATACTTAATTAAAATAAATAGGGAAAAAAATTGCTTTAAAGCTGCAATATGGAACTTTTAAAAAGTTTTTTTATTTGACCATTTATGACTGAAATGCCTTCTAATTAGTTCATTAACGCCTTAGCTGTTCACAATGGGTACTCCTGCAAGCCTCTGGCCAATAGTTTTCAGACTGGATTCGGGTTCGAATTTCCCGCGCCCTGTCTGCGCGGATGTGGCGTAATGTGCGTGGTGTGTATGTGCAGTTTCATTTTTCGTCAGCAGGTGGCAGCAGCGATTCGAAATGGAATATTCTACGTTCAGTAGCTTTAAACCGCTTCCCTGTGGTACACCACATATCATTGTTGGTTTCCTCCAGAATTATACCGTTTGGTGTCTTACTTACTGGTATAGTGTGAAAAATATACTTTTGTTAATATTTTTCTGCCATTTGCGGTCATTATAAAAGTAGTATCAACAAAGCGATTAATTGGTAAATTGATAAATCACTCCCCTGTCAGCTCGAATATGCTCCTGTTCACCTGTGACCCGAATGAAAATCACCACAATAGAAAATGGATGGTTGATTTGTATGAAAACAATATAGCACAATGAATCTCTTATTCATTTTAAAAGTGCACATTGAAACATATCGAAAAACTTTGGACCTAAGACGCTTCCCTGGGGTACACCACCATTCTATTTTTTGCATTTCCTTGACTTTTAACTTTGAATACCCCTAATGCAGACACATTTTCTCCTTTTTTGCGAGCTGTATAAACTATGAAATCCTAATGAGAAACAGCCCCTCAACTCTTTCGGACAACAAAATTCGATTAAATGGATCAGATTGTCTTGGTGAAGTAACTCATGACGCTTCAACAAAGGCACCAAAAAAAAAATAAAAAATCTGCTTGTAATTTTTCAACCCTTCACTCTTGATTCATCAAGCGCCAGCTCGTCTAAAAGCCGCGCTTTGCTTGTTTGTTTCCTTTTTTTCGACCGCCCAGCAAAAGCGCAAGCTGAGGATCTACATTTCCAACACGTACACCCCGTGCAAGCCCGAGGGCGAGGAGGCGGAGAAGGTGTCCTCCTGGGAGCTGCGAGTGGAGGGGAAACTTCTAGAAGAAGTAAGCCTTATACCGCTCCGTCGTCGCGCCGCTTCCCGCTCGGGCCGCTTGGCCCGGGACGGCGCGTCCAGATGTGCCTTTACTGCGCTCCGCCCCGCAACTGCAGACACACGCGGGGCCTCGCGCTCCTCCGCAAGGCGGGAATCGAAAACCGCAGGCCGTTGCATACCACCGGGCTGACATGCCTCTCCTCCCTCCATCGATTCCAGCAGCGCTCGGGGTGTCATCCGGGGCCACATGAAGGGGATGTTCAGGCACGCTTGCTCACACACCAGAAAGGATGTCGGGGAAGAAGTGAAAGAGGTCGTGTTGTGCAAACATGAGGGAGGGAGGGAGGGAGGGAAGGAGGGAGGGAGCGGGCGGGCGTGCGAGCAGCTTGTTTCTGTTTGTCTACACTTTTTATGCTTCACCACCTCCAATTTGCAACACTGCAAAAACTGGAACGAGGAATGCATGACTTCATTTCAAATGTTTGATCGATGTTAGTGTTTTCACGTCCCGTCGCGCACTCTCGTGTTCCCAGCCTGGCAAGCAGAAGAGGAAGTTCTCGTCTTTCTTTAAGAGCCTGGTGATCGAGCTCGATAAGGAGCTCTACGGGCCCGACAACCATTTGGTGGAGGTATGACATAAGTTCGCAAGCATTCCACTTTGAATGTTCAACATGTGCAACGCTTTTTCGCCAGCCCGACTTGAGCAGAAAGTGGAATTCGGCTGCAATCGTTAAGCTTTTTGGTTTGACGGGCCTCGAAAATCTCAGTTCGAAAAACATTTGATTACGACACATCAAGGTTAAAGCTGGCCTTTTCAAAATGGCTCCTGACTTGCTTTAGTTTCTAGCTAGCTCCTGAAAATGCTTGGCATTTGTAGAAAGTAGAAATCAATTAAATGATAACTTAATGATTATTATATCTGCAGAAAATACACAAACTGATTCTGATTTGTTTGATTCGCAATGTGTCATAATTATTTTTATTTTTTTTTGCAATCTGGTTGGTATTTTGACAGTAATTCAAAAATTACTAGCCATTCTGTAATTAGTCAAATATTAATTTCAATTATACTTTATTTGACAAATTTATCATTAAATTGTATCTAACATAATTAGAGCTGTCAAACAATTACAAATTTAAATCAGATTAATCACATCTTAGAATTTTTATTAATCATGAAATTAAAAAAGGCTTTTTATCAACATTTTTTGCCCGCCAAATTTGAAGAATTCTTTCGATATTTAATTACTCCTCATTTTCTATTAAATTAATTACTTGCATAATTTAAAAGGGGGGAAAAAAATGACCCCAGTTGGTCATACGCAAACATTTTATTAAATGCTTTACTTTTAAGCATGTAGTTATGGTAGTTATGTTTATTGCTCAAACACAACCTGTGCTACCTTTAACGTAACCGTCTATAATAATAATAATAATAATAATCTGCGATAATACATGATTAATGCGATCATTTTTTTGTGATTAACCAATGAGTTAGCGCTTTAACTTTGACAGCACTAAACAAAGCACTATTCTTCTTCTGGCCACAAAGTAATTGAGAATGAATCAACAGCACCTCTGCTGGTTGTAACCAAGTACTACATCAGTGTCCACAACCATTTTTTTAACAATTATTCATAATAATCAATTAAAGGCATACAATCTATACTCATAAAATATTGTAGCAAAAAAATAAAATCTACAATGTTTATATACATATATTATTTATATATTATATATATAATATATTTATTGTCCTTCAGTGGCACAGAATGCCCACCACTCAGGAGACGGACGGCTTCCAGGTCAAAAGGCCCGGCGACCTCAATGTCAAATGCACCCTTCTGCTCATGCTCGACTACCAGGTGTGTGCACGCTTTCTAGTAATTATTATTATTATTATTTTAAAATTCAAAACAATTCTGAAGTGTTTTCCTCTTTGCCGGAAAAGCCTCCTCAGTACAAACTGGATCTGCGGCTGGCTCGGCTGCTGGGCGTGCACACGCAGACGCGGGCCAGCATCATGCAGGCGCTTTGGCTCTACATCAAGAACAACAAGCTGCAAGACAGTCACGAGAAGGAGTACATCAACTGTAACCACTATTTCAGAAAGGTCGGACAAAAAAACATGCGCCCAAGCACTACTTGTTCTTTCATATGACGTGTAACTGCTTTTTTTTTTTTTTTTTAATATACGTGTAATAAATTGCAGATATTTGGCTGCAGCCGCATGAGGTTCTCCGAGATTCCCATGAAACTGGCCGGGCTGCTCCAGCACCCTGACCACATCGTTATCAATCACATGATCAGGTACGGGTGCATCGGGTTGGAATCGCCGTCTTCAATCCAGACTTTTGTGTTAACACGTGACACTATTCCGATTTATGGAGTCTGATAATGCGGCATGGCAAAATAAACAGAAGGCAGACCATATCTAATCGAAAAATTTTGCTTTGGCGCCATCTGGGGGCAATAATTAATCTTAATCGCCCATATTAACTCATTCACTGCCATTGACGGCTATTGACGTCAAAAATTAATTTGACCTATTTCTATTAGTTTAAATTTTTTTCCACTTTTGTATGAAAACCTAGATTTTTTTGTATTGTACATTTAAAACAGATATCAAATTTATGATTAATCGTGAGTTAACTATTGAAGTCATGCGATTAATTACAATTAAAAATTAGGAGCGTTGGGCGATTAAAATCGTAATTAATTGCATGACTTACGAGTTAACTCACGATTAATCACAAATTTTATATCTGTTCTAAATGTACAGTAAAATAAATTCTAGGTTTTCATACTCTTGTTAGCAAAAGTGGAAAAAAATGTGAAACTAATAGAAATAGTTAAAATGAATTTTTGACGTCTATCACCGTCAATGGCAGTGAATGAGTTAGCGGTTTTGGCGTTACATTTTTGCAAATTCTTTTTTGAAACTCACGCTCTCTTATTCACTTAAAATTTGCTCTTTTGTGTCTAGAGCAACATGTGTTACTTTGGCGCCATCTGGTGGAATCTTGTTTTTTTTCTTCTCAGCGTTTGAGAAAAACTCTTGTCTGCTGTCAAATGTGAAACTGAAATGATCTTTTTCGCAGCTACTAATAGCCCGTGTGGACTACTTGCTTGTATTTCCTAACATTCATTATTGTGATGTCACGCCAGTTTGTGTCGGTGTGTTCTTGATGCTAGCTCGCTATGCTAGCCTCATGTAACTATTTAACACGGGTTCATGATTGTGTACATGTTAGACATGGCTTAGCCTATAATCTTCTGTTTGAAAAACGTTGTCGCCACCTTGTGGCATCGATACAAACTTGCACATTTCGAGACTGTAAATCCAGGCGTTGTGTTTGGGCAGTGTGGACCCCAACGACCAGAAGAAGACGGCATGTTATGACATCGACGTGGAGGTGGACGACCCGCTCAAGAGCCAAATGAGCAGCTTCCTGTCGTCCACCACCAACCAGCAAGAAATCGCCGCACTTGAGACCAAGGTAGATTTAATTGCCGAATACAGGAGGAAAAAAAATGTATTAAACACTTTTTACTTCGCATTGGCAGATCCACGAAACCATCGAGTATATCAACCAGCTGAAAACGGAGAGAGACTTTATGTTGAGCTTCAGCAACAATCCTCAGGACTTCATCCAAGACTGGCTCAAATCTCAGTGCAGAGATCTCAAGGTGAGCATTTCGTTTTTGGTTTTCTTTCATTTTTCTAGGCATGCCACCCACTCTGTTGTTTCATCGTTTGCCTTTTTTTTTACCCTCCAGGTGATGACAGATGTGACAGGAAATCCAGAAGAGGAGAGGAGGACAGAATTCTACCAGGCGCCGTGGATGCCAGAAGCAGTCGGCAGATACGTGTACTCCAAAGTACGTCAGCATGCCGAACAATTCGTCCCCACACTCAACTTTGTCGATAACCATGGACTTCTTGGATACTTCTTTACTTTCAGGTGCAGCAGAGAAGACAAGAGCTGGAGCAGGTTCTTGGGATCAGACTCACCTAAGGAGTGAACACGTCGTCTTTAATTAGTCCAATTTCAAATGTTTACAAACCTTTCTGACATTCCTTAAATCATGCACCAAATTGGTTGAAATGCTTTGAGCCTGTTGACTTTTTATGCATTTTTTTTTGTGTGCTTATGTTTATGGTACTGTGTTTCCTACCAGCATGCTTCTTTCCAAATGGTGTCTGTTTACTTTACTTTTACTTTACTTCCTTACTTTCCTGAATGTTTACATGTTTTTATTTTTTATTTTTATAATATTACGTTATTTGAGTTAAACAAACAAATGTTGCCGGAAAATCATTGTAAGCCATTTGTGTGTGGTTTGCTTGAATCAGCTCAGCTCATCATTGAAATGTATATTTTTTTCCCCCTTTTATTTCCTTAAACATTCCATGTTCACAGATGTGCCAATTTGTTACGAATGTAATGTTGCTTACTTTTGGGGGAGGGGCTTAAATATCTGCATGTTGTTTTAACTTCAAGCAAAGTGCTGTATCTTTTATACATTTGGAGTATTTTTTAATAAACATACAGACAAATGTCACTTTATGTTCGTACTTTTCTGGATGGTGCATGGAGCTGACGTGACGCCGTGAAGGGTGCGTGTTAGGACAAGCCTCAGACACTTCAGTTGAAACTGGTGTGGCAGGTCCTGCTAGTTGTTAAATTACTCTTTGAATAGCAGCCACGTAATCAGCAAATTACACTCCATCGACAATTGTAATTATACAAAATGATACTAAGTGATAAGTTGATACCGAAAACATGCATGTTCATGTTAGATTCGTGGTCTATGTTTGGTCTAACAGACATTTTTTTCTTTCTTTCTTACTTTTCTTTTTTTTTTTTTTTTTAAATACTATTTGTGTCCTGTGATTGGCTGGCGAATATTTTTCGTGCCTTTTGAATGGGTGATTTACGGTAGCACTTATTATTCAGCGTTGCTTTTGACCAGTAGAAGGCGCTGTGGCACATCCGCGTTCATTCATCTGGAAGAAAGTGCTACACCGGAAGTAGGTCACCGTCCAGCGGATGCGAGCTTTCCAAGATGGAAGGGGACAGCACTGACAATGTAGGTTGATTTATCGACACTTTTGTACACTTTCGTCCTAGAATTGCGTTTAAACGTCGCCAGCGCGCTTCTTTTTCCTATACCATAGCAGGTTCGGTTAAATTATAACTAGTCTTACTTTGGGTGTATTAACAAAACCCGACTTCATTCAAAACAATGTTGCTCCGGGTTTGCTGTATCATTGCGGCTAGGCTAGTCGACGAGCTAGCTCGCGCTCGGTCCATTTAACGCGTCAATGTCTGCATGTCTTTTACTCTCAACGTGTAAACTACGAACTACTACACATTTGCTGGGTAGTATGTTTTTTTTTTGCGCTGTTCGTTGGTCCGCTGACTTGAACGCGAAGATAGTACGTGAGAAATCTGCTTGTCGCTAACTCACGTCGCCTTCGACATATTTTCGTCTTCGCACTCGTTCAGAAGTCACTTATTATTGATACAGTCCTGTATTTTAATATCTTTAATTGCTCTCGTTCCAATATGCAGTGTGTATATCGCTATAGACTTACTGTATCGTAATTTGTTAGTGACATCATTTTGTGTCACTGAATATTATACTTCCCATTTTGACAATAAGTTAAGCTAAAACACTCCTCGATAGTAAATAAACCAAGTGTATAACGGTAGTCACGTGGTTTATTAATTGTTTTCCAGATGGAGATGGGCGAGAGTAAAGGTGGATCAGGTCTCCGTCAGTACTACTTATCAAAAATTGAAGAGTTACAGGTAAGACGATGCCATAAAACACACACACACTCATAATTTTGCCACTTTAACCTCGTTGTTTTTGTTTTCAACAGTTGACCGTGAATGACAAGAGTCAGAATCTCAGACGATTGCAAGCGCAGAGAAATGAACTCAACGCTAAAGGTAGACTCAATGTTAATGCTAAGGTATGTCGTTTAACAGTAATAATAATAATAATCCCAAATATTTGTGTTTCAGTGCGTCTCCTCCGTGAGGAGCTTCAGTTGCTTCAGGAGCAAGGATCTTATGTTGGAGAAGTGGTCCGGGTCATGGACAAGAAGAAAGTGTTGGTCAAGGTATGTACCATACATTTTGCACACAAAAATACTTAAGCTTAGCATGTATTTATTTTCCCCTTTTTTTTCTTGCAGGTGCATCCAGAAGGGAAATTTGTGGTGGATGTGGATAAGAACATTGACATCAATGATGTGAGTATTGTGGGAGTTTATTATTCACATATCATGTCAAATAGTTTTCACATTGTCATACTTAAAATTGGAACAAATTATGTGTATTATTTTCCTTCTTTTCCTTTTGTGCTTCTCCACTTGAGGAAAATGTTATTTTAAAAAAAAAAAAAAAAAAAAAAAAAGGAAAAGGAACAAAACCAGGATTTAAATCAGTGCCACTGACACTGAAAGTTTTTTTTTTTTAAGAGACCTTAAAGTGGAACTATTACGAGATTGTTAAAATATTGAGAAACTGTACTGTACTTTTTGGGGAAAGTTTGAATATGATTTAAAAAACACACTTCAAGTGGTAAAATTTGGATAATAAAAACACTTATTACAAGAATCTTTTTAGTAGTTCATGTTTTTGTAATATTAATGAAATAAGTGGTTTTGTTAGAAAAAAATTGTGAGAAAATACAATTTCGTGATGTTATAAGAGTATATTTTAATTTACAAGGAAATTAGCATTAAATATAATATCAAAAAGAAACAATATTTGATTCATAATATGAGAAGTACAATTCACTTTCTATTTCTCTAGCTGTAAAATTTGAAGTTTGTTTACATTTGTTCAAATTGTTTTTGTAATATTATTTTAACCTAGCAAGTTTTTAGCACTTAACACAAAAAGTTATTCAGTCTTTTAACTCACTTTTAGCATTTACACACCGTAAGAAATGTTAGAATGCAGGCAATGTTGCCTCCAGGTAGAGAAGCCGCAGCCTTCTTTTCATTTTTTACTACATTTATAATTTTATGTTTTCTATTTTGTTGATGGTGACAAACATGCATTTTTTAACTTGTATTAAAAAATAATAATAATAATATTACCATGACACTATAGCACTTTGAGATGTCATTGAAAACGTGAAGTGCATTACTAAAACTATTATTCTTATTATTATTTGTCCCTTGCGTCCCAGGTGACCCCCAACTGCCGCGTGGCCCTTCGCAACGACAGTTACACGCTGCACAAGATCCTCCCCAACAAGGTGGACCCACTGGTGTCCCTCATGATGGTGGAGAAGGTTCCCGATTCCACCTACGAGATGATCGGCGGGCTGGACAAGCAGATCAAGGAGATCAAGGAAGTCATCGAGCTTCCCGTCAAGCACCCGGAACTTTTTGAAGCTCTGGGCATCGCGCAGCCCAAGGTGAGCGACCGGCGACCGGACGTTCAAAATGGAGGGGACGTTCTCTGACAAGGTGTCTTTTAGGGGGTGCTGCTGTACGGACCGCCAGGCACGGGAAAGACCCTGCTGGCCAGAGCCGTAGCCCACCACACCGACTGCACCTTCATCAGGGTGTCGGGGTCCGAGCTGGTGCAGAAGTTCATCGGGGAGGGTGAGCGCTAACGACGCTAACATCAGCGCATGCGTTCCATTTGTGGTTGAATGTGAACTTGTGACGAAAAGGCGCCCGGATGGTGCGCGAGCTGTTCGTCATGGCCCGGGAGCACGCGCCCTCCATCATCTTCATGGACGAAATCGACTCCATCGGCTCGTCCCGCCTGGAGGGGGGCTCAGGCGGGGACAGCGAGGTGCAGAGGACCATGTTGGAGCTGCTCAACCAGCTGGACGGCTTCGAGGCCACCAAGAACATCAAGGCGAGCCCACGTTTCGCTTACTTAAGTTGTTGGACCGCGCGCGGTGGTTAACGAGCTCTGCGCCGACGGCAGGTCATCATGGCCACCAACCGTATCGACATCCTGGACTCGGCTCTCCTCCGGCCAGGGAGGATCGACAGGAAGATTGAGTTCCCCCCACCCAACGAAGAGGTAGGCGCTCTCTCGGGTTCGAATCGACACTTGCGACATCGCGCCGTGGCGACGCCTTCATTTTTCAAATGTTTGCTCGCCAGGCTCGTCTGGACATCCTCAAGATCCACTCGCGGAAGATGAACCTGACGCGCGGGATCAACCTGAGGAAGATCGCCGAGCTGATGCCCGGAGCGTCGGGCGCCGAGGTTAAGGTGAGCGCTCGTTAGTGACATTTTAGCCCTTCGCTCACTGAGCCATTTTCAGCAGTAAAAAGTTCACATTTTGTCCGCAATTTATGTGATAACGTCATTATTTTTTATGAGCCATTAATACTTTTAAAAACCCTTTCTTCCACTTGCTGTCGACTGAAGATGACATCACGCGTGCTGAGGGAAAAGGTCATGACCAATCACGGCTCACCTCTTTTCTAAGTATGATGAGCAAACTGAGCCACGATTGGTCGTTACTTATTTCCTCAGCACGCGTGATGTCATCTTCAGTCGACAGCAAGTGTTAGAATGAGTTTTTCAAAGTATTAATTGTTCATTATAAATAATTAAGTTATCACATTAATTATAGACAAAATATTATCTTCTTACTGCTGAAAATGGCTCAGTGAGTCAAGTGTCCATTTAAAGGGGAAGTCAACCCCCCAAAACCTTGACAATAATGTTTTATGCACTAGTCTAAATATGACATTTTGTTTAATATTGCATTAGTGGAATATGAGTTAAGCAGCGAAATTTACCCGTTTATATCCCATCTCAGAAGGCGGCCATTTTGCCACTTGCTGTCGACTGAAAATGACATCACAGTTGCTCAGGTGTCAGGTAACAACCAATCACAGCTTCAGCTTCAGAAAACAGGTGGGCTGTGATTAGTCATTGCCTGATCCCTGAGCGACTGATGTCATCTTCAGGCGACAGCAAGTGGCAAAATGGCCGCCTTCTGAGATGGATACAAACTGGCTTCATAACTCATATTCCACAAATGTCATGTTTAGACTAGTGAGGTCACATATAACATATTATTGTCAAGAAATGTTTAAGGTTGACTTCCCCTTTAAAACGTGTGTTGCGCTTGCTGTGTGAAGGGCGTGTGCACGGAGGCGGGCATGTACGCCCTGCGCGAGAGGAGGGTACACGTCACCCAGGAGGATTTTGAGATGGCCGTGGCAAAGGTCGGTCACCTTCCATCCAAAAGCAAAATGCGTGCACGTGAAAAGTGTTGCTAACGGTTTGGTTTTTGTGTCGTGCAGGTGATGCAGAAAGACAGCGAGAAGAACATGTCCATCAAGAAGCTGTGGAAGTAACACAGTATTTTGTTCTCTTGCACACGTTGCGGCCGCACCTGCTTTTGTTCACTTTCTCATTGTTGCATTTGTCCCAAAATAAATAGATTGCCCACACACAAACATTTGATGGTTTGAAAAGTTTTATTAACAGCAAACATTTAGAAAACATCAGACAAGTATGTTAAACAATCTGCCAATCGAAACGAGGAGCAATCGGTTTTGGCACTTGCAACTCGTTGATCTGTTGCAGTTTACAATCGAAACACACACAACCGTGAAGCGGACAATTTGGCAAGTAGACGACAACGTTGACGGTCCTCAAGGGTCGGAGTCCTGCAGGTTTTAGGTTTCCCTTCTCCAACACAGCTGATTCCAAGGATTATATGATTCAGCTGTGTTGGAGAAGGGACACCTCTAAAACCTGCAGTATTCTGTCAATTGAGGACAGAGTCCTGCAGGTTTTAGAGGTTTCCCTTCTCCAACACAGCTGATTCCAAGGATTACATGATTCAGCTGTGTTGGAGAAGGGAAACCTCTAAAACCTGCAGTATTCTGTCCCTTGAGGACAGAGTCCTGCAGGTTTTAGAGGTTTCCCTTCTCCAACACAGCTGATTCCAAGGATTACATGATTCAGCTGTGTTGGAGAAGGGAAACCTCTAAAACCTGCAGTCTTCTGTCCCTCGAGGACAGAGTTTGCCCACCCCTGGTTCCGGAAGGTCTAGGAGGTCCTCAGCCAGGATACGGGCACCCACTGGGGCTCCAGTCGCACCCGCTCCAACACGGCGTGGAGCTCTGCCATGGCACTGAAGGGCTCCTCCTTGACCAGCGCGTAATCCAGCCAGTGGCCGTAGAGCTGCTCCATCCGCTCGGCCGACTGCCTCATGTCCTGGATGTCGTGCTCCTGGAACATGAAAACAAGGCACGCAGGTAAATAGCATTAGGTTGACGATCATTTTGGGCAAATTTATATTTAATATTTTTTCAAAAAAAAAAAAAAGATCTGACTATTTTAACACCATTTAATTTTTCGAAAATATTTTGAGGTATTTCATTTGCATTCAATCGCATTCCGACTGCGTAGGAGGACCCAAGTACATCATTTCCATGTAGGCCCCTTTCCCCCCGTCTGCGGTTGCTATGGCGACTCGCCAATGTGCCCACTCACCGTGATGGCGACGCTGGCGAGCGACGAGCAGGAGCTGACGGACTTCATCTCGCTGTCAAAGACGGAAGGTCTGACGAAGATGACGAAGGGCTTGAACGCGGGCGTGCGAAGAACCTTCAGCGCCTTCGGACAAATGTCGTCAAAGGGAGAAAAAAAACAAGCAAACATTCAAATTAAAAATCATGTCGTGTGTGATATGCAAACAAATTACAGTCAAAACTCCCATTTAACACGACCAGACGAATACCGGCACAAACCTCGGGTTGCACGTCCACGACGCAGGTTTTATTTTGAAGCAGGATTCTGTGAATGGACTCCAAACTGGTGCCGTATAAATTCTCTTTATACTCGCCGTATTCGATGAACCTGCAAATAACGGTTGATTTGTCGTACTTGCAGCTGTGACTAATTGGCCCAAACAAATGGTGGATGTGTGCTGCCCGGGAACTCGCCTGCCATTTTGGATGTCAGCCTCGAAAGCAGCTTTGGTGATGAAATGATATTCCACGCCCTCGCGCTCGTGAATCTTCCTGGGTCGCGTGGTGTCTTCAAACAAACACACAAATCGGACTAAACCACAATCCAATGTGCTTTTTTTTTTTTTTTTCCTTCTCTCTCTTCACGAGTGCACTCACGAGGCACGGCCAATCCGTAAAGTCTGGGATTGTCTGCGATCACCTTCTGCTTGAGCTCAGCAATGCGACTTCCCAGGGATCCTGAACACATCACAGGCAGCAGCGTTAGCCCCCTCGTGAGTGAGCGAGCGCCTTGCTGAGACGGTCGCCACCCACCAAGCAGCACGATGAGGCGGGGCCTCTCGCCGGGCCGGGGAAGATAAAGCGCCACCTCCTCGTAGATCAGGAAGTCCGCGTGAGCGCCGTCGGGAGTGCGAGGTTCGACCGGTGAACTTTGCCTCTCTCTTTTGAGATGGAAACTTCGGCGCAGGCCAGCTGTGTTCAGGTAACAGGTAAATGATAAATGTGTCGGCACATCACCAAACAATAGAAAATACACACACAAAAGGTGAACTTGGGAAAGATTTCCCCACGAGAAGGCAGCTGCGACCTTTAAATTAAAAGAAACTACTAAACGAGAGGATTTCTTCAAACTTGCCAAAGTTATGCAGTGCCGACGCCCCTGCTCGCTCGGCACGCAGAAGACATGGTTGTTGTTTTTTTTTATTTTATTTTTCTAGAAAAAAACGCCTTACTAGAATGTTTTTGTTTTTTTTCTTCACATGGTCGTTTTTTGGAGAGAATAAAAATCCTTAATACATGGTTGTTTCTGTTGTTTTTTAAACGCATTACTACATTACACTTACTACATTTTTTTCTATACTTTCCCCTTCCCCCCCCCCTTTTTTTTTTTTTTTTAGAAAAACGCCTTACTATATACATGGTCCTATTTTTGGTGAAAAAAAACCCCACCTTGCTACATGGTCATTTTTTGGGAGAAAAAAAACGCCTTACTATACATGTTTTTTTTTCTATACTTTTTTTTTTTTGACCAAAAAAAAACACCTCACTGTACATGGTCGTTTTTTTAAAGAAAAAAATGCCTTACTATATATGTTTTTTTGAGGGGGAAGAGCTTGTTTTTTTTTCTATACTTTTAATTTTTTTTTTATTTTTTAGAAAAACACTTTACTATATACATGGTCTTATTTTTGGTGAAAAAAACCCCACCTTACTACATGGTCATTTTTTGGGAGAAAAAAAATGCCTTACTAAATGGTAATTTTTTGGGAGAAAAAAAAATGCCTTACTATACATGGTCGTTTTTTTTTTTTTTTTTTTTTTAAAGAACGCCTTACTATATACATGGTCGTTTGTTTGGAGAGAAAAAAATGCCTTACTGTACATGTTTTTTTTCTATACATTTTTTTTTTTGGAAAAAAAAAAGCCTTACTGTACATGGTCGTTTTTTTTTAAAGAAAAAAATGCCTTACTATATATGTTTTTTTTGGGGGGGAAGGGCTTGTTTTTTTTCTATATATATATATTTTTTTTTTGAAAAACGCCTTACACCTTATTACATGGTCCTATTTTTGGTGAAAACCCCCCCCACCTTACTACATGGTCATTTTTTGGGAGAAAGAAACGCCTTACTGTACATGGTTTTTTTCTATACTTAAAAAAAAAAAAAAAAAAAAAACGCCTCACTGTACATGGTCGTTTTTTTTTTTTAAAGAAAAATATGCCTTACTATATATGTTTTTTTGGGGGGGGAAGAGCTTGTTTTTTTTCTATACTTTTTTTTTAGAAAAACACTACTATATACATGGTCCTATTTTTGGTGAAAAAACCCCACCTTACTACATGGTCATTTTTTGGGAGAAAAAAAATGCCTTACTATACATGGTCGTTTTTTTTTTTGTATGTTTTTAGAAAAAAGAACGCCTTACTATATACATGGTCGTTTTTTTGGAGGAAAAAAAAACACCTTATTACACGTACACATGGTCATTTTTTGGTGAAAAAAAACCACCTTACTGTACATGTTTTTTTTCTATACTTTTTTTTTTTGAAAAAAAATGCCTTACTGTACATGGTCGGTTTTTTTAAAGAAAAAAATGCCTTACTATATATGTTTTTGTTGGGGGTAAGGGCTTGTTTTTTTTCTATATATATATATATATATATATTTTTTTTTTTGAAAAACACCTTACACCTTATTACATGGTCCTATTTTTGGTGAAACCCCCCCCACCTTACTACATGGTCATTTTTTGGGAGATAAAAAATGCCTTACTATACATGGTCGTTTTTTTGGAGAGAAAAAAACGCCTTACTGTACATGGTGTTTTTTTTTTTTTTTTTTTTTTTAGAAAAAAGAACGCCTTACTATACATGGTCGTATTTTGGGTGAAAAAAACCCACCTTACTACATGGTCATTTTTTGGGAGAAAAAAAATGCCTTACTATACATGGTCGTTTTTTTTTTTTTTTTTTTAAGAAAAAACGCCTTACTATATACATGGTCGTTTTTTGGAGGGAAAAAAACACCTTATTACACGTACACGGTCATTTTTTGGTGAAAAAAAACACCTTACTACATGGTCATTTTTTGGGAGATAAAAAATGCCTTACTATACATGGTCGTTTTTTTGGAGAGAAAAAAACGCCTTACTGTACATGGTCGTTTTTTTTTTTTTTTTTTTTTTTTAGAAAAAAGAACGCCTTACTATACATGGTCGTATTTTGGGTGAAAAAAACCCACCTTACTACATGGTCATTTTTTTGGGGAAAAAAATGCCTTACTATACATGGTCGTTTTTTTTTTTGTATGTTTTTAGAAAAAAGAACGCCTTACTATATACATGGTCGTTTTTTTGGAGGAAAAAAAAACACCTTATTACACGTACACATGGTAATTTTTTGGTGAAAAAAAACCACCTTACTGTACATGTTTTTTTTCTATACTTTTTTTTTTTGAAAAAAAATGCCTTACTGTACATGGTCGGTTTTTTTAAAGAAAAAAATGCCTTACTATATATGTTTTTGTTGGGGGTAAGGGCTTGTTTTTTTTCTATATATATATATATATATATATATATATTTTTTTTTTTAAAAACACCTTACACCTTATTACATGGTCCTATTTTTGGTGAAAACCCCCCCCCACCTTACTACATGGTCATTTTTTGGGAGATAAAAAATGCCTTACTATACATGGTCGTTTTTTTGGAGAGAAAAAAACGCCTTACTGTACATGGTCGTTTTTTTTTTTTTTTTTTTTTTAGAAAAAAGAATGCCTTACTATACATGGTCGTATTTTGGGTGAAAAAAACCCACCTTACTACATGGTCATTTTTTGGGAGAAAAAAAATGCCTTACTATACATGGTCGTTTTTTTTTTTTTTTTTTTAAGAAAAAACGCCTTACTATATACATGGTCGTTTTTTGGAGGGAAAAAAAACACCTTATTACACGTACACGGTCATTTTTTGGTGAAAAAAAACACCTTACTACATGGTCATTTTTTGGGAGATAAAAAATGCCTTACTATACATGGTCGTTTTTTTGGAGAGAAAAAAACGCCTTACTGTACATGGTCGTTTTTTTTTTTTTTTTTTTTTTTTAGAAAAAAGAACGCCTTACTATACATGGTCGTATTTTGGGTGACAAAAACCCACCTTACTACATGGTCATTTTTTTGGGGAAAAAAAATGCCTTACTATATACATGGTCGTTTTTTTTGTTTTTTTTTAAGAAAAAACGCCTTACTATATACATGGTCGTTTTTTGGAGGGAAAAAAAACACCTTATTACACGTACACGGTCATTTTTTGGTGAAAAAAAAACACCTTACTACATGGTCATTTTTTGGGAGATAAAAAATGCCTTACTATACATGGTCGTTTTTTGGAGAGAAAAAAACGCCTTACTGTACATGGTCGTTTTTTTTTTTTTTTTTTTTTTTTTAGAAAAAAGAACGCCTTACTATACATGGTCGTATTTTGGGTGAAAAAAACACACCTTACTATATGGTCATTTTTTGGGAGAAAAAAAATGCCTTACTATACATGGTCGTTTTTTTTTTTTTTTTTTAAAGAAAAAAGAACGCCTTACTATATACATGGTCGTTTTTTGGAGGGAAAAAAACCACCTTATTACACGTACACGGTCATTTTTTGGTGAAAAAAAACACCTTACTACATGGTCATTTTTTGGGAGATAAAAAATGCCTTACTATACATGGTCGTTTTTTTTGGAGAAAAAAACGCCTTACTGTACATGGTCGTTTTTTTTTTTTTTTTTAGAAAAAAGAACGCCTTACTATATACATGGTCATTTTTTGGAGGGAAAAACAACACCTTATTACACGTACACGGTCATTTTTTGGTGAAAAAAACACCTTACTACATGGTCATTTTTTGGGAGATAAAAAATGCCTTACTATACATGGTCGTTTTTTTTTTTTTTTGAAAAAAGAATGACTCACTATGGTCGTTTTTTTGGAGAGAAAAAAACGGCTTACTATACATGGTCGTATTTTGGGTGAAAAAAACCCACCTTACTACATGGTCATTTTTTGGGAGAAAAAAAATGCCTTACTATACATGGTCGTTTTTTTTTTTTTTTTGAAAAAAGAACGACTCACTATGGTCGCTTTTTTGAAGAGAAAAAAACGGCTTACTATACATGGTCGTTTTTTGGTGAAAAGAAACCCACCTTACTACGTGGTTATTTTTTGGGAGAAAAAAAATGCCTTACTATACATGGTCTTTTTTTTTTTTTTAGAAAAAAGAACGCCTTACTATATACATGGTCGTATTTTTGGAGAGAAAAAAACGCCTTACTGTACATGGTCGTTTTTTTTTGAAAAAAGAACGCCTCACTATGGTCGTTTTTTTGGAGAGAAAAAAACGGCCTACTATAGATGGTCGTTTTTTGGTGGAAAAAACCCCACCTTACTACGTGGTTATTTTTTGGGAGAAAAAAAATGCCTTACTATACATGGTCTTTTTTTTTTTTAGAAAAATGAACGCCTTACTATATACATGGTCGTATTTTTGGAGAGAAAAAAACGCCTTACTGTACATGGTCTTTTTTTTTTTTGAAAAAAGAACGCCTTACTATACATGGTCGTATTTTGGGTGAAAAAAAACCACCTTACTACATGGTCATTTTTTGGGAGAAAAAAAATGCCTTACTATACATGGTCGTTTTTTTTTTGAAAAAAAGAACGCCTCACTATGGTCGTTTTTTTGGAGAGAAAAATGAACACCTTACTATATACATGGTCGTATTTTGGGAGAAAAAAAATGCCTTACTATAACATGGTCGTTTTTTTTTTTTTTTTTAGAAAAAAGAACGCCTTACTATACATGGTCGTATTTTGGGTGAAAAAAACCCACCTTACTACATGGTCATTTTTTGGGAGAAAAAAAATGCCTTACTATACATGGTCGTTTTTTTTTTTTTTGAAAAAAGAACGCCTCACTATGGTCGTTTTTTTGGAGAGAAAAAAACATCTTACTATATATACATGGTTGTTTTTTGGAGAGAAAAAAACGCCTTACTGTACATGGTCGTATTTTGGGAGAAAAAAAATGCCTTACTATAACATGGCCGTTTTTTGTTTTTTTTTTTAGAAAAAAGAACGCCTTACTATATACATGGTCGTATTTTGGGGGGAAAAAACCCACCTTACTACATAGTAATTTTTGGGGAGAAAAAAAATGCCTTACTATACATGGTCTTTTTTTTTTTTAGAAAAATGAACACCTTACTATATACATGGTCGTATTTTTGGAGAGAAAAAAACGCCTTACTGTACATGGTCGTTTTTTTTTTTTTTTTTTTTTTTTTTAAAAGAACGCCTCACTATGGTCGTTTTTTTTGGAGAGAAAAAAACGGCTTACTATACATGGTCGTTTTTTGGTGAAAAAAAACCCACCTTACTACGTGGTTATTTTTTGGGAGAAAAAAAATGCCTTACTATACATGGTCTTTTTTTTTTTTTAGAAAAATGAACACCTTACTATATACATGGTCGTATTTTTGGAGAGAAAAAAACGCCTTACTGTACATGGTCTTTTTTTTTTTTAGAAAAATGAACACCTTACTATATACATGGTCGTTTTTTTGGAGAGAAAAAAACGGCTTACTATACATGGTCGTTTTTTGGTGGAAAAAAACCCACCTTACTACGTGGTTATTTTTTGGGAGAAAAAAAATGCCTTACTATACATGGTCTTTTTTTTTTTGAAAAATGAACGCCTTACTATATACATGGTCGTATTTTTGGAGAGAAAAAAACGGCTTACTGTACATGGTCTTTTTTTTTTTTTTTTTTTTTAGAAAAAAGAACGCCTTACTATACATGGTCATTTTTTGGGAGAAAAAAAATGCCTTAGTATACATGGTCGTTTTTTTTTTTTTTGAAAAAAGAACGCCTCACTATGGTCGTTTTTTTGGAGAGAAAAAAACATCTTACTATATATACATGGTTGTTTTTTGGAGAGAAAAAAAACGCCTTACTGTACATGGTCGTATTTTGGGAGAAAAAAAATGCCTTACTATAACATGGTCGTTTTTTGTTTTTTTTTAGAAAAAAGAACGCCTTACTATATACATGGTCGTATTTTGGGGGGAAAAAAACCCACCTTACTACATAGTAATTTTTTGGGAGAAAAAAAATGCCTTACTATACATGGTCGTTTTTTTTTTTTTTTAGAAAAAAGAACGCCTTACTTTGTACATGGTCTTTTTTTTGGAGGGAAAAAAAACACCTTATTACACGTACACGGTCATTTTTTGGTGAAAAAAAAACACCTTACTACATGGTCATTTTTTGGGAGATAAAAAATGCCTTACTATACATGGTCGTTTTTTTGGAGAGAAAAAAACGCCTTACTGTACATGGTCGTTTTTTTTTATTTTTAGAAAAAAAGAACGCCTTACTATATACATGGTCGTATTTTGGGTGAAAAAAACCCACCTTACTACATGGTCATTTTTTGGGAGAAAAAAAATGCCTTACTATACATGGTCGTTTTTTTTTTTTTTGAAAAAAGAACGACTCACTATGGTCGTTTTTTTGGAGAGAAAAAAACGGCTTACTATACATGGTCGTTTTTTGGTGGAAAAAAAACCACCTTACTACGTAGTTATTTTTTGGGAGAAAAAAAATGCCTTACTATACATGGTCATTTTTTTTTTTTTTTGAAAAAAGAACGCCTTACTATATACATGGTCGTATTTTGGGTGAAAAAAACCCACCTTACTACGTGGTCATTTTTTGGGAGAAAAAAAATGCCTTACTATACATGGTCCTTTTTTTTTTTGAAAAAAGAACGCCTCACTATGGTCGTTTTTTTGGAGAGAAAAAAACATCTTACTATATATACATGGTTGTTTTTTGGAGAGAAAAAAAACACCTTACTGTACATGGTCGTATTTTGGGAGAAAAAAAATGCCTTACTATAACATGGTCGTTTTTTGTTTTTTTTTAGAAAAAAGAACGCCTTACTATATACATGGTCGTATTTTGGGGGGAAAAAACCCACCTTACTACATAGTAATTTTTTGGGAGAAAAAAAATGCCTTACTATACATGGTCGTTTTTTTTTTTTTAGAAAAAAGAACGCCTTACTTTGTACATGGTCTTTTTTTTGGAGGGAAAAAAAAACACCTTATTACACGTACACGGTCATTTTTTGGTGAAAAAAAAACACCTTACTACATGGTCATTTTTTGGGAGATAAAAAATGCCTTACTATACATGGTCATTTTTTTGGAGAGAAAAAAACGCCTTACTGTACATGGTCGTTTTTTTTTATTTTTAGAAAAAAAGAACGCCTTACTATATACATGGTCGTATTTTGGGTGAAAAAAAAACACCTTACTACATGGTCATTTTTTGGGAGAAAAAAAATGCCTTACTATACATGGTCGTTTTTTTTTTTTTGAAAAAAGAACGACTCACTATGGTCGTTTTTTTTTGAGAAAAAAACGGCTTACTATACATGGTTGTTTTTTGGTGAAAAAAAACATGGTCTTTTTTTTTTTTTTTAGAAAAATGAACACCTTACTATATACATGGTCGTTTTTTTGGAGAGAAAAAAACGCCTTACTGTACATGGTCGTTTTTTTTTTTTTTTTTTAGAAAAAAGAACGCCTTACTATATACATGGTCGTATTTTTGGAGAGAAAAAAACGCCTTATTGTACATGGTCGTTTTTTTTTAAAAAAGAACGCCTCACTATGGTTGTTTTTTTGGAGAGAAAAAAACGGCTTACTATACATGGTCGTTTTTTGGTGGAAAAAAACCCACCTTACTACGTGGTTATTTTTTGGGAGAAAAAAAATGCCTTACTATACATGGTCTTTTTTTTTTGAAAAATGAACGCCTTACTATATACATGGTCGTATTTTTGGAGAGAAAAAAACGCCTTACTGTACATGGTCGTTTTTGGTTTTTTTTTAGAAAAATGAACGCCTTACTATATACATGGTAGTTTTTTGGAGGAAAAAAAACGCCTTATTACACGTACACATGGTCATTTTTTGGTGAAAAAAAACACCTTACTACATGGTCATTTTTTGGGAGAAAAAAAATGCCTTACATGGTTGTTTGGAGAGAAAAAAACGCCTTACTGTACATGGTCGTATTTTGGGTGAAAAAAACCCACCTTACTACATGGTAATTTTTTGGGAGAAAAAAAATGGCTTACTACATGGTCATTTTTTTTTTTTAGAAAAATGAACGCCTTACTATGGTCGTTTTTTTGGAGAGAAAAAAACAGCTTACTATACATGGGCATATTTTGGTGGAAAAAAAACCACCTTACTACGTGGTAATTTTTTGGGAGAAAAAAAAATGCCTTACTATACACGTGGTCTTGTTTTTTTTTTTTTTTAGAAAAATGAATGCCTTGCTATATACATGGTCGTTTTTTTGGAGAGAAAAAAACGCCTTACTGTACATGGTCGTATTTTGGGTGAAAAAAACCCACCTTACTACATGGTAATTTTTTGGGAGAAAAAAAATGCCTTACTATACATGGTCTTTTTTTTTTTAGAAAAAAGAACGCCTTACTATGGTCGTTTTTTTGGAGAGAAAAAAACGGCTTACTATACATGGTCGTTTTTTTGGTGGAAAAAAAAACACCTTACTCGTCGTTTTTGGGGAGAAAAAAATGCCTTGCTACATGGTTGTTTTTTTGGGGGGGAAACACGCCTTGGTTGTTTGTTTGTTTGTTTTTGGGGGAGAAGGGTGGGGAACGCCTTACTATATACAGGTTTGCTTCATGTCATTAAAAAATTTTGCCCCAAAAAATAAAACTTTTAAATGCATTTTTTTGGTCATCTTACCATCTGGAAAAAAATCTAACTATACATCATGTCATTTTTTGTCTGAAAAAGCACAGCCAGTTATTCTTTCATACATTCATCGAGTGTTTCGTCCTCACCTACGTCTTTTTCCTCAAGGTCGCTGCCGTCTGTGGGGAGGAGCGAGCGGAAGGAGGAAGAGGAGGAGGAGGAGGAGGAGAGGAATGTAGGGTGAAGCCTCTTGTACTTGGCACAACACAACACGTTCAACACAGTCATGGAGTGAGGAGGACGTGTCAAATACACAACTGGAACAGACGCTTAATTGGCATTGAGTGTACGTTGTGTCCTACCTTGGTTATTGCGCTCATCTGGGGGTGGGGGGGGGGTTAATCCAAGGAGGAACACACACACACACAATTACTGCAGACCGCAACAACATGACAACCACTGTTCCTTTTTCACACACAAAAAAATATATATATTTCACACTAAGCAACTTCAGTCATTTTAAGGATTTCAAACAAATGTTTATATTTGATGTTTAAGGCAGAGTTTGACTTTTTCTCGCCATGTAAAAAGTAATATTCTTAATTTTTACAAATTAAAACTTAAAAACTTAACTTAAAATTAATAATAATGAAACTGATCATTAAGAATTGCACTTTTGATATTAAATTATTTAAATGGCTTTCATTTGCATGGCTGCGAATTAATATTTTCTAATGTGACATTTTCTAGATTAATATATGAATTCAATATTAATATTTTGTAGATTTAATCTAAGTAGTTGTAACCAACATAAAATTTCAGAATAGTTAAATTTTCATGAAGTCATATTCTTCACATCAACAAATCACAACGGCTTCTACTACTAATAAAACTGTTAGTGGGAGACGCTTGAGTTTTTCTTGTATGACAATATAAAAACGATCCGGAAAAAAAAAAAGCAAACCACAGCGCAGAGCGGCACCTTTTGTTTGCGCGTCCCTTTTTCATTCAACGTCGCCTTCAAATTGGATTAAGCGATGACACGATCGTTTGTGGAGATTAAACCGCTGGGATCCGCTGTTCCGTTTCCATAATCTCTCTTTATGCATCTCGTCTGTTAGATTACATTTGAACTGCGCTTCGGCGCACGGGCAACGATCTCGTCACAGTCGCTTGAGGGTTAATGCATAATACAGGTGACGGCAGGCAGGAGAGCAGCGATTGCGGCTTACGTGTGGCCAGGTGGGGGGACACGGAGGCCGGGAAGGAGCCCGTCTTCAGGCGGTATCTCAGGCGCCTGGCAATGCACAAATAACAAAAAAAAACATTTTACACATTTGTAAAATGTGAAATAAGTGGTGAAAAATTGTGGAATGAAGATTAAAAGAAATTGAATATTTCTGTAAAAATGTTGCTTAAAATTTGTTTGAGTTGAGTTTGAGTTCATTTGAACATGAAAAAGTACGAGAGAAAAAATAATAAAACAAAAATAACTACAAAACAAGCAGAATTTGACAAACTGCACCTAACGTCAATTTTCCACGTTCAAAAGGGAGTGGGAAGACGTCACAAGACTTATTACATCACGCACCATCTTTTCAAATGTTCCATGGTAACAGACTTTTAACTCTATACGGAATTTGTGCTGTTTGAAAACCATTTTGAACGATAATGAAAGATGTGAAATGATATTGACTGACATGGAATAATGTGAAATGAATGATGTTAAAAGTAGAGGTGGCAAAATCAGGTCCAGAAAGTAAAAACCCTGCCACAGTTTGGCTTTAGCCCTTGATGCTAGTTAGCTAGCTAGCTAGCTAGCTAGCTCCCATGGTGCTCGTTTACCTGCTAGCGCCAGGGGCTAAAGCCAAACTGTAGCAGGGTTTTTACTTTCTAGACCTGGATTTGCCACTATGATTTGCTTCTTGATGACTTTTTTTGTCAGGATTTTCACACACATTAATCTGAAAAATGTTGTACATTTCGAGGTTACCTCTCCTGGAAGTGCGTGGAGGGGATGAGAGCGGCGCGCAGGTTGCCGTCGCTCACTCGCTTGGCCTGCCACCAAGTGGAATCTTCCTGGCTCACCACCTGAAGGATGTCCCCCCTTTTAAAAGGAAGCCCCGCCTCCTGGCAGGGCGTGGCTCTGTCCTCAAAGGGCACGTAGTCAAACAAAGCCCGCAGGTAGACCTGCACAATGGAGGGAATGTAAAATAATGGATTTGAATAAATTTCATTCATCTGAATTTGAAAAAAAAGAAAAAAAAAAAGTCCTCACCCTGCTTTCCTTCATCTTGTCGTCTTCTATGATGGCCGGGATGATTTTCAACGTAATGGAGCCTTGTGACTGCGACTGGTGGAAAACGTCACAATATCAAGCAGCGAATTTACGAATCAGTGGAAACCAAGGTTATTTTAGTGACCGAAAAAAACTGAAAACTAACAAAAACCATACAACTAAAATTCCAAAAACTATTTCGTTAACGAAATAAAAATAAAAACGAAAATGCTTTTTAAAAAACGAAAACTGAAACTTGCAGTTTATGTTTACAAAACTAACTTAAACTATAATTATAGCCTGTTCTTTGTTGAAGTCTTTGGTAATTAATTTAATACATGAGCCTATTAAATGTGATTTTAAGTATATTTATTTTGATATTAAGCGGAATAAAAGACATTTGAAAGTGTGTCAGACACAAGTGATGTCATCTAGCAGCAGCCAATAGAAAAGCACCTTCAGATGACATCACTCCCAGTTGCCAATTTTGATTGGCTTTTTCATTTAACTCAAATGCGTTACTTTTTTCATTTTACCATGGTGGTTTTTTTTTATATTGTGCACAAGTAATACACATGAAAAAAGAAAATTAATACTAAAATTAACTAAAACTAAGCATAAAAAAACTAACTACATAAAATAATAATAATAATAATAATACAATAAAAAAATTATAAAAACTAAGAAAATAAACCTGGTGGAAACACGACATTTACCAGAATGTGACCGATTTCATCCGGCCGTTTGTGGGTTATCAGGTTGCCATTGACCTCCCGCAGCTCATCCCCCACGTGCACCAGACCTGGCAACACAAACGCCATGATGTGAACTCTCACAGGATGCAAACCCTGAAAAAAAATGAAAAAGAAAGCAACAAAAGGTGCAATTTCCCCACTGGCATGAAGTTGATAACATCTCCATGGAAACAACCCGTTTGGAATCTCCAAATATGCAATCTCGTGGCAGTAATCTGGAGGATTTAATCTCTGTTGACAGTTTGCGAAGCATTACACAACGTAATCTCCTGACTTGTGTGTCAGGGATGACAAGGAAGTCCTGTTGGCGCAAAGTTCAGGTTTAAAGATACCAAAAAAGGGAAAGCGTGGCGTCACGCTCATGCGGGCGGGAAGGGATGGAGGGGAGGGGAGAAAAGCTTCCATGTTGTCAGAGGTGGCAAATCCAAGTCCAGAAAGTAAAAACACTGCCACAGTTTGCCTTAGACCCAAGCTAGCTAGCTAGCGTGTAAATGAGCACCATGGGAGCTCTGTAGGGAGCTAGCTTGCTAGCACCTGAAAGTAAAAACCCTGCCAGTTTGGTTTTAGCCTCTGATGCTAGCTAGCTAGCTCCCTAGTAGGTAATTGAGCACCATGGGAGCTAGCTAGGGAGCTACTAGCTAGCACCTGAAAGTAAAAACCCTGCCACAGTTTGGCTTTGGCCCCTGATATTAGCTAGCTAGCTCCCTACCAGGTAAAAGAGCACCATGGGAGCTAGCTAGGGAGCTACTAGCTAGCACCTGAAAGTAAAAACCCTGCCACAGTTTGGCTTTGGCCCCTGATATTAGCTAGCTAGCTCCCTACCAGGTAAAAGAGCACCATGGGAGCTAGCTAGGGAGCTCGCTAGCTAGCACCTGAGGCTAAAGCCAAACTGTGGCAGGGTTTTTACTTTCTGAAACTGGATTTGCCACCTCTGCACGTTGTCGCTCTCACCGCTGCGGTCGGCCGCTCCCCCCCTCATGATCCGCGCCACGATGACGGCGCCGGTGGCCTCGTCTCGCCGGATGGTCGCACCCTGGACGAGGGAACAGATTCCTTTATGACTTGCATTTGTTAAAAAATAGATTCAAAGTCTCACCAAAGGCTCCTTGTTCTTCACCAGTCGTACGATCTTCACCGACTCCTCCTCCAGCTCGTCATCCAAGTCCTCCGGCAGGGGAGGCAACACCGGGTCAAAGTTCTTCTGGGCCACCGTGTCGTGGGCCGACAGCACAGCCTGTCGAGTGACGTTCAGATTCGAAAGCGAGTGTTGTCATGCGTCGTGTTTTACCTTGAGGTGAGGAGCGCTGAGCAGAAGCAGCAGCTCTTTCTCATCCTCTTCAAGGAGTCGGTTCTGGAGCTCTTCGGTCAGCTGGCGAACAAATGAGGCCATTAAAAAAAAAAATCAAGAAAAATGACATTTTGGGAAGAAGGGTGCACTGCACTTACATCCTCCGCCAGGCAGGAGGCGCTGTGCAGGAACGGCGACGGATTCTGCTTCTCGTACTGCTTCAGTTTCTCATGAATCTGAGAGAAAGTGGAAGTCAACCTCAAACATTGCTCGACAATAATATTTTATAAGTTACAGAAGCGTATTGCATTCACTTGAAAGAAAAAAAACTCCAGTTTTTCCTACTATTTTTTGGGGGGAGCTTTGTTTGTTTTTTAAACCTTTTTATTGAATATTATTTTCCCCATTTCATCTGAGGTACTTTTTTTTCAGTTTAAAAAATATATTTTCTTCTGGGTTTTTTTTTGGGGGGGGGGATTTTTTTCCTGTTTTTCTGAGTAATTCTACTAAATACTAAATTAAATAAATATTTATAAAAAAAAATATTATAAATATTTATAAATAAATAAATAAATAAAACTCCCCAAAAACATGCTGATGCTCTGTTTTTTAGAGTTTTTAAAATGTCTTATAAATATTTATAATATTTTTTTAAATAAATATTTATTTAATTGGTTTGTTTTTTGTTTTGTTATTCAAATACTTTTTTGCCCTGTATTTCGTAATTAATTAATTTTTAATTAATTTTAATTAATTAAAAATGACTTTGGCAATTATGCTAATAGGCTAACAAAATGTGATCCGGCACAATATTAATAACCGTACCTTCATGAGGTAGCCGAGGTTCTTCTCACTAAATACGTCTTTGAGGAAGACCAGGTCCTCCTTGTGGTTGGCATCAGGATGGAGCTGAGAGGTGAGCAGGGCCAGGGTCTCATGTAGATCTAATGGATGACCCAACAGTATCATGGATGTTGGTTTCCAGCAAAAAAATAAATTTGAAAAATCCATTCTGGGATCTCATAAATAAATGTGACGAAAAATTTTCTTTTTTATTTATTTATAAATATCTAATCAATATTTTGAGTTTGTGCACTTAACATGATATAATTACTATTATATATAATTACTAAATTTTGAACATATATAAAATGTGATTAATCATGAGTTAACTAATTTTTTCCTCGCCTGACACCCCTAATAATTACACATTTTGTTAAATATTATTTTAAATCACAATTATTTTTTTCGCCCAGGTTTCCACATATAATGAAGATTTAAGATAATGATTGGTCTAAATCAGGGCCACCTCTCAAAAATGTTTCATGTCACACCTTGTGTCAACAAAACCGATGGCCGAACTTGCATTGCATCCAACATTTTGTACCGTCTGACACGTTTTGTGCTCTACCTGTGTTCGCAGACACCACAGGCATGCTTGGCTGAGTCATTCAAGGAGGCGGGAGGGTGCGGAGGGGGGCAACAGGGAAGGAGGGTGAACCACGGCGGCGAGGTCGCTCCAATGATGCCCGCCGCTCCTCAAGGTCAGTCAGGATGAATAATGTCATACACTAAAATACACACACAAAAATAGCAACATCATTTGAAAGAATATTTTTTAAGATATTAGGGCTGTGCAAACAAATCGATTTTATTGAAATTATTTTATACTGTCTTGCCCTTGTTTGTCTTGTTGCTCATGTTGTACACGATTTGGCCATTAGGGGCAGTGTAGTTCCGCACGTTCTGATCCACTGTTAAATTGTAGCCACATTAGAGAGTAGAAGGAAAAAGTCCCGCTCAAGTTATGCCAATAAAAGTTTTTTTTTGTAGTGTAGGAAGAGCATATGCCGATGAGTAATGTTAACATGCTTTTCTGTATACCTTCCCGAAGCGTTTTGTATGAACTGCCGTTCTTTTGAGTCATAAAAGTGCCGCGAGTGACGCGCTAATTAGCGCTAGCAAGTCAATGGCACTTTCCATCGTGCGTTAGCCTTGAGCTAGCTACGTTCAGGAAACAAGCTAAACTAGTCATTGCTTTAAACGTCCAGTCTGTATGGTCAGTAAAAAACGGAACAGGGTGATACAGATACCAGCATTAGACTCTTTTTGAGGGACTGTTCGCTGTCAGTCTGCTCAGGGAGGGCATTATATACTGTAAAAGAACATTTATAAAATTATAAATATATAACATTTATAGCTAGCCACATAGAGTAGCAGCTGTGGGCCACACAGTTTTTGTGGGGGTGGGGAACGAATTAAAAACTTAATAAATGTATAAAAAAAAAAATCGATAAATTGAAGCAGAAATCATTGTCAATCAAATAATTTTGAATCAAAAACCGTGAGACAGTCAGAAAGATAAAATTATTATAATTCATTTCCTGTGGCTGAATAAAAAGGCTGCACGAGACAGAAGCTCAACAACAATCCCATCTTTGAATGAAATTGTTTGACAGCATTTGTAGCATCCATATTATAAGGTCGCCAATGTCGACTGCTTTTGTATGATTGTCGGTTTAACTTGCAGCGAAAGGTCCGAGCCGGTGATTAAAGTGTTTCGGCCCTGTGGCATCGCCTCGCTAACCTCAACCAAGCGGGTCATGTGATCGGCACCGATTCCACTAGTCCATCCATCTGTCTGCTCAGCAACCAAACAACACATTACATCAAATTGCTTCCATCCCCTACAAAGAAATAAAATCATGCAGTTGCGAGCGTCAAATCAGTTCAATTTGATGTGTCGGATTTCATTTCCAGCCTGAAAGCAGCTAGTGTCAATAAATGCATCCGAGATCATATGGTGATTCCTCATCTTTCACGCCGCCTCGTCCTCCCTTCATCTCTTCACTCTCTCTAATTACAAGAGCTGTAAGCCAACAGCAGCCCCCTTTTCTTTTCACAATGATCTCCCTCGCTGGCGGCCATATGGCGGCCTTAGCTTGCCTCCTTTATTGACGACGGCATCCTTGGAGAGTTGAGACGCAAGTGGTAGACTAGTCGAGAAAAGTAGAATCAGAAATAAAGCAAAACGTGAAGGGAGTCATTCAAGTACGCCAACTATAAATAACAGTTGAATATTTCACAACAAAAAATGTCAACCTTGCGGCAAGCACTCATGAGGCATTTACGTAAATGTCTGTGGAACATTCTCATGTCAAGCTGAGAGGCTATTGGTAGGGTTGCCATGACAACCATACAATGATTCACTAGAGATTTAATAAATAATAATAATAAAACAATTTGATAGAAAAACAGCGGCACCCTTTCAGAATGAGTGCGTGGCATCACACAAAATGATGCGTAAAAAACAAAATGCGTGTTGCTTTAATAGAGACTTTTTTGTGCGACTGACATTCCAGCAAATTATCAATTTGCCAACCTCGAACGTAAAATTTATTTCGATTCCAACCGTGCTTTCTTGTTTTGGGGACATAGGAAGCACATAAGTCCGCTCATCCAAAAATGATAACTAGCTCTCCAGCGCCATCTGGTGTATTATGGCTTTTATGACTCTAGAGTTAAAAAATAATAAATCTACGTTTAGTTGATGCCCCAGTGAAGGGATAGGTTGGGTAATCACGGGAAATGCACTAAAACACATCACGTGAACGGTGCATCAAAAAACATGAAAAATGATGATTTATAATGGGAGTCAATGGGCCAAAATTTGGACATTTTTCCTCATGTTTACTATAAAATAATTTTTTCCCCACATATAATAATGACAATAATAATTTTGAAATTTTGGACGGTGCCATTTTGAACTTCAACATGTTTTTTTCCCATATGCTTTACATTTCATATTAATATCAATAAAAGGCGAAAATGTGATTTTTTTTCCCGAGGGTTTTTAAACTGGATAAAAAAAAAAGGAAAAAGCTATTTAGTCACTTTTAGCCTTTTTCAAAAAATAAAAGTTGAACTAACTTTGGCAATTATGCCGCGAGGCTAACGACGGGTTAAAAATGAATCGAGTAAAAAGGAGGATCCGGCGTAGTCTAGTCCATCCATACAAACTCTCCCTGCACACACGCCACCTGTTTGCCAAGCTTGTTTTGCTGCGGGATGACTCTCTGGAGGGAGATGGAGCACGGCAAAGTCGCCAATACATAGAAAGGGCCATCTGCCCATCATGGCGGGGAAGTGTGTAGTTTGACATATACACACTATTACATGGGGACATAGAAGGGAATAAACATTTGGGCGACGCACCAAAATCATTTGACAATAGCATGAAGCCTTGATTAGAGTAACAGTGAGTTGAGCTGCCAGTGTTTGTTCTATGATTGGATGATGCACAATTACAAGGGTGGGAAATAAAGAATGCAGTGCCGAGGAGATCAGGAAGGCCAGAAGGCTCTTAAGAGGCTTACGAGAGGAACACGACTTCCAAACACCTTCATGACACACAGCAGGATGGCCGGCTGGAGCCAGCCTGCAGATAGGACTCAGATTGTGGCCCGGGAGGGCAGACTAGCGCCCTGGGGTCTCTTTGGCAAGGCATTGGGGGATTTCACAGCCAAGGTTGTTGGTGGGTGGCCAAGCGTTAGAAGCTTTTGCCCGTCCAACTCCCTCTTGAGCTTGTTATTATGTGTGTGTCAACGCATGGAGTGCTGCAAAAGCTCTTTGGGAATCAATTGACTTCCATTAGGAGCATTAAATAATGTCCAAGAGGGAAAATACGCATCATACATACATGACATGACACAGAGGAAAAAAAAGCTAAACAAGAGTACAACTTAAAAAAAATATATATATATTTATATATATACACACTAACTGTGGTGATTTTAATTGATCAAAAATGTAATGAATCAAAATGTGCATACTTTCTAATGCTCCCTTAACAGTTCAATTTAATAATAGTTGCTGTCTCTATAAATTGACACGGTTTACAATCAACAAAACCGGAATGTACAATTGAATATTTGTGCAAATGCAGTTTACAGGTGTCAGTGAATAGAGGCAGGCAGCCTCTAACGAACATGCGCGATACCGACGATCCTCACCTTGTTCGAGGCTCGTCTTCTTTCTTTCTTTTGTTTTTGCCCTCCTTCTCTTCGTCTCTTCGTCTCTTTGCTCTTTTGTGTCGGTCTTCACTCTCTCTTCGCCGGCGTTCGCACATGAGGTTTTATTTGTGCCCCTCTTCCCTCCCTCCCTTCTCGGACGGTCGCCATTCTCCTGCCCGCGACGCGTTCAAGAGCACCTCGTGAATTCGCCTTTCTGTCTCACGTAGAGCGAAAGCGTATAGTTTTGAAAAGCGATAGAATAACTCCATTTTATTTTTTATTTTACGCAACGCTATAGTTAAAACGAGCATTTCTATCAGTGTGAGTAAGGTCAAAAATGCCTCTTCTTGGTCTTTTAAACTAAGAACACGCACATTAGTGCAAAAAGTTCCAAATTGTAGGCACGTTACGTTGCACATGAATGCATCACCGTGTACTATGAAGAACGACTTTTTTTTATTTACCTATATTGTATTGTTTTGTTTTGTTTTGAAACACGGATGGACCAATAATGCATGTTTTCCCCAATAAAAGAAAACTGAAAATAAAATCTGAGTAAAGTAAGAAATCATAATTACCAGATGCAAAGTCATAATTATATGCTAAATCATTGTGCGACTAAAATAATATGAACTGACTGTTTTTGGCTGTTAATTATAAAATATAAATTTCTAATTACTAGTATTATCCCTTTTGACGCGCTCTGACTGTAATTCTAAGAATCACTTCAGGCCTCTCTCAAACAGTGTCAGTGGGTTCAAATGCATTTGTGGCAGAAACAGGAACCGCCGACGTGATAACATGGACGCGGCAATCACACGCTGATCCTCTGCACGGAAATGTTAACGTTGTTTAAAGCAGGCGAGGACAGCAAATGATGCAACGACATCATGTCTTGTTGAATCAAATGAAGCCAAACCAGGCATCTTTTTTATATCTTAAAAAAAAAAAAATTACAAGGATTGAAATGAGTAAGAATCAGAATGTACACGAGGCTACAAAATAGTATCCTTCACAATTGAAGAAAAAAAAAAACATACAGCGAGATTCGATCAAACCAAATGCTTGACTTATTTTACAATTTTGCTGATTTGATGCAGGTGTTTTAATATTCCATGTCTCGTAGAAGTGGAAAAGAAATACAGAATAATTTCAGCATCCTCAGCGTCAAATGAGGAATGTTGGCCTCATTTCTCCTGCCGTCGTCACGTTAAATGTCAGAATCGTCATTTAACGGACGCCCGTCTTCCTGCAATTAGGAAAATAGTAGTACAGTACAGACGTGTTCTGTTCCGACATCGATATCACTTATCACTCGTAAAAGCTCATGTCAAATTTTAGACGGACTCACTGTGTATATTGGGTTTTTGAAAGACACAAAACCCTCATCCTCGATGGGCTCAAACCTCTGTCAAAAAAATCAAAATCAATTTAAAGCCTGCACACAAAGAAACTAAAAAAAAACTTGATATGCCGGGTATTGTCCAAAAGTTTTGACAGCCGTTTCCACGGTTACCTGCGCACTGGAAGCGGCGGGTGGCGAAGGGACGTCGCCGTCTTCCGTCTCTGAGCTGTAGGTCGGGTTTTCAAAGGCCTCCTGCTTAAACGAGCACGGATGAAAAGTTCAATCTCACATGGGCAGATAGAAACGAATGGCGAGAAACAAACGTTATCAGCCGGGCGTCATAACAACACTGATTTATAACTGATAAAGCGGGAACGGAAGTCTGGCCATGCATGTTGAGTGAGGAACCTTGTCGGAAGCTGCAGGTTTGTTCGCGCTCATTCCGGCGGGCTCGTCCACGACCTTGACCTCCTCCATGTAAAACGGATTTGTGATGCTCTTCTGTGCATAGAGGAGCAAAACGTGAGCGTCGAATATATGCCGTACATTTAATGACTTCAGTGATGTATCTATCAAACATATCTACAGTATCTTTAGCAATGGTGTCCAAACTATGGCACGGGGGCCATTTGCGACCCCTCATTCACTGCCATTGACGGCTATAGACGTCAAAAATTCATTTGAACTATTTCTATTAGTTTAACATTTTTCCCACTTTTGTTAACAAGAAAGAGTATGAAAACCTAGAATGTTTTTATTGTATTAGAACAGATATCAAATTTGTGATTAATCGTGAGTAAACTAGTGAAGTCATGCGATTAATTACGATTAAAAATTGTAATCGCTTGACGCCCCTAATTTTTTTATCTTTTTTTTTTTTTTTTAAAGATTAAAAATAAAAATAAAAATATATTTTTTAATTTTTTTAAAAGAAAATATATTTTTTTAAATTAGGGGTGTCAGGCAATTATTATTTTTTAATTGTAATTAATTGCATGACTTCACTAGTTAACTCACGATAAATCACAACTTTTATATCTGCTCTAAATGCACACAAAACAATTCTAGGTTTTCATACTCTTGTTAACAAAAGTGGGAAAAAATGTTAAACAAATCGAAATAGTTCAAATGAATTTATGACGTCTATAGCCGTCAATGGCAGTGAATGAGTTAAGCGGCCCGCAGCATACACTAAAATTGCGGCTGCTACTAAAGAATTTGTTTTACATACTGTACAGCTTTTCTAAACATGCAAATAAACTATTTTCAATTAAAACACAATGAATCAGAATCTTGTAAAAATCCTAAACAATTTGCCTTCTAGAAAGCAGTTTAAACAAAAACAAAAACGAATATCTAAACAATCTAAACTATCGACCTGGCTTGTTTCTTTGGGAGTGGCTGCGGTGGTGGGCGCGCTCCTCGCACCAGGTTGAGGTACATTCACATAAGTGGGATTTTCAAAACTCTTCTGCTCTGCCTCCTCCAAGGACATACATGGAACCTGAAACAAAGAAGGAGGCAAACGGTGGCGTGAAAAGCGAACACCAACTGCAGAAAAAGCGATTTGTGTAAAAAAAAAAAAAAAACGGCCTCGATTGTTTCTATAGTTTTACTTACCGCCTCTGAATTCTGCCTTGGCTCAGGGTCTTCTAAATTTGATGCATTTGAAGGTGGACTTTTTCTGAATGGCAAAAAATATCAGAAAAACTATTTGAATTGGAAGTAGTGTCAATGTATTTAAAATATGGTTAACAGAACAAAAAGGAGACCCAAAAAAACATGCCATACATTTCAAGATATATTTTTTTTTGAGGTGTAAAAGGTTTGACAAACCACTGTCATGTCATCACCTCAAGAAAGGCAGGTTGGGCATCGAAGGCATCGATGGCATGGACGGAAGGCTGTCCCGGAGTCTCTCCATTATGTTGGACTTCCTCCTGGCAGCATAAACCAGAGCAGCGAGCAGAACCAAGATGACGACCGTCACTCCGATGGCGATGCCGACTGCGCCGAGGGGGGGCAAACGGTGGGTGAGTGCAAATAAACAACTTTTCCTCTAAGATGAACGTGTTGCATTTGTGTCAATGTACTTGATGATGCCACCACGTCGTAGATGCTCGTCTGACAGTATTCGCCCTTCCAGTCTGGAGGACACCTGAAACGGAGGAGGCAGATAACGGATCAGCCAATCGGAGAGTGTTTGCCAATCACAACGTTATGCTACATACTTGCAGAGAGCCTTGTTGTTGTCAAAGTAGCACGTGCCGCCATTTTGACACTGGCAAGGTGGCGGCATGGTTGGTGGAGGGTCAAAGCCTACAAAAAAATCAACTGTTCAGAGGTAGCAAATCCAGCTCCAGAAAGTAAAAACCTTGCCACAGTTTGGCTTTAGCCCCAGGTGCTAGTTAGCTAGCTCCCTAGCTAGCTCCCATGGTGTTTGTGTTTACCTTTTAGCTTGCTCCCTAGCGAGCTTCCATGGTGCTTGTTTACCTTTTGACAAGCTTCCTAGCTAACTCCCATGGTGCTTGTTTACCTTTAAGCTAGCTCCCATGGTTCTTGTTTACCTTTAGGCTAGCTCCCATGGTGCTTGTTTACCTTTTAGCTAGCTCCCTAGCTAGCTCCCATGGTGCTTGTTTACCTTTTAGCTTGCTCCCTAGCTAGCTTCCATGGTGCTTGTTTACCTTTTGACAAGCTTCCTAGCTAACTCCCATGGTGCTTGTTTACCTTTAAGCTAGCTCCCATGGTGCTTGTTTACCTTTAGGCTAGCTCCTTAGCTAGCTCCCATGGTGCTTGTTTACCTTTTAGGGAGCTAGCTAGTTAACATCGTGGGCTAAAGCCAAATTATGGCGGGTTTTTTTACTTTCCGGACCTGGATTTGCCACCTCTGCAAATGTTCACTCAACGAGCAACAACAAGTTTGAAAATTAAAAAGTGACCTACCGGCGTCGCACTGTGTTTGACTTCCAGGGACGAATTGGGTGCCCTCGGGACAGGCGCACGAGTAGCCTCCAGGACGAAGGAGACACAAGTGGCTGCACGTCCCCTTACACGGATTCTTCACTGCGGAGACGAGGCACGTTACATTAAAGGTTCCGAAAACATCGGCGTGCGTGTTTGTGTAACGTACTGGCAATGGAGTTGTATCGCTGCTCCTGGTAAATGGAAATTTGGGTGAGCCAGGGTCCAACTGTCAGCAACTTGGTCTTGGTCCCACCGCCAAACTTATCTTGCCGGAAAACCTCGCCTTTCTCCTGCGTGTTCCAGTAAACGTGATCCTCGAAGACGCTCACGCTGAACGGGTTTCTCACGTCTACGGACAACATTTCAAATTATGACTTGGGCTTGGCAAAAATCTTTTGATCTGTTCTCACCTATGAAGACAGCGGTTCGGCGGTCCTCTCCCGACGGCAGAACCGACTCAATGCGGTTCTCCTTGGAGTCGGACCAGTAGATTCTGTCGTTGTTGGTGAAGTCGATGAACAGGCCGGTGGGCCAACCCATGTTTTGCCCCACGAGGATTTTCCTCTCTTGACCGTCCAGCCAGGAACATTCGATCTTGGCCGCTTCCCCGCGGTCGGACCAGTACAACATCCTGCGCAAACACATTTATCATCATCCGCGGTGTCAGGCGATGACATTTTTTAATCGTAATTAATCGCATGACTTCAATAGTTAACTCCCGATGAATCACAAATTTTATGTCTGTTCTGAATGTACAATAAAATATTTTTTTCCGAAGTTTTCATACTCTTGTTAACATAAAAGAGGGGGAAAATGTTTAACTGCATCTTTTAGTCATTGATAAAGTAATTTCATAATAATGCATAAAAATGTGTAAAAATTAAAAAGATGTACTGTACTCTAAAAAACAAGTGTGATAGTTTTGTGTTGGTCATTTTTCTGCCACTAGATGGCATAATTGCATTTGTAAGACATTAGAGACAGCTCAGTGCATTTTTCTTTTCATATTATGAGCTATTTAATCTTTACCATCAAATAACTGCACATTTTTTAAAATTGTTAAATACAAAGTGACCCCCAATCTCCACAAATATATATATTATTAATACATTTATTACTGCTAAATTCTGCTGCATTGAGACTGGAATTCCCCCAGTACAGGCTTTCCAAGTAAGGGGCGGCATTAATTTAAAAAAATCAAAAAAATTGTGGCGTTAAAGCAACTTTAAATTAACAAAAATTTACGTTCGCTGCCGTCGACATGATTAGGGAACGAGGATTTGGGGTGCGAATATGAGCTCTTTCTCCCAAAAATGTGACTTACACATCGGATCGACTTACAGTCTGAAAAATACGGTACAGAGTCCGAGCACTTTTACCACCTCTGATCTTACCCAAGTCGCGGGTTCACCGCTACGGCAGACGGGTGGCCCAAATCGGTCTTGACCAGGTGCTTCCTGTAGCGTCCATCCAACATGGCAACCTCTAACCTCATCAGCTGGGAGTCAGCCCAGTACAGATTCCTACAAAATATATATATAGCCGTTATAATCATCGTTAAAAGTTCAAGTCCTGAAAACGTCTCTCGGCCTGATGTGTTCGTAACTGACCACTTGGATTGAAAAAAAAAAAAAAGTAGAAAAGGAAAGTTACCTGCCAACCCAATCCACAGCGATGCCATCCGGTCTGGTGATGTACTTAACACCGAGGTCAACGGCGGCGCCGATGTTGTTGCTTCCGTCATCCACTGAAGGTATATAAGCTCTCTTAATGGCGCCCGGTGCTGAAGCCTTGCCGGCCACGGTGAAATACACCATACCTGATGGAAAACATCAACATTGTGACTTGTGAAAACTTTTTTTTTCCCCTCCCCGTCCTTTCTCAACTGACTGAATCCGGTGTTGTTGTGATCCCAGTCGTAGTCCAGCGCCATGATGCGCTCGGCCTCCTGGATGAAGTCGTGGTAGCCTTCCGTCTGCAGGTTGAACCTGCGGATGCGAACGCTCTCGGGTAGAAGCAGCACGGGAGCGGCGCCTGGTGACGAAACCAGCAGAAATGAGTTTCCGTTTCCTGGCGCGACCGGTGGCGGCGGCTCCTCTCACCCTTGGCCTCGCACATGTCGCCGTTGCCCACTTTTCGGTAGCCGGGGGCGCATTCGCAGTCGTAGCCGCCCTTGGTGTTCTTGCACAGCTGAGGGCAGGCGTTGAAGACTTCGCACTCGTTGATGTCTGCGGGAACGAGCAGATTTTTATTTAAGGGTGGGGCTGGGTATCGATTCTAATTTCCTCAATCGACTATTTCGATTCACAAGAGCTCAGTTCGATTCGATTGGGATTTTTGTCAGATTCGATTCACTTCACTTCACTTCAATCCGATATTGATTAATTATGGAATATCAAGTCGTTTTAAATATCAAGGACATGATAAAAACTCCACAAACATTAAATTCCAAATACAATTTTGCGGCGGAAGTAACTGGTATTACACAAACATTTCATCACTTTTTTAATTTTTTTTTTTAGATTTGTACATTTTTGGGATGTCTGCATTCAGTTTCATCCCAAAAACATAACAATTTAAAAAATGACAAAAATGGACATAAGTGTTCTGTCCATTGTTTTTTTAGATAAAAACCATAACAATTACAAAAATGGATGTGTTCTGTCCATTTTTTTTTTTAGATTTTTAACATAAAAATGTTTTTGTTTTTTTAAAAAGACAAAAATTGATATGTGATCTGTCCATTTTTATTTATTTTTTAACATAAAGATGTAAAAAAAATTGACAAAAATGGATACAAGTGTTCTGTCCATTTTTTAGATTTTTAACATGAAAATATAAAAAATGACAAAAATGGGCATAAGTGTCACATAGCGGCAATTTGCATCAGCAAGGATTAAATGAAAATATTTTCATAATTCTAATTCAGTAATTGTAAATATAAATTAAATAGATTCTGAATTATCTTAAAGTTCGTACAATAGGTCAGGTCTTTTATAAATGTAAGAAAATACTTTTAAATTCATGTGAACAATAAATGTCAAGATAACCGTAAAATACAAAAAAACCTCAGGCTTTAAAATTCTATTTCCTTAAAAATTCATGGGAAAAAAGACATAATAAAAATAATCGATTCATGGTTTTATGAATTGATATCAGGCTCGAAAAAGAAAATTGATTCGATATTTATTATTCGATTCTTTAAACCCAGCCTCATCCCTGAGCGATGCAAATATGCAGCTTGTGTGTACCTAAGCAAGTGTAGGTGTTGTCCGGGTCCACGATGTATCCAGTACTGCAGGAACAGATGAATCCTGTGCCGTTCAAGTTGGTGCATTGCTGCTGGCAACGTTTTTCCTCACAGTTGCGGTCGTGGCCGAAATCTGCCACCGAGACGGCAAGACGACTTGAGGCTTTTTTTTTGTTGTGCAATATCACGATAGCAGAAGATTCTGGCGTTACGTACTGCAGCCCAATTCGTCGGTGCGGTCCCCGCAGTTGTCGTTGTGGTCGCACACGTAAGGCAGCGGCACGCAATGGCCGTTGGTGCATTTAAACTGGTCCAGTGTGCAGGGGGCCGATGTTGGCGGGCGGCCTGCAAAAAATACAAAAAAACGACATCTTTGTTTTTTTTGTGTCACTTTGCAAGGACATTTGAATGTCCTTTTTTTTTCTTCACCAGGTCAGTTACAATCAGGCTGCAGACAAAACTAAGAGGCAGTACATGTAATTCTTACTCAAATTCGCTCAAGGTCTAAATCCAATGTCCACCACAAGCTATTTCATCCCCGGCCCTGACCACAAATAATTTGTTCTGATAGACGCTTAAGCTGATTGCACAACAATTCCATAAAATGTTCCTTATCTCTTGTCCGTTTGCGGGGCTTTGTGTCCGGCAGAGCCACTGATGTCATTTTGTGATTTAGCCATTTCGCTGGCCTCGCAGGGCAAAAGCAGGACGTATTAGTGGTGCTCAGAATAATCTTTGCACAAGAGATACATGAGCACAACCGGATTTTTTTTTTTTTTAATTAAATATATCTGGTTATGGAAAGATTTTCAAAATCAAACTGCAATTTATTAATAGCCAGTCTCTTCATTTTTATATTTTTAGTTAGTCATTAGTTGTGCCACTTTTGCACTCATACTTCTGATGTCATTGAATTTCTGTCTATCACTACTTAAAAAATATAAATTCCACATTTTTGTATCAATAAGTCATTCTATTATACTTGCAAAATATGAGATAAAAGCAAAACCAAAACACTTTAATCATGAAAATATTTCTCAGCACTTTTTCAATTAATTAATATGTATTACCCTTAAACACAAACGGATTAGATCATTTGATTTAGAATTTTTTTTTAGCTCCTCCCCAATATACAAAGCTCGTCTCGAAGTCAACATGCAAGGTGAAGAAGTGAATTTGTGAATAGCAAACCATAAATTTGAATCAAGGTTATAATTACTTTTGCGATTTTTCATTCGTTTTTATTTAGTTTTGACTTTTTTTTTTAATTCTGTTAATTTTAATTAGTTTGATTAGTTTTTGGAGCAAGTGTGTTAGTTTAAAAAAAAATTGTAGCCCTTACTATCGCTAAAAAAACAATTCTTGTTAACTGGAAAAATAAACAAACTCTGAATATCGACCAATGGTCTAACCTCCTCATAAATCACATTTTAATGGAAAAAATATCTGCCTCAAATAAAAACCAAATATCAAAATTTATAGAAACATGGTCTACGTATATAGAATTTTTTAATCTAATTCCGGTTACTTAATTCTGTCTGTTAGAGAGAGCCACTACATCGTGATAACTTACATTGATGTTTCTGCATTTGGCAATTTATTATTATATTATATTATTAGTATGGGATTTTTTTTAATGGGCTTTAGGTGAACTGATGAATACACACACGCTCGCACGCACGCACGCACACACACACACACACACACACGCACATACACATACTCACCCACATACAAAAAAAAAAGTATATATATGTATATATATATACATATATATATATATATATGTGTGTATATGTATATATATATGTATATGTATTTAAAAAAAATAAAATAAAAAAAAAACATTTATTAAAATTTTTTTAATTGATTTGTTATTTTTTTTTAAAAAAAAAAGGAGAGCAATGATGATGTCAAATCGAATGAACAATACTGAGCTCTTCTGTAAAAATAAAATAAAAAAATAATAAAAATAATAAATAAAAAAAAATTGTTTAATTTTTTTTAATATTTTGTTTTAGTTGAGCTTTTATTAGTTTGGGTATTAGTTTTAGTTTTTTCTTATACATTTTTAGTATTTATCGAGTGCAGGCCTAAACCCAAAAGCTCATAAATGATATTAATTGACAGACATCTTTACTCATTACTCATGTGAAGCCCTTTGTTTTATAAACATAAGATATTGTTTCAGTCAACTTTGAATCAAATGATCTTTTTATCTATTTTTCAACTTCTCCAAAAATAAAAGCTAAATGCAGACTTGTTAATTATCGTCATACAAAGCTCCTCCTTCTCGTCACTGCCGTCCCCGCAGTCGTCCTTCTGGTTGCACAGCAGGCCCGAGTACACGCAGTAGCCGTTGGCGCAGCGGAATCGAGACGGCATCTCGCAAGTGATGTTCACTGTGCAAAATGACACACGCGCTCTACGTCATATTGTTTCCGCTCAATACCGGTTGCTTCTCTATGGACGGCAAATCTCACGGCATAACGCCAGCTGCTCGTCAGATCGGTCCCCGCAGTCGTCGGAGCCGTCGCAAACCCAGGCCATGTTCAGACACAGATGGTTGGCACACTCAAACTGGCCGTGAGGGCACCATCGGCCTCCCGGGTAACGAGTGGCTAAGAGAGGGAATGACAAGATGGCAACAAATGATGCGGCCGAGACTTTATGCACGTGAAATGACTTTGTGGCGTTTTTACTTACGACATCTGGTCTCATCGGACAGATCCTGACAGTCGGGGCGGCCGTCACACTGCAGCACAGCGTGGACGCAATGACCCGAGTCGCACTGGAATGTGCCTGGACGGCACGTCTGCAACTCTGGGTAAGAGAATACGCTATGTGGTCAAAAGTATTGGGACATCAGAGAAGTGTCAGAGAACGGCTTTCCTCACTGGTGTTGGTGCAGTAAAGGTTGGTAAATACTAGGGGTGTCGGGCAATTACATTTCTTAATCGTAATCAATTGCATGACTTCAATAGTTAACTCCCGATTAATCGCAAATGTTATATCTGTTTCATACTCTTTTTAACATAAAAGTGGGAAAAAATGTTAAACTAGTATATGGCTGCATCTTTTAGTCATTGATACAGTAAATTCATGATAATTCATCAAATTGAGTTTAAATTAAAAAGATGTACTGTAAAAAACTTGTGTATAAGTTATTTTTCTGCCACTAGATGGCACAATTGCATTTGTAAGACATTGGTGACAGCGCAGTGCATTTTTCTTTTCATTTTAAGAGCTATCGAATCTTTAACATGAAATAACTTAAAAATACAATTTGACCCCAGTCTTCATGCATTATTAAATTTATTACTGCAAATTTATGTCATAATTCATAAAATTGAGTTAAAATTAAAAAAGATGTACTATAATGTAAAAAAAAAAAAAAACGAGTGTGATATTGATTTATGTTGGTCCTTTTTCTGCCGCTAGAGGGCATAAGTGCATTTGTAAGACATTAGACAGCTCAGTGCATTTTTCTTTTCATATTATTATTATCTAAATAGCTCATAAAATAACTTGTGAAATTCTGCACATTTTTTAAATTGTAAAATACAACTTGACCAGTTTCCTATATGCATTATAATTACATTTATAACTGATCAATTTTGACATGGACGTGTCTGCTGCGTTGCGACCGGAATTCCCCCAGTACAATCTTTCCAAGTAAGGGGCGGTTATTAATCGTGTTAAAAAAATTTGTGGCATTAAAGGAACTTTAAATTAACTCAAAATAAACACACGCATTTTGACACCCCTAGTAAATACTGAACTAAACTCTCCATGTGTCCTTTTAAGTTCTGTATTGCAGAATGTTTTGACGAGAAGATGCTCACCGCAGTCTCGTTCGTCCGAGTTGTCGCCGCAGTCGTTGTCATGGTCACACACCCACTTGCCGGGGATGCACTGTTGGTTCTCGCACCGGAACTCGCTCTCCGAGCAGGGCCTCGGCTCTACAAAGAGCGGTCAGCGGCGTTGCGGTTTCAAAACACGACACAACGGGCTCGTCAACAAACGTCACGTACGGCAGTTCCTCTCGTCCGAGCCGTCGCCGCAGTCATTGCTGCCGTCGCACTTCCAGCGGATCGGGACGCAGCGATGATTGTCGCAACGGAAATCGCCCAGGGGGTCGCATGTCACCGCCTCTGTTCAAAAGACAAAAAAAAAATGTTAATGTTAATTTAACGCAGGATATGACAGGGTTGCGGGACTGACCGCAGCCTTGCTCGTCGCTGTTGTCGATGCAGTCGTTGGTGCCGTCGCATCGGGCCCACTGAGGTATGCAGCGGTAGTTTGTTTTGCAGGAGAACTCTGTTTCGTCGCACTTGTAATCTGGGCCCACTGGGCAAGGGAGAGATAAGAAGTGTGGTTGGAGAAAGCCCGTTAGATTGGTTATCCCATATTTACTCTTATAGTATCGCAAAACAGGAACTTTACCCTTATCACAAGATAGCGGCTGGAACAATTTTATGGTTGAACTTCTGCATTATTGTCTGCGCAATGACTCATATCCGGGATGATTGTCACGTTGCTGCTGCTTCCCCAAACCCTTTAGAGCAGCAATAGGCTATGTAACCCAATAAAAAGAGAGGGCTCGGCAGAATGTGCTTCAGAGCGGTAGGAGATTGTAATCTGTGCACATCTCTGTCCATTCTCCTCGCGAGCAAAAAATAATCTAAGTCTCGTCTTCCTTCCTTGTCTGTTGTTTATTTAATGTTCTAGGTTGACTGAACCTGACATATACATCCACTGGCCACAACATTAGGTACACACTAAAAATGCTAGGTTTGTTTACCTAACCCAGTCATTGGGTAGCTGTGGATTTTGAGCAGACTTTTTTTGTGGGGTTTTGTGGGGATAAATGAATTCATTCATCCAGCATTTTATTATTTTATTACCTCTGAGTGACTAGTTGGATTCATCTAAGTGCAGGAATACCACTGAGTGTAATCTGTCTCACTCACTGCAGGTCTCGTAAGGTTCATCGGATCCATCACCGCAGTCGTCTTGTGCGTCGCACACGTAGCTCATGGGCAGACAGTTCCCATTGGCGCACTGGAACTGTCCCGGTCGGCAGGTCTTCTGGGCACAAGTCTCGGCATCCTCGTCGCTGCCATCCGAGCAGTCCTTCAAGCCGTCGCAGTGCCACGACATGGGGATGCACAACTTGTTCGTGCACTGAAACTGGTTTTCCTCGCATCGATGGTCACCTAAAGGAATACAAATGATGCTTTTCTTCTGCAGATACCCGCAAAAAGTGGATGTCCCGGGACGTACTACAGAGAGCGGCGTCCTCGTCAGAACCGTCGGGACAGTCCGGGTGAGCGTCACAGAGGAAGCCGGGATATGTGCAGTTTCCATCTTGACACTGGAAGCGGCCGATGGGACAATAACGAGGCGGGCAGGTTTGAGGTTCATCCGAGCCGTCCCCGCAGTCCGACTGGCCGTCACACTTCCACCATATTGGAATACATCTACCGTTAAAGGATAGATGACCGAATGAAAATGTGATATTATAAATGCGACAATATCAAGGATATTTAACTCATTCACTGAAGCAACGCCCTTCACTCCCTGCGGTTTTACTGGATTTTGGCCCACAGAATATCCAATGTTCTATTAGTATAAAAACATGGTTTTATACGTTTTTGGGAGTGAAGGACAGTATTAAAAAACGTATTTAAACGTTTTTGGGTTTGAATGAGTTAAACTAGGATTGGTCTTTAATGGTAGGCTTTCAAAGTAGGATTAAGGTTTCAAATCTGAGTTAGGGTTTCAAAGTAGGGATTCAAAACTGGAGTTAGCGTCTCAAGTTAGAGTTTCAAGTTGGAAGCCAGTTTTCCATTCAGGTTCACGTTAGCGGTCCAAAAACGTTTTAAATATGTTTTTGGGAGTGAAGGACAAAGTATCATCGTTTTTGGGTTTGAATGAGTTAACAAACCTCTCGTTGTCCCCGCAGCGGAACTGCGTGCTGGAGCAGTCGGCAACACATTGGACCTTGAAGCCCAGAGAAATTCCAATGAAGTGATCCGGACACTCGCAGGTGGCTCTCTGCCCGCCGGGTGCAATCAGACACAGATGGCTGCAGGTCAGGTGGTGGGACGAGCACGGGTTTTCACCTGCAGAATAACGAGATTCTCCGTTGCAGTTTGGGTAGACAATAGAGGTGTGCCAAAAAAATCGATTCGGATAAGAATTGTGATTCTCATTTAGTACGATTCAGGATCGATTTTTAATGTCCCAAAATCGATTTTATGTAAAGTATTTTATATGGTCTTTGTTTGCCCTTGTTTGTGTGTGCCTTTACTGGGAGCGCTGTTCATGCTGTACCCCATTTGGCCACTTAGGGGCAGTGTGACTCTGCGTTCTGATACACTGTTAAGTTGTAGACACATTCGAGAGTAGAAGGAAAAAGTCACAATCAAGTTATGCCAATAAAAGTTGTCTTTTTTGCAGTGTAGGAAGAGCATATGCCGGTGAGTAATGTTTAGATGCTACTCTGTAAACCTTCCTGAAGCGTTTTGTATGAACTGCCGTTCTTTTGAGTGATAAAAGTGCCGCGAGTAGCGCGCTAATTAGCATTAGCGAGTCAGACTGGAGTAGATCCTGACGATTCTTTGCACATCTATAAATTGAAGCAGAATTGATTGTCAATCAAATCATTTTGAATCAAAAACCCTTCTGAATCGAAAATCGACTCAAAAATCGGAACGGAATCGTTCCCACCCCTAGTAGACGACATGAATTTGTACAATCATGCACAAAATCCTTATATCCTACTTCGTGGCTGCCTGTACGGGTGCACCACATGAAGGTCATACGGTCGGTGCGTGTTGTTGCCCATGACCATGCGGCCATCGCCGGTGTACTTGTGAGCCTTTTCCACCGAATGCGTGTTCCAGTCTGTCCAGTAGACCGAGTCCTCAAAGAGGGACATTGCAAAGACATGCGGCAGTGTACCAGCAAGGGCCCGATGTCGGTTCTTGCCATCCATGTCTGCAAAGCTGCAAAGGGTTGATTGAGAAGTGAGCGTTCCGCATTCGATGTATGTCAAGAGGAAAACAATTGTTAACTCACTCGAGGAAGTTAAGGTGGGCATCGGCAAAGAAAATCCGATTGGTGGTGTAGTCGATGGTCAGACCGCTGGGCCACTCCAGCTTGGCTGTTATAATGGCGCTGATGTTGCTTCCGTCCATGCCTGCTCTGCCGATATACGGAATGTCGGCCCAGTCGGTCCAGTACAACCACCTGTGAAGGACCAAATGTATTTCAAAAATGTCCAGCTTCTCCAGTGTTCTTCAATATTTGTGTCTGGGTACCCATATTTAGGGTTGACGGCCACAGCCCTCGGTCGGCTGACGATGTAAGTGTTGTTTCGATCCGTGAAGTGTCCGGCGATCAGCTTCTTCATGTAGCGCCCGTCCAGCTCCATCACGTGAACAGAGCCAGAGGAACCGTCCACCCAGTACAGCTTCCTGTATAACAAATTGAACAATTTGGCATCATTTGATTTCGATTCACCGAGCACATATTTTACATTAAAAAAAGAAAAACAGCATACCATAAGAAAAATGTTACAAAAAGTTTATTTATAATTTTTTTACTTTGAGTTGTATGGGTTATTGGTTGTATTAATGAAGGATTTAAAGAAAGAAGATTTATCTTCGTCTCATTTGCGCAGACCACTAAAACCACTTAAATAGGTGTGTGTAGACTTTTTATATCTGCTCCTGCATGTTGTAATTCGAAATTAAAAAATAATTCTGAGTTTAGGGATTTTCATTATAGTTAGTTTTGATTTCATTTGGAACTTTTATTTTTATTGATTAGTTAGTTTTTAGAGTGTTTTTCTATTAGATTTATTATTATATTTAGTTTAAAAACATTTGTCGAGAGCAAGATAAAAGCAAAAAAATGGTCACAAAATACTTTATCGTTTTTTTTAAAAGCACTCTTGTTTATATTTTACTTCGTTAAAGAACATGTTTTTTTTTTTCATTTTATTTATAGCTATTTCATTGTTTTGTTTTTAGAGTGTATTTTTTTTAAATGCTTGATTTTAGTGTATATTTTTATTATATTTAGTATTATTTTTATTTATTTTTTTTTAAATATTTGTCGAGTGCAAGATAAAAGCAGCAAAAAAAGTCCCTCAATACTTTATCGTTTTTTTTTAAAAAGCACTCTTGTTTATATTTTACTTTGTTAAAGAACATGTTGTTGTTTTTTTTACATTTTGTTTAAAGCTATTTCACTAGTTTTTTTTTTAACTATAATAACCTTTACTCACCTGCCCACCCAGTCGAGCGCCAGACCCTCTGCTCCGAGGACGCCGTCGTCCACCAGCACCTCCCTGCCACTCCCATCAAAACGCATCCTCTCCATCTTTCCCACGCCCGCATCGAGCCAATAAAGTTTTTTCTCCGAATAGTCGAAATCCAACGCCGCCGCGTTAGAGAGCCCCTGCAGCACGATGCTCAGCTGGGTTCCGTCCGTAGTCAGGTTGCGGATGTAGTAGCGATTGGTGTACAACAGGTACGGCTGGATGCCGCTGTTCTGGCGACAGGTGCGGCCGTCGGGTTCCCGCAGGTATCCCGGTGCGCATTTGCAGTGATAGGAGCCGGCGGTGTTGTCGCAGATCTGGCTGCAGACGGACGGAGTGCTGAGACACTCGTCCAGGTCCTCGCAAGCTTTGCCGTCGGCCATCAGCTGGTAGCCCGGGTTGCAGGAGCAGAAGTAACCGGTAGGCATGTCCGTGCACAACTGGGCACACTGGTGGACCGAAGGGTTGAGGCACTCATTGATTCCTAAAGAGAGAAAATGGTTCATTGGTTAATTAACCATGTGCAGATGTACAAAGTAGGGCCCGACTGATTAATCGTTTTGGCCTTCAAACATTGGCAAAACAATTATTTTCCCCTTAAAACGTTATCGAAGAAAGCTGAATTTTCCGACGCTGTGAAAGTACCCTGAATGCACCATTTTGCATATGTTATTCTGGTAATTCTGTTGTCCCCCAATCGCCCTTTAAGCTGTTTAACGTCACAGCAGTTGGAGCTAACTGTAAAACTAAACACACGACGTTTAGTATTACATCCACTGTATATTTAAATACAAAACAACATGCTTCGTTTTTAAAACTTCGCTAGCCTAGCGCTAATGCTAAAAGCGAAGGGAGGATCTCATTCAAATGCTAACAGGAAGTTAGCATCGACGTCGGGCGTGTTTTTCCTTCTAATAACGAATATCCACATACAAATCTTGTGGGAACACATACCAACGGGTGAGATAACACTACGCAAAGGCACAAATTCTTCTCAATGTGTGAAAAACAATTTATTTTAATAGAATTAAATTGCAACTTTCTTCTGTACTCACTTTAAGTGTGTACATCATGGCTGCACGGCACCACACTGCCCCCAAGAGGCCAAAACACGCAGAAACAGTCAATATTTGTTCTTACAGTTTTTTTCAGTTGCTATTATTTTAGTTTATTCTATTCTTATTTCACTTTCTTATTGTTTTAATTTGACATTGTCCTTTCAAGTTGTATTTAAAGTTGACATCACAAGGATTCAAAGACTTTGTTTCCTCAAAATTCAAGGACGCAAACATCCAAGGATTTTCTTTTGTCTAATAACACACATTTCCACATGACATGGCACAAAATACAATCCCAGGTTCGCCCAGTAAGTCCCAAGACTTGTGAAAATAACATATATATAAGATAAGGTTAATGCTTTACAGCAGTTGTAAACAAGTAAGAATTGACCTTGTTTACTTCATTTTTTTTATTTTTTATAAGGTCATACTATGGACTCAAAGCAGAGAATCTTAATAGCGGAAGTTTGTACGTAAGTGACACCCATTGACAATTAATTGGGGAGGCGGGGGGGTTGGGGGTCTTTTTATGCAATATATATACTTTTTAAATAATCGGCCGATTAATGGGTAATCTGTATTTTTTTCTGCCAAAAATCTGTATCTGCATCGGCCTCAAAAAGAGCATACCGGTCGGGCGCTAGTGCTGTTTTCTCACCGCAGCCTTTTTCGTCACTGTTGTCCTGGCAGTCCTTCGCCCCGTTGCACACGTTCTTGGCGTCGATGCACTCGCCCGACTTGCACATGTACTGCTGAGGTGCGCAGGTGGGTTGCGGCGTCACGCACAGGCTGGCCGCTTCGTCCGAGCCGTCCAGGCAGTCCTTCTCTCCGTCGCAGGTGAAAGAGGCGGAGATGCAGGCCCCGTTGCCGCAGGTGAACTGCTGGCTGCCGCACGTGTCGTAAGTACAGCCCAGCTCGTCGCTGCCGTCGCCGCAGTCGTTCACACGGTCGCAGCTGAGGAGGAGTAAAATCTTGTTCATTGTGATGTACTTGGATATCTTATTTATATTCAGTTGAACTCGTTTCCGTTGTAGCCATCGTTCTACTCACTGAAAGGGAAGGTAGATGCAAAGGCCATTGGAGCAGGCAAACTCATTCAGGTGGCAGGTCCGATTTGGGCAGTTCTGGAGCTCGTCGGCCGCGTCGACGCAGTCTTTCTCACCGTCACACACGTAATTTAAAGACACACAGCGCGGGTGACCCGGCAGCCAAGTCGGGCAAGTGAACTGGTTAGAGCTGCAAGTACGCTGACCTGTGAAAAAAGAAAAGAAAATATTTGATCTCCAAATTTTTTTTAAATCGGGCATATGCAGAGCATACATGACACATGAGAAAAAGACCTTGGTGGAGATCTGTTTGTGTGTTATGTATACAGTGAAACCTGGATTTAACGGACCCGGAACCAACGGATCCCGGGTTCAACGGACAGAAAATCCGTTTCAAAGTCTGTTAGTTCGACAATTGGCCACGATGGTTTGCACTGCTCTCTTGACATTAACAAACATTTACAGAAGATTAGAGCAGGCTAAAAAGCCAGCAAATGTGGCGGCCATGTTGGCAGGGGCGACTTTCCCATTAAAAAGCAATAGATGTACCTATGTGGCGGCCATATTAGAAGGAGCCACTATCCCATCACAATTAACTGGATGTATATACATGGTGGGCATATTGACAGGTGTGACTTTTCCACCAAAAGCAACGGATGTATATAATTAGTGGCCATATTGGCAGGGGCGACTTTCCCATCCAAAGCAATGGATGTGTATACTATACATGGCAGCCATATTGGCAGGGGCGACTTTCCCTTTAAAAGCAATGGCTGTATTTACATGGCAGCCACATTGGCAGGGGCGACTTTCCCATCAAAAGCAATGGATGTTTATAAATGGCGGTCATATTGACGGGGGCAATTGTCTCATCAAATGTAGTTCCATTGTAGCTCTATATTTATTATTATTATTATGATGATATGTTAAAGGGGTAAACATAATCATCCACATACAAAAAAAAAAAAAATATATATATATATATATATATATATATAAAAAAAAAAAAGGAGAGCAATGATGATGACATGTCAAATCGGTAAAATTACCGAATGAACAATACTGAGCTCTCCAGAAAAAAATAAAATAAAATAAAATAAAATAAAAAAAAGGGGTAAACATCTGACCACACTGCAGCTCAGGAGCCTCGTCGCTGTTGTCCGAGCAGTCATTGTTGCCGTCACACACCAAGTACTGAGGGATGCAGTTTCCATTGGTGCAAGTGAACTGGCTGACGCTGCAAGTGCGCACTTCATGCTCTGGAAATCAACAAATAAGAAAAGATCCTTCATACGCATAAACATCTCTGTTTATGGCGAAATGAACTTACCACAGGTAAGGGGTTCATCGGTTCCATCAATGCAGTCCTTGTAGGTGTCACACACCCACGTTTCAGGGATGCACTTCCCACTGTCGCACTGGAACTTGTTAGGGGGGCACGTGCGGCCCGCTGGTGCCACAAAAATGGAACTTGAAAGCTCAGCTGCTAATTCTCACAAACAAGGCCCGGCAGGTCAATGCGTTTACCGCAGAAGAGAGGATTCTCGTCGCTGTTGTCGCCGCAGTTATTGTATCCGTCGCACAGGTTGTCGTCGTAGATGCAGATGTTGGTGTTGTCACATTTGATTTTGCCCGAGGGACACTCCCTGTCAGCTGGAGAGGGGTCAACAACAAATTCAAATCACAACGCCATAAAAAATTATTATTATTTTTTTTAAAGCGTGTTCAGTCCTAATCTCAAGGCACTCACGGCAGTTGATTTCATCCGAGGTGGCGTTGTCCTTGCAGTCGTTGAAGCCGTCGCAAACAAAGGCGGCGCTGATGCAGCGGCCGTTCTGGCAGGTGAACTCCGAGTCGGGGTTGCAGGTGGGGAAGGGGCAGCCCCGCTCGTCGCTGTTGTCGCCGCAGTCGTCCATGTAGTCGCAGGCGTAGCTGAGCGGGACGCAGCGGCCGTTGTCGCAGGTGAACTGACTGCCCGAGCAGGTGTGGAAGGCTGCGTTGGGGGGGGGGACAGAGGAACATGTTCTTCCTTCCTGTGTTTGTTTTAGTGCTGGAATATTGTGAGGGCGTGCAATGAAAAGCGATTTGAAATTGGACATTTTTATCTAAAAGTGCATCAAATCGAATCATGTCACTTTTTAAATTGCGTGTTAAAAAAAATTGTGGCGTTAAAGGAACTTTAAATTAACTCAAAATGAACACACTAATTTTGACACTCCTAACTAAAATACGTTCTGCTCTTTACTTTGTCAAAATTGACTAATTACTTTTTTTTACCTCCTCGGATGACGACAGACCTAAGTTGAGATCTTGGGCGTTTTATATATTAAAAAAAAAAGCATTATAGCGATACGAACGGAACGTGAACCAAGAAAACAGTGACCGCCACGGCAACAGCTTTAGACAAGCTTTTCCCCGTCCATGTCCTTATTGAAGTCCATTTTTGTGGTTAGCGAAAAAGAGGATTCCAAGTCGGGTTTGCCGTCATCCCTCACCACAAACTCTCTCCAGCTCATCCGAGCGATCGCTGCAGTCGTTGTAGCCGTCGCACTTCCAACTGGCCCGGATGCAGTTGCCGTCGAGGCAGGTGAACTGCTCGGCCTGGCAGCGCTTGCCGTTGTCTTGGATGCAGTCCTTGCCGTTATTGGCCAGGTACCACTTGCCTTCATGGGGACACTGGCACTCTGGTCCCGCCGGGCCTGTTGGACACATTTCAGTTCATTCAACTATCGATGCAAACTTAGTATGTGTACAGTTTTTTTGGTTCTGCTGCTTACCAGGTACGCACACGTGACTACAGCCTCCGTTGAACTGCAGGCAGGAGCTGGAGCAGCCCTCCTGCTTGGACCCGGAATAAACGTGAATATCATTGGGCCGGTACTGCAGGTCCTGGCCCAGCACTGTCAGGTCAGAACCGTCGTCCTTCCCCGCCCTGAAGACGGCCCGTTCCGTCCAGTCGGTCCAGAAGATGTCCTGCTTGAAGACAGTCAAGGCAAAGGGGTACTGGACCCCCAGCACGATCACTTGTCTGTTTGCGCCCGTCAGGGTGGAGCGCTCGATTTTGTCTCTGATGGAGAAGAAAAAGAAGGCGTTGAGAAAATATTGAAGTTGGTCTTGGGTTGAAAGTTCAAGTGGACGTACTGTGAGGCGTCGGCCCAGTACAACATCCTCTCCTCAAAGTCGATGGCCAGCCCGTTGGGTGTTGACAAGCCGCTGTGGATGATGGGAGTTCGGAAGTTCCCACCCAGCGTGGCTCTTTCAATTTTGGCGGGGCTGGCCCAGTCGGTCCAGTACAAGTACCTGGACGGGGGCGGTAGAGCGACGTCATTTCTGACGTCGTCGTCATATTGTTCAAAGATGTCAGATTTTACCCGTAGCAAGGGTCGACGATGATGCCCCTCGGACGGTTGGCGTGGGCGATGATGGTGCGGTTCAACCCGTCCAGGCCGATCGACTGCACGTTCTTGAGACGGTAGTCGGTGTAGTAGAGACGTTTGTTGACCCAGTCGTATGCCAAGCCTTCGGGGTCATCCAAATCTGACGGCAAATTCAGTTCAAACAAAGCTTTCAAATTTGAGTTATGGTTTCAAATAGGGATGTGCAATTAATCGGAATTCAATTACAATGTAAATTATTACACTGCACAATTACAAAATCAGCATAATCGTAAAAAAAAGATTATTAATACTAATTTTGAGTTGTTAACATTTTTACATTTGCACCTTTTTAAATTTTTAAAATAACTAATTTAATAAATTGTTTCATCCAAAAAGAACTTGCATAATTATAGTGTTTCAAATAATTTTATTTGTCTTAATATTTTTTTTTATTTAAAAAATAAATGTTTGTTTACGTTTAAATATTTTCTTATAAAATATAAATGATTGTCCTACTGCACAGTGCACATGCTGCACTCCAACTTCAAGTTTTTGCCAACATAAATACAAAAAAAAAATATATATATATATATACACATTATTATAAATATGTATTATTATTGGTTACATAATTATAGTGTTTAATTTTTTTTAAATTGGTCTTAATATTTTTAAATATGTAAACCTTTTTTTTTTTTGTACCAAAAAATTAATAATTGTGATAAAAAAAAAAAATCAATAATTGAGCAGCCCTAAGTAGGGATTGAAAACTGTAGCTAGTGTCTCGAGTTAGAGTTTCAAGTTGCCCGTTTTCCACTCAGGTTTACGTTTGCTGTCAACTCACTTGAAGCGATGATGGTGGGCGCGCTGCTGGGGGACGCGGTGGTGATGTAGCCAATTATACTCTTGCCGTAGCCTTTGTACTGGGTGAAGAAAACCCGCCTCTCCTTGTAGTCAAAATCCAAGGCCATCAAGTTATAGCCCAGGTTAAAGGTCGGGAAAGGACTGCTGTGGTCCTGGGGGTCCAGCCTCATACTGTTCAGAGTGTAGTCGGTGGTGAAAATGAGGAAGTCATCTTGTCCGTAACCGCACGTCACACCGTTGGTGAGGAGGGAGCCGTGGGCGCAGGCGCATTTGGGTCGGTCCTGGTCCGGGAGGGCGAAGCAGAGCTGCTGGCAGCGCCCGTTGTCCTCGTGGCACGGGTTGAAGCCCACCTGGTGGGCCGCTAAAGGCTGCACGTGAGGGTCGAAGATGGCGACATCCGACGCGCCGTCAAGGTTGTCTCGGATTACCTGATGACATCACACGTCTTTGTTAGATTACGGAGTTAACGAGGGCCCGATGGATTTGGACTTTTTGAGGCAAATGCCGATTCCGATATTTGGCAGGATGAAATTCCGATAACTGATTAAACGGATGATAAATTCCAAAAATATGTAATCAATCAAATACATTTTTTTTTGGGGGGGGGGGGGGGGGTTGTGATGTAATGAATGCGTTAAAAAATAGCCCAAAAAAAGTGACAAATGAGTGCAGATATCTTTGTCTTTTGTGATGTGTTAATGTGAATAAAACATTTGATTGTCATATAGCTAAGTTTCATCATTATTCACAAATCTGCTGAAACAAACATGGCCCTGGCTGATCTCTTATATTCTGCTGCCACCTGCTGGCCGTTTTTTTTATTTTATTTTTTAAATAACTACCATTGCTTTAAGCGTTTCAGAGGCTGCATCAAAGCTTTCTGTATGCTGTAGCATAAAAAATAATAATAATGTTTTGGGACCATGGCAATATTTAAAATAGAACGTTCTTATACGTTTTTGGGAGCAAATGAGTTAATGTTTGAATGTGTGTGGGGGGGGGGGTGTAATCTACGCTGATTTAAAAAAAATGCTTGAAAGTCATTACCTTTGTCATAGGCTGCATGCAATGTGTTAAGGTGAGGGGAAAAAACGGCAAAAAAAAAGTGATTTTTTTTTTTTGTTTTTGTTTGTTTGAATGTCTTCTGTTTTGTTTTAAAATGTTAATGTGAAAAAACGTTTGCTTGAATATCATTATCCTCTTATGTTGTTACGTGTTAATGTGAAAAATAAAAATCTGCAAAAAATCTCAATTTAAAAAGGGGGGGAAAAATTGCAAAGGGCTTATATTTGTCGCTTAATCGGTCAGGCCCATATTTTGTGTTTCTGCCTCACCTGTGACTGGTTAAGATTGCCTGGCTCTTTACTGGCTTGCAAGAGCTTCCCAAGTCTTCTATCCACCCACAGCATGACATTTCCTAGTATAGCGACTCCTGTGGGAGCTGGATAGCGACTCCCGTAGCGGATGATCTCCCTCTGTGAGCCGTCGGCAGCCATACGAGAGATCATGTCCAGGGCGTCGTCGGTCCAGTAGAGGAAGTCGTTGGTGTAATCGACTGTGAGGCCGCCAGGAGATATGAGACTCTCGGAAGCCAGCACGGTGCGGTTGGTGCCGTCCAGCAGCGCGCGCTCGATCTTGGGCATCTGGCCGCCGTCGGTCCAGAAGAGGTAGCGCTGCTTGGGGTTGACTGCCAGATCGCGGGGCCTGTCGTGGAAGGACTTAAGGAGAATCAGTCGGTAGGACGTGTTGATGGCCTGCACTTCCAGGAAGGTCTCGCTGTCAAAGGCGTTGGTGAAGTATAAGTTGTCTGAGGAGAGAAAGAAAGATGGGGTTAGAAAAACAAAAAGAATGATTATATGATGACACTAACAAACCCCATATAGTATACATACTAGTCAGGTGGGGTTTTTTTTTTAATCGGAATTAATCGCATGACATCAGTAGTTAACTCATGATTAACTCATTTGCCTCCCAAAACGTATAAATAGGTTTTATTTGTCCCAAAGACGTATTTATACGTTTTTTTTTAATGCTAGAGCATACAGGAGGCTTTGATGCAGCCTCTGAACCGAAGAGAACGGATGAAGCAATGGTCGTTATTACAAAAATGGGCAGCAGAGTTATAAGAGATCAACCAGAGCCATGTTGAAACAAGCTGCTTTTGTGAAAAATTACAAAACTTAGCTATTTTCTAATGCTAATTGCTACAAAAGGGAAATATACTGTAGCTATTTTTTTCCCTATGAAAGAAGAGACTCATCTTTTTTTTGGTAGGTTTCATGTTTTTATAGCAATAGAACACAATATTCTGTGGCCCTTGCAAAATCAATTAAAATCCAGTAAAACAGCCAGGAGCGAAGGGGGTTGCTTCAGTGAAAATGGCTGGGAGTGAATGAGTAAAATATCTGTTCTAAATGGGATTTTTTTATTATGAAAAAAAAATAGAAATATGGCTGCATCTTTTAGTCATTGATACATAAAATTTAGTTAAAATTAAAAAGATGTACTGTACTGTAAATAAGTGTGATATTGATCTGTGTTCAGGTAAATAAATAAATAAATAAATATATATATATATATATATATATATATATATATATCAAAATAAATGCATTTGTAACCGTTGGTGACAGCTCGGTGCATTTTTCTTTTCATATTAAGAGTTATCTAATCTTTAACATGAAGTAACTTGTGAAATTGTGCACATTTTTCAAATTGTAAAATACAACTTGACCCCAGTCTCCACAAATATATGCATTATTATTACAGCTAAATGTTGCTGCGTTGCGACTGAAATTCCCCCAATACAGGCTTTCCAAATAAGGGGCATTCATTAATCGCACATTAAAAAAAAAAAAAAGGTGGCATTAAAGGAACTTTAAATTCAAAATTAACGCACACATTTTGACACCCCGAATATAGTATACAGTATATAAAGAAACGGATAGAGTTAGTTTCATACTAGCAACCCAGTCCACCGCAAGACCCTGGATGCCTCCTCTTCCAATGCCACTCGAGACCACCCTTTGGAAGTTGGATCCATCCGTTTTGCTCCTGTAGATGCCCCTATAGGAGTTCGAGGTGCTGTTGTCAATCCAGTAGACGTAGCCAGATTCGATGTGGACGCCCAAGCTCTCCTTCGTGTTGTAAGAAGCTGCAAAAATCAAAAGCTGGCTCACAAACTTAAACGTCCACAAAAGTCTCACGCAACGGTTAAGTCGACCTACATCCACCGATGGGCACCATCGCCTCAGAATGATCCGAGCTGTTGATGTGGAAGCCGCGGATGTACGCGGGCGTGGAGACGATGGCGAAGGAGTCAAACTCTTGGCAGCGGGCGCCGTCCGGGGACGGGTGGAAGCCCGTGGTGCAGGCGCAGGTCTTTTGGTTGTTGGGTTTGGGCAGGCAGAGGTGAGGGCAGCCCCCGTTGTTGGAGCTGCAGGCGTTTGTGGTTCCTGCTGAGTCTTAAGGCAACAAATAATAGGGAAATGTTGGGGGGAAGACGTATTCACAATGGAAACAACTCAAACTGAACAGGAGGCGATGGTTCGAATCCCACCTTTGACAGATTGCAGTTCATGTTATTTTTATTAATTTATCTTTCAACTACAATTGATACTTTGTCATTTTCACATCATTTATATTTCAATTTCCTTCATAAGCATTCAACTTAGCATTTAGCTATTAGCATTCAGCTTTCAGCATTCCCACGCAATTTCTGCAGAAATTGCACTTTGTCTAGTTTTATAGTAATTCATAAAATTATTTGAAGTTAAAAAGATATACTAAACAGTTAAAGGGGGTGTGTAATTTTTTGCCACTATGTGGCATTATTGTTTCATGTTGGACATTAGTACATTTTTCTTTTCTAATTCAGAGCAACCGTATTCTATTCATGAATTATATTTAAAATTAAAACGCCTTTAGTCATCATATTTAATGCTTTTTAAGGACTGAATTTGAGCAAAATCCACGTAATGACTTTGAATGCTTTTTATTGAGCCGCCAAACCCCTGAAATTGCATTCAATTGAAATCCACATACTGTCTCTGGCGTGCACTTTGATGGCTCGCAGTTGGGACAAGCCACTCCTCATCACCACCATATTGCCGCCCGTCTCTTTGTCAACCCTCTCAATGACCTGGTAGTCGATATCCGTGTAATACAGATGGCTCTCGTAGATGGTCAACCCCCACGGGTGAGACAGGCCACTGACGACCGTCACCCGGCTCGCCCCGTCCATGGTGCCGCTCTCGATCTAAAGAATGCTAAAGATGTTAGCACAAGCACACGCGGTAAGGACGTTTGTGCATGACTATCTACGGACGTACCACTCCTGAGCCCGACACCCCCCAGTAAAGTTTCCTGGTGGAAATATCGGTAGCGATGTAGCCTACGTTTGCCAGGTTGCCTGTGTAGAGGTTTGTCAGGTTGCTGCCATCCATGTCAGCGCTGGCCACCTTTGAAGGGACCCCGTTGTTCGACCCTGAGTCCGTCCAGAATAATTTCCTGTGGGGGTAAAAAAAAATAAAATAAAAAAATGTCAGCATATTTTGTCCGATCGTATTTAAAGAGGAAATCCATACCCTCTCATTGGATCTACGGCTATTCCAACAGGTGTTCCTACTCCCTCTGGTTTGCCATTTGAGGTGATGAGAGTTTTCCGATAGTGCTGTTTTCCATCAACCCGGATCACCTGAATGAAGGGTTTCAATTTTTTATTCAAATGCAGATATACGTTTTGACCGCATCTTGGTTCTTCTCACCTCTATGGATTTAGCAGTGGGGTTGTTGTAATACATTATCCGGCTTATCCAATCAAAAGCCAAACCAGACGGCGCACCCAAAAGAGCAGCTGGCGCAAATTGCGACCTGTTGGTGCCGTTGGTGTGCACGCGCCATATCGAACCCTGGCAAAAGCAAAAACAAATGTGGTAATGTGGTAGATAGAGGGATTAAAATTCCATATGTTTTTATTTTTCATCTAAGAAAATCAGGGCAGTGTTTGAAGACCCGTCAGGCTTCCCATGATGTTTCTTTTATGTCTCTTAACAACCGTTTAAAGTGTATTTCGTTGTTCTGTCCTCATGACTCGTCAATTTAGCTAGTGCTGTCACTATCGCATATTTTTAGAATCGATTAATCTATCGATTATTCATTTGATTAATCGAATTAATTTGAATTTTGCACTTAAGTGTATTACAATATTTTTTTTTTTGCCTGATTACTGTTTATTAACCAGTGATTGGTGGTTATTTCGTGGGGATTGAACTTGTACTATGATACCGGTTCAGTCCTTGTTTTCCAAAGTAAAAACGTATGTTTGCAAATGTCTTATTTTGATTCAACACAGAAGATAATCAGTCTTCTTTCATCAAGGACTACAGAAATCTGCAAACAATTACTATTAATATGCTGAAATCAGAAGATTTGGACCATTTTAAAACAAAAAAATGGCTCCAAACGAGTACTCGATTAATAAAATAGTTGCCGATTAATCGATTACTTGTCGATTAATCGATTGATTTTAACAGCTCTAAACTTAGCACTCACAGATGACTCGACCCAGTAGACATACTGCTCCCGGTCATCAAAGTCAATGTCCCGCCCCTGACGGATGCCCGACACAGACGCCATCGCGTTGTTGGAGGGGTCGGCCGGGTCCAGAGGGATCCCGAAAAGCACCAAATCTCTTGCCACCATCAAGAAGGGTGTTTGATCTGAGATCGAGTAAACACGTGGATTCTTTTGAAGCAAAACGGAGCTTGCATATTTTGTAAATAGCTCAAATGAAAAAAAGTCCCACCTTTGATGCAGGTGCGTTGATCAGCATCCAGCTTCCATCCCGACTGGCAGTGGCAGGTGTAATATCTTGGCCTGATGCCCGACAGCAGGCACAGTTGACTGCACAGATGCTCTCTGCATGGATTGAGCCCTGCATACAAAACAAGCGTTTGACCTTCTGACCAATTGCAGCACACTTGGATCAAATCCGAATCGGGACGATCTGTCAGGGGTTTACGAGAGGTCACCTGAGGGCTGCTTGATGGGATGGTCCATGACGATGCCCATGGGCTGATAAACGCTGTTCATCAGCAAGGTGACGTTGCCGCCGTGGAACTTGTTGGTGCTCATCACTTTCCCGGTGTTGCGCTCCGACCAGAAGACGGTGTCCTCAAAGATGGTCATTCCGTGCGGGTGCTGGAGAACCTGAAGGCCAAGCAAGTCTTGACCGGATCCCGAGTCTCACCGCGTTTTACGATTCGATTTGAATTCAACGTACCATGTCGCTCGCCATCACTTGACGGCGGTTCTTGCCTTCGTAATCACAGTAGTCGATATATTTGAGGTAAGCGTCGGCGAAGTAGACCCTGCGTGTGGTGTAGTCCAGCGCCAAGCCGTTGGGCCAGTATATCTTTGTGCTGACGATCACTTTTCTCATGGATCCATCCATGTCCGCTCGTTCCACCTTCGGGTTCTGACCCCAATCCGACCAGAACATCATGTTGGTACTGCGTGGGGAGATCAAACAAATGTAATCAACGACTCTTGGAACTAAATAAGCCAACTTTGAGCTTCCTTACTGGTTACGAGGGTCTAAAACCAGACCGCGGGGGCTCGTAATGTTTTTGCTGAGGAGCACTTTTCGGAAGCGACCGTCCAGAGTGGACACCTCAATGTTCTCCAGGACTGAGTCGGTCCAGTAAAGGTTTCTGCCCACCCAGTCCACTGCGATGCTCTCTGGCACCATCAGGCCACTGGAGAATATCTGCAGCACAATCAGCACTCACTACACTTCATGACTTCATCTTTTTTGCTTGTTTTTTCTTCTTTAACGCTTTCATTCACTCGCAGCCATTTTCAATGAAGCAACCCCCTTCGCTCCCGGCTGTTCTACTGGATTTTGACTGATTTTGCAAGGTCCACAGAATATTGTGTTCTATTGCTATAAAAACATGGAACCTACCAAAAGAAAGATCAGAGTCTCTTCTTTCATCAGGGAAATTATGGAATGGAATGTTTTTCTATCTGTTTCCGTTTTGCAGCAATTAGCATTAGAATAAAGCTAGGTTTCATCATTATTCACAAACCTGTTGAAAACACTGTCAAAAGGAGCTTGTCGCAACATGGCCCTGGCTGATCTCTTATACTCTGCTGCCACTTGCTGGCCGTTTTTTGTAATAACTACCATTGCTTTAAGCAAAATCTTCAGGTAAGAAGCTGTATCAAAGCATTCTGTATGCTCTAGCATAATAAAACATTTAAAAAAAACGTATAAATATGGTTTTGGGAGTGAGGTCCAAAGTATTAAAAAACGTATTTAAACGTTTTTGGTTTGAATGAGTTAATTAGACTAATGTGATATTTGAAAAGACAGTTACTGGTTTCATTCGAACTGACCTGATAATTGGATTGCTTTGTTCAAAAACTTTCTTTGTAAAGGCAGAATTCAATAGTGGACGTAGACGACTGCATGAGTAAACTTACTTCCTTTCTACCAGTTCCGTTCTGGAAGCCACTCCAGATCTTCTTCTGGGAGGCGTCTGCCCAATACACCCTGGAGGTCACACGGTCAAAGTCCACGGTCACGATGCTTGAACCGCTCACCACTGGACTGATGGTGGGCGGCTTGGCGTTGATCCTGTAGCCGATGACTTGGCTGCGCTTGGCTATCAGAAGAACAGCTGCGAGAGGGTCTAAGCCAGGAGGAAGAAATGGAATTCATTTTTTTTATGTTGTATTTGTTAGAAGTGGACGACTCGAGTCAGACTTAAAAGTCGCAAATTTCAGGGCTTATGTTGCTATAAAACCACAAAGACGGCCGTGTGAGCAAGGCTAACTTCCTGCTAACTTCATAGTTTTGCTAAGCGAGTTGTTTGATTCATCACCGGTTGTCAGATTTCGTGACACATTTACAGTCGAGAGCGCACCGTTGTAACTTCCCCCCATGCTGACTCGACTTGCACCCACGCGACTTCTTCCCATTCTTCTCACCTACAGCTTTGCAAGTGCGCCCGTCCGGTTCCAGGAGGTACCCGAAAGAGCAGGAACAGCGGAAGCCTCCTCTCTCGTTGTAGCACTCCTGGCTACAGAAGCCCGGGATGAGACACTCGTCGACGTCGTCGCACGTCTTGGAGTCGTTGAGCAGCTGGAAACCCGGCAGGCATTTGCACTCGGCCCCGAACGGCCCTTGAAGGCAGATTTGGCTGCAGCCGCCGTTGTTCAGGATGCAGTCCTCTTCATCTTTGGGGACAAAATGAGCAATCCTTCATTTTTATTGCAAACATTTCCAATTCTTTTTTTTCTTTTCTTTTTCTGGAGAGCTCAGTACTCAGTGTTCATTCGGTAATTTTACCGATTTGACATGTCATCATCATTGCTCTCTCTCTTTTTTTTTTGTATGTGCGTGTGTGCGTGCGAGTGTGTGTGTATTCATTAGTTCACCTAAAACCTAAAATTTCCAATTCTATATGATTGGCAAGCAAAACTCACTGCAGATCGGCGACTCATCAGCGCCGTTCGGGCAGTCTTTGTGGCCGTCGCACACTTTGTCCTGCTGAATGCACACCTGGTCGGTGGGACACATCCACTGTCCACCCGGACACTTGAACGGCGGCGTGGGACAGTTCTGCTCGTCGCCATTGTCCCGGCAGTCGTTTTCGCCGTCGCACAGCCAGGAACTCGGAATGCACAACTTGTTGGGACACTGGAAGTAGGCGGGTAAGCAGGTGACGGGCAGGCAGGAGTTGTGCTCGTCGGACCCGTCCTCGCAGTCCGGATGGCCGTCGCACTCCCACTCGTCCGGTAAGCAGAATCCATCGGTTTGGCACTGGAATTCGTTGTCGTGGCACAAGCCGGGGCCTCGAGTGGCTGAAGGCGAGCGCGGACGTCAGGTCAGACACTTGATAACAAGCGATCGCAAACGATGGAGCAAAACTTACGACAGTTTCGCTCATCAGAATGGTCCCTGCAGTCAAACACGCCATCACAGTGATAACTGCTACTAATGCACTGGTCGCCGGTGGCGCAGGCAAACTGGTAGGAGGGACAGGAGAGCTCTTTGGTTGGAAGAAAAAAAAATCATCAAGCGTTATCACGGCACAACTAAAAACGGTCCAACGGGGAACGAAGGTATTTGTACCGCAATTGTTCTCGTCCGAGCCGTCTAAGCAGTCCTGGTCTCCGTCGCACACGAAGTTGCTGAATATGCAGCGGTGGTCGGGACACAGGAAGTAGCCGGGACCGCAGGTTGTGATGGTGGAACCTGAGAAACGGTACAAGTGAGGTTAGCAGACGATGTCACAGCAACTTTATAGGATGCTTGGAAATTCCAAGATCCAATGAGATTTGTGTTGAATGTAGTTCAGCAATATTAGACTCAAATGTGGTTAATTCCTCACTAGCAGCCCTTCAACCCCAAAAAGTCACACATTTCATACAAATTTGAAAAAGTACAGAGATCCTAAAGTGACATGGGAGGAACAATAGAAAGTAGAATATGTTCCTCATCAGGATGAGAAACTTTCTCACCGGTCTCTTTGAACGAGAGAATTTCTCTTTAGGATGAAAAAAAAATCTCATCCCAATGAGAAACTTTCTTCTCTCTAGCGAGGTTTGATCTCATTTGAATAAGAAACGCTCGTTCAACCCTAGCCAAAAGTAAAATATGTTTAACTTTCTCATCCTAACGAGAAACTTTCTTTCTATCGAGGATAATTTCTCATTTAAATTACAAACCCTTAAGTCAAATATGTTTCTCATCAGCATGAGAAAGTTTCTCATCTTAACGAGAACGTTTTCTCATTTGAACGAGAGAATTCTGTTTAGGATGAGAAAAGTTCTCATCTTAACGAGAAAGTTTCTCATTTGAACGAGAAATTTTCTTCTCGCTAGCGAGGTTTTCTCATTTGAATGAGAAACTCTCTCCCTAACCAAAAGTAAAATATGTTTAACTTTCTCATCCGAACGAGAAACTTTCTCATCCTAACGAGAAACTTTCTCATCCCAATGAGAAACTTTCTTGATCTAACGAGAACGTTTTCTCATTTGAGCGAGAGATTTTCTCTTTAGGATGAGAAAATATGAGAAACTTTCTCATCTCAACGAGAAACTTTCTTTCTATCGAGAAGAATTTCTCATTTAAATTACAAACCCTTAAGTCAAATATGTTTCTCATCAGCATGAGAAAGTTTCTCATCTTAACGAGAAAGTTTTCTCATTAGAGCGAGAGAATTTCTCTTTAGGATGAGAAAATATGAGAAACTTTCTCATCTCAACGAGAAACTTTCTTTCTATCGAGAATAATTTCTCATTTAAATTACAAACCCTTAAATCAAATATGTTTCTCGTCAGAATGAGAAAGTTTGTCATCAGCATGAGAAAGTTTCTCATCTTAATGAGAACGTTTTCTCATTTGAGCGAGAGAATTTCTCTTTAGGATGAGAAAATATGAGAAACTTTCTTCTCGCTAGCAAGGTTTTCTCATTTGAATGAGAAACTCTCGTTCAACCCTAACCAAAAGTAAAATTTCTCATCCGAACAAGAAACTTTCTTATCACAATGAGAAACTTTCTTGTTTTAACAAGAACGTTTTCTCATTTAAACAAGAGAATTTCTCTTCAGGACGAGAACATTTCTCATCCTTCTCTTGTTTGAATGAGAAACTTTCTCGTTAGGATGATACTGTAAATGTCTTTACCTGCGAGCGGTAGTTTATTCAGCAGACTTCAAGGCAGGAATTTTAAAAATAGCACAATGACACTTACTGCAGTTTTGTTCGTCGGAACCGTCGCCGCAGTCGTTGTCGCCGTCGCACACCCACGCTTTCGAGATGCATCTGTTGTTATCGCAGGCAAAGGCATTGGCGGAACAGGTGGCGGGGACGCTCGTGGGACAGTTTTCCTCGTCCGAGCCGTCTCCGCAGTCATCGGTGCCGTCACAGCGCCACCCAGAAAGGACGCAGTGCTTGTTGTTACAGGTGAAGGCGTAAGGCGAGCATGTTGCTCCTGGATGATGCAGGTTTGAGGATCCAGATACAAAATACAGTTGTCTGTTTTTTTTTTTGGCAAACCACAAAAAAACATCAAGTGTTTCACGTCTCATGTTAGTTCACCTGTACTGGTGCAGTTGGCCTCATCCGACTTATCCACGCAGTCCAAATAGCCGTCACAGCGGTAGGAGTTGGGCCGACATCGCCCCTCGTCGCACTCAAACGAGTAGTCCCCGCAGTTGTTGTCCGGCGGGGGGACGCTGTCGTCCTTGACGCAGTCCTGCTGGTTGACCTGCAGCTTCATGCCGTACGGGCATCCACACGCGCGGCTGGAGGACGGCGTCGGGAAGCAGAAGTGGCTGCAGCGGCCGTTTGGCACCGAATTGCAACGGCTGTTGATGCCTAGACGGAGAAACGCAAGTCAGCTCATGCGTTGCCCTCATCGTCTTACTGCGGAACTTACTACTATGGAGGTCGGCAGTGTAGGCCTTGATGTTCATAATGTCGTTGATTCCTTGTCTGATCATAAAGTTTCCTCCTCCGTCCCTTTTCCTCATCTCAAATATCGCCCTGGTCCGGGTATCGGCCACATACAAGTAGTCTGCACCGCACAAATAAATGCTTTACTGTGTATTATGTACAGTAACTTTCTGGAGAACTAAATGGAAATATTTTGTACACACCGGAATAAACAGTCAAAGAGTAAGGGTTTGTGATTTGTCCAATATTGGTGAAGGTCTGTCTGTTGTTTCCTTGAATGTCAACGTGACCAATCTGGTTCAAGAGGGCGTCGACCCAGTACAAGCGGTTTTGTCTGTTGAGGACGCACAAAAAAACTGTATATATAAACTATAAAGCTATGCTTCTTAACTCATTCAAACACAAAAAACGTATAAATACATATTATAATACTTTGTCCTTCACTCCCAAAAACGTATTTATACGTTTTTATGTTTGTTTTTTTGTCTGTTGAGGACGCACAAAAAAACTGTATATATAAACTATAAAGCTATGCTTCTTAACTCATTCAAACACAAAAAACGTATAAATACATATTATAATACTTTGTCCTTCACTCCCAAAAACGTATTTATACGTTTTTATGTTGTTGTTGTTGTTGTTGTTTTTACATTTATGCTAGAGCATACAGAAGGCTTTGATACAGCTTCTGACCTGAAGAGGTCGCTCAAAGCAATGTTAGCTATTACAAAAAAACGTCCAGCGGGTGGCAGCAGAGTATAAGAGACCAGCCAGATCCACGTTGCAAACAAGCTGATTTCCCCACAGTTCAAAACAGATTTGTAAATAATGATGACACTTAGCTATATTCTAATTGTAATTGCTGCAAAATGGAAACAGATACAATTATGTAAGCCCATGTTTTTATAGCAATTGAACAGAATATTCTATGGACCTTGCAAAATCAGTCAAACAGCCGGGAGTGAAGGGGGTTGCTTCAGTGAAAATGGCTGCGGGTGAATGAGTTAAACAATAGATAGGTGTTGTATGCTTACACATAGTCAAGGGCAAGTCCATACGGCCAGCCAAGTGTTGTGTTGACCAGCTGTATGGCATTGCTGCCGTCCGGGAAGCCCCTCATGATGACTGCCGGACGAAACCAATCAGACCAAAACAAGTATCTGCAGACAGACACAAATGGTTAATGTGTGTTCAGGAAGTACATATAAAAGGTCTACACACCCCACATGACACAAATTAATTTCCATGATGGATCCAAATGAGGACTCACCCAGCACCGGGATGCACCGCAATTCCTTTTGGGTACTTCAATCCGGTGACGACGTCTCGTCGGGACTTGTCAGTGATTCTGAAGGCCGTCACGGCCTTGTAGGAGCTTGAGGTCCAGAACAAAACTTTGGCGGTCCAATCATAGGCCATGGCTTCGACGGATGAAGCCCTGTAGCCTGTCAAAATCTGTTGAACTGAAACGGGGGAAAAAATATTCAGAGAATTTAGAAATTGGAAATCGGAAAATAAATCCATTTTCTATACTGCTTACTCACCGGTCCCGTTGAGGTTGGACTTATAAATAATGCCCCGGGACCTGTCGTTGTAGAAAATAGCCTCCTCGTTGCCATCGAACTCCACAGCAGAGCCGGAAAAAGAGGAGGCAAGTCCAGTGAGGGGAAGGGTGACGTCCTCCTGCAGGGAAATGGAGAACGGGATCCCTCGCACCGCCATGGAGGTGGCCAGCAGCAAGAAATTCTTTATCTCTGTTCGACAAGCAAAAGCGTATTTGTCTCGAGTGACACGTCCACATCAAAATTTAGCAGTAATAAATGTAATAACGCATATATTTGTGGAGACTGGGGTCAAGTTGTGCTTTACAATTTTAAAAATGTGCAGAATTTGCAGATTCGATAGCTCTTAATATGAAAAGGAAAATGCACTGAGCTGTCACCAATGTCTTACAAATGCAATGATGCCATCTAGTGGCCGAAATATGACCAACACAAATCAAAATCTCATTTTTTACAGTACAGAACATCTTTTTAATTTTAACTCAATTTTATGAATTATGATGAAATTACTGTATCAATGACTAAAATATGCAGCCATATTTCTATTAGTTTAACACTTTTTCCCCCCAAGAGTATAAAAACGTGAGTTAACTATTGAAGTCATGTGATTAATTACGATTTAACATTTTAATCGCCTTACACCCCTGTTTAAAATAAATCATTTTGAAAACTACCCATGGATTTTGCCCTATCATAAACTCACTGTAGCAGGAACGAAGGTCCGCCTGCAGGTCGTAACCATGGCGACACTTGCAGCGGTATCCCAGACCGCCGTTGTCGGTGCGGTGGCTCAGAACGCAAATGTGCTGACAGCCGCCATTGTGACGGCCACAGGGGTTCATCACTGTGGGAGGAGATGTTAGTCGAGTGTGTTTGATGAGCTGGGAGCGGGGGTGCGAGCCGGCGCTTACCAGCGGGCTGCAGCGCTGAGTGTGAGACGACAACGTGGCCGGGTCGCATGGCGGTACGATAGAGGAACGTCGGGCTGCTGCCGTTGAAGCGGTTGGCTCTCACCACCGCCATCTTGGTCCAATCCGTGAAGAAGACGTGGTTCTCGAAGACAGCCATCCCGAAAGGATGCGGAGCCTGGGTTCCGCCATTGAGCACTATTTTCCTGCAGAGAACGCCACAGAACGGCCATCGGGCACAGTCGAGGACAATCCGGCGTTGATGTTTATTTACCTGTCCAACCCGTGATAGGTGACGGTTTCCACCGTGTCAAAATGGCTGTCGGCCCAGTAGACCCTCTTTGTGACGATGTCAATGCTAATTGCGGTTGGCGTGCCCAGCCTGGTCTTCACCAGCTCCACGCGGTTGCTGCCGTCCATGAAGGCCCGTTCCAGCTTCATCTGCTCCTTACTGACGCCCATGTCGGTGAAGAACATGTAACTGCAAACACGCATGTCAAATAAATACGAATAAATCACACATTAAGGTGTTTTTCAATTTTTTTTGTTCTTCTTTGTTTTTCATTTCCAAATAATATATTAAAAAATAATAATAATTGCAGAAAATGTAGCTGTACATTGGAAATGTTACTTAACACATTATAATTACATGAGAACTAAAAAGGAAAATTATAATTAAATTTATGACAATCATAGAAGCAAAAAGTAAGCAAAAAAAGATGTCATTGTTTTTAATTTAATGCAATTTCAATTATGTTACGTTACATAAAAAAATACACACAAGTACATTTATATATTGGATATATTATCCATCCATTCATATTTTCTCTATGACATTTGAATTTAATTTAATGCATTAAAATTACATGAGGAAAATGTATGAAACTAGAAAGAAAATTACCGCACATCGACCTAATGATATTTACAGAACTAATGTAATTATGCTACAATGATATTAAAAATGGTTATTTCCGATGAAAATTGGAAAACATTGGAAAATTAAAACCATATTATAATTCCATAGTTGTTTTTTTTATTAAATCAGAAATGTTACTGAAATTAATACATCATTAACAGATTCAGATTTAAAACTAAATCAGAGTAATTAAAATTTGAAAATTACACTTAAATTACATGTTCTTTATAAAAAATAAATATGGTGGGAATATTAATTAGATTATATTTAAAAATGCCCTTTGCATAAGAACAATGACTATAAAAAGTCTACACACCCCTGTTCAAATGTGCAGTACTAATCATGTGCTTGGGATGTGAAAAAAATTTGACTAAGAATATTTTGAAATGATTTATATTGGTCTAATTTTTTTCATATTACAAAAACCTGACATTCGAACAGGGGTGTGTAGACTTTTTTTTTTTTTTAATCCACTGTACATTTGAAAATAGCTCCCAAATTTTTATTCCATAAGAACACAAAATGAAAAGGTGTTTAACATTAAAATAAATAACATTACAATTGGATTAGTAATAAATTAGTCCAGTTTCAATTGATTTCAAAACGTGTCATCAACCCACCCCACTGTGGGGTCCAAGACGAGGCCGTGAGGACTCTGCAGGTTCTCAGCAACCAGCGTGACCCGATTCCCTCCGTCAAACTCGCACATGTCGATGCGCTCCACTGCGGCCTCTAACACGTACAGCTTGAAGTTGATCCAGTCCACCGCCAGGTTCTGCACGTTATGAACTGCCGCAGTCAGAACCTCCTTAATGTTTCCGCCGTTATAGTTGGCAGAGTACACCTGGTGAGAAAAAGACGGGGGAAATGATGCTGCTGTGCGGAAAGGTTCATTTAAAAATCAGCGAGCGGGCTTCACCTTCTTGTTGTGCGTGTCACTCCAGAAGATGGTCTCACTGTGTCGATGGTAGGCCACGCCCACAACCGTACCTTTGCCCTGAGCGGGCACCAAAGTTCGAACGTTGCGGCCGTGTATGTCGGCCATCATCACGTCGCCCCCGTCTGGGAAAATGAGGTGCGGCATTCCATCTGGAAATAAACGTTTGACATATCACAGTTCCGTTTTTGCCATCTGTCTATTGCAATTATTACAGTTAAACTTTTTTTTTTATACTGGTTGTATACAATACTTTATTTCTTATCTACTGCTCTTGCTCCGAATATGTGTTTAAATGTGTTTGTATTGTTAGGGTATTGAGGATGAAGCTGGTTCTTCTTCATTTATATATGACTGCACTGTACTATACTGCCCCCGGTGGCCAAGGCAGGCACAACAGGAGGAGCAGCGCAACACTGTAAAAAAATAATAAGAATAATTGAATTGAAAAATCTATTTTTTTTCACTCCGAAATTCTAAGTACATTTTACAAGGAGAGTTTTGAGGACATTTTACAAAATCAAATCAAGGCTTGTTGCAGGGATGTGATTTGACCAAAGTGAAATTATCTGAAAATTTAGCCGGGGGTCTGACACCCAGCTAGGTCCAGGAGCTCCCCCCGGAGCTCATGGGTTTTCCGTGTTTTTAAGTACTTTCAATGCACTCACATGACAAAGAAATAGACAAAACAACAGCATAAATTTTCAATGTATATTGAACTATCCCATATAAAATGGCAGTTTTAGTCAACTCAAAATCAGTCACATTCAAAAACATTGGACTGCCTTTGCTTTTAAAAACTATCACTGAGAATATCATCATATCTAACTAATGTGATTACTAAGTTAACACATAAATAATGTTGAAGAGTTCAAATTTCATGAACAAATAATTGTATCATGACCAAATGAAAAGTAACTCATATTAGAGCATACCACAAATGTCTTTGTTATAGCAGAAGATGTTATCTGTCGGAGTCATGTGCATACACAATGAACTACTAAAAAATAAATAAATAAATAAATCAAAAAAAAATAAATCGGATTTTTTTTTTTGGGGGGGGAGATAAAAAAAAAAGCGGAATTCCGCGAATTAGCGGAAAAATCACATCCCTGTATATATGACTGTACTGTACTATACTATACTGCCCCCGGTGGCCAAGGCAGGCACAACAGGAGGAGCAGCGCAACACTGTAAAAAAAAAATAATAACAATTTAATTGAAAAATCTATTTTTTTTCACTCCGAAATTCAAAGTACATTTTACAAGGAGAGTTTTGAGGACATTTTACAAAATCGAATCAAGGCTTGTTGATTTTAATGTCGATTTGAGCACACGCGGTTAGCAGTTAGCACCTGACAGATTGGCCTTGCAGACGTGACCCTGTTCCAGAATGTATCCACTGGCACAGCTGCAACGGTGCGTTCCAGGCCGGTCTTCGCACAGCTGGTCACATATCCCCCAGATTTGACAGTCATTGTAGTCTGCAGGAACAGGAAATGTCATTTCCTCCCATAGCAACGCAATTTTCCAGATCGTCCCATCTTACCTACGCAGGAGCGACTGTCATTGCCTACAACGAAACCATCGGGGCAGTAGCAAGTGCCCCCTTCTGGCGACACGTGGCATAGGTACTCGCAGCTCAAGGTTGAGCAGCGCTCCAGGCCTGCGGGCGATGGATGTCATTAAAAAAAATAAAAAATACAGTTTACTGACACATCCCGTTAAATGGCTCTAATCATCTGCAGAGGTGTCATTATAATTCTTTGCTCGCTAAATGACGGCGATCATGCGCCGCAATTAGAGGCAATTATCACGTTCCGTCCTAGAGAAAGGTTAATGTTAAACCGAGCGTTTGGAAGGGCAGTGATAAGGTTGAAACCATATCAAAACTTCAGTAGCTCGCGTCCAAGAAATGCTTATGGGGGCACTATCGTCCACTGCCAATAACCCTTGGACCTTCACTTTGAGCCCTATGAAAATTCGGGATATTCTAGTGTTGACTCTCAGTGTATCAAACTTCAAATCTTACTGCAGGTCTTCCCGGTGGTGGAGTTGGTCTCATCTGTTCCGCCGGGACAGTCGGCTTTCTCGTCACAAACCTTCCCCACCGGGATGCACGCTGTCGAGTCCGGGCAGCCCCACTCGCCAGGGTAACAATCACGGGAGTTGCTGTCTGCAGGCGACATCATTCATTGTCCATTTTTTCAAGTTTTGAAGATAACTTTATTGGTCTTTTTTTTTGGGGGGGGTAGTCCCCGAGAAATCCTTCAGCCTCAGACAGTCATTTCTATAATTGCTATATTAGCAATTGAAAATTACAGTGAATACAGTTATCGATGGATTGTGAAAATCAATGTAAAGCAGAGGTCGGATATCAAAAACGAAAATGTTTTTTTAAATCATCGTTTTATTTTTTAGGGATGGGCGAGTACCGATAACCGGACTTATTTCAAGGCATCGGTACTCTCAATGGAGACTGACAGGCCATTTTACAATCAGGAAGTAGAAATTAGAACAATAGAAGATTGCCATTAAATGTATGCAATTTTAAGGAAAATGCTATATTAGGATGTTTTTTCGTTAAAATGATCTGTCTTTTTTATTTTTTTTTTATTTTATGTATCAAAAGTGCTAGAGGCATCGTCATGCTGGAAACAGTCTCAAAAAAGTGGTTTCGAACATCCCTATTTTTTAATTTTTACTCTTGATAATGTAGGTTGCTGATGTCATCTTTGACGATTAATTTAAAATTTAACAGTTCTTTTGTTAATATAGTTTAAATTACATTAGCCAGCATGAGCAATTCTGAGGGCTCTAGACAGATTATATCGACAAGTCAGCACATTGAGACTGAAAGAAAAAAAAATTTGAACATCCACACTCCAGCCAAAAGTGTCCTTACCACATCCTTTTTCATCCACGTAGTCCCCGCAGTCATTGAACTTGTCACACACCCAGTACTGAGGAATACAACGGCCGCTCGTGCACGTGAACTCGTCGCCGCGACAGCTCTGATACACTGCAAAAAGAAAACAGGCAGGAGTCACATGAACGCAGTTTGAAGTCCACAGTGTTAAAAACAACTGGAGCATTTCAAGCCCGTCGACTTCAGTGTTGCTCCCGCTTGGCCTTACCGCAGCCTTGCTCGTCACTGTTGTCCCCGCAGTCATCAAAGTGGTCACACGTGAAGAAATTTGGGATGCAGATGCCATTGGCGCATTGATATTGGTGGATGGAGCAATGATTGATGGCTGCAAAGAAGATGGAGCAATTGTTGTTTATTATTTGGTTGTTGTTTGCAATGATGGAGAAAAGCACTGCATCATGTTGAGAGTTGTTACCAAAGCTTTTCCACTGTAAAGTATCAAAAATATTAGATTAAGTCCAAGTGGTTTCTTAGTACCTGTACACCAGTATTCCAACATCATGTCCTCAATGTGTCTTGTAGGTCCACACACATTCTGTGGTTGTTAATTATTTTTGTCTGAGTTAAATGGTGGTTAGATTTTTTTTGTTTTGGTTTGTTTTCATCCTGTATTTTCCCAGTCAACAACTATCTACAAAACCTACACAAAACTTTGAATTTGGACTAGCATAAAGACATAAATCATTACATTACTAGTTTACCCAATAGCTTCATGTTTTAATTAATTAAATGAAAACACAAAACCTTCGGAAAAGTGTCTGTCAGTGCCACTCTGTCTTCTTCGCCATCGGCATTTTGAAAGCTGTCCACCATTTTAGAAAGATCATTACCGCCACCTTAGGACAGTTACTATTTATAGCGCACTAGCCGCTAAGCTAGCAAGGAGCAAAATCGATTAATTTGACCGTGGAGGAGATATGTTCCCTCCGAGGTGGTCTTGTTGTTATGAGTATAAAGTTCTTTACTCACTGCAGTTATATTCGTCCGAACCATCTCTGCAATCTTGGAGTCCGTTGCAACGCTGGGAGTTGTTGTAACAAGCCCCATTAGCACACGTCTTCTCGGTGCACTGTGGGTAGTCTTAAAAATAAAAATTAAAAATTAAATTAAAATGCAAATGTGCATTTTTTTTTAATACCATAAAGGTTGCTGAATATTATATTTATAAATGTATAAATATTTAATTACAATAAAATACAAATAAATATTTTAATAAGTTAGCTCATAAAAATGCGTGTACTAAATATATTTATACTACATTTCACTTACTGCAATTGTTTTCATCAGAATTGTCCACGCAGTCCTTCACACGGTCACATTTGTATTTGCCGGGGATGCACTGGCCCTCCTTGCAGGTGAACTGGTCTGGGCTGCAGGTTCGACCGCCTGTTTGATTAAAAAATAATAACAAAGAGTAATCCAATTGGAATTATAAGGGGAGGGGGGGGGTCCTACTGTATCTCTCCATACCACATGATCTTTCTTCATCTGAACCATCCTGGCAGTCCTTTTCGCCATCACAGACGAACTCTAGTGCGATGCATTCGCCGCCGGTCACGCATTTAAACTGCTGTGAGCTGCACGATGGATGAGCTGCCAACGCAGAGAAACCGCAATGAGGTTGTTACATGAAATGCAACTCCTAATAGGACGGATCCTGATAGCTACTCACGGCAGTTGAGCTCATCGGAATCGTCCGTGCAGTCTTTGGTTCCATCGCACTTCCAGGCGATGTCTATGCACTGTCCATTGGTGCACTGAAACTCCCCACTTTCACAACTCCCTGCAGGAAGAAATACTAAATTAAATAAATAAATAAAATAGATTTAAAATAAAATGCAGTAAAAAGAAAAGAAAAAAAAGATATACAATTTCCTTATATTCTTTATAGATTATGTTTCCCATTTAATTTAATGTTGGTCATTAAGGTCTGTGCTTTTTTTTTCCTTTTTCTTTTTTTCAAAGTAGTACTTCATATACAAAGTTAAGAACCACAGATTCACTCAAAAATAACCCAGCTAGTTAAAAGTAGATGATTCTCTTTGGATTTTCTCCCAATTTCAGACCGCTGAGTTTTGTTTATGGCGGCGCGTTTACAAGGGCGGTTTACGACGGTTTCTCACTCAAAACATGTGATTTGGGTAGTTCATTGTTTGCCGTGAATGATGGGTCCGCTTTATAGTCAATAGTCAAACTGAATCAGCAAATCGTAAATGTATTATGTGTACTTTGGATCTGTAGTTTGTAACCACAAACTGTCGTCTTTTTATACGACATGCCAGACAGGTGACAAAATATGCACAAAAATTCTGAATTTGTAGCAAAGTGAATATGACATCTTGGCTGGATTACTCGGGGAAAGGAAAATGCTATTTTGGAGTCAGCCAGCTCAAAACTGGAGCACGTAAGAGGGAGCAAAAAATAAAATCCAGTTTTGACCCCAATCAACTGTATATTTGATTAAAGTTGATTTTAAGATACTTTGATTCATTTGTCAATCTTTAAATTATTTTCTTCTTTTTTTAACCTGTTATTATTCTTTGGCATATATGTTTAAATTTTAATTTTAGTGATGGGCTTATGTCCTTTATAAGTAAAGTTGAGATCAATGCATATATACACACACATAGTTTTAGGATTTATGTGACAAAACCTAACGTAAATATATTTTAGTTATAATAATTTTTCGCTGAAATACCATGAGAATTAAAATATCATTTAAGTTAGCCAGTATGATGCCACTCTATGATAACAAAACACATTGAAAAGGATTTAAATGGTTATGGAATACAGCATTTTTTTTTTTTAATATATATTACAATTTTCCTTTAACATTTAGCATCCTTCCCTCACGCCCTTCTGTTATTATTTGAAAACACACCAGTCATAATGAAGAATTCACATTACCTTGAGCTGTGCGAATTCCTTGAACGAGCAAAAGAAGCCACAGAAGCTGAAGACCCGCAAGGTCCATCACTGACGAATCCTCAGCCTTCCCTTTCGATTCGTTTCACTTATCGCTTCACTTCAAAAACCAAAATCATGCTAAGCGGTTATCCCGAAGCGGCGGCGAAGAGGGCGGAGGATGGAGGTGTACTGTCAAGCGCAGTGAGCAGCAAACCAATAATGATGTCTTCGGAGGAGTACAGCATTTTTTATGGCTTAGCCCTTTTACATAAACTTGATCGAAGATGAACTTTTACCTGTTGGCATGTTGTCTACATCAGCAAGAAAAAGGAGTCACACACGTAAACAAGTACGGGATGTATTTGAGCAATTAAGCTAAAAGTACAAAACACAGCAGGTTTTGGCCACCTGTGGGAAGTATAATACAGACATACAGCATAATAACAGTAATACAGTATTAGTCGTTCCTCGCAGAGGATAAATAATATATGCCTTTGAGTGTTACATCATCACATGGATGCTATTCATTAGCCCATCTATGTTGTTTTCCATTATGTGTTAACATTAAGCTAGCGTTTTTTTTTTTAAGGTAAAGTTATGTTGTCCTCAATACGGTGTGTAATTTAATTAGTTTTATGTTTAGTTTGAGAGTAAACATCAATTTAGCATCTTGAAACCTCTCTCTATTGTTTGATCGTTTTATGAAGGTGGGTTGATATGTCATGACGTTTCAAAATCCCCAAACAATAAAGTTCTCTCAAAGTACATCATTTAGGCCCTGTAAAAAAAAAAAAAAAAAAAAAAAAAAAATCACAAATTATTGAGTTATCACACCTTCTCTGTGTGTTTTATAGCATGTGACCTTGTTACATGTCAGTCTCCTTAACTGCAATAAAGCACAAAGGTATATTGCTTACTTTTCTTCTTCTTTCATCCATCCATCCATTTCCAATTTTGCTTGCTAGTCCGCATTTGTGTCACGGCAGGCGAGCCTGAACCTCTGTGCAACTCGTATTTTGGCGCCCTCTAGTGGTACGTGTCGTAAACGTTCAGTCCTGTGAGACACAAGTTAAACACAGTAAATATTTTTGCTTCATGTGCAGTGCATTTCCTTAAATACAATTCTTTTGTATTTAGCTTTAGTATTAATGTAAATGTTTATTCAGGTACTCAAACAAATTAAGTCGTTAAAACAACCAGCGTACTGCTTTTGCCTGTGACTAGCATACAAACCAGGCAGGTTTTTTTATTTTCTAATAGTAGTTAAACGACATTTAATCACATTTTGAAATCGAAAGAACCGAAGAAGACCGCCATTTGGACTTGTGATGTAAGCTTCGACTTGTCCATATTAGTGCATTTTAATGTTGAAACTATGCATAATTCAGTTGTCTTAACAATATAAAATGTACGTTCCCGGAACTAAACTATTATTTGCATGAAAGTATTTTGTTGAAAGACCCCCCAAATAATCTTGAGCGACCATCTAACACAAAACAGTATTTCAGTGGAACAATAGCGCCCCTTAACGGCCAAACAATAACATGTGTTCAAAAGCCGAACTGATTAAATTTACCGACTCGACTATAAAAGTGTTTTTAATGTTGAAACTATGCATAATGCTGTTGTCTTAACAATATAAAATGTACTTTTCCGAAATAAAACCTCGCTCTATATTATTTACATTCAAGTGTTTTGTTGAAAGACCAAAGAAGAAAAAGAAATCATGAGCGACCCTCAACACAATACTTCAGTGGAACATTAGCGTCCCTTAGTGGCCAAACAATGAACTGCGTTCAAAAGCCAAACTGATTCAATTAAAAATAAATAAATACTTTACCTTGATTAAAAAAAACAAGAATGTGACAAAAGTTAAAGACTGTAAACGATTTGCTTTTCACCAGAAGCAAAGTATGTCAAACTTTAATCAGGTAAAATAAATATCAAACTGTGTTGCACGGCCCTCTATTGGAGCACATCTGACTTGAGCCGTGGCGTCGGAAGAAAGAACTAAATATTTCCTTACTCGTGTGGGTCGAATAAACCTAAAACTTGAAATGAAATAAATGAATGACAAAGATAAAAAACAACATGCATTTAAATAGCAAAATAGGTACAGTACAGATAATGTTGCGTAAATTGTGTGGCAGCTTACTGTGAATGGCGTTAGATTTAAATATCCCTCCGTTCCCCCCCAAAAATTACAAACAGAAAAAAAATAAGAAAATAAAGTACATAAGGATTATAACTCATACATTTGTGTGTTAATACAGTAATAGATTTATAAATGTACAAAATCAAAACAAAAAACATGGAAGACGATTAAAATAATCCAAGCCAACTAAATGGCTAAATAAACTATTTCAACTAACACATATAAGAAGCCAGACTGGTGTTCCCCCTGGTGCCGTGTTCAGCCCCCTAACATATTCCAGTCACTGCAAAATCCCTGAGCAGCTTTTGTTGCTTCTGTTGAGAAAACGACTCCTCAGTAATTGAACGGCCTTTCGTTGTCGTGCGAGAAGCTCGGGTTGTTCTGGCCTTGGCTGCGAGCGTAAGGGTTGGTCTGAGGCCGGTCCTGGGCGTGCTGGTTGTTCAGGGTTCGGGATTCTGAGTAGGGGTTGCTCAGGGGCCGCGTTTGGCCGTACGGGTTGGTCTGGTTGCGAGGCCGCGAGTACGGACTGTCGTTCGTGTATTCCGAGTTGTCATTGAGCCACTGCAATTCAAGAATGTTTTTCGTTATTTGCAAATAAAACGTGATTTGTATGGTTTGAGTGCACGCTAATTGTTTTAAAAAATAATAATAATATTTTTAATACTTACAGATCGTCTCTCCTGAGCCTCCGAGCCAGGGCGGCTATTGCTCGATGTCATCTCCATGTTGGTCCCGCTGTCCCAGGCACTGGCGGCCGTGGCCCGCGGGATCCTGGGAATCCCTCCACTGGGGAAGGGTTTGACGCCCATGGCCGGCTCGATATTAACCAGAGACTCCTGCTGATTGGTCGGCAGGTTCGTGACGAGGGGATCCTTGTCGGAAAAATGGATCACGTCGGGTTTCCGACGTGAGTCTTCTGAGTCTTTGTTCTTTTTTGGGGAAGTCTTCTTTGGGGATCTAAGAGGATCATTTGAAGAATTACACAACAAGAAGGTCTTGAATGTTACACTCTAAAAACAGTTGGGTCAAAATTAAGTAACCCAATAATGTGTCAAAAATGGACCGATCCACTTTATGGGTTGTTTTATACAAACTGACCTTTCTTTTTTTTTTTTACCCCAAGTAAAGGATCTGTCAAATAGACCCAAGTAGAGGATTTGTCCATTTTTGACTCATAGTTGGATTATTTTTGACCCAACTGTTTTGTTTATAATTTTTGGTAATGATATGCTAAGAAGTATTCATTTGCTCCCAAAAACGTATAAATACGTTCTATTTGAAATATTACCATGCTCCCAAAGATGTATTTATACTTTTAATTTATTAATTTATTTTGTTTTTTTTATTATGCTGGAGCATACAGTACAGAAGGCTTTAATGCAGTTTCTGACCCGAAGAGGTGGCTTAAAGCAATGGTAGTTATTACAAAAAAACGGCCAGCAGGTGGCAGCAGTGTATAAGAGATCAATCAGGGCCATGTTGCAAAAAAGTTATTTTCCCACTTGTTTTAAACAGATTTGTGAATAATGATGAAACTTAGCTATATTCTAATGCTAATTGCTACAAAACAGAAACAGATACAAATGCACTTTTTTTCCTGATGAAAGAAGAGACTCTAATCTTTCTTTTGGTAGGTTCCATGTTTTCGTAGCAATAGCACACAATATTCTGTGGGCCTTGCAAAATCAGTCCAAATCCAGTAAAACAGCCAGGGAGCGAAGGGGGTTGCTTCAGTGAAAATGGCTGCGAGTGAATGAGTTAATAGAAGAAAAAAAAAACCTCACCTGGTAGATACGACGATGAGAATGATGACTGTAATGAGCAGCAGTCCCCCGAGCACGGAGCCAACGATAACCAAGACTAGCTTCCATGCTAATAAAAAAAGAAAGAAAAAAAAAGGGTTATGACATCAAAAACAAAAAACAGAATCATGGCAATTGATGCTCGTTTACACAGAACTAAAAGTATTTGAAATTTGTCGTCGTTTTCAACAAGGATCGGAAGTTATTTGCGTGGCATTGACTCACATTCACTGCAGTCAAAACCGGAGTAACCAAATGGACAGCTGAAATGAAAACAAAAGAAGAGAAGGTCATTAATATGGAATAATTAAATTTATTAAAAGACATTTCAGGGCTTCCCGTGACAACGAAAGCACCTACTTCACACATTTCAGAGTTCCTTGGGATTTCTGGCCACTCGGACAAGCTGCAGAGAAAAAAAACAGTCGGGAATTAGATGTGAACAACGCAGAGTAGGAATTGAATTTATTTGCCACAAAATCAATATCAGAGCTGACATGTTGCTACGTTTCTTTAAATTTTAAATTTTTTGCCGCACTTACCAACACACATCAGCTGACTGTAGTCTGTCTCAATGTAACCCTTTGAACATTTGCAGAGGAACTCTCCGTCCGACGCCGTACATGTGGTGGTTTTCTCATCACAGGGTTTCTTCTCACACAGATTCGTTTCTAATAGAAGTTGGAAGAAAATGGAAAAGAAGAACAGCATCAGGGCAAGTTGGCTCCGATGTTGCTGGCTAGCTAACTAGCTCATTTGCTCCCAAAAACCTATAAATACGTTCTATTCGAAATGCTTCAAGTGTCCCAAAGACGTATTTATACGTTTTTTTTTAATGCTAGAGCATACGGAAGGCTTTGATGCAGCCTCTCAACTGCAAAGAACGGTTGAAGAAATTATAGTTATTACATAAACGGCCAGCAGGGGGCAGCAGAGCAAAAGAGCACAACCAGGGCCAATGTTGAAAAAAAACAAAACTCAATTATTCACAATTCTAAATAGATTTGTGAATAACGATGAAACTTAGAATATTGAAATAGACTTTTTCCTGGTGAAAGAAGAGACTCTAATCTTTTTTTTGGGTAGATTCCATGTTTTACAGCAATAGGAGACAATATTCTGTGGGAAGATAATATTTTGCGGTACGTATATGCAAATGCGATATCCGTATCAAGCCTGATAAGGAATCGCAGGAAACATACCTGCGAAGTTTGAACCCGCGAGAAAACAGGCATCGACACATTTTGAGGCGTCAGATATGGCCTTCTGGATGTCCTGCGTTTTGACTGGAGCCGACGTCCGGAAGATCATCTCCACAGAAGCGCTGACTCCAGGCTCGGCTCGGACATTTTTACTTGCAATTTGTCTATAAAGGGCCAAGTTGTCATGATTAGAAGCAAAACCAGAGAGGAGCGATTGCTTCGGTGACTTACTTGAGTTCAAGCACAATCGAACGAGAGTAGCCAGAACCCTCAGTGAAGAGTAAAGCAATCTGTGTGGCACAGAGAGAATATTAAAAAAAAATAATAATAAAAAAAAAAAAAAAGAGTGTGATCAATTATATGTGGACAAGAAAGAGAAATTCTACCTGATCAGTAATTTGTTGGGCGGCGTTTTGAAATGCGACTGATGTTTTGACTTCCATGTCTTTAACAAATGCTAATCCGGGCACTTGTAGTTGTCCGGGGAAGACTTTGGCTGGAATGTTACAAATATTACAATTAAATACAGTTAAAAAAAAAAAAAAAAAGCTGCTATTTTGACAGAGTGTAAAGTGCAGGTATCTGTTTTCAGTATCGCCGCTACTCACCAGCCTCACAAAGTTGGCTGTCCTCATTGTAGGATTCACCAGCCGTACACAAGCATACCCGGGTTTCATTGGCACGAGCTTCACATTGGCTCCCGTCAGGACACGGCTGCAGCTCGCAGACATCTCAACCACAAAAAAAACCAAACACAATCATATAAGCCTTTCCAAGTGTTAAAATCAAAGTCAAAGCACCAATACAGAACTGGTCGTAAATACCTGGTAAAGCTGTGGTAGCAGGATCTGTTGTTGGACTGGCGGAATCAGCCGAGTTGGTAGAATCGGTTTGTCCCGGTGTTGTCGATTCTGGCGGGCTGGTCGGTTCGACCGATCCCGGTGTTGTCGATTCTGGCGGGCTGGTCGGTTCGACCGATCCCGGTGTTGTCGATTCTGGCGGGCTGGTCGGTTCGACCGATCCCGGTGTTGTCGATTCTGGGGGGCTGGTCGGATCGACCGGCACAACTAGCTCAACTGTATCTGCAACAAACAACGGAACAGCAAAATTGAGAGTTTGTATTGAATAGATTTAGTTTGAATGAATATGTTAACATTTGCCTTCAAAAGTATCATCGGAGCTAAAATAAGGAGTCATTAACAAAATTCAAATATGAACGTTTCGCCTTCCTTAGCTCATTCTATGAGACCTTTGTTTTGACTGGCTGCCCCCTGTTGGCATGGAGTGTAATGACAACCAACAAAACGGCTTGTCCACATACCGAATTCTTTTCATTCATAGTTTGCCTTCAGTAAAGGAACATTTAATCAGCCTCAAACCACGAGCAATGAGCTGCATTGTATATGATCGAGACTGGATTCACTTAACACCTTGTGAAAACTGCAAAACATGCTTTGAAAGCTCACTTGGGCTTGAAAACAAATAAAGCCCACAGAAAAAGGGAAGGTATAACGAGGGCCGTAAAGTAGGATTTGATTGCGGTTATCAACATACTGGTCAAATATTTACACGCTTGTATAATTCCTTCTGACATTGCGTGGACGCACCACACTGATTCATTTTGTCAGGTTTTACTTGTGAAGCTCATTTTGGTTAAGTAAAAAAAAAAATATATATATACATGTTGATACAGATATGCTATATTTCAATTTCAAACCTCTAACAATATACAAGTAGCAAATCAGGTAAAAAATAATAATCTCGAAACCTTAAGATGTAAAATTTTAGCTTTTCTCTGCGGATTTAATACTAAAACAAGGAAGTTACGTAGTGAGTATATTTTCTCAGATAACAAAATGCAGAAAGATAACTTAAAGATAACATAATGCCATTAAATAATAATCATAATAAAGAAAGGAATAATGTTACTTACAGGCAGCAAAAAGGCAAAGGACAAACGCAAGTTTCAATCCTGGCGCCATCATAAACCCCCCCCAAAACAATCGAGATGTATAAAAAGTAAAGACGATTCACGGAGGGCCGCGCGTCAAAGAGTCTTCGATGTCCTCTCACCTCGGACGACGACGACTTGGGCTGTTGTAGTCACTTTTTAATCATTAGCCACTCCTTCGAGGAGGCTGGGAATGCGTGCAGAGATTACTTCCTGGATGCGCAACATGCTTGCGGCCAATTAGATATTATATGTATATATATATATATATATATATATATATTTTTTTTTTTATTATTATTTTATTTTATTTTATTTCATTTATTATTTTTTTTTTTTCATAAAATGGTTCAAGACAGGTCGATCAAGTAAATAAGGAAGTTATAGACTTAAATAACATTTAATTATGAAAACAGCAGCGACTTTCCCAACTTCTCAAAACACAACTTACGTCCTCATTATATCTGCTGATGCAAATAAACAAATACAAAAGCAGGAATAAAATTAAAGATGAATTATTATTTTTTTCCCAGTAATCTATTAAATGGGGCTTTTGTCTTTTTATGAATTTACAACAGCTCCTCTAGTTTCCATTTAACCCTGGGACAACATCCTTTACAAACATGATTCGCAACACTTAAACGTTGTTACGAGAATACCTGCTGGCCATTAAGTCTGGGCTGGGACAAAAGGTGCAAAGTGACCTTTGAGCCCTCGACGTCACAATGGATTATTCCACCTTGCTTCCAAAAATAAACTCATAACACTGATAAATGTGCTCCGCACAGGCTCAAATTTGGTCAATAAAAGTTAATTAGAAGTAGAACCAAGCAGGCATCCCATAAATTCCCATTTTGATGGCATTATCTGAGATGACTTTGATCCCGGATGCGTTTGTGAAGCGCGCACACCTTAAGTGCAGCCCCGACGCCATCAGTGGGTGTTGGTGGAAAAAAATGACGCAAAAAAACTTCTCCTATATACTAAAAAAACTGATAAAAACTGATACGCTTCAAGTAAATGTCGAGTCATTCAAAGGACAAATCGCCAACATTTCAGCAGACGAATACCAAAAGCATTAAATCGATTTTTTTGCGTATCTAGCTATAAAAAGCAAACATAATTACATACACAATTAACTGTACATTGTAATATAGTTATATATAATACATACATTACAACATGTGAATAAAATATTTTAAACAGGCTAAAAACAGGTGCAGAAGAACATTTAATTGTTTTTGCTTGTCACTACAGGTCATTGGCATAGATAGACAAGCAAAGATATCTCTACTCGTGAAATGAAATTATTATTAAATATACGTTGTTTTTTTGGTTATGAAGAGGAATTAAAAATATTTGTCCTCTTTGCGTGTTCCAAAACTTGAAGACAGATTTAATGTAAGAAAAAAAACACCTTTGCAAAAATGATTTTAATCTAACAGAGATCTCTGGACATCGTAACAGACTCCAATTCATCACTTAACAGGTGGAATTCAGAGCGCCGAATGTGTCTCTTCCACGTGTAAAATGGCTTCTTATAGTTAAAACCGGCCGCCTCTCTTTCATTTGTAGACAAAACACACTCTCTGGGTACTTTTTCCGTGAGCGATGGCGAAAACAGAGTCAGGGGTGCGTGTTCGAAACAGATTCTGTTCTCAAGGACCAAATGTGTTTTCCCGCAGAGAAGGAACTTCTAGACCAAATAATATGTCCCAGCTTAAGGTCAAATTATACCGAGTTCAACACTACTTGCTTTACACGTCTATAAAACCTTTCAACATGGTTAATATAAAGAATTAAGATGTTAATAATGTATAACAATGGTTAATATATGAAAATAAAGAATTTAAATGTTAATAATATCTAACAGTTACTTACGAAATCTGAAAAAAATCTTACTTAGCCCAATTTTTAAAAAATATATTATATATACTGTATATATAATACCGTATTGGATTTTCCCCTTCCTTATACATATATTTTTACGAGCATGTTGCTACGTCAATCCATTTGCGATAAGAGTCTTAACATCAGCTCGTATCACGGTGCGGACTAACTGGAAGTCCAAAGTCAAAAACACTAATGGCCTTCCTGGACCCCACCCAGCTTACTGCTCCTGGCAACGGGCGCGACAGCCGACGCTGTCGTCGGTAGAACTGGGAACGAAAAGCAAACAAAGTTGAATGCGTTCTTCTTACCTTGATAACATTTGAAGTGGTTTCAGTCATCGGTGTGCTTTGCGTATCTATGTGAAAGAGGACAAGTGATTTGTAATGACAGGTTGCTTAATAGAATCTCAATCCTCTAAAAAAAACGATTAAATATTTACTGGAATGTAGTAGGAAGTTGTATGCCTGGAACACAAATACCATTAAACTTAAAAGTATTATAATCCAAAAAAGATTAGCCATGCATTCTCAAAACTGTTGGGTCAAAAGCTAACCCAGCGCTGGGCCCAAAAGCAACTTGACCTAACACATTGGGCCAAGATTTTGATCCAACAAGGGCTAAAAAGTACTCACATTGATGAGTAAAATTGAGCAAGAAATGGGTCGCCAGGTAATCAGTAGACAATAGCCTACAGCTGTGGATAAAAATGATGCTAATTTAATTAGCAACATTTTCAGCTGCTTCAAAAAATAATGACCCCAATCTTGCCTCACATTTAACTACAGTTAAATAAAATATAATTTAATGGTGAAAAACGCTTGTCAAACAGTTAGTTACATTTTCAATATAATGAATGCAAATCATTTTAATTAAATCCTTATAGTTGAAGACAAAAAAAAATATCTTTAAAATATGTGATACAAGCCCCCACTAGTGTAAACACGACATTCTGATGTGGAATCATTGTGGAATATGAATTAAAAAGCAACCTTTCATCACCGATCTGAATATATGACTGGTATGGCCCGTACACGCCCATGCAAGCCGTTGAAGTCAAAGGGCGGCCATCTTGCTGCTCCCACCTCGCGAGCAGACTACTGTATAAACTATACGGTATACGTACAGATTAGACATATATAGCTTGTAGGCAGTTAGTATTGGGCCCCGCGGGGGGCGGGTTGTGGCAGGGTGGTCACTATTTCTTTACAAGTTAAAAAATAAATTAATTCGTTAAGACCCCCTTTTTATTTTTTCCGCTTAGTTCCTTAGATCCCAGTATTATTCAGATACTGAATAATTAAATATATAATTTGGACAAAATGTATCATTCATGTTATACAGTAAGTAATTTGCATATGGAATGTATTATACTGCAGTAGATTATTGTATGTTTCGAAGTTGACACGCACCCTTCATAAAATTACAACAATATGAAAAGGGCCATATTGCACAACCAATCAGAAAGAAGGCAGGAAATAGTGCCATCTTGTGGTTCCACTATGGATAAATGCAAATTCATTTTGAATCTTGGGCTTTTAAATGACATCATTCTGAACAAAGACCTTTCTGTCTTCCTGACGCACCAACGACTTTGCAAGAAACACTTACTTGATGTGAGATTTTTTTTTTTTAATCCCTTTTTAAGTATCCGTGGCTGGTATCTGCATCCTTCACAAGCACCCAATACGAAACTTGGTGCCGGTACGCCCCCATCCCTACAAATGTACACAGACACAATCAGATCAGGTGAAAATTCTCTTTGTCGCTACATAGAAAAGTCGACGCTTTGTTTTCTTTTGTAACAAAAAAAAGGTTTTATTGGCTTCTCTAATCCGTTCATCATCTCAATAACAGGTACAGCCCGGGAAATCGTGTCACGAGATTCTAGTACTAATGAGACAAAGGAAAGGGGAGGCTTCTGCTACAACATTTGGTATTGAGGTGACAGTCAGAAAAAAAAGCCATAAAAATCATGCATACTTGATTTAAAAAAAATAATCAAAAAAATCAAAAAAAAAAAAAGAAACACATTTTTAGTGTTTTTGTACATTTTTGTAAACAATATCCTTCTAGAGGTCATATCAAAAACACATTATGGCAAGTAACAAAAATAAGGGATATAACAAGAAAAAAAAAGATCCTACGAGGCATCTAGAATGCAACACTGCTTGGCATGGTTGTTTTTACATTAAAATAAGAAGAAAAATAATAATACATTTTGACAAGTCACTTGCTCTATCATTGTAAACACAGGCAGTGTAAAAAAAAAAAAAAAAAAAAAGACACATGACCAAGCTATTCTACAAATATTTCCACTACATACAATGAAACGCGTGTCCCTGCTTTTCTTACGCTTTTAGTGATATGAGGTATATTTCATCAATCTTATCGTCTTTTTCTCTCCATTTCCGTTCAAAGCATAGTGTGTGTTTTTGGAGGGAGGCGGCTGCTCGCTCAACTTTTCTTCTTTTGTTGTTAGCCCCCTTGCAGCTTGAGAGTCCCAGAAAACCAGCGGGGGAGGGACGAGGGTAGGGGAGGGGTGGGGGGGGGGGGGGGGCAGGCAAAAGGGGCTGTTGAGGCTCGCAGGAAACAGACTTAAATGAAATATCAACCCTGGCTGCCGGGACAGAGAGAATGGCTTCGACTACGGAAGACAAAGAAGGCCATTGTTCATTCTTGTGAGTGCAGGCAGGACTGCTGCATATTCAGGAGGCGTGTCGTATAAATTAACTCTTCTGCTGCGTGGATGCTACAAAAAGGTGTGAGGCGGCTAATGGAGAATAAATACGAAAAAACTAAACGGAGAGAGAGAGAGAGAGAGAGTCAAGTTCCAGCATGTCAGCCGAGCTCTGGAGAAACACTTAAATACAAAGAGCTACTCTCAAAATGTCGGATCACAAAATTATGGCAAATCCACTTTTTTCTTCTTCTTTTTTTTACATCACCCTACAAACCGCAAGAAACTAATTGAACCCCGTCCCTCCCCTCCTAGCAACAATAAAAAAAAAAATTAAAAAAAATATAACTCACCCTCCCAAAACCCTTGTTCACAGTTTCCGCCTTTTAAAATAAGCATTATTAGCATAAGAATCACAAATTGAATGGGTTATTGTTGCTGATGATATGTTCGGGAAAAAAAGTGCTTGCTTGATTCCATTGACGTGTTCAAAATAAAATTAAAATAAAATAAAATTAACAAATGAGGAGACTGAGTTTGCTTGCTGGCCATCATCGTGCTTTTCAGTCAAACGTGTTTCAATGGGAGTTCTTTTCTACATGCTGGTTTCACATTGACACGCAACAGTACCGTCATTTGGACTAAAACACGCAAACAAGATGGCGCGGAGTTAAAGTGAAAAGGAAAAATAAAATTAAAAAAAAATCAAAGCTTTGTAGTTTCAAAGTACACCTGTAAAAACTGTGCTAATTGCATCTCATAATACAAAGTCTTATTACACAATTTTGCCTATTTCCTGAGTTCATACATTTCTTGTAACAGACAATATATACTTTTTTTTTTGCCATTTGAGTTCTGGGCTTTCCCTGCCACAAGTGTTTTTTGTTTTTGTTTTTTTGTAACTATCAACATTATTACTTTACAATGGTATGATGATTGGTAAAACACAAGGGTTCCCAACGTAAAAGAAATGCAAGTTCATCTCTACCCTCAAAATGTTTTAAATTACGTTTAAAATCTACGGCTTACGATCATATTTATATATATATAATAAAAAAAAAAGTCACTACTTTTCCCCCCAACAAAATGTAACCGACTAAAATGCATCATAAAAATAAGAATTAAAAAAAATTGCATTTGAGGCCATGGCAGACCCTCCCTGGTCATGTTTGCATCAACATTTAATGGCAGTGTTTAAAAAATAATAATATTTTGCTACAAGAACAAAATTAGGATGAGTAGGAGGAGGGGCGGAGGGGGGAGTGGACCAAAACAGCAACCCCTCGCCCCCTCCTAACTGGGCTCACCTCATTTGACCCTTATCTGAAACTTTGGCTTGTCGGGGTTTTTGATCCTGTACTCACTGGCTCGCTGACATCAGCTAACAAGCTGGTATACCCTGAGAACTCTGAGACCGGAGTCCGTATTCTGTGGTCCACCTCCGCCGTGGGGTCGCTGCCGTAGCTCAGAGGGGTGCGGCGTCCCGACTTGAACTGGGAGCCGAAGGCCTGGGCAAAATTCTCAATCTGGTACGTGGTGGACTCTTTCGGGGGGTTGAGGGGAGAGAGGTCTGAGTAGCCGGAACCGTTGGCGGGGGCGGCGCTCCCCCCGGCCTTGGCTTGTTGCCCCTTGGAGCTTTCCGCCTGGACCGTCAGATCCTGGGGAGGTAGGTTGAAGGCTCCTGGGGAGTGCTGCTTCTCCAGCTGCTCTGTCAGCTCCTGAGATGGCGTTAGCTGCTGGTGGCTGGCTGGCTCCAAAGTCAGGTGGAAGCCCGCTTGGGAGGGGGAGCCCACCAGCATGCCGTAGTGGGACTTGGACGAGGTGGAGGAAGAGGAGGACGAGGGGGCGGCGAGGGGCAAGGGCGAGGAAACGGCGGGGGGGTAGCCGCAATCCAGCGGCGACGTGCTGTAGACGTGCTTGTCGGCGAACAGGGGCCCGGTGGGGCTGGAGCTGCTGGACAGGAGCGGGAAGGGCCCCGAGGCCCCAAGGCTGGGGAAGGGCCCGCTGTGGCTGGTGCGCTCCAGGGCCTGCAGGAGGAACTTGGAGTACTCGCTCATCACCGCCGTTTTATCGCCCCCGTTGGCCGCGTCGTCCTCCAGCTCGGGGGTGACGGGCGCCGCCGGCTGGAGGTCCACGTGGTGCGGGTGGTCCGACAGGTCGAAAGCCACGTCGTGGTGGTGCGCCCCGTCCGGCTTATGGCTGTAGTGCTCCAGCAGGCTTTGCAGAACCTCGTCCGGGATGCCCGACTTGTCGTGCTTAAGTTCCAGGGGGGACGCGTCCAGCATGGCCAGCGTGGGTTCGGGTCCCAGGGAAACCTGGATGACGCTGCTCCCCTGCGACGCCATGTGGAGAGCACCTGCGCCGTAGTCGTTCGTGACGGCGTGGAGGTAGCGCCGCTTTTTCACAAACTGCATTGCATCGTCGTAGTTGCTGCTGGTGGTCGGACCCTGCTTGTGAAGACCCATGTTGTCCAGTCCGGAAGCGTCCACGTGATCCATGGAGCCGGCTTTTTGGCCCAACAGTTTCTGTCCGTCGGCGCCATCTTCTAGGGAAAGAAGGCCCTTATCCAAACCCTTGCGGCCCGCTTTTTTAAAGACCAGTTTGGGAGAGCGCCCCTGCATGGCCGAGCCCGAGGGCTGCTCCATGCTGAAGTCTTGCAGGCCCATGTCCCGCGCCATCGCCCCGGAGGACGAGGCCGCCATGGACGCAGCCGCGTTCTTCTTCCTCTTGCGCTCGCCGCCCTCCCCGTTTTTGGACTTGGCCCGCTTGCGCCCGGAGGTGGTCGCGGTTCCCTGAGTGAGTGAATAGCTGCCCTCGTCGCTGAGCTCCAGCATGTTCGGGTCCAGGCCCTTCTTTATGGCTTCTCCACAAGTCCGCTTGTGCTTCAGTAACCGGTCGGTTCTTGAGAAAAACTAGAAGGTTGACAAAGAGACATAAAAACAATCAGACGCAATTTCACCGGCATGTCATTCATACAGTTTTTCGAATTTCAGCCTTTCAAAAGAAAATATTCCAATTTCTGCAGGCGTCCATGAAAACAGATTGCTTATTTTTGTGTTCAAAATAAGACATTTAGAGAAACAACAGGGCTCCGTCCTAATCCCTTGCAAATTGCGGGTTTATTGTAGGGCTGTGCAATTAATCAAAATTCAATTACAATCTCAATTATTACACTCCACAATTACAAAAGAGGCATAGTTGTGAACAAATATAAAAGATTATTAATACTAATTTTGAGTTGTTTAAAATGTATATATTTATACCTTTTTAATTTAAAATAACAAATTTAATCAATCTTGTTTGGTCCAAAAGAAACGTGCATAAATCAAGTTTCAAAGAAATGTATTTGTTTTAATATTTTTTTACGTTTAAACATTTTCTTGTTTTTTACCAAAAAACACATGATCATCCTAATCATGATTTAAATTATTACCAAATTAATCGTGATTATTTTTTCAATTTGAAATTAAATTTCAAATTTCAATTGTTACACTCCACAATTACAAAATCAGCAGTCTTATTCTTTTTTTTTAAACAACGTATTAACACCAATTTTTTAGTTGTTTAAATGCATTTGCACCTTTTTAAAAATTTTAAAATGACTAATTTAATACATTTTGTTTCATCCAAAAGGAATTGCATAATTATCGCTTTTTAATTTGTCTTAACATTTTTTACATTTAAAAATGGTCTCTTGTTCTGTAGCAAAAAATAAATGATCGTCCTAATCGTGATTTCAGATATTACCAAAATAATCATGATTAATATTTTCTTCATAATCAAGCAGCCCTAACATTTTAGTTTACGTTTTTTATTTGTACTTCCAAACGACCTCGCACGGTCTTGTCAAACACCGAACTGAACACCGCTCAAAACCAATCTCCTACGTTCAAATGAAAAGTGCAGAAACCCCCCCCCCCCAAACGTACTTGTTGGCATGTATCGCACCGATACGGCTTCTCGCCGCTGTGCGTGCGTTTATGTCGCTCCATGTGGTACTTCTGGATGAAGCGCATGTTGCACTGGTCGCAGCTGAAAGGCTTCTCCCCTGAAACCAAACACCGTGACGTGATTTGCCGTTTACGCCCACACGTCGGGGGAAAAAGTTGGGATTCAAAATCGGGCAACTCACCGCTGTGGATCTTCTCATGCCGCTGCAGCAGGTATTTCTGAATGAAGCTCATGTTACACTGACTGCACCGAAAAGGCCTCTCACCTGTGCGATCAAGAGTACAACAATCCCCCCAACACATTAATGACTGCTCAGCCGCAATCTCATTTGCCACATGACTTTTTTTTTTTCTCTTCCTCAACACAGCACTCATTCAGGGAGAAGGCAATTGCGATAGATAAAGCGACTCGGGTTCCACTTTGGTCATCCGTTCCCAGCAAAGGGGATGACTAACGCATCCAGAAACACATGAGCAATCAATGAGTCATCCCCGAGAGTCCACCGTGACATGATGCGCCCCGACGGCGCACCGTGCGCTACATTTCCCTTTTGTATGTGGGAGGTTGGAAAGCACAAAGGCGCAAGCAAGCAGTGAAAGCCTCTCACCTGTGTGTATGAGCACATGTCTGCGCAAGTGATAGGAGCTGCGGAAGGCGGCGTTGCAGTGCTCGCAGATATGCGGTTTGGAGTTGGGGGACAGGCAGGCTCCGTCGGCGTCCAGCATCATGGCCTGGGAGGACGTGACAATGAGGGACGGTTAGGTCCGGTTACTTACGGTGGTTCATCACATTTTACAGACATACATTTTCACACTTGCCAAATTGAGTTGAAATTAAAAAGATGTACTGTAAAAAACGAGTGATATTGATTTGTGTTGGTCATTTTTCTGCCACTAGGTGGCATAATTGTATTTGTAAGACATTGGTGACAGCTCAGTATATTTTTATTTTCATATTAAGAGCTAGCTAATCTTTAACATGAAGTAACTTGTGAAATTCAGCATTTTTTTATTGTAAAATACAATTTGAATTTTTGACATGGACGTGTCTGTTTTGCGACTAATTTTGTCACCCCTATTTAATTTAGATTTTTTTTAACACTACACAAATAAATAAATAAATAATAAAATATTTTTTCCATTGTGCCAAGTTAAAATGGGTATTGCATATAATCAACAATAAAAAAAAAATGTTTACTCTACTTTTGTACTTAAATACAAATTCTACATTTCAGAATATTGACTTTTACTAACACATAATTTCCCTACTTCCACTTAAGTATAGGGTGTAAATACTTTTACCACCTCCATTATTAAACTTATTACTGCTAAACTTTGACGTGGACGCGTCTGCTGCGTTGCAACTGGCATCCCCCAGTACAGGCTTTCCAAGTAAGAGGCGGTCATTAATTGCGCGTTAAAAAAATATTGTAGCGTTAAAGGAACTTTAAATTAACGTATTAATTTTGACACCCCTAATAAATACATATTCTGAACTGTTCATTAATCCCCCTATTTTTCAGCAGAAGAAAAACACCCCTGACGCACGATTTGTCAAAGCAAACCTTAGCGGCGTCGCTGCGTTTCCTTCGGGCTTTGCCTCCCTGTCCGTCCCCATTGGTCCTCCTCCCTCTTTTACCCGAGGGATCTTTTGGCTCTTTACCCGCTCGTCCTGACATCTGAGGGGAAAACCACAAGCCATATCAAATATCTCAAAGTGGCCCAAAAGTCCAACGTTCACATTTGGACTCCCAACTGACCGGTTCTCCAAGTGAGCGCACGCTGCTGTGGCTGAGGTCATGCATGAGCATGTTATGGTGATTCTGGTGGTGGTTGCCGTAAGACATGTCCGGCATGTCGGCACCGCTCTTCCCCGCGCCGGCACAATTCATGGCCACGCCCCCGCCGCCATAGAGAGGCATGCGATAATCCAGCTCGCTTAGCCGCTCCTGTTTGATGCCCATGCTGTGGAGGAAGCCGCCCGCGTTGGCCACACTGCCGCCCTGGTGGTCCGGGGGCGAATCGCGCTCCTTCTTGAGGACCATCTCCTGCGGGAGCTCGCCCATGACCGATTGCGAGGTGAGCCGCGTGAAGCTGGTGACGGGCGGCAGGTGGCTGAACATGAGCATGCCGGGTGCAAAATTGGGATCCATGCCACCGTTGCGCAAAAACTCATTGCCGATTTTGTCTTGGATCATACTCATGGTGGTAGTTTTGCTGTGTGCGGGCGCGGGCCGGGCCAAGAAATCTAAAGAGGAATGCAGGAGAACACCCTGAAAAAAAGGAAAATTGTGACAATGTAGGCATTAGTTATTCAAGTCTCGAACAACTAACTGTGTGCCATGTGACTGTTTTGGTGATGGTCGTATGAACAGAATTGCAGTTGCTGTTCATGCTAGTTCAACTTTGTGAGGACAGCAGGAAACACGGCTCGTGAACAAGCCTGAAATTGTGGACCCTCCAAGCTCATTTAGGTCAAATGTATGGGAGGATTTTGACCCCAAGTCACAGGCAAAATGTCAAAAACGTTTGCGCACCTTCAAAGATACTGTCCCGAAAATAATTTCATTTTTTTTCTCCACCCCTAGTGTTAAATGCCTTTACAGATGGCACCGTCAATAACAGTGGAAGTGAAAATCTTTATAGAACAGTCCAGTGCTCTGTCTACAATATAATGTGAAGTTTGGACTTCATTACTGATGTTTAGAACATTCTTCTGTACCTTGGCTTGGCCTATCACATCATGTGTAAGCAAATAAATCTAACTCCAACAATGATCATGAGTTTTTTCTCTCCTTTATTTCCCCGAGATAAGTAAATAATCTTGTTAAACGCCTTTACAGCAAAAGAGATCGCACATTAGGTAATTGTAAGGAATATCAGTCCAGATGTGTGTCTAAAATTAAACCTAAATTATGTACAGTGCACTTGCATTTGTTTTAATGACACCATAAGCAGCCTGAACCCAAAATGTAAAATGTTGACTGAATAGCTGTAGTTTTGAACATTCTTAAATCTGATTTATAACACAAACAATCTAAATGATTTATTATATAACGCTAATAATACATCAGTTTGATTTACACAATACTTGCATGTAATTAATACTGGACAAATAACGTCAGAAATCCTAACATAACAATCCAGGCCTCGATCAACAATTGAATTTAAAATGTGTATATTTTATATTGTATAGGCATAGCAAAATTGGAGCGAAATAAGAGTTATTATCACTCTTTTGCACATTGGTCCTTCAAATGTGAAAGCAAATCAGTGACTTGAACACTAATAGCTGGTACATTTTGTTTACCCCTCCTAGATTAAAACTTGCTTGATTTCCTGTTGAAATGTACCATGACAGACATAAGTAAAATAATTAAGGTGAAAAATCCTTACAGAACAGCTCGGAAGCCTGTCCACGAGTGAATTTAAATAATAATAATAAACAAAATGTACATTTCCACTCATGAAGGCACATGCAACCAGGGGCCTAAATGTATCATTTGGAATGAAATTGTGTCGTTTTAAAGTCTATTTTGCATTGTTTATACAATCATTTGCACTTTGGCCTAGCGAATGTGAAAGCAAATTATGTAAGTCTGTTCTCAATAGTGTAAATATTTATCTGTACACAATTCAATCTAAAAATGTGCATTTGATTTTAACTACATACAAGTCAAAATGTCAAATCAGTGAATTGGTGTTTTTTTAGCACTCGTTTGCACCTTGGCCTATCATACGTGAATGCCAATAAATCGGACTGCAACACGACTAATTAGTCGGTTGGACAGACTTGCCCAAACAGACGGTATTTAGGTCAAACACGACTTGACATTTGCACAATGTAACCATGACACACTCTTGTGACTAAACGAGCTGTGGAAAGGTTCGACGGCTTGTTCTCAAGCCAAAAATCCCGGCGACCATTTGTCTCGGCGACACATTCACCACCGAGCAGATGAGCTTTTGTCATACATAATAGTTAGCCAGCTAGTTAGCATAGCAGCCGACTCGCCACAATGAGCCCGACGACGCATCATCGCGGTCGCACTCAAAAACCTTGGGAGCAAAAATGCTTAGAAAAGCCGCACAAATCATTCTCCAAAGTTGTATTTGACGCCACGGCGTGTGAAATAAGCACTAAATTGGCCTCGTGTGTACCAGGTTAATTCGCGTTATCAATTGGCTATTTAAAAATGGTAAGCGACTACTCGCCATAATGCCTCATTGCAATGAAACTACATTTGTATAAACTCGCCATAGTTCTAAATTAACGGTTCATTTTCCACCGGTGGCGTGAATCGCTTATTTCCCGAACTTCGCTGGGAAAATTAAATCAGACTGGCTGGCGCTCCGTTTATTGATAGCTAACTTTAGCCGTAATTACGAGCGGATAATGATTACCGAGCGTGCGTGTGGCTGGCAAAAACGTTCCCTGGGCTATTTCGGTTCCACGTCAACTCCGGCTCCAGTGACCCAACATGGGCCATCGCGGCTAAATAAAAACCGAGCTTCGAGCTTTCCCCACGCAGCTGTGTTTATAACAATCAAACTAGCCACGAGCTAGTTAGCCGGCTGCTAACGTGCTAGCAGTTAGCTCCGAGTGAAACGCCGCATTACGGCCCGTGCATCACAAAACAATGATGCTGCCTTTCGGTGCATCTCCCCCGCGGTTGCGAGACAGCCTTGCGTCGCGTGTACCTCGACAGAGTCCGGACCGAACCGGGAGCCCACGGTTGGATTCTCGCTCACCTACACATGACCGCAGACGCCTTGGAACGTGCCCGTGGTGCCCCCGTATTCGCAGCTTTGGAGGTTTTATTGCCAAAACACTGTTCTCCGGCGGCCGCTGCTTTCTTCCATCTTGTCGTGGCGCGGGGGATTATGGGTGCAGGCGGACGGGTCGTGAGAGGAGACAGCCGCAGCCAGAGACAGCCAGGGTGCAGATGATGACGCAGGGGACTCACTAGCCTTTGCATTTGCATGCACCGTGCAAAAAAGAAAGAAAGAAAAGAAGCTATCATTATGCAAAAACACTCACACTTAAAAAAACAAATACGTGTGTAAGAAAAGTACTCTGGTACAAACGTTGTGAAAAAATAAATAAAGTACAGACTCTTAAAAAGTACAACAGCAAGTATGGGAGAGGGACAAGAGAACAATAGGCACAACCACCGCATCCATAAAGTGATACTGTAATCTTGTGCTATATATCGCGGTTCATGCTATATAGTCCCACCCTATCGTGGATTTTTTTTTTCTTAAATCAAATAGTTATTACAAGGGGTGTGAGTTGCCTGGTACATGGCGATTCGGTTCGTATCACGATTAATAGGTCACGATTCAATTAATCCCGATACGAATCTATAAATTGATTATTGCGATTTTTTATTATTATTATTATTTTTACTTAAGTTTAGAAAATACAAATCAGTAAACTTGTACATGTACACTGTAAGATTTGTATGAAAATGTATTTATTTATCTGAAAATTCAGGCTTATAACTGAGCCACTGCATTTAAAAAACAGGTTGCAGTCTGTTTCATGTTTGAACAGCATTGAAATAAAAAATATTAAGGCTTAATGTTTCATTAATATAACATTCTTCCATGCTTAATGTGTGAATCCTAACCCTAAGTAAGACGTTTTGTTGAAAATTGCCAAAAAAATCGATTCGGCCGCATATTGAATCGATTCGAGAATTGCGTGCTGTAATATCGCGATATATTGCCGAATCGATTTTTTCCAACACCCCTAGTTATTAATTACTATATTGGGATTGCATTTAAGTACAATATTGTTTTGCACTTTTTTTTTTTTTTACTTGTTCAAATTCACTTTCTAGGGGGGGGGGATGTCCGCTTTTATTCCTCATTTACTTTATGAATCTGAATTAGACCGCCTGACTCAAAAGCAGAGGAAAGGTACTCTATGGATATTTCTGTAAAAAATGACCGGTACTCTAATAAAGTAGTAATTCAACTCCTTTACTTAAATCAAAGCGAAAAAGGGAAACTTTTTTATTTTCTTTTTCTTTACATCTTGTCATAATCTGCTAAAAGCTTTAAAAAAAAGAAGAAGTAATGATCCATTTAGAAACGTTAATGAGGAGAAAGTACACATAATATCGCATCTGTTTCCAATTTTTCCGCGTGGATAGTAATCGTGTACGTTATTTTCTAGGGCCTTAAAAAATAGAGAATTGACATTAAATTGAAGCAGAGCTGCAGATTTCCGCATGATTCATTTACCATCAAGGGCTGCAGTTGTTTTCACGACAAATACTGAAAAAGTACTTCATAATGTTCCCCCTGGCTTGTGTGAATCCGCAGTCTTGTTTTCTGCAACAAAATAACACAATTGCCGTCCCTCAGGTAAATACACAACCACGGCGCTTACCGTTTTACTCCAAAGGGAAGACCATAAAACATTTGTGGCGATGATTGCACGTTGAAGTACAAGCTGCAGTTTTCAGCCACGGAGGATGGATGATTCATACTCCATCAATAGTTGCGCTACTTTTGACAACAATAGCAAGGCGGCACATTCATGGGAATGATCCGACGGGGAATGCGGCGTGAATCAGCATCCTGCTCATTCTCATTCCGGGGATCATGCGCTGGCAGACACAAACAGAGGGACAATACAAGTAAATTGCTCTTTCTCAATTGACGCTCATGTATCACATATTGGACTCCGGGGTATTATTATTTGTACTTTTCCCAAACTCAATGTCAAATGTTGCCCACCCCGCAGGATATTAAAGCCATAAAAGTGCAATGACAGCTCGAGCTTTTTGTACACTGACTGCAGTTGCACAGCTTGCTTCCCCTACAGTAACACTAGGGGGAACTAAATAGCCTCTAATAGACACTGGCCATACTGTAGTCTTTTTCCCCTCGGATACGTCAGGCATAATTTTATTAATATTTCCGGATATAGAAAGTCTACACACCCCTGTTGAAATGCCAGGTTTTTGTGATTAAAACAATTTCAGCAAGATTTCAAACCCTTTTCCATCAGTAAATGTGACCTACAAGCTGTACAACTCAATTTAAAAAAAAAAAAGTATTTGCGAGGGGAATCAACAACATATAAAGCTTAGATGTTCTAGTAGGCTTCTTGACATTTCTCCAACCTGGAGGTTTGATGCCAGGGTTATTATAGTTTGGGAATTTTCATTTTAGTTAGTCTTTAGGTTCTGTTTGTTTTGATTTGTTTTAGTTATTTAAAAAATACTTAATTTTAGGTTAGTTTCAGGATTAGTTTTCATTTCTTTTTTTATGTGTATTACTTTTTTGCAATATTTAATTCATTCACTACCATTGACGGCTATAGACGTCAAAAATTCATTTGAACTATTTCTATTAGTTTACATTTTTTCTACTTTTGTTAACAAGAGTATGAAAACCTATATATTTTTTTAGCCCAAATAGCCTACATTTCAGATGTTCTAGAAGGCTTTCTATCCATTTTTCTATCCGTCCAGTTTGGGGAAGCTCTCCATACATGCTGAAGTGCTCGCTGAAGCTTGTTATTAGCATTTAGCGGCAACTTAAGTAGATAATTACCAATTAAAGATCTTAACTTGGAGAGCGTAGCTTTTTTTTTGTAAGTGCGGTGCAGTGTCGTTATCACGCAGGGAAAGTTGGCACATGCGCCAAAGGACCGTGAGCGCGCGCGCGCGCGCGCCTGCACTCGAACACGAGACCCTCGCACGCATTTGCAGTTTTGCACTTCAGAAGATGCGAGCGGCGGGTAGGAAGCGCACTGCTCTTGCCGTGGGAAGGGGGGGTGGCCGGCCGGGCGGGCGGGGGCGCGGGGCAGCAAACTTGCGCCAACAGCAAGTCTTGAGCGCTTGAAAGAAAAAAAAAGGGGCCGATCGATCCGCACCCGCGCCATGGCAGCCATCCGCAGGAAACTGGGCGAGGACTACCAGGTGGTGAACACCAGCCGGGGCGTGAGTTTGTGCGCGCCGGCCAAGAGGAAGAGGCAACGCTTTGTGGAGAAGAACGGCCGCTGCAACGTGCAGCACGGCAACCTGGGCGGCGAGACCAGCCGCTACATCTCGGACCTGTTCACCACCTTGGTGGACCTCAAGTGGCGCTGGAACCTCCTGATCTTCATCCTCACCTACACGGTGGCGTGGCTGGTGATGGCGTCCATGTGGTGGCTCATCGCCTTCATCCGCGGCGACCTGAGCGGCGGCGGCCACGACGCGTCCTACACGCCGTGCGTGGCCAACGTCTACAACTTTCCCTCCGCCTTCCTCTTCTTCATCGAGACCGAGGCCACCATCGGCTACGGCTACCGCTACATCACCGAGAAGTGCCCCGAGGGCATCATCCTGTTCCTCTTCCAGTCGCTGCTGGGCTCCATCGTGGACGCCTTCCTCATCGGCTGCATGTTCATCAAGATGTCGCAGCCCAAGAAGCGCGCCGAGACGCTCATGTTCAGCCAGGACGCCGTCATCTCGCAGCGGGACGGGAAGCTGTGCCTCATGTTCCGGGTGGGCAACCTGAGGAACAGCCACATGGTGTCCGCGCAGATCAGGTGCAAGCTCATCAAGGTGAGGAAGAGGAGCAAAAGTTCAACTTCGACCTTTCTGTGCACTCGCGAAGGCTGCCCAACATTTAGTGGGACTTTGCAATCGGCTCCATGTTGGCGGCCAACGTTTAAAAGAAAGATAGAAAGAAAGGAGAAGTGTTTACTAGCGTGAAAATAAACAGCAAACGAAGAAACAATGCATGTTGCGTTTCAAATCGACATAAATGTACCTTACGGAAGCCCACTAGCTAAATGCTAACACACAATGCAAAACGTCATAGACGGGGTAATAAAACGAATTGATGGTCAACAAAGAGAGACAAAATTACAATTCTCACTATATTCTATTACAGCATCTGCAGCACAATCTCAATGGACAAGTACATTATTTCCAGTTATTATCATTTGCTAATTTAGCTTTTCTTTTCTTTTTTTTTTGTCAATTCACACAAGAACACGTTCCCAAGATTTTTTTATTTTATTTTTAGGGATGTCAGGCGATTACAATTTTCAATCGTAATGAATCGCATGACTTCAATAAAATGTGGAATAATTTCTTCTAAGCTTTGATACTCAACATAAAAGTGGGGAAAAATGTTTAAAAAAAATAAACTAATAGAAATATGGCTGCATCTTTTAGTCATTGATACAGTAATTTCATAATAATACATAAAATTGAGGTGAAATTAAAAAGATGTATTGTAAAAAATGAGTATGATATTGATTTCTGTTGGTCATTTTTTTCTGCCACTAGATGGCATAATTGCAAGACATTGGTGACAGCGTAAAAAAAAAAATGGTGGCGTTAAAGAAACTTTAAATTAACGCACTCATTTTGACATTTATTTTATTCATTTAGATTTTTTTAACACTAAACAAATTAATAAAATATTTTTTCCTTTGTGCCAAGTTATCAAAAAATGGGTGATGTATATAATCAACAGTAAAAAATAAATGTTTACTCTACTTTTGTTCTTAAATAGAAATTCCACATATCAGAATATTGACTTTTACTAAAATAGTTTAATCAGTACTTCTACTTTTACTCCTTTTATCCCTACTTCCACTTAAGTACAGTGTGTGAATACTCGAACCACCTCCATTCTTCTGAAATGACTCATTATGGTTTATGAGCACCTTCTACGGGCCCGCATTGGATTTCCTTTCCTCTCCGGAATTGAATTGTGACCCCTGAGGGCCGGCGTGATTAACACAGCACATCATATTATGGCACCGTGCAATCAAAACGGGGGCCGGTCAATAAGAAAAGTGCATGTTGAATGAAAAACTCCATCAATCCATTTTCTATGCCACTTATTGTTCTTCGAGTCATGGGCGGACTGGAACCTGTGCCGGCTGACTGTACAAGGAGGCACGTGCAGATTAAACAAATATATTCACAGTCACATTCCAACCTATGGACAATTTCAATCAGGCCACATTATTAATGCTCAAATCTTGTTTGCACTTTTGGAAACTCGGCAGTCTTAAAGTTTGCTGGCATTTTAACTGAGCGAGGCAATTTTCTTAACCTAAGACTTACAATTCTTCTCTGGTGAAGTAGTTCTGTCACACCTTCAAGTGCAGTCTGCCATCTAGTGGTGAAAACTGTTATTACAACTTGAAACTGCTCATCTACATCAATTAAAAATAATGACAACAATAAAAACTGAGAGCCACTCTGACTGTGCCCATCCCTGATTTCGAGTCTTCAAACACGGGAAGATTCCAATCCCCCAGGCAGACGTACTAACCACTAGTGTACCGCGCTAGTGTTAGCAAATGAGATTATCCCCCATGCAGTAGCTTTCATGAAGTCGACTCCTCGCCCGTGTGTGCTCTTGCTTCTTCATGGCTCAGCTGCGTGGACCCGCGCAGCATGAGGGTCATCGCACCGTGTCCTGCCTCAGTCAGCAGAAAAGCTTTCAAAGGGGCTGTAATTCGAAGTTCAGCCTGCCTCTAAATGTCCTCAGCTCAGATGGATGGCCCCCCCCCCAGGGGACAATGCAGGTGGGGTACTAGATACGCTTTGATCACAGCCGTAATTGAGCCAATTCGTGTACTCCGTGGACCTTGCGTGTCTTTCTAGTCACTCTTGCTCAAAGGGTGGAAATCTGCAACCCAGATGGCTGATGTTATTTTGGCTGTCGTCACCGTTGGATTTACTGCCACTAACTTCTGTTTGGCGTCTCCTACAAGGCGGCGGCATACATTGATGTTGTGTCATTGTAGTCCGGTGTGTCCAAGGCTCATAATAACAAGCTTTTCACATCAAAAGCGCTTTTCCCTGCAGTCCAAACATTTGCCGATAAAGCGAGCGCCGACGCTGCTTTGTTGTGACTCAGAGACTTAGTCGCGCTTTTGTCGCGGCGTGATGATCTCAAGTGACAGTTTCATCCTCCGGGGAAAGTCACAGAGAAGTCAACGCGTATAAACTCAACACAACATTAGGCACCCCTGATATCCAATACCAGAGATGTTAATGTATACCCAATAACAAGTCAAATATAGTGGGGTGCCTTGAGATACGAGTGACCTGACTTCCACGTTTCCAGATTTTTGCTTTGACTTGCGAGCACAAACTTGAAATACAAGCACTGTTTGGTGGCAATGGCAAAAGCTTAGCTTAATGCTAACAAATTGCAAAACGGCAATGATTTGCTAGCGATTAGCATCGAGAGCTGCAGCTTTCGAAATAATGGCTATTTGAACACAAACTGTGGAGCAACACATTGACAGACAATATAACAAGAGGTGTATTTTTATTTATTTTTACCCTCTACAGAAAAACTTGTAGAAGTACAATTCTTCATTTGTGTACACATGACGGTATTATACTGCCTCCTGGTGGCCAAGGCGGGAACCCCAGAATGACGTAATTGATTTATCAACTTTCGACTCCCAAAACAATCTTTAGCCATTCAACCCCTAATAGACCCCATTTTTATCTTAACTTTGATTATGATGACAGATTATCACGTAAATTTACGTAGTTTCAATACATTTTGACTTAAAACAATTAAAAAAAAGAAAACAAAAAGGCGTAATGTGGCTTACTTAAAACCTCAAAATGAACCAATTAATATGCACCAATTGCCGATTTTAAGAAAAATTTGCTAAAATATCTATGGCTGTGTCTTTTAAGGATAAGGTTTAGAGATCATTGCCATTGGTGTTGGGTCTGTACAATCAATTGCGTGTGGAAACAACAAGACGGCAGTTCCTTTCCCCAGTGTTTCAACACACGGCTCAAGGTCAGAGTCTGGCGGGTGGCCATTGAAGGTGACGGGGGTGGGGGGGGTGGGGTAAGGCGTGATGTAATAAATCTCAAGTCCTAATAAAGATGTGGAGCTGCGCAAACCTGCCGTGATCAAGTGATGTGGCTTTCGCGGGCACAGACACGGGCTGTAAATCGTTGCGCGGCCTGGATACTTTGGATTTTGCCAAAGAAAAATCAGTTGATTACATTGCCAGTATGCTCGTTATTTACAACCCTTTTTACGTGTGCTCGAAATTGACCCTGATTTCCATTATGCGCTGATTGCTTGTTTTACGAGTTGGTTAATGGTTTCATCTATAAAATGCCAGATAAAAACGGCGGAAAACTATTTGGGCCCAAATTGGACGACACGATTCAATACTAAATGCTTTCAAATGAATAATATTTTCGCATTAACAATCAGCCCTTTTTTTTTTGTCTAAGCTGAAGAAAGATGAGGTGGTGCTTATTTGTTTACAGGTGTACAATTAATCAATACATGTACTCAAATGATAGATAGTAAAATCTTCCATAAATGTGATTTATTTCAACATACATTTTTTGTAGAGATTTTTTCTACTTACCATACAGTATGTGCTATAAATGAAATTATCCGCCTGCAGTCTTCATAATGCATATTCATTTCAAAAAGTTATCCCTTCTTGAATTGCCATTCATGTTAATGCCGCTTTCATTAATAAATCAATACAATGCAGAAATGCTCTGACCCCAATGGCAAAATTGAGAAATGTGATTTGCATAGTCATACACACGCATAAACGTGAGGGACGTGGTCCAGTTCTGCCCACTGTGGATCTCTGCTGGCTCTGGAATAGTCATTTTCTTCCAAACTTTAAGTATAATGTGGCAGCAACACAATTGGAAGTCAACCATCAACTTTTCATGACAATAATATGTTATATGTGACCTCACTTGTCAAAACATGACATCCTGATTAACTCTTTGACTGCCAGACGTTTTCAGAAACGGGTTGTCCCCAGTGCCAGCCGATTTAAGCATTTTTGACTGATCTTTCAAGGTCCACAGAAAATTATGTGTTTGGACTATGGAAACACACATACTACCAAATGAAAGATTGGACTCTCATCTTTCATCAGAAAAAAAAGTTTGTTTCTACCTTATTCCGTTTTTCAGTAATCAACAATAGAAAATGGTTAGTTTCACCTCTGTTTTGAAAAAACGTATTTTAACGTCTTTGGCACTCCTCCAGAGGATTTTACAAAACGTTATTTAACGTTTTTGGCAGTCAAAGAGAGAAAATATTACATTTGTGGAATATGAGTTATGAAGCAAAATCCAGCCGTTTTCATCCATCTCAGGGGAGCGGCCATTTTGCCACTTGCTGTTGACTGAAGATGACTTCACAGTTGCTCAGGCAACATTGTTACCAATCAGAGCTCACCTGTTTTCCGAAGCTGCGCTGTAATTGGTTGTTACCTGAGACCTGAGCAACATTGATGTCGTCTTCAGTCGACAGAAAGTGGCAAAATGGCCGCCCCGGGATGGATAAAAACGGCTGGATTTTACTGCTTAACTCATATTCCACTAACGCAATATTAACCAGAATGCTATATTTAGACTAGTGGGGCTTCATAGAACATATTATTGTCAAAATTTTGAGTTGCTCTCGGTCTTGTGGCGTGAGGGCGATCATGAGCAAGGCCAAGAAAGCAACTTCAAAGTACACAGCGGGAGCATGTTAATGATCTGAAGGCAATTGGGACCTTGGGCAACAAGAACAGTTGGCAAGACATTGCCTCGTAAAAGGACTGAAATACTGGGCCAATGTTTACCCGAACAACTGCAGTTCGACTGATTTGAATTTGGGTCAACTCCTGATGTGTTTTTAATCCTCTTTTGATATCCCTTTGTTGAGGCTGCTCCGTTTTGGGGATAAAGACCAAGAAAAAGCAAAACACACAGAGGTGGTTCCTTTTGTTTTGTTTTCAGCCGATTCAGCATTTACACGTGGAAAAGGTACGCCCAAAGTACTTTGAGTGGATGAAACAGAGTTAGTTCACCTCGAAAACTGGAGCAGGGCGTCGTGACGCTTCTCCTGTCGAGGCGAGCCAGGGATCTGTGGGCACAGACGTCTTCCTGTGAAATGTCACACCCTCCTGTCCTCCACATCACTGTGAATACAAATCACTGCCAGTTTGCCATCTGTCGTCGCTCACTCAAAAACAAAAAAACAAAATCAAAAAAAAAAAATCTCTGAATCGGCGCCGTTTGAGGCACGTTTTAGTTAGCTTTTAGCATTAGCATTCAGTTGACAAATGTTTGAAAACGGGTCTTAAAGTTTGGCAAAATATCCTAATATTGCATATTAAATGGAAAGGATTGTTTAAAGGCCAACTTCCATTTTTTCTCTCCTATAATTGTGTCTCCAAATTTTAAATGAGATGCTAAAAGATGACTTCACACCATTAGGCTCTCCGCAGAGCAAGAAATTGCTTTGTCTTTACAGCCTAATGATGCCCATCTAGGACTGCTGTGGAACCTCTTTTTTCATTTTTTATTTTTTTTTTTGCAGGGTTCAAGGGGAGAAGCTCACACTCCTCTAGATCCCTTTATGAAACACTCGAAGCTACGGGACATATTACACATTCTCACCTTCACCTGTTGTGGTGCGCAGGTGCTCCTGTTGCCACCAGCTAGTTCACAAGCTAGCAGGCTTGAGCTAAGCAATGAAGACAACATTCTTTTATGGCGAGGGGATCACTGGACGCGACCACATTTTGTCGTTTTGAAAAGGTGCCAAATAACGAGCAAGTGTTACGCGTTTTAGTTTAGCGACCTCTATCGGCAATGTTAAATAGCGCAAAAATACAAAAGCCAGACTCGAACCCGGTCCGCGTGGTCAGAAGACGAGTGTTTATCTGACTGAGCTATTTGGCCAGTGATTGTTTTAGCGTTGAGTTTCACGCTCTACCACCCGAATTGTTCCCGCAGTCTCGTCAGACCCCCGAAGGCGAGTTCCTGCCTCTGGATCAGTGCGAGCTGGACGTGGGCTTCGGCACGGGTGCGGACCAGCTCTTCCTGGTGTCGCCGCTCACCATCTGCCACGAGATCAACAGCAAGAGCCCGTTCTTCGACCTGTCACAGCGCTCGCTCATGAACGAGCAGTTTGAGATTGTCGTCATCCTGGAAGGCATCGTCGAGACCACTGGTTAGAGATCAGCCGTCTTTTTGGGGGTTCAGATTTGACGAGGGCTCCTCAAATTTTTCTTATCCGGGCTTGGGTTCAGCTGTGACTGCGTACTGGCCAATAATTGAACTTACGCTGTCTACTTTAAATTTAGTAAGTCTGAGTCAACTGATAAAGTTTGGGAAATCTCGTATTTAACTAATAACAAAAGTCTTCCCTTAATAATTTGTGTAAATTAGCCTCAAGCTATTTTTCTCTCACATGAAATGCAATATTTAACGGAATGTTTAATTAATGGCGTTGAATAATGCAATGGCTCAAGCTCGTCTCCATTTCCGTCATGTTTTTTTTTTTTTTAACATCGGTCTTTTCTTCCCTGAAGCAATTCTCCACTTTTTACTTCACTCCATGGCTGTCCGTTTTTATTTAATGGTCCAATTTCCCACGCCACATCCTCATCCAGCCTTTCCGCTCATTGCCATTTGAAATATTCCTCCCCGTTGATGGATGGTCTCCCTGCGGCAGGTATGACATGTCAAGCCCGGACGTCTTACACGGAAGATGAAGTCTTGTGGGGCCATCGTTTCCTGCCCGTCATGTCCCTGGAGGAGGGTTTCTTCAGGGTGGACTACTCTCAGTTTCACAACACCTTCGAGGTGCCGACGCCTCCCTACAGCGTCAAAGAGCAGGAGGAGAAGTCGTCGCTGACGTCGCCCAACCCTCTCTCCGTGGCCCCCGCGCCCTCCTCCCCTCCGCTGGGCAACGGCGGCCGAGGGCCCCGCAGAGGGAGGCTCCTCTCGGCCGACAACGTGGAGCCCGCCGAGGACCAGGCCACCAGGCTGCCCAGCAAACTTCAACGCATGAGCTCCACCAGAGATGAGCAACCGTGGCGGGGGATGAAGTCGGCGGTGCCCTTGCCCGGCGGGAAGGCCTCCAGCACGGGCGACCTGCCGCTCAGCATCCAGAGGCTCAGGTCCAGCTCCATCCCCGCCGCTCGCCAAGGGGGCCGGCCCGAGGAGCAGGTACAGCACTTGGACGGGGACGCCGAGGAGGTGGAGCTGGAGAGGCACAGACCGCCGGCGGCCATTAACACCATCACCGCCTGCGGTGGGCGACCGGAGGACAATTTGCCCGCTAAACTGCGCAGAATGAACGCGGACCGTTAATTCCCGAGGACAAACTCGGAGATGAATTCAGGCTTTACGGTGCAGCCGCAACGTAGTCGCGACTTCACTTTTCCCCGCGTTATTCCAAAATTGATTGCGCCAATGGCTCCGCGTATAAACAGAAGGCGGAGCAATGGCGTAGCAGCAGATTGAATTTGGGAACTGTCTGTCCAAGTGGTACTAAATTTAACAGATACAAAACAGACGTGGCGGAAATTCTGACATAGTTAACAAGATCATTGAGGAAAGGCGTAGAAGGTACCAAAGTTGACAGAGTACGCCAGAGGATAAACCAAGCATAAAGTGAGTGAGGGATGGCACAGAAAGAAATCTGCTGCCGCTTTAAATGTCCCAAGGACATCGCGTGAAGAAAGTGAAGCCTTGTGTACACGCTGCGGTTACACTGCATTGGCATTGCAGACAATAAATAACTGTGATATCAGTTGTAAATTTACCTGCAGGTTTTATTTGCCGTCTACCCTTAGAAAGACAATAAGCCATCCATCCGCTCCTACTGTGAGTCTCTTTTGATAGCTCGCCATCTGTGCCCCCACCCTTCTGCCCTTGAGCTTCTTCGTTTCTCTCACAGTTATTCTTACGAGATAAAATTTATCTGAAAAAAAAAAAAAAAAGTGTCAGTCACCAACAGTCTCCGTACCCGTTTGCTAACCCCCTTTTCTCTTGGAGGTCAAATAATTCAGTGGTAGGATCGAGTTGTTTTCAAACAAATTTAACATTAGCACATTAGCATTAGCGCATATTATAGCTGTCCTACTACACAACTGTTCCACACACTGTCTCCAATAGTTATAAACGTGCCAAACTATCACCAAACAACAAAAGTAGTTTTGATGATCAAGTACTACCGCTTTGAATGTCCCAAGCAAGATAAGAATCAAGTACAAGTTGTTTTTAGGCGAATTTAACATTAGCACATTAGCATCAACGTACATTGTAGCTCGATGGACAGATTGGGAGTCACTGTCCTACGATACAATCGTTCCACAAATTGTCTTCAGTAGCTATAAATGTGCCAAACTATCACAAAACTAGAAAGGTGAGATAGCTAAAATATTTCTTTAAAAAATCCTGCTGATAATGCACATCCTGGAAGCTAATGTTAGCATCACTTTAGTGGCTTAAGGGTCAGCGTTTGCAAGGTTATATCCCCCCCCCCCCCCCCCAAAAGCTGTTTTGTGTATAAAAACAACTCTACTGTACCTCTTTCTTCCAAATTCTTTATCCGGTTTAGTGGCCGCGCAAGAGCGATAAAGGTGTTAGCAAGCGGGCGGTTGACTGCATTAAATCACTGATACACAAGTCAGGTTGATACCATTTTGAATTTAAACATGTACACAGTATGTCTTTTTATTGTTAAATGAAAGGATACATAGCCACTGTGATATCAGTGGGCCGCTAAAAACATGGACAGAAATGTTCTGACGAGGAACAGACGGATGTTGATTGCTATTGTAACGAGGTGAGCTTTTTATTTATTTGTTAATTTATTTTGAGGACTCACTGTGAATTGGTCAAGATTGTACGACATGAACAAGTTGCTCCTGGTTATTTACTGTAAATGTGCAGTCCTTGATTTGTGTCCCATTTCCTTTTGCGAAGACTTATCAAAAGCCATCCAGTAAAGAAAGGATTTCCTTTTAGTCTATACGACTCAAAAATGAGCCATAATATTATAAACTATAAGAACAGTGCAGTGTATATGTAATCATCATGCTAGCAACACTTGATACCAGCAATTGCAAAAAGTTGAGTGATTCAGTAAAGTAAAAAAAAAAAAAAAATCAATTCAAAAGCTTGTATTCACTACCTTGATATAATATAGACAGTTTTTACATTTATGTTTGCTAAACTACATTGTATGTGACAAAACGAGTCAACACTACAAATCCATTTTGAATAACACCCTTCCATCCCGAATTGATTTATGGAAAATGTCAAACAACATGGAAGGCTTTCAGGGGAGAAATGTGCTATTACTTGAGAGAAGCTAGGGGGGGGGGGGGGGGGGATCTCAAGTGCTAAATAAATTCTTTAAAATCCCAGCCGTGTGTGTTGGTGTAATAATTTTGGCTGCCGAAAAAGCCCGCGTGGCTCCATGTGCCACCTGCTGCGGCGCTTAAATCAACAAACATCAAATATTAAAAAGCCTTGAATGCGAGTGTGAGCTTTGACGCATTCAAGTCCATCTTAAAACCCGCCTGGGTGAATTCAAGATCTTGGCTATTCTGTATATGAAACGGTGGTCGTCGCACCGGTGGCTGTGGAGGAAGGAAGCGTTCAAGACGGGGGGGCTATTTTTTCCCCACTTTGACCCCTTTGTCCAGTTGAAGACGGCGTCAGATGACTGAGACTGAGGCAGATCAATCTCACACACAGCTAATGCACTATGGATTTAACAGCCCGTGAAGGAAATGTATCCTAATATTGGACTTGATGAATTGATCAGTGCAGTCTTGGCTCCGGTGGCACTTATCATATCATTACTGTTGTATATTAAAAGAAAAACAATTTTTTTCCCTCAAGTAGTGGCCGGGTAGTAACTGTAAATCCATTTGAAAAGCAGCGTGGCGATTTATCCCACAGTTTCACTTGACATTGTAATTTTAATATTCCAGTAAAACGGCTTCATATTTCAGAAATGCATTTGTATAAATAAAGGCCTCCGCCATAATTGACACCTCCCCCTTCTCTGCAGTTGGGTCAATAAATGCCTCTGGCTACTGCTGTACTTGCAGAAATTGTATTTATTTTGTTGATTTATTATCACTATGAAAACCAATTTATATTCAGCTGTGTATTTGGGTTGTGAAACCACATTGAGAATCGGAACGCTAATGTATTTAGGATTGTTAGATCATCTGGATCTACCAGTGCGGTGGATTGTGGTGAGCACATCTGCTTCGCAGTTTGGAGACTCAACGTTCAAATCTCCCTGTGCTTGTTGAGGGTTGTCGCCGTGCATTACAGATTCTTCCCACATTCCAAAAGCATGCATGGTAGGTTCATTGAAGACTAAATTGTCTACAGGTGTGCCCCAATGAGGACGATGTTTTTTTGTGTGTGGCTTTCCTCCGCTTCTCTCGCTAATCCTCCCAGTCAGCTGGGAACCAAAGTCCAGGATGAGCCTTGAGCACCGCCTCGTGTTCTTGTCACTCTCAAGTGCTCTTTAAGTGTTTTCTCGATTGGTCCCAGTAGACGGGAGCCATCATGACAGTGGCTGCAGGGAGGGGGATTTGTCAGCGCAAAGTGTTATTTTGATGGCTTGTCCACGGTCGCCGGTGGCCAAGTCCACTGGGAAAGTTGTGTTTTCGTCACCATTCTCAACATGACCGCGGAAAGTTCCGAGTCGATTCATTATAATTAACAGTGGTCGTTTAATATTTATATTAATATTATTAAAATGATCTGTATAAGTAAATTAGAAAATGCAACTATGGTAAAAATGGACCATTTTTAATATGACAAATAATCTGTTTTCATTGAATTATCAAATGTGATAAATACATGTAAATCAATGCACAACTAAGAATTAATAAATACAAATAAAATAGAATATATTCACAACAAATTAGATTAACTCATTCACTCTCAGCCATTTTGACTTCGCTCTCGGCTTTTTTTTACTGGCATTTGACTGATTTTGCAAGGCCCTCAGTATATTGTGTTCGATTGCTATAAAAACATGGAATATACCAAAAGAAAGATTAGAGTTTCTTCGTTCATCAGGAGAAAATATATATTTGTACCGGTTTCCATTTTGCAGCAATTAGCATTAGAATAAAGCTAGGTTTCATCATTATTCACAAATCTGTTGAAAACACTGTTAAAAAGAGCTTGTTGCAACATGGCCCTGGTGGATCTCTTATACTCTGCTGCCACCTGCTGGCCTTTTTTTTATTTTTTTAATTACTACAATTGTTATACACCACCTGTTCGTGTCAGAAGCTTTTTAGTAGGGAAGGACAAAGTATTTAAAAACATTTTGACATGTTTTTGGGTTTGAATGAGTTAAAATGTTTTTTAATTTAAAAAGTAAAAAATTGAAAAAATAAATTTATATATATATACACACACACATTGAAAAACCCCACCAGATCAGTGTAGAAAACATCAATTCAACATTTACAATAGATAAAAATAAGTCTACACACATTAACACACATTTCAGATTGTGATAAAAAGCCTACTAGAACATCTGAGCTTGATTTTGGGTTAACCAGAGCCACTTTATGTGGAAACAGTTTTGAAATGGTTTACCTTGGTTTAATTCCTTTAACACAAACACATGGTAGGGGTGTGTAGACCTTTACTATCCACTGTAAAATAAATAACATCATGATTAAATGTTTTAATACATAATATAGTAGTTAGTCAATCAGGAGCAGTAGAAGACAATTTTTGTCTATTTCCATTCGTTTTAACTATAATGTCCAGAATGTATCATCTTTTTTTCCTAAGCTATGGTGGGTACACAAGTCACTGTACCCCTCAAATAGTATGTCTACGACGGTATACACTTTTCTTTGTTGAGAGTGTGGTCTTAAACTTACCCACACAGAATTGAGTCATCAAAATATTGCCGACAAGTTCAAATGTTCTTTCGACACTTTCCACAACAACGTGAGTCATTGTCATTGTGACGTGGGAGAGCAGCACGTTGTTTATCCTCGTGCTGGCTTTGGAAACGCGGTCAGGCGCTCTCAGGAGGAGCGCGGCAATCTGACTGAACATCCGCACTGACCAGATGCTCATCCATAGTCAATGAGCGCGAAAAAGGTAGAAAGGCGGCGGCGGCGGCGGCTGGAAAAGCAGTGTCATTAGTACGACGGGAGGCGGGATTGTGCGAGCTCAACTTTGACCTGTGCGCATGACAACAAGCTATTTACAGGTGCCAAAGGTCTCCATAAATAAACATGGTGATAATACCGCACAACATGTCGGGAGACTCGGCCTCGTGATTGTATTATTTATTTTCTGATGAGACACTACAGAAGTATCCAGTGATGGCAGAGGAAATGTGTGATTGTGATGAAAACCAAAGATCTGGTTCTTCAGTGTAATATCCCCAAAGAAGCTTCACAGACAATTTAAGCTCCACTAAGGTATAAAAGTCATGGTTATAAATTTAGTCGGAGCTAATATTTATCATTAAAAAGTATATATTTACACCCAGCTAAAAAATGAACTCTATGCTCATGTTTTCACACCCAAGTAAAAAGGCACAACATGGCGGCAAAGCTTTGCTACTCGTTAGCTTAGCTACTCCTCGTCCTTCTTTAGTGGTAACAATACAAATTTTAAGCATGGAGGCAAAGATTAGTGACTTTGGAGTGGATCCACACAGCGGAAAGATTGCGTTTGGCTGCGCCAGTTAGCTAGCCGTTGTTTGTAGCTAGGTTGCCACGGAGCAAGTTAGCTTACTTAGCGCCTGCCATTCCCTGGTAGTTACCAAAATGTGATAATAAAAAAAAGTAAAAAGTCTGGCTATAAAAGTATGAATTTAGAGTGCGCTAATATTTATATATTACATCTATTTTAAGAAATGAATAGTTTTGGTATTTGTTTTTTATTAAGATGAATGGATGTTTCATGTTTTAACGACCCAAAACAATACAATTATTAGTACTCAAGGTTATTATTATTTTATGTATTATGGTTATTTTTTCATGAGGAAACTATCCCTAGCTAAACACTAACCCCCCGCTATTCATGTTTTTTGTCACTCTTTCTGAAAGGCCCCAAAGAGGCACAAAATGGCGGCAAATCTCTGCTACTCCTTAGCTTAGCTCGTCCTCCTTTAGTGATAAACGATACTTGCCAAAAGTTTAGCTTATTCGGCGATGATTAGGAAAAGATAGTGGTTAGCCGCGCCAGCTAGCCAGCCGTAGTTTGTAGCTAGGCTAGTACGGAGCAAGTTAGCTTAGCGTCTAGCATTCCCTGGTATAGTTTCCAACTGTTGTAGTCGTGTGTTCAGGTGTTTAGACAGTGACAATCAAAAAGCGCTATTAAATCAGATTTGTAGTGTTTGCTGCCATATATCGCAGACTGTTGGTCTGCTGTATTTCACGGTTTGGGTTCAGAATACAATTTTTTTTTAAAAAAAAACGACTGTTTTAAAATGCTGAAATTGATCACAGAATAAAAGTGTAGACTGAGTCTGACTCTGACAAGTAAAACTCAGATGATTTTTTTTTCCGCCGGAAGAATCCTTGAGCGAGTGCGCTGCGTGTGCGTCATAGACCAACTGTTCTCGTACCTCCAGGCTGGCTCCAGGCAGCGGAGGTAAATAGTGCTGTGCTCCGTCTCTACAGAGGCTCTCAAACGCTTTTCTTCCGACTCTGAATCACCTTTTATTGCTCGGTTCCACTTCCACAGTCAAGACGGCCACCCCACCAGGTAACAGCAAAGCAGTCATTATTCTACTCTCACACTCTGCCTCGTGAGTGGTAACGATTTTAAAAGCAGACAATGTAGAGTGTTTCTCCGAGTTCAATCAATTTCAGCACAGAGGCAGTGAGGCGCTTGTATTGCTTAAAATGCAACAAAACAGACGACGTTTGGGCCATGAGATAAAAGAAAGATGGAATACATTTACATGAACAGAGATGAAACGCCGCATTAGGTACAAACGGTGTGAAGGTTCGGCATTAATCTTGTTTCTAACCTGGAATAACCCCGGAGGACTTTTGCAAAAGTTACTTTTGTCCTTGCGGCAAACCAGGATGCAGTTGGTGAATAGAACGCTACGGACGCCTTCCTTTCAAATGCTGACAATAAATCGGATGACTCGCAATTCAATGCTGCGATGCTATCCTGATGCTCTTAATCCGAATGGATGCGATGCAGAGAAAAAGTAATTTCATTATCATGCGTCAATGCGGCTCAAAATAAACTGGCTATGTTAAGGCTCAATGCAACTGTTGGATGTACAGTGACAATATTATAATATTCCTCAACAGACATTTTACTCTTTTTTTTAATTATTACAAAAATATATTATTAATAATTAAAAAATATATATTATTACCCCATTCAGGCATAAAAAATACAAATGTTTTAGTTTCACTCCCTCTCCCTCTGCGGTGTTAAAAAAATCGATTTGGCAATTAATCGCGACATTACAGCGCGCAATTCCCGTATCGTTCAACAAGCAGCCAAATCCATGTTAAATAAAACATCAATTTTTGATGGAAATATTCAACAAAACGTCTTACTCAACTCATTTTAAGCATGGGAGAATGTTATATTAATGGAACATTAATCCATAATATTTTATTTCAACGCTGTCAGATAAATAAGACATGTTTATTAGTGTACATGTAACAAGTTCACTGATTAGTATTTTATAAATTTTAAATGAAAAAAAAAATCACAATAATATATTTGTAGATTCGTATCGGGATTAATCAGAATTGAGTCGTGACCTATAAATCGTGATATGGATCAAATCGCCAGGTACTAGGCAATTCACACCCCTAATATATATATATATATATATATATATATATATATATATATATATATATATATATATATATATATATAAAAGACTTTGATCTTTTAATAATTGAGCAGCGCTGCTCGGGGACGACTCCCCCCGGGTTTGCATTTGTGAGGCGCAAGACAAACTGTGTGTCATTATTATTTCAAATCAAAATCTTGTACATGGCAGCGAATAGCGAAGGCTGCTTTTGATGACTTCCAGCGACTAAAATCTGCATTACAGAGGAGAGACAGATTAGAGTCTCTCCTGACATGAGCACATTTCTCCTCCCCCACCAAGCTACAGTCGTCTATGCTGAGTGACAAAATCGTTTGGATCTTTTCAAAAAAAAAAATGGCACAATATAAAGCAAGCGTCAATACTCCACAACCTTGACCAAGCGCTTAATGGTTCAAACGGCCTCGCAGTCTTGTCATCTATCATGCAAATATTTCATCTTCCTCCATCACAAAGTAACACGTTCAGTCAATAATACCATCTGGGATCGTTTGGAGAACCTTCAAACAGCGGCACCGGAATAAAGATTTGTTCCGTGCTGTGGAAAATATTCACGTTTCCCACGCTATTTACATATTTTGTAGGGCAGCAACAAGCAAAAGCGCTTGTTCTTCGTATCCATCATCCCGCCCGCAATTGTTAGAAGAGATTTGGGAATAGTGGCAAGTTATGACTGTGGTAATGCTGGAAGCCACCACGGAGAACCCGGGTTCAAACCCCGCTTGGACCACATTTTAGTACATTCGATGGTTCGATACTGAAGAGGAATAAAAGAATTTGTCCTCTTTGCGTGTTCCAAAAATGAAGATAGATTTAATGTAAGAAAAATACACCTTTGCAAAAATGATTTAATCAGTCAGAGATCTCTGGACAGATAACAGCCTCTAATTCATCACTTAAACAGGTGGGATTCAGAGCGTCAAATGTGTCTCTTCCGCGTGCACAACGGTTTCTTATAGTTAAAAAGACCTCCTCTCTTTCATTTGTGGACAAAACATACTCTCTGGTACTTTTCCGTGAGCGATGGCGAAAACAGACTCAGATGTGGGTGTTCAAAACAGATTCTGTTCTCAAGGACCAAATGTGTTTTCGCACGAAGCGCTAAGAAGGAACTTTTTTAGACTAAATAGTATGACCCAGTTTAAGGTCAGATTATATTATTATAATCAACACCATCTGCTCTGCACAGGACACAAAAAAATTCGACAAGGTTAATATAAAGAATTGAAATGTTCATAATATGTAACAATAGTTGATATATGAAATTAGGCATTAAAAATGTTATAATATCTTTCAATACCAACTGCCTATCATATCAGGAAATGGAGTATAATTTCTCTGAAATGATTAAATACCACCTTTTAATTACATTTAATTAAACCATTCAATTAAAAAGGTGTCATTTTCAAATAATTTCTTTCAATTTCCTTCATAAGCAGTCAGCTTCACATTCAGCTTCCAGCATTCCCACGCAATTTCTGCAGAAATTGCACTTAGTCCAGAAAAGTACTAACACCATTCAATTATTTCTCATGTTGACAAAAACGCTTACAAATGAGTATTACAGGATGTTTACTTCATTATTCTCGAGCTACAAATAGAGCTTGTTGTGATTTACAATGATTGCAAAAGTCTACACATCCCTGTAGAAAATAATTTTTTTTGTGTGATGTAAAAATAAAAATGAGACCAAGGTTAATCATTTCAAAACTTTTCCTGAGAGGGGAAGTAAAAATCAACATTTGCAATAATGCTGTTGCAAAAGTGCGCACACCCTCTTAACCGGGGATGTTGATTCTCGTCTAGCACAATTCAAGCGCAAAAACTGTGCGCATGGATGGAGTTTTCTTCCACTTGGTTTGCGCCGTTGTGGGAGTGAACACAGCCAAATTGCTTTCTAGCCAAAAGGAAGTGGAAGTGGCTCCTCGCAATTCACCAGAGGAAAGGCGCACAAACTACATGGCAACATGCCCAACATTTACATAAAGTACCTCCGATTAACCTCAAATGAACATCAGCTGTTCTTGTTGGCTTTTTCTGATGATGGCAGAGCTCAATTTTGGATCAATACTTTGTATATGACGTCCATCTACGTTGTTTATTGCAAATTGATTTTGACTGAGTTGCAGGTGTAGTTTTAATTTTTGTTCCCATTTAAGTGTGTGTATTCGACAAAGAAAAGCCAGACATAAATTAGATTTCCAAATAAAAAGGTGACCTCGGGCCGAGGAAAATCATTACCGACGTCTCTCCAAACAACCCCTTTGACTTGACAGCCATCCACTGCAGCTTTAATAGCAAATTCAGTCGGATGCACTCAAATTTACCCAGTGTGCACTGCTGTGCCGGCCGAGTGAGTGGCGTATTTTTAATGCACACTAAACTTAATAAACATTTTTTTTTTTTTACAGCGGCAGACTCCTGAAGTGCTGGGATGAGACAATGGCAGCGGCATTGAAGGCAAAATAAAAGCTCCTCAAGGGCTTCGCATGCAACATTTCTTTGGATTTACACTGTCAGACGTATTTATTTAACGATATGTCAATTATTGCATGACTTCGGCACTGCACCACATACGATTGTACAAGTCTACATGATGAAATAGCAAAAAAACGACCTGTACAATAATAATAATAGTGTAATCAATCATAACAAATACACAATACACCCCATAGATCACAAACCACTTTCAATAAACGAGTTGGCACGCAATTCACGCTGCCGTTGTTAATGAGTCATGCTAACAATCCATCTTTAGGCACACTTGTCCTCCAGGAGTTAATTAAAGGTACGCTTGTAATTAACTCTCAGAATGAACCATTTGTCTACACGTTTGGTTTCTCATCACTGCAGCCGAGAAGTGACCAATAAAAAAACAAATAGGGAAGAAAAAAAATGTAGCAGCTGAGCAAACAAGCTCTCCATTTTGGCAAGTGTACATGAATGCGGAGTCTACGCGTCACAGACTGGCTGTATTTGCAAAAACTGGTCTTTCTTTTTTTTTTAACAAAGTAATGAAACAAGGAATGTATTAGTTTAAGCAAAATTATATAACAGGGAAATCTGACTTTTTTTTATAACAGGTAAATGGAAAGTAGTGTCTCTATACTTTCGACATCAAAGTGGTACGTGCGCTCCCTCTAGTGGTATGTGAGTGTAAGTCAACCATAAACATTTCTTGACAAAAATATGTGACTTCCCGAGTCTAAACATGACATTCTGACTAATATTACATTCGTGGAATATGAGTTATGAAGCCAGTTCTTATCCATCGCAGAAGGCGGCCATTTTGCCACTCGCTGATGACTGAAGATGACATCACAGTTGCTCAGGCAAAACGACCAATCACAGCTCAGCTGTTTTCTGACGCCGAGCTGTGATTGGTTGTTACCTGAGCAACAATGATGTCATCTTCAGTCGACAGCAAGTGGCAAAATGGATAAAAACTGTTGGATTTTGCTGCTAACTCATATTCCTCTAACACAATATCAACCAGAATACCATATTTGGAAATAAATAAATAAATAAATAAAATTGCCATTGACTTTGCCTTTAAAACCCAATATGGTACATTTGTAAAGTACACTTCAGTTGTATTAACTCGCCCCAAAAATATGTGATGAATGTCTTTCAAATGTTTCATTTAGCTACAAATCTTATGTGCAATACATTTTAATGGAATATACTGAATATATATTTTTTTTAGGTACCGTTTTTCGTTGGGCCTTATTTCACTCTGCCTCGCAGCTGCTATGATGACCTCCAAGTTTATTATACTGGTTGCAGTTAATTGACTGGAGTAGTTCCAATCAATTAGCCCTCCATTATTTACCCGGCGAGTCCCCGCAGAATTCGCACAGACAACAGCAATTACAGCATGGCTCATCCTCCTCGCTTCTGAAGGAGAACAACGCGCATCGCAACTTGGCGCTTGCTGTTCGTTATCGTTCGGAGGCGGAGGGTGAAAAAAAAAAAAAGAAGAAGCAAACAATATTATTGTAGCATCTGTTGCAGCATAATACTAGAGTCACAGATAAATCCTTGCAAAAAATATTCACAAATCTGTTTAGAACAGTGGGGGGGAAAGCTTTTTTTGCAACATGGCCCTGGTTGGTCTCTTATACTCTGCTAACAAACTGCTGGCCGTTTTTCTAATTACCGCCATTGCTTCAATCACTTTCTTCAGTTCACAGGCTGCATCAAAGCCTTCTGTATGCTTGTATGCTCTAGCACAAAAAAAACATACACCCCCCCCCCCCCCGTATAAATACGTTTTGGGGAGCAAATGAGTAAAACAGAGTAATAGAACCAGAAGCCTGACGGGTTGCCAGACAGCGCACCAATTTTCTTAGACGAAGAGAAACAAAGTGGACGGGGGCTGGGGTGAAAAAATAATAATAAAAAAATACGTCATCAGGTATTGAATAGAAGACAAGAAATAACTCGAATACTGGAAAATAAGCTTTGTATGTCGGGGATTATCTGTAAATTGACCATTTTCATGGTTAATGTTCTATAAGTCACCTTTGCAAATATACTAAAGAGGAATTGGGAATTATTGTTTGTTGTATATTTATGCTTTAAATCACAAGCATTTTTTTTTTGTGGGTGGGGGAGGGGGGTTGTCAAGTGCTTACATGTTTTCCACTGTAGTTAATATCTCTATGATTTTTTATTTTTTTTTATTAGATGAAATTGAATCATTTCCGATGATCTCGACTCGTGGCGCAGTGTTTGGGAGTTATTGCTTTGAATAATTAACTAAGTCCGCTGTTATTGGGGTGCTATACGATTACTATTTATACCATTTTTTTTTTCCCTGGAAGGAAGGGACACTTTGAGCTGCGGGGCCATCTGTGACAATGTGTGTGTGTGTGTGTGTGTGTGTGTGTGTGGGGGGGGGTAGCTGAGTGAGATAATGTGGCGGCGAGTCAACAGGGAATACCCCTGTTAGAGAGGGCGATGCTCTCTGGCTTCTGAAATCTCGGCAAGGCTTGCAATAAAAGTAGCCAACAGTTCCGATATGGATTCGGCCCTTTTGAACCCAAAGCAGTGGCGACGCAGTGCGGTCGTCGTAAAATTCCGCAGCTGTGCCTAATCTTATGGCCCGTGAGTGTATATATATATATATATATATATATATAAAAAGCGGGTGCATGCCTCGCCGTCCTTATCGGTGGTGGAGGTCAACCCAAATCCATTAAAGTGGACTTAATATAACTTCAAGCAGCATTAAAAGATTGTCCTCAGGCTGCACGGCTGACCTTAGCGGGACAACATCCAATATCTTGTTGTGGGGACGTGATCCACTCACACACACCAGGATGTGAAATAAGTCTTATTTTCTGTAAAGGAGGAGAAGAGAGTGGATTGTATGTTGGATTGCCAGGCCTGGTGGTGTCTTTACATGCACGTTTTATGACGCAACGTCACGCCAGCTGGCTTGTCCCGAGGATAAAAGCGAGATATGTTGTTCCTCACGCTCAATGCATTTGCCAGGAATGATTTTTATTTTATTTTTTTTAAACCATCTGCTTGCATGCAAGTGAGAGGTAATTGTCTTCAAGGTGTACGCTCGTGTGCTTGGAAAGACGATTTGGCAGGACTTAACGGCCCACTGGAAGTCTAATAAAAACTCAAATCCCAGCCCCTAAGGCCGACAAAAAATACGTTAAGCTAACTGCTAGTATGCTTCATGTTGGTTTAGTGTTTAAAGTGGAAGTCAACCTCAAACAATTCTTGGCAATAATGTGACCTCACTAGTCTAAACATGACATTACATTTGTGGAATATGAGTTATGAAGCAAAAATGCGGCCATTTTGCATCTTGCTGTCAACCGAAGATGACATCACAGTTGCTCAGGCAACAACCAATCACAGCTCACCTGTTTTCTGAAGCTGCGCTGTGATTGGTTGTTACCTGAGCAACAATGATGTCATCTTGTGGCAAAATGGCCGCCGCCAATTTTTACCCAACAAACATGCATGTTTTTACGTTTTGTAAATATTGATGATAAATGTTATTTTTGTAAAGTTGTACCTGAAAGTGTAACGCATTTATTTTTCGATTGCTCCATTAGTGCTGTTTTTTGGAAGCATGTTGAAACTTATTTTGTGTGTGAAACAAAACACAAGATTATATTGGATGGTAAAAACATTATTGCTCTTTTGGAATCTAAGAACAAAAACATTGTCAACGTTGGTTAATTTGTATGTTGCATTGGGAAAATTCTGTATCCATAAATGTAAATTCCTTAACTTGAAACCTTTATTCAAATTATTGTTGATTGAAATTGACAATTATTTTAAGTCTCTTAAATTTGTATTAAAGAAGAAATGTCATTTGATAATTAATATCCATGCAGAATTATTTTTTAAAAACAACTCTTTAAGCTACCTGAATGTATGTTTTCCCTGTTTATAATTTTTATTTTATTTTATGTGATTCATATAAATAACATTAGTATTATTCTTCTATGTTCAACAAATATTTTTTAAAAAATGGCCGCTGCCTTCTATTGATAAAAACTGCTGGATTTTGCTGCTTAACTCATATAGAACATAATATTTTCCATATTTTGGGGGGGTTGACTTACCCTTTAAGAGTTTAATTTAAAAAAAAATAAAGTAAAAGTATCAACGTGTAGACCGTTAAAAAGATGATTTTTTTTTTATTGTGCTAGCACAGCTAACTAGCACAAGTACAAGAGTGCAAAGTGGCCAAAGTCCAAATCTGTATGACCCGACTCGACCTGCTTGAAATGAAAATGAGAATACCGACTTCCCGCCGCCTCTCCGTTTTCATTTGCCATCTTTTACGACGCACATATTTCCCAGTCAGTTAATTAAAGGCCGCAAGCTGGCTAACAGTCCCAGGAGCCCCCCCCCCCCCCCACAGCTAGCTTGTCGCAAGGTCAAGCCGCACTGGAGTCCATCCTAAATGGAGCTTTAAAAAAGATACAAATAAATCATTGACATCAAAGTAAATGAATTGGCAAGCGCGCCGTATTCTCACGCTTCTGGCTACCGTGGCAACGCTTCTTGTGCATATTTAGTATTAACGTGGACGGCATTGTCCGTTTTTAGTCGGAGACCTTAACATGAAGCGCCATTAGGCTTAAGTGACTCAGCTTCCTGTTCATCAGCATGCAGGGAACGCCACTCCATAAAGCTCTCCACGCGCCAAATTAGCATGGCGGGGGAAAACGGGCAGATGAAATTGGTCCTCAGAATTTGCGTCCCCATGACGAATCAATATTCCGCTATTAAGCCTCTTGTTTCGGATTTCTCGATGTGGAGGGGCGGCCTCGTGAACTCCTGCGTTGGTTGCGAGCATTTCACGGAGGAGCCGTTGAGTGTGCGGAGTGTCGGGAAATGCTGCGGCGTGCAACGCAATACGCCAAAAAGAGCCGCGGCGACTGCCTTCTGCGGTGGTTTGATTGATTTCAGACTGATGTGTCCAAGTGTCATAATGTTATACCTTAATTGTTGTAAAATTAATATTTTGTTGTCCTTATATCATTATTTTTTTGAAATAGAAAATTACAACTTTTTTCTTATGAAATTCTAAATTGATTCTAATAATAATGCAACTTTATTCTAGTAATAGTAAAAGTTAAATTTCCTAAAGTTTCCTAAAGTCTCCCCCCGCCCAAAAAAAAATAACTTAAAACGTTGAGTTTATTGTCGTAATAATTCAATTAAATTTTAACTTCATCAAATTTATTAAATTAATGAATTAAAAAAATAAATAAATAAATAAATACATAATAATAATAAAAAATTTTTTTTTTAAATTGTCTAAATATACAAAACGGATTCTTGAAAAGCAGATTTGTTTCTGGTAAGACTACGGGTTTATTATTAGATTTTAACGTGATATTATGCATGAATTATCGTAATTTTTTAAAAATATTTTGTTGCAAACTTACATCTTCAATCAAAATACACATATCTGTAACCTAATAGCATAGTTGCCTCTGTTATGTTTGAAAGTTTTTTGTAAAACAAAATATAGGCCTCGATTGTACCTTTACTCAGAATCTACGTAGATATAAACAAAACCACAATTTTTGGCTAGCATATTGATTGATTTTGTGACAGAAAGTTAAAACGAACTTTTTTTAGGCTAAGCACACGATGGACGAACCTATTTTGCCCTCCAAAGAACGCTTTATATCCATATTACCATAGCAACCAGAGGCTCATGATTAACAACATTCTACTAATCGCTGCGCATGTGCTGACTCGGCTTAAGATCCGTGTTTATCCGACGATCGCGGCATGTGATGCACATTATTGATCGAGCCGGTGCGAGAGCCCTCAGGCTTGAAGACAATAACATCAAGACGACTGTCGACAGGACGTCACAGAAAGACCATCGCATGTTCATTGACCTTTTCCAAAAATGAACAATCAATTCATCCATCTCGGCGTGTGACGTCGGTACGCCGGGAAACTACAAAGTACGACAAACAAACTCATCCCTGCATGTTTACTGTTAAAATGAGACGGCGGCGAGACGGTTTACATTCATTTTCATTAGCCGCATACAAATTGCGTTGGGGCGGGACTTAATCGGATTGCAAAGGTTCTCCGACAAGCTGCTGCTGAAACCTGTACATTTGATTACTTGATTGATTCGATTACATCATCCGATGGCCGGCGAGCGCTAAGAAACTGGAGGCCGCCAATGCGCTCCAATGTGCAGATTTCCCACCGCAGTGTCTTTGCTCGAAATCAACGCCTTAACTATTCATCAAATTCAAATCGCTGGATCTAAATTCCTGGCAGGTGAATGAAGAACGACGAGCCGCCGAGCCTTGAGGGTGTTTTATGAGCGGTATAATTGGATTTGTGTCCTTTTCAGACCTTGCCTCGACATTCCTCATTCCACTTGTAAGGGCTTTGTTGTCATCTTTGAACGAACACTTTTTTTTTTTCTCCCCGCTGCTGGTTTCTCTACCCTAGCACAACTTGTCTTTGTTATAGCACCCGTGTCTGGAAATAAACATTGATGAGTTTTTACAAGCGCTGCGCTTGTGTCCTTGCCGGTTCACCGATACACGTAGGTTGTCCCGGGTCGCCATGGCGACAAAAGAGGTTATCCTTCTTATTACAAGCCAGAGTGCGTTCAACATGATTCAGATGTAGTCAGTTTCATATTTTTGCTCTACCCTTTTTTTTTAGACTATAAGTAGCGCTGGTGTCCAAGACGCATTTTTTTTGGGGCATTTGTTTGACAAAAACCGAGACCAAGAACGGTAGAGCTCGCGCTCACACAAAATCCACGTTCCCTAACACATAACAGCAAACAAGTTCGATGAATTCTGCTTTAGTTTAAAATAGCTTACGAAACAACCACACGCGATTGTAGTTGACGAATTAAAGAGCAATTTTAGTCGACAAAAATATAGAGAAATTCTAGCTGATGAAATAAAGAGCAATTTAAGTCGACTAAGTTAGTCAACAAAAATAAAGTGCAATTTTAGTCAACAAAAATAAAGTGCAATTTTAGTCAACAAAAATAAAGTGCAATTTTAGTTGACGAAATAAAGAGCAATTTTAGTTGACTAAGTTAGTCAACAAAAATAAAGAGCAATTTAAGTCGGCTAAGTTAGTCGACAAAAATAAAGTGCAATTTTAGTCGACGAAAATAAAGTGCAATTTTAGTTGACGAAATAAAGAGCAATTTTAGTTGACTAAGTTAGTCAACAAAAATAAAGAGCAATTTAAGTCGGCTAAGTTAGTCGACAAAAATAAAGTGCAATTTTAGTCGACGAAAATAAAGTGCAATTTTAGTTGACGGAATAAAGAGCAATTTTAGTTGACTGAATTAGTCGACGAAAATATAGAGAAATTCTAGTTGATGAAATAAAGAGCAATTTTAGTCGACTAAGTTAGTCGACAAAAATAAAGTGCAATTTTAGTCGACGAAAATAAAGTGCAATTTTAGTTGACGAAATAAAGAGCAATTTTAGTTGACTGAATTAGTCGACAAAAACATTGAGAAATTCTAGTTGATGAAATAAAGAGCAATTTTATTCGACTAAGTTAGTCGACAAAAATAAAGTGCAATTTTAGTTGACTGAATTAGTCGACGAAAATATTGAGAATTTCTAGTTGATGAAATAAAGAGCAATTTTAGTCGACTAAGTTAGTCGACAAAAATAAAGTGCAATTTTAGTCGACGAAAATAAAGTGCAATTTTAGTTGACGGAATAAAGAGCAATTTTAGTTGACTGAATTAGTCGACAAAAATATTGAGAAATTCTAGTTGATGAAATAAAGAGCAATTTTAGTCGACTAAGTTAGTCGACAAAAATAAAGTGCAATTTTAGTCGACGAAAATAAAGTGCAATTTTAGTTGACTGAATTAGTCGACAAAAATATAGAGAAATTCTAGTTGATGAAATAAAGAGCAATTTTATTCGACTAAGTTAGTCGACAAAAATAAAGTGCAATTTTAGTCGACAAAATGAAGAGCAACTAATGACAACTAATCTGCTATTGCGATTTAATAAGCGATTCTTTTTAAGGCCCTCTTCCCATAATTGACAAAAAATATTTCATCCATCCATTTTGAAGGCTAAACCTCGAGTGCGACTCGAGGTTTAGCCTAGACTCCCACGTCTGTTGAGACGCACGTGCAGCAATTAGCATGTTTGGGAATTAGATAATCATCCATCAGCGAAAAGCGATTATGTGATACTTTCCAGATTAAAAACAACCCAAGCGGCGCAATTAAAATCCAGCCCCTTGCTTGTTAACACTGATCTATCGGACGATTTAACTGGAGCGCTGTGATTTACCGACCGGCCCTGAAGTGTAAAATGTCAACGACAAAGAATCCGTGTAGCATCTCGACGAGGACGACGCGCGCCATCACATGAATAGTGAACGCGGCTTCGTCTGTATTCTCGTGAAGCGGACGGTGGTACGATTCTGTAGCTCGGGGCGCCGCCAGAAAAAGGGGTACTTAAAAATGAATGAGCCATTAAAGTAAAGTAGCCTCACCCCGGCTTCTCCGTCACTCTAAGAGTTATGTTCACGTGGAGAAAAAAAAAAGGCTCGCTTGTCGCGTTGTAGGGCGACTGCAAGGTAAGCACAACAAGAAAATGTACTTTCACGTGATATTGGCTGCAATACAACATTGAAGTCGCCATTGGCCAATTAGGTGATGATATTTATTAGCCATCCGCTTCTATGGATTCTGTGCTTGGGAAAAAGTTGCATTCGAGTCTTTAAAAGCTGAACAACAGATTTTCTACGAACATGAGCGGCAAAAAAAAAAAAAAAAAAAAAAAAAAATCAGGATTCTGCCAGCGTGCAGCTGTCGCTGCTGAAAAGAAGAACCATTTATCAACAGTGCAAACTGTCACTCTTTAAGGAGGCATTTTCACTTTTTTTCTGCCTCGGTGAAGAAGTTAAAGTCTTTCACAAAAGTGTTTCTTTGAGAGTCGATTAAACTAGAATGACAACTGGGGAGAAAATCAGTCTGGTGGCGATCAAATAAAAAAAAGAAAGAAGAAAAAACATAAAAATACTTTGCAATACAGTGCACATAAATTTGGTAGAGATAAAAAACAAATACAAAAAGTTCAAAACGAAATGAAAAAGTTCGACATTTCATTGCAACCAAGTGCACACGAAAAGCCACAATAAAAAAAAAAAGTAAAAAAAATAATTCTAATATGAAAACTGCATTCTATAATATTGCACTTGCCACTAGGGGGCAGTACAATAGCCAGACACATATGAAGAAATCTTTCCCAATTACTTTAATTAAGAGACTCAGTAAGATGTAGTAAAGCGGTTGGTTTTTTGCAGAGGATAAAGAATATATGCTTGTGAGCCCGTTTATGGTTAGGGCTTCAAACCTTTTTCTTTCTTTCCTTTTTTTTTTTTTTTTGAAGAGTTGCTTACTATCTGCCAAACTGCTGCTTGCTGTGACGCAAATCAATTCTCGCAAGCTATATAATGAAGGTAAACATGAGGAGCATATGTGCTTGCATACAGAATGTTTATAAGACACACACACACGCGCACACACACAAATGTGCACTCATGCAAAAAACATGCAGACAGCGCTCCCTTTCGGGGCTTACTGCCTGTCATGCACTGCTCATCCATGCAAACATGAAACACGCAATTCCCTCTGAGGCACTGCACAAAAGTGGAACGCGCACGCACGCACGCACGCACGCACACACACCTGATCACGCTTGTGTCATGAATCAAACATGGCCTCTCGCGGCGTACCGGCTTGCCGCTAATTGCGTTGACGGGCGCGTCAGCGACCGCTGCTGTCGTTTAGCGTTGATTGGCAGCTACGTTGGGCCCGCAGAGCGAGCGGCTAAGTAGAGGTGACGACAGGCTCGGCTTTGCGAGGCCTCATTAGTGAACAAAGGGATTTTTGTTGGGGGAAAAAAATAAATAAAATGAATAAATGTGACCTTGAAATGTGGAGATAAGGTTGAAAGGGTCAAGGGTCAAGCGCAATCATGAATAATAATCAACATGACATATTTGTTTGAATTCAAGTGACAATATTGTACGGTAACAAATAAGAAGTCAAATATCAAATGAATAATGAATACAAATTCATCTCTTAACTACCAATGGGACTAGGTCCAGTTAACGGCATCCCACAAGGCTCAACGCCCGATCCCCTTCTATTCAATGTCCCTCTTTCCAAATGTGGAAAACAAAGTATATTAACAGGACAGTACTACAGTAGTTGACATTTTTTTTTTAGCTTTTAACGAGACACGTGCATAAGAAGCTGATACAATATTGATCAATGGTTAAATCCTGCTCTGTAAGAATAATCCAATCATCTGCTGTTTTGTTCATGTTAAGTGCGAGCTCAATGACCACAACGAAACATTTCAACGGCATCGTCCCTCTCAAAACAAAACATCCACGACTTGACAACGGTATTTTTCGCTGATGATGAGACAAAGCGACTGCAACCGTGCAGCCTACTTGCATACGTAAACAAATCCGAGCAGGGGTAAAATGACATTATGCAAATGATCGTGCATAATTCCACCCACTATAGACAGCAATTACTGGAGTGTTCTACAAAACACCTTTACCAAAGTTTACTTCCTGTGCCTCTACGGGAGGCCACCATTGTTAGATATTAAGTCAAAGCACATTAAGCACAAAATACAGTTTGGCTACTTAAAAAAAAAAATAAAAAATCCTATCTGCCATGTGGACATGCAATTAGATCGACGAGTGTTTGACGACACCCACGCGCCTCCATTCCAGTGCCGGTTTTATAAGTGCTCAACTGCGATGGCGCTACTTTGGACCCGACTCCATCACATCATTCTCTCACATCGCACACCTCCACAGGACACGCTCAGCCAACGAACGGGCACAGGAGGAAAACGTGACAAAACTTAATGTAATCCAAACAAAGTCAGCAAATTCTGATGAGGACATTATTCACTATTTGCGGAAACACTGCCGTATTCACCGTTTCTGTGCTCAGGACAAAATTAAAGTTTAATGTAAAATTTGTGCTCTTGTGACATCATCATGCTATGTTGAAGTGAGGGGGAGGAGCTTCTTGTACCTTTTCTGTTATTGCTCTATAAGTTGAGTTTTTTTTTCTTGTTTGCCAGAGTGATTTTTGTGTGCATTTTTTCCATTTAAATGAATAGAGGGTACTTTCAGATAACACTTGTCCATATAAATTTCAACTTGCTTCAAAAATGTACGCCTCCCGGGTTTAAGTGCTCTTTTTATTCATTTATCTCTCAACGACAAATTAGTACTTTATGATTTCCACGTAATTTATCTTTCAATTTACTTCATAAGCATTCAGCTTAGCATTCAACTATTAGCATTCAGCTATTAGCATTCCCACACAATTTCAGTCTAGTAATTCATAAAATTGAGTTAAAATTAAAACGATGTACTGTACTGTAAAAAAACGAGTGATATTGATTTGCGTTGGTCATTTTTCTGCCACTAGATGGCATAACTGCATTTGTAAGACGGTGACAGCTCAGTGCAATTTTATTTTCATATTAAGAGCTACCTAATCTTTAACATTAAGTAAATTGTGAAAATCTGCAACATTTTTTAATTGCAAATTACAACTTGACCACAGTCTCTTCAAATATATGCCTTCTAAAATGTTTTTTTTTTTTTTTAAATGCTCCATGGTGGTCACCTTGAAGGTTGGTGGCGGGACTGCAAGGTGGACAGTCATTTATCAAGCAGTGGAGGGATTCCATGAATTTGACTGCACCTGCTGTTTGATCCGCACTTTTTAAGAAACAAACACACACACACACACACACAAATCTAGCGAGACACACGACCTTCCCCTGCAGCGTGGGGATCCGGATCTGATGGAATTAGAGTGGGCTCGAGAGCTCCACAGCCACTTGATTCGATTAGGGAGGGCAGACAGGAAGAGGGCCGAGTGAGTGACATCACCGCAGTGTCGCCTGCCGCCTCCTCCTCCTCCTCCTCCTCAAAACGCTGTCAAAGGCTCCATCTGCTTCCATACATGATTCACACGCAGTGGAAAGAAAAACAAACAAGACCTTATTGTATACTGAAAAGACCGAGACAAGAAAAAATGTCTCAAGAAAGGTTGAGGGAAAACTAGGGCTGTGCCGCACAACATCAGAAAGACAAGAACTCTCTCACGCACTCTCACATGCAACTAGATCATCTCTTATTTTCACAGGTCCAAAAACACTTCACTCATCAATAAAAACTCCCTTTCACAAAAAAAAAATCATATGCATCACAATAACCTCTCGCCGTAAACCCCACTCACCCAAAAATGCATCTCTCACGCTAAATAACTGTCACACAAATTAAACTCACCTTCACCCAAAAAACTCACACTCAAAGAAACATCTCACATTCACAAAAGAAAACTCGCATGAAAACTTTCACATACAGCCCAAAAAAACTCACACAACAGGAAACCTCTCACATTTGACCACATCAGTCTTATACACCTGAAAAAAACATCTCCTATCACAAACTCCCTGGCACCTCACTCTTACAGACAAACACTCTTACGAAAAAAAAAAAGCCTCACTCACACAACCAAAACTCTCACACAAGATTTGAGATGTTTTCCATTCCACATGCGATTTTTAAAAAAAAAAACTCTCCTTTAAACCAAAGAGGTCAAAACTTTCATCAAAAAAGCCCCCCCCCCCAAAAAAAAAGAAGAAGAAGAAAAAGTTGCACATGAGAGGTAAATACCATTTTCGGCTAATACGGCACCCCATCACACTGTGTTCAAAGTTTCTCTATTTCTTTTTCTTCCTCATGTAGCATCAGTTCAGTGGGCGCAAACACACGCACACAAAAGACTCACACAAAGAAAACTCCCTTTCATAAAAAAAGAAAAGAAAAAATAACTCACATACACAAAAGAAAACTCGAATAAAAAGAACTTTCACATACAGGAATTACTCTTCCAGGAAAACCCACTCTTACAAAAAAACCTCACTCACACGACCAAACCTCTCACACACAGACTTGAGATGTCTTCCATTCCACGTGCATTTAAAAAAAAAAATCTCTTTTAACTAAAAAGGTCAAAACTTTAGTAAAAAACGGGTCTCACAAAAAAAAAAAGTTTTACATGAGAGGCAAATGTTATTTTTGGCTTATACAGCACCTCGCCGCACTGTGTTCAAAGTCACTCCATTTCTTCTACTTCATGTTGCATCAGTTCAGTGAGCGTAAACACGCGCACGCATACACGGTGTAACGCACGGCATCATCGAGTCCCCGAGGAGCCCGTTCAACATGCATCCATTTTTCAAAAGAGTTTTGAAGTGGGGCGACCGAGAGGCCGTTGGAGGCTTTCAAAAGGTGCATGTAGCACTTCTTTAAATGCTGCATGCACGGATACTATACGTTGTCGTGGTGGTGAGATGCGATACGCCGCGTCCAATTTGATGAGCATCAGCGTGTGCATCCACGCAAGCGAAGGATCAAAGAAGCAACCAAGCACAGAGAACGGTGTCGGGAACCCGAGTGTGTGTGTGTGTGTGTCGGGGCCTCCTGTGGATAGCTCGGTCGCTAACCAACCATGAGAGCTGTCAATTTGATTTTGGAGGTACGACAAGTGCTCTTGTTAACGAGCACAAAAATAAATGGAGACATACAATATTACATGCCAAATGAAAATTGAAACATAAAAAAAAAAAAAAAAAAGTATTTCAGTTTTACTTAACTATGTGCAGAGGCCAACAATGACAAATACTTTTAGGTATTTAAAAAAAAAAAATAAAAAATTATGTTCAATATCAGTATAAATTATATACGATTTGCCAACGTGGACAGCGCCAACTACTGTAGAGGAGGTCTTACTTTTTTTTTTTTGCCTTACAGTAAGTATCGGTGGCAGGTATCAGCAGCCTCCATGAGTATCCAATATCTTAAAATAAGGCCGATTTCTCCAAAATTTTTAAAAAGTGCCAATAAATATACTACAACAAATAATAACATTGTGTAAAAGTATATATTTATATTTTGTCGTCATTTTTATTTTAGTTTGGCGGTGCCAGTTTAACTTTGGAAATGCAATAAATTACTTGAAAGGTTAGAAAAAAAATTAACAACATTTTGATGTACATATATATATTTTTAAATCCACTTTTGGCTTTTGTAAGGTAAGAAAAAAAAAAGTTTTTAACTTTTTTTCTCCCCTAGTGATACAGGACAATTTACTATCACTATTTATTTTTTTTAACGGCGAATACCAGACATTGCCATTAGCTAACCTTTCCTAAAACGATTGTTTTCCTTTTCTTTTGCCCCGATTAGAAATGTCATCTAAAGGTGATCACTATTTTTCTTTCAAGATTCGTCATCACATTAACGTTATTCTAAATCCTGAAATTGAAATAAAAAAATTAACAGCATACAAGCCAATGAGCGCGCTGCCAGAAACATCCATTATTGTTTTGTATTGATCGCTCTTAGCAATGAAGGTCGCGCGTGTGAATGCATTTGTTCAGTCTACATGGCAAGAAGAGTTTTTTTGTTTGACGAGCCAAGAAGAGACGTCTGACAAAATCAAGGTTTTCCAAGGAGAATGTTTCTTTGACTCATCATCATCCAATCAAATGAAATGTTTTCACATTATTTGCAAATAAAAGGCCGAACAAATACCTTATTTACGCAATTGGGTTTGGTTGAGTGAAGGTCTTTTTTTCCCCGTACAAATGTATGCAAGTTTTTAATTAATAAAACTATTTACTGTCATATTACAATACATTATGTTACTTACAAAGATGAAGTAAAAAAAAAAACCCAAAAAAAACAGGGATGTTTTAGAATGTTTAAAGCTTGTACACAACTACAAAGCTGAAGTTAGCCTTGATGCTACCGCTAACACACAAGAGATTTAGGCTAAACAACAGCAAAAATAAATAAATAAATACAATTTGGATAACAGTTGTATGGTGAATATTGGTGTGAATACGAAATAAAGCCATACAGAACAGTGCAATAATTTTAATGCGAGTGGAAAAATTTGCAAAAGTGCTGAACCGCACTCAACACATTTGCTAGCACAGATGCTAACGCAACAAAAAAAAAAAAAAGCACCAATATTGCTTACTACTAAAAGGTGATTTAAGGTTACCATGGCAATAACTATGTTCAAATTTTTACAAGCAAATGTGGCATTAATAAACTTCAATAATAAAATGTCTTTATGACTTAAGGGTTAGCGGGCTTATTAGCGCGCAGGCTAAGTAGCGTCAGCCAGCCTGCTTACACGCTGGCACATTCATCAACATTACTCGCTAGCCGTCCATTTTAATTGGCCACCAATGAATGGCACACGCTGCTTGAGATTTTTCTTGCTTATACGCCGTGACGGCGCAAATATATTTACAACTGTCTGTCAGGCAAAAGGGGAAACCACTGGAGACAATTAGCCAGTGGTTTCAGGTCTAAATGAGATGAATTTTGTCAGCAAGTGGCAGGCGTCATCGACACAAGTTTGCAGCTCAATGGATCAAAAGACATTTTTGACGTGTTCGGCTGGTTACAAACGTGGCGTGTTTATCCGAATTTTACTTCATAAGAAGATGGAGAAGCTGCTGAAAGTGTGGAAAGTGAAAATGGCAACAGCTAAAATGCTGCACGCATACATATACACATAATATACTATATAACATACTGTATATAAATTGCCTTAACAGTTGCTAGCTTGATGCTAACACATAATGGCATAAACCGGCTAATGAATAGCATTGGCGTCACAGCATTATAACCCGTAAAGCAACGGCTACTTGAACACAAAAGATGGCGATAATACAGCATTACGGGTATTTTTTTCCTTTCAACAAATTAAACTATGACGGCGTATTAGGTCCACATATAATTATTATTATTTATTTTTTTTTAAGGGGGAGGGGCAATATACAGAGAAAAAAAAACCTCACAAATTTGTGAGTTTATAAGGTGGCAGATTTGCAAGAAGAAAAAAAAAAAACTTGAAATACACGTAGCGTACTACTCGGATGTTTGTGCCAATACTTTTCGGTTGGGTTTTCAAATAAGGACTTAGTTATGGCTTTAACCACATCATGTTAAGCATTCCAAAGACGCCTCGCTTTGCCAAGATCCACACCCCTGAGGATCAAGCATTTAAGTTAATTTGGTAAAATAAATATTTACTTGTACATTTATGTTTACCAAATTATTATTTACACATTCATACATTTTGGATATTTTTTTTTGTACAAGTAGCTAAGTTGATGTGTCGAATCTGCTGCTCTCCGTCATACGCTTGCATTGACCTAAAGTATGTTAGCTTCTGATTGGTTAGTGTTTAGTCAGCTGATAGGGGATCAGGAAGTGTTGTCGCTCTAGCTGCCGTGTACGACGAGTAAAGTTGAAATTAAGAATGAATCCGTCTCCATCGTTCCTTTTCATTTTATAAACCGTGTCCCGTTAACCACCAATGAATCCTCACATTAGACTATAGCTACGCTACGTGTATTTCTTGGAAGTTTCGGAGTTTATTTCTCGCAAATTTAAATTTAAAGTGGCAAATTTACGAGTTTTAGTTTTTCCTCGCAAATTTGCCACTTTATAAACTCGCAATTTTACATGTTTTTTTCTTTAAATATTGCCCCTAACCTCAAAAAAAAAAAATATATATATTGTATACGCCGTCGTACTGAACTGCTCACATCATAGCAACTCACAGAAAGTGAACATTTCCGCCATATGCACTTTTATACAGCTCGTCTTTTGAGCTGCGCCACCTCTCTCTCCAAAAGCCAAAGTCGACATGAAGCCAAACGGAAACGTGCTCGCACCTGTCCAGAGCAAGCGAGCGCGGGGTTAATGCGGCCCAGGTGGGAGAGGAGTTCACGGCCACTGACTAACCGAGCATGTGTTTCTCCCGGAAAGCCAAACTACTGACTCATTTTGTTTGCGTGTCCGCCAGGATGCCGTGTAGGTGTTTTTCTATCATAACATGGCGTCCATTTCTGTATGTGTGTGTGTGTGTGTGTGTGTGTGTGTGTGTGCGGTGATGTAAAGGAGGAAAGCTGAGCAGCTGGTGGATGAGAAACAGGCCGGAATGATGGATGAGAGGTGCAGTTAGAGGTTTCAATCAATCTGTCATCTGCAGGAAGCCGGGCCCGATGTCGCGGCTGATACGCGCGCAGCCTTTTGTGCGCGTGCTCGTCCCCGCAGCTGCGGCAGCGCCACGCGTTTGCCAACCGCGCTGGGGGATTTTTCACCCTCATTTCATTCTGTGTGGAAGTTTGAAAAAGGGATGCGCCAAGCCAGTGTACCGTTGACTACAACCGCCGTGATGAAGAGAAACTCACTCGTTGAAGTCAAATAGAAAACAATTCTCGTGTACATTTAAGGATAATTTTAAAAAAGTGTAAATAGCATGTTCGATCAACATAAAGCATTTGGTGGCTAATATATATATATCAGTGCGACTTTTCAATGTTGTGACAACGAGGCACTCTAAAGCGACAATGCCTAGAGCAAAACTCACTGGCTGCCAAGTCCGACTTTTTCGAACCCAACACCCTCACTCTTTAACCTATCTCCATGTAACAAGCGTGCACTCACAGCTGACAACGAGGCGCTCTAAAGCAGCCATGACACATTTATATGGATGTCTAACAAACAACAAATTAGGATGAGAGATCCAAATTTACAAAAAAAATGCAATATCAACATCATGACTTTATAACTGTGAAGAAGAAAAAAAAAATTCCCCGTCCATTTTCTAATGACATTGAATACAAGCGGTACCAAAAAAGTCTGCTTGACAAATCTAATAATGCTTATTATTTTTTATTGTCTTGGTTTTGCTTTTAGTGGTGTAGAACAGCATCATGCCCAGCGGTCGTTATATATTGTGGCTCATAAAAATTGAGCAGCATTTCCAGCAAAGGTTCCGCAAAGTTTTATACTTCTTGGTACTTGGAAGTAAAAGGATCGAACGGAATTTGCCCAGTGTTGCAAAACCAAGCCCGGAAGTTTCCTAGACCTGAATTGATCCCACATTAGTGATGTGCAGATCGATACATAAATCCAATCAATACAGCTGATTCTTCAATCAAAAGAGGGATATTTGTGATGCTTCAGTCATTTCAGGTAATGCGGAAACTAGTAACTAAACAATTGAGATCTCGTCTAATTGAGGCGCAGGTGGTTGGGAACGACTGTAGAAAAACACATATTGGTAACTTAGATGAACTTGACACCTGAAACCGATTTCATTCATTATTTATGGTCAATATAACAATAACTATTAAAGAGCAAACTGCTAACTTAAAAGATAAAAACAACAATAATAGACACCACTATTTCTTATACGCTTTATGAAGCTATAATTTGAAATAGCTGTATCAATACCGTATTTGACTCAGTATGAGATAATGTAGTCGTGTAGTTGCTAAAAAAAAAATCACCCAAACCGATAACATGACGTGTAACATTTTTCACACTAGTCCTACCTGAAAGATGAGCTGCAGCACAGTACAAATGAGATCACATATCGCTCTCTGGTGGACAAAGATGAACATTGCAGTCCTCTACGGAGAAGGAAGGGGGGGAAAAAAATAAATACTTCAGGCACTTTTATACACGTTGGTACAATTAAAAGCGACAAATAAAACACTATGTGATGTAATAAATAAACACAAGGTCAAACAAGAAACTGACTTGAACTCTGAGTTGGAATGCCAAAAATGGAAACACAAACTCACCTTCCTGGACGAGCACACACGCGTATTAAGAATTATTATTAAGAATACTAAGACTGTGTTCTAATGGTTGCCCTTATCCCCTAGGAACTCATTATAGTATATAGTTAAATATAATTACATATTTATGTGTATGTTAGTTCCCTAGTTTTGTTTGGCGGTTTAGACAACCCACCGGCTAGCTAGCTGCTTGCTACTCGTCGCTTATCACGTGACCACCGCAAATTGCATTCACGTGTGAGTTTTTTTTTTTTTTTTTACATGATTGTTTTTAAAGAATAGTTACGATGATTTTTAAAATACCGTGGCATCATTTTTTTTTTTAAACAAACATTTTATTCACGTTTGTTTTTCATGTGCCAAAAAGGAAAATTGCCATCCATCCGTATTTCTTTATACAAACAAAAAAGTATCATATTGCAGAAAAACGAACAATTCAGGAGGCTAGGAAGTCATGCAACATATGTATGACATGTTCAATGAGATACATGTAATACTTTCCACACAAACACTGTTGGCAAGTCTTAAAAAATAAAAATAAAAATAAAAATAAAAAAGAGAAAGTCTTATTTGGTCCTTACAAGATCAGTTGCTGAAGATTATTCAAAATAATCCTCAATTATTTACCACCAAATTAAACAATATAAAAAAAATGTACATATTTGTTGTTTGTTTTTGGAGGGCAGGGGGAGATAATGTCCGCTTTTTGTAAGGCATCAGGTGACAAAAGTCAATTATTGGACAACAACACATGTAACAGACTTTTAAGCCACTGGCCTTATTTTTTTACATTGTGGCACAAAAAGCAACACTAATTGGATTAAAACAATACATTGACAGTATATTACACGATAGGAGCATAAAGAGCTTACTTAGCACAAGGAACACAAAAGTTCCTTAAAAAAAATTGCACGATTAATTGGCTAAAAGTATCATTAGAAAAGACTATACAAAATTGTACATTTGTTTTACAAAATGAGGTGATTTTTAAATGTAAGATTTTTTTTTTTTTTGTCGTTGCTTTTAGAAAAGCCCCTTGCTTTTCTTCAGGTTCTTCTGCTTCCAGTTTGGCAGCGCGTTGAACTCCACACGACTCATCTCCAGAAGTTTCTAGACAACAAAGACAAATTACGAGACGAGCGTTACAAAGCTTGTTGGACCCAATTGATTTATTTTTATTTTTTTTTTGAGGGGGGGGGGCTTCATTCTACCTTGAAGTCCTGGTCGGAAAGATAATCCTCCAGGCGGAGAGGGTCAACTCCGTCGGGCAGCGGCGACCCGGTGAGCTCCTCGATGGAGTATTGGAGCTTACTGAGCTTGGACAGCACCTCCTTCACTAAGGCCACTTTGTTTTTGGAACCCTCAGACTAAAAACAGCAATTGTTAAAAGTGTTTAAAAGTCACCGAAAATAATATTCCTCACCTTGGAGGCAATGCTGGGGTCCTTTTTCCAGTAAGGGAAGATGTTGGTAAAGGTGAGTGGCTCACAGCCTGCCATGACCAGATAAGCCTGAGGGGGGCGCCGAGAGCTCTTTTCTGCAAACATAATAGAAATGGTGAGAAGGCATGCTCAGTTAGCATACTTGCTGTTTTTTCAAATCACGGCTACTAGTGGCTGTCACATAGTTGCTGACAATCTTTCAAGCTAGCTTCTGACCTTTGACCCACCCAGGTTTTCGGCTTTTAATAACTGTGTAAAAAAAACAAAACAACTGCTGACCTTTACAGTACTGCAGTGCCGTTTCCATGGCGCACTTCCTCTCGATGTCCCAGCGTATCTTTGCCGAGCCGGTGCACTGCTCCTCCTCGGGCTGCCAGCCCTGCCACAGGTACACCTCCATGCGGTTGTCCAGCAGGAAGAGAGCTGGCGCGGGATACAGGCGCGATGAACAAAAAGGTGAGGACGGGCGAGCGAGCGGGCGTCGGGCTTACCGGGCTGCTGTGCCGAGTAGAGGTTCTCCTGCAGGAAGGGCATGGCCATGACCCCTTCCGTCACCCTGGCGGGGTACAGACGCTCCTCCCCTTCGAACACGCCCGAGCTGGCGCTCAGCCGGAACAGCCGGGGGGTGTAATTGTACTTGCCGGGATCTGAAAGCAGTCGACACACATTCATTTTTGTGACTTTTTTTTTTTTTTTTTTGGGAGTGCGCTGTGCTTTCCAAGGCCAAATGTGTGTCTTGGCTTGGCATACCTTGAAGCATGCAGTCGTACGACTTCCTGTCCTGCACGCCAAGAAGCTTCTTGAGTTCCGCAGGCTCGCTTCCTTCCTCGACCTCCTCAACTTCCACGCGGCTGCCGCCGCTCAGGCCCGACTCGGGAGGACGCCTTGGAGAGAGCGCAAGCCGTCAGTCGGCCGACCTCGGAGCGCGTCCAATCCGCGCGCCGTCCTTACCCTTGGCTCAGTCGCTCCGCGGCCCGCTTGGCCACCTGCCTGGCGCCGGCGTGAGCTTTGCAGCCGTGCCACACGTAGAGACGAGCGTCCCGCGCGTGGAGCAGCACGAGGACGGCCCGCGAGCGCAGGCTGGCGCCGGTGCACGCCACCTCCCACAGCGTGGCCTCCGCCGCCACTTCGCCGCGGACGCAGAACAGCCTCCAGCCTCCTGGGGGCAGCAGCAACAATAATAACTCTTTTTTTTTCTGCCACTGAGTAGATTTTCTTGTCAGATAAAAGCATGACGTCACGTAACAGTGTCGAGAGAAGCACTGTAATGGTTAATGGTGACCACTTGATGGCAGCAGTTGCTCTCTTTGCAACTTTGCAACACACACAAAAATATTGGGTTTAAAACACACGTACACAAACACTTTTCTGATAATTTGCAAGTAATTTACCAAATGTGAAAATGTTTGTTGACAAACATCTTCTGTAAACTAGATAAAGTGCAATTTCTGCAGAAATTGCGTGGGAATGCTGAAAAGCTGAATGCTAAGATTTGAATGCTTTAGCATTCCCACACATGCTAATTTGATCATTTTGCCATCAAAAACACATTTTCATTGTTTTTATTCTTGTTCAATGAAGGGAAGGGAAGGACTGTTGAGATGTTTGAAAATGTCACAAAACCAAAAAATATTCGTGTCAAAGTCACTGTTGTGCAGAAAATGCATCTTTTTACAAAAAGCTAATTTTCTCGTCATTTTGTGAGCGATAGGTGAATTCGGTGAAACCAAGCTATGGTGATCACTAAAGAACAGAATAAGGTAGAAAAGGCAGAATCCAATCTTTCATAATACACAATATTCTGGTCAGGCTTGGAAATGAGTGAAAATGCTCGAAATCGGCTGGCACTTTATGGGTTTTCTTTTAGGGAAATACTCAGTAAGAGTTAGAATAGATCTCAAAATGGCTCCCTCTAGTGGTATGTGAAGAATCACTGAATTAAGTTTTTAAACTTTTTCGTTTTCAAACATTTACGCAAACTTTTTTTTTTCTTTTTCGTGCAATCCTAATATTAGACTCTAAATTGTCCCTTTTACCTGAGTTTTTTTCTGAGTTGTCACGACTGCCCTTATGTATGACCAAACCACCTTGGAACAGTTGCAGGAAGCAGGGCGGCTCTTTCCCCTGACTCACCAGCACCTGCAGCCAATCACATTCAAGCGCTCAGTTTGCAAACCGGGCTTGATTTGGAGCGCGCGTTGGCAGTCGAGACCCACCTGCGAGCCCCTGAAGCTGCCCAGCTCCACCGTCTTGAGCGCCGAGGTTCCCTTCTCGCTAACGCTGGACTGGAGGCCCTGCCAGAAAAAGCACGCCGTCCTCTCCCTGCCCGCCACGCCGGCGCTCAGCTCTCCGGGTTTTTGCCGTTTTCCCACTAGAGGGAGAAAATAGTCGGGTTGCGGCAGTGCAGCGGCGATGGCGGTCGAAACGACAACTCTTTATAAAAAAAAAAAAAAAAAAAAGCCCCACCGAGCGTGGTGATGGAGTACTTCCATCGGACGATGTAGGCGTCCCCCTCGTGGAGCTGCCCCAGGCTCTCCGCCGGCAACTCCTCCTCGCCGTACTCCTTAATGTGCCAGGCGTCCACGGCCAGCGTGGAGAGCTCCGCCTGCCTGCCGTCCTCCGTCCTCACCACGCCGTGGCCCCGCTGCACGTCCACGCCCTCCAGGACGGTGCCGACCGCCGGCGGCTCGTTGTCCAGCAGCGCGTTGGCGTCGCACGGCTGCAGGTCCAGGTCGGGCGAGGAGCGGACGCTGGAGTGGATTGGACTCTGAGTGGACAAAATATATATATTTATTTTTCCCATTACATGTCACTGCAAAAACACGTCCCCTTAATTATATTAGATAAAATACACTTGTTTTTAGTGAAAATTTACTTGAAACAAGTGAAATGATCTGCCAAGCAACAAATCAAGGAAATTAAATCTTAACTCTTTGACTGCCAGACGTTTTCAGAAAAGGGATGCCGTGGGTGCCAGCCGATTTTAAGCATTTTGACTGATCTTTCAAGGTCCATAGAAAATTATGTGTTTGGACTATGGAAACACACATACTACCAAATGAAAGATTGGACTCTCATCTTTCATCAGAAAAAATTTTGTATCTACCTTATTCAGTTTTTCAGTAATCAACAATAGAAAATGGTTAGTTTCACCTGTTTTGAAAAAAAAACGTCTTTTAACGTCTTTGGCACTCCTCCATAGGATTTTACAAAACGTTATTTAACGTTTTTGGCAGTCAAAGACTAAAATAAGTCAGAAATGCTTATTTTTAAAGGTTAAATGGCCTCATTTCAAGTCAATTAAAATCTTTAAAAAAAGCTTAAAACAAATAGTTAAATTTTAAAATAAGCCCGAAATACTCATATTAAAGAGTAAATGGCTTTTATTGTTGCTTAGAATAAGAACATCTAAACATCAATTAAAGACAAACATTCTTAAAATATATTTTTATGTAAAATCATGGAAGAAAAAAAAAAATTGTCATTAATTCAAGTTGATGATTACCAGACCTCACCCTAATGAATTTCTTCTTCGGGGTGTTGCCAAAGATAAATTATATTCCAGAAAACCCTGCTCTGTTGCCGAAATGTCTAAACATCGAACAAAGAAAAAAATTCTAACCAACGGATACCAATAAACGACCTCTGTGTCCAATTTGGAATGAATCCAGAAAAAAAAAATAAAAATCCTTCAGCACCTTGACTTCCTCCGTTAGCGCCGCCTCCTCCTTCCTCCTCTCAGCCCAGTCCAGGAACTTCTCTCTGAACAAGGACGTCTCGTTGTGCTCCGACAGGCGGCCAAACAGAGTCCAACTTGGGCGGCCCTCTCCTTGCCTGAGCACAAAGTGGACAATCGGCCATGTTGATGATGACATCAACGCTTGCTGTTATGGCAACATGTCACCAGTAGGGGGTGCACTAAGCCAACAAATCTCAAAGCGGCCACTCACTGTGGCACGTCGTCGCTATTGGCGCAGGAGGCATCCAGCGGGTTAACCCTGCAGATGCTGTAGTCGTAGCTGCCACTGTACAGCTGTTTGCCCAGTTTGACCGCCACCTTTCTGTCCCCCAGCGGCACGTCCTTGCCGGTCCACACGTACACTTCGCCGCCAAAGTCAAACACCAAGGCCTGAAGACGGAGGAAACGGCAACGAGTACAAATCTCAAAAACGTTTCCTCATGCTACCGGCGTACCTCTTTGGAATCAAGCAAGGTGACGCTCGGAATGGAGGCCCACGCGTCTTCATGGGGGACCAGTTTGTCTCCCTGGAGTCTGTAGACCCCGTTGGAGTCCAGCACGCCGCTCTCGTACAGCTCGTCCTCGTCTGGCTCTCCCGCCCCTGTTAAACGCACACACCAGGGTGAGCATATGTGGCGAGCAGCAGGGGGAGCTAAAACCATCACGCTGAGAACCAGTAAGACTCGCACGCCTCATTAACCAGCAGAGGTGGGACCGGGTCGCATATGTGCAAAGTCATAAGATCGACTTGGCTCAAGTCATGTGACTCAAGTCGTCTCCTGCCTGTGTTAGTCAATGTGCAATTTTCACAAACCTCGATATGGGCTCTTCCCTCCCAGCAGGCTCCAGAACTCTTTGGCCCATTTGCTGTCGGTGTTGATGCCCTCTTCCAGCACCGTCACCTGGCAGGCCTTGCAGCCCAGGTCCCGCTTGGCCTGGACGAAGGAGGCCATCTCCGACGCCTGGTGCCGGCAGGATAGATTTAGCGCGTCACGGCCCAAATCCCAAATCCTGTTAGCTCTTTTACCTTTGCTTTCTCGATGACGTTGGCAAACTCTCCGCTCCACATGAAGCAATGTTTGGGCGTGATGAGAAGGAAGCAGTCGCCGCTGTTTAGTGACTTGGACGTGGGTTCCAGCAGGCGCACCTGCACGTGCCTCCGACCTACAGACAAGCTTTATGTTAATCAACATCATGTGAAAGACCCAACACTCTAAAAACAGTTGGGTCAAAAATACGGTAACCCAAATTGGGTAAAAAAATGGACTGATCCAACTTTTGAGTTATTAAACTATTAATTCACAAAGCAAACTTTTTTTTTTTTTTTTGGCTTGTGTTAAGATTTATTCGTTTGACCCAACTTTTTGGGTTAATTGCATAACCCAACCGAATTTGGGCAAGTACGAACAGACCCAACATTTTGAATTATTTATTTCAAAACGTTGGGTCAAATTAAATAATAAACCCACAAAGCAACCCGGTTTGTTGGGTTGTTTTGTGGGTTATTCAATTTACCCAAAAAGTTGGGTCAAATGAATAACCCACAAAACAATTGAATTGGATGAAAAAAATGACCGACCCAACTTTTAGAATTATTTAACCCCAAAAGGTTGGTAAATATTAAATTAATAACCCACAAAGCAACCCAAATTTGGGGTTATTCATTTGACCTAACTTTTTAGGGTCAACTTATTGGTCCCTTTTTGACCCACTTTGGGTTATTTTTGACCAAACTGTTAAATTCGGTTAGAATGTAAAATTACCACTAAACACTCTAAAAACTCTTGGGTCAAAAATAACCCAACGATGGGTAAAAAATGGACCGGTCCTCTACTTGGGTCAATTTGACCCAACTTTGAGTCAAGAAATGGGTGTTTTAGTGTAAAACAACTCATAAATATTGGTCAAATCCTTTACTTGGGGCAAAAAATTTGGTCATTTTATATAAAACAACCCAGAAAGTTGGGTCAGATTGACCCATAAAGTAAATCGGTCCATTTTTGATCCATAATTGGCCTACTTTTGACCCAACTGTTTTTAGAGCAAACACAGCATTTCCACAAACGTCCAGCATAACAAGACCTGTGTCTGACCTTTGATGCGAATGAGCATGAGCTTGTGGAAGGGCAGCGCGCTGTTGTTGGTCACCACGTCGGTGGACTTGACGCTGCGCAGGTTGACCTTGCGGAAGTTCTCCTTGCTGGCCAGGCCCGCCAAGGCCACGTCGGCCAGGTTGGAGTGTTTGGCCACTAGGTGGACACGAAGCAGCGAGACACAAGATCAACCATTTCTTAAATCCTAAATGGGATGTTGTGCATCAGCATTTTGCCATTCATTGAAATTAATGGCAGCGTTTGTAAATTAACTCATTCAAACCCAAAAGTGTATAATAATGTTTTTTTATACTTTTGTCCTGCACTCCCAAAAACGTATTTATACGTTTTTAAATGCTCAAGTACAGAAAGAAGGCTTTGATGCAGCTTTTGTCTTGAAGAGGTCGCTTAAAGCAATGGTAGGTATTACAAGAAAACACCAGCAGAGTATAAGAGATCAACCACAGCCATGTTGCAAAAAACTCTCTTCAACAGATTTGTGAATAATGATGAAACTTAGCTATATTTTAATGCTAATTGCTGCAAAACGCAAAAACAGATACAAATATACTTTTTCCTGATGAAAGAAGAGACTCTAATCCTTCTTTTGGTAGGTTCCATGTTTTCATAGCAATAGAACACAATATTCTGTGGGCCTTGCAAAATCAGTCAAAATCTGGTAAAACAGCCGGGAGCGAAGGGAGTTGCTTCAGTGAAAACGGCTGTGAGTGAATGAGTTCATTTGCGACCATCTCTAATTTATATATAAAGTACTTTTGTGACGTTTTTCTAATGTAAAACGAGCGTTGCCTTGAAATACTGACGTAAGGTGAGTGGTCTATGACTTACTGCGCTCCACTTGGATCCTCTTGGTCTCCACTTTAGCGATGTTGAGCCTCTGTTCCGTGTACACCTGCCGGATGTCGTTGCGTGCAGCAAGCGCCCTCAAAGGGTTCCTCGAACCCTGGTTCCTCCGGTTCGGCCGCACCGCGCGCTTATGCTCGGCCACAGCTGACGTGAGCCTGAGAAACAAATTGATCTTCGTCAATATGGCCTTCCCCACGAATGGCTTCATTTCCATCGCTTTTGAATTGGACCCACGTGGGCGTGTTGGCCTGGATCTGGCTCAGGTCTTCCTGGGTCACGATGACTTCCCGGAAGGCCGAGGGCGAGATGGATCTGTAGAAGTTGCCGAAGGTCTCGTCATCGTCCAGGGTCATCACTTCTTTCTCCGCCTCTGCCGTCACTTCGATGGTGGATGTCTTGCCCTTGCTCACGCCTGAGGAGAGAAAAGAACACCGGACAGTAATTTAGTTTCATAAATAGAGAGGTAAAAAAAAAACGAAGATTGTACCTTTGCTATGAAGTTTGTCCAGGAAGGACTCAAGTTTGTCGAGCCTTTTGTCTCCTTCCACCTTGACATCAGTTCTACTGGAGATTTCTACGGACCAGAGCAATCAAATATGCTCAAGATAGGAAAAAAAAAAAAAAGTGGGAGTGTTCGCTACCTTCGAGCGGCTTGACGGGCGTGGCGGGGTTTGACTTCTTATTGGGGGTCAGACGAGACTCTCCCTTCCCCACGTCTGACACTAGACCTGGTGAAACATGATGGACGAGAATAATTATATACATTGCTTTTGGTGCCATCTAGAGGTCAAGGGACCAAGTTGAAGTAAGGGGAGGAGCTTCATTTAGTCAGGACATAGCCTTGTCTAATAGGGGGAAAAAAAGTAGTCGTGCCATTTCAAGCCACAATCTTTGCAGCCTCACCTTTTTTTGCCATGCGCCCGGCGACTGTGAACTGAACCGAATCGTTGGCGGCTCCTTTGCCTTTACTCTTCCACTGCTCCTCCTTGTCCTTGAGGATCTTCATCCTATCAGCCAGAGATACCTTGGGCGACGCCTCCATGCCGGACTTCTGCTCAAATAATTTTTTTTTGGGGGGGGGGGAAGAAAAAACAAATAACATGTAGACCTAGTTTGGGTTGAGCATCGAGAAGAGTAGAAAAAATATTTCTTCACGGAAACACAGCAATTGAGGTTATGTTTACAACTCAGTCGTCAAACATGACCACTTAGCTCATGCTAGCTGGCTAAATGAAGTGAAACACGACCAACTCTCAATTTGGGAGACTCGCCTTGCGGGTAACGAGGCTTGCCCGCGTGAACCCGTCGCCTCCCGACGCGACTCGGCAATTATTCGTGTCGACTGAAATCGTATCCTCGTCAGTTTCTTTATGTGGCGAGTCGCGCCTTCCAAAAACAACGTTTAAAACTGCTCTCTTGGAAAAAAACCCACATGAGAAATGTTGCGCAACGCTGCAATCCCGGTGGGCCGTTCATCACCCGATGCTTCAGTTGATTCATTTCTGCTGCCATTTTTGCACCTCTATTTAAAAAAAAAATCCAATGGCCATTTATAATCCCCTTACGGCCAATTGACCCCCAGGAGCCGTGTTATGCTAACCAATGATACAGTTCTTCACCTCTCAAGCGTTTTATCACCCTAAATGTCTTTTTTACTACACAACACATCTTTATCATTTGCTAGCAAGGAGTAATTTGCAACGAATGGAGGTGACCTTTTTTTTGCCATAAAAAGATCCCACACAGTTGCAAAAGTTCACCAATGCCAAACGTGAACATCTTAGTTACTATATTTGGAAACGAACAGTTCATTCGTTACAGCGTGCATGCACGCTTGCAGTAACTGACAGTAATGAAAGACGTTTGCTGGCGTCCAACTTGTAAACCGTCTTTAGCATGAAGGCCAGACGAGCCAAGTTAAACATCTACAGATGTGCACGGTTAAGGGGGTGTGTGGGGGGGGGGGGGGGGGCATGTGCTCCAGCGGTGAACGGCAGCCAAACTGATGTCAATGTGGCATCAGATTAGGGCACGTTTTCCCCTCAAAAATTAGCCAATCTTGTCAATCTGTCATGAAATGGATACAATACAAGCACGTCTATGTTACTTACTAAAAAGATGTCGTCAGCCTGAAATCCATCACATGCATTTGTAGCGCACTCAAACAAAGCAAATAAAACCACGCGTGGTACACTTGGGAAAATTATGTGTTTTAAAAAAAAAAAAATAAATAAAAATCGCCAAATGTAACCTGCAATCACTTGATGGAATTGTTTGGGTGGGCAAAATGTAGAGCGGTGTGGACCTGCTAAACACAGGCTCCCTCTAGTGGTACACCATAGAATCGTCAGTTTAGTTATATCTCACTTTTTAGCTCTTTGACTGCCAGACGTTTTCAGAAAAGGGATGCCGTGGGTGCCAGCCGATTTAAGCATTTTTGACTGATCTTTCAAGGTCCACAGAAAATTATGTGTTTGGACTATGGAAACACACATACTACCAAATGAAAGATTGGACTCTCATCTTTCATCAGAAAAAAAAGTTTGTTTCTACCTTATTCCGTTTTTCAGTAATCAACAATAGAAAATGGTTAGTTTCACCTCTGTTTTGAAACAAACGTCTTTTAACGTCTTTGGCACTCCTCCATAGGATTTTACTAAACGTTATTTAACGTTTTTGGCAGTCAAAGAGTTAGTACATCACCTTTCCTAAAAGTACGAAAGTGAGGAAATTCCAATGTGGAGTGAACATTTTTGACTTGGAAATGTACACTCGAAGGTACTTGTCGTTTTTAGCGTTTAGCCTACAAGCACGCTCAAGTATGTTCAAATGTACATTCCAAGGTACTCGCAACTACTTTCAAACAGACTTGCCGGTCAAAAATGTTTACTCCAAACTAGCAGTTCCAAATTTCCATGTAAACATAAAAAATTTTACTGACTGGGATGTGATTGCTAAAATGTTGGTTTTTTTTTTTTACATTTTGTCTGTAAATTCGTACGTAAATAAGTACGGTAGATTTGCCATTTTCACCTGATGTAGATGATGGCGGATAAATCACTGAATCAGGGAGGCTCTTTGCAGCTCTAAGGTCAAACGTTGAATCGCGTCAGCAGTCAGCAAGTCACTTAATATATTTACTGTTCCCATGAGTAAGCCGCCTGATCCCTCCCCTCACTAATTTCGGACAACTTGGCATTAACGGAGCTCGGGTTTGCTCTATTGTTCCACGCAGGCCAGTAGATAAACCCCGCCTGAGCAACAATGGTGAAAAAATGGCCCAATGTGCTGTGAATTTATGCAAAAAAACCGCTGCCAAATTGCCAGCAAAAAGGTAAAAGTGGAAACAGATTTTCTGGGCCGGCGCCAAACACGTTGCATTGCCATTCAAAGCGATAGAATGACGCACGCACGCGGTTAGCGCACACATCAAAATGAGTCACTTTTTGACTAGCAAGCACTTTTTGTGCAGCTAGTTTTTGTTTACATAAACATTTCACACCCGATACCTCGACAGAAAGCCCTTTAATGGTTCTCACACACTTGCGGAGTGGCAAAGCCGATATCTGGAGCCAATCAAAAGTGTGTGTGTGTGGGGGGGAATGCTACATAAACCTAACAGGACCCCAGAGAGTCCAGGGGGAGGAGCCAAAAAAGGCTTTTGGTCTCCCACAGGAAACCCGTCTTCCTCAGCCCTTCCTAATGGCACATCAGCTTTGTACAATTCATTTGCGGATGTAAATTGATTTCATTAACAGTCCTAAGTTGGCACTCTGTGTTCAAATGAAAGCTCGTTCGGGGGCGCACGACGCGCGTTGCACACTACTCACCTCAAGACACCGGGAAAGGTCGACAGGCAGGAGTCAAAGTCAGAGAAAGGGCTAGAGTGGTCTGGTGGGAGGGGACACTACAAATGTGAAGGGGGGGGCAAAGAGGGAGGAAAGGTGGCGAGAGAGGGAAAGTGGGAATGAAGAGAGGAAAACGTTAGAACGAAACAAGTGCATGAGCGAGGACAAGAGGAAATTCAAGGGGAAATGGATGTGCATTCACAAAGAGTGATTTTTTTTTTTTTTAACCCTGGAGAACCCACGGGGTCAAATTTGGCCCCTATAAATTCTGCTACTCAAATAACAAAGACTTTTTTTTTTTTTTTTTTACAAATTTAACTTCAGAAGTCCAGAGTGCCACTTCTGACCCCTGCATGGGGCCATCTAGTGGATGAATATTGCACCTACATGAGCCAGAATGCTGGTGACAAGATGGCTAAAATGCAACAAATAAAACAAAAAAATTATATTGTTCATTGTTGGGTATTTGATTAATTATTTTTCTGAAATTCTAAATAGTTTACTGACAGTTTTTGTTGTTCAGATTTTTCGACATGATACCCCCTAAATCCCAAAGGGTCAAATTTCGCCCTAATCCTAAATTAGGGAATAAATTGAAAAAAACATTGAAAAAACATATATTTTGGTATTTTGGCAATCCTTTAATGTATAATTCATAATTTTCCAAAGAAGAAAAGGGTTCTTGGGTTCTCCAGGGTTAATTTAAACTGTCAATGTCAACATCGGAATTGTTTTGTATTTTTTTTCTAAACAGGGTTATGTTACAGTTATGCACCGTATGGCAGATAACTCAATGCATCTTTATTTCATTCAAATATTCAACAGTATCCAAGAAGCAAGACACGGGGGGGGGGGGGTTTCCAGCAGAGCATTTGTCTTACGGGACTGTTATCTGTGAGTGGGGGTGAGGGTGCAACGCTGCACAGACAGTGTTTTGACAGGCCGGTCGCTGAGTCATCGCCACACTCCGAAACCATGAGATCTTCAAGGAATGGAACATTCGACATATGTTTTATATCCGCTCTTTAATGAATTGCTGCGCCTATTAAAAACAAAATGCCAAAGAATTGATCTTTTAATGTGGAGTCAGAACTCCCAAGTTATTTAATTAAATGATTAACCTGCGGACATTATGTAAGCTTTATAATGACAAATCCAGAGCGGCAATGAAAATTCTTTAGAGTTTTTTTAAAGCGCGACGACGGTGGCGCGGAGAACTATTTTGCAGAGGTAACAGGAAACATCTGGAGCTGCTTGGGGATGGCCATGATTGTGTACCAAGCATGTTACATTTCCCCGCTCGCCCATATATCAACCGAAGAGCAACAAAAGTCCACCGCGGGGCGGAGAAATGACCCGCGGACGAGGCAGGGGAAAAAAACCGATGAGGTTTTCTTCAAAAGAGAAACAAACATGCATAGTTTCACTAATTGATGTTCTCTTGTCTACGCCGGGACAATGTTACATTTTGTAAAAAAAATAACATGTAGACCTACAAGGGAGAGACATTCACCCCAATTCTGTACATTTAACTCATTTGCTCCCCAAAACGTATAAATATGTTCTATTTAAAATATTACCAATGTCCCCAAAACGTATTTATACGTTTTTTATGCTAGAGCATACAGCTGGCTTTGTTGCAACTCCTGAACTGACGAGAACGGTTGAAGCAATGGTAGTTATTACAAAAAATGGCCAGCAGGTGGCAGCAGAGTATAAGAGATCAACCAAGGCCATGTTGCAAAAAGCTGTTTTCCCCACAGTTTTAAACAGATTTGTGAATAATGATGAAACCGAGCTATTTTCTAATGCTAATTGCTGCAAAACCGAAACAGATAGAAATATAGAACATAATGTGGGCCTTGCAAAATCAGTAAAAATTCAGTAAAACACGGGAGCGAAGGGGGTTGCTTCAGTGAAAATGGCTGGGAGTGGTTCAAAGGGATGGTACACTTGAAAGAGATGATGCTAATGAAAGTGTTGAACAAGAGAAGCTTGCTGCTTACTCTGTATCCGTTTTTGTGTGGAGAGTACATTTACTGCATCTCCACAATTGGTGACCCCGACGTGATTTTGTCAGAACGCGACGGTGACAACAACGGACCTGCCATGCCTTTACAGAGTGGTGGTAGCGAGGTAGCTATTTTTCAGTTTTTTTTTGAAAGACTGGAACAGATTAAAAGCACTTCTATTCATTTCAAAGGGGAAAGTTAATTTGATGAAAACTATTTATAACGTGAATGTTTGTGTACAAACAAAGGGTATATAGTGCAGTCTTTTTCGCAAACTACAGCAGAAAGCTATATTTGGACTAACCAAATGCATAGTGATTATGTAGTGCTATGTTTTTTTTCTCATATTTCACCGCTAAGCACTTGTTTGTATTGTTTGTTTTGTATGCATGTAAAAACGAGCTTTGCACTTCCACCTCCGCATGTTAGCTCGCCGTTCAAGCTAGCTGCTTTAACATACAAAGTCTATATTAGGCACAAGCTTGTTTTCAGAGGGAATTCTTTGCCATTGAGGTGAGAGGGGCGGAGGGAAGTCGGGGGCAAAAAAAACAACAACAGGAGAAGCGAGCGTGACTTTGAAAGGCCGGCAGGTGTGTGGTCACGGCGTAAGCTTTTATTTGTACAAGGAGAGGTTAGCTAAAGCCTGGATTCTTTGGCATCGCTGCTCCCCAAATGTGCAACAGCCCTCCCAAAGGCCCAATGAATCTCTCACCCTCCTGGAAGCAGCGCAAGAACAAAAGCGGATTCAGCCAAGTGCTTACTTTTCCACACAAAAGGTAGCGGAATCCACAAAAAGCTGACACGGCAAAGCCCTTAGACACGTAAAGTAGTTTCACCTCCACTCTTTAAAGCTCTTTTACCTGATAACAAAACATGAGCTTGCAGATCACGGCATATTTACTCAAGAATAACAACAACAAAAAAAAAAATCACCTTTTTCTTCCAGGCGCCCTCGGCATCGTGGAGCTGGTTGAAGCGATCGGCTAGCGATGTCTGAATCACGGCCGCTGGTTTGGGCTTCTTCGTCCATTCTCTCGTCTCGCCGCCGTCGCCGCTGCTGCTGAACTCCGCAAGTCTGAAAAATAGAAGACAAAATGCTTAGAAAGTAAATCAACGCGTGTCAACTGATCTACATGTGGCATCCATTTGGGGCTCAAGTTTCCTCAATATTGTTCCTTGTTGTGCTGTAAAGCAGAGAAACTATTTGGGTCAAGGGGGGGGAACATTTTCCAAGGACCCCCTCATAAAAACGCCAACTAAACATAACTGCCGTGTGTAACCCTAAATTTCAACTAGGGATGTTCAATACCACTTTTTTTTCCAAAATGACATCATTTTTAACTCATTTGCTCCCAAAAACATATAAATATGTTCTATTTTAAATATGACCATGCTCCCAAAGACATAAGAAGTGATGTTATATATGTTCTTTATGCTCGAGCAGTGGTTCTCAACCGCGGTCCTCAAGTAACCCCTATCCCGCCATGTCTCCCACAGCCAACACAGGTGGGGATCGTTGTCGTAGCTTGCTGATTAGCTGATCGTTTGAATCACCTGTGTTGGCTGAAGTAACCATAGAAAACAAACTGGATAGGGTTCCTCGAGGACCAGGGTTGAGAAGCACTCTGTTAGAGCATACAGAAGGCTTTGATGCAGCCTCTGAGCTGAAGAGAATGCTTGAAGCAATGGGAGTTATTACAAAAACGGCCAGCAGGTGGCAGCAGAGTATAAGAGATCAACCAGGGCCATGTTGCAAAAGTCCCTTTTCCCCCACAGTTTTAAACAGACGAGTGAATAATGATGAAACTTAGCTATATTCTAATGCTAATTGCTGCAAAACGGAAACAGATAGAAATATACTTTTTTTTTCTCCTGATGAAATAAGAGACTAATCTTTCGTTTGGTAGGTTTCGTGTTTTTATAGCTACAGAACACAATATTCTATGGGCCTTGCAAATTCCAGTAAAAAAAGCCGGGAGCGAAGGAGATTGCAGTGAAAATGGCTGGCAGTGAATGAGTTAAGGAAAAATATCTCAATATAGCATTTTCCTTAAAATTGCATGAAATTTATGGCACTTCTATTCTTCTAATTTGTCATTTCTAGTTACCGTCAAAAGTACAGATACCTCCAAAATAATATTTGAGCGCATTTGATTTCTTCCATAGTATATATTGTTTAATGTGTTCTAAATAAATGTACGACTCGATGTAGATTGTTGTTGGTCAAATGCAACCACTGGGGCAAAACTTTTCACAAAATAATTCCTATTTCTTTTCAAAGGCAAGTGTCACATTTTCTAACCTGTCGCTTCTTTCAACCATTTGACAATTTTGCTGTTAAGTATGCAAAATGTGCCTGAATTGATTGCGAGTAACATTCAAACCTGTGTTTGTTGGAGGATCCCTGGCTTCCATCCAAGCTGTCCATCTCCTCGGTGTCCTCGGACACGTTGGACGTCATGTCCAGGCTCCCGTCCGACGAGGGGCTGCGCATCTCCTCCAGGCTGCCGCGGCTGCCGCTGCTGCCGCTGCTGCGCTCGCTGCGCCGCCTCTGGACGCCAAAGTCGTCTCCGTCCGCCGCGTCGTCCAGAAACGAGTCGGCGCCTCCGTCGTTTTCACCCTCGTCGTCGTCTTCGACATCGTCCGCCCGATCGCGATCCTCCGCATCTTCGCTCTCGGGGTGACTGAGCGTGACGCTGCTCTGCCGGAGCGGCGCGCACTCCTGCGCCGAGCCCTCGCTCTGGTCGGACTCGACGCTGGTTGAGCGGCTCTTCTTCAGGATTCCCTTGATGCCTCTTGGCCCGGAGTCCTGGCGCTGCAGCGAGGGCCTCTGCGGACGAGAAAATCGTTTTTTTTTTTTTTTTTTTTACAAGCGAGCCGTTAAACGAGTAGTAAACAAAAGCGGCAACTATGACTCACTGCTGTTATCGAGGCTTTCTGGGTTAGTGGGTTAGACCAGCGATGTGCCGGGATGGCGTGGACGGGGGAGGGGCTTGTTTTGACATGAAAAGGGCGAATATGTGAGGGAAAACGCCTGCAGCCTGACAGTAACGTGGGACGACAACAAAGTCTCACCATGAGACAGATTTTAAGTGTTTTTTTTTTTTTCAGTCTCAATTCATTCAGAGTGCAAAATCACAACGGAAGTTGTCTCAAGGTTGTGAGGAATGTCGTATGCTGCGCTTTTGTTTGCTCTGTGGGCGTTGACCAAGAAATTGTTTGAAGGTTTAACAACCACCGCGACATCAATGCTAATTTCCTGCTAGCTATGATAATTTAGCTATGAAATGACACAGGTGCATCTCAAATTATGTTGGACAACGGTCATGTATTTTTAGTAAAAGTGAAATTCGTTGTATAAATTCACAACATAAAATCGAATATGTTGAGAATTTCATTTTCATTTTGGTGCTTCACAACAGCTCAACAAAAGCATCAAATTCAAGAATTTTGAACATTACATCAAAACGATTTTTTAGGTAAGATTTGGTCTTTTGAAAAGTATGTTTTTTTTTTTGTTTTAATGAATTTGGATAATATGAGTTCCACTTTCCGAATTAAACTGCGTCAATATAGTGTGCAATGTTTACTTTTCTTTTGTGTGTGTCAGCTTTACAGTCAACAAACAGCTTGAAGCTCCGCCTCCAATTTGGAGAACTGTGTGAGCGAGTCCTCTTCCTTTTTTTTTATGATCGTTTCCCATTTCTTGGCAGTGCAGCAATTGAATGAATGAATGAATGAAGATGTATAAATGAATACTTTAAAAATAGTGTTTTCCACCCATCTGTTATCTGTGCTGCTCATAAACACTACAGGAACTCACTGTCGTTGTTATTTGTCAGTCTATTTGCAAAATCCCTGCGTGTCTCTCAGACACATTAACCACAACCACATGCTGCGTCACGTCGACAGAAGCAATGTTGCAGACACGCCATTAATTCTGCGTGTGCAGATTTTAAAGCATACAGATGCAAGTCGTAACAAATGCGCCTTTAAAAAAAAAACATGTTTTCAATATGCAATAGATGACATGCCAGGAGCGCAGCTGGAACCGCAGCAGGCGGCGTCCCTACCGGAGTGCAAAGGTCACGAGTGAGTGCTGATTCCAGAGATGAAGGGAAAGGCCGCCGCGGCGAAGGTCGGGTGTGAAAAATGCAAAGCGGGTGGTCTTGTTTCGTGCAAAACAACAAATTAAAACACCAGAGCAACGTTTCCTATAAGATGGAAGGATCCGATGACGCTCCATTTAAAGAATGCGCCTCGTCTAAATGACATGTCGGTGCAATAAATTACGCTGTATGCATCAATCAAGTCAGTGCGCAGTTCCGAGTGATGAAAGCCACGCGACACGTAACCGGCGTCGTGTGCAAACGAAACCAGCTCTCCGGTGAGGTTCAAAGAAAATTCTGGAAGACCAACCCTTATTTCTTCTCGAGCCTCTGCTCGCTCCTTCGATGGCGTTTCTTCAACGGTGGCTTTCTCCTCCATTTCGTTGCTGTTGGCAGAAAGAACGCATAGAGAAGACGTGAGCAAATTTTAAGGGAAACATTTCTGCCTAAACGTGATGGATGACACGTAGGAAAAGTCATCAAAGTGGGGGTCGGGGGTTAGGGAGCCTTAAGCCCCCTTTTCTGCTATCACAGCATCTGTTATCTGTTATTAAGGTTTCCTCGAGGCTTACAGAAATTCCCCCGTCTCACGTCCCTAATGAATCACCCGATGCGCTACATGAACAGTAATGGCCGCTCGTCAATGTCAGTGCGGGGCCAGCGTGACTGCAAACAATCCTAATGAGGACGAGAGCGCCACGGCAAAGCCTGGCATGCGCGTCGGAGTCTTCTGGAACTCCTCAAGTCATAAAAAGAGAAATTAATTGGGAAATCATGAGAACATTGTAGGAAATATTATATTTGCAGTTTAGTGGGCGGGACAATACAATAAAATAATCATCATGGAAAAAAGCCATAATGCCAACTCGAGCTGTCCTGATCTGATCGCCTTAACTCATTCAAACCCAAACATGTGTAAAATAAATATATGTTTTTAATACTTTGTCCTTCACTCCCAAAAACGTATTTATACGTTAAAAAAATAAATAAATAATTATGCAAGAGCATACAGAAGGCTTTGATGCAGCTTCTGACATGAAGCGGTGGCTTAAAGCAATGGTAGTTATTACAAAAAACGGCCAGCAGGTGGCAGCAGAGTATAAGAGATCAACCAGGGCCATGTTGCGACAAGCTCTTTTTGACTTGTGTTTTCACAAGGAATGTGAATGTCGATGAAAGTTAGCTGTATTCTAATGCTAATTGATTTCTGGATGAAAGAAGAGGCTCTAATATTTATTTTGGTAGGTTCCATGTCTTTATAGCAATAGAAGACAATATTCTGTGGGCCTTGCAAAATCCAGTCGAAAAGCCAGGAGCAAAGGGGGTTGCTTCGGTGAAAATGGCTGGGAGTGAATGAGTTAAGAAAAAAGGGGGTACAGTGTGAGATATGGAAACATTTTGTTTACAAAGAGTCTTTACACTTGTATGATTGTTAAGAACCTGAAAACATTTCATCAAAAAAAAAAAATAAAATAAAAATCATGTATCGCTAATAAAGCTTTTTATAATAGCATCAATTAAGTTGTAGTTCAAACTGGACAAAAAGAAGAGAAGAATGATGCCTTTAACCTTCCAGTAGACACACACAGCCACGAAATGCCACAGTACTAAAAGCTGCAGCTCTGCCCGCCATTCTGATTCGGATCACCGTGGCGACATTGGCGAGCGAGTAAAGATCAAATCAGTTTGTCATTGTGGCATTAGAAGAAGCTCTGCAGGTCGGTCCGGTTACTTCCGCAAAAGATATCGTTCCCTTTGGCAACGATATGCAAAATCAGGAAGGATGATTTTCATGAATATCGGCGGAAGGGGAAGCGCCATTGAATGTGCCGCTTCATTCTCGTCCCATTTTCCAGCCTTATTGACTACGGCAATGGACTAAAAACAAAGGTTGATAAAAATGTAACTCGTTTCTGGGCCGCTGGGCTTGGCAGCGGTCCAGGCGCTCTGGTTATTCGCTCTCAACGTTTGATGGCCTGGAATGACCTCCGTTATCTGTTCGCCCAGCCTGGTTTGTGTGCCGTTTCGTGTCAAAGTGAGCCGCTTTTTCTTCGGATTGGACAACGTGGCCCAAGCGGCAAAGAAAAAACAAACAAACAAGGAAGGAATACGACTTAATAGAATCCAAATTGTCCGCCAGCAGAAAAGGATTATGTGACTCGGGGGGGAAGGGAATCAGAAAAATCAAGTCAACAAAAGCTAGCTGTCATAAAAGTAGACTGATTACTAATCACGCAACGACATCTGGTCTTTTGCTGTCGTTAGACAATAATGCACTGTGAAGCAGCAAAATGGCCGACCGTAAATGTCTACGCGGGTCAGAGAGTCCAAAAAATAAGGTGGTGTGTTAGCAGTTAGCCTTGTTAGCATTTAGCTATTTTGACCACCGCTGAGATTAAGACTAAGATTGGCGGTCATTTGTTTTGATACGTTTCTGTCAGTCTGTCAAAATATTGTATGTCTTTAAGACATATTAAGAAATACCGTTTTTTATTTATTTTTATTTATGTCAGCACTCGACAAATACGTCACCCGGCAAAATTTTTATTTTTTTTTACAAAAATAATACAAGTTCCCGCCCATATGAATTATTTCCCAATCTATTAAGCACACAGTAAGAATTAAGCGTCCACTCAAGCTAAACAGACTTCTTGTTATCTTACCGGCAAAAAGTTTCCTCTTCATTACCGCCGTCGTGGACGAGCTGACGCTTCACTCTGCCGCCGTCACGATCGCGGCTGCCATCCTCCGGATCCTTCAGGATAAAACAAAAGGAGGGAGAAACGCCTGCCGTCACTTCTGTTTTGTCGCGTGAACGAGAGCAAACCAGAAGTGAAAATACGAGGACCGTAAAAAAAAAAAAAAAAAATCTTGATAAAAGAGCAGAGGTTGTGGGTCGCCCCGTCGATCAGAGTTCAAAGCGCGGGGTGTGAAAGTGATTTATGAGTCAAAAAGTACCTCCCTTGGTACATATTGTAAAACGAGAGATAAGCTAACGCGAGTGCAGTATTTTCCGAAACGAGGAAAATATAAGTCCGTTTTTATTTCCATTCTCCAGTCTACATTTCATGACCTCCATTGATCCGGAAAGGCCGACACGCATTTGTCACCTGCTGTCGGAGACGCTGACTCACCCGGCTGTCAACGGAGAGAGTTGAAGCATTTTTTTTTTCCTTTTGGTTTCTGACGACTTCCAGGTGAGAGATTAGAATAGCAGAGATATAGAGTGTTGCGACAGCATTCCGTTTTCCCAGCATTTTTTTTTTTTTTTTACTGCCATCTGGGTTTACTTGGCCAAGCTTGGCATCGCTCCTGCTCGGTGAAGGGCAAGCTACAAAACAGCTATTTACATCCAACATCCTTTCTGAAACATAAGCAGGCTGGGAAAACCCCCAAATCTCCAAAACTTTATTATTATTATTTTTTCTGAGCACGCATTTCGTCCCCGAATGTCCCGGCGCGCCGCAAGTCAAGTTTCCTGACCTCCGCAGACCGTGTCGTGTCACGACTTTGGCCAAGCGCGCCACCAGGTGCAAGACGGCCCCGGCTGATGCCATCTGGAATTGCGCGATTTGCTGTAAATGGAGCTATCTCAGGTTGCGGTGGGAAAGACGGTCAGGAAATCGGCTTGGCAGTTGCGAATAATTGATCACAAACTGTTGAAATTAAGTCATTGTTTTTGCAGCCATGTTTTTCGAAGTTTGGTTTCTTGCGAGCGGCCTTGTAAGTCCTTTTGAGCGTTTAGGTTTTAATGAAGGGGGATCTTGATGAATAAAATACGTTCTTGGAACACAGTGCCGAAAAAAGCCACAGTAAAGTGGACACGCAAACTAATGATAAAGACTGGGACAGACATTATTTCGTCCAGCAAATATGAATGAGAAAGCCTTTTATCCTGGCGTGTCTTTGATAATGAATAAAATAACTTACACTTTAAAAAAATATTAAATAAACCTGTGACCCGTTTTGGGACTAATCTTGATCTAAAACAATAAATACTAGGGCTGGGTTTAAAAAAAAAAAAAAAAAAAAAATAATAATAATAATAATAAAAAACGAATAATCGATATCGAATCGATTTTCTTTGAGCCTGATATTGATTCATAAAACCATGAATTGATTATTTTTATATCTCCTTTTCCCCATAAATTCATAAGAAAATAGAATTTTAAAAGGTTAATTTTTTGGTATCTTACTGTTTTCTCAAAATGTATTGGCCACATCAACTTAAAAGTATTTCCTTAAATTAATAAAAGACCTGCACTTTATGACCATTCAGCATCTTTATTTACAATTATTGATTTATTTAACCATTTGCAGCCTCTGCTTGTGGAGTTTTTAAATCATGCCCTTGATCTTTTAGAAGAATTGACGTTCCATAATTAATCAATCTCGATTGAATTGAAGCAGGATCGAATCGAATCGGGGAAAAATTGAAATCGAATCGATTGGGGAAATTAGCCCTAATAAATAGAAATCAATTGAACTCGACGTGATTTAGAAAGCACAAAAAAAAAAGTGCGAGACATAAAACAGCTACAAAATAAAAATAAAAATAAATCCTACCTCAAGAGACATCTTAGCAGTGTCATTCCGCTTGTCCTGAGTCTTCTGGTCAACTGAAAGAAACCACAGCAAGAGGGCATATCTTTTTGAAGGCGGGTTCTTAAAAGTCACACGTCTTCAGGCGAGGTAGGCGGACGGCGGCCGGGAGACGGACATTTGGCACCCGCGCAGTAACGCACTTTGGAAGGCGCTCGGGCCAAACATGGTCAACCCAGTACGGGCTATTTGTAAACACGCAACGCTACTGCCAAAAAGCCGCCTCAATGGCTCATTAATAGGGATGCTTACAGGGTATTAAAATGGGAGCCCCGGGGCCGAATGACGCAAAGGAAGCTTGTGTGCATGCAAACTGGCTTTTTTGGGCTAGCGGATACAAACGTGAGTATATGGAGTGTCTGTGAGGCTTTTTGTCGCTATCTTAAGAGTCTGGATCTTGCGCGTCCTCGGTCGGGTCGAGACTCGAGTCTCAGTGACAGCTGAGCGGCGCTGAGACGTCGGCTTCTGCTCGAGAGGAGCCGCTGACGCCGCTCGTCGTCACAAGTAGGACAACGCGACGACGATAGCGCTGTCGAACATCCCCAGTGTAGACTTTCAGTGGATTTTTTATTTATTTTTTTTGCCAAACACAAACGTCTGGAAGTCATTTATTATTACGGCTAACGTAAGATGACTTTGAAATGACAAACTGTTTTGGGTCATAGTTTGTGGGAATATTTCTGGTTTCGACTATTAAAACAGGCAATAATAAAACATTTTTTAGAGCGGGCATCAATTACTGGTGAATAGCAAGAGATTACGGTTTTGGTTACAGTTCTCATGTAATTGTTCTAATGAAAACCATTTATCGAAGAATAATATTCTATTGTGTGTGGGAGCCTGAATGTTGCTCTCTCACTGCAAATCGTTTTTTTTTTTATTGCTCGAAACGGTGCCATTTCACTGGCGCAAACCCTTTCCAAAGAAAGTGCTTGACTAAATGAGCCAAAGTGAAAGGAATAACACACGCACACTCAAAAAAACCCCGTCAAATTCCACTTGACGCCGCGGTCCAGCAGTTTTAAACGATGCTTTCCATCATTCCTGCCGTCCCCGGAGCCGATTGTGATTTAGTGGGGACGACTTGAACACAAAAGCATCGCAGAGTGCTGCCGATTCCACTTGGACTTCTCGCTTTTTGCTTCTGATGTCATCTTTAATCTTTATTACGGCATCAGGCCGGCCAAGAAGACGACTTCCAACGTCTCCTTCCTTCGCCATCAATCGACTTATTGCTTGCCTGACCTACTTCCGCTTGCCGCGACATTGCGGAGATCTGAAAAGTGGATCATACTGTAGCGATTTGCTGAGCGTCACGCCAAGAATACATTATAGAAAAAAAAAAAAACCCCGCAAAGCTGTTATATGTCAACGTCTATAAAAACACAAACACACTGAATGGCAGGTTACTGTTTAACTTCTCCATTAGTGTCCAGTTGCAGAAGCTCAAGCGATGACATCATCATGTTTTTCCGTTAAGCATCTGTCACGGTCGCTCATTTGCTGGATTTACACATGTATGCATATCACAAACTGGCAGCAGGCACACACGCACGCGCGCGGGGGGGGGGAGGAGCCGAGCAGGGGCGGGCCTTTGTTTTGCAATTGCATTTTGGGGAATATTATGAAACAATTGTTACCTAGAGTAGAATAGAACTTTTGTCAAGTGGAATGAGTGTTTAAAATAAAATGACGATGATGGAAAAATGGAGGCACACACTGTTGCAACATGTGGTTAAAGGGACAGTGTGTCGCATTTAGTGCCATCTCGTGGTCAACTATTAGAATGCAATAAACCTAAGTTGGAAGCGTGTTCATTTTATAGCACACCTGCCTCAGATAGACTTTGTAAGCCTTGCATCGATTACAACATTCGCCAAGTCCTTCAGGTATCCGTAGCAGAAAGATGGCGGCAAAAATATGTCAGCCTCCTCCTGCAAGGTGTGGCCCGGCCTATGTAAGATAATTAGTGATTACTAAACCTACGATTATATATATATATATATATATAAAAAAAAAAAACGTATGTTGAAGTGATAGATTTTTTGGTGTACATATTATTGAAATTAAGTGTTTTTTTCCCAAATGAATGAACATTGCAAAACATTTTTTTCTATACATTACATTGTCCCTTTAACTAACAGAGGGTTAAGATTTGCACATTTTTTATCCTCCTTTATTCACTGAAAGACTCCCCAGTTAGGCCAAAGCAATGTCAAATATATATATATATATATATATAAAAAAAAATACTTTTGCGCCATCTTGGAGCCGGGGAACTATATTGAAATAAGGGGAGGAGACAAATTTCGTTAGGTTAGTTAGGCGAGGGACGGACAAGCACTGATACCAGGTATTGGGTACTCGTGAAGGCTGCCGACACTGGCCACAGATACTCAGATTTAGGATTGATGATTTATGATGTCAGATTTACTCCTCAGCAGTAGTTGGCGCTATACTGCGGCAAGTGATCGAAAGTACTTAACTTATGATTTTGCTGCCATTTTGCGGCATATGCAGTATAATCAATTTCAAACCATGTATTATTATTTCCACTGAAAGTGAACAACCGCGAATAAATTAAAAAAACAATCAGCGCTCTTGTTACTAGCCCCCAATGAGGTTTTACAACCCAAGCTGGCTGAGACCGACCGACTCCCGCTATAACATCATATGACCTAACGTTGGAGCCGAGCAGTGCCAAAACACTTCCACAAGGCGATTCTGAATCGCAAGCAACGTATACGACATGTTTGAGCGGGCCAAAATTAAGTCGAGCCGCCACGCAAGACCCCAGTAAAGTCAAAGTGGAGACTTGTTCTTACCCTTGGACTCGTCGTCGTCTATGTCATCATCTGCCAGATGCCTGGGAGAGAGAGAGAGAGAGAGAGGAGACACGTGAGGTCACTCCAACATACTGAGGTGATGACAGATATTAAGCAGCATACAAAAAAAAAAAAAAAATTAAGCAGGGCATCCTACAAAAAGACGGTTGCATGAGAAGCGAGCGTTCATCTCGAAGTAACGGGCGTTAAATATGGATGCAGACGGAAGCTGCCTGTGGGGTAGCAGCAGTGATGTAACAGGGGGAGGGGCCGGACGCGCCCTGCTTTGAATATAATCAAGCATCATGATGGTGGTGGCGGCGGCGGCGGCGGGCAGCTGGGCGGGGTCAGAGGTCGCTGGGGAAAGACGAGTCAGGGTTGGTGTGTGGACAAAAAAAAGGTAGAGAAAAACTAAACTAACCTAAGGGATGTCTGCACAGGCGGTATTTTTTAGAAGGTCGTGAGGTTATTTTATCATGACTGCGCATTTCAGCATAAGTTTGACCGAAAAAAAAAAAGTGCGAAAAGCTAAACATTTCCCATTTCATATGATGTCGCCGAGGGTGTAAAGTGATGCAAGGAAGCGGGCCAATGGTTGGAGAAATAAGCGCAGAAAAGGATTAGAATGCAGACTTTGGAAGGATCGCTTCTCTTCTGTCCTTCATTTGTTATTTTGGGCCCCAAACCACAATCAACTCGTCAGTACTGTAAATGGGCCATTTCCTTCTAAGATATATCCAGGGATGGACTGGCACCCAAAAAAAAAAATCGTCCCTGCCATTTTGACTCCTGACCATACCTGTCTAATACATTGTTCTGCCACTGATGTTTTGACTGATGTTTGTTCAGTTTGCCGTCTATATTCAAAAAATGGATTAATGGCCGAGCCCCTCTAAATTGCTGGCCAGTCTCTTGGGGTAAAATGGAGGAAAAATAATAACAAAAAAAAAGCACTGCATCAGCCCCCAAAATATGCCGGCCCACCGAGCATCTGCCCTTTACGCCAGATGGCCAGTCCAGCCCTGGATATATCCCGCTAATAAAAGACGATTTTTTTTTAAAATACATATTTTGATGTATTTCATCGTGAAACGAGTCCATTAAATGCACTCCCGTCTTTTACGACAAAACAAAACGGTTTTCTAACATCGTATTAAATACTGTATATTATGAATGGACGCCGGCCACCAACTTGTGACCGTTTTACAATCACAAACTTCAAATTAGAAGAAAAGGGACCACTATTCCACAGTAGAGTGCAAATGTCCCGAAACACATATGAGCAATTTTAGATCGAAAAATGAGTCCGCCATTGACTTAAAAGCGAACTGTTGTATTGTACACGGAAGGATTCCTGTTTGGTTGTGACAAACCTGTGAGCTGACAGTTGAAATTATCGCTGGGCTAACTGAGCTCTCTCTTGTTTCCTTTGTGCTATTTCTGTCGCGCGGGCCTGCAAACATCTCGCCATACAAGGGCCAGTAATCATGAGCGTCAAGTGTCATCGCAATGAACACGCCAGTCAACCAAAAGGGCCGCCGGTAAGCACGCGACAAGTTCAAAGAAGTGAATAATAACAATTGTGGCTCATTTCAGCATATATTTATGATCTGGCCGATAAAGCACGTGTGGCTTTATATGAAGCACAAAATTAGAACCAGTGCGAAAATGGCATGACTAACATTTACTGTAAGTGCTTCGTGTTGGGACTCATCTTCCTCGAATTAATAAAAAGAAGCGGTCCCTGGCTCATCAATCACGCTCCTCCTCCCAATATCTCGCTTGATTACCCACGAGGCATGAACATTTGGCAAAACTGCAACGCCGCTTATCCCCGCAAGCGCCAAACTATGTATCAACACTTCTTTCTGTCTTTCTCACTTCTCCCCTCCTCGGGCTGTTTTTTTTTTTTTTTTTGTTGAGAACAGACAAGTCGGGCTTTGCGCGCGTCGCAGAATCCTCAGCTCGGTTGCTGCTCAAACATCCCCCGCAGGGCCGTGACTCAACATGTTTTTGGCTCCATCCGGCCACCCGGCGGTCCAATCGAAACGCTTGGAAAGTCTTTTCAAGTCGGGACTTTTCATAGGACGTTGGAGTCCAACGAAACAAGGTCCGTGCATGCCCGTGCAGGAAAACACAGCGTGGCAAAAATAAATACAACTGCCGGCACATGGCCGCTTAAGGAAATGCTCGCAGATGTGTTTACGTCAAGGCTTAATATCTCCCTCTTCATTTCCTGCACCCTAACAGTTCGACTCGGGCACATTTTGCTGGAAGCAAAGTTAGCTTTCGCACTTGATTTGGGAGGCGGTTAAGACACATTAGCCATTGAGTCTTAAAACAGCCATCCACTTTTGGCAGATGTTTACTATATTAATCAGCTGGAACGTTTACTGCCACCGACGTGTTTATTTGCCGAATATGCGTTTTTTTTCCAATGCATAGGCATGGAAAAGGGTTTTTGGAGTTGAGATTAGCACATCTTTTGGGAAGAAGATACATTTTAACTCATCCAAACCCAAAAACTAATAAATATGTTTTTTAATACTTTGTCATTCACTCCCAAAAACGTTTTTATACGTTTTAATGTTTGTTTGTTTTTTTTAAATGCCAAAGCATAAAGAAAGCTTTGGTGCAGCTTCTGACCTGAAGAGGCCGCTTAAAGTAGTGGTAGTTATAAAAAAAAAAAAAAAAAGGCCAGCAGGTGGCAGCAGAGTATAAGAGATCAGCCAGGGCCATGTTGCAACAAGCTCTTTTTCCCAGTGTTTTCAACAGGTTTGTGAATAATGACGAAATTTAACTATATTCTAATGCTAATTTCAGCAAAACGGAGACAGAAATATACTTTTTTTTTCCTGATGAAAGAAAAGACTAATCTTTCTTTTGGTAGGTTCCATGTTTTTATAGCAAGAGAACATAATATTCTGTGAGCCTTGCAAAATCTGTCAAAATCCAAGTAAAACGGGAGTTGCTTCAGTAAAAAAAAATGGCTGGGAATGAGTTAAGGGGGTAAATCTTGGTTTTTAGAGTCAATTAGGAGGGAGAGAAAAATCAACATGTCGAAAGTCGGTGTGTTTTTTTTTTCATGAAAAGCTAGTTTTCTCTGCTTTTTGGGTGCGAAATTTGTGTTTTTGATACAAACAAACCATGTTCTACAGCTGATTTGTAAAACATAAAAAAATACTTGAAATATTTTTTTTCTGGTAAAAGAAAAAAAAAAAAGTCTACTCATTTGATAAGTTCATACAAAATTCAGTGGGTCTCGAAAGATCAGTCAAAATAGTCTAAAACGGCGAGCAATATGGAGCAAAAGAAAAGTTATGAAATTTATTAGTTTTTAATTAACGTAACATGCATGTTTTCGAAATGTGAGAAAAACCTGGAGAGTTGATGTACAAGCGTAACCAACTCACCTAATGTCGGATGATGTCTTGGTGGAAGTCTGAACTTCTGTTTCAGAAGTCATCCGAGTGCCCCGTTGAACGCAAGCGCTCTTCTCTATTCCGTAATCTGCTTTGACGTCAGCGTCGATCTCAATTTGACTCTTCAGGCCCCTCCTGGCGTACGTTTGCTCCGAGCCATTATCCTCACATTTGCCCTTCGCCTTGATTGCCGTCTCAGACGGATCCGCAATTTTCCTCTCCCGGGTGCGCGCATACTTGGAGGTGAACTCGTCGGGGTTGCCGTAGCGCTCGGCCAGCTCCCGCCTGCGCTCGGCTTTGTAGCGGGCGATCCGCTCGGCTTTGGTCTCCGGCTCGGAACTCTGCAAGGTGTCGACGGCGTCCATTTTTGCAACTTGGATGGCGCTGAAGCTCAGGCGGTAGATGCAAAAAAAGGAGAAGACTCGCTCCGATGCGTGGACCAAATACGTCTCACTCCATCAGAACGACGGCGCTGAAATGAACAAGACAGGAAGACATCACCGACGGGACAAAATTGTACGAGTGTGCTTTTAACGTCTCTCCGAGACGGAAGTCAAACTCAATTTAAAATGACAGCGAGTGCGTCGCCAGCGTTGAGACGGAATTGGCCACAGTTTGCTCAGCTGCGGCGCTTCGGGCCCAGCCCCTTTGAGTCCGCTAACAGCCGCCTGTGAGAATGAGAATGATGTCAGCCGGCTCCGCTCGGAGACTCTCATGACATCGATTCCATCAACCGTCGCAGCCGATTGGAAAAGGATTATTAAAAGACTTCGACCCCATTTTAACGTTCACCTAATTGGGGTCTTTAAATCCCCTCTTGAACATGATCCAAACCACGACCGCTCTGTATTTACTACAAACATACGCATGAGAAACTGAATTTCCCACTAACTGCCGAAATAAGCGTGGTTGCGTCCGCATATATTATCCACCAACTACGGTCAAGCGGAGCTGTAAAAACAATCACGGCTTTTTGACATTTTGCGGAATATTCAATAACAATTTGACAACTTCATCCAAAAAAAAAAAAAAAAAAGGAGGTTGAACGAATTAGAACGCCGTGATGAGCTCATTTTTGTTCCACTGAATATTTGAAGAGCAGAAAACCGCACGTCAGACGTCGGCGCGTTCCACATGGAAGGTAGGGGGGGGGGGGGGCTTTTCCACAGACGCTTGCCCCTTCCAGCACGAGTAAGCTGAAGGTGCTTTGGGGCATCGCGGAGTACGAGGTCAGCGCATCACGTGACCTCTCACGCGTTGGCAAGAAGTGGCGTTTGCCTGCACGGTGCGAGTAACGAGAGCGAGGACAGTAAAAAGCGAGCGAGTGAACGGAGGGGGGGGGGGGGGGGGGGTTCGGTGCGCGGGGGTACGGAGAGGTGAGCGTGCTCATGAAGTGGAATCAATTAGCTGACTCCAAGAACATTTTCTGTTATGATACAAGTGGAGCTTGAAGAAATCTCGCAGGCCCTCGGCTCTGACTCATGACCACCTGCTGGGCGGTGAGAACGAGCCAGAATCGGGTTTTCTTGCTCTCCGAAGAGTAATAAGGCTCTCAAATATTACGGTGTTCGCCCGAACCTCTTGTAATCCCCCCCCCCAGTTGACAAAACACAGTGAGGATGAAGTGGAGAGCGCTTGGCACAGACTTGTAGTCCAGCGGACTAAATTTTGTTAAAAATAAAACACCTTCAAATTAGAGTAAACCGGTGCAACTTAAGGACTTCTTTTTTTCCACCTCTCTGAGAGAGAGCTCAGTATTGTTCATTGGGCAATTTTACCGATTCGACAGGTCATCATTATTGCTATCTTTTTTATTTTTTTTTATTATGTACTGTATGTGCGTGCGCGTGAGTGAGTGTGTACTCATTAATTCACCTAAAACCTATTAAAAAAAATCCCATACCGTTCACCTAAACCGAATACTTCAGAATCCAGCTAGAGTCGTGAGGTTGTCAGGAGACCCGAGGAAGGATCAAAGAAAAGAAAGGAAAGTGAAATCCACCGGGCTCTTTCACCAACCCCAGAAACATCTACTAGAAACATAACAACTATATGATTTCTTAACGTTCACCTCCATTCTTTTGTTTTCAATCTTCTACTCAAGAGAAAACCTTTGACTGTCAGCCACTTGTCACGTAGCTAATTTCTACAAATCATCTTTGTGTCGAGTAAACGCAGAGATTTCTGTTACGGCACTGATGCAGACCGTTTTCAGAATATCTGTATAAATAAAAGAGGCTTGCGACAACTTTTGCGTTCTTGTTTAGTGCGTGCGGGTCCAATGCTAAAAACTTGCCACCAATAGTTTCATGCAGAACTGACACTTTATGGTCATTGTTTCACTACCAAATATGGTCATTGCAAAACGACAAAACAAATCTAAAATAAAGCAGACTTACTTTGCTTTTTTTTTTTTTCCCAAAAACTATTTTTACTTTTTGGAACACCTTCCTCACGTGTCACTCGCATCCTCGCGAATTGCCTTAAGAAGGCAAAAAGGATCCCGAGGCTGCATGTTGATTTCAGGAGTAGGCACGAGCTTACAGTACATAAGTCACCTAAGATTACTTGCTAAAAAAGGAGTGCAAAACGGCACCACTGAGGCCCGAGCGAGCACAACCAGAACGTCGGGGGCTACTTTGTTTGGAAGGTGCCACTGTTATTTTCAGCAACAGGCATTAAAAGTGAGTCACAGATTTGACTTTTTTTTTCTTCTCAAAAATAGGACTGTTGTTGACAACTGCGTTAGTTGCTCCAGTTTTTGTTTCACAACCTCATCTACCTCGGTCGGTATGTCGCTATACCAGTTTTACAAGGGCTGCTTTATTTCTGCTCCTCAAGGGCATGCAAACCAACGGGATCCTCTGTTTGCAGTCACGGGGGGCGCTCTTTTAACCTCCTGTTGCCCACTGGGACTCGTTACTGGCTAAGGGGGGGCGGAAGATCCGTCTCAACAAAAGCCAAGTGTTAACACTTCCTGACTGTGCCATATACCCTTATTTAATTCAATCAGGAAATGTCAAAGCCGGAAAATGCCCAGAGGACTCTTACGAGAGGAGATTGATAAGGGAATGTGAAATGTTCGCTCGGGTTCAACAGACGGACGTCCACTTGGAAAGTTCAAGTGCTCCATCTTGAGTGGGTCGTTTTATGTTAAATGGTTCGAGTTTGAGGCCAAGAAAAAGGGAGGTTATAAATGGATCGTGAATAACCAGTCGACGGCGCGACAAGAAGCAACAGGTTTACAAGAATTTCAGATGAGATAAGATGAGCCCATGGTGCCATTTGGGTTGCCTCGGCTCAAGGGTCGATGCTGGTCAGACCACGGACCAATGGTACAATAACTACGTTTACATGCAAACCCTTTTAACCCCGTGCAAAAATCCAAATATGCTCTTAATTGAATTTCAAAAGACCCGAATAAGACCCTTGGGGTACCCCTTTTCGAACCCAAATTTGCGCATGCTTCGAGAGTGTTTGGCACAGACTTAAAGTCCCTTTTAACCCCGTGCAAAAATCCAAATATGCTCTTAATCGAATTTCAAAAGACCCGAATAAGACCCTTGGGGTACCCCCTTTTCTAACCCAAATTTGCGCATGCTTTACGTACAAGGAATCTTGTTTCCTTTTTAGTACAGGAAGTACTTTTAACGCGACATCCCGCACGCTACCTGCCGGGAATATACACAAGTAGGGATAAACAAACACGGTGAAACTTGGGACGCAGCACAGTAGGACACTTTTGGGGACTACTTTGTCTTACTGATGGTTTAATGCAGAAATAATGTCCATTTGCCTCATGACGTCTGCGGTTTAGATCTGGATCAATCAGATTACGGATATGCAAGTAACTGTTCTTGGGTTATTCCGAACCTTTCAGAAACTGGAATTTTGACCTTAACCCGAACATTGACAGCATGGAAACGTCGCCAATCAGGTTTTGACCTTATAACCAGGTGTTTGGCACCCGGCTTTGTCAACAAGGTGCCCCAGTGAGATCATTGGGGGCACTCGGCAAAATATCCAGCAGGTGTTTTCAGACGTTGTACTGTAATTGCATTTGCAAGATGTTCAAGTCGACTTGAAACACATTTGTCCACATATTACCCCCCCCCCCCCCTCCACATGTCCACACAGGAGGACAGAAGGAATGCTGGTTACGCCCAAGTCATAAAATGTGGTTTCTTTTTAGGAAAAAAAAGGGGATCTTGGCTATGGAAAAAAAAAAATATATATATATATATACCAGGTGTTTTTCCTTCTAATGAGCAATGCTTGAAGAGGTCTTTTACAGTCGCAGGTCTAGAGACTTCTTGCAAAATCTGATGCGCAGCAACAACAACAGCTAAAACGGATCACATACTATATATTACGCGTAGAATATTTGCATTGGCAAGGACGGATTCCACGCGAGACGATATTTCTTTTCAGTCCATATTTCCAACAAAAACGACGCACAGACTTTGGTACAAAAAAAAAAAGAGGATGCAGTTTAATGGCGTCAGGTCCTGACACATTCTTCCTGGAGGGAACACACGGAGAATGGAAACTTCCTTTTGCATTTCAAACATCTGAAGTGAAATCTTGCGTGCGATGAACGACTGAATGAAAGACCCGAGATTTTGCAGAGGTCATGTGACCGCCCGTCCCGGATGGTACAACTCTAATTAATCGAATGTATCAGAAACCAACAAGGGGGGAGGGCTGGTGGGCGGTGTGACCGTTTTTTAAGCCACCCTCAAACAACAATCAAGCTCACGCTGAGGGGCCAACGTGGTTCGAATTAAAAAGCAATCACTAAGCACTTACAGGACTTTAAGTATCTGACCTCCTAGCTTTTAATCACAATTGTGGGCTGGAACACTTCATCCTGTTGAAATGTGGCCGCACAAATAGAATGCTTCAAAAGGGTGTTTTGTTCACCCCCCCCCCCCCAAAAAAAAAAAAATCACATGACTCACCTCTTCCCTGAATATGAGTGTACAGTAACAGAGGAAGGAAGGAAGAAAGTACTCAGGGTGGAGGATACAAAAAAGGGAAGGATGAAAGGGTGTGTGCGACGTGAAGGGGAAAGCAGCTAGAAAGTAGGCTGAAGACGACGGGCCTTTGTGAGGGGGGGGGGGGGGGGGGGTGCGCAATGGTGTGGTTTGTGGGCCATATGTCTCCGGGGTTGCCGCGATGGCCGAGCATAGTGTCGGAGGGGCAGCGCGAGGACGACATCTGCCGCCTGAGAAGACAGGAAGAGGGGGAGGAGGGAGGAGGGAGGGCTAACACTGGGCCTGAGACTAATCTATTGCTCTGTACTCGTACCCAGACGTAAACCCTCCTCAAATCCATTTGACCAGAACTCCCGCCGACTGAAGCCGGTCAGCCGGAAGCCAGTTGACATAACGAGGCCCCGGTTACTCATGCCTGAGCTCGGCTTTTTTTCCCTTAGTAACACACGCTGTAAAAACTCGGCTGAACTGCTTTTTTTTTTTTTTGGTGGAGTCGCCATTGTCGCCCCAAAAGAACATCCCCTCCTCCAAGTTGCTTTAGAGTACTAGGCATCGATCTATAATGTTCAATGTGTATAAAAACGTTAAATAAAGGCCTTGCTATGCCTAAACCCCCCAAAATGCAGCTAGGCCGGTTGCTTTAGAGTGCCTCATTGTCAACCACGAGTGTCGCATGTCACGGAGAGAAGGCGGAAGAGTGACGAAAAAAAAAAGACAAATGAAGTCCAATGTGACTGCCAGCATGAGGACAAGGGCTTCGTGCTGGTGTGGCTACTTTAGAGCGCCTCGTTGTTGGCCATGAGAGCAAGCTTAACAATTATTATTTTTTTTTTTTTTTACAAAGTCCAACATTACTATCAGAGTGTACTTAGAGTGCCTTGTTGTTGAATAGAATATAATCAACCACCGGAGGCCTTAAGACAGTTGAGAGGGACATTCAGCTCATTCAGTGGACACGCCCACAGCATTTTCAAGCCTCATTTTACATACTTACTCTATCTATACTATAGACCAATTAATTATAATTTTTTTGTAAGTATCGGATAAAATACAGTAATTCAAAGTCAATCGAGCTGCGAGGGTTTGCACAGAGGAGTGTGTGTGTGTTTTGCTCTATTTTTACACAGACTAGCTTCTTTGTCCTTGGTTTCCGGCCTTCTGTTTGCCGCATTGAAAGGAGCCATTAAATGTGTCGTATGGGAACGCGAGCGCACGCACGCACATACACACGAAGGACGACGCGACGAAGTGAAGAACCGCGAGGAAATGCACACTGTGGCTCTAAAACAAGGCAGAAAGCACGGAAAATAGTGTTTGACTCTCTGTGTGTTTGTGTGTGGGAAGGGCGGGGTGGCGGTGGACGGGGCTTTATCTCACCGGGGGACCATATTGCGCACGCACATCATATGCTCGAGTGGACTTCTCATGACACGCATGCTTTTTTACTGGACCGACGCAATGGCCGCAGTTCAAACATCGGCCTCCCACTCGTTGCTACCAAACGCCGCTTCGCTCCGGCGAACCCTTCAAATAAACTCAACCTAGCGATGATGAAAACGGCAAAAAGACGTCGGCCAGGATGAACTTCGCCGCACTGGACTTACTTATAATAGAAAAATAAAGCTTAAGAGGCTTTGTTTAAACCGTTCCCACTTTGGCGTGTACATTCATGATTTACTAGCGAACTAGCAGCCATCAGACTGACTAGTGATAAAATTTGTTCTAATTAATTCCTGGTGAGAGTTTTTTCCGTTCCGTTCCGTCTTCAATTGCGCTTATCCGGGGTCGGGTCGCGGGGGCAGCAGCTTTAGCAGGGAAGCCCAGACTTCCCTTCTCCCCAGCCACTTCACCCAGCTCCTCCGACGGGATCCCAGGCCAGCCGAGAGACGTAGTCGTCCCCGGGGCCTCCCGCCGGTAGGACATGCCCGGAACACCCCCCAAGGGAGGCGTCCAGGAGGCATCCGAACCAGATGCCCGAGCCACCTCAACTGGTCCCCCTCTCTGAGAGTTTTTTGATAGTTAATTTTCAGCGAAATTGTCGGATCCCGGTTTGTAATTTGGCAAATCTGGTCGCCCCATGGAGGAGGACGGGAGAAGGGGTGTCATCGCGGGAATCCCACTTGCGGGGTTTCCCTCAGCTGCCATCTGGCTGGATGGAATGCTAGCGAGTCGGGGATGGAGAGGTTAAGGGGTCCTCCATCTTGCCGGGGGGGGGGGGGGGCTTATAGCTTAGAGATGGTTAGTATTAAGAGTAGTGGTATTAACTACTTCATGGCAGGAGAATAAACCGTATTCCAAGAGGCCTTTTAAATAAACACTACACATTTGGACGGCAAACATAAATCTTGACGCGCAATTATCCGAGCGCGTTTTACGGCAACATCCACGATGCACGTGTGAAAGCCGTAAAACTGCGGCGGACGCGCATGGACGGCTTTTGCCTATAAACTTGCCAGCTTTGAAATAAGATTGAAAACATTCAGGTATTAATTAGACTTTATGTTAGTGACGTCGACTCATTTTTGGAGGTGAAATGTATGGAAATCATTACAAAAATTCCAATTTAAAAAGCGCTTGGGGGCTGCGAGGCCAAATACAGTTTTGCGCTCCACTCCTAACAGCGAGCTCGAGTTTATAAACATGCCTTGCTGGAGGTCACAGGCTGGCACTCGTTCTTTGCAGAGTCGCCTTCTTGCTAACGCTGTCACGTCCTCTCGTCATTGTCTAAATATTTATGCTTCTCGCCCGCGCAGTCTCGCATTAAAGTCGCCGGAGAGCCGACGAGTCCAAAAATCAGACGTTTGCAGAATTGTGCATTACTCACAACAAAGTTGTGGCTATTTGGCTTTCTGCTGACATTTCGGGATTAACCTGGAAACGTAGTGAAGCGGCGGTCAGCGACCTTTTTGAAACGGAAAGCTAGCAATAGACCGATATGGTTTTTCCAGGGCCGATACAGATAGCAATTATTAGTAGTCAAGGAGCCCAATAACCGATATTTTTAAACAGATATTCATTTGCAGTAAAAGAGAAAATATTAGCATAAAACAACATTTTTTTTTCCTTTTAATTTTTAACATGTAAAGAATAGACAAAACTTGCAGGGAGCTTCCAGGGTCAAACTAAATCAAAAAATAAACAAGTAAATACTTCTCTAAATATTTTGGTGTAAATAAAGTTTTTCAAAATGTCAACATAATTATTATAATTTTTTTAATTAATATTATTATCTTTAAAAATAAAGTTTAGGGAGTTTCCAGTGTCAACATCATCTTTTATTAAAGTGGAAATTTAAATGAAATACATAAAAAAACATAAATGAAAAGTTCCTCACCGAGCGACAAATTGCGAATGTAGCTAATTTTCGTCATGGTTCGTAAAAGGTTCTCAAAAGATCTTCGCAGACAGTGAAAAATTGTCTGAATATGTTCGAAATATCTTCGCCACAAGTAAAAGCTGTTGGTGAACATCTTACAAATCCCGATGGAAACCCTAAATGTGCTACTTTCGCAAGCATTCGCCGCTCAGCGAGGTATACCAGCTTTTGCTTTTCAAAATGCCAAATATCGGTACCGATAATCGAAACCGGCCCTACTGAAAGCAACTTTTGTGTACTGCAGAGGTCTACCAGCTCTTAAATGACATTTAATGATAAATTCTCATCATCATTAGCGATTTAACAACATTCTACAACCTTCCTAGTGAATCAAAACGTGCCATCGCTGGCGAGCCTCAATGTAACCGCTGTGAGTCGAAAACCACAACGCCTGCCGACAAAACGAGACAAGTTGCAACACAAGGAGCCCTCATCCATAACATGTCACGACACTGTTGCGTAAAAGGATCCCCGCAGGGGCGACGAACGCCACACTAGCCCCAGCGCGACACGAGAGATCGACATGGGCGACAACAATCTTCCTTTGTTTGGGTCTTCATCGAGGCCAAAGGAAAAGTCGTGTAGGTACAGGACAAGTACAGTAGGTGTGCCGGCGAAAGAGGCCGAGCCACTCCCGGCTTTCCATCCCGGCCGGTCTACACGCGACTGAGCTTTGTGCGCTAACTATCTCCTAACAATCGCACAAAAAAAAACAACAAGACCACAACACAAACGCATACCGTGCTGCTTGGTTAAGTGTCAAGTGACATTGAAAGCGTCTTATCAAGAAACGGGACTTGCACAATCCAAGCTGCAACAGGCCTTGGGTGGTCATTTGGCTGCCTTATAGTGGGATTTTTATTTTTTTTATACACATCACTTGCCCATAAAAAATATATATTTCAAAATAGTCCAACATTCTGCCTTTATCTCATATCTTTATTGTTGTGCTAAGGGACCAAAAAAGACGAAGCTATTTTTTTTTTTTTAATTAATCAGCCAATTAATCTGGTACTGGAATTTTATTCTACCAAATATTGGAATTGCCTAAAAAAAAATATATATATATATAAATAAATAATAATAATAAATAAAAAAGGAATTGCCTAAAAAATTATAATTTAATAACGGTTAGGCCCTAATAATTATACCACATTTCCTCTACGCTATACTGGTGTGTGACATCCCCCTAAATAATGGTAGCACACCAGGCAACAGTAATTATGTTCGCTAAACCAAATATTGAATTTGTAAGACATCATTTATCGCAGAGGATCAAGAATATACGCCCGTGAGATTAACGTATGGTCTGACTACTCTGCTTGTGTTCAAATATCTGTCGCGTAAAGCGATAGAACGCCGCAACATCAATTCTTTTGCCAGCCAGTTAATGACCAATTTAAATTTTATGTTAGCATTAAGCTAGCTGACCTGTCCTACGTCAAGTGTTTGTTTAATATCTAGTTTGACAGTAAACGTTCACTGAATAAATGTTATTTTACGATAAACTCAAGTCAATTGCAAGTTAAGGTACTACTGCAATAATTTACATGATTCACATTTACGCGCTCAACAGCCCGCCCAAAAAATTCAAATCTGGAGCCAAGCCTCACTATATAATTAAGCACAAGCGTCATCGCCGTCGACTGTAATTTGAATGTACACAGTGACAGTCCCTGCAGACTGTCTTCAGATACACATGGCTTGAATTTCGAACTCACGTTGCCAAATTGCTTTTACAAACTCTTGCTCACATTCTAGTATTTGTTTTTACAGGTGTTTTCCAACCCCACAGGACTGCATTCTCACAGTGTTTGGAGAAGGATTACCCAGGGACTGTGGGAAGAGATACAGACATCACTCGGCAACATCTTTCTCAACCGGGTGGTCTCGCAAAGACCTATTAAGGGTGGACAAAAAAAATCAAGACATCGCTCTAAAAGTGCAAATTCAGTGAGGCGCATTACACGGGACATTACGGTAAAAATGCTTTTGTTATTGTGCGAACTACCGTAACGCGCAGCGAATGTTGATTAAGGAAGGAAACTAATGCAACATGTTGAGTCAGTGCATCACAAGAGTTTCGACACAAATATTCCACTTTAAGAAGAAAAGACAAACAAATCAAACAACATAATATGCGTAGTTACTCAGTCTTATGAAGGGCAGTAAGACAAAACAATTGATAAAGTAACATACCTGCAATGAAGGTCGTTGCGCTTGTATATTTGGGAGCTGTCAGACACAACACATTGGTTGACACATTATTCTGAGAAAAAATAACTTTAAAAACGCAAACTAGTAGCAAAAAAAAGTGAACGTTGACCAGAGAGGTGCTGTTTGAAAGGCGGTCAGTTGTAGTTTGGCCACCACGCGACTGACTGTGAGAAACAATACAAGAAAAATGCTTGCCTTTCTTCAATGAAATACAAAAGCCACACTCGAGCCTCCGGTGATGTGTCAGCCACCGGAGGGGCGGAACGACCTTGTTGCCCGGTGCGGTGACGTCGTAGACAGGAAAGAAGCCACAGTCAGGCGGCGAGAAGCGTCCGACTGTCTGTCGGCAATTTTGCACTCATCTCCAACTTAAATCGCCTTCTCGCTTCTGATTGGCTCACGCAGCTGGGGGCCGGTGTTGCGTTCAGGTACGCCCTGTAAAATTGTACATTACATTGAAGTAGATTTCGGCATGATTGATCATTTTTGATTTACAAGACGAAAACTAAATGTTGGTTAGAAAATGTTGGTAAAACGATAAAACGTGCACACAAAGCACAACAATACAAGATTGTATTTATATTGTAGCGATGCTGAAGAAACATACTGCTGCTTGTAAATAGTTGTGTACACTTTAATTACAGTGTTCCTTCACTTTGAGCTGGTGATACTGTAGAGGTTGACTTGAAATTTTTATTTTATTATTTATTTAGGATGCTTTATTTGGATATAGAGGACTTTATCTAATTGTTTTGTTAAGGGGGAAATTTTACATTCCAAAAATAATAGTGGTATTGATACTTGCAGCTAACCAACAATATTAGCTACAACTACAACAATCATTATAAACCCCGTCAGAATTATTATCTTTGCTAAGATATTTTCATTCACATGTAATGTAATTGAGCCGGATACCGTAATCGTCTGAGGCATTTTTCAGACATACTTGACATTTGTCGGTCTGCTGTTCTAAACAAACAACACACAAAACATGCAAAACAGGTCATGTGGCTAATGCGGCTCAGGCTGCCTGTGGGAGAAAAACAAAACAACCCGAGTTAAATGTGAGCTCACAGCGACCACTGCTGTTTTGTTTGAGGAGGTGCATGCATACTTCATCAAGCAAGGTAAAGTAATCGAAAAAAAAAAAGTCTTATGGAACTGTTCTATAAAGTCCCCAAAACGTGTCCGATTTATTTAAAATAAATAAATAAAAGTTTCTAGGAAAGGTTATAAAAAGTCTCAAAAACTTACATAACTAAAAAAGTATTGATGAACTGTTATAGGGTCCCCAAAAATGTACTGATTCATAAAAACAAAAAAATGAATAAAATTCTTGAGGAACCGTTCCAAAAACTCAGTCTTAAGGAACTCTTATATAAAGTCCCAAAAATGTGTTTAATTCATTTAAAAAATAAATAAAATACTATATTTAAAAAACAACAACAAACAAGTCATAAACGGTCATAAGTACCAAAAAGATCTGATTAAAAAAAAAAAAAAAACACACACTTGTAATTTCCAAACGGGGAGCCATTTTGTGTTTGCCTTCTATTGCATCTCCAGCAACAACTTTATACTTGATTGGATTTTGCGTGACATCGTTTCTTGGCCACATGCCCCCCCCCCCCATTCCTGAAATGAGCGCACCATCTTTCAGCCCGTATGAATTGCAAGAATGATTAATGATCGTGTCCTCGTATCAAATAATGTATGCATTGCTTTGCTGTAATATTGAGTGACGCGTCATCAGAGATGATTTGAATTGAACTGAAGCACACAAATAGACAAACACACACAAATACAGCTTGTGTTTATTACAACAAAAGTAATCTTTTCCTGTCGCGGTAATGCTGAGCCCAACAAATAAATAGCCTTACGTTGACAAATCTTTCCACTACTAAAATGTTATCTTTATTTGCTTTATTGATCCAGTTGTGTTTGTAGACACAGGAAGATTACACGAGCACTCACGTTCGTGTTTTCCCTGCATTACAATGCTCACTCATGATCCTCCATTTTGGTAGTTTAGTTGGGTAACACGATGCCCACCTGAAAAAAAAAAAGTCTCTCATGAGCGGTTTTACATTTTAAGTGGAAATGCTCAATCCTATATGATAGAATAAAAGGCTATAGGACAAAATAAGAGCAACGACATCAAAGATCCAAACCCAGTCAGGACATTTCCTTCTGGTCTACCTTGTCTGCACTCATCCTGGGACATCTCCAGTTGTACAAATAGTAATGAAGCCTCTTGCCGCTGAAGCCGAACTTGAGCTTCTCCAGGAAACTTTTGTTATCCATCACATCGGCGGCAATGACGACGTCAAATCCTTTCTGCCATGAAAAGTGTCAATCAAAGTGATCCCCCCCCCCCCTCCCCCACCGCCGAAACAACTTTGGGACTAAAGCGACCCCACTCACAGATTTGGCCAGAACCAGCGTGTCCTCCACCAGCTGGACGAGGTCGCCGGCGGCGGCAGACACCGCGCAGAAGAGGTGAGCTGCTGTCATGCTGCTGTGAAGTCGGTGGTTGTGCACGTTGGAGGAGATTTGATAGAAGCTCACCACATCTGTCAGCACGCCATCATCAGCCTGTGGGCGCGTTAAATAAAAAAAAATAATAATCATAATTAATCGCATGACTTCAATAGTTGACTCACGATTAATCACAAATTTTATATATGTTCTAAATTACAATCAAATATTTTTACTAAGTTTTCATACTCGTGTTAGCAAAAAAGTAGTGCTGTCAAAGTTAAAGCATTAACTAATTAATTAATCACCAAAAAATAATTGCAGATTAATCACACTATTAATTTAAAAACTACACGCATTAAAGTAAAGAATTTAATAAATGTTTGCGTTTGACATTCAGAATATTTGTTCATGTCAAACTATTGGGGTCACTCCCCCCCCATTTTAAATTATGCAAGTAATTAATTGATTTAAAAAAGACTAGGTATAATTATTAGGGCCTAACCGTTATTATTATTATTATTTTTTTTAAGGCAATTCCAATATTTGGTAGAATAAAATTCCAGTACCAGATTAATCAGCTGATTAATTTTTTGAAAAATAAAAAAAAATATCTTCTTTTTTTTTGGTCCTTTAGCACAATAATAAATAAATAAACATTAAGTAATACAGTAGTGAAATTCTGCACATTTTTAAAATTGTAAAATACAGTTTGACCCCAGTTTCCACAAATATATGCAATATTATTAAATTTATTGCTGCAAAATTTTGCTGTGTTGCAACTGAAATCCCCCCAATATCGTTTTTTTTCTAGTAAAAGGCAGTCAATTAATTATTATTAAAAAAATATATAGTGGCGTTAAACAAACTAACTCAAAATGACCGCACTAATTTTGACACCCCTATACATTCCTTTTCAATCTCGATGTTTACAGACCTCTACCACATAGGTGTCAATCACATTCTCCCTGGGCAAGAGCCAGTGCGCAACTTCCTCCAGGGACCAGCTGGCCTTGAGGTGGAACTTGCTCAGGTTTGCTTGGAGAAGCTTATGCGCCCTCCCAGTGTCGTTTTTAGTCATGGGGCGCAAACCTGCCGTCTTCGTGCTCTTGAGGACGTCAAACAGGACGGGGGAATTAAAAAAAAAAAAAAAAACATTTCACACAACTTTAAAGGTGCTTAAAATGGTCTGCCTCTGGGTGGCAGCATGCACCGACTTCAGGGAGGCGGTAGAACTTGAGAGCTCTCTGCAGGGGCATGTCTCTTCGGATCCCGGGATATTGGAGGTCCGTCAGCTTGCGGAGGTTCAGAGGTCGGTGGCACAATCTAAAATGAAAATCCGGATGCAAAAGCTCCAGTGGTTGGAGTTACGATGCAATGCAACGGCCAATTTGACATTCTTCACTCTGATTCACTTGACAGCTAAAACCAATCGGTCAAGTACTGTCATTATATGACTGTTTTCATTTATTAGAATTATTTAGAAAAACTGCTATACCACATTTTTCTGTTAAAGACAAAAAAAATAATCTAACTCACTTCATCTGCAAGGAACTTCATTTGCAGATAAATTTCCATTCAGAATCAAAACAAGCAATCTGTAGTAAGTTGACATTTTTTAAATCAGTTCCAATTCAATTCATGGTGCCGCATCTTCTGGTGTGCCCACCGGGTGGCGGTATAATACAGTAATTGAGACACAAACGGGGAAGAAGAATAATAATAATTAGACTGTAATAACTGTAATAGAAGTCCTTCTTTGCAGAGGATAAAGAATAAATACCTCGGTATTAATCCAGATTTCCAAAATCATTTCGAATCAAATGTGCCCGTTTCGATTTACAATTCACTTTTGATTGATTTTTGATTCAGTATCAATTTGTATGTTATATATATATATTTACATTTTTTATATATTAAATTTTTATTTAATTTAAATAATTATAATTAATAAATAATTATAATTAATAATTAAAAAATAATAATAATTATAAGTAAATATAATATCATCAATCATAAATGTAAGAAAACACTTTTAAATTACTGTGAACAATAAAAAAATAAAATAAAAAACAGCAAGATAAAAAAAAAACATTCTTAATATATATATATATATACGTTTTCATGTGAATTTTCTGTTAGCATTAAGATAGCATAAGGTCAGCTGGATCAACTGCTGTGACGAGTTTTTGGTTCCCCTCCCCCCTTTGGTCAAAATCATGATGTCTCACAGCGAGTTCCTCCCAAATCAAACCCGGCAACTTCAAGCTGAGCAGCTGGCGGAGGCCCACAACACCAGAGAGGCTCGTTCTAATCCTAAACCAGTTTTCCTTTAAATCTAAAGACGAATCAATCATCGCTCTCGGGTACCTGCAGGAGCTGAGCGGCGTTGGCAGCACCACGGAAGCCGCGTACAGCGCCTGTCCGACGCCCCGCTGCCGCACCCGTCTGGCCAGCTCGCGGATCAGAACCGGGGCCATCCGCTTGAGGCGCAGCTTCTTATGCACGCACAGAAATTTGATCTGCGCCATCCGCTTCTCCCTGCAGAACAACATTTTCAACTTTTATGGACACCGCTGACAAACTGGAAGCGTTTTATTGCCGCCACTAAAGTTCTCACTGCTAACACTGTAAATCTGAAACGCGCTATATTTCCTCAAAAAGTTGCAGCAGTCAAGTTTATTCACTCCACCGTATTTTGTGTATTTGTGTACCATATGTCCTAAAAAATTATTATTTTTTTTTTTGCATGAGTGCTAGAGTAGCGGTTCTCAAACTTTTGTAATGGAAAGTAAGCAAAACAGCTCACTGCATTTGATCAGACAATTAAAGGTCATTCTTGAAAGCAACATTCTCCACAACCGCCAAATGCTTTGCCACTTCAGTAGCCACACATACCGTTGGCAATGGATTGATCAATATTACATTCAAAATTGTATCATATATATATATATAAAAAAATCATAATTATCTCCATAGCCTGTATTATAAATCCTAAAAAATAATAATAAAAAAAAACAATAAAAAAACTATAACAATATAACAAACAAAAATTATATAATAATAAACAAATAGATAAATAAATAAAACATATATATATATATATATATATATATATATATACATACATACTTCAATAGTTAACTCACAATTAATTCCCAATTTTATATCTGTTCTAAATGTACAATAACTTTTCCCCCAAAGTTTTCATATTCTTGTTAACATATAAGTGGGGGAAAAAAGTAAAATTATTAGAAATATGGCTGCCTCTTTTAGTCATTGATATAGTAATAATTCATAAAATTGAGTTAAAATTAAAAAGGTGCACCGTACTGTAAAAAAATTGCGTGATATTGATTTGGGTTGAGTTCATTTTTCTGCCACTAGATGGCATAATTGCATTTGTAAGACGGTGACAGCTCGGTGCGTTTTTCTTTTCATATTAAGAGCGAGTTACTTGTGAAAATTCTGCACATTTTTAAAATGGTAAAATACAACTTGAACCTTAGTCTCCACAAATATATTATGTATTATTATTAAATGTATTACCGCAAAAATTTTGACACGGGGGCGGTCATTAACTCTTTGACTGCCAGACGTTTTCAGAAAAGGGATGCCGTCAGTGCCAGCCGATTTAAGCATTTTGACTGATCTTTCAAGGTCCACAGAAAATGTTGTGTTTGGACTATGGAAACACACATACTACCAAATGAAAGATTGGACTCTCATCTTTCATCAAAAAAAAAAGTTTGTTTCTACCTTATTCTGTTTTTCAGTAATCAACAATAGAAAATGGTTAGTTTCACCCAAATGCTCTGTTTTGAAACAAAAAACGGAGAAATCAAGCTTTTTGTGAAACGATATTATTTCATGCACTCTAGTGAATTTGAGACCTTTTTTTTCCCATGAATGATGCCACAAACACCTAAACAGTGTTTTCCGGCGTTAGCATCGCTAACCGGTGAGGCTTTATGACGTGACCATAGCCGCCGCGTCAACGCGTCCAACTTCGGCGTCAACCTCGGAGTCACCATCATCATCATCATCGTCGTCATCAATGTGCTCTTTAGCATTGGTCGATGCTTTTCGTCTTTGAAAAAAATGCTCAAGCGTGAGCTGCTTGCAACCGGTCGCCATTATGGCTTCCTCAGCCATTGCCCCCTCAACACTCTAAGCTCCGCCTCACGTCTTCTACTGACGCCTACCCAATCTTGTCCAAAGAGAGTCATCGCTGCCATCTAGGGGCCAAAAATAGGCATTATACTAACTAGATCTGCTTGATACTTTCAGCACAGCTGGCCAAGGCTTTCCTCCACCCATTTCCCAAAAAAAAAACGTGAACGTGGTGAACGTATTTTAACGTCTTTGGCGCTCCTCCGTAGGTTTTTACTAAACGCCATTTAACGTTTTTTGGCAGTAAAAGAGTTAATCACGGTTTAAAAAAAAAATTGTGACGTTGAAGGAACTTTAAATTAACGCATTAATTTTGACACCCCTGATAGCAAATAAATAAAAGAGTGGCGAGAGCCACTACATCGTGATAACTTACATTGATGTTTCTGCATTTGGCAATTTATTATTATATTATATTATATTATTAGTATGGGATTTTTTTTAATGGGCTTTAGGTGAACTGATGAATACACACACGCTCGCACGCAAGCACGCACACACACACGCACATACACAAAAAAAAAATATATATATATATGTGTATATGTATATATATATGTATATATATTTAAAAAAAAAAAAACATTTATTAATTTTTTTTAATTTATTTGTTTTTTTTTAAAAAAAAAAAAAAGGAGAGCAATGATGATGTCAAATCGAATGAACAATACTGAGCTCTCCTGGGAAAAAAAAAAAAAAAAGCAAATAAATAAAAATATAATGCATAAATAAAAATCTAAATGAAAAATGGTTGCATCCTAGGCTAAGCTGAGGCAAAGTGTGGCAACTGAACCTCCTGTCACCCCAGGAGTGCCACTGATTGAATCTCTGAGGGGCCGTATATGACCCACAGGCCTTAGCTTCGCCGCCACCGCTAACTTCCAACACACTGTACATAACTATGCGCTACTTACGTGTCATATATTTGCACATCTGCGGGGACGGCGGCGATGAAGCCCACCAGTTTCTTATTGGAATCCACTCTGACGCCGCAGTGCCACTGCTCCAGCCAATTTGGGGGCTGCAAGACCCTGAAAAGGGGAAAAAAAAAAAAGACGGCGGCGTGCAATATGAATGAGAAGAAACGTTCGGGGAGCTTGAACAGCTCCCGGCGTTTGAGGTGGAATGAATTCACCCCTCTTGCCTCGAACCTCGGGGCGCAGGAGCGCGCAACTTCCAGGAATGTTAATTATCCATTTCAAAGTAAGTGATATTATGTTTGGATGTAAGTGCTCCCCCGAAGGTATCGATAGCATTTATGTAGATTACAGAAGGCGGCCCGCGAGGAGATTAGAGCGGCGGCGGGCTTGTTACTGATACGGCGGCTTGGCAGAGGTTGAGTGGAGACGCTCGGCTCATGACGAGACGGAATGAAATATGCAGCGGGTGGAACGGCGGCCGCGGCCGCTGCTGCTGGACGCTGTGAATGTCAAGCTTGATGGACGTTACGCAAGTGAAATGGCGGCAAAAAAAAAAAGGAACAGCGGGCTTTCGGTCTCACCATTGTAGATACTCGGCCGAGAAGTCGTACGTGACGGTGTTGTCGTCGTCGTCGTCTTCCGTGTAGTTTTCATTGAGCAGCGTGCAAAGCTCTTGCATCTGAAAAAAAAGAAAAAAAGAAAGATGCAGTGAGATTCCAGGAAGCAATTTTTGGAGCTTGCAGTGGAACCAAAGTCCACTTTCAGGGAAACTTTTCCCACTTTGCCACTGTGAATAAGACATCATGACCAGACGGATTGCATACCAGCTCAGGTCTGCTCAGGTCCAAAGTGTCCCACGAGAAGCCTTGAGGCAGCGAGTAAGGCTCCTCTCGGGCACTGGCTTCTTCGCCCTCCGTTATTTGCCCGTGGCTGATGACGACTTCACCTGTTTCCAAAAAAACAAATAGGATGAGCAATTCATCTAATACGTACGACTATGGATGCTTGACACCACTTTTTTTTTTCAGTCCCATCACAGTTCGAGTAGTTAACTCTGGAGTAGTCACCGATACAACTTGTACTTTTGATATGAAAATTCACATCACCCTAAAAACCAATAACAGATCATTTTTAAAGGAAGAAATATATATATATCCAAATGTAGCATTCTTCCCCTTAAAATTGCATGAAATTAATTGGAATATCCATATCGGCCATCACGAGTCCTGTTACGTTGAAATTAGGCTACCAATACGATACCTGGTATAAATAAGTACTCGCCCATCCCTAGTTTAGATACATAACCAAATATGAACACTGATGATTTTATCGGACAAAATTTCACAATGAAACAAAAAATGCTTAGGGATGGGTGAGCCGATACCAGTATCAGGAACTCTCGTGGACGTTCAGGAACTAGAAAATAGAAGAAGAAAAAAATTGCCATTAACTCAAAGGAAAGTTCAGAGGCTAAAAACTATCGGTCTATCTATCGGTTTCCGTTTTGCATCAAGTAGCACTAGAGTATAGCCAAGTTTCATCATCATTCACAAATCTGTTTAAAACTGTTGGGAAAATATTTTTTTGCAACATGGCCCTGGTTGATCTCTCATACTCTGCTGCCCCCTGCTGGCCGTTTTTGTAATAACTACCACCGTTCTCTTCAGGTCAGAGGCTGCATCAAAGTGTTCTATGCTCTAGCATTTAAAAAAATAAATAAAACGTATAAATACGTCTTTGGGATATATATGTCATTATTGTTTTTTTGAGGGTGGGGGTTATGAATGAAAAGTGCTAGTGGTATTGGTACTTGATAACAGTATCGGTGACTACTCAAAGGGTGAGTAATTGAAGCGGTAGCGATGTGAAGAAAAAAAAACTGGTCCTAAACATCCACATTCCCTTTCAAATTGACAGCGTGGAAAATGCACAAATTGATTATGATTGAGTTACTGTAGTTTGGCCTGCAAAATTGGTCAATGGTTGTGTAACAGATCAAAAGCAGATTTTTGCAAAAGTCTGCTTTCATGGAAGATCTGCGAATATTTACTGACGAGAGGCTAAAATTCCAAGGATTTGGACACATTTAAATTAAACAAGGTCATTGAACAAGTTAATCGATGACCAAAATAATTGTCAATTAATTTGATCGTTGTTCGATGAATTATTGCGCCTCCAACAAATGCAGGCTTGCTCTTGTTTTTTTTTTTTGTTTTTTTTACCAAGTTTGGGAACGGGCTGCGTGTTCCAGAACTTGTAGGAGCGCCGCATGGCCTGCTGCAGCGTCCTCGGCATCGTTTGTCCAAAAGAGAAAAGATGGAGGGCCCGCTGGATCTCCTGCTGCTTGCTTTCGGGTAAACAATCCAGCTGAGATGCAGGACAGGCAAATAAATCCCTTGCAGGACAATCGACGCAAAGCCCACGTGCGAAGAAACGGACCTTTTCAAAAACATCTCGGGGTCTCTCCGCTCTCCATTTATCTGCCTTCTTCTGCTTCTTTTCGCTTTTCTTTGGACCGCCGCCATCACCTTCCGCTACATTATCACCACTATGCAACACACAAAAAAACCCATTATATCCACAATTCTTTTCTACTCGCACGAGACTAGTAAGCATCCTTACCCCAAATTCAAATCAGTCATTTTGAAGCTCCCGCAGCTGAATAAGCCTGAGCTGTTTTCCGACATGACTCTTATCACAACCAGCACGCGACGGGCGGAGTAACCGTTGTGGTCTTAAGTCACCCAACCCAACTCGCACCCGGCGCGCAGATAGATAAGCGAGTCCGAGACCGACCGCTCGGGTGTACCTTCTCACGCTCGTCATATGTCAGAATAAAGCTTACGGCGGTTTGATCCGCTGAAGCTTAATTGCCTGCCCGACTCCCACATTCGCTCTTAGTGCATCGTGAGACCAAATGAGTCTGCAGTTTGCTCTTTTCCCTTCATGGTTGCTAATTATCACAGGTGGCAAAAGTACTCACCCTCGCTACCAAAGTAGAAGCACAGGCTTATATCAATTTTTTAAAAAAAATAATCAGACTTGAAAATCTGAATTTGAATTTTTACGCTGTAGAGTGCCTCATTGTTGCGGCATGGAAAGCCCCTACGCAGATATGCATTGGATAATAAAGACGCTAGATGAGGTAGCATCCATTTTTCCAGGTCATAAAAGTGCTATTTGATTAACCGTTGAGAGTTGAGTGTGGGCGTGGCTTCAGCACATTAAGCCGACGCCCACAAAGAAGACGGCTCGATTTTTCACCGATTTGAAGTCTCACACTGAACACTCGCGCTATGTCGAAAATTTAGAAGGCGTCTAGTGAGGACGCTTCCCGCCAAGGTTGTTATAGTTGACAAAAGCTAACAACATAAAAATAAAATGAGAAAAAATATATATTAACGAAATATAATAAAAATGAGAATGTTTTTGTTTTGTCTGTCAATTGGTATTATAAATTAACTCATTAACTCATTCCCAGCCTTTTCCGCTGAAGCAACCCCCTTCGCTCCCGGCTGTTTTACTGGATTTTGGACTGATTTTGCAAGGCCCACAGAATATTGTGTTCTATTGCTATAAAAACATGGAACTTACCAAAACAAAGATTAGTCTCTTCTTTGAATCGGGGAAAAAAAAACTATATTTCTATCGGTTTCTGTTTTGCAGCTAAGTTTCATTATTATTCATAAATCTTTCTTTGCTGCATCAAAGCATTCTGTATACTCTAGCATAAAAAAAACACAAAAATGTATAATTACATGGCAATATTTAAAATAGAACGTTTTTATACGTTTTTGGGAGCACATGAGTTAACTTCTGGTGTTCATTTCAAACGCATTTATTTTGGTATTGGTTTACGTCTGTACCAAAGAGGGAAGTGTCAAACAAAAACTAATATTAAAACTAATAACTAAACAAAAATGAAGCAAAATAAATGAAAATGGCTCTAAAATCTTATTGTACAAAAACAAAAATCCCAAATTCTAATCTAGCTCCTATCCTTGCTACTCTATTCTGTACATCATCTTGCTTTCCTTGCACCCCAAGGGAGATTTTCTGGTCCCTCCCCGTGGAGTCTGCTACACCCTCCTGGTACCCGTTTGGGGAGGACGCTGCGGAGTCCAGGTTGCTTTGCATCTGAATGTGCTCGAAATGCCGCAGCTGCCTTTGATGAGAGTGTTGCTAATTGAAATGTACATAAAAGACACACGCAAGCTGTGCTTTTTCACCTTTAAAAACGCATCAGCCCGCAGTTATTTTTGTCTCTCTGCACTTTCTGTTGTATGACGCACCAACTCAGGTCACGGAGCAAATTCATTTGGTTTGTCGTTAGTTTGTAAGCTTATATCGCATCATCCTTTCATTGATTCATTTTTCTCAACTTGGTAGTAAAATTCTTGACCGCGCGACCTGATGATCTCTCGCGGCACATGAAGTGGTTGAAAGCGAAGGTTAAACGGAGATCAGCGTTGTGAAGCCGTCGTTTTACTCATTCACTCCCAGCCATTTTCGCTGAAGCAACCCCCTTCGCTCCGGGCTGTTTTGCTGGATTCTGACTGATTTTGAAAAAGGCCCGCAGAACATTGTGTTCTATTGTTTGAAAATATGGAACCTAGCGAAAGAAAGATTAGAGTCTCTTCCTTCATCAGGAAACAAAAATAATATTTTTTATCTGTTTCCGTTTTGCAGCAATTAGCATTAGAATATAGCTAAGTTTCATCATTATTCACAAATCTGTTTAAAACACAGTGTGGATGGTTGGATGTCTCTGTGTGCCCTGCAATTGACTGGCAACCAGTTCAGGGTGTACCCCGCCTACTGCCCGAAGCCAGCTGGGATAGGCTCCAGCAACCCCCGCGACCCTTGTGAGGACAAGCGGTAAAGAAAATGGATGGATGGATGGATGTTTAAAACACTGTCAAAAAGAGAGTTTTTTGCAACATGCTGGTTGATCTCTTATACTCTGCTGCCACCTGCTGGCCGTTTTTGTAATAACTACCATTGCGCTTCAACCATTCTCTTCAGAGGTTGCATCAAAGTCTTCAAAATAAATAAATAAATAAATAACTTTGATTTATTTATAAAATACGTTTTTGGGAGCAAATGAGTTCATCTCCATTTTGGCCACCATTTCCCTCCCATGTCCTTGAGAGAGCAGCTTGAAGAATCTCACTCGCCGTAAACACGAGACGGGCTGCCAATAATCACCCGCCACCGGCTGGAACAGTAACGCCGAGACCTCCGTCGCAACAAGGAGAGAGCGCCAGCTGTGTTTTTTTTTTTTTTTTGCACGACGGAGCTCAAGGTGAATGCAAATGCCTTTTGTGTCTCCTGGCTTGCGGAAATTGCATCCATCTCTGCCATCAAGTGATTTAGGGAGGATTTCTCAATCAGGATGATACTGAGTCATGCATTGTTGTTTGGCAGCATCATGCACGCTCGCCCAATGAAATGTTGATTAGGGCCCAGTCAGACAGGCGTGCGCTAATTGTCATGGCAGGAAGACACTGATGCTGCTTGGCTAATTGTCACAAGCCTAAAAAAAAAAAAAAAACAAGCAGGGTGCCAATCACTTCTGAGAACAAGTCTTACAAATTAGCTTAAAATGTATTTTTTTTTTTTTTATACGGGCCATTCGAGATTTGTTACAATGGTATATATTATAATTTTAGCACATTTGCTTCAGTATCTTTTGAGAACGGAATTGAAAAAGATAAACTACTTATATACGCTGACCTAAGACAATAAACATCTCAGGGAGGTTTAGTATCGACGTCTCGTCAACCTTTTTTGACAGAGTCCCGCCCCTCACGTCCGGCCCCACCCCCTTTACCCAAACATGGACGCCCTATGACCTCATACTTCCGGTGGCTGAGAGAGAACATGTCACAACATGCCCTATTTAGACCCCGCCCCCTATGTCCAAATATGGACTTCCTATGACATCACACTTGTATGTTCAGATGATGTCATACTTCCGGTGGCTGAATACATGTCCCGCCCATGTCCCCGCCCCTTCACCTAAATATGGACCCTCCTATGACATCGCACTTCCCGTGATCCAGAACAAGTCATGTTTGAACGAGTCGTAACTTGTTTGAACAAGTTGGGGCGTGTGGGTCTTAATTATTGCCTTTGACATATCTGGAGTGACAAAAGGAAGATTTTATGAACCTTATTCCTATGTTTGCGTCCATCTACGCCTACAAGTGACCAAAACTCTGAATGAAGGGAGCAATTTTCTTCCTGACAAATCTCTCCTTTGCAACCATGGCGACTAATCTACCAATATTTATGCGCCCGGGCCGTGCTCCGTTCAGCAACTCTATGAACTCCCTTGCTCAATTGTATTCCAATCTTTGTCTGGATTTTGTCCAAGGTGTTTTCTGCATTCTAAAATTCGTCAGTCGCTTCCATTCTTCGCCGAGCCAAACTCATTTTGTACTTAAAGACAACCTCCATGTAGTGATTTTGGCTGCCTGTCACATTTGCCTCCAAACCCTCCACACGCTTATTGGTTGTTGGTTCAAATGACAGCCTTCCTCGGATTTTCTGTGATGCATCATTTGACAGCTTCTTTTTTTTTTTTTTTAAATGTTTGTTAAATAAGACATCAGTTGCAGAAATCAAACCTGCCAACGGAATCTTCACATCTCTTTTACGCTGTCGTTTAGTGCAATCTTGATTTCTATCCTCCTCCTCATGTCTTTGGTCTTTGCAAAAAACGTTTTTTTTGTTTTTTTTTAACAGCAAGCTTGTTCCTAAAACGGGTTTCAAAAATACATTTGGTGACGTTAATATCTCCTGAATAATTCAGCGACCCATTTATATCAGTTAGTCGCCTAACTTTAGCGGAAATATTTCATGGAAAGCGGCAGAGAAGAAAAAGTAAAGGCGAGGTAGAAAAGAGTTACTCAGTGTGTAAATTTGCGTGTTTGCTTTGTGGAGCAACTCCAAATCTACAGAAATCAATCGGTCATTAAGTTCAAAACAACACAACTACTGGATATTCAGATCCCACCAATGTCACTGACGGGGATTAATATTCAGATTTTTTCAAGCGTTGCTAACAAAAACATTTGGGTTAACAAAATAAAAGAATGAAAAAAACAAATAAAAAAATCAATAATACAATTTAAACTAAAACCAAGCATTTTCAAATCTAATAAACTAGTTCTGAGCTAATTAAAACAAAGTAAATTAAAAAACAAAAAAATAAAAACCCAAAACAAAAGAAAAAGTGACTATAATATTGAAAATCCTCAAAAAACTAAAACTAATAGAAACTAAACTAAAACAAAGCATTTTTGAAAAAACTAAAACTAATAAAAAAAAAATAACTGTCACTATCCAGAACCCACAAATACGACAACAGGTATCAGTTGACTCGAGTCACAGCGGTGCAAAATATACCATGGCACGGAGTAGAGGTGCAAAGACTAATTGATTAAAGCAACACTAAACACGATTTGAACCTTCAATTCATATTTTCCTAATTCTGCTGGTGAAACATTGATTTAAACATTTGTGAAGTCCTGCAAGAAAGCGTACCGATTTTCTTTCAATCTTTGAATGTCGAAAATCAAAATAAAACATTTGCTTTTACTTTGGAAAACAGCATTTTTGCTCATTTTCTGACATCACGATTTGATGCTTGTGGATTTTTTTTTCCTGCGCTGTCAATTTGAAATAACGTCCCATTTTAAAATAAACATTCTTCAGCCTGTTCAGAACAACACGTCCTTGTAAGAACAGTTACCTTCATTAAAGATGTACATTTAAAGTGCATGCATTAATAGTTTAGATATTAAACATTTCTCTTGGGGACGACTTCAAACGGCTCCTTTTCTTGATTCCCCCACAAAAGCAAAAACTCTTCCCCGCAAAAACTGTCAAGTGTAACAAAAGGCAGCGAATTGGCTTGACGGCATCCGAAAGAGATGGAAATGTTTTCACAGCAAAGCGTACAAAAGATTGGGTGGATGTTTTTGCCGCAATAAAAGTTCCTCTCCGAGGCAGAGAGGGACGAGATCGAGTTCATCTGCTCCTTCTTCTTTGGCTCGCAGCTGATTCATCCCGCGCAAACATTATGAGGAGGGGGGGGGGGGGGTGAAGGACAACAACATGAGAGGGAGGGAGCGTGCAATTGGATAAGATTTACAGTGTGTGCAATGCGTGCTTTACAATAACAGACATGGCCGTCGGCGTGCTCTCAGACCTCCACAATTACATGCAACATGGTCACGGCACGCATTCGGTACGTTCTGTTGTCGGGCAAAAAACACGTTTGCGTCGTGCGCAGAATAATTGACAGTCATCCAATTTTTTTTTTTTTTTCAAATTATTGCCTATATAATGGACGGGCAACTTAGATGCTGGAGGGACCATTTTCTCATCAATGCAAATACATTTTGCAATGCATGTATGTATCAATGTAAATTTATTTTCCAGTGACAAATGCTCTCTCGCCTAAACCCACGTTTTGTACATTTTATCACAAAAATCAACTCACTCAACATATTAAAATGATTGAGGTGCCAGGTTTGTCCTGCATATGATTCCAAATCTGCAAAACAAACTGCAAACAAAACATAGGGGCTACTCGCGTTGTAGTTAGTATTGCATCTAAGACATATATGCCATCTAGTGGTGATTGGTGATATTACAACTAAAAACTACAGTCAATCCCTGCTTACTTGAAGTTCGTCAAATTCTTGGATTTTTTAAATATTTTGAATTTTTCCTTTTTTTCTTGGATTTTTTCCTTCCTCCTCTCCCCATATACAGAATGTTTATCAGTGTATAAAAAGTTTGCAAGAAAGTACAATTTTAAATTTTTTATTTTTAGATTTATATACTAACCCCCCCCCCCTCCTTTTTTTTCCAATTAATTACTCAAGAAGCCACTCACAGTGCCCACGGGGTGTCCATCCCTAGCCTATATTAACTAATTTGCTCCCAATAACATTTAAATACGTTCTATTTTAAATATTACCATGCTCCCAAAGACGTATTTATACGTTTTTAGGTTTTTGTTTTAACGTTAGAGCATATAGACGGCTATGATGCAGCCTCTCAACTGCACGAAACGGTTGAAGCAATGGTAGTAATTACAAAAAACGGTTAGCAGGTTGCAGCAGAGTATAAGAGATCAACCAGGGCCATGTTGCAACAAAGTTCATTTACCCAGTGTTTTAAACAGATTTGTGAATAATGATGAAACTTAGCTATATTCCAATGCTAATTGCTGCAAAACGGAAACATATAGAAAAATGCTTTTTTTTCCCTTCCTGATGAAAGAACAGACTCTAATCCTTCTTTTGGTAGGTTCCATGTTTTTATAGCAATAGAACAAAAATATTCTGTCGGTGTTGCAAAATCCAGCAAATCAGCCAGCACAAATGAATGACTCGATCATCACTGCCTCAAAGTGAACACCTTGTCACGTACTTTATGCTACGTATCAAGACGCTTCTCTGTAAATCCAAAATAACGCTAATTGAGAGCAGCACCTCCGGGCTGAGGACCAAACTCAACCGTTCCACCGCCTGCGCCCCAGAGCCACGCTACTTGAATGAACTTGTCTCAACCGACGAGTCGCAATCCCCCTCGCAAAAAAAAAAAAAAAGATAATGATGCAATTGCGTGTCCGAGCGCGCCTCGTGTCAGATTCACATGTAATGCGGACACGCTGGTTGATAAAACGTATAATTACATGCCAAGAACTGATGCAAGCTCATTAAAAAAAAAAAAGAAAAAAAAAAGATGGTGAGTCAGTGATGCTGAGCTGCCTTTGCAGAAAGTCATCTATGGTTTGCAAAAGGTGCAGTTTTGCTGTTAAACAAAACCCATTTAAAAAAATGCGCGACAGCAGGAAGATAGCGGAGGATGTTTTTGCAGGAAACAATGCATCACAGGCTTTTTAAGGTTTGCCAGTGAATGAAAGCTCCGTGGCCCGGCGCCCCGATCAACAATGTCATTGCAGCAGGACTCATCATATAAAGTGGCTGCAGATGGAACTACTTGTGCGGAGATTCGCCGCTGAGGAAAATAATACACTGAACAATACGACCAGCCCTTCACTGCAACATTCGCCTGACTCGGTCCTATTCAACGGGAAGACCTTTTATTGATCTACAAGTACCGGATGCATATTGTGTTTCATGTGCCTTGCTTGATGAGATATGAGAAAAACAGCTGATCAGCCTACAAGCTTTTTTTTTTTTTTTTTAATACAAACCATTTTTATTTTATTTATATACAGGGTGTCCATAAAGTCTCTTTACCATTTAAAAAAAATTATTAAAAATGCAATTGATTAGATATTTTATTCAAATTTGTTCTATTGTATTCAGTGTTTAATAAAGTTTTTTTTTTTTATCACCCTCAAGAAAAGGCGCAATGTGTCTCATGGTTTATTGAAACAAAATCGGATAGGCAGACTCAGCGAAACTACAGAACTAAGTATGGAAGAAATGTAGAAGTGTATTAAAAGAGGTAAAAAAAAAAACTTTAATAAACGCTAAATACAACAGAACAAATCTGAATAAAATATCTAATCAATTGCATTAAAAAAAAAAATTTGAAATGGTAAAGAGACTTTATGGACACTCTGTATTATTATTATTATTATTATATTTATTCTATAATAAAAAATATTATTATTGATTTTATAATTATTATTGATTTTATTTTCATACTTATTTATATATTTTTTGCTTTATCTTGCAAGCAAAACATTAAATCTGTCACCCGCAAAAAATCAATAAATAAAACAACCATGCAATTTTGCCTTCTGCTAGCTTAATGCTAACATACAATGCAAAATGTCTTACATAGGTTAACATGTATGCTTCAGCGTTCCCACAGTTAACACAAAAATAAATAAATAAAATAAATTAAAAAAAAAAAAATATATATATATATATATATATGGAAAAAAAATAAAATTATACAGCAAGTGGAGCAGCTCCATAACTTAACATAACACATTTTACCGTCTAGTTTCCCCAGAAATACTGTACAAGTTTTCGTAAAAAAAAAAAAAAAAAAATCAAATACATTTTTCTCCGTAAACGTAGAACGATCTGCAGGCGAATGGTGATGGCGGCTAAAAATGAAGCGGAACCCTGGGACTGGCTACCTTTGTGGCGGTCATCCATCCGCCTTGCTTCACGAAAACGGCGGCCATATGCTCCCGGAAAAAAAAGGGACGAAGATGAAAGGCGGGCTGGCGGGCTGGCGGGCTAACTGGCTGACAGCAAAGGCTACACTTAAAAGAACCTGCCATTAGCCCAAGTAAAAGCAACAGCGCTGACCCCTCCTGTGGTGGCAGGACTGATAAATCTATTTTGGATCATCTACCGTGGCCCGTGTGTGTGTGTGTGTGTGATGATTTAGCAGGTTTATCTGGGCTTTTAAAGAAAAAGGTGGATGGGCTCCGGGGAAATTAGGGCGTCCCATTGCCGCGTTGGGGTTCAATCACGCATCCAATCCAGGTAGAAAGCAGAAGGTAATGGCCTTGATCAGGAGAAAAAGACTAAATTAAACACTGTGTTCGCAAAAATGCTTTAGTATGCACTTCAAAGAATCATTATTTTGATCCACAAGTGAGTCAAATATTTTAGGATTTTGTTTGAGCTATAAAAGGGGGACTTTAAACCGTTAAGCCTGCTGGCAAGATCCGGATGTCGCTAACCAACATGTTGTGTCTCTGACTATAGCCAATGACCTTATAAACTTCAAAATCACAGCGAACACGTATTCAGTTTCAACAAAACAGCCACGCAAACAATACGAAGCTAGCATTAGCACTGAAGACAAGTCGACGTTAGCCACAGTTACGTTGGTAGCATAGCTTGAACAATAAAATAATTTGCTTCTCCCACTGGTCGCCGAATCAGTGGAGGTTGGTGTTTGTGGATCTAACGCTGCTTCATCTATCCTTCCTTCCTTTAGTCTTTCCTCTGGTCTCTTGAGGTCTCGCTAATCTGTTGGAATTTAGATGCATCTGGGGTTGGTGAAAGATTCTGGTTTTGTAACTGTGGGTGGAAGGTGGTGCCTGGTTGGCGTTGGATTTCAACTTTGTTTCATCTGTCTTTCCTTTGATCCTTCCGCTGGTCTCCTGACATCTTCACGGCTCTGGCGGGACTCTCAAGTAAGGGATTTATAAGAGGTTTCAGGTGAATTAAAGAGCACAAACGCGCACGCCCCAAAAATAAAAATAAATAAATAAAAAAGTTCACAGAGAACACGTATCCAGCTTGAACAAAACAGCCGCGCAAACAATACTAAGCTAGCATTAGAACGGAAGATACGATGTTAGCCACTGTTGCTACAGTCGACGTTAGCCGTTTTTTTTTTTTTTTTAGGATGTAGAACCAATTAAATATGTGATGAGAAACTTACCTAGCAAACAGAAACGTAATAAGTGTTTATTGATTCATATAGGCTATTTGTTAAATGTCAACCGTGAGAGTGTGCGCAAATTCACATTTCTATTTTAAGGATGCTGCCCGGGAGACCCAAAGGTAGCGCGTGGGTTTAACGCCCATTGATTGGACTTGCACTGAGGATGAACTCAGAAGTCTACATTTTGCCCTAATTTAAAGAAAAATGCAACCGATTGAGAGCACTTTCATCATCCCCAGACTTAAACCCTACCGAGCACGGATTTGACCTGTTATAAGAGTAAACATGCTGCACAACCCAACAATTTGCTACAAAACCTGGCCAAAGGCTAGAACATTACTTTTAAAAGTGCAATTATTGGCAATATCTTGTCTCTTTCGATATACATTTTTAATTGGACAGTAACAGAAATCTAATATGGTGTAGAAAAAAAAAAATCAATATTTAATTAGCCTGAGCCTTGAATTTAAACACTAATCAACAACACTATCACGATGCAAAAAGTGTATACGTAATTAGTTGTTGTTGACATAATTGTTCAAGACAGATGGCCCGTGCCGCTGCGGCGGCGCGCTACAACATTGATGTTATATTCACGTCAAACGTCAACACTCTCTCTTTTGCTCGCCCTCGCCCGCCGCTCAATTAAAGTCACATTTATGGACGGGAATCAGCAGTGTTTTTATCAAGCGCCGCGCTGATTAACGCCTTTTAACACGAGCATTGTAGTGCCACAATCAATATGAGGCTTTAATTATTAAGTGGGTGTGCGGAGTTGTGCATTAGCAGTCCCGGAGGTGCATAAATAATTCAAGTCATTCAGACAAGACATGCACTGTGCAAGAAAGCGAAATAGGAAGAGTAAATCCCGTGATTGGAACTCATTCAAAACGACCTGTAAGGTTATGAATCGATAAATATTATAACAGTTAGCCCCACCCCCCCCCAAAAAAAAATAATCCAATTGATCACCTTTTCTATACCACTGTATAATGAATATAAAAAATACAAATAACCGATTACCTGTTGACTGATTAGTTGATGGATCGGTGTGAGTGCTGCCACTCCAGAAGAAAAGCAAGCAAAAGGAGCTGGTGAAAGGAGTGAGTTATTATCTCAGCGCCTTCCCTCCATTTTGTGATCCGACACCGCGCGGCAACGAAGCATTTTAAAAGTCATTCCCAGAGAGAATCAAATCAGCCCTAAAAGCACAAATGGGGCAGTAAATAGCCCAATAACACACAGCGGATTCCTCTATTATGACCACCTCTGTCCCTTAAACAGGTCTGCCTGACTTAACAGCGCCCCCCCTGGGATAGTTTCGGCCAATTAATTTGCAGTAACGAGAGGTTGGCTTGCAAGGTGTCGTGCTTGGGCGAGAGTCAGACATGAAGTCATTTGAACACATGTAGACGGGTGATATATATATAAAAATAGATGGATATTCTTTATTCTCTGCATAGAGCGGCTAATATTGACGCCATTGAATTGAAAACAAATTCAAAAATTGTTTAGTATTTGCTGTATTTTTTGTATATATATATATATATATATATATATATATATATATATATAATATTTCAGCAAAGCAATTTTGGAGCCACTGTATGACCTAAGAGCTGACTTGGAGACAATCACAAGAAGGAGTCATGCATTACTAGCTGTGATTAAAAACTCCTTTCAACTTTGTATTCACTTACAAGAGCTCAACTGATTTTCATTTAAATGAAACTGAATTGCGAATTCCTTCAACTCTGTTGTGTGGGTTTATGTTAAATAATATATATATATATATATATATATATATAAAATATTCTTAACGTCCTATTACTAGAACTTTAATGGCCCAATCTCGCATTTCTTAAATATTAACAGCTTTAATGTTAATATGACAACAATAAAACGGCAACGTGCCTACCACTGTATTTAAAGATGCATTTACAGGGTCAGCAATTTGTTTTTTTTTCTATCATTCATGGACATATTGACATCAATTCTGTATGCTGAAGTCAAATGCAAAACTCAACTGTTGCTAAGTTCAAATTCCCATTGGTTTCAACAAAACACTTTATTATGTAGGTCATGACACCAGTCTTGAACTTCACAAGCACACGCACACACACGTTCCCATCATCAAACTGATTTGCATTCCGATCACACTCACTGTGAAGTGCATGTATAATTTGACTGTTAAGCAACAATGCCGGTTTCCAAAAAGGAAATTGCTGCACCATTTTATGCTGATTTTTAACCTGCGTGAAGTATTTCAGTCCATATAATATTCTTATCACACAGGCCCACAGGGGCAGCCTCTCTCCGGGTCTCCTCTTCATTCTTTACTGTCTCTCTTGGTTCACTTTTTGGAGCGGGATTAAAAGTTCATTTTGTCGAGGTGACATCTTTATAAGGAACTGCTGTGCTACATAAGAAACGACACTACAAAGAAGTGCTGTAAATATCAGAATAAATGCCAATGTAGCAGCCTTGGCGAACGTTGTGCTAATGCTAGCTCAGTCTTGCTAGCGCAGCTCTTTTTGTTCAAGCCGGACTGCGTTCACTTGGGACTGTTTGTCACAACTACGTCGCTTATTTTGTAGCTTGTCAAGGATGCAGATGAGGAGAGTTTGGAGAGGTTTAAAAATAATAATAAAAAGTGTTCATATTTCTCTTAACACCTTGAGACCAGTTATCGTTATGTGGTTCGGTGAGGTTTTTTTTCCCCTCCCTACTTTTTCAATTAAATATTAGTAAGTTCACTCAATAAAACTATAAAGGCTTTATAGCTACAGCTTTACGCAAAAAAAAGTTTAATCTGAATATAATACAAGTGTCATATAAGTGTCAAAATAATAAATATAATGTCATGCTAACAAAATAGCAGCCATGGCTAACATCTTGTTTATGGTGATGCTAGCTTAGAATTGCTAGCGCATCTCTTTTGTTGACGCCGTCTCTCTATCACAACTTGAACTTAAAAACGGCATCCTACCTTTTCCTTATGTTCTCTTACAAACATTTTTATTTTGTAGCTTGTCAAGGATGCAGATGAGGAGAGTTTGGAGAGGTTTAAAAATAATAATAAAAATTGTTCATATTTCTCTTAACACCTTGAGATCAGTTATCTTTAAGTGGTTCGGTGAGTTTTTTTTCCCCCTCCCCACTTTTTCAATTAAATATTAGTTAAGTTCACACAATAAAACTATAAAGGCTTTATAGCTACAGCTTTACGCAAAAAAAAAAGTTTAATCTGAATATTTTAACTGTCAAAATAATAAATATAATGTCATGCTAACAAAATAGCAGCCATGGCTAACATCTTGTTTATAGTGATGCTAGCTTAGAATTGCTAGCGCATCTCTTTTGTTGACGCCGTCTCTCTATCACAACTTGAACTTAAAAACGGCATCCTACATTTTCCTTATGTTCTCTTACAAACATTTTTATTTTGTATCTTGCCAGGGATGCAGAGGAGAGTTTGGAGGACTGCCATCAAATTATTTTTAAACAATTTTGAAAATTGCTCCTATTTCTCTGGACACCTTGAGATCAATTATCCGTAAGTGGTTCAGTGAAGGTCGAGAAAGTCTCAACAGGCTTGTTTTTCCTCACCCCCCCCCCAACTACCCGCTGCTCACACATTTAATCCCGCCTCTTAAACGGCATTCTTAATCCTCCTTTAAAAACACGAGAGGGGGGGAAACGCTTGAGAAATGTTGAATTAAAATGTGAGAACACGTCCAGTGGAGATGATTTAGCGCCTACTTTCAACGCAAAGTAGGCTTGAGGTCAATTAAAGTGAGACTTTGGAAAAAACGGGAGTTTTCACTTCTAATCGCCGCGCAGGTGTCTTTTCGCAAAATGATTTATTGTTTTAGCGTTATTCACCACCGAGGCGGCGATTTTCCTCATGCGACTGCTCCCGATGATATATCCGAGTCAGGAAGCGGTTTCGTGCGCTGCTATCGTCACGTTGAAGTGAGTGTGTATGTTTTAATGCAGTGGTCGGAGCTCGGTTCATCACGTGACTGTTTAAAATGCGGCAGCAGACCCGTGTGGTACGGATCAGGGAATGTGTCACTTTTATAGCGCCGCTCTTGTCTCGACATTACACGGCTCACTTTAAATGGATTCCATATAACCGGAGCCGAGTTTAAAGGGCACCAACTTTAGCGATAAATAATAAGTCTGAAGTTTTTTGAAGTGTTTGTTGATTTTCCAGCACAGTTTTTTTTTTTTTTATGTCAGTCACACACGGCACAAGTCAAAGTAGGAAAAACAGGATTTTTTTTTCATTGTATCAATCTCTCTCTCTCTCTCTCTCTCTCTCTCTCTCTCTCTCTCTCTCTCTCTCTCTCTCTCTCTCTCTCTCTCTCTCTCTCTCTCTCTCTCTCTCTCTCTCTCTCTCTCTCTCTCTCTCTCTCCCTCTCTCTCTCTCTCTCTCTCTCTCTCTCTCTCCTCTCTCTCTCTCTCTCTCTCTCTCTCTCTCTCTCTCTCTCTCCTCTCTCTCTCTCTCTCTCTCTCTCTCTCTCTATGTGATTTGACCAAAGTGAAATTATCTGAAAATTTTGCCGGGTTGTCTGGGGTTTACGTACTTTCAATGCACTCACATGACAAAGAAATAGACAAAACAACATTGGACTGCCTTTGCTTTTAAAAACTATCACTGAGAATATCATCATATCTAACTAATGTGATTACTAAGTTAACACATAAATAATGTTGAGGGGTTCAAATTCATGAACAAATAATTGTATCATGACCAAATGAAAAGTAACTCATATTAGAGCATACCACAAATGTCTTTGTTATAGCAGAAGATGTTATCTGTCGGAGTCATGTGCATACACAATGAACTACTACTACTACTACTACTACAAAAAAAAAAAAAAAAAAAAATCTGATTTTTTTTTTTTTGGGGGGGGGGGAGAGATAAAAAAAAAAAAGCGGAAGTCCGCGAATTAGAGGAAAAAATCATATCCCTGTCTCTTTCTCTCTCTCTCTCTCTCTCTCTATCTCTCTCCATAATCCTGCTGATAGTCCACAATTCACCTCTTCAGTACTTTGACTTGCCGAAAACATCTCACAACATTCAACATAAATTATGGAGAAAATTGTAGATAGAATTTTATTTTATTTATTTTTTTTTTAATCAAACAATTTGTTGAGTCACAGTCATGAATCCCAAATTGCTGATTATTGTCTCCTTTTCTTCCCAGTTGCCCTCAAGTAGTCCTTAAGCCGCACAGAGAGCGAGTAAACAAGGATTTTTCACCGACGGTAAAGTGTTGATTAGAATTCCCTTTAGGAGAGTCGCTCGGTAGAAACTCCTGCGGCGAAGGTTGCCGACTGGAAGCTAATAATCTCAATGGCCGTTGAGCTCCACACGCCTCCATTTCAGCACAAGCAACATAGAGATGAATAGAACAGCCATCAAACTCTAGATCTCTGGCTTTACTCCCCCCCCCCCCCCCCCCTCCCACACCCCACACCCACACACACGCACACCCGCCTCAGTATCTGCAGGGCTCACCGTTGGGCATCTTGGACCGCCTTCAATATTTCAACAAGCTGAACTCAGGGAACTTCATTATAAGTTTCTAATTCACGCCGCGGCGATACTTTGTCCCGAGGATGACAGCTTTGACGGCTTACTGGGGTAATGACTGTTAATATGCAACATTTTCAGAACTCTTGATTTTCGGGTTCTGAAATGATTCATTATTTTCCTTCAAAAAGCTGTGCCTCGCTGTACTCGCGATTTAAATGAACATGTCTGATACGCAAAGGCGAGAGGATACACTGCGGGGGCAGCTGGACAAGACGAGGATGTCAAAGTAATAACTACACGAAGGAGCAGACTTCAGAGATGCTTTGATCACATCATAATATTAGTGGTCGCCATGTATACCCTCTTATGCATATCCTTGTACTTGTATGGGACGGTTTTGAAGCATTAAAGGATCCAGTTTGAAGTTAGCGCCACAGAACACACAAGGTACGAGAGAGAAATCCCTAATTTACTGTACGTCCTCTGTCATCACCTGAGAAGATATTTATAGGTTCCATTCATGTTTTCATGTGTAATGAATAGAAATCCAACAGGCAAAGATGAAATACATCTTTCTCGTCAGTTACAACATCGCGTCAGAATTCAAAATTCCAAAGCACGGTGGGGTTTTCTCCTATTTCCATAACAGCAGTGCTACACATTTTATACCAACTTATTTGAAGTTTTAACCCTGTAGAACCCAAGAACCCTTTTTCTTCTTTGGAAAATTATGAATGATACATTAAATGACTGCTATAAGTTCACTGAACACCAAAATATGTTTTTTCAATTTTAACCCTTGTTTTTTGAACTAGTTCAGAGTTGCTAATTTATCAAAAATAAATATATAAAACATACTCCATGATATGAAATAGATTAACAAAAAAAACCCCACAATTTTACCATCTGATGGTTTGCTGAGAAGATGGTTTTGTTTGGATTGATTTCCAGCTCAACAAAACAGTATCTTTTGTTGCCAGCCATCTTGTCACCACCACTCTGGCTCATGTAAGTGCAATATTCATCCACTAGATGGCCCCATGCAGGGGTCAGAAGTGGCACTCTGGACTTTTGAAGTTAAATTTGTAAAAAAAAAAAAAAAAAAAAGGTCTTTGTTGTTTGAGTAGCAGAATTTATAGGGGCCAAATTTGACCCCGTGGGTTCGCCAGGGTTAAAATATATTATCCCAAACCCACACATGCATCTTTTTTTTTTCTTCTTAGAATGTAATGTCTACTTCTCTCCTAGTAAGCCAGTAAAACAGTCCTTGTGTAAGACAAAGACACTCAGAAACCATTTAAGCGAGGCGCAAGGAGTTGCTAAGTCTCACAAAGCAGGAGAACAGCGTTGACGTTTACCATTTCTGGCTGCTGTCCACCTGCGACAATATCATGCTTGCGACTCTCCTTGCATGCGGCCGGGAGATACTCGGAGCAACTTGCCGGACGTCCTTGGATCTTTGGCATAGAGCTGCCGTCCTTGCCGTGAGGCTGGTCGCATGTCGTTTAGCAGCAAGTGTCCGGTGGCGGAATTCCAGCATCCAGTAGCATGAAATATAAAACAGACAAACGGAGTTACACATGGTCTGGAATGTGTTTGGGCTAAAGCACAAAGGATTGTTGAGTTATAAAACTTTCACTTGGAAAACTGTGCTTGCTTCCAAATTCAAATGTCAAAATCAGTAGTAGTCATAGGATAGACCCCTGTGGAATACCTCATAAGATTCCACTGACAGTTGCTGCACGTTACAAAAGCATTGCTCGATGTTGTTTGCATTCATCTTAGAAACGTGTATTTAGACCCAATCCTCTTCATCTTGCACCCTTTGTCTCGTTATCTCTTCCCTTATGCTTCTTTGGGGAGGCAAAGACAAAAAAAAAAAAATCCCTCTAGGAATTGGGAACGCACTATCGCTATCCAATCCGCTACGTCGTTACCTCGAGCCTCACAAAACACACAATTGTGCCAATTTCTGCCAAAGTAAATAATAATAAATATTAGCATAATTATATTTACGTGTTTCCTGTGTTTTGTTATCGCCATTGCTTCCCACGGTGTTGCCGAGGGGACGTGTGACTGTAGTAAGGGAGAACCTAGGGAGGTCGGGATCTATCTGGGTAAAAAGGGACCTGCAACCCTCGTCTCTTACCCTCCACCCCCATACATTTTGAGGAGAATTGGGAAACTCCTTTGTCCGCATGAACGCGAGAGGAGGGGTAAGGGGCGGTATTGGGATCTACTGTAGTATTTGTGACGTTTAAATTCTTATGTTATCACTTCCAAAAAATATATATAATAAAAAATTTTGAACGATGGTGGTCAAAGGACTGAGCCTTGAGGTACACCTCATGTGATTAAACTAACAAGCTGGGAATTATAACTTGTCAATTCTCCCAGTTTTTGCACCACATTTGTATTATCAGCTTACTTGAAAAACAAACTCATCAATGGTGGCCATAGGACTGATCCCTGAGGAGTTTTTAAATCAAGCTTAAAATGCTTAGTACAACTTATTTCCCTGTGTTGCTGTAACTTCCACAGTGAATCGCAACACTTGGGATTGATTCGATTTCTCAAGAGCAACTCCAGTTCGATCGGAACAAATAAATTTCCCCCCACAACAATTGAAAGTGCTAAATTCACAAGAGGCAAAACAAACGGGACCAAATGCGGCGATTAGTATCAAATCAGAGGCCGTCCAGTTTGGGATTATAGAATCTGCAGAGCAAAGTTGTGTTTTAAAAAGTGTTGAACCTGAGGCAGTTTCTAATGTGTGAGAAGCTCAGTTAGGGTTGAGACTTTCTTTATTTAAACCCTCAACTCATGGAGGGATCACAGTGTCTGTCAGGCGGTTCACTTTTCCTTCCAATATCTTAACAAGTGATTGATGGATTACCCACGACGTTTCGGGTTGGGTTTGGCGAACCATTTATATTACGTAACAATTTCACAGCCATCCCTGGGGATCATTCAATTTTCACTCGGGTGCCTTATCTGGAGGGGGGTTGATGCAAACATCGCCAACTCTGTGTATTCTGGCCCACAATGGCCACGCCTATTAACTATGCCAAGAACGCTTCAAAAGGGATATATCTTCATTGAAAAATAGCCCAATTATTATTATTATTTATTTATTTTTTTTTAGATATCGGAGCTGAAAAGTTTGACTTTCACACGCGGTCACACAAAGCGAGGCAGGAAATCGAAACAATGATGAAACCTGAGCGCAACGTTCAAGGCTGAGAGAGCAAAGGAACGACAAACGTCAGTCACTCCTCAAATAGCGTCTTTGTATAGCCATGTCTGACGGAGCAGCGGCGCGAAAGCCAGTTGAAATGTGACAACTTCCGAGCTCCGCCGGGGTCACGAGAAAAACTTTAGTGATGTCAAGAAATGCTCTTTGATGGACAGATTTATTGTGATATACAGTGCAAATTACACATTGAGGCCAACCGTGCACACTTAGAAGAACTGCACTACAATTTGCTCTTTAGGAGGGTTTGACTTGCTTCAATGGACGGTAGTTGTAGAACTGAGCCCTGAGGTACACCTCATGTGATTGGACTGGGAATTACAACTTGTCATACGTAACTAAAAGCACGTCTCCCGATTTTTGCAGCAAGTTTAGATTTGTACTAGACTTGGTGCAATTTCTGCAGAAATTGCGTGGGAATGCTTATGAAGTAAATTGAAAGATAGATTATGTGAAAATGACAAGGTATTAAATTGTAGTTGAAAGATAAATGAATAAAAAGAACACTTGAACCCGGGAGGCGTGGTGTGAATTTTTGAAACAAGTTGAAAAGTACCCTCCATTCATTCAGGTGAAAAAGTGGAAAAATGATATCCGATGGAAAAATGCAAAAAAATAAAATGAATGGGGAAAAGTTGATATTCAATATTTACAGACGATCAGACGATAAATACCCCGGAAGACGTGAATTTTTGAAGCAAGTTGAAATTTGAAGAGTGTAAATCGGAGAAATTGTGTGGGAGTCGTTTCTCCGCAAAAAAGTGAGGAGAATAAAAATCACAATAACATATGTGGGAATGCTTCCAGCATTTTTACAAATTATCAGCCTACATGAAAAATGAACTAATCAATGGTGGCCTTAGGACTGATCCCTGAGGAACGCCAAATGAAATTTGGCTTCACATTCATGCATTCAAACAGAAGGGTGGGAGTCTCACAACAAATAGCAATGGGTCAAATAAAATGCTGGATAAAAAGTTGTTCAAAACAATACAGGGAATTGTTTAATCCATTGCCTCAAAAAGAAAGAAAAACATTCGGAAAGGAAGAGAGATTAAGTAAATGCGTCTGAACCAAATACAAAATTGGCTTTGCCCTCTGAGCACAAAAAAAAGGAAAGGCTGCTACATATAATTTATTTTTTCAAAATAAACAGAACAAAGATGGTTTTGTTTCACAGCAACGCTGAAGAGCCTAAAAGAATATATATACATATATATATATATATATATATATATATATATATATATAAAAAACATAATAAATTGCATTGAGGAGCTCGGAATTCTATTTTTACACTGAAGAATGTTTAGAAAGTCAGCAACGCCAGACACTCAAAAATATCTTGGGCATTTCACATTTTTATAGATTGTGCACAGAATAGTTAAACCACGATTGGGTCCAATTTTTATGTATATGTCTCGTGTACCAACTGTACAGTGTTTTAAATGAAACAAATCAGGACTAAGCAGGAGGTGAGCGCATGAAAAGGTTTGCAATCGGATGTAAATTAGGATCGTTCGGCCTTGACGTCGCGCTGCAAACACAGGCAGGAGGGAAACGTGTTCAATGCATGAAGATAGATCGAACCTGGAGATGTTGTAATGGCAGCGCAGTAGTACAGTATTTAAGATACAGAACTCCATTGATTTCACAATGCAGCCAAGGACACCGTGAATGGGAAATGAACATTTATTGTCCCGGGGATCTTGTATGTGTGTGTTTGTTGCTGGAGGCCATTCAATGACAGCTGTTAAATAATGAGTCACCTGCTAAGTCCATAACAACAGTGTGTGTGTGTGTGTGTGTGTACGTGTGTGTGTGTGTGAGAGATTCCATCCAAACTGTTGTCAAAGAATACGAAGTTGATTAACCCTCATTATAGCAACACAACTCACTTGAATGACAACAAAGACGCTTCTCAGCTCCTTAGCTCTTCGCAGATGATAAAGCCGATCCGTTAGCATTAAGCTAACACACTTGAACTTCCATCTCAAGGCACCACTTTATAATAATGTTTTTTTTTTTTATGTCCATTTGTAAATAGTGCTTGGGGATATAATTTGCGGCGTTGCGTCATCCTTGTCAATTTTTTTAAGCATGTGGCATCTTAACTACAAAATAATACATTACAGTAATTGATGGCGGAAACACATTTAATTTCTTCATGACAAAACAACATTCCTAACGTTGTAATGAACACAGTTTATTAAAGATGAAATTAGCAAACTGTTGGTGAGTAAATCATTTCATCTCCTCGCTCCTGACCTTTGTTTGCTCGTGTCTGCCGCGTTATGACCAAACACCAAAACAACACGCACACACAGCCAGCCACGTATTAATAACATCAACTAATCAAAATATCTAATGAGAACGAGATTGAATGCGCGCGTGCTCAATGTGTGTGTGTGTGTCGGGGGTTCGCGGCGAGGTCAGCCTGAAGCCGGATTGTTCAACGGTGATTCGACTCTAATTGCACAAGCTGATAATAAGGAACGCATTCCAACACACGGACGGATGTGTCCCACTTCAGGTGATTCATCACACTATCGGATGAGACGGAAAGGACGGGGACGCGAGACACATTAATGCATGTCTAATGAGCGGCCGCGTCCCATGATGAATCGCAGCGCCGACGTTGTGACGACTTGACATCAAACCGGCATGACCCCAATGCGCAAACGTGGCTCATACAAATTTTGGGACCGGTAAATACAATTGGTTGCGACTGACTCGCGCTGTAGCCTCTCACAGCACGGCTAGCATGAGCCTTTTTAGCTTTTTGGACCAACTGCATGCACGTTTATACATTTATAACGGATGCCACAGCTAATATTAGCGTTAGCATCTTTAGTAACGTATTCAATACTTGTTGAACAGCAACAGTTTCTTTCAATACATCATGGCGGTAGTGAAGCCTCTCATAGAAGAGCTAGCATTAGCCTTTTTAGCTTTTTGGGCTAACTGTATGCACTTTAGTGACACCGCATGCCACAGCTAATGTTAGCGTTAGCATCTTTAGTAACGTATTCAATACTTGTACAGCAACAGTTTCTTTCAATACAACACGGCAGTAGTGTAGCCTCTCATAGAAGAGCTAGCATTAGCCTTTTAGCTTTTTGGACCAACTGCATGAGCCTCTCACAGGAAGGCTAGCGTGAGCCTTTTTAGCTTTTTGGACCAACTGCATGAATGTTTATACATTTATAACGGATGCCACGGCTAATGTTAGCGTTAGCATCTCTAGTAACGCATTCAATACTTGTTGAACAGCAACAGTTTCTTTCAATACATCACGGCGGTAGTGTAGCCTCTCATAGGAGGGCTAGCATTAGCCTTTTTAGCTTTTTGGGCTAACTGTATGCATTTTAGTGACACCGCATGCCACAGCTAATGTTAGCGTTAGCATCTTTAGTAACGTATTCAATACTTGTACAGCAACAGTTTCTTTCAATACAACACGGCAGTAGTGTAGCCTCTCATAGAAGAGCTAGCATGAGCCTTTTTAGCTTTTTGGACCAACTGCATGAGCCTCTCACAGGAGGGCTAGCGTGAGCCTTTTTAGCTTTTTGGACCAACTGCATGAACGTTTATACATTTATAAAGGATGCCACAGCTAATGTTAGCGTTAGCATCTCTAGTAACGCATTCAATACTTGTTGAACAGCAACAGTTTATTTCAATACAACACGGCGGTAGTGTAGCCTCTCATAGAAGAGATAGCATGAGCCTTTTTAGCTTTTTGGGCTAACTAGATGCACTTTAGTGACACCGCATGCCACAGCTAATGTTAGCGTTAGCATCTTTAGTAACGTATTCAATACTTGTACAGCAACAGTTTCTTTCAATACAACACGGCAGTAGTGTAGCCTCTCATAGAAGAGCTAGCATTAGCCTTTTTAGCCTTTTGGGCTAACTAGATGCACTTTAGTGACACCGCATGCCACAGCTAATGTTAGCATTAGCATCTTTAGTAACGTATTCAATACTTGTTGAACAGCAACAGTTTCTTTCAATACAACACGGCGGTAGTGTGGCCTCTCATAGAAGAGCTAGCATGAGCCTTTTTAGCTTTTTGGGTCAACGATGCACTTTAGTGACACGGCACGCCACAGCTAAAATTAGCATTAGCATCTGGAGTGACCTATTCAATACTTATTGGACAGCAACAGTTGCTTTCAAAACAAAGCGGGAGTGACGAATGTGAATCTTAACCCTTAAATTCCCTGTAAAGTGAAAATGAAACAAATTTGACACACCACACAAATCTTCTAATCTTGTTTCTTGACACTTATCTGGATCCTCACAAAAATGTTTCACAAGGATCCCTCTAACCTCAACGAGAATGTAGGTAAAAAACTGGATGAAAATAGGTTAGCGTAACAACTTGCTCTTGGCTACACTATCAGAGCAGCAGAATGCAACTTTCATGACAAACTAATAAAACAACAGTTAGCTCATGGCAACATGAACCCATTTATGTTGTTTTGCTTCCATACTCCTTTGCGCCTCTTATCAAAGATGTCTGGGAACAATACACGACCATCTGCCGATTTCTATATCCAACCGCCAACCTGCCGGTCTGTCGCTCTTATGAGACCATCTCTCATTTATCACACTCCCTTAAAATTATATTCTTTCATATACATTGACTTTAATGCTAATGCTGGCAACGAGACGAGTGAACCTGGCAGGATGAATGTGTTCCCATGGAGACCACTTTTTTTTTTTTGTTCACTCATGATATAAAAGTTAGTCACCATCTTTGATTTCCCAGTAGAGTGGAAAACAAGACGGGAGATGTGGATTTTGGAAAGGAGAAAAGGAGGTTAGATTGAAAAAGGATGGATGGCGATAAAGAAAAGAGAACTATGAAGTGGGATGACAGATGAGTCTGAGGTGGATGAGGAAAAGTCAAAAAACGGCAGCGATTGTCATCTGACAGAAAAGTAATGGGATGAAACACAGATTGTTGTTGTTGTTTTTCTTGCCGCAAGCTTGAGGGCATTGCCAAGTTTAGCGCAACACGCAAAATTGTTTATGCATCCACCCGGCCAACCATCCACCCATCCCTTCATCCATCTGTCTGCTTTTGGCCTTCCCTTCATTCTTTCTCCTTCGGGGAAAGGAGCACATTTTGATTGTTGTTTCTGTGCTTTCTTAACCTTGGTGACTTCTGCAGTTCTTTACCGCAAGATTCTTTCACAGATGACAAATCAAGCACAGAAATATCAAATCATTAGAGGCTCTTGTCTTGAAAGATCTCAATTCAAAGTCAATGGGATTTAGTTTATGGTTTCATTGTACTCATGTCATGTTTTGGGTCTGTGGGTGTCGGGTTTTTGTTTGTTATGGGTGTTCTTGTTGTTTTTGTCTGCGGTTGGTGTTTTTTGTCTTGTGTTCCTGGTTTCTTCCCTCGTCTAACCACGTCCGACAGTGTGTGTTTTCCTTCCCCAGGTGTGTCTCATTAGTGTTGGTGTATTTAGTCTGTTGTGTTTGTCCAGTCGGTGTGGTTGCATTGCCTATGTTATGTGTGGAAGTCTTCGTCACAGCCAAGTCGTCTTCATCACAGCCAAGTCGTCTTCGTCACAGCCAAGTCGTCTTCGTCACAGCCAAGTCATCCTCGTCACAGCCAAGTCATCGCCACAGCCAAGTCATCCTCGTCATAGCTAACCAAGTCGTCCTCGTCATAGCTAACCAAGTCGTCCTCATCATAGCTAACCAAGTCGTCCTCGTCACAGCCAAGGCGTCCTCGTCACAGCCAAGGCGTCCTCGTCACAGCAAAGGTGTCCTCGTCACAGCCAAGGCGTGTTCGTCACAGCCAAGGCGTCTTCGTCACAGCCATGTCATCCTCGTCATAGCTAACCAAGTCTTCCTCGTCATAGCTAGCCAAGTCGTCCTCGTCATAGCTAGCCAAGTCGTCCTCGTCATAGCTAACCAAGTCGTCCTCGTCATAGCTAACCAAGTCGTCCTCGTCACAGCCAAGGCGTCCTCGTCACAGCCAAGGCGTCCTCGTCACAGCCAAGGCGTCCTCGTCACAGCCAAGGCGTCCTCGTCACAGCCAAGGCGTCCTCGTCACAGCCAAGGCATGTTCGTCACAGCCAAGGCATGTTCGTCACAGCCAAGGCGTCTTCGTCACAGCCAAGTCATCCTCGTCATAGCTAGCCATGTCGTCCTCGTCACAGCCAAGTCATCTTTGTCACAGCCAAGTCATCTTTGTCACAGCCAGGTCGTCTTCGTCACAGCCAGGTTGTCTTCGTCATAGCCAAGTCATCCTCGTCATAGCTAACCAAGTCGTCCTCGTCACAGCCAAGTCGTCCTCGTCACAGCCAAGAAGCCATAGCCTCAGCCAAGTCAAGTCACTCCACAGTCAAGTCAAGACAAATCAGGTCCTGTCACGTCACGCTCTGTTTCAGTTATGGCGACCAGTCTGCTCACGTCCAGTCCAGTCATGGCGTCCAGTCCAGTCATGGCGACCAGTCCAGTCACATCCCATCAAGTCATGGTTATCTGCTCACCTTTTTGCCTATGGTTAATTAAAGTTCCATGCTTGATTCCGGTTTCCCTCCATTTGGGTCCACCATCCCTCAACCACTCACAATCAACCCTGACAACTAACTACAAACAGAATACAACCACTGATTAACTAGTACATGCATGGCTTGCACCAAATGTTCAAAAAGATCCTTTTTCACCTTCCTTCTTTCTTGAGACTGATCAGATACTCAAAGAAATTATGAAGCAGACCCCGTAAGTTCAAGTGCAAGCAATTACCTGCAGAATAGAGCTGTTGACGCCGCCGCGTGACATTTAGTGACGTGTCCAAGATACCAGAGCTTGGCCTCACTTATCTTGAGTGAGTAATGAAAGCCTTGTCCCTTCAAGAGACAAGTACATCCCTGTGAGCCGCAGGACTAAAGATGTGTCAAGTCTTTATTCAGAGGAAGTTTTGCAGGCAAGATTTCATTCCTTTTCATACATTCAACATGACAATGCGTCATTAAAACATCGCAGCCGTCCATACGCGACATAAAAAAAAAATGGAATAAATAAAGGAATTGCTTCTGTATGGCAATGAAATGTCACAGATGCATTCAGTTTCATAACAATAAAAGCAGGATGGGTCAAATTATTGCTTTGCTTTAGAGTTGCTTGCTTTAGCTTAGCTTAATGCTAACGAAAAAAGAAAGAAAGAGATTGACAGACTAAAAAATATGTAGCATTAGTGCTTTAAGTAACTGATATTTGGAATATATGTACACATATTATATGAAAATACTCACAGGTATACCGGGTAGTTATCTGCTGCAAAGAATGACAATATTTCTCTTCGTTTTGACCAACTTCCTGTAAATGCGTTTGTCCGTGTTATGCTGCCCCCTGGTGGCCAGGAGGATCAGCACAATGTCAATAGAATTGAAACGGAATCATTTTTTTGCACTGCAGTTTCAGAAACCAGCTAGAGGCCTGATCGCTGCGCTACGAGCTGCATCATTACGCCCTACATGAGATCACGTAATCTGCAACAAACTCACGCGGGTGAATCAATGCGAGGCTTTGTTGCACTTAGGCGTGATCACAGTGCAGCCGATGAGAAGATGAAAAGATTTTATTGACTTGCGTTTGCTTTCAAGTCACAGCCACCAAAATAGAATGGACTTGATATATTACAGGTGATAAAGTACTGGTTACAGTGGGTATGGACCTCACAGACCTCAGCTCTCGATCCCTCTCTCGATCTCGTTTTGCTATAAGAATGGGGACATAGGAAGCACATAAGCAAGCTCAACCAAAAAGGATAATTAGCTCTCTTGCGCCATCTGATGTATTATGGCTTTTATGACTCAAAATAATTTTTTTTAAAAAACTACGTTTAGTTGATGCCCCTGTGAAGGGATAAATTGGGTAATGACGGGAAATGCACTGTAACACATCAGGTGTACAGAGCATCAAAAAACATGAAAAATGATGATTTATAATGGGAGTCATTGGGCCAAAATTTGGACATTTTTACTCATGTATACTATAAAAAAAATTAGTGGGAAAATTTAATAATGACAATAATAATTTTGAAATTTTGGAGGGTGCCATTTTGAACTTTGACAATTGGGTGCAATTTCAGTTCACTCAGTGATTTTTTTCATATGCTTTATATTTGATATTAATAAAAAAAAAAAATTGGGGACACTTTCCTTACGAGGGTCCATTGATGACTTCACGCAGCTGTATATACCTCCAGGCTCTCGCTGGCTGACAGCTAAATTCGTTTTTTTGTGCATAGTTACACCCTCAGATGATGTGCGACTTCACTCACACGCCGTGATGATATTGCCGTTTTAATTCCGCTTATGTTCTCTCGGCCACACTTCATCAAGCAGAATCTTGTCCAGGAGCGGCAACGTAAGACAGAACAAATGAACACGGCTACAAAAGAAATGAAGCTTATTTTTTTTTTCCTTTTGTAAGCCAAGGCCAATCATGCAAAGAAAGAGAGACAGATTTCATTTGTTGCTTTTCTCCCCCCTTAATGCCACCTTTGCTCTGCTCGGACAGTGACGGTGAATCAATTAGCATAAGAATGTGTAAAAACCTCCATTTTGGAATTACCCCAAAGTCAGCGGGATACTTCAAATGAACTTAGAGCTGTGTTCTGCATTATGCCGCTTGCAGCTTGTTCATCGTGTTGTATTTGTTCTGTGCAGTGAATCATAAAATGGGAAATTGGCTGTGTATGCAAATGACGTGCGCTGTTAATACAAAGTAAATGTACTTTGGACTCTCATTTCCATACAAGTGCCATAGATCACATTTTTATATCTTAAGTTGCATTAAAACTCATACGTGAAGAGAAAAATGTATAAGTTGCAGTGTGTAAATATACCTGTTTGTGAGGCTGTCAGCATGAATTATTGAGCAGCGAGGATCCACATACAAATAGAAAGAGACTTTTTAAGTCCTCTCCAACCTGCTACCTGCAATCATAAAAAAAAAAAAAAGTGGCAAAATTGCATTAAAAATCCATCACCAAAGCACTTGCATTCCGGTGTTAAACACGCTAGCTATTTTAGCTTAGCAATTAGCATGGCTCCTCTGTCGTTTGATATCGATAGTGATACTAGTGTAGCTTATTTGCCGCCACAGAGGCGATCATTTACCGATTTAGGGGCGACTCGGTGATGCGTTTACACGCTCGATTAGTCAACCGAAGCTCGTTGCTAGCTGGCTGCAGAGCTTCCCTCGTGACGTGAGCCTAGCAAAGCTTTTTTGGGACCGTTTTTGCTCTTCAATGTGGTTTGATACGACATAAAATGTTAATTTGTCATGTGAAACCGCTTATGTCGGTTGTCAAAGTAGCAAATTTGTGGCAAAATTTGCTAGTTTTTTCTTGGAACATTAAAACCCCCCTCCTTTGAAAAGTAAAAAATATATATACGTGGCCCCAGTACGTCTTCGTATCAAAGTCATGTGACGAAAAGGTGCAAAAAAAATGTAATCAGGATATCCACAAGGCTCGACTTCTGCTGCAAACCCCCCAAAAACTTAAAATATAACCATCCACATTTCATGAAAAGTTAAAATTGTTCCTCCCCTTTTTATTGAGGTGATGGCTTCAAAGCGTTAAAAAGTGTACGGCACAACAATCCTTATTTTCCCGGCCCCTTCATCTTTTCCCCAGTCGAACACAAAAGATAAGGAAGATTTTCCGGCTTTATCAATACTTAATTCAGCCGTGCGCTTGCCAGCGTTGCGCACATTTATTTATGTGAGCAGAATGGCGCTTCTGGTCAGTGTTTCTCCTTCCCTGAATGCATCTTTGCATTTAAAAAGTCAGAGTGTGAAAAATGCCATTTTTAGGAGTGCATTTGAGGAGAAAAGGAGGAAATAGCTCAGATGGGGGAGATTATTTATTTGATCTCCCCACCAAATCCCAAATCTGAGTTAAGACTTTCTAATGAGGTGTTAATTTGGTCAAATAAAGATTTTGATCAGCATTATCCCCAATTAACCCGATTGACTCAAGTGTAGCATCTCATAGAAGGAATTTTCTCTTCTGTTCTTTTCAAGTAGAATTTAGACACTCTCCCTCTCTCTCTCTCTCTTTATATATATATCCTTTTTTTTTTTTTTTTCAGGAGAGCTCAGTATTGTTCATTCGATTTGACATCATCATTGCTCCTTTTTTTTAAAAAAACAAATAAATTAAAAAAATGTAATAATTTTTTTTTAAAAATATATATACATATACACACACATATATATATATATTTTTTTTTTTGTATGTGCGTGTGTGTGTGCGTGCGAGCGTGTGTGTATTCATCAGTTCACCTAAAGCCCATTAAAAAAAATCCCATACTAGTAATATAATATAATAATAAATTGCCAAATGCAGAATATTCTATATATATATCCTAATTAAACGCATGACTTCAATATTTAACTCACGATTAATCGCAAATTTTATATCTGTTCTAAATGTGCAATAATTTTATTTTATTTTTTTTTATTTTAAGTTTTCATACTGTTAACAAAAGTGGGAAAAATGTTAAACTAATAGAAATATGGCGGATTCTTTTAGCCAATGATACAGTAATTTCATAATTCATAAAATTTAGTTGAAATAAAAAAAAGATGTACTGTAGGCTACTGTAAAAAAAAACGAGTGTGATATTGATTTGTGTTGGTCATTTTGCTGCCACTAGATGGCATCATTGCATTTGTAAGATGTTAGTGACAGCTCAGTGCATTTTTCTTTTCATATTAAGAGCTATCTAATCTTTAACATGAAGTAATTTGTGAAATTCAGATTTTTTAAATTGTAAAATGCAAAAATCTGCATTAGTATTCAATTTTGATGTGGACGTGTTGCGACTGGAATTCCCCCAGTACAGGCTTTCCATGCAAGGGGCGGTTCTAAAAAAAATTTTTTTGTGGCATTATGGAACTTTACACTTTAAATTGGTTTTAAATATATGAATAACTTTGCCTTCCTATTGGCGTATGTCCCAATACTTTTGTCCGTACGATGTATCTCACGCGTGACGCGGAAACCTCTCCCGAACGTAAACGATAATACTTCATGTGTGTTTTTTTCCCTGATGTCTGATGGTGTGGCTGTCATGTGGTGCGGCTCAGGTTGGAGTCACGGGGGATTAGACCCTGCGACCATTTCTTTTTTTTCTTTTAATAGGATTTGTCAGGGAGGGGGGCAACTTTCAGTGTGGGTGTGCGTGCACGCGTGTGGACCGCGCACAGGCCTGCCGTGGTCGCAGAGGTACATGTAATGTCAGTCTGAGGTCCGTCAGTATTCTAATCCCTGTGTGTGTGTGTGTGTGTGTGTGTGTGTGTGTGTGTGTGTGCCGAGCTGCCGTCGTGTCATGTCTAGGACTTTCCATGTCATAATCCTCTCGGGATAAACTGTGCGTCTGTCAAACGGAGTGCGCGCGCAGACTCATGGGATCCTCTAAGAGCATCAAGCGTCAAAGAATAGACATATCAAATACTTGCGTGTGTGTGTGTGTGTGTGTGTGTGTACGTCACGGACTTGATGAAAGGCCAAAGCATTCTGTTGCTCCGGAGTTCCTTCGTGACAAATGTTACACGTCGGAAGGATCCGATGTTTGTCATTGGCACTGATTGTGGTAATTACCAGGCTGTCATTTGTTATGGTTTTGCGCTTGATTAGCTGCTAACGAAGCGCGATCACAATTGTCATGGGTCGTCAAATAGGGAGGTTTTCGTATTTGTTGACGTATTTGGTTACTTAGAATTGTGCTTATACTGTACGTGTTATATGGCTTTCAGCTGATAATTTGAGAGGGGTCATATGCTTTGGGTTCACAATCAAAATGGCCCGCTAACGACCATGTGGTCCAACACGAAAATGACCCTGGACACCCTTGAGCTAAATCTTTACGTTGAGATTTAATAAATTAACTTTTACGCATACATTAATATAAGGCATGAACATCACAAATCCATCCGAGCAGTTTTATAGTTTACAAAACTGTATGTCATGTTTACGACGGCCACAAATAAATATATTTTTTATATTTATATATATTTTTTAGAGGGCGGGGCAATATTCCGAGAAAAAAAAAAAAAACGCAAAAAAATCGTAAATGCGCAACTTTATAAAGTGGCAAATTTGTTTCCAGAATTATTATTTATATATTTTTTTTGTACAAGTAGCTAAGTTGATGTGTCGAATCCGTCATTTACTTTCATTTCCCTAAAGTATGCTAGCTTCTGATTGGTTAGTGTTGTGTCAGCTGATAGGGGATCAGGAAGTGTTGCCGCTCTAGCTGCCGTGCATGACGAGTAAAGTTGAAATTAAGAATGAATCCGTCGCCGTCCTGCCTTTTCATTTTATAAACAGCGTGCCATTAACTACCAACAAATCCTCACATTAGACTTTAGTTTTTCTCTCTCGCTTCTTTACAAAGACGCAAATTTGCCAGTTTATAAAGCGGCAAACTTATCGCAAATTTATGAGCGTTTTTCTCGCAAATTTCCGACTTTATAAAGTGGCAAATTTACACGTTTTTTTTCTCTGAATATTGCCTCCACGCTCTAAAAAAAAACAATATTTATACGTGGCCCTAATACACCGTCGTACATGTTTACGACTCCATCCACATTTGCTAAACAATATAGAAATCGTTTGGTAACATTTTTTCTTTTTACTATAAATGTTTGAGTGGATTGAAGTTGACATCCTGGGAAGACGGAAGCTGCCCGTGCACGCACGGCCCAAAAGCTTCCTTTGCGGGTCAGCGTGCTGCTGAGAGGGAGTCGGCCTGCGTTGTCCACATTTGATGGAACATCTGAGCTCGATATGAATTCTTGTCAGTCTCCCTTTTCGTCATTAACCGTGCGTACAATGCGGACTCCGGAGCCGAGCCATCGCGTCCACGTCCAGGTTTGAGAGTCACGCTGATCGATTCTTATTATGCGGCGCACCTCTGACTTGTTCAATCTTGTTTGCGCTGCTGCAGTTATTATCCCGCTGCTCCTTTTTTTTTTTTTTTTTTACCTCCGCTCATGTCGGTTTGTAAAATTCATAGTTTAAAGATGGTTCATTGGTTGCGATGGAAAGTGCACAGTGAAAACGCATATTTTTTTTTTTTCTAGCATTTGGAAGAGAGCGGTTCCACATTTTTGACCGGCTAAGCATCATTTGTGCGTCTTAAAGAGTCTTACATTGGATTTTCAAATGTTTACACTGTCATTAAATGGCTGCCACTTTTACACATCAAAGTGCAGGCAAACGCTGACATCCCAACCAGAAAAAAAGCAAATTGCCGTCTTTACATCACCTTTCAAAACTCGTGTCGAGTCGTGACTGACTGCCTAAAACAGTGCAGCTCTTCTTTTTTCACACAACAGGCCAATTCAAGTTATCTAATTTATTTTCATTTGTTACTATTTCAATCTTGAGGTGACATAATGCTGCGCAGCTCCCAAGAGTTTTATGACACTTCTCAGAGGTTTGTTCAAGCTACTTTTAACTCAGGGTGTCAGGAAATTACAATTTTTAATCGTAATTAATCGCTTGACGTCAATAGTTAACTCACGCCACTAGATGGCATAATTGCATTTGTAAGATGTTAGTGGCAGCTCGGTGCATTTTTCTTTTCACATTAAGAGCCATCTAATCTTTAACATGAAGTGAACTTTAAATTAAATTTTTAAAGTTGTAAAATACAACTTGATCCCAGTCTCCAAAAATACATGCATTATTATTATTCAAATTTATTACTGCTAAATTTTGACGTGTATGTGTCTGCTGTATTGCAACTGGAATTCCCCCCCCCCCCCCCAAGTGCAGGCTTTCCAAGTAAGGGGAGGTCATTAATTGGGCGTTAAATTTTTTTTTGTGGCATTACGGACCTTAAAAATAAACTCAAAATGAACGCACTAATTTTGACACCCCTACTTTTAACAATTTAAATCGGTTAATAATGTGTAAAAATAACTGCCAACATTTGGACAATTGGAACAAACAGGAAATTGACCATATTTGGACATTTACCTTTTACATTTGATTTTTTTTTAATTTTTTTAAATTTTTTTTAAACCTGCTTTTTGACATCTCCTTTCCTCATGCTTGATGCTTACTCAGCCTCTGATGGGTAATTACATTAGACACAATACTTTCTGATATATTTGATCATCTTTCATCATTAACTCTTTCACTGCCATTGACGTTTATAGACGTCAAGTAAAAACCTACGGAGCACTGCCAATGACGTCTAAAGACGTCATCCAATTTATTTTATTATTTTTTTTGAAACGGGTGCAGGCAAGGCTTCCGGAGCTGTGGTGAAAGTTTCCAGCCGGTCTGTTGTGCCTAGTGACTATTTTTTGCTCCTAGAGGGCAGCGATGACTCTCTTTTGACAGGATCGGGTGGGCGTCAGTAGAGGCGGAGCTAGAGCGTCGAGCAGGAGATGAGAATGGAAGACAAAGGAAAAATGGCGGCCGGTCGCGAGGAGCTCACGCCTGAGCCGTTTTTTTCAAAGACCAAAAGCATCACTGAAAGAGCACATTGATGACGACGATGATCATCATCGATGATGATGAAGGTGAATCCGAGCTTGACGGCGAAATTGGAACCGCTTACGCGGCGGCTATGACGGTGTCGTAACACGGAGCATAACCGAGCACGCACAGGCGGACGTTCTATCGGACGACGGAGAGTGCCCCGAGTCCAATGCATATTCATCGGAGGAAGTGTGTACAGTCTGCTACTTGCTTTTTATTCCCCGGAAAAAAAGCCCGTCAAGAAAGTGTAACGTTTGCACGCAAAACGGACCAATGCGAAAGTGAAAGTAAACTGTTGTGCGAGTCCTGGCGTCTCCTTGCACGCAGGAGAGCGTTACAAAAAGAAAAACTGTATTTGAAACATCCACATAATTGTAAGTAGTACCACAGTTGCACACATTTGTAAATAGTTTGCGAAATTGTTTTGTCAAATTGTTACACTGTTGAATGGAAATAAACGTATTTTGCAATCAAAAAACACTTTTTCATTGTTGGTGAAAGCGTTTTACAGAAGTAAAGCACTATTTAGGTGTTTGTGGCATCATTCATGGACAAAAAGAAGTGTAGAATTCACTAGAGTGCATGAAATAACATCGTTTCACAAAAAGCTCTTTTTCTCCGTTTTTTGTTTCAAAACAGAGAATTTCGGTGAAAGTAACCATTTTCTATTGTTGATTACTGAAGAACGGAATAAGGTAGAAACAAACTTTTTTTTTCTGATGAAAGCTGAGAGTCCAATCTTTCATTTGGTAGTATGTGTGTCCAAACACAACATTTTCTGTGGACCTTGAAAGATCACTCAAAATGCTTAAATCGGCTGGCAGTGGGGACAACCCGTTTCTGAAAACGTCTGGCAGTGAAAGAGTTAATGTCTGCATTGACTACTTGAAATGAATTCTTCTCTACCCAAGCAGTGCACACTGTTCCGAGTTGGATAGCGATGACCTCCAACGGCTAATTTGTTTCCGCGGCGTTCTAGTTGAAATTCAGCGCTTGATATCCGATCCCCGCACTGATTGTATGATTACTAAGCCAAACGAGCTCGCTAATTGCTCCGAGGGATCTTAATGAAAGTTCTAATTGAAAACAAAGCAGCTCTGATGGAAGGGGGAAAAAAAAAAAAAAAAGTTAGCTTACGCTAATGCGGGGGTGCTGAAACGGTTTATCATTCTTCCCTACATTGTTGTGAACAATCCTCGTAGGCAAAATTGCTGGGCAGTGTCGGCCGCTCATGCAAAAAATGTTCGATTCACTTTGGATTTCTCTTGCATGACTTTGTTGAATGGAAAGGGAGAACCAAATTATTTTTTTTTTAAATCATCCATCTCTTTTGTGTCTTGCATACTTTCGTTTCCTCCTCATTTTCTTCCTTCGGCACAGCAACACTTGAACTATTCATACGTGGCGGAGATTATCTTCATAGCCGCGATAGCGCAGATGACCGCCAGCAACAGATGAATGCTAAATCAATACGAGTTGACCTTGCAGCAAAAAAAAAAAAAAAAAAAAAAATGCTCACGGAAGGAAGACTAACTTCATTATGGAGAGGGAGGCCGGCAAAGTAATGGATGTTTAAAAAAAAAAAAAAATCAGATTATGAAAATTGTTTGTATAAAAGTAGACTTTCGCAAAAAAAAAAAAAAAAAAAAGATTGGTTTATTAGCCTTGTGGACGCGTCCTTAAGTCGTTCAAAGCTCCCCAAGGGCATTTTGTTGATTGTATTTCTCATTTCTTATTACCGCAGAAGGCTATGAAGTACTAAAGGTTAGTTATGTTCAAGCTGACGCTCAACATTTACAAGAAATTTCCGTATTACAATGAAATGAATTTCACACATTTCCGAGTTTACAAACAATTAGCAATTGAGCATGTCAAACCCTTAGAAAAGCTGGAAATTGTATATTGGTCTATTTCCGCTCTTGGACCACCTGAGCCATGATAATGAATTGACGCAGTAGCGGTAAGTGAATTCAGCATCGCCTTCAGTCACAATTTCCCCCTTTGCTACCTTCCATTTAGCATCTGATCTCTCTCTCTCTTTCTCTTGCAGCCAAGATATGAGTCTAATGATTTGTCTGTCTTTCGCCCTCTGGATTCCTTCGCTCCTCCTCTTGTCCTTTCCTCAGCGGCTTGTAATTACGGTTCGCTTAGCGTCTTTCCATTTCTCACGTGATGGACAGTCAACCGGTGGATGCTACCTAGGATTAGCATTTTGCTAATAGATATTGTGTTGTAATTAGCGAGTCATCCCTCTACCACAAATAAAACTTTAGAGTTAGCATCGTAAAACATTTAAACCCTGTTGCTAAAATGCTAACTGAAAAAAAAAAACCGGAAGTGTGGAACTGCCAATGCCATTTTTAATGAGGCTATGTCATCCGAATGTTTTGGTAAAGTCGTTCGAATGTATTAGTAAAGTTGTTTGAACCTATTGGTAAAATGTAGGACAAATGCTAAATATACGTCATTTAGCCCCATAATGTCACAATTGCTGTGGCAAAAAGTCTGTGGCATTATGGGATTTTTTTTTTTTTACCAAGACGTTTGAATGCCTTTGCAGTATGTTCAAACGACTTTGTCAAGACGTTTGAACGACTTTGGCAATACTTGGTCATTTACACCTCAACTCTATCTAAAGTTTCATCTCTTTGTAACACTCGTCTTAAGTTCTGTTGAATGAATCGTGCACATTTGCAATTTTGGTCATCGTAGTGAGCCTGCTTTTAGAAAGCTCAGTCAGTCGTGTTGATTCGACATGAAACATTGCAGGTTAACGCAAGAATGAAGGATCCCGATTTGAAAAAAAAAAAAAAAAAAAAACCCGGAGGAATGAGCGAAGAGATATGTTGGATTGACGTGCCGAGGCAATGAGATAAAGATGATTGACAGCTTCGGGTTAAGATAAGAGGGGGAGATTCATGTTCTTCCGCACTCTTATGGGTCATTCCAGGTGATTAGCAATTAAAACGAGACAGTAAGAAGCAAAAACCTTAGTTTGGTGCATAACTTCTCTCAGGCACTTAAATCTGACATTGTTTAATTTATTGCTTGTGTATGTTAAAAAATACATGGGAAGAGAACCTTGGAAAAAAATGCATATTATATCGCAATCACAATATTGAGATTTTTTTATTTTTTTTTAATTGTTCTATATTACACATTCGATTTTTGATCTCGTCTGAAGAGGCCTAACGTGGAGTGTATAAATAACACGTTGTGAGATTGTGTTGTTATTTGTCATTGACGGAGGAGGAGGCAACAGTGACAGAAGCCTGTGTAGGAGGAGAAAGACATTTTAGGAATGCAAAAACAATGTTGGCCTCGAAACAAAAAAAGATCATACAGCTCAAGAGGTTATTTAACACAAAGAAAACACACACAAGCAAGCACACGCTTCATAGCTGCTACAGTGATGAGCAAAATTAGAAGAACTGAATTCCTTCGTAAAGGGAAATTCACACGAGGGGAAATAATCCAAGAGGCATTTTTTGTGCTGCTATCAAAATGGCTGTTCTTATTTATTTATTTTACGGAAATACGTGTGTGTTCACAGCCATTGAGATTCTTATGTATGTTGTCAGGAAGACCGTACTTGCTAAGTTTCACAAGACGCTTGAAGGGAAAATAACCATAGTTTGATATGTCCTCATGTAACCTCTTATATAAGGATATGTTGTTGTCCTGAACTGTTGTACGAATCCAGGTGCCCAACAATTTGTAAATAAAGGGCGGAATCAGCCTGGGAGTGAATGCCTTGTTTATACTACAGTCTTCCCTGCTTCGCGAACATGTTTTCGAGAGTGCCTGGGAGAGAGCTTGGCCAGCCCGGTTTCTCACGCTCACAAATTTTTGTTAACAAATAAAAGACGGCGCGGCACACGGTCCGGGCAGAGTCAGCTGTGGAATACGTACCATTGCCCAGCCGTTTTGCAGCTCGTTCTACCCGGACCGTCAGCTCTCCGGTCTAGTGTCAAGGTAAGCGCGGATGATGATCATATCTGCTGCTTAGCGTTGAAGTGTGTTGATTGCTGTTTGCGGGGAATAAAAGGCACCATTATTCTAGCAAAGTGAGGTGTGTTTATTGCTGTTTGCGGGGAATAAAAAGTATGACTATTCTAGCACAGTACGGGTGTTGATTGCTGTTTGCGGGGAATAAAAGGTAAGATTATTCTAGCACAGTACAGGTGTTGATTGCTGTTTGCGGGGAATAAAAGGTACGATTATTCTAGCACAGTACAGGTGTTGATTGCCGTTTGCGGGGAATAAAAGGTACGATTATTCTAGCACAGTACAGGTGTTGATTGCCGTTTGCGGGGAATAAAAGGTACGATTATTCTAGCACAGTACAGGTGTTGATTGCCGTTTGCGGGGGATAAAAGGTATGATTATTCTAGCACAGTATATCAGTCTCTGTGTATTCATTGTTACCGCCGATCACTCACGAGCCTGCATAAAAATATAAAGGTGAAGTCGTGTTTTCCACAAAACAACGGTGTACTCTGTTTTCTTGATATTGAGAAACGGCAAACGGCACCGTCTTTGCTAGTTCCAATGGACTCAGCCACATGCGACCTGAGATATTTACTAGTTTCCTGATGAGAAAAACAGTTTTTTGTTTTGTTTTCAGGTTGTGCAATAGTTTTGCAGTGCATTATGAAAGCACAAGTTCAAAGAGAGCTATTTTGGTTACCTACTCTCCCAGAGCGAGACAAAATATTAGCTTCTCAAAATTGCTTTATTATCTTTCTAAAGGCAGAAAAAAATCAATACAGCTCTTGTATTGGATCTCATTAGAAAGTGAAATGAGTGGAACAGGTAGAGCCTGTTTTTCCGATTCATTTTTTTTCTTCATTCCGATGAGTCACATAATGATATTTTACTATCAGGCGTTCTCCCTCCTTCCTTGTCTTATTAGCAACTCCTCGCCATCACTCAGACTTTGTATCCGCGCAATCGTCGCCTCTCTTCCATTATCGTCCTTTAAAGCATCTCTGTCGGCGCTTTCTGTTTATCCGCATTCTAATATTCCGCCATCTATTCATCTTTCCATCTCCTTTTTTCGGCGATGGTTGAGTCGATTAGGAGCCGGCGGGACCATCCTATTACTGGAAGGTTACATTTTCCATTTCGACGGGAGACATCAACCACACCATGTCCTGTCAAAATGTCCTTGAGAGAAATGCTGAATGCATATGTGATGAAAGCCATTTAAAAAAACAAAAAAAAAACATTTTGTTTTAGGACAAGAGCTGAATGTTCTTATTCACTAAAGCAATCATCTGCAACCTTGATGAAAACGATCACTGGTAAAATAATGAATTTGTTTTTTGGAGTCTCTGCATTCAGCCACGATCGCAGTTTGCCGCCATGTCGCGTTTGTGTACCTGCGTACCCCCGAGAGTGTCAACGATCGAGGGGGGCCCATCTTGGTTTAACCTGCCGACTCTGAACAGTCAATATTACAACAATTACCAGCAAAGCATAAAATGTCAATATGTGACATTTGCAGAGGTCAGCCTACAAAATCAAAACGAAAATTGCGTTACACTCAGCAACGATGACCTTATGTGATTTGGTGGAAGGGAGAAAATTGCAGAGCTTTTCATTGTCGTGCTTATTATTTTTGTTTTATTATAGTCCAAAAACGTACGTGGCAATCTCAGAAAACCTTACGGCACCCGCTACACAATATTATCAGGGAGCCTCAGAGACTCCAGCAACTAGAAAATCCTCACACAAGCAAAGTTTTACTTTTTGATCTTACTGAAAAGGCTCAAGTCAAAAAAAAAAAATGGCCCACTGCTGTCTGAAGAGCAAGCGGCATCCCGCAGGGATGGGAACCACGGCAAGGAAATAATTAACATATTCAAAATGAAGGAAAACTGTTTGCGATAACCTTTTATGAAAACCGCCGCAACCAAAAATTTGAGACCACTCGCCCTTCCTGGTCATTAGCTTAGAGATCAAAATAGTACTCAGTAGTACTTTTCTCTTTATGAGTATGTTGGTTCATGGTAATCAGGCAACTTCTTTGCCCCCCCCCCTCACCCCCTTTTCCAACATTCAAGAAACGACTTCGGCGACGATGCTATTAAGCTAACGAAACGGCGGATTTGACAGGCGTCGCGAAATAAGCTAGCAAAAGCATGCAAAGTGAAACTCCAGATTTGGGACCATGAATCACTTTATTAGCAATTTTGCAGCCTTTTTTTTGATAGAACTACGCTTGTATAGCGGCATGAAATTGGACATCTGTCAGCACCTAATTGGATGTGAGAAAGCCTTAAAAGTAAAACTCGCAGACTTCTACAGCTTAGCGTGAAATGTCCGCATAGTGGGATAAACGTAAACGTAGCCAACCTGTACGAGGGAAAAAAAAAGAACAGCTTTTGATTTCATAAACTAGTTCTCAAAGTTTTGGAGAAAGTTTATTGGTCAAAAAGCCTCCTGCTTCTGTTTTATTTCTCCATAGAAAAGCTCGGTCTTTCCTCATGACTGGCTTTTAAGGTCTACTACGTGAAGGCAAAAGGTGCGACGCCCGGTCACCCCCCCCTTGCTGCCCCCCCTCTCGTCATCTGCTTGCGAGATAGGCCAGCACAAAGCGACTGACTTTTGCGGCGGGCACGTCGGCGGTGAAAACCGCTGCTCCGGAACGAAGGTCGCGTTTTTGTTTTTGTCGCATGTTTATTGTTCTCGTGAAGGGAGCCAGGAAATAGCGGCATGAATAAAACATGCGCTCCACACACACACGCACGATGGTTGTGTGGGGCCAAAATACGCTGGCTCATTATTCCAGGAAGTGATTGACACATGTTACATCAGCTGTTTGATGTCAGGCACTCGTTTGATGTTAAAAAAAAAAAAAAAATATATATATATATATATATATCAAGCATCAGCAAAAACATGAAGACAACAAAACTTTGGTTTGAACTTTTTTTGAAGGGTGTTCAATTTGAGTCTATGTTCATTTACAAAAAGGCTCTCGTGGCCGTTTTTTCGGTCAGGAACTTAAGGCTGAACTGGTTATTTTTGCATTTATTGACCGCCACGGGGGGGGGGGGTTCCGGTAAGAGAGCACCGTAGTCTTCTTCAGTTGTACTCAACCATTTCATTAGCTCTGAAGTGCGGACAGATCTTTGTATATTATATAGTATATCGTCATTGACTGCTGCACTGCCAATGACATGAAGTACAAAAGGAGAACGTGAAACAGGAAACGGAAATACAGAGCAGCTTTCCAAATTAAAAGCATAGATTTCAGAACAAGATATAATTAAACATCACACACTAAACAGATTGAGGAATTATCATGGCAGAAATACTAAATTACTTGAAGCCAATATTGCCATGGTCCCAAAAAACGTATTTAGACGTTTTTTTAAATGTTTTATTGTATGCTAGACTCTAGGCGCTAGAGCCTCTGAACTGAAGAGAATGGGTGAGGCAATGGTAAGGGTAATTTTTTTTATATATTTCTAACTGTTTCCGTTTTGCAGCAATTAGCATTAGAATATAGCAACGTTTCATCATTATGGCCCTGGTTGATGTCTTTTGCTCTGCTGCCACCAGCTGGCCGTTTTTGTAATAATTACCATTCCTTCAACCATTCTCTTCAGTCCAGAGGCTGCATCAAAGGCTTCTGTATGCTCTAGCATAAAAATAATAATAATAATAAAAAAAAAAAAAAAAATGTCTTTGGGAGCATGGTAACATTTAAAATAGAACGCATTTCTAGCAAATGAGTTCAAGGTGTCTCCCAGTTTTAGGTATTGAGTTGGAGTGATATCCGTCTTGATTGGTTTTACACGTTTTTCTCCTGTTTGTTTTTTTGTGTCCATTCTGATGATTCCTGTTCTTATACCCTTCGCCGCATGCTAAAAAGAAGAGTTGCGCATTGTGAGCTAGTCAACATGACTCCTGATTATGTAGCTAAGTAAGTGTAAAATTGACTTTCAGGCAGAACGCGGCTCACTGACACCCAATGGTGGTTGGATGAGTGAGTGTGAAAAATGAGAAACAAATGTGTTATTTCCATTTTATGGAGAAAGAGAGATGTTAGAGGTTGGCGCAAAATGCATGCGGACTGATTGATTATTTGGATATTTTATTTGTGGAAAGAGCAGAAAACGCTACTAGACAGTCCATACAAATTGAAATGAATGTGAACTTTGACTGCCTTTGCTGGCCTTTCAAAAGTATCTCATGGGTGTAAAAATGTGCCTCAGCTAAAACTAATAATATGAAACCACAACCTTAGCTACACATGCACAATTTAATGAGAAAAATTAATAAAAAAAAATTCTGCCTTTATAATGTCTGATTGACACCGTCAGATGCGTGATTGTCACAATATGTCTGTTGTTAAACGTGCGCTGCTGAAAAAAAGAGGTCAGCTATTTTCAACTTCAGAAGACTTGGCGCGACTAATAAACGTTTTAAAGGGCAGTCATATTCGGAGCGTTGCGTTGTTTATTGCTTGGCAAAATATGAAAGGCATGCAGAAGACACACTTCGATTCCAGCGAGTTGCCGCGTGGCATGCTGGGACGCATTAGAGAGATGGATGCATCAAGGAGATCAGCAGCAGGACGGAAAAGTAAGACACAACGATCATTCCCTCAGGAAATTGTAAAAATAGAAACAGATGGTAAACTTAGTTTCATTCATTTTATGATGTCACTAAAAACACATTTTTCCCCCATTGATATAAATTGAAATGCTATAATCTATTGCAGCCCCAATAAGACACATACACATTTTTTTGTAACATGTTTTCTATGACTGTACAGTATTGGACATTAAAAAACAAATATGCCAAACGACTTGCTTATTTTGAAGTAAGCTGCTGCCATAACTAATGCTATTAATTAACTCTTTGACTGCCAGACGTTTTCAGAAAAGGGATGCCGTGGGTGCCAGCCGATTTAAGCATTTTTGACTGATCTTTCAAGGTCCACAGAAAATTATGTGTTTGGACTATGGAAACACACATACTACCAAATGAAAGATTGGACTCTCATCTTTCATCAGATTTTTTTTTTTGTTTCTACCTTATTCCGTTTTTCAGTAATCAACAATAGAAAATGGTTAGTTTCACCTCTGTTTTGAAAAAAAAAAAAACGTCTTTTAACGTCTTTGGCACTCCTCCATAGGATTTTACTAAACGTTATTTAATGTTTTTGGCAGTCAAAGAGCTAATTTGCTCTCTTTTTTTTTTTTCTAAACATTGCCATGGTCCCAAAAACATATTTATATGTTTTTTTAAATTATGTTTTTGTATGCTAGACTCTATGAGCTAGAGCATACAGAAGGCTTTGATGCAGCCTCTGACCTGAAGAGGTGGCTTAAAGCAATTGTAGTTATTACAAAAAAAAACGTCCAGCAGGTGGCAGCGGAGTATAAGAGATCAACCAGGTCCATGTTGCAACAAGCTCTTTTTGAATAATGATGAAACTTAGCTATATTCTAATGCTAATTGTTGCAAAACGGAAACAGATAGAAATATATTTTTTTTCCCTGATGAACGAAGAGACTCAAATCTTTCTGTTGGTAGGTTCCATGTTTTTATAGCAATAGAACACAATGTTCTGTGGGCCAAAATCAGTAAAACAGCCGGGAGCGAAGGGGGTTACTTCGGTGAAAATGGCTTGGAGTGAATGAGTTAAGGTGCATTTTTGTTGAAAAGCTTTTATCTAACACAACAAAAGATTCAACAAGAAGTACTGCAAAATTGGGACCAGACATTGTAAATATTAAGAAAAAACGTGTTTAGCCATCCAGGCTAGCTGAGTCTACCCGAGTTTACTACCACTAAATAAGTCTCTCTTATTCAGACTTTTAGGTAATATAAGTTGAATTCTGGTAGGACTTGTGTATGTCCCCTAAAGTGTTGAATCTTAAATTAAATTCTGGCTTTGTGCCTTTGAAGTAACTCGGGCTCCTTTCAAAGACGGCGGCTCCAAGCCATTTCAGCGCCATCGCCAGGGATCCTCTTGGCTTTGAGCATATGAATGCGGCTTGCTCTCCAACTTAAGAGTGTGCCACTTGTTCAATTCCAGTTTGATGTTCGGGGAGCCGTCGTGATCAAAAACCTTTACGCTAACACCATGCTAACATTAGCCCCAGCTCCAACGCTAACCGCCGAAGCTCTCAATCTCACCCAAACGTAAATGTAACGACACCTGAACCTAGCTTGAACACCTTAGGCCAATTATGCTATCCTAGTTTGTTTCCATACAAAAAAAAAAGTGTGCCTCATTTAACTGTAAACGTAAGGCAGAACAAATGAGGCAGAATGACTCCCTTGAGTGATGTCATTGGGGGATGATAAATCCTTGTTGTCTTAATTAAAGCTGCATCCAAAAGACGAGCGTTCGTATGGCCTGCAGCCGATTTGCGCAACGCCTCTGGTGGGAAAAATACACTTTTTAAGCTAATAATGATGCTTATTGTGCTTGTTAGTGTGAAATTTGGAGAAGTATGGGAGATAAAAAAAAAACAACAACATTATGATCATTATCTAGAGAGGAGCCGACCGACTGGAGATGTTAGTGACTGAAATCCAATCTCGGATCAAGAGCATGCGAGGGGAGGGGAAAAAAATGGCTTAATTAATGGAAGCGCTCGTCCCTGCGCAATGTTCACACGGCTGCCGTCGTGACCATGAAGCAGAGTAAACATTCACCCGATGCCGTGGGGATCGCTCACATAATCAACACGCGCGCACAAATGCATCTTAATTAGCAACCGCGGTAAGCGTTAGCCTTCGTTTACTTTGACAAAAACTTCTTGCTCTTATCATTACCGGTCAATATTGATCAGGTGACAAGACTTGGCAAAACGAGTAGACAGGGCAAAATTTGGGTGAGAAAATTCAAGCTAATATATACAGGAGCACTAGTATTCTTTCTTTTTCACGACATTCCAAATTGTAGCTCTGATCGATTTTCCATCTTTTTTTTTTCTTCAAAAGGATTTGCTTTTCTTCCATAGAAAGCTCTCAGTAAAAAAAAAAAAAAATAGAAAAATTAATAGATGAATAAAACTAACACTAAAGCTAATAAAAAACAGGAATTTATCTTTCCGTTCCAATACTTTTGGAGTGGACTATTTAAAATAAAATAAAAATAAAATAAAATAAAACTAACACTAAATGTAATTTAAAAAGTAAAAGCAAGCATTTTCAATGAATAAATAAATAACAAAAATGCTCTAAAAACGAATTAAATAAAAAAATAACTACAACAGCATTTTTTTTCATTCACTTTCACACCTCGCATGTCTAAAATATGGTCAATTTTATATTTTCAAACAAGCAGATGCTATTGGTCTGCCTCAACATTGTTATTTTTTACGTATTATTAATCAATTCAAAGTGTTGGAAATAGCTCCAGAACAAATCTGGTAACTCTTTTGTGTGAGCCTAGATTGCTCTGAGTCCCGCATTGTCGTGTGGTGTTCCTCAGGGTTCAAATTTAGGGCCCCGGCTGTTTTCATTGTATTTTTATTTTTTATTTCTACTATTCTTTTTTTTCTTCTTTAAAAATATTAACTCTTTGACTGCCCAAAACGTTAAATAACGTTTAGTAAAATCCTATGGAGGAGTGCCAAAGACGTTAAGAGACGTTTGTTTCAAAACAGAGGTGAAACTAACCATTTTCTATTGTTGATTACTGAAAAACGGAATAAGGTAGAAACAAACTTTTTTTTCTGATGAAAGATGAGAGTCCAATCATTCATTTGGTAGTACGTGTGTTTCCATAGTCCAAACACATAATTTTCTGTGGACCTTGAAAGATCAGTCAAAAATGCTTAAATCGGCTGGCACCCACGGCATCCCTTTTCTGAAAACGTCTGGCAGTCAAAGAGTTAGTAGTAAATATTAGAAACCACTGTACTGTGACGTTTATATCAACAACGGAGGGGACTTTATTTAAAACGCAACAAAAATAAAATCAATAAAACTAAACCGAGGCATTTGCAAAAAACAAAAACCTGCTCTAAAAAAATAATTAATAAAATCTAACCACATACTTGAACATAGCGTGGGCAAAGCACAAAACACTATATTTTACCTGCAGTACACTCTCTCAACCACAAAAGGCCATGCAGGCTTTTTTTCATCCCCTTCAATCTTTAAGAAGACGTTGTGTTGAATGTGTGCGGACTAATATTCATGACATCACGCTTTTTCTTTGCGGACGCACGCACCGGGCGACACGGGCATTTATCTAAGTGACTGCGTGTGTGTGTGTGTGTGTGGTGCCAAAGGTTCATTTGAAGAGTCGTAAAGAGCGATCTTTTCCCATTAGCATGGTAATCACATGACCTTTGCAGAGTCAATCAAAAGGCTTTGATATTTTTAGAGGCTTTAAGCCGCTAATAACGACGCCGGCGGGGCGCATGCTTTCAAAGTGAAATGTACGCCGCCTTAACTCTAAGATTGCTTCGTGGACTTAATTATGATTTTTTTTTTTTACGTATAAATGTCAATATACGTTGTGGAAATGGTAAACTATCAAAAATATATAATGGAAGGAATTAATTGGTTGACTTGAAAATATTCGGTAAAAAATGGACTGAAATATGCAGCCAAATTATTGCGTTTATTCATTGTGAAATATGGTCTAAATAATCAAGAAGGAATTATTTATCCAACTGTAAAAAGCACTTTGACTCTTTGACTCCGATGTCTTCACTTTTTGAAGAAACTCTCGACGTGTTAATTGGGTTTCCTGTCCTGGAAAATTGAACCTTGCAAAAACTAGAAGAAGTTTTCATCTTTTTTTACTTGAGGGAATACAAACATACACAAAGAAAAACCAGTCAACTCTTTTTTTTTTCTGTTTCTTTCTTTCTTAGATTTGCCAAGCTTAATGAAGTTGTATTTACAAAAGTCGACTTGAAAAGAACACTTTGTCACCGGAATACTTTTTCCTTTGCTCAAAGCCTTTCGTGACAGCGAGTTCTTCCTCCGACTCGTGGGAATGGAAAGTTTGACTTTAGTATGTTTTGTTGTTGTTGCCACACAGTAATTAAGATGATTGGGGGGGGGGGGGGGAATACATCCTGACTTTTAATGGGCTGCGACTTTTTTTTTTTTTTTTTGCAGAAACCTGCTGTTGCTCTTTTGGTGGCTTTTGAAGTTTGATCCACTTTAGTACAATTACAAATATACAATTATAATAAATATTAAGCCCGTTATAATACTCATGACTGCCTCCTACAGGAGTGGAGTGGAACAACTTTTGAAAATCTGCCTTATCATTTCACAATTTTCCCAAAAATAAGCACATTCATATGTAAGTCAACATACATTTGTGTTTTCCTCTCCAGTGAGACATGGGGGAGTTTTTTTTGCACTATTTTACTATTTTCTTTTCCGCAGTCCAAACCCCCCAGGTGGCGCCCTTTACAGAAGCACTTAGGCCCACCCCGTCCCACTGAGTCGCACTGAATAACTCAGGCTACTTGCTTTGTGTGATTGAAAGAAAGAAAAAGGCTTGAAAAGGGGAGGGAAAAAAAAAACCTCAGACCGGGTTTGGTTAGTTTTTCTTTTTAACAAAAGGCTTTGAGAGAAATCTATGCTTAGTCATCAATACTCTGCATGCGCCATTTGGCGTATTTTCAGTAAGACCACTTTATCATTCATGATTACACAGTGATTTGTGTAATATTATTCGGAGGACTACTTTTTACTCTACCAGAGACATAAACTATAATTATTATTATTTGAGTAAAATTGTTGGCCGCCATCTGTTATAGGCAATTTTCGCATAATTATCTATTAGTCCTGTTTTGATCACAGCTGAAACTCATTCACTGCCATTGACGGCTATAGAAGTCAAAGGTCCTTTTTCTTTTATTTGGGCTGGCAGTGAATGTGTTAATTTTGCAGCTAATTTGTTTTGTTTAAGTCTCTAAAAGACAGCTCCAAACAAACATTGGAAGGGATTAAATAATTAGTGCTATTCTACGGAGACCAACACAAACTTTCATTATAAGAGAATGGTGGGGGGGGGAAAAAAAAAAAAAAAAGCACAAATGTACAGAAAGACAACAAAGAAGCTCAATAAGTGAGAAAATTGGGGGGGGGGGGGATGCATCAATGTCCCTTAAGGCCACACTGAATATTAGATGTGCCTGCAGTCTAGTTGTGTATTTACCCATTAAGCGTGAAAGGCATTGATGACGATGTGCTGCTCGCACTTATTGAAACACTTCTTTTGCATAGGTTGTTTTCTTCCCCCCCGATGACCACTTTGTGCCTGTAAGTCAAAGCGATTGTACCTAATGTTGTGGCCAGTGAGTGTCTATTTCCGACCCAACAAATACATGATTCAGACCCCTTTTGCACAAGCCCGCAGGAGATAACCACCCATTGATTTATCCATCTGGCCTGGACGCATCAATCCTGCACCCTAAGACCTCAGTTATGATATTTTATTCAACTAACGTGACCCCATTTCCTGGTTTTCGGAAGTTAAAAGAAGCTGGCAGGAAAAAGGAACGTCAAAAAAAAGTTTTGAAATGGAGGTTTGGTGTTTTCAATCAGGACGCCATTTTTGTTTTGCTTTTTTAACTCATTCACTGCCATAAATTCATTTAAAAAAAAGATAATTAAAAATTAGGTGCGACAAGCGATTCACATTTTTAATTATAATTAATCGCATGACTTCACTAGATAACTCACGATTTTTTTTTTTTATATCTGTTCTAGATGTACAATAAATAAAATTCGAGGTTTTCATACTCTTGTTAACAAAAGTGGAAAAAAATGTTAAACTAATAGAAATAGTAGAAAATGATTGCTGACGTTTATAGTCGTCAATGGCAGTGAATGAATAAAAAAAAATTGGGGCGTCAGGCGATTAAAATTTGTAATCATAATTAATCGCATGACTTCACTAGTTAACTAGTTAAGTGTTCATGCTCTTGTTCACAAAAGTGGTTTGACAAAAAAATGTTAAACTAATAGAAATAGTTCAAATGAATTTTTTTTTACGTCTATAGCCGTCAATGGCAGTGAATGAGTTAAAAATGTTAATTATTTATTTTGATCGTTCAATGTAAATGTTCATTTTCAGTTTACTGTGTTGTTTATTTGTTGTATTTATTTTTATATTTCGTTTTGATTTTTCTGATCTATCTATCTCTATTTATCTATCAAGGTAGCAGTTTAGCTACTAAGCTAACTAGCTATCAAGCTAGTGGTCTGTCTGTTTGTCTGTCTGTCTCTCTATCTATCGAGTGTCTTTTGTATTTGTAGTGTCTTCTATATGTAACAAGAATACACATTTGTTTGGTGTCAGACACTCAATTTAAAGCCACACACAAGTGTAAAGTTCACGCCGTATATATTCTCTTCCTTCGGTAAACAGCCCGCGGCATTGCGCCGCTATTACCTCCTGCTCTCATTAGGGAGGAAATGTGGACCATAAGTCAGCCCTGAGGGGGGGGATATCGTGTCAGCTTTCCCCCAAGCCCTAACACACCATTGTGCGTCTGTGTTTTTCAAAAAAAAACTAAAGAAACTTCAATAAGTGGGATGGCGAGGTCTCTGCATCACATTCATGTGATCAAAAGTGGGAAGTGGTGCAACCAAACACAATGTTGGATTTACGACACACGGTGTCAAAAAAAAAAAAAAAAAATTGAGCAGTGTTATGCTTACGGTGCTTAATTCCTTTCCATATGATTCATAAGGCATTTTTCTTCTATGTGCAGGCATATGGGAATGAAGCCATCTTGAAAGCCATTAAGGCTAAACGTCCACAAAGCGTTCTTTTATGGGCCCAGATGTGTGCAATTAATCTTTTTTTTTTTTTTTTTTTGCTGACATAATTATACACTCAGACCCTCTAAAATGATTAACATCTGCTCCCCCGAATGAACGAGACACCTTTGCATTATTACGACATGCACAATGTGAACCAAAGGGCAGCACTTACAATAAGGGGACCGTTATTAACTCTTTGACTGCCAGACGTTTTCAGAAACGGGATGTCAACGGTGCCAGCCGATTTAAGCATTTTGACTGATCTTTCAAGGTCCACAGAAAATGTTGTGTTTGGACTATGGAAACACACATACTACCAAATGAAAGATTGGACTCTCATCTTTCATCAGAAAAAAAAGTTTGTTTCTACCTTATTCCGTTTTTCAGTAATCAACAATAGAAAATGGTTAGTTTCACCTCTGTTTTGAAACAAACGTCTTTTAACGTCTTTGGCACTCCTCCATAGGATTTTACTAAACGTTATTTAACGTTTTTGGCAGTCAAAGAGTTAATATTTTTAAAGAATAAAAAAAAGAATAGTAGAAATAAAAAATAAAAATACAATGAAAACAGCCGGGGCCCTAAATTTGAACCCTGAGGAACACCATACGACAATGCGGGACTCAGAGCAATCTAGGCTCACACAAAAGAGTTACCAGATTTGTTCTCAAGCTATTTTCAACACTTTGAATTGATTAATAATACGTAAAAAATAACAATGTTGAGGCAGACCAATAGCATCTGCTTGTGGTGAAAATGGTTAGTTTCACCGAAATGCTCTGTTTTGAAACAAAAAGCGGAGAAAAAGAGCTTTTTGTGAAACAATGTTATTTCATGCACTCTAGTGAATTGTACACTTCTTTTTGTCAATGAATGATGCCACAAACACCTAAACAGTGCTTTACTTCTGTAAAACACTACCACCAACAACGAAAAAGTGTTTTTTGATAGCAAAATACGTTTATTTACATTCAACGGTGTAACAATTTGACAAAAACAATTTCGCAAACTATTTACAAATGTGTGCAACTGTGGTACTATTTACAATTATGTGGATGTTTCAAATACAGTTTTTCTTTCTGTAACACTGCCCTGCGTGCAAGGAGACGGAGCAGGATTTGCACAACAGATACGTTTCACTTCGATTGTCCGTTTCGCGTGCAGACGTTACACTTTCTTGACGGCCTTTTTTTCCGGGGAATAGCAAGTAGCAGACTGTACCCACCACTCCGATGAATATGCATTGGACTCGGGGCACTCTTCGTCGTCCGATTGAACGTCCGCCTGAGCGTGCTCGGTTGTGCTCCGCGTTTTCCGGTGTTAGCATCGCTAGCCCGTGGACCTTTATGACGTCGTCATAGCCGCCGCGTCAGCGCTTCCAACTTCGGCGTCAACCTCGGAGTCACCGTCATCATCATCGATGATGATCATCGTTGTCATCAATGTGCTCTTTAGCGTTGGTCGATGCCTTTCGTCTTTGAAAAAAATTCCCAAGTGTGAGCCGCTTGCAACCGGTCGCCATGTTCTCTTCCCTTCCCCAGCCATTGTGTCTCCTCTAGCTCCGCCTCACGTCTTCTACTGACGCCTACCCAATCTTGTCAAAAGAGAGTCATTGCTGCCATCTAGGGGCCAAAAATAGTCATTAGGCTAACTAGATCAGCTTGAAACTTTCACCACAGCTGCCCAAGGCTTTCCTCCACCACTCAAAAAACAAAAAAAAAAAAATTGGATGACGTCTTTTAACGTCATTGGCGGCCCTCCGTAGGTTTTTACTTGACGTCTTTTAACGTCCCTGGCAGTGAAAGAGTTAAAATATAATTAACTGCCCATCGATATGTTTGCTAACACAAATTTGACAGCCAATACATGGAATTAATTCAACTTGATAGAGATTGTTTTTAATTCACTTTCACACATTGGGTGAAAACCTCGTATGTCCAAATATGGTCAACTTTATATTTTTAAGCAAACCGATGTTATTAGTCAGCTCCAACGTCGTCTGTTATTTTTACGTATTATTAACCAATTTAAAGTGTTGAGAACAAATCTGGTAACTCCCGCTCTGCCCCACTGTCATTTGGTGTTCCACAGGGCTCAACTTTGGGGCCCCTGATGTTTTCATTGTATTTTTTTATATTTATTTATACTATTCATTGTGTTCATTAAACCTAACTGTTTATAAAAAAAATACATAAGTACATATTAGAAACTGTACTGTAATGTTTATATTTAAAAAAATATATATATTTTTTTTTACAATTTTGTGCTATCTTCATTTAGTTTCAAACCCAAAACGTAAAAAATTACAAAAATGTTTTTTCACATAGCAACGACGATTTAGATGTGTACGACAGTTAAGAATGTAACTCCAAAAATAACTTTCTATTCTCATGTCCTAATAAATCTGACCCTAAAATTTACATTTAACATTAGCAGGCACAGCAAACTCTTGGGTGGTTTATTTCTTTTCGCGCTCTAAAACGTTCAGTCATTCTTATCAGAACGCAGTCCGCCTCACTCACTGTGCGCCATTGTTTGATTTGAATGATGAATGAGTGCACTGCTGCCCCGCCAGTCGCACACAATATTTATCATAAAATCCCCACAGAGGCAATTTTGTTTCGATTAAGGTAAAACTTCTTTGAAGAGAGAACAATGCACCCTTTCAATAAGCACCTCGATTTAAGCCACTTTTTTTTTCTTTTTTTTTTTTAAGGATGTGACCTAAGGGCAAACTGTCCACACTATCTCTTCATTTCACATCATAATGAAACAATACATTTTACACTGGAAGCTCCTCAGCTCATCCCGTGTTTTTCCCTTTTATTCAACACCGTGAAAAAAAGTAATGAAAATTCCATCTTCCTAAATTCTTTGTACACTTGTGTGGTAGCTAGTTGATTTCCAGTTTGCTTCAACCATCTACAGTGAAACCCCGTTTATATCAGGGGACATGTGTTCCAAACGAGAGAATAATAATAATAATAATAGATTTTTTGGGGGGGAAATGTACTTTACATTTAAAAGAAGTCTGCTAAAGAGTAACAAAAATGTTATAGTGTTACAAGGAGTTTAAAAACATTGTTTAAAAAAACTAAAGGTTTCGGGGGGGGGGGGGGGGGGGAATTGCCCTGGTTGATCTCTTATACTCTGCTACCACCTGCTGGCCGTTTTTTGTAATAACTACCATTTCTTTAATCCACCTCTTCATGTCAGAAGCTGTATCAAAGCCTTCCGTATGCTCAAGCATGCATAAATAAATAAAAAACATAAAAAAACGTATAAGTACGTTTTTGGGAGTGAAGGGCAAAGTATTAAAAAACATAGTTATACGTTTTTGGGTCTCAATGAGTTAATGGCTGTATTTTAAGGGAATAATAATTTTACACTGTTATATAAGCTGTACACTGACTATTCATTGTGTAACAATGTGATCAGTTAAAAAAAAAAAAATCACATTCTAAAAAACATGACGTAATACTGAACCTTGACATAGCGGGGCACCATTTTAAATTAGTGGTGTGGCTCAGGTCCTCACGTACCGTGGGTCCCTTTACTAGTTTCAACCGCCACGCCCGCTTCCTCATGGCTTCATTGCCACTGGTCGCCAATAAAGGGGGCGAAAGCACTTCTCTTCATCTCGCAGCCGCGCCTCGCTCACACCATTAAAACTCATCGGGGCAAAAGAGGAAATTAATCTCCCGTCACATCTTTCTTTCACACGTTGTAACTTGCACGCAACACCCGCCGTTGTCGACGCTTTATCCATTTTTCTTGCTTCATTGTCACATTCTCGTGTGATTTCCGCACGCTCCATCGCATCCCCGCGTGCCCCGCCGCCGCTTTCCCTCAGCCGGCTTACATCGTGGCCTAAAAAGATTTCGCAGTTCTCCGGTAAATGGGGTGCGAATTGTCAAAAAGGTCACGGCGGGAAGTTTTATTCATGCGTTAGGATTCTATCACTACTTCAGAATTGAGATTTATCCTCATGTTGCAGATTTTGAGGGATAATTATCACTTCCATAAAAAAACTTTTTCCAAGGATGTTCAAGTTAAAATGGATGCCGCATGCCTCACTAGAAGACTTGTAGGAATGCTAAAGTATCACGACATGTTATTGTGATTTTTACTCTCCACAATTTTTTGCCGTGAAACAACTCCCACGTCAAACTGTCTGGAGTTGAATGGTGGCTGCATTTTTAAAATCAGAAAGAAAGAAAAAATAATTATAGTTTGCCATGATTAGCTTTGGCCCACTGATCTTTTGCTTGCCATTCCCGGAGCCCAATAGGATTTGTTTGTAATCCCATCGAGCAGACGGGAACAGATGGACACACGGGTAAGATCCCAGTGGTGTACTGGAGGGGTTCTAATTGGACTGCCCCCAAGTCGGCCCCGCAGCTTCACTGCTTGGGAGTCTTCTCAACCAGCAATTGACGACATCATCTGAATTATAATGACAAGGGTTTGACTTCTGACTGTTGAGGCGACTGTTTGAGTTTGCAAGCGTTCCTAATGTGGTGTCTAGAAATGTACATATTAAAGCAGGGTTCAGCAAACTTTACTTTCGATAGAGCCATTTTAGATCTGTGTTGAGCAACAAAATATTTAAAGATTGAGATGCACCACATGCAGCATCCAATATGTAGAGATTTATTTTCTTCTACCTTTCCTCATGAATTTTTAGATTTTGTTGTTGTTGTAATTTTTCAAATTTTATTTTTCATACATTTCCAGACTTTTGACATTTTTAGCAATTTTTGGGCCATTTTATGGTCACTTTTTGGAAAATTTTCAGTATTTTTAAAAACATTTTCATCTACCTGTCATCTCTCATTTTCTGAAAACTTAAAAATTTGGACTTCTGTCTGACATTTTTGGTAATTTTTTGGACATACAGTAATTGTCTGCCTCATCTTTTTTGGGACATTTTTTCTGCCTTTTTTTACTGTCAATTTTCTTTGGGTAATTTTGTGGGTATTTTATTGTAAAAAAAATATTTTTTGCTTTACATCTTCCTTTTTGAACATATGGTCACTTTTTGGACATTTTCCGGTAGTTTTAAAAACCTTTTCATCTACCTCTCATTTCTCTTTTTCTGAGAATTAAAAAATTTGGACTCTTAGATTTTCTTATTTTTTAGATTTAATTATTCATTTTTTATTTAATTAAATTAATTTGAAGAAAATGTTATCTTGAAAATACAAATAATTATGTCACAAAAAATGTACATTTCTACTCGAATTATTTTTTATTTTTTTGGAGATCTACAGGGATCCACATGACAGCGACTAAAGAGCCACATGTGGCTCCAGAGCCGCAGGTTGCAGACCCTTGTATAGGTTTAGTTAGTGAGCTGCTGATACAGGTAACTAAATCTTTGGTTCCTCGGCGTGGCAAAGCTACACATTAAAAAATTGATTGGGGATTCTGGGGCGAAAGCGGACAATTTTGCACATTCATTAAGCAACATTAGCTATTCATTCTTTAAGTCGCCAGCCTCTATAAGAAGATACATTGGGCTAACATCCGAGGCTAAGCTAAGCTAAGATAAGCACCTCCATGGCAAAGCACCTCCATGGCACGTCAACATACTTCTTTGATACCAATAACTACTTTCCTATTCGCCACAGCTTTGACGGCATCTTACTTCGAAAGCACAAAAACAATGTGGATTTAATTAATTGATTCATTTAGATGCCTTGCCCTATAAAATCACACTTTTTTGCGGAAATATGCTACTCATAGCATCGGCGTAATCTGTGCCGCAATCTCAAGAGCAGATGGACGGATGAAGAGGTCCGCAGTGATTAGACTGCTCTGGCTCACTGCCTCCATCCATCACATCACAAGTTTGACACCAAATTATAAAATAAAGAAAGCAATATCTCCGAGCAGATGGTCTTCTTTGGGCTATTACTCATTCTATCACAATTTACTGGCACAAGACGAGCGTGCCGCGTTCCAGTAAGCCCGCGCGAGTCCGTTTTTTTAACATGCTTATTATTATTATTATTATTATATCGCGGAACATTTTTTATTAGCTCATTGTTGCTTTGCTACTATAACTCGTTCAATATGACAATAAAGCCAGACTTTGCTGGCCGTTTACCAAAAGCGATGTAACACTCAGCCAAAATGGCGCCCTGTAAAGAAAATACTTTTAACTACCTTGGCAGATTTTCACTCACTGACAGTGAGTCAAAAAGAAATGTTGTATTAAATAGGGCTGATTAATAAAAAAGCGCGGCGATAAAAGTAGGCATCGTTCCACAGTCGAACCAACAGCCCGTGTCATTTGCCATGTACCTGTTTGGAGTTTTACAGCAGATGCATTTAAACGGCTCTCAAGAGCTGCAGTGCACAAACACTGCTGGCACTGCACTTTGCTTTAATGGAGCTTCGACTTAACACCTGTATTACATTTCGGCACGGAAATTCATTCAAAATAAAACCGAGGCAGGGACACGCCACATCATTATGCATAAAAATGAGAACCTTTGTTAATTAAGGGTAACATGTTTTAATTAACATTGGAACATTCCTACACAGTAAGTTCTGTAGAGTCAATTTGACAGAATTTACTGAGTGGCTGCCGTAAATGGGGAAGGTGCGAACATCTTCATATAATTGATGTTCATTAAAAATGCATTGAGTTTTCCTTTTTTTTTTTTTTCATGAAAAATCTGGGGTTCCCCTTAAAAATAAATGTTTTTAATTTATATGGCATATTTAGGTAAAAAGTAAAGAAATAAACAGTTTTTGCCACAACTGTTTGCTTTTGCTGCTCCTTCTGGTGTACCTTACTTGGCCAAGGGGGGCAGTATAATACAGTCTTCCACACACAAACAAAGAAGAGTCATGACTACCCTCAGTGAAATCTTATTAGTCATTTTTTTGCAGAGGATAAAAAATACATTTTATTTATTTATAAAATATGATTTAAACTATATATATTATATATATATTAAATTATTTGTATATTATTTTTTATAAATTAATAATAATATATTATTATTATTTATATTATTGGTTTACATGTTTTGCGCTAACAACTATCGAAGCTAATCATTAAACCTGCCTATGGCTTTTTCCGTTGTGTATTACAGGGATGTGATTTGACCAAAGTGAAATTATCTGAAAATTTAGCCGGGGGTCTGGGGGCCGCTGGCACCCAGCTAGGGTCTCCCCGGAGCTCATGGGTTTTCCGTGTTTTTAAGTACTTTCAATGCACTCACATAACAAAGAAATAGACAAAACAACAGCATAAATTTTCAATGTATATTGAACTATCCCATATAAAATGGCAGTTTTAGTCAACTCAAAATCAGTCGCATTCAAAAACATTGGACTGCCTTTGCTTTTAAAAACTATCACTGAGAATATCGTCATATCTAACTAATGTGATTACTAAGTTAACACATAAATAATGTTGAAGAGTTCAAATTTCATGAACAAATAATTGTATCATGACCAAATGAAAAGTAACTCATATTAGAGCATACCACAAATGTCTTTGTTATAGCAGAAGATGTTATCTGTCGGAGTCATGTGCATACACAATGAACTACTACTACTACTACTAAAAAAAATTAAATAAAAAATCGGAGTTTTTTTGGGGGGGGGGGGATAAAAAAAGCGGAATTCCGCGAATTAGCGGAAAAATCACATCCCTGTATATATTAAATTATTTGTATATTATTTTTTATAAATTAATAATAATATATTATTATTATTTATATTATTGGTTTACATGTTTTGTGCTAACAACTATCGATGCTAATCATTAAACCTGCCTATGGCTTTTTCCGATGTGTATTAGCATTATGCTAGCTGGGGCATTTACCTGCAATTATCAGTACACTGCACATGCTTCTTCCCTTGCAGTAATTAATAATCATTTAAGAGTGAGTCTGTCTGTCTGTCTGTCTGTCTCGGTGGTGCAATAGCCCCGTCAGGAATCTGTGTATCCCCAGTTACGCTCCTCCAACATTTTTGATATTCTACAATATATTTAGAAATTATTTTCTCAGCCCCCTCTCCCCGATGCATCGGTCGAGCCTCTTATAGACCTAGAAAAAAATAAATAAAAAATCCTGGAGCTGTGCCTGCCCTCTCTCTCCCCCCCCCCCCCTCTCTCTTTCTCTCTCTCTCTCCACCGCCCTCCACTTGCTACCTCCTGGCTCCGGTTGTCAAAGCAGAGGGGGGAACACAAGAGAAGGTGTCCTGTTACTCTGTAGCACAGCTCGAGCACCCTCCGCTCTAAAAGAAACCGGCAAAAGGATTTCCACGCAACCAAAAGACACACTCTTCATTCCGTGCTAGGAAGTGTGCCCCCCCCGCCCCTCTTCTTGTTCTGGGAGGAGTCGCTTCGCACCCGTGGTCACGCAGGCGTCCGGATGACTTGCATGGATGTTATTTGCCGGATTGTCTCCCGGGTGGCGCGGGGCCCATGCGGAGCCGCTGACGGCGCGCGGAAAAGTGGATGTTAACCTCATGGCTGCGACGAGGAGGATAACGCGGTGAGTGGAGTCTCGGCGCCGCACTTCTCCCCTCGCGGAAATGCGCATTCCGGATGGGAGATGCGAAACTATTGGCGCTGAAGTCACGGCAAGTGGGGATTCGGGGCTGTCCGTGGTACTGAAAAGTGACGTGACGAGAGCTATCCCTGGTGCTGAAAACGACCAGACGCGCTTTTTATGCAACAAGATGCCTTATGTACCTTTTTTTTTTTTTTTTGTGTCTGTTTTACTTCCACCGCATGACTCCAACAAGTGTATTGTATGCGGAACGAAAGCCCACTTTCCACCTTCTTTTTTTTTGAGGGGGGGGGTGGGGGTCTCTTTTCTCCCGTGCGCATGTGCATGTGTGTGTTTTCAACAAGTAGGCAAGCGGGAGTGTGCGGCCGGTGCGAGTGCAAGCCGGTTACCTCACGGCAGCCGGTGTCTCGGATTAGGAAGGAAGGGAGAGTCATCCGATTAGCTAAATGAAGGCAAGCTGTCGCCGCCTCCTGCTCGTTCGCAATCGCAGTGCACGGCCGCGGGGAGAAAGTCAAAGGTTACCAGTGTGTGTGTGTGTGTGCGTGAGATGGTGGGCATACAAACAAGTGGCCGTTTGTTTGTTTTTCCACGTTGTATGTTGTTATGAGAAAGAGGTTAACTCTTTGACTGCCAAAAACGTTAAATAACGTTTAGTAAAATCCTATGGAGGAGTGCCAAAGACGTTAAAAGACGTTTGTTTCAAAACAGAGGTGAAACTAACCATTTTCTATTGTTGATTACTGAAAAACGGAATAAGGTAGAAACAAACTTTTTTTTCTGATGAAAGATGAGAGTACAATCTTTCATTTGGTAGTATGTGTGTTTCCATAGTCCAAACACATAATTTTCTATGGACCTTGAAAGATCAGTCAAAATGCTTAAAATCGGCTGGCACCCACGGCATCCCTTTTCTGAAAACGTCTGGCAGTCAAAGAGTTAATTTATTGATCGATATGTTGATCAAATTCACTTTACGGATGGCTAAGTAGGTTGTTAGATTGATTGGATTATTGATTGAGTTCAATTCAGGCAAATGTAGTTTGTGGAAGGCGATGGTTGGTTGATTGATTGATTGAATCGGTTGCCAATCAATAGATTATACTTTTCTGATTGAGAGCTGGACCAATGGACAGTAGATACTGTCCATCAATTGATTAACTAATGTTCAGGATCAACGGACAGTTGACGGTATTGATTGACTGAATTCATCTTATTGATGGCTTATTAGGTAGGTAGAAAGATTGAATGATGTATTAAGTAAGATCATTTCGCTGGACAGAAAGCTAGATAACTATTTTGATTAATGGATTGAACATGTTTTGTTTGTTTAATTTAAAAAAAAATATTATTATTATTTTTAAACGTGTTAATATTATGGATCGATGGATGGACACAGCTGTGGACAATTTGATTTGATCGATGGATTGGCATTATTAAACTGGTGAGTGCACAGGGGACGCGCTGTTGATTATGAGTAATGTTCATGTGTCATATTACACGTTTGGAAGAAACACAGCGGGTAGAACACTCTGGCATATAAGAAGCTGATTGGTAGTACACAAGGGGGGCGGGGCTAAGACAATCTCATCACAAATGTAAACCAGCATCAAGTGGAAAATCAACAGCTCTGACCTGATATATGATGAGCACAAGTGCTAATGGCTGACAAGCCTAATATGGTCATCGTATTTTGACATCGTCTCCTTGTGCGTGTGTATATTTTTTTGCATTCAAGTGCGCTAGTGTGTGCGAGTAGAGGGTCAATCAGACGGGATGTGTTAGTCCAAGCTGGGACACGTCCATGTCTCAGCATGTCAAAGCCTGTTAGTCATGCCGGATGACAGAAGCTGCAAGTTTCAGGTTTAAATGGCGGCCGCCGCTAAAGTGCTTAGACTGGCAGTTTGTCCTAAAAGCGACGGCGCCGGAGAAAAAGTTTGATGGATGAAGAATACTTGAGTGCATTTTCAGTCACGGTGTGGTTCAAGCAGGAAATGAGCTTTTTCCGTACGTGTAATTATCTTTAATTAAGGCAACAGCAGAGCGACAAATCAATATTTTGAAATGAGATCGTTGCGATATTGCAAATTTTGTCTGAAAAAACGTTTTCTCGTAATATTACGTTTTTCTTGTAAATAAAAAATGATATTGTGACTGTTATTGACTTTTTTCCCATAAACAAAGAAAGACACATAACTTTATCACCATATTAAACTTAAAATATGACTTGAGAAACTATTTTCTTGAGGAAAAAGAAGCACATTTATTCTTGCAATATTTGTGATATGACTTATTTAAACATTTATTATTTTATAAATCTTTTTTTTGTTTGTTTGGCCAAGGTAATATTATGACTTTTTATATATATTTCCCCCCCCCCTTGTGCAAATCAAAATGTATTCTGTAATATAATTTTTTTTCTTCAGGGGAAAAAATACAAATTAATTCATATAACTTATATTTCACATAAAAATATAATTTTATTCCTGTGATATTTCCTATTAAAAAATGACGTTATTATTGTAACATTAAACGTTTATTTTCTTAACTTTTCTTCGGTTCTAACTTTTTGTTTTTGTAATGATATTAATGTCAACTAAACACACATATTAATTCTTGTGTTTAAAAGGATCATTTGGTTTCTTTTTTTATTTTAAAATTAAGAGCAATAAATGACTTAAGGAATGAGTTCCATATGCATGGAAATTTGAAAGAACAATAGAATAATAAAGAATATGCCATCTTAATGACACTTTTACATTCATCAGGGGAAATAAAAAAAAGTTGAGTTTTTATTGAAACTTTCACACCTATCATTTATTTCCCAATTGCTTGCTAATGTACACACATCATGATTAGTAAACGCAATTAGATAAATCCCATGGCGACAGGAAACTTCTCTTTGGCACTAACGTTGTGAAGAATGCAAAGTAACATGGGGCTAATTAGCGGTGTACCCTTTCCAAAATGGGAAATCTTTCATTTTTATGGCGGAAACGGGATCACTTGATGGCGTCTGGGGTCGACTGAAAAATAACACAATTCCCATGAAGTACGACTGGCGGGCACGTTAGGAGGGGGGGGGGGGGGCTGAAATCAATCTTGCGATTTTGACGCTTCAATTCTTAATGAGGGGCTGCCATTAAAAGTGCCGAGAGGATTTCAAGCGCTGCCGTTAGCTCAGACGCTCACGCAGACGCTAATTAAAAAAAATAAAAAAATAAAAAAAACGTTTTCTGGACTTTTTTTTGCAAGTGATGTTTGGTCTGAGAATGGACATTGATGGAAGGCAGTGTTGGCCACGCACGCACCTGCACTTAACCTCTGGCTGCGCTCACTCCTCTTCAGCCTTGTGAAGCTCTGACGTGATGTTAAAAGAAGACTGAAAGGCAGCCATTAGTGAAGCTCACTCAGATGGAAAATTCTGCAAAAGGAAGCACAAGAAAAAGTGTACATTAAACTGCGACTTAGTAAGATGCTTCAATTTAAGTCATTTTCATAGAAGAGGATAAAAAATGTACTCCTGAATGCTAACCGTTAGCATGTCAGCGGTGTTTTGCATTGTTTGTTAGTGTAATTCAATTTAAGTCATTTTCATAGAAGAGGATAAAAAATGTACTCCTGAATGCTAACCGTTAGCATGTCAGCGGTGTTTTGCATTGTTTGTTAGTGTAATTCAATTTAAGTCATTTTCATAGAAGAGGATAAAAAATTTACTCGTGAATGCTAACCGTTAGCATGTCAGCGGTGTTTTGCATTGTTTGTTAGTGTAATTCAATTTAAGTCATTTTCATAGAAGAGGATAAAAAATGTACTCCTGAATGCTAACCGTTAGCATGTCAGCGGTGTTTTGCATTGTTTGTTAGTGTAATTCAATTTAAGTCATTTTCATAGAAGAGGATAAAAAATGTACTCCTGAATGCTAACCGTTAGCATGTCAGCGGTGTTTTGCATTGTTTGTTAGTGTAATTCAATTTAAGTCATTTTCATAGAAGAGGATAAAAAATGTACTCCTGAATGCTAACCGTTAGCATGTCAGCGGTGTTTTGCATTGTTTGTTAGTGTAATTCAATTTAAGTCATTTTCATAGAAGAGGATAAAAAATGTACTCCTGAATGCTAACCGTTAGCATGTCAGCGGTGTTTTGCATTGTTTGTTAGTGTAATTCAATTTAAGTCATTTTCATAGAAGAGGATAAAAAATGTACTCCTGAATGCTAACCGTTAGCATGTCAGCGGTGTTTTGCATTGTTTGTTAGTGTAATTCAATTTAAGTCATTTTCATAGAAGAGGATAAAAAATGTACTCCTGAATGCTAACCGTTAGCATGTCAGCGGTGTTTTGCATTGTTTGTTAGTGTAATTCAATTTAAGTCATTTTCATAGAAGAGGATAAAAAATGTACTCCTGAATGCTAACCGTTAGCATGTCAGCGGTGTTTTGCATTGTTTGTTAGTGTAATTCAATTCTGCATTTTAATAGGACAATTTTGACTGGGGAGTCCAGAAAACTGTCCTAGTCTCCATCACATTTACACAGGTTTCTGTTTAAACATGCACCCGTTGCTCTTTAACTCATTTGCTACCAAAAACATATAAATACGTTCTATTTTAAATATGACCATGCTCCCAAAGACTTATTTACATGTTTTTTTTTATGCTTTTCATGCTAGAGCATACAAAAGGTTTTGATGCAGCCTCTGAACTGAAGAGAATGGTTGAAGCAATGGTAGTTAATACAAAAACGACCAGCAGGTGGCTTGGCTGGAGAGTATAAGAGATCAACCAGGTCCATGTTGCAAAAAGCTAATTTACCCACAGTTTTAAACATATTTGTAAATAATGATGAAACTTAGCTATATTCTATTGTGAATTACTGCAAAACAGAAACAGATACAAATATACTTTTTTTTTTACTGATGAAACAAGAGATCGAATCTTTCCTTTGGTAGGTTCCGTATTTTTTATAGCAATAAAGCAGAATATTCTGTGAGCCTTGAAAAATCTGTCAAAATCCAGCTCCTTTTCATATATATTTTTTTTTAACTCCACTCTCACTTTCCATCTAACGGTAATATAAACAATGCTTTTCTACCAATTTTGGCACCGACTAATAAATGTAACTAATAGAAGCCTGTTTCTGTCTGCAGTTGGCAAATTAACACCCCCCCGGCCACTTTATGGCTACTACTGTAAATAGATGACATTAACGTGACTATTATTTCCTCGCTTTCTGTGCAAAAAAAAAGAAAAAAAATTGTGTCGCCTGACAGATTCAAGCTCAAACCTTTTAGGGATCAACAGAACTCAATTATTGTTAAGTGAAACTGCATTGACGGCCTGACTGCAGTGGTGATGTTTGCATTTTTTATCTTTAATGTTAATCATTAGGATAATGCAGCCTCTCTCTTTTTTTTTTTTTTTTTTTTTTTATCTGCTCCTCTCAACATTCATCAGGAAAAACCAAGTGACAGAGTGTCTTGCATCCTGCCATGGAGTCCATTTATCCATTTGGACACGCTTGTCCGCAGTCAAGAGGAGAATAAATGAGGTGCAGTTGCACCAAACGGCAGATTAAACAGAAGCCTTTGACAAGCAAATGTCGTCCATTTGCAGATTGCGGATCAGATTGGAAATGGACCTCGTCCAACTGCCCGGAACGGAGTCCACTTTGTTTTGGGATTCTTTTACTTTCACGTTTCCCCTTGTTGCAGCTACAAAGTCTCTGTCAGATATTTCTTAGGAAAATGTTCTTGATTTAAACAAACCTAACCCAACCCACAGCAAAAAAATGTTACTCAAGTCCCCCTGAAAAGAAATTTCGACGATCGCAATATTGTGGAGCGGCCACGTGTTAAAGACCACCGGAAGGCCGGACTGGATGTGTTCTAATTCCCATTTGTTGGAATGTGATTGGCTAATTCGGAACGCATCAAAAGCCCAGATAAGAAGGCGTGTACACTTGTGCAACCGAATAAACAGTTTATTTTTAATGCCTCTCAAATCTATTTTTTTACAGGTTAGAGGTAACTTCATTGGTGTAAAAAAAAAAAAAGTGCTTATTTGTCGACAATTATAGGGCATATCATATATTTATCTACGGGAAATTGTTATCCAGTATAAAACATCAACTTAAAATGTATATGCATTAGTAAGGACCTACTTTTAGTGTAATAACGTCGTCTTTTCAACAACCTCCATGTCAATATGCCTCAGGACTCTTTTTCCAAATGTTATTTTCTGATGTTTTGAATCCTTTTTTTTCTTTTCTTCTGGACAATCGCCACACCTCAGGGTGCCTGACTCATACTAATGACCCTCTCAAATGCCTGATGAGCAACACTCATCTTCCTTTTTTTGCAGCCAGTCCATTTAGAAAGTCTTTATCTCCCCCCCCCCCCCCCCTCCAAAAAGCACGGCCCTGCTCGTTAATCAAACACTTTGCACGAGTTGTAAGCTGTCACGGCGCATCCGACGTTGCGATGCTTTTACCGAGACGTTCTTTGCTAGTTTCCCTTCAAAGTGTCAGATAAAAACAGAAACGCTCAAGTATTTTTTGCGCATTAAAACACAACACGCAGGCAACACCGTGCTCGTTTGAAACGGATATGCAAAGAGCGACAAGTTGCTGGGTTTGACTTGAATTAATGAGAGATGCAACATTGTCTGCAAAAAAAAATCATCGGAATACCCCAAGGATAAGTAATTACAGCACACTTTACACACGCTTTTCAACATTCCCAAGCAACAGAAATTGCACTTTGTCTAGTTCTGAATCTGTCTAGTGCATCAATGCTGCTATTGATAACCTTTAACTCACTCACTCCTCAAAACGTATTTATACGTTTTTAATACTTTTGTCCCTCCCTCCCAAAAACGTATTTATACGTTTTTATGGGGGTTTTTTTTATGCTAGAGCATACAGAAGGCTTTCTTGCAGCTTCTGACATGAAGAGGCAGCTTAAGCAACGATAGTTATTACAAAGAACGGCCAGCAGGTGGCAGCAGAGTATAAGAGATCAGCCAGGGTCATGTTGCAACAAGCTCTTTTTGACAGTGTTTTTAACAGGTTTGTGAATAATGATGAAACTTAGCTATGTTATTGTAATGCTAACTGCTGCAAAACGGAAACAGATACAAATGTACTTTTTTTTTCCTGATAAAAGAAGACACTCTAATCTTTATTTTGGTACGTTCATGTTTTTGTAGCAATAGAGCTAAATATTCTGTGGGCTTTGCAAAATCAGTCAGAATCCAGTAAAACAGCCAGGAGCGAAGGGGGTTGCTTCAGTGAAAATGGCTGGGACTGAATGAGTTAAGCAAAATATATTTGTTGTGGACTGACACTATAACACTCACAAGCAAAAAAAAAAAAAAAAAAAAAAAACACTTAACATCATGTAACTTAATGCAGCTCTGCTTACCATTTACCATTTATTTTCATTTACTTACGTTTTGAAAAAAAAATCCACGTAACGTATTTGCATCCAACTGACTTTCATATTCCAAATTTATAAGTCTCGATCCTCTTTCCGCAAGCTTGATGAAATTTGACGGTTTCGCTGCCTGCATATTGTTTTCGACAGCCCGTGCAAAAGATTGGATTTACATTCAACAAAAACAACCAAGTTAATTGTTCCGAACAAGTTTATGCGCCTGTCGGCCAAAACGCGGCCGGGAATCTGCATAGCTGGCAACCAAAGCAGGAGAAGAAGCACCGAGTCAAATCAGCCTAACTTCTTCTCACGTCTCATCACAATGTTTTCATTCTCTCCCACCGATTTCCATTTGTACATCCACTTTGGACATTTGCGAGCGTAATGAAGACGTTGGATGCATGGAAATGTTTTTTTTTCATTTATCCACTCACAAAAGGAAATACAAACATGAAGCAATTAAAAAAAAAAAAAAAAAAAGATACCCTAGACTTTACCCCCCCAAAACGTATGAAATGGGTCAAAAAATTTTCTTGGGCCGCTTTTTGAATTAAAAGTTTACAAGTGTGTTTGAATCCCGGCGGGAGATTAAATGAGCACAGTTTTAATCCATTGTGGTAAAAAGTTGCGAGAGGCTGCCCCAGTTAAGTTATTCTAAGTAGCTTTCTCTCTGATCAGCGCCTCCCCCAAAACATCGGCAGTCCCCGGACCCAAATAAGAACGAATTAGCCAATATACACATTACTGTATATTCTACCGTTCAGCATCTCCTCGCTGGAGGCTGACGCATGATTTGACTTAAACTAAGAAGCAATCATAAGCTCGAAAATGTGGAGAATTGAAGTTAGGGACGCAGTTTGGTTATTTGGGTTTTATTTTCAGACGCAACGGGTGCTTTTACTAGCACTTGAAACTCGAGTCAAATTTATTTGTGTAACCGCAAAAAGCGGCTCATCAAGCCTTTAATTGACAGAGTTTAATGATAATGAAAATGAGGGGGGGGGGGGGTTGATACAAGAAACCTTGAGAAGGGATAACAGCAGAAAAGGTGAAGAGGCAGTAAAACAGGCCAAAATTCCGATGACAGCGAGTAAGGCGGTGTAAGAGGTTATTTGCATATTTTTTTGATTTAGTATTAGTTTGTTTCCCTTTTTAACTCTTTGACTGCCAAAAACGTTAAATAACGTTTAGTAAAATCCTATGGAGGAGTGCCAAAGACGTTAAAAGACGTTTGTTTCAAAACAGAGGTGAAACTAACCATTTTCTATTGTTGATTACTCAAAAACGGAATAAGGTAGAAACAAACTTTTTTTTCTGATGAAAGATGAGAGTCCAATCTTTCATTTGGTAGTATGTGTGTTTCCATAGTCCAAACACATAATTTTCTATGGACCTTGAAAGATCAATCAAAATGCTTAAAATCGGCTGGCACTGGGGACAACCCGTTTCTGAAAACGTCTGGCAGCGAGGTGTCAGGTGAAAGTAAAAAAAAAGCACACGGTTGAAATTTGATTGTGATTAAACAATTCGATGATACAGCTACCTTAATTTAAAAAAAAAAAACATATACCTTTTTAAAAAATTGTTTTTAAAGAATTGATATCAATATCTGTATCGGCGATACTGGCCTTTATTTACTTGGTATCGAATCCAAAATTTCCAGTATGGCACACCACTAGTTTTATTACCAGGCACTTCTTCCTTTTTTTTTTTACACTCAGTAAGGTTATTTTTCATTGGAGAGCATCCTTTTTATTTTATTTTTTATTTTTTACTACCACCGATGTGAAAGTACGAGTAGTAAAGACTCTTATTCACACTTGCGTAACTGTCAGCAAGGATTTCCACTCCAGATAGCAAGAAAAGAAATAAAATGCAAGTCGTTACCGCACTTTTTTTCCCTTTTTTTTTTTTACTTCATTGGAGAATACATCAATGTTTATCTCTGTAGGCAGGAGACACTGCAATTGTGCGCGTGTGCAAGTGGTGAGTGAGAGGCAGACTACACGTCAAGCCACAGTGTGTTAGCGGTGTTAAGTCTTGCCCCTGGCTGTGCGCGCGCACGTGCACGTGTGTGAGGGAGATTACAGTGCCGGTGCCAACTTCAAAGTGTCTACTGGTGTTGTGCCAGGTCAGCATGTTTACACAGGGGAGCGTGTTGTTGCGACACACACACACAGCATAAGTAGTCCACTTGCTAGCTCACACGAACAAACACACACCGACAACACAAATGGCCCCCCCCCCCCCCCCGGGTGCATTGGTCTTATCAGCGGTCCCAGTGAGTGAGGGGAGGCGTTTAATCAGGGGCAACTGGCAGCTGTCGGCATCAGACTGCTTCCACCGTCTTTCCTCTCGCTCGGCGCCGATATTGCTGGGCGCCACACCCGCGCCCTGGAAATGTCGGCGGAATTGGCCCGCCGGAGGCTCAGAATAGTTTGACGCTCGCGTGTTTTATTTACAAACGTTCTCCTCGAGCTGTGCGCAACATAGCGAGTTGCTCGCGACGCTCTGAATTAGTTCCCGTTCCTCATTTTTTGGGGATAGTCGACCTTTATCATGCTTAAAAAAAGACAAGGTTGGCGATTTAGCAGTATTTTTGCCCGATTTATTTACAGGTAACGTCAGGACGACAAAGGAGGAAACCTTAAAAAAATGTGATATTTCAAGTGTCACAAGCTTTGGGACACGCATGAGATTCCCGCCAAGTTATTAGTAAAGGATGTATCTGTGGTCGCTACACAACACTTCCAAATATGGGCACGCTGGCAACCGGGGTGTAATCGTCTTTCACACTAAGCAAGTGCAGAGCGAAAAGGGTGAAAATACAATCAGAGGCGGCAATTCCAGGTCCAGAAAGTACTACAAACCCTTCCACAGTTTGGCTTTAGCCCCTGATGCTAGCTAGCTAGCTAGCTCTCTAGCAGGTAAACGAGCAACAATGGAGCTAGCTAACGGTCATTGCCTTTGTTTAGTTGGACAGTTCTAACATAAGCTCGAAAAACTCTCAAGTCAGGTCACTTGTATCTCAAAGCACCATTGTGACCAATGGACACTTTTACCCTTGTTATGTGAGTGATTTACAGTATGTGTTATGAGCAAGTGGCATTGGACAGGCTCATTGTAAAGAGCAAAACTACACATCGGACCAAAAAAAAAAAAAAATAGACTTTAGTGAGATAAAGGCCTTGCTGTTGTGGTCTTTTACGAGATAAGAAGACAGATTTGTTTCTCTGCTCTTCATTTCTTCTCGCGTCTCGTCTCAACTCTGCTTTTGCTCCTTCCCCGATTGTAAAACCGCCACTTCTTCCAGAAAAGGCAACCTCGCAGCCAATTATTTTCACGTCATCAATTATTCGAGCGCGATCTCTGCCTTCCAGTTCTCCCTGCTCCCCTCCGTCATGAATATTCGACAGAGTTGTCAGTCTTGACGCCTAATTGCTCTTTGTTGCTCTTTGTCTGCCCAGCAACTTGACTTGCAGTTTGTCCGAATCAGAAAGGTGCTTTTGTGAATGATTTGTTTGACGTGCCCGCTGCAATTGTTCTTTCTGCTGCCTGTCAATTGTGACTGAACGGTTGTTTGCTTGTTTCAATAAAATAGCTAAAAACAATTTCCACATAGTGACACTTGTGTTTTACTCGTTCTGTAGGAGTGCACGTAATGGCCGCCAGAGGTCTTGATTAACTAATTTGCTCCCAAAAACGTATAAAAACGTTCTATTTTAAACATTGTCATGGTCCCAAAAACGTATTTTTACGTTTTTTATGCTAAAGCATACAGAAGGCTTTGATGAAGCCTCTGACCTGAAGAGGTTGCTTAAAGCAATGGTAGTTATTACAATAAACGGCCAACAGGTGGCAGCAAAGTATAAGAGACCATGTTGGGCCATGTTGCATCTTTTCCCCAGTGTTTTGAAAAGGTTTGGGAATAATGATGAAACTTAGCTATATTCTAATGTCAATTGCTGCAAAACGGAAACAGATACAAAGTTTTTATAGCTAGGAGCGAAGGCTTCAGTGAAAATGGCTGGGAGTGAATGAGTTAAAAAAAAAAAAGAGAGAGAAAGGAGCCCTAAAATAGAACCCTGTGGAACACCATATGACAGAGACCAAGGCTAACACAAAAACTCTTGCCTGCCAAATAGGATCCAAATCACTCTAGAGCGCTACACCACTAATGGCCACCTTGTGCTGACAACAAGCCCAAAAAAAGATTGTGGCCCACCGTGATCGCACCCAGTGTCATTTGCCAGAAGGATATCACTAACAACTCATGACAAGGCTGACTGTGCTATGCATCATCTTAAGACCTGACTGGAAAACTTTGGATGCAATGCAATCCGTGATTTATGGAATGAATGTGTTGTAAAGCGCGAGTAGCACTATCGGCAGATTTGTAGCCCAGTTCAGGTTGACGCCGTTTAATCGGTGCTGGCAGCAGAGAGGTGCGTGCCAGCCTGAGCCGCCTGGTCCAGGGCAGTGTGTCAACCCCGCGTCGTGGGAATTGGAATTAGCTCATCCGCCAATTAGTTCACCATGAGGATGGCAATTGGAATGTAAACATGATTATAACCAGAGCAGTGTAAGACTAAAGCTACATTTCCACCATTTTTTTTCACTTGTTAGAAGAGAACAGAATTTTTGATGTGAGCTATCTTAATAACACACAGTGACCCACATACAGTATCAACAGCGTCTCAGTCCATCTCGGCCCTCAAAATTGACAGCGACATCAGCGCCAAACTCAATCATTGTTAGACTTCTTATGGTGGGACAAATTGAAACCGGAGACAACATTAGAGGAGAAGTCAAGCGGCGGGAATGAGATGTGGGACGTATCGCCAGCCGCACAATTAGACCATTGCGGAAGTAATGAGGGGCAGAAAGATGGCGGCTTATCCGTGCGATCAAGCGTGGCGCACCGGTGGGGGAGCCATTCGTCATGGTTAGCCACGTAGCTGCGTCCCGAGGGAGAGTCCATACCGTGTGTTAAAATGAATGGATGGATGGATGTCATGTGCTGATGTAGCGGTTGTATGACGCAGAATACCTCACAGCTTCAAAGTAGCATGAGGACCCATCGTTTTTGAAGCGTTAGTTGAAAATATAATCGAGATTTCAACAGTCCAATTGATTCAGGAAAACTGGATGGAAATTCAGATAGAAAATGATCACAAAGGGACTAGCTAAATTTGACTTTTCAGTTAATTTGGATTAATTTGTGATCTTTTGATTGTGAGATTAACAGATTGTTGTAGCACTGACGTTAGCTAACATGCTAGCCAGTCTTGACATCTTCCTGACTCCGATTAGCTCTAGGCTAATGGCTTTACGTGACTGCATTTGTCTATTGTTGTGACTTAGATGACGATCATCATATAATTTGGTGTGATCAATTTATCGTTGCCGTTAAGATTGAATTCTCACATTTATTCCAAAAAAAAAAAAAAAACAGACGATGTGGGGAAAGACCAAAAGGTAATTTATCTGAAAATATGACATTGACCATATTTAGGCATTTATTGTTGATTTAAAACCTCCATATCTCTAATGAGATCGTATGCCTTTTGAATTCTAACAAAAGTTGAGTTAAACTGTGATTTCCAGACAACGAAGGGCCGCGGGCAGGAATTGATAAGAAATGGATTGAAATCATTTCAAGGCCGTGCATTCAGATTTTGTCAAAGCGTACCCGTTGGGTGACATGCTAAATCCTCTAAGTGGAACAAATAGAATTGGAAACGCCCTGGAAGTCACCTCGGCTGACATGACATCGCAATTCATTTAAATCTGAAAAATCTGGCTTTGGTTTTCAATTATTTATTGGGAGTATATTTCAACAAATATATATATATATATATATATATATATATATATATATATATTAATGTATAATACGGCAATTTGACACTTTATTGCATAATTTCCGAGCGGAGAAGATGCGTTATATGCTGCAATTTCTATCTTCCTTCACTCACCGTAGTCACATTTAGTTTTATGATTATGGTGTGATTGTTCTTATTTCGGTTGTTTTTGGCTTGAAATGCCGTCGCGCAGATTTCAACCTGCGACACTTCGTTTTGCCTCAATTGCTGAAGTGGCGCGGAATGCGCACTCGCATTTTTGTTCATTGTGCCTTTTGTGGCGGAGCGATAACAGACTGCTCGCATTGGGAAAAAGAAAGGTCCTTGGAGGCAGACGCGTGGAAATCCCACAAATTGCTCGAATTATTTCGGCGCCACTTCAAGTGACATCACCGCAACAAGTGTCGGCTCTGTTGACATGATGCTGCCGTGTTGCCAATTTGTATTCCGGCTGTTGAAAATATTCCAATTACAGCTCAAGTGCATAGAAAAGGCCAGGCGACATCATCGGAAATATTGAGTTAATGAGATATAATAGAAAGGGTGCTATATAAAAAAAAAAAAACTTTTATTTTGAGCTACTGCACATTCCACTTTCTACATTTTTTTTCCCCGATTTTAATGATTGTAACGACACGTTGCTTTCTCCTCTCCTCGCAGCTGGGCGCTGGGCAGAAGATGGTGGTGAAGATGGCGGAGACGCGCTTAATGGGACCCCTGTCACATGCCGGGGTCAAATGGCCTGGGAAAACGGGAATAGGAGTCGTTTATCTGCTGCTCTCGCTGCTGCTAACAACTTGTCAGGGCCAAGACACAGACGGTAAATATGGAGCCTTTTTTTTTTTCATGAATTCAGAGAATATATTGTACGTGTTAGATAATTGCTGATAATGGCTGCTTTAGAGCGCCTCGTTGTTTGGCCACGAGCGCATGCACGCCACGGGGAGAAGGCGGCAGGAGCGCGGGAAAGAAAGCATCGGGCTTGAGAGGCGCTATGTGGATTGGGGTGGGGCTGGCTTTAGAGCGCCCCGTTGTTGGGTGTGAGTGCAGAGAGAGGCCGAGGAGTCATTTTATATGCTTGCCGATTTATTTAATTATTCAAATTAGGCAGGGTTGTTAGTAAAAGTCCTTTCTGTAGTGTATCAAATTTAAAAGATGTTTATTTTCGCTTTAGGTGTGAAACGAAGAACCCGAGCAAAATGAATACATTTGGAATAAATAAATATCCGCATAAAATGTTTTGAGCAGAAAGAAAAAAAAAGTCACCGACGGTGGCGAAGCTCAGCGCGATACCCGCGAGGCTCCATTTGTCAGAACATTAATATTACGTTTATCGTTGGGTCCTTGAGATTTATCTGCTTGGCATTTAGCCGACACGAGTGCGCTGATATTCAGCTCGGGCCACGTAGATGTGAGCATCAAGTGTGTGCGTGTATGCAAGTGCGAGAAGAGCTTTCATTTCGTTTCTCGCCGTCCATTAATTCACAACTCCACTCAATGCCTACCATGATAGCACGGATACACCTCAATTTAGTCCCACTTGACGTGGTCTTTAAAACGGTGTTTGCAGGGATGGATTCTGAGGATGACCTAAATACGGTACAGTTCTGTCTCGAGATAAAAAAAAAAAAGTAGAAAGAAAGAAAAAAAATAAAGTAACAGAACTTTTGCCGATTGTGAACACGCCACACTCCCAGTTTAAGTTTGCAAAAAAACTTTCGAGTCACAAGACAAAGTGCAATTTCTGGAGTGGTAATGCTGCTAAAGCTAAAAAAAAAAAAAAAAGAAGGTGAATGCATTTGGAATGCTTGTAAGTAAATTGCGTGAAAATGACTTATTAATTGTAGATGGGGGGAAAAAGAAGACTTGAATTGCAATCAGTCTAAGCTGGAATTCGAACCATCGTCTCCCGTTTACTGGACAATGCACCGCCGCAATACCCACTGAACCACAACAGACTTGCTGCCATCGTTGAAGTCTTGTGAAATGGTATCGAAGGATTTCAATTTCAATGTGTCACATTGAAAATGAATGAGGAAAAAGTTGATATGTAACGTTAAATTGTGCAAAAAAAAAAAAATCTGTCAATAATGTGGAATCAAGACGATATATTCCGAGGGAGGCGAGAAGCAAGCACGGCAAAAAAGTGTGGAAAACAAAAAGTACCTGAAACTAGACTAAGTGCAATTTGTGCAGAAATTGCGTGGGAATGCTGAAAGCTGAATGCTAATAGCTGAATGCGAATGTAGTAAATTGAAAGATAAATTATGTTAAAAATACAAAGTTTTAATTGTAGAAAAAGGTTGGATTTAAATCCTCGCCTACCGTTTATCGGTCAAAGCTCCGCTGCCATAAAAGAATCTGTGACATTGGATGTAATTGTAGTGAATATTGAGGTAAGCTGAAATCTTGCGTTGAATTTTGAATATAGAACGGATAATATAGAAACAAAATTTAATAATGAAAAATTGTAGTAAATGTAATGAATGCTGAAAGCTAATATCTGAATGCTTGTGAAACACTTGTGGAGTGCTTATGAAGTCAAATGAGTTGACTTCATAAGCACTCCACAAGTGTGAAAAGTTAAGTCGGTGCTGGATTTCACTTTCCTTTCCTTTCTTTGGTCCTTCCTCGGGTCTCCTGACAGCCTCACGGCTCTGGCTGGGTTCTGAAGTGTTCGGTTTAGGTGAACGGTATGGGATTTTTTAATAGGTTTTTGGTTAACTAATTAATACACACTCACACACATGCAAAATAAAAATTAATTAAAAAAATTTATAGTAAAAAAAAAAAAAAAAGAGCAATGATGATGACTTGGCAAATCGGTAAAATTACTGAATGAACAATACTGAGCTCTCCAGAAAAAACTAAGCAAAAACAAATGAAAGTTAAATTATTATGCAGTTTCAGTGTTTTGCGTTACGAGCATGGTTATGGAACTACAACTCTTATCTCAAGTCAGTTTTAATGAGGCTGGTTTGCGATTGGCACTTTTCCTCAATTCAACCCAAGCGCCATCACCACCGGGGACTTTGCCTTAATGAGCCGCAGTCCCGGGATGTTTCTAGCGGTTTGGACCGGGTGCGATGAGCAGGAGTACTACACTTTTAATTAGACCCCATCCCTTGCTGAGAAAGGAGATGTATTCATTCTTTTTGGTTCCCCCGAATGACACGAGTTCTGGTGCATTTTTAACGAGCCCAGTGTGAGAGAATACACAATGTGTCAACTTGGAGCTCCTGGCTGAAGTTTCCGCTCTGAAGCAATTTACTCCCGTTTGCTTTTCCTCCCAGGAAAATGTCATAACCAAAAGACTAAACTGCTATTTATTGCCTTGACGAGCTCGGATTACGCCGGATTCAAAGAGACGAACGAACAACACAACGGGCGCCGATTCGAGGAATAGCGAACCCGCCGCTGCTCTGGTGAATTCCTTGCACTCGACATTCGTCTGATTAGGAATTCATGTGAAGTTTTGGGCTGTGTAGGCGGCGCCTCCGCGGCTGCTTTAATTGAATGTGACTTATGTGCGCATCAGAACAAGACGCAACAGGAGGCTCGACTTATGCCGGCGTCTTCGAAAGTATTCTTGTGAGCGTGTTTGGATGAAAAGCTAACATGACGTTCAGCCATAACATGGCTGCCATATGGCTAGCTACCCGTTTGCTAGCATGACCGTAATTCGGACTGACTCTTTAACATAGGAACGATCACCATCAATTAGCGTAAGCAGGACCAATTCTATTTAAGACTTGTTCAGTCAGATGTGATGCTATACTGTTGCTGTATCCAAAATTCCAAAACAAAGTACAGCACAGTGATACAAAAATATTGTCACTTTTTTTTTTTTTTAAGTGTGATATTCAATATCACTTTTTTCAGACAGATAACAGTACGAATATCCACAGTTTGAGTACTTAATGTCAGATTTTTTCGCTTTAAGTATTGGTGGCTGGTATCGGCAGTCTCCATGAGGCCCTCGTTACCTTAATATAAGGCTGGTATTGGCCCCGTTTCCTATTCGCCCATGCTTAAAAAAACGATAACTGAAACTACATTTAACGTTTACAAAACAAATTTTTGTCAAAATCTGCTTTGTTTTTGTCAATTTCATAATTGGTTTTTGGGGGTTTTCATCCATCCATCTTTCCATTTATCGATTTATTCACCCCTCCATCCATCTTTTTTTTTTTTAAATGTATCTATTAACAAAACTAAAACTAATAAAGGCTAAACTAAAATTTAAAAAAAAAAAAAGAGTACAAAATAACAATCCTGCTCCAAAACCTAATTAAAACTGAGTTTGAAAAGCAAAAGTCAAAACAAAACACAGCAAAAACACATAATCGATTCTATTTTCCTCAATTGTTTCGATTTCGATTCACAAAAAATCAGTTTGATTAGATTTTGAATTTTTTCTCCACAAACATTAAATTCCAAATACAAATTTTGGGAGGCAGTACTTGGTTAAATTATTTATTTATTAAACATAGTGATGAAAATGTTTTCATAATTTTAATTCAATATTTGTAGATAAAAGATTAAAACTTTCAGAATTATTACGAAGCGCAATAAGTCGGGCCTTTCATAAATGTAAAAAAATACTTTTATATTCACGTGAACAGCAAATTTCAAGAAAACAGTAAGATACAAAAAATACTTGGCTTTTAAATTCTTGTTAATTTATTGGGGGAAAAAAAATTAAAATAATCGATTCATGGTTTTATGAACTGATATCACGCTCGAAAAGGCAAATCGGTTCAATATTGATGATTCAATTCTTTAAACCCAGCCCTAGTATAACCACAGGGATAACCCGCCAATAAGATGAACTAAGGCAGCTGGCGCCTGGCAGAGGATCGAGACGCTTGCAACCGTAGGAGACCCGCGAGTTGACTTGCAGCTCAAAGACTCAACACTTTGAATTGGGCCCGCAATAATCATCTGCGCTTTTGGAAGCGCCATTGTTTACCACACGCATCGCTCGCTTGGCTCACTGCTGTCGCCGGCTGTCAATTAGTGCAAGCATGAAGCGTAGGCATGACTCGGATTCGCGTCACCTGCGTGCCAGACAGTGCGGGAACGTGCGTGTGAGTGTGTTTGCTGGCGACAGACTTTCTTAATTCCTTGTTCACCTCAAGGATCGCCTGGCAAATTGTTGTTGGGGAAACTTTGCATTTCAATTTCGGGTCGCAATGCAAAGCAAAAAAAAAAGAAAAAAGAAAAAGATTAAGCAATATATATATATATAAATAAATTAAGAAATAATATATTAATTATTAATATTGAGTTAATTTAAAGTTTCTTTAACGCCACAAAAAAATTTGAACGCACGATTAATGACCGCCCCTTATTTGGAAAGCCGGTACTGGGGGAATCCCAGTCGCAACGCAGCAGACACATCCATGTCAAAATTTAGCAGTAATAAAATGAATAATAATGCACATAATATTTGTGGCGACTGGGGGTCAATTTTAGAAATGTGCAGAATTTTACAAGTTACTTCATGTTAAAGATTAGATAGCTCTTAATATGAAAAGAAAAGTGCACTGCGCTGTCACCAATGTCTTACAAGTGCAATTATGCCATCTAGTGGCAAAAAAATTTCTTTTTTAAGTTTAACTAAATTTTATGAATTATGATGAAATTACTGTATGACTAAAAGATGCAGCCATATTTCTATTAGTTTAACATTTTTTATACTTTTAAACAAACATATGAAACTTATTTAAAAAAAAAACATTTTATTGTATATTTAGAATAGATTTAAAATTTGCGATCAATCGTGAGTTAACTATTGAAGTCATGCGATTAATTACGATTTACATTTTTAACCGTGTGACGCCCCTAATATTTTTAGATTTATTTTATAATCTAATATATAAAATATTTTATAATATCTATACACTTATTAATAATTATTAATTATTGTGTTTAATTAATAAATGTTGACATTCGCAAGTTAATGTGAGGCTGAATAATTTGCTCTGTGTTAAATATAAAATACGAGAAAAACAAGAAACATTTGGAGTAGACGGGCTTGAATGCCAGCTGGGTTGTTGACGAGATGAGCATTAAGCCCAACAACAAGGCTCGGTCGTGCGTCTTCGCCTTTGATTGGGCTCCGCCGTCAGCCGCGCTCGGCTCCACGCGGGCTCCGAGCCGGGCTGACACTCCCGAGAGCGGGACGGAGAGCCCGGTTAATGGACAACCCGGCCCGGTGGCAAAGTGGCGATCCCTCAAGCATTCGGTCTGCACGTGCGTGACTTTCTTGGGTGACTTTGTGTCTATGTGCGTGCGCGGGCGCGCAAGCTCAGGTCAACAATGCGTCGCCTCCAGAGACGCATCAATCTAACACAAGGTCACACTGTCTCTCGTCAGCCTTCTTTTCCTTTTACTCTCCATCTACCTTCTCCTACACGTACCGTCTTGCTTTTAATTCCTTCCCCGACGTTTACGTGTCCATTCCCCGCCAATCGCCCCACCCCCCCGCCTCGATTTCACCTCCCCACCCTGTCCTCCACGGTTGAGTGGATCGAGGGGCAAAAAGGATGGACGGTGTGATTGCTGAAGAGATGATGGATGGATGACGGGCGGGCTGGCCAGAGGCGAGGGATGGAGAGGAATTGGACCCCGGGGAGAGGTAGCGAAAGGTGCACTTGCTGATGGAGGCTTAAAGAGGACATGACGCGAGAGAACTTTTAGAGGGGAAAACTAAAAAAAAAATAAAAAAATTTCCGCGGAAATTTTGAATGGGACTGCTGACTCTTGCAAGGTGGAAAGCCGCATGTAGTACTTGTAGTAGTAGTGGTAGTACTTGTGGAAGTAGAAATCAGGTCACCTTCTGTTGATTTTAGGCCATTTCCTGTTGAAACAGGTCACTTCCTGTTGATTTGACAGTTTGGCTTGAGCCCCTGATGCTGGCTAGCTAGCTAGCTAGCTCCCTAGCAGGTAAACGAGCACTATGGGAGCTAGCTAGCTAGGCACCTGAAAGTAAAAACCCCGTCAAAATTTGGCTTCAACCCATGATGCTACCTAGCTAAGCTAGCTACCTGGCAGGTAAATGAGCACCATGGGAGCTAGCTAGGGAGCTAGCTCGTTTTTTTATTTTTTATTATGAAACTTGTAACCAGGGGTGTGTAGATTTTCTCACTTATGAATTTCCCTGAAATATTTTGCTTAGCATTCCGATGGGCTAAATATGGCCTTATACCTTAATTTGTTCTGTTTTATCTTCCATCCTAGTGTCTATATTAATCCTGTTTTTGTTTCGTGCGACCTCGCATTTTCTTTTCGGAGCGACTCATCCTCAGATCCGATGACGCTAACTCAATATACCCAAAGTTGGTCTCGATCAGCCAGATGCTCCGCTGAGTCATCGTCTAGCATGTATATTTGATGGTAACGCGAGCGTGCTTGTGTCGAGTGTCGATTGGTCTGCGTAATGTTGCGCTTGCGTCTCATGGAGACGTTTACTGAGGGTTGTTTGGGTCTTGTCGTCATGGTCACCTCTCGCTGTCTTCTACTTGTCTTTGTGACAACTGAGAGCTTATTGGCAGCCCGTTTTGTTGTTTTCCGCCTGCCAAGTCTGCATGGACTGCATTCATATAGTAAATAAAATATATTGATAGTCGGAGTTTTACAATACAGAGCCATTGGATGTATGATGCATCTAAAATGCAGCACGCCTTCTTATTGATTCCCTTTGACGTTCTCGGAATCAAACCCACCTCCCATATCCGTTCTTTCCTTCGTGTGGGCTACACCTTGAAAACGTCGCCTCATTCCCTTCACGTGGCTCTAAAGGGAGCGTTTCATCAGCTTGACAGAAACCTGGCATCAGATGGATTTATTCAATTTGCCTTGCACATTTCATTTCACAGATTTTTTTTGGGGGGTGGGGGTGGTGGTGGTGGTGGGGGGCTTTTCACAAGAAGAGAAAATAATCATATTGTTACCAGTGTAAGTGATGGCAAGATGGGCAATGAGGGTGAAAATGCAGATTGTGTGAAAAAACAGATCATTTTCTGCTGCCTGTAATCACATACAGTGCATATAAAAAGTCTGCACACCCCTGTTAAAATGCCAGGTTTTTTTTGTGATGATATGGAAAGATAGGTAATTTGAAATTTTCCTACCATTAATTCATTTGCTCCCAAAAACGTATAAATATGTTCCATTTTAAATATTACCATTGTCCCAAAGACGTATTTATATGTTTGTTTGTTTTAATGCTAGAGCATACATAAGGCTTTGATGCATCCTCTGAACTGAAGAGAACGGTTGCATCAATGCGACTTATTACAAAATAGCCAGCAGGTGGCAACAGAGTATAAGAGATCAACCAGGGCCATGTTGCAACAAGCTGTTTTCACCACAGTTTTAAACATAACTATTACTAAGGTCTTTCAAGGCATTTTTAAAATCATGTCTAAAATTCTCCTTAACTAGTAAATGCCTTTAAATGCTGTAGCCTACTTGTAATTATGTGAAGCACATTAACTGATGTTAAAAACAAGAACCCCAAAGCAGTATTTAGCTAAAAAGTAAAATCTTGGTTTCACCTGACAATAACAAAAGAGTAGAAGTCATCCATATAGGTTTGAAGCATTTTGTGCAAATTCCAAGGCTCATTCTTTGAAAACTCCTACTAGGAATTTCTCCCAAATGAGTCACAATTGGAAGCAGGTATCCCTGACGGATGTTCAATTGCAAAACCTTTTTGCCTACGGTGTCTAATGTTAGTGGAAAATGGCATCAACGCTTGAAGATTCGCCATAAAAAAATAAAAAAAGCGGTGCAAGGGCCTGCTCATCACTACCTTAATTAATAGCGCTTTTGCTTTTATATAGCGCGGTAATAGATGTCGAAAGTTTGAGGATCGTTTGAAAACTCTGCCAATTTTTTCAGTCGTGAAAGTGAAACCAATTACCTGCAGATCAAACTTTTGACCTCCACTAACTAAACTTGGGAGTCCTTTGAAATGAACAGCTCCGTTGCGCATTGCCATCCCGACAATCTCTGAACGTTTCAAGATCGGGAACCATTTGAAAATCTGACTGCGAGAGCACTCAAACTGCTAATTTGACCCCAGCTACAGTGAAGAATCGTTAGCTTTCTTGTTTGAATATTAAGGACGATTCTCATCGTGCAATCAACTCTTATGAGATTAGTGAGCTTTCCGTAGTGAGGCCAGAAGTTGCGCTAATTGGACTGTCATGGCGAGATAACGCGTATTACCGCGACATGATTTAATTTGCCGCCGATAACAGAGCGTCGCATCTTCCACTGATCTCATCTCCATTGTATCACTCATGGCTGCTTTCCTGCAATATCTAACATTTTAGTGAAGACGTCTTTAAATTTATTTTTTTTTTTAAAAAGGACTTCTTCAAATTATGCCCGCATAGTCCTTCATGATATTCATCCTTTTCAGGAAGTAACTCATTTCATTGTGCGATCTCATTGTGTTGCACCGTCACTTTGGATTACATCCCTGGCTGATACGGTTTCATTCCATTTAATGGGGACGGCTACAGAGGCAAAGTAGAATGACAGGTAAAAGCTGGGTAGATGGATGAGAAACGGCAGAAGGAAGACGAGTATGCGCGCCGCTTCCCAAAAAAAAAAAAAACACACCGAAATTCCCCATGTGGAACAAGTGGATGGTTCGTAATAGATGAGGGGCATCGTCTTACACCGAATAAAGAGGCAGTCGAGCAGGAGAAGCGCATCTGTCATGCACGCACACCCGCAAACAAATGTACTCTCTCAAAGGCCAGCTGGTCCGCTAACTATTGGCCATTGTTACGCTGCCTCGCTTGCCGGCGATGCACAATTACAAAAGCTTGAAAGGAGCGAGACGGAAAATTCCCTTCCAGCGTTTGAGCTTCAAGTGTTGGACGAATGAGCAAACCAAACATGCTTTCTCTATGTCTACAATATTGCCTTTAGAGCTCTAAACCAAAGCAGCAGGACGATCTGAATTTGGTTGTTAGTTGAATCCCACCGAAAGAACTCAAGGGATTCATTGTCGTTTATTTCAGTATCTTAACATGAGCCAAAAATGGATTCATTGTCGTTTATTTCAGTATCTTAACATGAGCCAAAAATGGATTCAATGACAGTTCTGTGATGCTGTGTAAGCACCCTAGAATGTTATAATTTCCTGAAAATACAATAAAAAACAACAACATATAAATACATTCTATTTTAAATATTACCAAACTCCCAAAGACGTATTTATATGTTTTTTTTTTATGCTAGAGCATACAGAAGGCTTTGATGCAGCCTCTGAAACTGAAGAGAATGCTTGACGCAATGGTAGTTATCACACAAACGGCCAGCAGGTGGCAGCAGAGCATAAGAGCTCAACCAGGGACATGTTGCAAAAAGCTCTTTTAAACAGATTTGTGAATAATGATGAAACTTAGCTATATTCTAAATGTGAATAGAAATATACTTTTTATTTCCTAATGAAAGAAGAGACTAATCTTTCTTTTGGTAGGTTCCATGTTTTTTTTATAGCAATAGAACAGAATATTCTGTGAGCCTTGCAAAATGAGTCAAAATCCAGTAAAATAGCCGGGAGCGAAGGCGGTTGCTTCAGTGAAAATGGCTGGGAGTCAATGAGTTAAGCAAAGGTGTGTTGATCAAAACTTACGCCTACTTAGACCATTTCTAAATATCGGCACAGCTGGTCTAACACCTTTGGGAACTCCACGAGCAACAAACTATCTGAATGATTGAATTCAAATTTTTAAACTGTCCCATCAACAGATACCTCGTCATCATTAGAAGTCAGCGTTCGATACCAACTGACTATGAGATAGAGAAATGGATTATAATTTCACGGAAATGATTTAAGCACATGCATTCAAATCTTCGCATTCAGCTCATCAGCATTCCCACCCAATTTCTGCAAAAAATGCACTTTGTCTAGTTTAACAGTTATATTTTACAGAAGTATTCTATTCAAGGATCAAAGAAAGCTATTAGAACAGTTTTCGATTCTAAATATACTTTCTATTTGATGATTTTACATGAATTCCAAGATTTGACTCAAGTAAATATCTGTTACAAGCTTAAGTAGAAAAATGCGATTAATTACAGAAAAACATTTTAATCGTTTGACATCACTTATTTTCCCCCCAAAATGCAAACCCATGAGTAGTTTAAAAGTAAATTTGTTTGCGACCTGACCTCACTACTGTCTTTAGAAAAAAAAAAATGTGATTGGTTGTGTGTCCTGGAGAGCATTTGAATGTTGTTGTTGAATGTGCCAAGGACGGATGGATCAGCCCCCCTTTTTGAATACTTGAATGTCACATTGGCACCTCCACACTCCTGCTTGGGTGCAAATAATTTCACAGCAGTCATTTTTTTTCCCCCCCTAAAATGTGGATGCTGGTTGTGAATTCAGGCGGAAAAAATGTCATACAGTACACATCAATGTCGCGCCTTAGAGTGCACATCTTTTCAAAACCTCAAAGGCACTCACAGCCTGCAGATTTATTCCTAATTTTCCTTCCTTTTTGTTGTTGTTGTTGTTTTTTTTCCTTTCCTTCATCTCTCCTTTCCTCCCTCCTGGTGGGTCTTCTGCTGCAGACTGGCAATATGAGGGTGAGAACTATTTCCACTTTTCCTCCTCTCCATTAATGTTGCGTTTGTGTGATCCTGCGACAGTTTGTCGAAATCATCTTAGAAGTTAATGGACTGTATTAATCCAGTGTTATTCAATGCGTCAATTGCACAATTTTGAACAATGTACTGCCTTAGTGATGCTCATGATGATATTTTGTCTCCCTCTCACAGAATGCAAACTTTCTCGATCGGGTCCTCCCGCTACCATTGTCGCCATAGATGAGGAGAGTCCCAATGGTAAGGCTTCCCTCTTTAATTGCCGCTTGAATGGCGGCCTGTGTCCATTGACTTTTGACAAAGTGTTTTAGGGGCTCCCATTAAAAATTCTACTCATAATTTGGGTCAAAGAATTAGCAGTCCGGATAACTTAACTCTTTGACTGCCAAAAACGTTAAATAACGTTTAGTAAAATCCTATGGAGGAGTGCCAAAGACGTTAAAAGACGTTTGTTTCAAAACAGAGGTGAAACTAACCATTTTCTATTGTTGATTACTGAAAAACGGAATAAGGTAGAAACAAACTCTTTTTTTTCTGATGAAAGATGAGAGTCCAATCTTTCATTTGGTAGTAAGTGTGTTTCCATAGTCCAAACACATAATTTTCTGTGGACCTTGAAAGATCAGTCAAAATGTTTAAAATCGGCTGGCACTGGGGACAACCCGTTTCTGAAAACGTCTGGCAGTCTTAATTACAAGAAAAAGCTAAGAAAAGATGTAAAAAAAGGTTGAAACGAGGGGTTAACATTTTTAATCGTAATTATTTGCATGATTTCAATAGTTAACATAAAAGTGGGAAAAAACAAGTAATTTTATAATAATAATAATAATAATTTTATAATAATTCTTAAAATTGAGTTAAAATTAAAAAGATGTACTGTACTGTAAAAAAAAAAAACGAGCGTGATATTGATTTGTGTTGAGGTCATCTTTCTGCCACTAGATGGCATAATTGCATTTTTTTTTTTTAAAGACATTGGTGACAGCTCAGAGCCTTTTTCTTTTCATATTAGGCGCTATCTAATCTTTAACATGAAGTAACTTGTGAAATTCTGCACATTTTTTAAATTGTAAAATACAACTGACCCCAGTCTCCACATTTATATGCTTTTTATTACATTTATTACAGCTAAATTTTGACGTGTACGTGTCTGCTGCGTTGCGACTGGAATTCCCCCAGTACAGAATTTCCAACTAAGGGGCGGTCATTAATCCCATGTTTAAAAAATGATTGGCGTTATAGAAACTTTAAATTAACTCACTCATTTTGAAACCTCTAACATATTTAAATAATAGTAATTGTGTTTCCGGATAGGACTGTTTAGGTTTCTGCTTGGCTAAGATGGCCTTATGGTTATTGGCTATATCAATTTGTTTGTAAATTGTTAATGCAGGCATGGTAATACCCAATTATTTTCTTGTAAATCTCATGAACCTGTTTGTTTAATGAAAGGCCATCCTATATTAACTGTCAAAAAGAAAATGCACATGAAGATAAAAACCCAAATCCAATGGGCTTACCCATGTAAACAGCTCAAGGGCTCGCAAGGACTGTCATGGCATTTTTTTTGTGTGCTGGAATATTACACCCAAACTCGCAGGCACGGCACTTTCTTGCTCATTTGTGGTCACATTGTGTGTCCGCTGCGAAATATATTTTAGTCAAGATGGCTGCAGGAGATCAAATGGATATATTTATTACAATACAGACAAGATATAATGCTAATATCACTTCTACTACATTTTATAGCGCCACATGTGCTTTCTAACTGGACTGCTGGACAATAAATAAACGGTTTGCATTCATAAGACATGGAAGGAGAAGGCTTTAAAAGAATAATGGATGTGATTTTTTTTTCTTCTTCTTATCCGGGTATGGTTCAGGCAAAGCAGGCACGCACACATACTCATATTTATTGCATATGCAGCCGCCAATCCCCCTTGTCAGGTAATCAGTGTGTAAAAACCGCACGCGATCCTTGATGCCGGGGCTGCTCGATGTAATCTCATTGCCATTATTTATCGTAAAACGTCTCCAATCTCATTGAAATTGTTGTTCTGCACCCAGGACATTAGCGGAACCCCCCCACAGCAAAATAAGATTTGCGTTTGTTTCCACTCAAGTCTACACGAGGGTTAAAGTAATTACTGAAACAGATCAATATTACGGAAAAGCGCTAATGGCGATGTTTATTATTCATTCATGTGCAAAGATGCAGATTAATTTTCAGCTAATTAGTTTATCAAACGAAAGTTCATGTGAGATTCACATTTTATTTATTGTTTTAATGAACTTTTCCACCGCAGCATGGCATACTAAAACGATTAATAATAGGATAGATACTGGTCTTAGCAAAGACATTATTTGAGGTTACAATCCATTTTATTTCACAAGAGTTGGGTCACATTAACTTTAGGAAAGTAATTATAATTATAACCATGTAAACATGATCAATATATCATGAAAAATCCACTTGCAAAGCTTCTCTGAATAAATGATTTGATCTGCTGCGTCCTGGCACGTTGAATGAGCGTACACGACCAAAAGTTATTTAGTAAAAATTTAACGAGCCAATCATCACGCCAAGTCAAATTGACTTTATTTATATAGCGCCAACTGACAACAGAAGGGCTGGATACACTTCCGCTGGCAACTTTTTCCCCATTTGCATGCAGCATAACAGCTAAATGCTGCTTCGCCATGTTTGCTTTGAAACCTTTGAAAATAGTGGCTTCCTTTTCTGGAAAATAGTCAAGTCAAGTCAACTTTACTTATACAGCACTATATTATTCAAATGCAGCTCAAAGTGCTTTATAATAAAATTAAAATAATTGCAATTTGAAATCAACTGATAACAACCCCCCCCCCCCCCACTCATCCTAGCCAAATGGAAGCAAAAAGGATACTCAGTGAATCACAGGAGATCAGAACTAAGAGATGAGCCAGACTATAAATTTTTATCGTTGTTGAAGAGAATAGCTACAACAAAAATAATAATAATAATAATCACAATATTTGCATCGTACCATCTACATGTTTGCTCCTTTTGGCTTTCCTCATGCAAGACCGAAACAATGCTAATGTGCATCGTACCTGGCTGATACCCCAGCTGCGTCGTCGCTTTCCGTTAAGCTAATGTACTGTAAAAAATGATAGATCAGCGCATCAGCACAAACGCTCATTTTCACCCTCAAGTCTTTATCAACAGCCTTTTATTATAGCGCATTTCTCGTTGTGCTTTATTGCGGCGGAATGGTTCTTTCTCTACCGAGTTACGGGTGTTATGCTAGCCCACAGTTATTCTCTGCTTTCTACACGTGGGTTATTTTAATCTGGCAGTCAGTCACACGTAAAGGGTGAGGCCACTGTGAAAAGAGCCGGTTTATATTACAAGCAATGTAAATGAGGTAAATTCGTTTTTATTTGTTAGCAGTACCTTTTTATTTGTTTTCCCTTAACCGTGAGAGACGAGTCGAGAAACCGGCAGACACCCGCCAGACCATATAGACTGAACCTCTGCGTGAATCTCATTTCGAACATAAAAAAAAAAAAGGCAATTTCATGAAATTCACCCCTCACCCCTTCCAGTATTCTGCGCAGCAGTGAATCACGTCAAGGCTTTTGACACGGTTTCCATGGGAGCGCAAAGGGCCGTGGCCCAATTGTGTGTTAAATATTAGATTGTGCAGATGTTGGATGTGGAAGCAAAAAAAAACAAAGATTTTTATGATTCTATTGAGACAGATGGCCACCGCCGTGCTATAAAGTGCATACATTTAGCATGTTTGCTGGGGCAAGCCTCAGTATGGCAAACGCGTTTGGGTCATTCTCATTCTTTTTTTTCGTCCAACAGACGACGTGGCATGCATTGCATCAATCTTTTTTAACAGGCGGAATGGCTCTTGAATTCTGTGGTCAAACACAAAATAGTTATGTGATTAATAATGCAGGACCCCGGGCATGGTAATGGGTCTCTGAAGACTTTGCTGCACAGCATATGTACTTTCAAGTAAGTTTCACTTGAAAACACATTTCTGTTCCAAGACGTCATCCCTGGGCTTGAGGTGGCGCTTATGGATGTTTATTTTTCATCTTTTAGCTGATGAGTGCGTCTCGTAGCTCCTTGTGAAAATGATCTGCTGCGAGTCGAGCGAGACGGAGATGATAGGACGACACATGCAAGCATTTAGAGCCAAATATATGTCGCTGTATCGACAGATCGTAATCATTTCTTTTATGGTCTGTGATATCTAGAAGGCACATCCAAAAGGAAGAGGGATGGGCGGAGTGATTTCAGAATACTATTTTGCCAGACGTACTGTCAACAGCATTGGCAAAAATGGAGGAAATAATTGCGGTGTCCCAAAGTCCTGAGCTTTAGGATAATAAAAAGTCTCCCAGTTACTTCCTGGTAGACTGCTAGGTCAGCGCTTCCAAATATGGACAAGCTTGCACCTGGGCGGTGTTGTCCTGTTGCAGCACCATGGCGAACACCAAGAAAACTAAGCGCAGTGTGAAAAGGACTTTACTTTGTTCCAGTGGTTTAGACCAGTGGTTCTCAACCCCGGTCATCGAGTACCCCTATCCAGCCAGTTTTCCATGTCTCCTTCAGCCAACACAGCTGAGGATCGTTATTAGGGTTCACGCAGCGCTGGCTGATTAGCTGTTTGAAAGACCTGTGTTGGGTTATAGGAGACATGGAAAACAGGCTGGATAGGAGTACTCGAGGACCGGGGTTTAAAAGCTGACGCATCTCATATCCATTCACTTCCCCTTCCTTCTCTTCAGGAACGTTGTTGGTGGAGAACATGCAAATCAACGGCGTGGCACAGGGGCCGGACCGAACCATCTCCTTGTCTCTGAGGGATAATCACAACTACTGGGTGATTCTGGACCCTTCCAAACAAGCCCTTTACCTCAACAGCACCGGACGTGTTCTCGACAGAGATGTAAGAAGGCAAAAATACTTTTTGAACCTGACCCGATGACTTATAAAAAAAAAAGGTTTGCTCCCCAAAAACGTATTAATACGCTCTATTTTAAATATCACCATGTTTTTTTTTTTAAATGTTAGAGCATACAGAAGGCTTTGATGCAGCCTCTGAACTGAAGACAACGGTTGAAGCAATGGTAGTTATTACAAAAAACGGCCAGCAGTTGGCAGCAGAGTATAAGAGATCGGGGCCATATTGCAAAAAGCTCTTTCCCCTTCTGGATATTCAAAGATTTGTGAATAATTATGAAACTTATATGCTATATTCTAATAGTAATTGCTGCGAAACAGAAACAGATAAAAAAATATATATAATTTTTTCCTGATGAAAAAAAGAGACTAATCTTTGTTTTGGTACGTCCCATGTTTTTTTAGAGCAATATAACACAATTATATATTCAAAGATTTGTGAATAATGATGAAACTTATATGCTATATTCTAATAGTAATTGCTGCGAAACAGAAACAGATAAAAAAAATATATCTATTTTTTTTCCAGATGAAAAAAGAGACTAATCTTTGTTTTGGTACGTCCCATGTTTTTTTATAGCAATATAACACAATATTTTGTGGGCCTTGCAAAATCAGTCAAAATCTAGTAATACAGCCGGGAGCGAAGGGGCTTGCTTCAGTGAAAATGGCTGAGAGTGAATAAGTTAGAGAGATTCAACTTCCTGGAGGAGCCCTAATGTCCATGCTCAAAAACAAAGGGTACTGATTGGTCAAGGGGTGATGTACGTAAATAAGAATCCTCCAGTTCCCAGATGTCTGTGAAGTGTGAAGCGAACTGAATTTGTAGTGAAAAGAACACGAAAATGATATGAAAACCGAAATACATTACATATGAATTATTTCAGCCTTTATTTACTGCTATTTTATAATTACACAACTTGAACTCTCCTTGTGTTTTTCAGCCTCCGTCGTACATTCAATCCATTGTGGTTCAGGTGCAGTGCACCAACGAGCTGGTTGGCACCGTGATACTGCACGAGGTCCGAATTGTGGTGCGTGATCGCAATGACAACAAGCCGCGTTTCCAGCAGCCCAGATACTACGTTGCCGTGAGCGAGGTAACAAGATACGCTTCAAGCAGCCCGCTTCTTATTCGCCGGCTGTCAATCAACCTGCCGCATGCAAGACTACAGTAGCAAGGACTGCGACGTTCCAAACAGAAACGCCGTCCAATCGATCAGTTGTGTCAAGTGTTCTTCTCTTGAGGGTCGAGTGACAACATTGACAGTTACAATGACTCTGAGAACTGTAAGCGGACTCTTTCCTTTGGATCCAGATGTCTCAACTCCAAAGTCAGACTTTAACTAAAAAAAACCTTACAGAAAAATATGCTTCAAAATTTTCAAACCAACTCCGCAGATGTGCTTTGTTTTTCAGTTGGCTTTTCTTACCACAGAATTCAACCAGTCATGACAAAGACCAAAAACCTGATGAGCTGGGATAGGCTCCAGTTAACCCATGACCTTAACTCTTTGACTGCCAGACGTTTTCAGAAAAGGGATGCCGTGGGTGCCAGCCGATTTTAAGCATTTTGACTGATCTTTCAAGGTCCATAGAAAATTATGTGTTTGGACTATGGCAACACACATACTGCCAAAACAAGATTGGACTCTCATCTTCCATCAGAAAAAAAAAGTTTGTTTCTACCTTATTCCGTTTTTGAGTAATCAACAATAGAAAATGGTTAGTTTCACCTGTTTTGAAAAAAAAACGTCTTTTAACGTCTTTGGCACTCCTCCATAGGATTTTATGAAACGTTATTTAACGTTTTTGGCAGTCAAAGAGTTAATGAGGTCAAGTGCTGTAGTAAAAGATTGGATGGATGGATTGTATTGCACTTTGGAGGTTCCACAGATTCATAAGCATCCGAAAGACATTTCAAAATCAGTTTCTCGGAGGCCTCCGCAAAAGTCTTTTAAATGCCAAACCTGTTGTTCCTCTGCTCTCCGCAGTCTGGGAAAGCATAATTTAAAGGTCCAACTGGATGTTGGCCTGCATGTTGGCGGCTGTTGCAGAATATCTCATTATGCAGTTTTCCACAGCCTGTCCAACTCAATCGGTCCTCTCAAGCCCTCTTTTTCTCTCTCCCCGGCATCATCAGCATCCACTTTTTGTGCAGCCCTTCTCCCTAAAAAAAAAAAAAAAAAAAAAACCTCCCCCCACCTCTGGCAGCTCTTCATCCTGTCACCTTTTCTCAACCTCGCCGCCCTTCCCTCTGCCACACTTGATATACTTCCCACTGTTCTCCTCCTCTGCCGCCTCATCACTCCCCGGGCAAAATGCGGCCCTTCATTCAAGCTGCCGCATCATTAGGAGATGCTTCGTTATTCAAATATGCATCGGGAACGTAACGGCTCTGGCTCTATGGCAGGCCCAGATAAAAAATGTGGTCGGTGTGGCTGTGATATATTTTTTTTTTTTAAAAAGGGATACATTTGCTCCCGTATGGGCGGTTCGGTCAAACTTGAGTGGGATTCTTCTCATTAGAAAGGCCATCAAATCACCTATTAAGTTATTACAAGTGCTCATAAGAAGGTACTCAGCTCATTTATGAGAACATCATAAAGGGAGTCATTGACATCATTGTGGAGGTTTTGGGCAAGAGGTTGAGATTTTTGCTGGACTTTATTATCTCGCTGTTTGCACGATACAAACGATAAATATAATTATGCAGGACATCAGTGATGGAGAAGCCAAATATACTTCATCATATGTTTCTCATGCTGTTTAGAGATTCACATTCTGGCACAGATCTAAAAAAAGCCCTTGGCTGTTGGAAACCAAAAAACAAAACAAAAATGTAGCATGGAAAATCATTGTTGGCAACATTTTATTTTTCATGTTGCGTGGCAAGTGTTCAACTGGAATAGACTTTTCCTCTACAATACAACAAATTCTCAGGGAAAATGAGTTCTCCTGCTGTGAGTATCCCGTGGTCTTAATTGAAAAGCCGCAAACTATAAAATGACTTGTTAGTTTGTATCCACGACACAGATAAACACTTCTCAAACTAACTAGTACTTTAGTTTAGTTTCTGCTAAGACGTTAAAAATATCAAACTATTATCGGGAAAAATCGCTGAGGGTGTGTTAGAGCAGGGACCAAATGAGATTGAGGTCCTGTCCTGTTTTCCTCTGAAGCTTAAGAAAAAGACTATGTTTCTTGAGCGCTGTAAGAATGGCAAAAGTCCAACATGTTTTCTTTGATTGGTCTGTCCTGAATGGGCTGATATTTAATCATGTCAGAGAAATGACCATATTTGGCCAATCCTGCTTGGACCTGCTTCTTTAGTGGTGTCATAAGTACGATCTAAAATAAATGAATAGAAATATGGGCTGCATTTTTTTAGTCACTGATACAGTAATTTCATAATAATTCATAAAATTGAGTTCAAATTAAAAAGATGTACTGTACTGTAAAAAAAACGGTGTGATAGTGATTTGTGTTGGTCATTTTTTTGCCACTAGATGGCATTATTGCATTTGAAAGGCATTGGTGACAGCTAAGTGCATTTTTCTTTTCATATTAAGAGCTATCTAATCTTTAACATGAAGTAACATGTATTTTAAATTGTAAAATACAACTTGACCCCAGTCTCCACAAATATATGGATTATTATTAAATGTATTACTGCAAAATTTTGACGTGGACGTGTCTGCTGGATTGCGACTGGAATTCCCCCAGTACAGGCTTTCCAAGTACGGGGCAGTCATTAATCGCGTGTTAAAAATTTTTTTGGTGGTGTTAAAGGAACTTTAAATTAAGTCTAAATTAATGCACTAATTTTGACACCCCTACTTTTTAATGTCTGTTTCTCTTTAATGGTGTCACTCTCCGTGTAGTATATAATTTATTGAATTTCAACTGAGGATCATTTTATTATATTGGAATCTCACTTTATTTAAAAAAAAAAAAAAAAAATGCAAGTTGAAACATATGTGAAAATCAAGTGTTTAGAAACACCATCCACCCTCATACAACCTACAATGAACAAAGACTTGCTAAAAATGGCCTTCCAGAAAGTCAGATATTATTAGCCCAGCACAAAAGGGAATTATCTTTTAGTCAACAAGATTCAAGTCCATGAAGAAAGTCAATTTTAGCTCAACCCTCAATGAGATGATTATTGGCCTTGGGGTATCTTGTCAGAGATGAATGAGAAATATCTCTTGTGTTTGCAGTTGACTCCAGTGGGCACCACCATCTTCTCGGGCTTTTCGGGCAACAATGGAGCGACCGACATCGACGACGGCCCAAACGGACAGATAGAATACACAATCCAGTACAACCCAAGAGACCCGGTGACTTTTCAATCAGCTCATTTGTCAGCAAAATGCATTTCATGTAACTTTTTCATGATCGAACCCATCTGAAAGTGACAGACGTCACAGCACTTTAGTTTGTGTCGCCTACATGACCTGCGTCTAAAAAAAAAAAAAAAAAAAAAAATGACAATCACGAATTTTTCAAAAATGACCCTTGGGGGCGCACACTGCAACTTTTTTTCTTTTAATCAACTTTTCAAAGCCCCGTCGACGATTCTGATTGGCTCAGTCCAATGAATCCGGTCTATCATTTCCTCTCTCTTTTCATCTGTATTGATTTGCCGGGAGCGTTTTTCTACCACAAGAGTGGCCATTTTTAGCCCTCCAGCACAGAAATATTCAACATCTAATGGAAAATCTCTCGCTTACCGTTTGCCTCAGATTTTTATTTTGATGCTACTTAGCCAAAGTTCATCAACGATACAAATACAATCCGCATCCTTAAATAAGACCTTTAACACACTGGCATCTACTTGAGGATATTTTGTCGTTATTAGCAGAGCGTAAGTGTGTTTTTTTTGTCTCTTCAGACAGCCAACAGAACCTTCGACATCCCGCTGACGTTGTTTGGCGCCGTCGTGCTCAGAGAACGCCTCAACTATGAGGAGATAACGCGCTACCTGGTCATCATACAGGCTAATGTGAGTTGTTACTCGATTCGGAATCGAAAGTGCTGCGCGGGGCCATTGGAAGGTGGCTAAAGGTAATCTGGGGCCAATAAAACGGCCTGCTGCTTGAGCGGGAATCAAGTTATGCAAATGAGCCTTATCATGGCAAAATTATTTACACAGTCTGGGACTATTTATGCTCTCTGAAGCCCGCCTTGAGGGAACCATGAACCCATCCTTAATTATCACTAATGTCTTTGTTAATGCCTTTGTTTTCCTACTTTTATTCCGCTGTCCTGTGAATGTTTTATTTGCAAACAAATACATTTTAGGATTCATCCATTAAGGCTTCTGTTGAGACAGGCCGACACCTTTAAAGCTCTTCAACAGAGCAAATAAACATTTTATGTCCTGAAGGGTTTTTATAGGGATGACGACGGAGCAAGCTTATCCTGCAATCTCCCGTAATATCTTTAATCTTCCATTAAAAAGCAGATTTCTTGGAATGGAAAAGAGCTTGGAAAAACACTCACCTATACCAAACAAACCATACATTTTGTTCATTCGCTACATTTCTTTAACTTGAGTCTCTTTTTTCATCAGGAAAAAAAAGTACATTTGTATCAGTTTCCAGTTTTGTTTCATCATTATTCACAAACCTGTTGAAAACACTGGGAAAAAGAGCTTGTTGCAACATGGCCCTGGCTGATCTCTTATACTCTGCTGCCACCTGGCTGGTCGTTTTTGTTATAACTACCTTTGCTTTAAGTAACCTCTTCAGGTCAGAGGCTTCATCAAAGTCTTCTGTATGCTCCAGCATAAAAAAGAAAAAAACGTATAACTACGTTTTTGGGACCGTGGCAATATTTAAACGAGAATGTTTATATTTGTTTTTGGGAGCAAATGAATTAGAAATTTGCTGGGACGTAAGCATCTAAAGAAATAAATAAAGAAAGTAACAAGTTGTTTTTGACAAAGTAAGAAGTCAAAGAGGTTGTCATGGCAAAAATACGCACAGTACACAGCGACTGCAGGAGTGAGTAATTCGAAGTTTCTACCGTATATCTTCACAAGTGACATCTTATCTCATGCACAAGGGCGGCAATCACCCTTGAGGAAGTTGATAAAGAACATTTTTTTTCCCTACCACACTTCATCTTGACCTCATCTAACTCAGCCAAAGTTAAGAATGAGTTCTTTCTCCAACACAATTTCCTTCTCCTGGGGTCGCTCAACCCCCAAAACGCGGAAATTTTCCAATATGAGAAGACGTGTGTGGTGTGTTAGAATTCATATTGATTTGATATTTTATTTGATTTCTTTATTTAACTATGAAAGCAAATGAGTTGACCAGTGGGCCCATTCTAGACTCAGTTATGCGCTGGACTGCTTAAAACCTCAAGGTAAAAAGTGATCAGATGAGTATTCTAAAGCTTTTAGGTAACAAAACGTCTGAGGAATTACTATTAAACCATTTAGTCTGAGGTCAACATTAGCCATCAAAAAGATATGCATAGTGGGAACGTCTAGTTCTGGTTCCTGTAACTAGTGTTACATTTGGAGGTTGCGCTCTACTGAAGAAACCTTAAGAGTTTAAGACTGATTCACTCCTTTGCTCCCCAAAACGAATAAAAAGGTTATATTTAAAATATTACCATGGTCCCAAAAACGTATGTATACGTTTAAAAAAAATAAAATAAAAAAATTATAATAATAATAATTATGCTAGAGCATACAGAAGGCTTTTATGCAGTGTCTGACCTGAAGAGTTGGTTTAAAGCAATGGTAGTTATTACAAAAAAAAAACGGCCAGCAGGTGGCCGCAGAGTATAAGAGATCAATTAGCAGGGATGTGATTTGACCAAAGTGAAATTATCTGAAAATTTAGCCGGGGGTCTGGGGGCCACTGGCACCCAGCTAGGTCCAGGGCAGTGCCCAGTGGGGGGGGGGGGAGGGGTGGAAGCATGAACAAATAATTATATCATGACCAAATGAAAAGTAACTCATATTAGAGCATACCACAAATGTCTTTGTTATAGCAGAAGATGTTATCTGTCGGAGTCATGTGCATACACAATGAACTACAAAAAAAAAAAAAAAAAAAAAAAATCGATTTTTTTTGTGGGGGGGGGGGGGATAAAAAAAGCGGAATTCCGCGAATTAGCGGAAAAATCCCATCCCTGAATTAGGGCCATGTTGCAACAAGCTCTCTTCCCCAGTGTTTTAAACAGGTTTGTGAATAATAATGAAACTTAGCTATAATCTAATGCCAATTGCTGCAAAACAGAAACAGATACAAATGTACTTTTTTCCTGATGAAAGATGAGACTCTAATCTTTCTTTTGGTAGGAGTTCCCTGTTTTTATAGCAATAGAACACAATATTCTGTGGGTCTTGCAAAATCAGTCAAAATCCAGTAAAACAGCCGGGAGCAAAGGGGCTTGCTTCAGTGAAAAATGGCTGGGAATTAATGAGTTAAGCAAACTCTTTGACTTAATAAACTGTATATTTCCATCAGTGACATTTTGTCTTGTGCACAAGGGCTTCAGTAAAATAATAACGTTCTTTACTTCCAATAATGTTTTGAATTTGGAGAACCGTTTAAGACCGATAAAGCAAATGGATGTACTTTTTTCCTAATAGGATCGAGCACCCAACCCCAGCGAGCGGCGCACCGCCACCACCACGCTGACCGTGGACGTCCTGGACGGCGACGACTTGGGGCCCATGTTTCTTCCGTGCACGCTCATCGGAAACACCCGCGACTGCAGTCCCATCACGTACAAGTCCAACGTGCTCGAGCTGACGGAGCCGGTGAGGGACTTGATAATCACTGCTCTCCTAACTTTATTGCTCTTTTGACTTTAACATTTGGAACGTGTAAGAGTTTTGATTTTCGCAAATGCAGTTGCTTCACTGTGGCGCGCTTTCCCAAGCCGCATCTTACTTTGCATTTCTACGGCGTTTATATTATAATAATCCTACTTTGTAAACATGACAAACTCGCTAGAATCCTCAAGCTTGCACTCAATAGTATATAGCCTGTGGAGCAGTCACGCTTTTACTGGACTGTCTTCATCCTGTTGTTTATCTTGTCGTCGTTCATACACATGCACCCGTCGTGAAGACCCTGGGAAATATCGCAGACACAGTCAAGAGCGGTCTGAGGCGCAACGGTAGTAAATCAAGTTTACAACCTGCTGTTTGGAGAAGTCGCAAGCAGACGCCGACAAGGACGGGCTTTTACGATAGCGAGGTGGTTTTCGTCCAAATGAGGCAGATGAGGAGAAAGCGGCAGTACTTGGAGGGTTGCGTTTCAAAGTTGAGCTTTTTAAGCTATTTTGCAGCGATTGGAATCACGTTTCGTCGCTGTTGGAGATAAAATCGAATCGTTCATACAAACGCAGCCTTCAATATTAAGTTCAACCTGAAATTGGCACATACATTGGGGAGAGTTTTAACTATGACCAGTAAATTGGGCTTACTCACATTAGCCACTGGAGCAATTAGTTGATTAGCAATGATGGCAAGAGCTTGAAGTCGATTAATTGGCTTTGTTTTGACATTAACTACATGGATGTGAGAAGGGTGTTGGGCCCAGGCAACAAACTAGCAGTGGCTATTAAAAATGAGACCGTGACGGGGGTGGGGCAACTGAGGTTGTATTTAGCAGTTACACAGAAAATAAATATATCAATTCAAATCCTCAAATAGTCGACGCCGACTTGACTATCATCGCCTTAGCATGGAGTGGAACAAAATGTGAAGTTGATCCAATACAAGAATAACTTTTTAACATCTGTAACTTTCATCTATTCTAAATATAAACAATCTTTATGTCAGGGTGGGCGTGAGTGGTTGAGGGATGGTGGACCCAAAATGCGGGCAAGCAAGGCAGTGAAAGAGGAATGAAGTGCAATATGAGCGCCTTTAATGAAACATAGGGAGAAAGGTGAGCAGACAATCGCGACAGACTTCCCTCTCCCCAGCCACTTCAACCAGCTCCTCTAGCCAGCCGAGAGACTTAGTGTCCCATCCAGCACATCCCTGGGGCCTCCCCGCTGGTGGGACATGCCCGAACCACCTCAACTGGCATCTGGCCAATATATTACATTATATAACAGTGTTTCCCACAGATTTGAAATCTACTTGGGTGGGTCTCAGTCCTGTTACTACGTCTCCTCTAGCCTCACGATCCACAAGTGAGTGGCGGCGAACTAACGTTACATGCGGTAAATCCTGTCGCCCCCCCCCCCCCTCTTTTTAAATATATATTTATTTTAATTTCTTGAAAACTTCTTGGGTGGTGGCCAATTTAATTGGGTGGCCCGCCCAAGCATTAACATGGTGTGGGAAACACTGCATAATATTAATATATTGCATTTAAAAATATATATATATATATATATTGGGGATGTGGTAAAACAATGAGTGATTACCGATACCAGGTTATCTTACGCTTAGCTAACTTGTGTTTTTATGATGTCGCATCCTGTGATGTGCGTTTGTGAACGGGCGACATCACAACAAATGGGATGACTGCGAGAGTGCCTGTACGTGTGCCTGCTATACTTTCCATCTTGTTTGCATGTTTATCATCAACACACTCAGTTTCATTTACAGCCTCTTTATGCCACCCCATTACTCACCGTAACTTCTTCCGTCACTGTGCTACACACACACACACACACACACACACACACGCGCCGGCGAGATGCATAGCTCATGATGGGGCTTGTAACTTGACTGCCGACGGCGCGTTTGCGAGATCACAGCAAGCCTATACGAGTGTGTGCATCTGTGATGCGTTCAAGCACATTTGTGAATATGGACAGCCCCCCCCCCCCCCCGCTTGACATTTTACAGCTTTGGTGATTGTGGATTTCTTCCAGTGGGGTTACTGCTGCTATTGCGCAGGGATCAGCATATTGCACCCGTATAAGTCATTATTATTGTTGGACCATTTAATTGCGGAGTGTGTGTGTTTGTGCGGATATGACGGTGCATGTGCGAGTGTGTCTGGCTCTCTCCCTAGTTTGTGTTTATTGATGTTATATTTTGTGTGTGGTTTTGTTTTATTTGGACCACACGTAGAGCTGAATATTGTACTTACCAGAAATGGATTTTTCTTGTTTTCCTCTCATCTAATAGCTTTTCTACGGTTGTATTTCTATCCCAATCTCATAAAAATTGATATTTTAGCTCATACTGTTTTTCATCAGTAAAAAAGGCAGACCGTCAATATATTCTTTATTTTCCTGCCTGAAATAATGTGTTATAAGAGTTCTTCATTTTTCTCGTCTACTACTTATAAGGTGGGCTTTCCATTGAGCTTTAATAGAGAGGCATCTTTAGATACGAGCTGTCATTATGCTAAAGCATACGGAAGGAAGGCTTTGTTGCAGCCTCTGAACTGAAGAGAATGGTTGAACCGATCGTAGTTTTTACAAAAACGGCCGGCAGGAGGCAGCAGCATAGTACAATAGATCAATCAGGGCCACGTTGCAAAAAGCTCATTTACCCACAGTTTTAAACAGACTTGTGAATAATGATGAAGCTTACCTATATTCTATTGCTAATTGCTGCAAAAACAGAAACAGATAGAAATATACTTTTTTTCCTGATGAAAGAAACAGAAAGTTACATTTAAAATATTACCATTGTCCCAAAAACGTATGTATACGTTAAAAAAAAAAAATAATAATAATATAATAATAATAATTATGCTAGAGCATACAGAAGGCTTTTATGCAGTGTCTGACCTGAAGAGTTGGTTTAAAGCAATGGTAGTTATTACAAAAAAAAACGGCCAGCAGGTGGCCGCAGAGTATAAGAGATCAATTAGGGCCATTTTGCAACAAGCTCTTTTCTCCAGTGTTTTAAACAGGTTTGTGAATAATAATGAAACTTAGCTCTATTTTAATGCTAATTGCTGCAAAACAGAAACGGATACAAATGTACTTTTTCTTCCTGATGAAAGATGAGACTCTAATCTTTCATTTGGTAGGTTCCATGTTTTTATAGCAATAGAACACAATATTCTGCGGGCCTTGCAAAATCAGTCAAAATCTATTCAACCGCCAGGAGTGAAGGGGGTTGCTTCAGTGAAAATGGCTGTGAAGGAATGAGTATCATTTGAGCAACTGATATTTGAACACAACCAAGCACAAACACATTTACAGTCAACATTCAATATAATACTGACAGTTACAGTATATATTCTTTATCCTCTGTGAGGAACTGGGCTATATATACTGTACAGTGGTGTGTGTGCAGTATATCCACCTTACTTGCACTGCCCTCCAGGTGGCCAAACTCACATAAGCTCTTGTTTGCATTTAGATAAGTAGAATCATGTGACCTTATCAAGGGGCCACAATCCTTTTCATATTTGAACCCTTAACACTGTTCAATAAAACAAAGCCAACTGCGCTTGTGTCTCCAGAACAAGGTGAAACCCCTCAATGTGACTCCGCCCATTCAGGCCGTGGATCAAGACAGGAACATTCAACCTCCATCGGACAGGCCGGGAATTCTCTACTCCATCCTTATTGGTGGGTAAAAAATAAAAATAAAAATGTCTTTCTAGAATTAACCCACATCATCAATCCAAGTACTTTTATTTATATCACAGACATTAAGACAAATATGCAAATATCACACACACGAGCTATTCAAAGAGTGCTCCAAACCAGCATGATTGCACAGTTCAGCGTCTGAGCCGCAACAAAAGTTTCTTCTTTCCTACTACCAACGTGCAAGTCGCTCTAAATGGACTGACATGCCTGACACGGACTCGATTCCGACACTCTCCAAAGCGAAACTAATCCCCGTCTGAGGCAGGATTATGAGAGACACAGTCACAAACACAACATCAGGAAAAAATAAAACTCTCTCGCAACCTCGTGGCTACGCTGCCATCTGTTATTTGAGTGAGTGAAAGAATCAAATAACTTGCTTAATGCCTAATTGATGCTTTCTTGTTATTAGCAGTAAGCGGAATGTTTCTTTCTTTCTGTCTGCTGACATTTAAATTCAAAAGTTGAACCGATTTACACAATCGCAGCTTTATTGCCCAAAGTTTTCATTCCCGCACAATCGTGTCTCAGTGACATTTCCAATGAATGTACCCCCCCCGAACAGCACATATTGATTTTAAACTTCTTGGGGGTTTGCATTATTAAGTCCTAAATGTTGTTTCTTTTTGGTTCAGTTGCAAAGATTAGGTCAGAATGATTACTGACCAAGTTGAAATGATTGTTTTTGGGATACAGTCGAGTTTTTTGGGAAACAAACTGAATTGTGGCAAAAGGATGAGTCACAGCTGGAAATTGCAATCAGCCAACTGTTTTCATCCAACCAAGACAGTTTTCATGTAATGCATATTGATGTCAATGGAGGGGAATAATAAAAAAATAAAACGTTACTCTCATGTATTAAGGCGCCAGATTATAGTGTCTTGCCAACGTCTACATTTGGGAGCCTACCAATGTGGACAGATTGATAAAATCATTAATCAACATTAACATCGGAATTTCTGGGATTGTCAGGACGATTCCACGTAAACGAAATTCACTTCATGAACTATCATTTTCTATCGCAATTGTGTCCTCATTGTGGGAATGTTGAACAGCTTCAACTTTTCCCCCATTCATTTGCTTTGAAGTCAAACTTGCCACGCCCACTCCCATACATCCAACTGATCATCATGACCAGCTGTCTGATGGTGCTCGGTGGGGCAGTCGGTAAAGTGCATTGTCCAGTAACCAGGAGGTCACAGGTTTGAATCCCATCTCCGACTGTACGTTTTGCTAAGTGATAAACATGTATACCAACTGACTATCATATCAGGAAATGGATTATAATTTCACTGAAATGATAAAATGCATGTTAGCGTTCAACATCAGATGACACTTTTCAAATAATATCTATATTATATAAAATATCTGCCTCAAATAAAAACCAAATATCAAAATTTATAGAAACATGGTCTACGTATATAGAATTTTTTAACCTAATTCCGGTTACTTAATTCTGTCTGTTAGCGAGAGCCACTACATCGTGATAACTTACATTGATGTTTCTGCATTTGGCAATTTATTATTATATTATATTATTAGTATGGGATTTTTTTTTAATGGGCTTTAGGTGAACTGATGAATACACACACGCTCGCACGCACGCACGCACACACACACACACACACACACGCACATACTCACCCACATACAAAAAAAAAAGTATATATATATATATATATATATATATATATATATATGTGTGTATATGTATATATACACACATATATGTATATGTATTTAAAAAAAAAACAACAACAAAAAAACATTTATTAAATTTTTTTTAATTGATTTGTTGGTTTAAAAAAAAAAAAAAAAAAGGAGAGCAATGATGATGTCAAATCGAATGAACAATACTGAGCTCTAAAAAAAAAAAAGATGACACTTTTCAAAATGAATACGCTATTAGCAATGCTTTTGAACAAGTCAAGTTATCTCAGTGGTTAGCGCAATTTATCTTTTCGATTTACTTCATACGCACATGCATTCAAATCTTAGCTTTCAGCTAATAGCATTCCGCTTTTCAGCATTCCCACGCAATTTCTGCAGAAATTGCACTTTGTCTCGTTAGGCTTGTAGGTGAGCTAGGCGGGGTGCAGCACTCTGGACTCGTCGCCAGCTAATCACAAGGCGTTATCAACCTCCACACTTGATAAAAAATGAACCACATCTAAAATCAATTGCACCAAAATTAGTTTGAAGTGAAGCAAGTCTATCAAGTGGAAAATGTGGCTTCAAGCCTGAATGTATATTTCAGAATGAAAAAAAAACAGTCTTTTTTTTAAAGCTGTTTGAGACAGAACCCATGGACAATAAGACCACCACTCAAAAGGGACTTGAACTTTCTTGGAGGCCAGCGTCCCTAATCTGAAGCCAGTCAAATAAATAAAAACTTTTTAAGACGCTGCTCACTGGCCGGATGCGATTGCGCACGTGTGCCGCTTCGGCCGCCGCTGCCAGCGCTTGATTTCCCTGCAGAGCAATGCAGCATTCCAAAGTACCGCATATGTCTAAAGAGTGAGCATCCCACCCGTGGAGAACAGCATTAAGCGTGCCTATCCCCTCTCTCTCTCTCGCGCTGTAATACTCTGCACCAAGACACCCAGCAGGAGACCATTTATTGATTTTTAACCCAATTGTGGATTTTTTTTTTTCCTCAATTCCACTTTTGGTATATATTTTTTCCTCCTCTCACAGGCAAACCAGAGTCCTACGCGGAATATTTCAGCTTGAACAGAACCACTGCTGAGCTTTTGCTGCTGAAGCCCATTGACAGAGAGCAGCACCGCAAATTCGATCTGGTTGTGAAGGTGAGAGACTGTGGACGTTTAACGTGAGCAAAGAAAATCACAGGTCAGGGGCTTCTCGGGCCATCGATGTGCCAATAGTTTATCCGGAAACGGTAGTACAGATTAGGGACTAGTTATTTTTTAGAATAGTCAGAAGACAGCATTACAATTAATTAAATAATTAATTCCAATAATTAATTAATAAAATTTAATGAACTCGTTCAAACACAAAAACGTGTAAAAAAAAATTACAAAAAATAAATCCTTAAAAAATTTGTTTACTGTTTTTTTAATATGTTTTTTTATGCAAGAGCATACAAAAGGCTTCGCTGCAGCTTCTCACATGAAGAGGTGGCTTAAAGCAATGATAATTATTTCAAAACACGGCCAGCAGGTGGGAGCAGAGTATAAGAGATCAGCCAGGGCCATGTTGTAAAAAGATCTTTTTGCCAGCGTTTTTAACAGGTTTGTGAATATCGATGAAACTTACTATGATAATATTCTATTGTCAATTATTACAAAACGGAAACAGATACAAATATACTTTCTTTTCCCCGATGAAAGCAGAGACGCTAATGTTTGGTAGGTTCCATGTTTTTATAGCAATAGAACACAATATTCTGTGGGCCTTGCAAAAGCAGTCAAAATACAGTAAAACAGCCGGGAGCGAAGGGGGGTTGCTTCAGTGAAAAAGAATGGGAGTGAATAAATTAATATATTTAAAAAAAAAAAAAAAAAACTCCTTTCTTGTCATTACAATTGTGGCCGTGTTGCTAAGCAGTAGAAATGTGACGACTCGGGATTAATTCTTCATTTGTTACCGTTTTGCTGCCAAAAATAACTGTAGCTGAAAATTAATACTAACACAGCATGAATTAGATAACAGCATGCTCACCATTATATTAATCTTCTGGAAATAGTAAAAACATTTTTTTAAAGCTGGGATAAGTCCAACTCTGCGTATAACATTGAGCCACAGCTAACCATTTCCTCAAACAGAGACTATTAGAAATCCTCGATTATTCCGTTCTCATCATGAAAAGCAGCATACTTGGGACCAAAGCTGATTGGCCAACGTGTTGTTATTTCACATGCACATCGCAACGTGGCCTCCAACAACACAAGCCGAATCCAAGGTGTTAATTACCATCCAGTATCATATTGCGAACCAACAGATGCTGGCAGAGGAAATCTATTATTTATTTGATGCGGCAGGATCAGCCACTGGATTCAAGAACAACCACGTATGCTAACAAAGCGCCGTGATATCATATTTTTTTGGGTTGTTCCTGTGATTGTAGGCAGAGCAGGACAACGGCCACCCGCTGCCGGCTTTCGCCAGCCTCCAGATTGAGGTGCTGGACGAGAACAACCAGGCGCCGTATTTCCTGGAGAGCAGTTACCACGGCTACGTGGTGGAGGGCTCGCCGGTGGGAACGACGGTTGCGGGCAACGCGAGTCTGTCGGACCCTTTGGCCGTGGTGGCCCTGGATAATGATGTGGAGGAGGTGAGCTTGAAAGCATCCCGGGGCGTGTGATTAAGCAAAGGCCGTGAGAGCTGCTTCATTATTAAGAATGAATGATCTCAGGCTTATCAGATGGGAGATAGCGCGTATTACAAGGAGGGATCAGTTGACTTAAGTGGCACCGCAAGGCTAAAGGCTTTTTTTTTATTGTCACATCATGAAGGAATGAGATGCAGTATGGTCATAGATATTACAGGCGATTAAAATATTTATTGAGTGATTTTTTTTTTTTTTCATCGGATATTATTAGTTCCATTTTTCCATCTAAATGAATGGAGGGTACTGCATGCCTAGGTGGCGCAATTGAGTGATTTTTTTTTGTTGTTGTTGGCATTTTTCCATTAGTTCCACTTTTCCATCTAAATGAATGGAGGGTAATTTCAGATAACACTTTTCCATATAAATTTCAACTTGCCTCAAAAATTCACAACTGTTCTTTTTATTCATTTATTCAACTACAATTTATACTTTGTCATTTTCACATAATTGATCTTCTAATTTACTTCATAAGCATTCAGCTTTCAGCATCCCCATGCAATTTCTAGCAGAAATTGCACTTAGTCTAGTTACATTTATGACTGCTAAATTTTGACGTGGACGTGTCTGCTGTGTTGTGACCACCAGTACAAGCTTTCCATTCAAGGGGCGGTCTTTAATCGCATGTTAAAAAAAAAAATTGTGGCATTAAAGGAAATTTAAATTAACTCTAAATGAACGCACTAACTCTGACAATTATCTCCCCAAAAAAAAAAAAAATCCTTAACTCTTTGACTGCCAAAAACGTTAAATAACGTTTAGTAAAATCCTATGGAGGAGTGCCAAAGACGTTAAAAGACGTTTGTTTCAAAACAGAGGTGAAACTAACCATTTTCTATTGTTGTTTACTGAAAAACGGAATAAGGTAGAAACAAACTTTTTTTTTCTGATGAAAGATGAGAGTCCAATCTTTCATTTGGTAGTATGTGTGTTTCCATAGTCCAAACACATAATTTTCTGTGGACCTTGAAAGATCAGTCAAAATGCTTACTTAAATCAGCTGGCACCCACGGCATCCCTTTTCTGAAAACGTCTGGCAGTCAAAGAGTTAACCCTAACCCTTTTGAAATTGGAATTGGCCATCTGTTTTCTAAAACTAAATAAAACAACCGTTTACTCACAGCCCTAAAATGAATACAATTCAACTTGTCATTGCCATTTTGTGCCTGTTGACAATTAAGACGCCTCCAATTAAAAACACTTCAGTTTGTAAGGATGAAATCCATTAGAAATGAGACCCTCAAGCATGAAATGTGATTATAATGTTTGTCATTTTACTTTCCCAAATAAACATGAATATTAATGATGTTTGTAGACCCGCAGTACAAGTCAGCCACTGTGCGTGACTGAATTTATTTTGTTTTGTAGGTGACAGCCAATGAGATGCCTGTAGGTACCATTTGAGTTAATATACCTTCTGTCTTTCTCTTTCTCTGTTGAGTGGTGTAGTTAGGCGTTATTGACTGAAACAGATTTTAGCCTCCCCCCCAAAAAAAAATCAGCAATCGTTTGACCTTTCCAGAAATTTACATGCTAACATGTAAATTTGTCAAAGTGATGCGATAACGCTAGAAGCTTACGAAACAGTGTAAGAGACTGTTAGACTTTACACAGATCTGATAAGATGGATTGGATCGGCGGATATTTTGCATTTTGTGCAAAATTTGTGATCGGTCATAATGTCATCATTTACCGATCAATCAGTGATGTTGTTGATTGGATCCACAAAATAAGATCCGCCAGTTTTTTCAGTTTGGTCGGATTTTCCCCCAATATTTTTTTCAATTTTTTTGAGAATTTCTAGAGTTAATTGTTATTATTTTCCCAATGTATTTGTGCGGGCGTCAATTAAACGCAAATTTGCCCAATCCCCTGCGAATAGCGGGCGTCGACCATACTGTACATACACAACTTGGATTGATTGATTGTTTTTTTTTTTTTTTACTCGATCGGCTCCAACATCCTGATCACGTAAAACTTACTGGTTATTGTCTACTAAACATTCAGACTTTCAATCTTGAGGCGCCATGATGCTGCACGGCTCCTGCATTGTGAGAATACTTGTCAGACTGTTCAAGACTCCAACAGTTATTTGATTTTTTTTTTCTCAAGCTATTCAACACTTTAAATTGGTTAATAATTCATAAAAACAAAAACAAAAAATGGACGACATGGGAACTGATCATTAGTATCAATTAAATAAAATACATTAAAATGGTCCTGCTTGGACGTACAATGTTAAAAAAAAAAGTGTTTCCGATGAGTGTGTAGCTATTTTCCCGAACAAGTATGTCAATGTGCAGCATGGCAGCAATACTAATGCTGCCCAAATGTTGCTATAAATAGCAGCATACAGCGGGTGTTTTTTTTTAATCCAACCTATAGTTGATTCTGGAGGCGTAGAGCCAACGCAACATGCTCACAACGTGCTACTATAGAAGCTAGCGCCCGCCGTTTTCTGCCCTTCTCTGGAATTGTTTCAAATCTGCTTTTGTGTTGATTGCTCTTTTTAATGTGACGCAAAAGCGTCTTAAGTGCCTTTCACCTATAGGATGAAATGTACTCTGCCGTGGCGTCGTTATCACCGATCGCTTGCCTTGCTTAAGATGTAGCACAGGCCTCTTGACACATTCAAGCTTTGCCTGCCCTTGTAGCACCGAATGGTCTTTGTGCAGATAATCTGCTTATGAATGCTTGTAGCCAATGATATACGTTGACTTCTTTTAAATATTGCTTACTCGTGGCTTTCCTCCAGCGCTAAGGAGCAACAATGATGATAACGGCCATCGCTTTTTATGCGCGCGTGCTTATTTATGACTCAATATTGGCGCCGGCTACATCGGCAAAATTGTCACACGCGAAGCAGCCTTATCTGAAGGAGAGCGCACACATGCACGTCCATGTTAAGAATGCTAAGGCGGAAATATTCGGCTGTATTATCATTTCTTTGCTCGCAGCTATTTCATGCATGAAGGTACGATAGTTTTTTTTTCTCTGCACACACACACACACACACACACTCATTTCGACATTCATTAATAAGCACATGGGCCATATAATAATACAGTGTAACCGTTTCATAACAAGAATAGATCCACCCTTGATTATTCACATGCTATTTCATCAAGAATCCAATCTGCATACCATGAACATACTCTGTCACTATCTGGCCGTTCATCAATGCTTCCTTTGCACTTTGTTAAAAAGGAATTGACAACTCTCCCCCCCTAATGACTGCCTGTCTATCTCTATCCATCATCCATCCAGACCAGGGATCCTCAGCTGCAATTGTCATTGGACAGCTACTCAAACATGTTTGCCGTGTCAACCAGCGGAATCGCAAGATACCTGACTCTGGTGCAGCCGTTGGATCGAGAGGCACAGGACTCCTACACCTTTATGGTAAGCCCGAAATTGGTGATGTCATTAGAGCACGACTGATAGAGGATTTTTTTGGGGAAAGCTTATACCGGCTTGAATTTTGTTTGTTAAATTTAGTTGGATTCAATTTCTTCACAGTGGATTTGTTGTTTTTGTTTAATCCATTCATTTTACTTACATTTTTATGAGTTGTATTTTTTATTTCATTTGGTGTATTTATTATGTCCGTAAGGTAAAAAAAAAAAACATCACGGTAAGTATTACATTTTAAAATAACCACCCAGTTACATATTGACCGACGTCGGTTTATCTGTGATATTCTATTAACTCATTCAAACCCAAAAACGTCTTTCACTCCCAAAAACGTATTTATACGCTTTTTATGTTTTGTTTTGTTTTTTATGCTAGAGCATATAGAAGGCTTTGATACAGGCTCTGGCATAAAGAGGTGGCTTAAAGCAATGGTAGTTATTAAAAAGAAAAAGAAAAAAAAAGGCCAGCAGGTGGCAGCAGAGTATGAGAGCTCAGCCAGGGCCACTTTGCAATGAACTCTTTTTGACAGTGTTTTTAACAGGTTTGTGAATAATGATGAAACTTAGCTATATTCTAATGCTAATTGCTGCAAAACGGAAATAGATAGAAATATACTTTTTGTTCTGATGAAAGAAAATACACTTTTTTTGGGGGGGGGGGGTAGGTTCCATGTTTTTATAGCTATAAAACAAATATTCTGTGGACCTTGCAAAACCAGTCAAAATCCAGTCGAGCAGCTGGGAGCAAAGGGGGTTGCTTCAGTGAAAAAGGCTGGGAGTGAATGAGTTAATCAGTACAATTAGTCGACCCACCGATTTACCAGTCGGGCACTAGATGTCAAGTATTCACAGTCTGTACCGCTGCTTCTAATAAAAAATACTCTGGTAAAACTAGAGGTACTGATTCAACTACTTTCCTTAAGTATAAGTAAAAAGGTACAGACAGTACATGTCCCTACAGCTTTTTTTAACGTTGTGAATTGAGTAACAAAAAAACAAGAAATATAAATAGCCGTTTCAAACGTAGGAAGTAAAAGTCATCAGAAAAATTGTGTAAATACAGACACCTTCAAATCTACTAAAGTACAGTTACGAAGTACCGGTATTTGTACTTTGCTACTTCCCGCCAGTGCCGAATACCGACATGAAAAACAGAAAACCTGACGACAATAAGAAGTCCGCACACTACATACGGCTCACTCGATATAAATTGTCATGGCTATTATGCTAATTCGCTCACTTCCTGTCTTGAAAAGTCAATGCTCGATCCACGCTTTGCTTCTTTTGTTGTAGCCGTCATCCTGCAGCCCTCCCGGCTCTCGCTCCTATTTCGGTGCAATCTCATTTAGCCGTGTCTTTACTGACGGGGGCACGGCGAGGCTGCCCTGTCGCCACATAATATAGAGCCAAGCTGGAAGCGTGCTTACGCGTCGAGCTGCGCCCCGGTCACGGCGCCGGCATTGTGCGTGCGCGGAATTGCGTCGGCGCGTCTCCGCTTGTCCTTGAGAGCCCATGTAGATATTTGGAGGAGATAGAGGAAGGAAAAAAGGTATTGATTGGAGAGAAGTACTGTACGGTAATCAGACCAACGTCTTTGAGGCGAAATGAAACTACTGAGAGAGGAGACGCGAGGCTGGCTGGGTGATTTTCATTTAAACAAGTCCATCAAGCTCTCGGCTGATGAGCCCAGCGAGTAGATTGAACATACACGCAGTTTCTAATCTTCATTTTAGTTGACATCCAACTAAAATGTATCTTTTGTAATCTGGAGAACGCAGCAAGCATGACATCACGCGTAGGCCGCGGTGGCGTGCAGCGCGTTATTTTGATGGAATTGTATTGGTTTAGAAGACTGAAAAGGCGCATAATGAACCTTATGTTCATTGATGTTTTTGTACCAATTGAAATGTAACTGCCGTCTTCTGTGTTTGTTGCTGTAGCTGCAAGCGTCAGACGGCGTCCAGCGGAGCGCCCCGGTCGCCGTGACGATAACCGTGTTGGACGCAAACGACAACACTCCGACGTTTGCCAACGTGTCCTATAATGTCCACCTGTACACAGACATGATGCCCGGAGAAACGGTGCTGCAGGTACGATTGGACTCGCGCGCCGCATGCATCTGCAATGATGGGAGTTTATTGTGTTAATTTTAATCAATTTTTTTTTATTTTTTATTTTTGCAGCTGTCAGCACTCGATAAGGATGAGGGTCCCAACGGACGGGTTACCTATCGAATTTTAGCGGGGGATCAAGGGCAGTTTCTTATTGGCAACAGGTAAGTATATTGTTAAAATTACTGAAAAAAATATATTACAAATGCCAATGTGGAGTAAACAGTTTTGACTGGGCTATGTCATTTGAACATAATGCAAAGTGGTTCGAACGACTTGGAAAAGTGGTTCCAAAGTCTTGACAAAGTCATTTGAACGTATTTCAAAGCGGTTTGAACGTGTTGATGAAAGTCGTTTGAAAATATTGGTAAAACGTAGGCTGAATGCTAACAGAACTTAGCATGAGCATTTGGCATTTCAATAAGTTGGCTCAACGGAAATCATGCACTGCAGACATAATAAAAATAAAAAAAAAGACAAATGCCAATGTGGAGTAAACAGTTTTGACTGGGCTATGTCATTTGAACATAATGCAAAGTGGTTCGAACGACTTGGAAAAGTGCTTCCAAAGTCTTGACAAAGTAAATTGAACGTATTTCAAAGCGGTTTGAACGTGTTGATAAAGTCGTTTGAAAATATTGGTAAAACGTAGGCTGAATGCTAACAGAACTTAGCATTAGCATTTCAACAAGTTGGCTGAACGGAAGTCATGCACTGCAGATATAATAATAAAAAACATTAAAATTACAAATATTTTTTTTTCTTTACTTACTGTCCACCTAATGCTATGTCATCAGCACTTGGTCTACATTTTAATTTTAATTGTTTGAATGACATAGCCCAGTCAAAACTGTTTACTCCACATTGGCATTTCTACGCTTCCGTAGGAGAGAACTTCAACTTTTGTAAGAATTTAAAAACAAACATGTCTACTGTCTAAGATAAAAAAAACTAACATTTTGCAAAACTGAAATGTGTTTGGATAAACATTTGCTTAAAGGTATTTAAACGGGGAGAAAAAACAAATCTATAATTTTCATGTATGTTGAGTTATTTTTCTCATTTCTGTTCATTTCCCCCTCCCAGCACTGGCATCATTACCGTAGCACCAGGTGTGGGACTGTCTGTGGGTCGAAGCTACGCGTTGACAGTGAAAGCCATGGACAATGGAGCAGAACCTCACAGAAGGTTAGAAAAGACAAACAAAAAAAAACTTTTTGGTTTCTCTTGCACCACACACTTTCTAGTCCAACCTTCCTGCTTTGCAGCGGAACCTATTTCACTTTCACCGAGATGTCATGAATTATAGATGTTGTATTGGAAAATGGCGAGAAAAGGGTTTTTGGGCTTCCCGGACGAAAGTGGGCAGCGTGTGTGTGTGAAGGAAGGAAGAGAAATGAAACGGAAGCGGAACGAACGGTAATGAGAGGGAGAGACACACTACTAGTTAGCTTCTCCTTTAGGGCGGCAGAGGAAATATATTGCAGAAAGACGAGAAAAAAAATGGACATGGAGGAGAAATATGAAGAAAAATGCCATATCTTGGCGAGGTGTTTTCCTTTTTCATTTCATTTGATGCAATCCACATAAAACATCCGAAGAACTGTTTAATAAGCCCAAAGTATTACGCTGCAAATTCTCAGAATATACAATAATAAAGCGCACATTTTTCCATAAATTCCGTATGGCCCTCAGGGGACTTGCCAAGGACTTCTATTACTAAGTCATGAGTTGTAGACATTGAGGATGGAAATTGATTGAATTTCCCCCGGGGGTCGAGGGGGCGGATCTATAAGTTTTCTGAATTCAAAAGATACAATTCCAGCTTGCACACAAACGTATCCCTGCTGACTGAAGTAGCGGTTGCCGAGAGATTCGTTCCTTCACTCTTTTTATTTGTCGGCAACACAACTGCACGCAGGCAGACTGCAAGCCGTGTACAAACTGCTGTCTCGTCGAGCTAACGTTCTTTTGATGCACGCTGACCTTCTTTTTCCTTGTTCTCGCTGCGCTCTTGTCTCGTAGCGCATCATCTGATGCAGACGCGCCGTAGGGAGGGCATAAACAATAGCTACTATCAAAATAGGTACCAAAACACAACACGTGCAAATCAAGCAACGCGCTTTGTTTGCTGACACTCAAAACGCATGCCGCGTTACACTTTGCCATTTAAAACAATGTTAACAATAAACTTGACAGGGAAAACAGCTCTCAGTAGGATACAGTATTTTTACACTGACTGAAAACCAAAATAATAATAAGTAGGGATGTTCGATACCAATACCAAGTACTGATACCACTAGTACTTTTGATACATAAAATTTCCCCTCAAAACAGGGATGTGATTTGACCAAAGTGAAATTATCTGAAAATTTAGCCGGGGGTCTGGGGGCCGCTGGCACCCAGCTAGGTCCAGGGCAGTGCCCTAGTGGGGGGACAAGGGGGGCTTCGCCCCCCGGAGCTCATGGGTTTTCCGTGTTTTTAAGTACTTTCAATGCACTCACATGACAAAGAAATAGACAAAACAACAGCATAAATTTTCAATGTATATTGAACTATCCCATATAAAATGGCAGTTTTAGTCAACTCAAAATCAGTCACATTCAAAAACATTGGACTGTCTTTGCTTTTAAAAAATATCACTGAGAATATCATCATATCTAACTAATGTGTTTACTAAGTTAACACATAAATAATGTTGAAGAGTTCAAATTTCATGAACAAATAATTGTATCATGACCAAATGAAAAGTAACTCATATTAGAGCATACCACAAATGTCTTTGTTATAGCAGAAGATGTTATCTGTCGGAGTCATGTGCATACACAATGAACTACTAAAAAAAAAAAAAAAAAAAAGGATTTTTTTTTTGGGGGGAGATAAAAAAAAAAGCGGAATTCCGCGAATTAGCGGAAAAATCACATCCCTGTCAAAAGAACGACAGATAATTCAGAGTCCACCATGCAGCCCAAGCTTATGTTTTGTTGACCTCAACATTTTTTTCTCCAGACCACTGAATGCATTTTTTATTGGGCCAGATGCAAGGGTGGCCTCTCGCCAATGATTTTTGTCAGTTATCAGCTGTGTGGTCCCCCTAATCAATAAAGAGCGCAGATTGTGCAGGTGGTCTCCACGCGGGTCCCCCCCCCCCCTCCCCTCCCCTCCCCCCTCAGTTTATCTCTGGAAACATAACCCGCACTGCAAATCAATATCCATCTCTGCTAGCTGATTTGTTATGGGTCAGGACCCAAAATGAGTTTTGTGTCCGCCTTCTGGTGGGCCCCTAACGAAACATGACTTCTCATGGGGGCTGATTACAGAACTGTTGACCCTTTGTTGTCATGGTGATGGATACGGAAGGATTCTCATTTTAAAGTCAGAATTCTGAGAATAAAGTATAACCTATATATATATATAGGTTATACTTTATTCTCAGAATTCTGACGATGATGGTAGCACTAAGAAAGTCACAATTGTGAGAATAGTTTATATATATAAACTATTCTCACAATTGTGACTTTCTTACTATTCTCACAATTGTGACTTTCTTAGTGCTACCATCATTCTCATTTTAAAGTCAGAATTCTGAGAATAAAGTATAACCTATATATATATATATATATATATATATATATATGTATATATATATATATATAAAAACTATTCTCACAATTCTGACTTTCTTAGTGCTACCATCATTCTCATTTTAAAGTCAGAATTCTGAAATTAAAGTCAGAATTCTCACTTTAAAGTCAGAATTCTGAGAATAAAGTCAGAATCCTGCCAACTTTTTTTTTTTTTTTTTTTTTAAATCTTTACTGGCCCTAATTCTCTTCCGTAGATGGACGGGTTCTATGATTTTTAATGTTGGTGACCAAAGTGAGCGTGCATCGTTTGTAAATTGGGCTCTTAAAAAATACAGTTGAAGTTTATTGGATTAGGAGGAGCAAAAGCCAATATTACTGACGTCCATCTAGCTCATGCTTATTTTATAATAATAAGTGGTGCCACGAGATGACATAATTAAATTGAATGTTCCGTATAATACAGACAAACTATGTTTAGTAAGCCACAGTAATATAAATAGTTCTTGGAGCCAAGTAAAGGAACTCCAAGCCAATTCTCCGACACTTCATCTTGAACTTTACCTGACATGAAGTACACAAGGTCACGAGTTACTTTTAGTCATGATACTATATTTCTGCCTGAATCTAAAGTTCCTCACACCCTCTTTTTTTGGCTTCAACTTTGGCCCTCAGCCACTCGGGGAAAATCAGCAGACTTGGCAGGTAGCGTGCGGTGGGCGTTCGGATGCTTAAGGCTGCCTGCGAGCTGTTTGCCAACCGACACTTGAGAAGCCGTCGTCATTTGTTTCCGCAAATTTGAACGTTTTGATAGCGGGCACACGAAGGCCCCTCCTGATAGGGATATGGTGGTAAGCTTTGTAAATAGTCTGTCTCCACGGTAACAAGCTGTCGCCAAGTGTCACGCTTATTAGGATGTTAAGAAAACATCGGTGAGCAGCACGAAGGAAAGAGGTTAGGTGAGCGGTGAGTCATTAAGACTTCATTAAATGACCTTGTGTTGGTGTCATTGTCTCAAATTAGCTTGCAGCCTCAATGACACTTTGGAGGAGGGGCCCGCCTGGGGCATAGCCAGGTGACATTGGAAGGATTTCCTCTCTTTTCTTTAATCCTTCCTCGGGTCTCCTGACGGCCTCACGACTCTGGCTGGAAGTGTTCGGTTTAGGTGAACGGTATGGGATTTTTTAATAGGTTTTAGGTGAACTAATGAATACAGACACATTCGCACATACAAAAAAAAATTATAATTTTTTTTTTTTAACTCTTTGACTGCCAAAAACGTTAAATAACGTTTAGTAAAACCCTATGGATGAGTGCCAAAGACGTTAAAATACGTTTTTTTTCAAAACAGAGGTGAAACTAACCATTTTCTATTGTTGATTACTGAAAAACGGAATAAGGTAGAAACAAACTTTTTTTTTCTGATGAAAGATGAGAGTCCAATCTTTTTTTTGGTAGTATGTGTGTTTCCATAGTCCAAACACATAATTTTCTGTGGACCTTGAAAGATCAGTCAAAAATGCTTAAAATCGGCTGGCACCCACGGCATCCCTTTTCTGAAAACGTCGTGGCAGTCAAAGAGTTAAAGAAAAAAAATGATGACATGTCAAATCGGTAAAATTACCGACTGAACAATACTGAGCTCTCCAGGAAAAAAAAAAAAGAAGGAAGGAATTTAAAGCAGGGCGTGGTTGGTTTGATGGGTCTCTGAGCATGACCCGTCATTGTAGAAGCTGTGCCACTGAAAATTCTTTTGGATAATATGCAGTCTTTCTCTGTCTAAAGATCTTGTTCTGGTAGTTTTCAAGCCACTATGCTGTCAACAAAAAGAATCCACTGATTAGCCTCATTAGTTGAGGTAGGCCCATTATAAAGAGACTTTAATCAATGCATACACGTTTATCTCTGTGCTGAAGCGGCGTTCCTAAAGGTCTTCCAATACTACATGCTGTATAATGAAGTGAGGGGCTGAGCATTGTTTCCTTACAAGGGGGCTTTCACGAAAATGAAGGAATACGAAAACAAAAGCTTTCCCGGCATTAAGCCTGAGCTCAGCAAGAGCACCTTTCGCAAGACTCAAAAGTTTGCCTTGTTGACTTGAATTGATTGATTAAACACAAGAGGGTAAGTGCAAAGAAAACCAAATCTCAAAAGGACAATTTGCAGTCTCTGACGCGGGTGTCTTGTTGTGTCATCCTCTCAAGGTCGTCCATTACGACGGTCTACATTGAAGTTTTGCCGCCCAACAACCAGAGTCCGCCGCGCTTTCCCCGCCAGCGGTACAGCCTGGAGATTAGCGAAGCAATGAGGACGGGGGCGACGCTGCTTAACCTCCAGGTACGAATGGAGACTACTCGCAAAAAAGTTGGCAGCGCCAATCGATTGATTAGCAGTACCTCAACCAGGGTTTAAAAAAAAAAAAAAACTGTCTGTGTTAGATCCTCTGCTAGTCGACAAAAGTATCAAGATAACTTGACTTTTCTTGTTTGTTGATGAAGTGTCACCTTGACTCCAAAAAGTTTCTTCAGTTTTACATTCAGTACAGATCAGTCCAGTTGGATGGACTCAACCTTTGCGGATTTACAACAGGTTGTTCTCAGCTAGAAGTGGCTACTGGAAAGGCCACAGAAATGGTGGACGTCCTGGGAAATCTTCATGGATTTAACACCTGTTGTGGATTTTCCCGCCTATTTCCTTCTTAACCCATTAAAGCCGGGAGCGCTCCAATGCTAACCTAGCAATAGCCAGATTGATAATCGTGATTCACCCAAGGGATCAAAAGGGAGTTCTCCACAAAATCCGTCTGGGATTGCTCCACGGTGATTTGCTCGGGAAAAGGCGGGACATTGGGTGCAACACTTTGAGCTGATTGGACGATGCGGCATCTTGTTACACGCTTGTTTTGACCAATCACGGCAACGGATGAAAATGTCATCTTTACCAACTAAAAACGCACGACGCGCGCCTCTTGCTGTTCAACATTCAACAAGGAAACAGTGAGTAATTCTGCAAGAATAGAATTAATTGCAGCGTCCCTTCGTCGATATTAGGTTATTACGTTTCCCACGGTGTCGCCGCTTCCTGGTTTCGTCCTACCAACCAAACACAATTTCGCTCTGTGATTGGTCGTTCGGATCGCTGGAAATCAACGGGCTCGGTACAAGATGTATTTTTGGGAGTTTGTGGAATCACAAATAGCGCGAGAATTCAGCTTGCAGAGCAAGGTTACTCCAGCTAGCTGTCTTCAACCTTTAAATCCGGGTACGAGCGGATACGTCATTTTGTTTTGTTTTGACCAATTCTTGGTCTCTTAGCCGATGAAATGCATCAGAATATACACGAGAGGGTGACGTGGGCCTCGTAGCACGGCCTGGATTTTTATCCGAGCATTTATGGCTTACGCAAATTCACGGGAGTTATGGAATAAATGACGCGATTGACCGCGGCGCGGGAGAACTTCGAATCAGTGTAATCAGCCGACGGGGACATATTGTTAAGAAATATGTTTGTAGACGATGAGGATGTTGAAAATTTGAACGGCTTTGTAACGGGATGGACGACGAATAATTAACAATCGATTCCCCGAGGTTATTACAATATGCGATTTCACTTTCCTTTCTTTGGTCCTTCCTCGGGTCTCCTGACGACCTCACGACTCTGGCTGGAAGTGATCGGTTTAGGTATGGGATTTTTTTAATAGGTTTTAGGTGAACTAATGAATACACACACACGCACGCACCCACATAAAAAATAAATAAAATAAAAAATAAAAAAAGAGCTGTGATGATGACATGTCAAATCGGTAAAATTACCGAATGAACAATACTGAGCTCTCCAGAAAAAAAAACAACAACAACTATGCAACGGCAGTGTTGAAGGTAAATATACTCGCAGATGCGACACATTTTTCCAATATTGAAGGTTTATAATAGTAAACTTACTGTAGGTTTGTGTGAACGCCACAGGTGTAAGCTCTGAAATGTTTTTTGGAATTATGTTTCCGCATCAGGCGCTGAGATATCAACTATTTATTAATATTGTTGAATTTCCAGGAAACTTCAGGTTTTCGGGGGTGACTCTCAGGCGCTTTAGGCCTTAATGGGTTAAGCAAGTTTTGTATCAAGTACTGAACCACTGAAGGAGTTTTAAAGTTTATAGTGCATTTGAAGTTCCAGCAAGTAACTTTTTGCGAGTTGGATACAAAGAATATCATGATGGTTGATCTTGATTTTAGGCCATCGATCGGGAGAGGGACCCCATCATCTACAGAATCAACCGTGGGGATCATCATGGACAGTTTTTACTGGAGCGCAAGTAAGCGTCAACAAACTAACACACACAAACTCAATGTCTGTCCGTCTTCAATCCCGCCTATCCGGGGTCGGGTCGCGGGGGCAGCAGCTTTAGCAGGGAAAGCCCAGACTTCCCTCCTCCCCAGCCACTTCACCCAGCTCCTCCGGCGGGATCCCAAGGCGTTCCCAGGCCAGCCGAGAGACGTAGTCTCTCCAGCGTGTCCCTGGGTCGTCCCCGGGGCCTCCCGCCGGTAGGACATGCCCGGAACACCTCCCCGGGGAGGCGTCCAGGAGGCATACGAACCAGATGCCCGAGCCACCTCAACTGGCTCCTCTAAATGTGGAGGAGTAGCGGCTTCTCACCCTAACTCAAACTCAATGTCTTTCTTATCTAATCTGCATCAATCTTAGAAACGGCAAAACAAGATCTTGTACGATCCAATATAAGATGTCTGCCTTTCTAAAGAGAAGAAAAAGAGCAACTTTCCTGGAGTGGTGCATGCTGAGTGTTTGTCAACAATCAGACAAGAGCGATGCAGTCCAAATCAGTAAGCACCACTGGAGAGACAATAATAGCTCCAAACGATCTTGGAGTCAAATAATGCCACGTTAGAGAATTGGGCTCCAACAAGAACTTTCTAACAAAAGGCGCACTGCTGTATTTATTCATTTATATGTCATCAAAAATGCATTTCCACCACCAGGGGAAGGTCTATTTACATTTCTTGGGGGTGTGAGGAGAAACCCGGGAATTATATTTTCCGAAAGAGAAACACAAGAGATGCAAATGCGAAGTGACGTGTGGAGTAAAAAATGACGGACCTAATGTTGAACAGCAGCCAGGAAGCGAAGACGCAGGATTTAAGGATTTAAAAATCCCAATGTAAGAATATGTATTCAGCAAAAAATAAAAAATAATTCATGAAACAAGCACTTTAAGGCGCTTTCATCTCCACGTTGGAGGAATATTAGATAGGCTTTGTCAGACATTGTAAAACTACTCTTGCTGAGCTTTGGCTGTATTATTATAGCACGACTACAAAGGTGTGCTGACTTGTACTTTCACGCAAGCTACATGACGCCCTGCAGCTCATGTCGACACAAACTTGCGCAATATTTTTTTACATTGGCCCACTTTGCAAATTAAAGACTTATATTTTGCTTTAAGAAATCCAAGCCGACGCAGCGCAGCCAATGCAAGGATGTACAGTCGAGAATTACATCAGCGTGCGTTGCATCTGTAAGCACGTTCAAAATATATTAGCATCATTTTGCTAACTGCTTAGACAGTAGCTTTCCTATTTTCAGAACTATATGGTTGTTAAGTATTAGCAAAAACTAAAATAATAATTTTTTAAAACTTTTTACACTCATAGCTCCAGGATTAACCGTATTTTATTGATGTGTTTCTCTCCTCCAGTTCCGGGTATCTGGTCCTGGAAAAACCTCTAGACAGGGAGGCTCTGGACTACTATACCCTGGTGGTCACAGCGTCAGATGAGCGACCCGATGGGGTAAGAACACTCACATTAACTCATTTGCTCCCAAAATTGTAAAAAAAAATATTCTATTTTAAATATTGCCATGGTCCCCAAAACATTTATACGTTTTAAAGTTGTTTATACGTTTTTTAAGGCTTTGATGCAGTCTCTGACCTGAAGAGGTTGCTTAAAGCAATAGTAGTTATTACAAAAACGGCCAGCAGGTGGCAGGAGAGTATAAGAGATCAACCAGGGCCATGTTGCAACAAGCTCTTTTTGCCAGTGTTTTCAACAGGTTTGTGAACAATGATGAAACTTAGCTATATTTTAATGCTAATTGCTGCAAAACGGAAACAAATACAAATATACTTTTTTTCTGATGAAAGAAGAGACTCTAATCTTTCTTTTGGTAGGTTCCATATTTTTATAGCAATAGAACAAAATATTCTGTGGGCCTTGCAAAATCAGTCAAAATCTAGTAAAACAGCCGGGAGTGAAGGGGGTTGCTTCAGTGAAAATGGCTAGGAGTGAATGAGTTAACAAGTAAATGAGGTAAAACATATACTGGAACCTCGGCTTCAAGTCGGACTAAATTTGAATCGTACGAAAACCAAAGCAATATTTCCAATAGGAGAAAATGTATGAATGTAGACAAGTAACACCTTCCAGTTTAACGATGGTCCTTTACGGTGCCATTAGCCTTGAGGGAATTGCAGATGCAGCAAAGTTAGAAAATGGCTTCTCTTTAAAAAAAAATTTTTTTATTTTTTATTTTTAAAAAGGATTGATTTGTGTTTTACCTAAAAATGAGCTTGAACCTGCAGTGCCTTCCCAGCCTAATTGATCTCAGGTCACCCAAGTCCAACTCAATCACTAGGCCTTATCTTTTCTTTATTTAGTCAACTCTTCAGGCGCTGGCACTTGAAAGTGGAATGAAATCACTGCATTTCCTCCTCGTCTTCTATACGCTCTTGGACCTCCTTTTAATCTTGTAAGAAGTCTACCTCCCCACTTAATAGCCCCGCCATTACACATATATAACCACGTGTAGTGTTCAAGGTGGTCCCCTTAAGTCGCCATGAGGCTTGCGTGTTCATTCAGGAAGGAAATGTTGACACTAATAGTCGATTGCGGAGTCAGCCTTGACAATTAGTGCAATGTCCTTGTGCTCTCAAGTCGGAGAAACGCTAAAAGCACTTTGACCATTCTTCCTGCTTGACACTCCATTACATACTTTTTTTAACATCGGGAAAAATATGGGTGCCGCGGAGAGAGAGAAAGTTGGACGGTTGGAGCACAGTTAGCTCACATACTCGAGGCTATTAATCAGCATCTTTCTAAAAGGCCTTGGCTTGCCTTCACGTACTGTATATGCGCACATAAAACTACACACACGCACGCTATTATTAAATGTAGCAGTGGCGAGAGTGTCAAACTACAAGGTGCCTAATTGGCTATTTGGCCGCTGAATCCATCATGCTGCCACTGGTTCCACAGGTTGCGAACAAGCCGGCCCTGACCCGCTGCCAGCATGACAAGCGTGGTCCGATTGGGCAGTTTTGCAGCGGATCACAGCGTGAATAAATCATCTCGTGCTGCAGTCATTCCGCACGAGCATACACACAGTTTGTTGTCATTACTTTAAGGAATTACCAATTTTTATTGGGCCCAAGGCATCTATTTTGGATTGCCAAACTAAAATAACACAAACAAATGGGAATACTGAAATGATGATAGTAGATGTGCAGCGATTAATCGAAAACTAATCGGTTATCAAAATAGTCGTATATTATTTTTGATAATTAATGAATTGTTTCGATGTCGTTTTTAATTTAAAATTGTCCAAATTCTCGGAATTTCAGTTCCTTATCAGAAATTATTCTCAGGTTTTTCGCTCCAATATTCTCCCCATGAAAGCGGACCGATTACATTTGTTTTGAACTAGAGGTGCACCGATCACAATTTTCCGGCCAATCACCAATCTTTTAAAAAGTCTGACCTGCCAATCCCGATTTTTGCCGATCCCCATTTTTTTCACAACAAGCAGCAGACACCTTCAGTGCGTGTTCCAATCTTATTTTATTGGAAAACATTGAAAAATATCTGTGAAATAATACAAATGGGTTTTAACTGCACATGAAGCAGTTCTCTCAAATAAAAATGAAAAACCTGTTAGTCATTTCAGCAGAAGAGAACAGTGGCTGACTTTTGAGGGAGCGATTGATGGAAAAGATCGGTTTAAATTGAAAAATGAAAAATTAAATTAGGGCCGATGAATCGGACGGCCGATCGATCGGTGCACCTCTATTTTGAACCAAAATAAAATTATTTTACTTTTGAAAACAATGATCAACACTTTTGCCGATTTCCCTCACATTACAGACCAAACCAGCAACTGAATCATCATTTGTTTGGGCGCTCTCGATTTGAAATAATGTCCAGTTTTTGAAAAAAAAGATGGAAATTTAAAGGGATTTTTGACCTACTTCATCAATTAATCGAAAAAATTAGACAGATTACTCGATTACCAAAATAACAATTAGTTGCAGCCTTAGATGAGAGTCCCAATTTACTTACTTTCACCAGTTTTGCTCCTAAAAAAAAGAGAGCACATTTTAATAACATTTCTAAAGTAGAATGGATGCAAAAGCAGCAATTTTTAAAATGAGAAGCTCACACAAAAGCAAGCAAGCAGACCACCAAGGTCTAAATGCAGGTAATTAGTAAGCAAAATTAGCTTTTAGTATCTCACACAGGGGAACTGTTGGGAAGAGAGATCTGGACTGGGAAAAAAAAAAAAAATGAACATAGCAACATGAGTGGCATATTTGCAGAAGCTTCGGATGCTCTTTGATAAAACTGTAATGGTAACAAACTTTTGTGTGATGTGCGCGTGTGTGTGTGTGTGTGCGCGTAGACATCCACCGCGACGGTGAACATTGTGGTGACAGACGTCAATGACAACGACCCGCTGTTCGATCCTTCATTGCCGGTGAACCTCACTGTCACCGAAAAGCAAGATCATGCATTTGTTGGACAGGTCAAGGTAGGAATTACCACACACACACACACTTTGATCGCCTGAATTTCATTTCAGTTTCAAGGCGCACATGATGAATATGAATGTAAAATGACAGATTGGAGTCGAGAGCAAGATTTGACACCAAGTGCCACTTTTTTTTATGATTAAATGGAAATTTAGTAACTCTTGCTAGGGCAATGCACAATTCCATATGATAGAATAAAGGCCTATAGAGACAAACAAAGTGGCTAATATATCATCATCATCATGAGGGACATAGCAACTACAAATATCACAATTTTTTTTTTTTTTTTTCAATTTCAGTTTCAGTTAGTTTTCATAACCTTAACGCAGTCGCATTTTCCTTCCAACCGCGACGCTGCAATAAGTCACGCGCGTCTCCTCCACCTGCGAAAGGTCACCACCATGACACATAATTAGAGACGCTCTGATCTACTTTCACGTGTCTCCTCCCACTCCACAAGTTCCACCGAGACTCTTAATCAAATAGAGCCGCTACCATTTACAGCGGGGATCGACGATCATCAACATACCTCTCTAATTAGGCCCGTGAGTTATCACGCTCACATGTCAGTGCGCATTTGCAGGTAATTTGAAGAGTGTGCTCGCCTGCATTCCCAAGTGCTTATTTTGAGCATTCTTGGAGTCTGTTTGAAGCCTTTGACCATGAAATGTAAAAAAAATAGTATGCTCACAACCTAATGAGATTTAGGATGCAACAATGAAACGTTTATTATTTTTGATAAAAATCAGAATTTTGAAATTAACTCATTCAAACCCAAAAACATATAAATACGTTTGCACTCCCAAAAACGTATTAATACGTTTTTTTTTTTTTTTTTTAATGCTAGAGCATACAGAAGGCTTTGATACAGCTTCTGCTTAAAGCAATATATATATATTTTTTTTTAAAGGCCAGCAGAGTATAAGAGATCAGCCAGGGCCATGTTGCAACAACATCTTTTTGACAGTGTTTTCAACAGCTTTGTGAATAACTAGACAAAGTGCAATTTCTGTAGAAATTGTATGCGAATGCTAAAAAGCTCCTGGTTGCTACCATTGGAAATGATTGGGGGGGAAGTAAATTGAGCAAATACTGTAAGTAATGTGGAATCAAACGATATAAACCCCCCGCAAGGCGTACATTTTTTAAGCAAGTTGAAATTTGAACGGTGTAAATCGGAAGTGTTATGTGGGAGCTGTTTCACGGCAAAAAAAGTGTGGAGAATAAAAAACAATGACGTGGGAATGCAGCAATTAGCAATGCAGAATTCAGCATTCCCACAATGATGAAATTTTGCTATATTCTAATGCAAATTGCTGCGAAACGGAAACCGATACAAATATACATTTTCCCTGATGAAAGAGACTCTAATCTTTCTTTTGGTAGGCTCCATGTTTTTCACACAATATTCTGTGGATTTTGCAAAATCAGTCAAAATCCCGTAAAACTGCCGGGAGCGAAGGGGGCTGCTTCAGTGAAAATGGCTGCGAGTGAATGAGTTCACTTTTGGGGGGGTATTTTTATTACAGTTCCTCTGAGGAACCACGTTAAGCGTAAATAATGAAAACTCCGGTGAGCATGTGGTAGACTTTTCCAAGAAGGTGTCATTTCATTTCGATCATTCCCAAGTATTCCCATCCTGATTTCCATCTCTGGAAATTCTCCAAGACTAAACAGACGGCGCTCATCCCCAGAGCGTGCGAGATGTGCGAGGCGTGACTGTGGGCCTCGATCCAAATCAGGGTCGCCACCTGTAGTTATTAAACATATTTTCCGGAAGGATGAATGGAGACCTGAACTTGGTGTGCTGATGCTGCTACAATGCGGCAGAGAAGGATGGGAGAAAAATAGTGAGAGCAAATAGAAAAAAAGTTGACTTTTGCACCACTAAAATGATTCCCATTTAAAGAAAATCGTTGAAATCAACAATCGTTAACAGGCCATTTTGCAATGATGTGTTTGGTATCAGGGCCACTATCCTGTTGTTGCAATTATAGCGAACCAATCAGAGGCTGGAAAAATGCTCAAGAAAATCATCACGTGCGATGACAATTTTGAAAACTGATTGGTTAAAGAAAGAGACCCTTTGCTAATAAAGTTGAAGTTACATCGGTCAATGCTGCTAATTCTACGGAAGAGGATTAGGGCCAGTGAAGACAAAACTATTGTATATTTAAGTGAGAATTCTGACTTTAAAGTGAGAATTCTCACTTTATTTTCAAATTTCTGACTTCTCCCAACAATTCATAGCTCTAGGTCACAGTCAGAATTCTCACTTCAAAGTCAGAACTCTGAGATTAAAGTCAGAATTCTCACTTCAAAGTCAGAACTCTGAGATTAAAGTCAGAATTCTCACTTCAAAGTCAGAACTCTGAGATTAAAGTCAGAATTCTCACTTCAAAGTCAGAACTCTGAGATTAAAATCAGAATTTTCACTTCAAAGTCAGAACTCTGAGATTAAAATCAGAATTCTCACTTCAAAGTCAGAACTCTGATATTAAAGTCAGAACTGAGATTAAAGTCAGAATTTTCACTTTAAAGTCAGAACTGAGATTAAAGTCAGAATTCTCACTTTAAAGTCAGAACTCTGAGATTAAAGTCAGAATTCTCACTTTAAAGTCAGAACTCTGAGATTAAAGTCAGAATTCTCACTTTAAAATCAGAACTCTGAGATTAAAGTCAGAATTCTCACTTCAAAGTCAGAACTCTGAGATTTAAGTCAGAATTCTCACTTCTAAATCAGAACTCTGAGATTAAAGTCAGAATTCTCACTTCAAAGTCAGAACTCTGAGATTAAAGTCAGAATTCTCACTTTAAAATCAGAACTCTGAGATTAAAGTCAGAACTCTGAGATTAAAGTCAGAATTCTCACTTTAAAGTCAGAATTCTCATTTTAAAGTCAGAATTCTCACTTTAAATTCAGAACTCTGACATTAAAGTCAGAATTTTCACTTTAAAGTCAGAATTCTGAGATAAAAGTGATTAAGTGAAAATTCTGAGTTTAAAATCAGAATTCTCACTTTAAAGTCAGAATTGTGAAAACAAAGTGAGAATTCTCCCAAAACTTTTTTTTCTCTTTTATATGATTCTGAGGGCCCTCGGCATCTTAGATATTGAAACGTCAACACATAGAAGCTGAAATCTGATTGGTAAATAAATAATTCAATAGAATTTAGCTATGCTGTATGTAGGTAATGCTAAAAGTATTTTGGCCATCTGAAAAGACTTCAGAGTGATTTTCCCTCCTCAAAAAAAGCAGTTAAAGAAAGAAAAATAGTGAAATGAGTAATCACCAGTTACGCTTGTTAGCGAGACAAAAAAAATCTCCACTCATTGGCCCCTCGCGGCGTGATTGTTCTCTTGCAGCGTGATTGTCGGCACCCTGCAGGTCCTGTCACTTCCCTTCAACCATGCGTTGATTAAGACGAGCATTTCCGTCAAAGTTATTCTCCCAAAGTAAATTGCCGATGTTTGAATACAAACGTCAACGATTGAGAAGACACACGCGAGAGCTTGGGAACAAGACATGAAGCTTCGTCTGTATGCAGATCAGCGCCGTGAACGCCTCCCGCGCTGTTGCAACACCTGGCTGCGCGCGCTCATTTGTTAGCGCGCTAATCGCGCAAATGTGACCGGCAAAATGTTTTATTTAACAAAAGTAGCGAGAGCTTTTGCTCATTGTTCCCAATGCAGACACGTACGCCGACCGCCGAAGGCTGCTTGCTTGGGATTCTGTCGCGGCTTTACAACGAACAAGCTCCCCTTTTTTGTCAACAACTTTGGCAACAGACACATTAATCCTTTTGCGTTTGTGGCCTTTAAATGTGTGACGATGTAATTACGCCACGAGACAACGCCGTGAGCGAGTGATGCGGCACCGAGAGTCGGATCTTAAATGGCTTTAATGCCACGCTGCAGGCACGTAAGCCCAGAGTTTTATTGATGGCGACAGATTGGGCATCTGTCGCTTTAAAAATTCTTTACTGGGGAGCATAACTTGTCTGTATATCATTTTCTCCTCCTCGTTCTCTGGCCTTGCAACTTTAGTGCCGTCACAAGACTGAATTATTTGTAAAAGTTGGGTGTTGGACAAAGTTGCTTCATGTTTATTGTTAGCTATTTTGCTAGTTCTTTACATCATCTTGATTTTAAACTGATTTAAACCCGTCCGTTTTCTTTTCAACTTTTTTCTCACTGAATGCGTTGTAAGATAAGTTAAGATACACGTGGTTCCCCCAGAGGAGAAATTCAATTCTTACAGTAGGAGCACATTCCATGCTTCAACAAATAAGAATAACAAAAAATAGACATTTATACCATTAAAGCAATAGTTTGGATACTACACTTGCTTGCTAAATGAGGATAGCATCTCCCTAGCCACCTCTCGTGATGTGTTAGCTTTAGCGCTGCTGCTAACATGCCTGTTCTGATTACCTGCTGTGTCTAAAAGTCCCTGAAAATAAAACTGCCTTGTACATTTGACACACCACAGAAATGAGTGCTGTTAAGCCGGCCAAATTTGAATGAGGGGGAAAAAAAAAAAAAGAGCCAAGTATACAAAATGAGGCTTCATGATGGTGAAAAATGAAGCCCTTCGATGATGTGACTGAAAACACTGTCAACCAAACAGTATATTTATGTGTCTAGCATCTTTATTAAGCTTACTACATACCACCGTTACCTGGAATATATCCCAGCGAGTCATCATGAGGCTTTCCGCTGACAAGAGATGCTAGCCGCCAGCTAGCTCGCGGGCTAACAGGCTTCCGGATGCGGTGGACCAACACTGTTGTGCTTGTCAAATAAGTCACCAAATGCGCCTTGCTTGGTGTTGTATCGTGTACAAATTTAATTGTACTCTGCAATGCTATAAATGAGCCAAGTAGGCTATAAGTCACACCTACACTGAATAACCGCTAACAAAGAAGCTCAATTTTTATATCGCAAGGGAGGGGTGATTCATGCTGGATGCCCAAGTATGTGACTGGGCGCCATTTTAGCCATGAAAATGGTGAAAAACTGTTTAACGCGGAGTACTACACAGTACTCAGTCTTTGCGCTTAATTTCAGAAATAATCTTTAACCTATGTATTTTTTTTTGTATTTAACTCTTTGACTGCCAGACGTTTTCAGAAAAGGGATGCCGTGGGTGCCAGCCGATTTAAGCATTTTGACTGATCTTTTGACTGATCTTTCAAGGTCCACAGAAAATTATGTGTTTGGACTATGGAAACACACAAACTACCAAATGAAAGATTGGACTCTCATCTTTCATCAGAAAAAAAAGTTTGTTTCTACCTTATTCCGTTTTTGAGTAATCAACAATAGAAAATGGTTAGTTTCACCTCTGTTTTGAAACAAACGTCTTTTAACGTCTTTGGCACTCCTCCGTAGGATTTTACTAAACGTTATTTAACGTTTTTGGCAGTCAAAGAGTTACAAACAAATTATGACTTTGCCTTACAAGGTCTTGAAAAATACTTATGGGCTGTTTTGGTTTCACAAATAAGCACCATAGCAAAAAAAGAGAATCAGATACGCACGCGGTTTCATCTGTTTTAATGCGACTCACCTCGCAATTTGTCACCTTGTGTTGGCCGAGAGGGATGACGTGGATTTATAGCACGTACCAGAAGAGGAGGCCATTTGCGGGAATAAACGAAGCGCAAAGGGAAGGAAGGAAGGAAGACGCTGTGCTTCTCTGAAGATTGAAACCGCCGTCTCATTAACTTTAGACGTTTGATGTTTGAACAATGGCCACTGGTAATAAAGCGCTTTTGATTCCCGCTGCCGTACTATAAAAAGAAAAGAATCAACAGATGAAGACAGACATACATCCACATTTCTTTTGTCTGAGTAGAAGAAGAAAAAAAACGGTTTGAACAAAAGACATACGCCAAGGCTAAAACCTTTGTCCCTTATAGAACTCAATGAGTGAATGGTAGACATTTTGTTCCCTTGAATCCAGAAGGTCACCGCATAACAAATCCTGAATGGATTTTATTTTAGACCTAAGTTGTGGATGCTCTGTGCAATTAGGCCACTGATCCAGATCTGGGGGCGAGCGGTCAAGTTCACTACCGACTGGTCAACCATCAAAAGCTTTTCTCCATCAACGCCACGGGAGCCATCAGAACCACGCTGCCGCTGGACAGAGAGGTACGTACACGTTCATGTCGGATTTCTGTCAACTGCGATACAGAGCCAGTTATGTTTCTAACTGTCGCGTCGAAGGTGAAGGGTCACTACTTTCTGATCGTGGAGGCTTGGGACGGCGCCGTGGACCCGCGGCGGTCCCGGCTGACGCTTTTGGTCACAGTTCTAGATGTGGACGACAACAGTCCCGTATTCAGTCAACAGACGTACAAGGTCAAGCTGCCAGAGAACAGCCCCAAAGACACCGTGATTCTCAGGCTGCACGTGAGTGGACCAATGACGATGTTCGCAATTGATCTGAGCAGTACCAGCAACAATTTCCAATACAGTACACCGATCCCTCGCTATATTTCGAATATCAATTTTTTGGAGATGGTGTCAGTTACTTTTTGACTTGTATTTCAGTTTTACACACTCTCAATCTCTGCCCCGTTTAGGCGATGGACGCCGATCTCGGCTCCAATCTCACCTACCGCATCAGAACCCACGGCTCCAGCGAGGAGATTCTTCGGCTATTCCGCGTGAACCCGATCACAGGAGAGTTGTCCGTGCGGAGAGTTCTAGACTTTGAGGCCTTGACCCCCTCCAATTATTCTTACACGTTCACCGTGGAGGCTCTGGACACGGAGGGGACGATGCCTCCGGGCCTGGCCTCCGTTACTGTAACCATCACGGTGCGTTGGTGTGAATGTGTTCTGGGTCTTGCGGTAAATGAGAAATATTGTGATAACCTTGTAGTTGTTTATTTGCCTTCACCTTTAAACATCATGCAAATATCTTAAGAACCATACAAATGTTTTTAACCCAATTATTTTTTTGCTATAATCAGGATTATGCTAACTAACGTTTGTGTGTTAAAGAAGGGCGGGTAGCACAGGCCAAGGTAGAGCTCATTAAATGGAGGCCAAATTGTTGTTTTGGCTGTTGTTTTATATTGGCTTTGGCAAAGACGTGACCTTCTCTCGGCATACAAAACAAGTGTCATGGGACTCTATGAAAGGGCTGGATTTTAATAGCGGAAACAAATACAACCAAAGTACCACATAATGTAGAGTAGAAATGTTTCAGCACTCTATTGAACTTGGATGACAAATAATTGTAGAAAATAGTTGTTTATTTTAATATGATATTTCTCCATTATCTCTATTCTTCTCGTTTTTACAACCTCACAGGGATGTGATTTGACCAAAGTGAAATTATCTGAAAATTTAGCCGGGGGTCTGGGGGCCCCCCGGAGCTCATGGGTTTTCCGTGTTTTTAAGTACTTTCAATGCACTCACATGACAAAGAAATAGACAAAACAACAGCATAAATTTTCAATGTATATTGAACTATCCCATATAAAATGTCAGTTTTAGTCAACTCAAAATCAGTCACATTCAAAACCATTGGACTGCCTTTGCTTTTAAAAACTATCACTGAGAATATCATCATATCTAACTAATGTGATTACTAAGTTAACACATAAATAATGTTGAAGAGTTCAAATTTCATGAACAAATAATTGTATCATGACCAAATGAAAAGTAACTCATATTAGAGCATACCACAAATGTCTTTGTTATAGCAGAAGATGTTATCTGTCGGAGTCATGTGCATACACAATGAACTACAACTAAAAAAAAATAAAAATAAAATAAAATAAATAAATAAAATAAAAATGGATTTTTTTTGGGGGGGGGATAAAAAAAAGCGGAATTCCGCGAATTAGCGGAAAAATCACATCCCTGAACCTCAGTAGCTGGTACGACAGTGTATTAGGGCCACATATAATATATATATTTTTTTTAGAGGGCGGGGGGAATAATCAGACGAGGAAAAAAGTGGCAAATTTGCGAGAGAAAAAACTCAGAAACGAGAAATACACGTAGCATACTACTTGGATGTTTGTGCCAATACTTTTCAGCCGGGTTTTCAAATAAGGAGATGCAGTAGTAATGGCGTTATATTTATATATATTTATATTATATGGCCATATTATGTCAAACATTCCCACTTTGAAACGTTGGGTACTGCCAGAGACAAAGACGCCTGCCTCGCTTTGCGAAGGTCCACACACCCTGAGGATAAAGTATTTAAGTTAATTTCTTAAAATGTATATTTAATTGTACATTTATCTTTCTAGAATTATTATTTACACATTCAGACATTTTTTTTTTTTTTTTTGTACAAGTAGCTAAGATGTGTCGAATCTGCTGTTCTCCGTCATACGCTTTCATTTACCTTTAAGTATGCTAGCTTCTGATTGGTTAGTGTTTAGTCAGCTGATAGGGGATCAGGAAGTGTTGTCGCTCTTGCTGCTGTGTATGACAAGTAAAGTTTAAATTAAGAATGAATCCGTCTCCATCTTGCCTTTTCCTTTAATGAACAGTGTCGCATTAACCACCAACGAATCTTCACATTAGATTATAGCTAGGCTACGTGTATTTATCGTTCTCGCAAATTTGCCACTTTATAAACTCGCAATTTTAAGATTTTTTTTTTAACGCAAATTTGCCACTTTGTGAGTTTTTTTCTTGGAATATTGCACCCACCCTCTAAAAAATAGATATATTTATACATGGTCCTAATACGCCGTCGTAGGTCTTGTGTCCTTGAATGTCAAAACCTAAAAATCAAACTGTGGTTTTCCTTCACTCTATCATCCATTTCACTCTATCAGATTTTTTTTAACGCAAATTTGCCACTTTGTGAGTTTTTTTCTTGGAATATTGCACCCACCCTCTAAAAAATATATATATTTATATATATATTAATACGCCGTCGTAGGTCTTGTGTCCTTGAATGTCAAAACCTAAAAATGAAACTGTGGTTTTCCTTCACTCTATCATCCATTAAGAGTTTTTTTGATGAATGATTTTAATCGACTCCACTCGAAAAGCTGATCAAAAGAACATTGGTCCATCCACTTACCATTCAGTGAGCAATTTTAATTTGTTCCTAGTCACTGGCTTGAGTAGTTTCTGACTAGCACATACACTTTTGTCACCTAGCAAGGCATGTTCTTTCAAAAGTCCTAAACACAAAAATAAAGCTATTTGGTGGCACATTTTTGCCATTTTATTGAAATAAGGCTGACATTATCAGCAATAGCACTAATGTTGCGTTGTGTTCATTTCTCCGCAGGACGTGAATGACTTTGCGCCAGTCTTCAGCCAGCCAATGTACCGTGGCATGGTGGCCCCGAACGCCGTCAAGGGGACTATAGTAACCACGGTGATGGCCAATGACTCTGACCCCGTGGTGAGCCTCTCCTGCTTGCTGTTATTCAGGCGAGCCGTTGTTGGCGGGGAGATATTGTGCATGGGAATGACGGGCGATAATGACATTGATTATCCCCTGTGTGCACTTCCAATGTGTTTCTCTTTTTCTCCTGTTTGTTTTGGCTCCCAGGGTGCCATTTCCTGATACGTCAGCCGGGCTTTTAGTATTGAACCGCTCTGTGATACGTCATTAAATCAGCGATTCTCAAACTTTTTACCCAATGTCAAATTGACCACCGTCTGTTATTTCCATCTACAGTAACATTTTTGCATTTTATTAATCAGTGATTCTACCACTAGTAGTATTGTCACTGCACTCGATGGTTCTGTTATGCGCTGCCAGATAGTTACGGGCCATTAAGGTCAGGTCTAAATGGTTGTCAAATGGTCAAACTGGGCTCTGAACGCTGTGCGAGAGAATGCCTTGAAAAGCATCTGCTCAGTCACATCACATTTGATTTAAATGCAGCTAAGATAGGCAGTAGCTGACTGAATAAGCACTCTCAAAAATAATAAGGGAGTTACATATCTAACTCATTTGCCTTTGAATAATATCATAAATCTCTCCAGATAAATATTAATGAGAAAGAACAAAAAAGCAGAAGTAGCTCGCGCCTTTGCAGTATTGCGTAAGATCCATGCCATTATTGCAAAAGAATACTCGGGTAGGAAAGTTATACTTATAGAAGAATACAGTTGTAGCATTAAAAGAAACATTTGGCCATGTTAAGAGAAAAAAAGATGGTCTAAACATAAAATGCGATGTCTGGAGAAATTGTGTTAAGGCGGAGAGGCTGTATGAAAAATCGTGGAATGATATCCATGGTGTGGAATAGCGATAGACCGATATTTTTTTTCAAGGCAGACACCGATACAGATTATTAGTAGTCAAGGAGGCCGATAACTGATATTTCAATCCAATATTCATTTGCAGTAAAAGAGAAAACATTAGCGCCAAAATAAAAAATGTTTTTTTTAATTTGAAACATAAAAAAAATAACAGCACTAATTAAAAATTAAAAATGCTAGCAAAAAAATTGCAGGAAGCTTCCAGGGTCATCAGCATGTGTTAAGCTAAATTAAAAACCAAGCACATAAATAGTTCCCCTTAAGGTTTTCTACTGTAAATAAAGTTTTCCAAAATTTCAAACAAATTTCTTAATTTTATATTTTTTTTTAAATGCAAAATGTAGGGAGTTCCCAGTGTCAGCTTAATTTTTTATAAAGTTCCGTCAGGGTTCATAAAAGGTTTCAAAAGTTAATTCGCAGACTGAAAAATTGTCTGAATATGTTCAAAATGTCTTTGAGACAAGTAAAAACTGTCTGCGAACATCTTACAAATCCTGATAAAAACCCTAAATTCGCTACCAGCTTTATCGATATTTGTCAAAATGTCAAATATCTGCACCGATAGTCGGCCCGGCCGATAATCTGAATGATATTCAATGACACATAATTATAAAAAAAATAATAATACTTTGAATGACCTGATGACATGTTGAAATTGGAATGGTTAGAATTAGTCGAGAAATGTACAAGTCGTTGAAGGAGCGCATTTATTCCATCCTACTTGATCATACCCTCAATCTGCTCATGCAATTTTGACACTGGCCGTCGTTGGCCCTTAAGCCGATTTCGAGGCACGGCAATCTTCCTTTGAGTCATGCGCTTTTCGTCAGCCACCGCCAGCTACTTTGATTCAAGTTTGAGCTTTAGCGTCAATCTATTCCCTCTGGGGTCAAACAAGTAACAATGTTATGCCGGCTAGACGCAATAAAGCTACGCCCCCGTCCTCCGACAAGGAAGTCAACTGCACCCTGACCGCTCGCTGATACATATATATGTAGGTGTTTATGTCATTTATACCCTCCAGTTCTTCAATTTACTACTCAACTCGGGCTGAGTCAGCACCCTTTCATGGCAGCTCAAGTACTTGCTCGTCTGGCTATAAAAATCAAGGTGGCCGTTAAAGAGCAAACGGCTGTATTCTTTGCTTCTGGGGACATTTTCAACCTTGCAATCTGATGACACTTGAATACTTGATTTAACTCAATTGTGTACGTTTTGAAAGTGTTGACCGAAGGGGAACATTTTTGTTTAAATCACTGTAATTCTTATATGGCGGATGGTAGTAGGTACAGTGGTAGCTTGATATGCAAGTGCCCTGACTTAGGAGTTTTTGAGATACAAGCACAGTCATTAATGCTTCATTTGAGGTAAAACAACCATGGCCAAATTTATTCCACGCTTTGTAAGCAGGACACACTGTTTTGTATTTGCGCCGCACTCATTTCTATTAACATCAGAGAATCTACTAGTGTGACTACATTATGATTAACTCATTCCCTCCCAGCCATTTTCACTGAAGCAACCCCCTTTACTCCCGGCTGCTTTTCTGAATTTTTACGGATTTTGCAAGGTCTACAGAACATTGTGTTGTAATTCTTAAAAAAATATGGAACATACCAAAAGAAAGATTAGAGTCTCTTTTTTTTTTATCTTAAAAAACGTATAAATACGTTTTTGGGAGTGAAGGATAAAGTATTAAAAAAAAAACTCTTTATACGTTTTTGGGTTTGAATGAGTTCATTCTCTGTACTAGGCAACAACGCAAAAAGAATCAAGATAAACTTGCTGTAGTTTTCTTTCCAAAGTGTTTTTTCTTGTCTCCATAGGGAACGCCAGCTGGTCTGGTGCGCTACAAAGTGGATCAGGAGGCCTATTCATACTCTGCTAGTATATTTGAGGTGGAGAACACCGGAAATGTTGTCACAAGAGTCAACCTCAACGAAGAGCCCAACCTCAAATTCAGTGTGAGTTTTCACACGCACAATTAGTGTTCCATACAATTTACAATATTTTCTGAGTAAAACATGCCTTTGATTGCCGCACTGGTATGTCGCATGATTATTTTTGAGTCTTTCACGACTTTGTATCCCGACCGAATGTAGCATGGTAGTTTATCAGATTAAATAAAGCCTCTTCCACGCTGTTTTCTGTAGTGGGGCTCTGGGCTATGCTAATTCAATCTTTTTGCTGGGCTTTAATTAACGGAACGCAGATTCAAAATCCTCTCAAGACCTCCAATTTTATCTCAGCTTACTAAATGAACCAAGCGCAGAAAAATTGTGCAATCATTGCTTGTATCACCACCTGAGGTACAAGTACAAAAACATGGTTAGATTTTAGGAATGATATAATTGATAGTATGAGCCACGAAAGTAGTGTCTAAAAAAAAAAAAAAAAAACGCTAATAGTCATTGAAGTTCCCTTGCTATGCTTAAATTACAATATTGTGGAATTTCAAAGGAGGACCAAATGTGTTGCTTTGATGAGATCATATTAAGGTTTGACTCTAATTCTCTGCTTCGGGTGCAGCCATTGGCAATTAACCCCCACTTAAAGGAGGAAGCAATGCTAAGCAGGAAATAATAAGCAACCCATTGGGACACGCACTCATTCTGAACTCCATGTAAACAAATGTTTGCCCCCAAACAATTATTTTGGTCATTTAGATCTCTCCCGTTCAGACTTTTCCCTTCCGTGTGTGTTTTAGCTGGTTGTGGTGGCCTACGATGACGGCGAGCCAGTAAAGGAGAACACCACGTTGGTGGAGATCACCGTCCTTCAGCCTTCCATTATTCCCATCTTTACTCAGGAGGAATACAGGTACGCCCTCCGTCTTTGATCTTTGATATCTTGGGAGGTATTGTTTTGATGGGCGCAATTCAACACAACCATTGGTTTCAGTGACAGTTTCCAGAAGGCTTATTAACTAAATTGATTGCAAAATGATGGTGGCATCTACTGTCCAATGTAACGGTGTACGATGCCTCTGTGCTTAAACAAATCCCGTTTCTCAAAACTAACAAACTCATCGTAGAAGTCTCCGTCTCCGTCTTCTTCCGCTTATCCGGGGTCGGGTCGCGGGGGCAGCAGCTTTAGCAGGGAAGCCCAGACTTCCCTCTCCCCAGCCACTTCAGCCAGCTCCTCCGACGGGACCCCAAGGCGTTCCCAGGACAGCCGAGAGACGTAGTCTCTCCAGCGTGTCCTGGGTCATCGGTAAGACATGCCCGGAACACCTCCCCAGGGAGGCGTCCAGGAGGCATCCGGACCAGATGCCCGAGCCACCTCAACTGGTTCCTCTCAACGTGGAGGAGTAGCGGCTCGACGCTGAGTCCCTCCCGGATGACCGCGCTTCTCACCCTATCTCTCTAAGGGAGAGCCACTTCATCGTAGAAGTGCATTACAAAACTAGACTAAGTGCAATTCCGGCACAAATTGCGTGGGAAAGCTGAATGCTAATGGCCGAATGCAAAGTTGAATGCTTATGAAGGACATTGAAAGAAATTATGTGAAAATGACAAATTATTAACTCATTCCCTGCCATTGACGGCTATAGTCGTCAAAAATTCATTTTAACTCTTGATATTAGTTTAAAATTTATTTTCCATTTTTGTTAACTAGAGCATGAAAACCTATATATATATATTTTTTTACATTTAGAACAAATATAAAATTTGTGATTAATCGGGAATTAACTAGTGAAGTCATGCGGATTTTTAAAAAAAAAAAAATTAATAGCTTGACGCCCCTAGTTTTTAATAATCTTTTCTTTCTCTTTTTTTAATCGCGTCAGGCGATTGTAATTAATTGCATGACTTCAATAGCTACAATATTTTATTTCTAGGTTCTCATACTCTTGTTAACAAAAGTGGGAAAAAAATGTAAATAGAAATAGTTCAAAATAATTTTTGACGTCTATAGCCGTCAATGGCAGTGAATGAGTTAATTGTAGTTGAAAGATAAATACATAAAATTAACACAGGAACTGCAATCTGTCAAAGGTGGGATTCGAACCATCGCTTCCTTTCACTGGTCAAAGCTCTGCTGCACTAAGTGAAGAGTTGTCCAAGCGGTCTTCCGGTGTGGTACGCAATTGCTCAAACCACTGTCCTAACTTGTCTTGTTCAAAATCATGGCTTGTGCTGTATTTATAATTATAATGCATTTCCTGACTTGTAATCACTTAGCATAATTGCCGTGGATACATTTTCTATGTACAGTCGGAGGTGGGATTCGAACTCGTGATCTCCTGGTTACTGGACAATGCAATTGACCAAGTGCAGCACTGAGCTGTGTCAGAGAGCTGGCAACGATGATCCGTTGTATTTATGGAAGTGGGCGTGGAAAGTGGGACTTTGGAAAAAGTTCAATGTCAGTCCCATTGAAAATGAATGGGGAGAAAATTTAGATTTGACGTTAAATTGTGCGGGAACTGTAAGTAATGTGAAATCAGAGGATATATACCCCGGAAGGCGTGAATTTTTGAAGCAAGTTGATATTCGAACAGTGTAAATCGGAGGTATTATGTGGGAGTTGTTTCTCAGAAAAGAATGAGGAGAATAAAAATCACAATAACAATAATAATAAGTACATTCTCAGTATATTCTCCTTTTGCCGTTTCATTCATTATTGCACCATCGCCCGACTAGTCAAGCTAAATTGGACTCAAGTGCCGGTTGTAACACTCAACAGGTCTAATGTTTGCGCCACAAATTTAGTTTTCCAATTTCCCTAGTAAACATAGCACAATGTGTATGCTCATTTGTTAAACATGTCTATTCAAAAATCAATATGTACTCATAAATACTGTATGCGTCACAACCACCCTTCCTTCCACAATGTGGTTTTCTTCCCCCCCGACACCGAGCGAAGAGGTGCGATCTCAGACAATTTCCTCCTCGGAGCGTTCCATCCTCACATCTTAAATATATTGACACTACTTTCTTTTTCAATTATATGACAGCCTCGTATTTCCCGCTGTTTCCCGCCTACGTTTATCCCGCCGTATGCCCGTCATCGCTGCTCCTCAGAATGATGCAGCAGTGAAGGCATTGATCTCGCTTCTTGTCAGATGCGCTGCTTTGCTTAATATTGAAGAAACCCGATTAAAATGGCTGCATATGTTTGCTAACTTTTTTTTTTTAGAACTGGAGATTAAATTATTCCGCTTGAGTCAGACAGAGACGCTTATCCACCTGTAGAAAGTCTCATAAGAGATTAATAGCTTCAACTAAACAGGCCCGGATTATACTGAGTATGCATGCCTGTGAGTATTTTTGTGCACGAATTGGTTCATTTGAGTGGATGGTCAGAAGCAGTTAAGGGACTATTTGGCTTGCTAACGCCTCGTTAAGGAGTTTGCCTGACCTAAGAGATGAGCTAGCTTAGCACTAGCTAGTTTGATGCGAGTAGCAACGCAGTTGCATTTGAAATGGGACCAAAAGACGAAGCCCATTCTTTGTTCCTTCGATGGCAAGTTTACGGTGGAGGATCCTGGAGGTTAAAGTTAGCTATTTTAAACTAAAAAGGCTTTCCGTGTGTTGACGCTACACTGTGATACGTTTGAATGTGAAAATAGCTTTGTAAACGTATGCTCAAGATAAAACAAAAATTAAGTCATTGATATCACTGTCAATACGGTTTGTCTCTCCCATGAAGCAGATTTTAAGGAAAATGCTGAGAGGTGATAGAAAGAGAGGAAGAGTGAACGAGAGAGGAGCAATGCCATACCGTAATATCATGCAGCTGTTATGAATATGGAATATATCTCCCAACTAAAACCGTGTGCTTGTCTGTTTATGTGCGACTGCATCTTTTTGATCCTGCGTGGTGTAATCACTCCATTTCTTTTCTCTCAATCAATGCCTGTATGTGTACGTACGTGTGCGACTGCTCACGCAGTTTGAATTAATTAGCCCGGTATTATTGAACAGAGGCTTAACTTTGCACCATTGTGGTTTTAAAGGCTTACTAATGCAGCCTAATGAATTTTTATGGTTTCAAGCGGCAGTCGCCGAGCCATGGGCAAGGCTGAATACGTAATATTGATTTGTATACTGAACAGGAGGAGAACAACAATGAATAGGAGAGTAGTTGTGCAGCAATGTTGTCCCTCTCATTTCTCCTGTGAAGAATCGCATTCTCTCGGTCGTGGCGCTCTCCTGGTTTGATTGATTGTAATGCAGGCGGATGGATAGATGGATGGATGGGTGAATAGATCAGCAAGCTGATGTGTTACTGATGTAAGAGCCAACAGATGAGGTAAATGGATTATGGATGGATGGATGATAAAAGGCTCATTAGATAAATTTGATAGGATGGGTCAAAGAAGTTACTTGGATGGCCCGACAGAGGATCAAGGACTGATTCTTGAACGGTGGTTGGGGTGGATGGCTCAGAGGCGGATGGATTTGGACTACAGAGTTTCTCTTATACTACCTATTCAGGAATTGAGAAACGGGATGTGGCCAGACTGGTCGCCATGACCGTCCAGTCCCGGCGACCAGTCCGGCCACGGCCAGTCCCGGGCGACCAGTCGGCCGCGGCCAGTCCCGGGCGACCAGTCCGTCCGCGGCCAGTCCCGGCGGCCAGTCCCGGCGACCAGTCCGGCCGCGGCCAGTCCCGGGGACCAGTCCGGCCGCGGCCAGTCCCGGGGACCAGTCCGGCCGCGGCCAGTCCCGGGGACCAGTCCGGCCGCGGCCAGTCCCGGGCGACCAGTCCGGCCGCGGCCAGTCCCGGGCGACCAGTCCGGCCGCGGCCAGTCCCGGGCGACCAGTCCGGCCGCGGCCAGTCCCGGGCGACCAGTCCGGCCGCGGCCAGTCCCGGGCGACCAGTCCGGCCGCGGCCAGTCCCGGGCGACCAGTCCGGCCGCGGCCAGTCCCGGGCGACCAGTCCGGCCGCGGCCAGTCCCGGGCGACCAGTCCGACCACGGCCAGTCCCGGCGACCAGTCCGGCCACGGCCAGTCCCGGCGACCAGTCCAGTCACATCCCATCAAGTCAAGGTTGTCTGCTCACCGTTTTTCCTATGGTTCATTAAAGCGTCCATCGAGTGTAGGTCATTTTCATCACTTAAGATTGGTCAAAAAATTTGCACAAATAACACCAACCCCTGCGGACTGACCAATAGTATCGATTTGTGTGGGGGGGGACATGAAATGTAACAAATTGTAAGTAAGGACTTTTTTGGCCCTACGTGAGCAAATGATCTAGTTTTAATGGCCCTTCTGCAACCCAAGCATGCCCTTTTCTCGTGTCACGCTCACTATAGGAGCGTCCTTGCACCTGCACCATCAGTATGCAGTCCACGTCACACACACATGAATAGTTAACAGTGCCCAGTGGCAATTAGCAGTGTGAGGATTAAGTGAACAGAAAGAAAATATTTATCATCATTTTATAAGAAAATATTGCCCTCTAAAAGATTATTTAAAACAACCGTGAGCTTGAGTGTGACTGTGTGAGTTTCATGTGTGCTTTTAGACTCGCATGTGTGTGGAAAAGCAAGTTTCCTCCCGTGCAGTCGCCGTGCCCTGCAGCCTGTTACGAGCTTAATGAATCTAATTATCGCGCGGTTGCAAGAGTTAAGAGCCAAATCACCTCGAAACAGCAAAGCTTTGTGACTCGTCGGGAGAAGCGTCGCAATCGCACGTGAAAATCTGTTGCTTCGTCTTGCGCCATTACAGAGATGGAGATAAGAGAGAGAGAGAGAGAGATCGGATCAATCTGGCCACGTCCCACTGATTCGTGGCGCAAGATCTGTTCAGGAATCTGGCACGGATTGGAAAGTCCGGGGATGTATTTTTTCTGCTGGTCAGGCAATAGCGAAACCGCAGCTGCCGCTGGTACATTGAGCGATGCATCTATTACTTCTGGCAAATTGATCTGCCGTTAATTCATTGCAACTCCACAGAAGCAAGCCTTAATCTTGCTCTTGCAACTGATGGAATGGTTCGCTTTTGCGGCAAAGGCCCAAAGTGGGCCCGAAAGGTAATCCGTTCCGATTCAACTAATTAAGGAAAGAAGTGTTAAGTTGGATAACAATCTCAAACTCTTTAATGACCCAGTGATCTCATTTAGATGTTTTTTTTCTTTCTATGTGACTTTCAAACACAAAACACACACATATTGGACCAAAAGTAGGTGATATTACTCACAAGAGTACTTACTTATTCTTAGTAACGCACACCGAAATGGCGCTGCCGGAAGTAATGAAGTGTTAACTCATAAGGAGACACACAGGAAACACAACAGAACTACTCCGTATTTCCGTTTCCTGTTTCACGCTCCCCGTTCATTAAAAATATAATGTAGTATGTATAAGAGCTATAATTAGCGTCTGCGAGGGCCGTAAACTACACCGTTCTATATTTAGCACCACACAACGTTAACAGGCAACTAGAAAAATTCACAAAATTTTGAATGGGACTGCTGACTCTTGCAAGGTGGAAAGACGCATGTATGTAGTACTTGTAGCAATAGTAGTAGTAGTATAGTAGTAGCAAGTACTTGTAGTCGTAGTAGTAGTAGTAAGTAGTAGTAGTAGTACTTGTACTTGTACTAGTAATATAAGTAGTGCTTGTAGTTGTAGTAATTTTAATAGTAGTCAAATGGCCAAGATGGCCGCCCACCCAGGTGGGCGAGAGTCCTGGGCGTACCTAATCAATAGGCCAAAATGGCCGCCGCCCTGGGCGAGCAGAGTGGCGAGTTTCCTAGGCAATTAAGCGTGCGGCAAATGTAAACGAGGCAAACACTGCGAAGTTACGTGAGCTGTAAACATACAAAAGACACATTAAACCACAGATATCGGTGACATTACTCACTACAAGAGTACTTACTTATTCTCAGTAAGTAATAAAATGAACAAGTGTTACCTTATAAGGAGACACAGGAAATGAACGAGACGGGAAAAAAAAACATTTGTTCCAGTCTTTCTGACAGCTCCTGACGAAAGAGAAAACGTGTTGACGACTGACATTTTTAAGTGTTTGTCATTGTCTGTAAACATCTCTGTCATATGACAAGTTTTTTTAAAAAGGCATTCCAGATGACTCTCCAACGTGACTGATGTTGAAAGCGGGAGACTTAAAAAGAGACCGTGAGATTGCACGTCACTCAAACTGGAGGGAACCGATAGGCGAGGACACTACAATCGAGGTATAATAGCGTGAATGAGTGTAGCCAAAGGAACAGATTGACACGCAAGCGGGACATTTAAAGCGGCAGACGATCAGAATACCTGTCGGGCTGAAGTGCGCATAAGAGCAAGGTAAAGACGAACCGGGAGATTGCCACAGTCAACATGACGGGCCGGCAGATTGACATTAAATGCTTCGCTTGCATCTCAACAAGAACACGTTGTGCACGCCCGTCGGCACACTTGTCTGCTTGCTGGTTAGCTTTTGAATTTAAATCAAAACTGAGCTTCCGTCTCCCTAGCCTGAGTAGCGAAGGTCACACAAGAAACACAGCAATAGAAAGTCATTTTTTAACTATAAAGGCGACAAGGTAGAAGAACCCGAGACTTTAATAAAAGGACACACAGTTATTGAAACGCTCCTTTCAAAACCAAAATGTCAGGACACGAGATTCTTCTGGTCCCCTGCTGGTCTCATCAAGAAGGTTCAAGAACCCCCACTGACTCTGACCCACGTGCCCTCCCGCCGTGGCCGCTACACGTTCTGACTGTCTATTCGTCACACTGTTTTTTCCGGATGAAACCGGTCATAATATTTGGACGTTGTGCAGCGTGAGGAGCCGCTGCTGATTTTGCCTTGTGTTGATTGCGGACACTGCGGATAGCCGACTGTGGAAAGTTGGCGGCAAGCCTGATTGCGATATGACCCCAATAAGTGAAGCGCAGATGTGGCTCAGCTGTCAAGTGTCTCCTCAAAATTGGCGACAAAGGATAATGAAAGCTGACAAAGATTGACGAAGTGGAGTGGGTGAGACAAAGGGGCTTTTGATTAAAGATAACAAGGAATTGAATCTTTTCTTTTCTCACAGAAGTTGAAGTCACATGGTTATAATAGCATTAAAGTAGGTGATTGTTGGATTAAGCGACTTCTGCAGACTCACCTTCTTTTCATTGTATTCCTCAAAACTTTCAGCCCCTCGTAAGCCTGCTCCGTATTTCAACAGTGCCTCCACTCGACTCTTAAGCCGTTTGATAGTCGCGTTTGGCAATTACCGCAGTGGCGTCAAGGGCAAGGTGGCAGCATGGCGAGGTGCAAGGCAAACGTTGAGGTGCCGACTACTGAAAAGAGTCGCTTTGAAAGGCGGCGAGAACCCGAGAAGAGTGATTGACAGACATAAAGGAAGACGTTGTGCCTGAGCAAATGTGGTGGAGTGGAGAGAAGTAGGATATGGCAAGGGGGGGGGGGGGGGAGTTCCACAGAGTACAAAGGGTGTATTTTTATCACTCCAACATGGATACGACAGCCTCTTCGGGACTAGTAATGGCGGAATACTCCCGGATGGATTTGATTGAAATTAAGCATCAGTGGATGGGAGCTATTGTTAAAACCGTTTAGAATGAGTCACTTCGTGTGTAGCATAGATCATGTCAACACAAGTTCCAGAACTGGTGTCATAAAAGATATTTCAAATCTAAAGTACGAACCACGGATGATGTTCCGCATCTTTAAAATGAGTCCCCCATTAACTCATTCACTCCCAGCCATTTTCACTGAAGCAACCCCCTTCGCTCCCGGCTGTTTTACTGGATTTGGACTGATTTTGCAAGGCCCACAGAAAATTGTGTTCCATTGCTATAAAAACATGGAACCTATCAAAAGAAAGATTAGAGTCAATATTTGTAGCTGTGTCTGTTTTGCAGCAATTAGCATTCGAATATAGCCAAGTTTCATCATTATTCATAAATCTGTTTTTAAACAGTGGGGGAAAGAGCTTTTTGCAACATGGCCCTGGTTGATCTCTTATACTTTTGTAACTACTACCATTGCTTTAAGCATTCTTTTCAGTTCACATGCTGCATCAAAGCCTTCTTTATGCTCAAGCATAATAAAAAAAAAAACATAAAAAACGTATAAATATGTCTTTGGGAGCACGGTAGTATAGGTAAAATAGAACATATTTCAAAGTTTTGGGGAGCAAATGAGTTAACTTGGGAAAGAACCACATGGAGCCATGGTTGGGTGATTGGGAGGTTGACTTCATCACTACAATGTTCTTTCCGCTCTGTCAGGAAGTGTTGGATGCTCAGGGCCTGCGAGTTGCCCTCACCTCTTCTTGTGTACTGAACCAATCAAACCGCAGATAATTTGTTTGTATACATGTTGGTTGATTGACACTAACTAGGAAAGCTTGTAGTTTCAGTCCTGGAACTTTTTTTGACACAAAATTTCAGGATTTTGGGGCACAGTTTTTTGAAAACAAACAAATGGCATTGCATTTAGCGCAAATTAGTGCTGTGACTATCAAATATTTTTCACTTCACAATATCATACTTAAATGACATAGTAATATGTAAGTTAGAGGATAAGTAAGTTACATAGTCTGCCATTGGGAAGGCCAACAACGGTGAAGAACGTAAATGAAGTTCAAGAAAGAAACTGAAGAGGAGCATAAAGAATGATGACAACAGGGAAATATGATGGATCCTAATAAAAGAGCGTGCGAAGGAGGCGAGCTTGTAGTAATGAGTGAGACAAAACAAAATGGCTGCGGCAATAAGAAAGACATCCACAGAGAGCCGCCTTATCAGTGCCGACATCTATCAACACCCTCATTATTTTGCCTCTGTAACCTACACATCCGACACACACTTGTGCGTACCTCATAATGTGAAGACAAAAAAATGTGGGCTCTTATCTGCAAATTCACCTGCTACATAATTTGTAATTATCGGATGCCACTTTTCCGATTTTCCCGTCTTATCAGCATAAAGCCAGCTTGCTCCACTTAGTGAGGAAGTCCATCTGGTGTCAACGCCACTCTAGTGTAGGAAGTCTTGTACAACACGGCAATGTTGTGCGTTTTTGTGAACGCCGCTAGCCCGACAGCGTGTGGGTGCTTTAAATCACCCCTAGTGGTCTCAGTTGATGTCAATTAGAGGCTGCTGCTGAAGAAAGAATGGCGGCATTGATAACAACTGTAGTCCAAGTCTGTCGGGAGGAAGAAGGACCCCGAATGCTGGTCGAATTACACAATTGGGAAGACTGGAATAAATGTTTTAAAGACCAAATGGAGTTGGAGTTCCATGTTGCAGTGCTTCGAATTAAATGTGCATATTAATGAACAGGTACAATGTTTTCAGATAATTGCTTCACAATTTGCGGTCAGGACAAAATACAGTCAAACTTGCAACTGCCTTTTTAAAACGCACAAAGAAAATTCAATTTGAGTCTTAAAGGTCCCATAATATGAAAATGCACTTTAGCAGAAACACTGCCAAAAACGTTAAATAACGTTTAGTAAAATCCTATGGAGTGCCAAAGACGTTAAAAGACGTTTGTTTCAAAACAGAGGTGAAACTAACCATTTTCTATTGTTGATTACTGAAAAACGGAATAAGGTAGAAACAAACTTTGATGAGAGTCCAATCTTTCATTTGGTAGTATGTGTGTTTCCATAGTCCAAACACATAATTTTCTGTGGACCTTGAAAGATCAGTCAAAATGCTTAAATCGGCTGGCACCCACGACATCCCTTTTCTGAAAACGTCTGGCAGTCAAAGAGTTAAACTTCCATGACTTGGTGACCTTCGAGAGAAAAGGGTATGGCGTAGGCGTGGCCTGGTTCTGCTATTTACATAAAAGTGACACGCCCCTAAAACAGGCTGCTTTGAACAGAGCGTTTTTTGTTTTTGTTTTTTTTTGCTGATTCAGGGACAGCAAAAATGTCCGTTTTGACAAATGCATGTCAGACATGTCTTTCGCACTTTTGAGAACTTTATTAGTATGTTGAAAAGTTGAATAATATAAGACCTTTAGGCTCTGTTTCTACTTCCTGTTGCTTTGGTCTATCCTGAACGTTGCCTTCTGTTCCCCAAGCGATTTCTCGGCCAATTCTATGTGGCATTATCTTAAAAGAGGTTTGCTAATAATTGGTTTTAAACTGGAGATGATTAGTTAAGAGTATAATTTAGACACGTCATTGTGACATATAGATGATTACCTAAGAGCAAATTAGCATTTACACTCCCCTCAAATTTTGCCATGTCATTTACCCACAAAGTGTGTTGAACTTTTGACAGGAAGTCATTTTCCAATGTCACCTTGAGTCTAATTGGACCAGGCTATTTTTCTTATTTCTATCTGACATTTGGCCAAGCGCATGCTAATTCATTGTAAAAACCCAATTTCTGCATTACGGCGACCACATTCAGGCTGACATTTACCTACTGATGTATGAATTCATTATCGAACAACAATTAGTAGTGATTTACTCCCTCCCCTCCAGTCAGTTGTAGAATTTCGTTTTCTCTGTCATACTTATCTACACCTGAGCGTCTTTGCACAGATTTGTTCGATACCTGTAAAGCAATTAATGTTTCCTAGCCAGCGCTCACTATCTGTCAACGTCGTTTTTTCAACCACTTTTGAAACTTCCCCTGTTAAATCTTTGCCATGTTATTGCATTTGTATATGTACAGGCCACCGTTGATCTTTTATTTTGTTGGGTGCATATCAGCTGGCAAAATTTGTTCCAATACTTGGTAAAAGTAGACATCCTCAAATTTTAATTACGTAACTTAAATAGTAAAAAAAAAAAAAGTCATTTGAATAATCAATACTCAGTTTAACTCATTTGCTCCCAAAAATGTATAAATTTGTTCTATTTTAAATATAACGGTGCTCCCAAAGACGTACCAAAATGTTTATTTTTTGTTTTTTTTCATGCTTGAGCATACAGAAGGCTTTGATGCAGCCTGTGAACTGAAAAGAATGCTTGAAGCAATGGTAGTTGTTACAAAAACGGCCAGCAGGTGGCAGCAGAGTATATGAGATCAACCAGGGCCATGTTGCAAAAAGCTCTTTCCCCCACTGTTTGAAACAGATTTATGAATGATGATGAAACATAGCTATATTCCAATGCTAATTGGTGCAAAATGGACGCAGATACAAATATATTGTTTTCCTGATGAGATAAGAGACTCTAATCTTTCTTTTGGTAGGTTCCATGTTTTATAGCAATAGAACACAATATTCAGTGGGCCTTGCAAAACCTGTCAAAATCTAGTTAAACAGCCGGGAGCGAAGGGGGTTGCTTCAGCGAAAATGGCTGGGAGTGAATGAGTTTAGGACAGATTTTTAAAAAAAAATACACTTGATTACTTCAGTGCAGATCATGTTTACCGCTAATACGAAGGTACGAAGGCGGGCAGGGAAGGCCTGCATTGGAAGTACTTGACAGATTTGAAATCTCAGCTGATTGCGGCCGAGCCTCGGGAGGAAAGAGATGGCCCCGAGTAACTCGTATCCATATTTAATGTTGCTAAAGGCGGCTGTTGCTCGACTGATGTGTTCCCAGGTTTCCGCCCGTGAGCGAGGAAGCTGCGGTCGGCACACCGGTGGGAGTCATCCTGGCGGCTGCTGTCAATCAAACCATCGTGTACTCCATCGTCGAGGGCAACGAGGGAGGTGAGCGCAGGATGTGGCGGCGGCGCTCGGCTGCCTTCGCTAATTTGCATGACCGCTAACTAAGTATAGCTTGCGGGTTTCTAGCATGTAGCTAAGAACAGGTGTGATTTACCTTAGATGGCAATATTTGTGAGTTTTTCTGTGACGCTTTATAATATGGCTACATAAAAACATGAAACCCTTCTTACATAGTCTCTTACTGCTTCCAGGTGTTTTTGAATTAAACAACAAAACGGGATTAATATCCACAGCCAAACGGCTAGACTACGAGGCCAACTCCAGCTACGTTCTCAATGTCGAAGCAGACTCCATGAGGGTGGTCTCCTCCAACCTCCGAGCTCCCTCAAAGAGTAAGCGAGTTCATCTAGACCAACTCTCCTCCTCTGAGGCAGGCTGGGTCACAACGGCCGCGACAATTAACTCCAGGCTGGCGTTTCGCTGTCTAATGAGGACATGCGAGCGGACACGTGGTGTGAAAGCATTCTCATCTCCATGTCAGGCGTTCTGTGTCCGTGCAGTCATTTTCGCACTTTGGCAGCCTTGGTGGCAATTAACCCTGACATGTTAGCATATAGCCTCGTTTCAACCAGGCACTTGCGCGTCATTTCGGTACAATGGGAAGGACGTCAGAATTGGAAAGGAGAGGTGGGAGTAAGTCACATGTGTGTGAGTTAGAAGTAAGTCTCAAGTCCTAAATTACTTTTATTTTCTACTCATTGAACGACATAAATGGCATCGCTTAGAATTAATGTTCGGCCAGCTAGCAGCTAGCTTAACTGTGACATTAGCTTACCTGTCTTTGTGGGATGAAGTTAGACGTCGCAGTTGTTGTCTCTTACCTTGAGTTCAAATCTTGCATGTTGCTTTTCTTTTCCCCCCCTGATTGTATCAGACATGATCCTTGAATCCAAATGTGGTCGACTTGAGCGCTTAATGGTCCTTTCTTTGTGACAAGGGCTTCTAAATGGGAAGAACACAAAACGAACATTTGTTGTTGTTTTGTAATAGATGTATAAATAACAATGAAATCTATTAGTCATATGGGGTTTCTACATCACACATTTACGCTCATTACAGATGGAAAGTATCCCACACAGTTAACTCATTCAAACCCAAAAACGTGTAACTACGTTTTTATACTTTGTTCTTCACTCCCAAAAACGTATTTATAAGTTTTTTTATGTTTTGATTTGTTTTTTTTTTCACACGCCAACAGAAGGCTTTGATGCAGCTTCTGATATGAAGAGGTGGCTTAAAGCATTAATAGTTATTGCAAAAAACGGCCAGCAGGTGGCAGCAGAGTATAAGAGATCGACCAGGGCCATGTTGCAACAAGCTCTTTTTGACAGTGTTTTTAACACTCAATGTGAATAATGATGAAACTTAGCTGTATTCTAATGCCAATTGCTGCAAAACGTTAAGAGATACAAAAATGCTTTTTTTCCTGCTGAAAGAAGAGACTCTAATCTTTCTTTTGGTACGGCCCATGTTTTTATAGCAATAGAACACAATATTCTGTGGGCCTTGCAAAATCAGTCAAAACATAGTGAAACAGCTGGGAGCGAAGAGGGTTGCTTCAGTGAAAATGGCTGGGAGTCAATGACTTCAGTTAGGGTTCACTCTGTTAGATGCACCCTGCAGTTGTTTTCATGACATCAATGTTGCTGCTATTGTGTCAAAGGTTCGACACTGGGAGGGTTTTCGGCGAACCAAAATTACAACTTAAATTGCAGTGTTTTGCATGTTTATGATCCTCCATCTAAGGATTCCTTCTGTCTTTCCCCACGAGTGCCGCTCGACTCGCCAATTTGTGTGCATCTTAATTGATGCTCCTTGGCTTTCTTCTTTAATTATAGTGTTTTACCACATGCTGGTGCTCGCTTCATTTACACAATTTAAATCTTAAGTATTCCGCCAGGAATAAAGCTCTGCATCATTGTGTTCATTAGCGACTCTTCAATTCTCGTCAGGCCGCACTTTTAATCAGGCAACAAATCAATAGCATTCTAACTACACGGTGCTGCCACCATTTTCTGACTTAAGTGAAGGTTGGAATCGTAAATAAGCATTCTGGTCTTGCCGATCAACAGATTTGGGGGTGGGGGGGGGGGGGGGGGTAGACACCTCCTGTTTTTGTTTTGGTTAAAGCCACAATCTTTGGATTGTAATGTGTGACACGATTCACTCTAATTTCTTTATTTCCTGTGTCTCAGCTTCACGTGCGTGTAATTCAAAATGTGTTCTGACTATGCGGTGAGTGTGCCTGAATGACTGGGCCTCATTGGCTTATTGTTTTGGAAATGCTGCATCTGTGACCATTGCTTGGGAAGGCTTTGAGCTCATCTTTAGTGTCTCTAGACACGGTAGACATGGTGTCTCATCAAAAGATGACACGACATGAACAATACTCAGTTGTGCGCAGATCCTCATCTATGCTATGCTAATTAACAGATGTCTTTGCATACTTTCGCGCAAGCTTGATTTCCTCTAACTTATGCTTGCAGACTGAGTAAGTAACAAGGACAAAGAAATAGTAAAACGGCATTTGAATGATCCAAACTAGCTTGTGGTGGTACCAAAGTGGTTCATTGAACTTTTACATTGAAATCAGACCAAGTCATACTTTTGATTTTTAACCCGCATGTAGTGACCATCTGCTATAAACATCAAGTTTATGAAGTTCATGTAGCATTAGAATATCATCATTATGTTAAAACAGAGATTCAGGCAGCTAAAAAATGATCTTCCATTACAGTAGTATTGTTGCAATTTTGCCTAATTCTAACTCATCCAAACCCAAAAACGTATAAATACGTTATTTAATACTTTGTCCTGCACTCCCAAAAACCTATTTATACGTTTTATATTTTTTTGTTTTTTTATGCTAGAAGATACAAAAGGCTTTGATGCAGATTCTGAAAATGAAGAGGTCGCTTAAAAAAATGGAAGTTATAACAAAAAAAACGGCCAGCAGAGTATAAGAGATCAGCCAGGGCCATGTTGCAACAAGCTCTTTTTGCCAGTGTTTTCAACAGGTTTGTGAATAATGATGAAACTTAGGTAAAATTTAATGCTAATTGCTGCAAAACGGAAACAGATACAAACAAACAGTACTTTTTTTTTCCTGACAAAAGAAGAGACTCTAGTCTTTCTTTTGGTAGGTTCCACGTTTTTATGGCAATAGAACAGAATATTCTGTGGACCTTGCAAAATCAGTCAAAATCCAGTAAAATAGTAGGAAGCGAAGAGGGTTGCTTCATTGAAAATGTCTGCGAGTGAATGAGTTAAGTTTCATTGTTCGTAAACAAACGGGCAAAACAACAGCTTTTATTTGTGTTTAATTGCAAACAATATTGATGTCAGATAAAACAAGGCGCACTTGGGTAGCTAACACAACAAGCTTTCATTTGTGGCTCAGCGTGACCCAATGCAATAGTTAATGTTCATTACGGAAGGAGCAGATCCGTAAATGTCAACTCGCATAATTCAGTCGTTCGAAGCAAAAACTGTTCTTTGAGGACTTTGAGCCGCTCTGAGCAGCGAGAGGAAAAAGGGAAGGGTTGCAGTGGCATTTTCAGTTTCGACCAAATGTAAACATCTCTGCGTTGTCTCCTGCAGGCACAAAAAGGTAATAGCTGCCGAGTTCTATTTCGCCGACGGCCTTTTAATGTGATGTTCCTTGCCAGCAGGCATTTAAAAGTTTTTAAATGCGTCGCAGCCATTTTTTTTTTCTCTCCCGCTGTCGGATGTCAAGTCGCGCCGCAGGTCTCAATGGGAAGCTTATCTTTTATGGTGACAAGTGACTGCGACGTCAAAGTCGGACCTGACCGGCTTTGAAATGTCTTAATCTGCCACGTTGCACTCGCTTGATACTCTTCTTTGTACATCCGTTTGGATGCCTGTCTTTCTTACTCAAAACTGATTCTTTAATTCGCCGCGTGTGCGTTTCAGGTAACACGGCCGTGGTGGTGATTGACGTCCAGGATGAGAACGACCACTCGCCAGTTTTCACCACCTCTCTATACATCGGAGGAGTAGCAGAGGATGCCAAAACATTCACATCTGTCTTGCAAGTGCAGGTACTGCAGACGTAGATGCAGCAGCACGTGGTAAAGGGATACTTGACTCAAATAAATAAATCTGATTTTTTCCAAAAATGAATTTGGTAACGTCGTTATTTTTTTATGTACAATTAATACCTTTAAAAACTATTTTTTCTACTAGCTGTCGACTGAAGATGACATCACCTGTGCTGAGGAAGTAGCTAACAACCAATCATGGCTCAGTTTGCTGACCAAAGCCAGAAAACAGGTGAGCCATGATTGGTCATTTCCTACTTCCTCAGCACAGGTGATGTTATCTTCAGTCGACAGCAAGTGGAAAAAATATATATTTAAAGGTATTAATTATACACAAAAAAATAATGAAGTTATCAAATTAAATCTGGAAAAAATATGAACTTTTGACTCCTGAAAATGGCTCAATGAGTCAAGTATCCCTTGAACACACAATATAACAATGCTTCGATGCATATATTTTTCATCGCTTGCGAAAAATGCCTTCATGCAGTTACTGAGTCACAGTAGCTGTGAAAGTCTTCTTTTTTTGTGTCTGCTATTATACTGCCCCCAGTGGCCAAATCAAACACACCAGAAGGAGCCGCATTAAGTCATGATGCACAACTTTTTTATTCTACAATATAATAAGAGGGCTATTTTTATCATTGAACACATTACAAACAAAAAATATATATTTTCTTTTTTAATAGAGTGGATTAATAAAAGTTCCATTCATTTAAATGGGGAAAGATGTTTCGGGAGGATTGTATAGTGTTCTTTTTCAAGTTGGACCAAATGTACTTTATTTGTCAGAAAGCGACAAGTTTAAACAGCATCTGAATCTGATTAAAAATCCCAATTAACATTTGTATCTCGACCAAATTTTTGTCAGATGAGATTTTTCTCCTGTGGTGTAAATTTACATGATCTCCGATCCAGTTCTGAATCCGGATGAAACTTCACCTCCTTTTAGTTATTAATATCCGAGCTCTTCTCCCGTGGGGTTTCACCAACTGGATCGTCGCAGAACTCTCTTTTATCCCAGTGTTATCACATCCTCTTCTGTCAAATAATATGGCTTGCGCACACTCGGGTCTCCAAACCACGAGGGTATCCAGCTAAATTAATTGAAAGTACATAAAATACAATGCACTGCGAATGCCTAACATTTATTTAGCCGATAATATTCAGTAACATGATTCCCCGTAAGGTTATCTCTCCGTGCTATCGACTTCTGCTTATGAATTAATTGGCACGTCTCTCAGCTGTCTTGGAGAGGTCCACATCGCAGTAAATAGCAGTTACTGTGGTACTGTGGTGCTATTAGAATAACTTCTAAGATGCAAAATGGGTTGTAGCACCACTTTCCTTCAGCCCACGTTTTGGGACATATAAGCAGCATGTTTTAATGAGCCCAGATGCCGCATGAGATTTGCGCGTAATAACTGTGGTCTATGGAAGGCAAACTATTTGCTTCAATATTGGATTGCGATTTTGAGCTAGAGTAGAAAGAAAGATGAGAATCTCACTGTAAATGACACATGACATTTTTTGCACATGGATATTGAAAGCTGAGACGAACCCCCGACCCGACCTGTTTTATGGTAACGTCTCCCTGCCACGATTGTGACCGAGTCAATACAGGAGCGGGCTGGGATAGGTTAAGGAAGTTGATGGAAATAACTCGCGTCCTCCTGAATCTAATTAAGAGCATAGTCACGAGTTATAAGGGGATGAATAGATGGAGCCAGCAGCAGGTCCACGGTGTGCATGATTGATGACTGCAGGCTGTAGGCCATCACATTGAATAGAAGGCTAAGTGGTACAAAAGATGAAGGGAAGCTTGATCTCGGTAGTCTCACTGTAAATATTACTGGCCTTTGCAAATCCACCTTTTTTTTTGTTGTTGTAAGCAAGTCAAAAGCTGCAGATGGTGCGCCTGACATTTAGTAGCATTTGACGCTTCCTTGGCACGTTAAAAGCCTTATAAATCCCAGCTGGCTGATGTTACAATCACTAATAGAAACCACTCTGCATCAGCTTTAAAAAGCTTTGGAAAAGAAAATCATCTGTATTACAGTTTACCGTTGGGGGAGTGATTAACTCAATTGTTTAACTTGGCCTTGACCTTAAGTTTGTCTATTTTGTATTTGATTGTTTTGATTGTGTTTTTATTTTTTATTGTGATCAATTTGATCTGTGAAGCACTTTGTGACCCTTTTGTCTGTAAAATGTGCTATATAAATACAATTTGCTTTACTTACTTACCTAAAGAAAACAAAAATAAGGTGAACTGTAGTGGCCTACAAAGAGAACCCTGAGGCACCCCACATCTAATGCCATGCATGGTGACCCAATAAGACCTAAAACATTACAGTGCCATTTGAACAAAGCCATTTTGAACAAAGTTCATAAAAGACTATGGCGGGATGGCATTTTGACAAAACCACTGCTTTCTTAAGGTCAAAGGTCGAGAAATAAGGCAGTCTGAATCAAGGGAGAAACCGTCGAGAATTGCTGCAAATGCCTGACTAATCAACAAAGCTTGATTGTATCTGAGCACTACACTCTATTAACTCATTCAAACCCCCAAAAACTATAAATACGTTTTTTAATACTTTCTCCTGCACTCCCAAAAATGTATTTATACGTTTTTATGTTTTTTTTATGCTAGAGCATACAGAAAGAAGGCTTTGATACAGCTTCTGACATGAAGAGATCACTTAAGGAAATAGTAGTTATTACAAAAATATGGCCAGCAGGTGGCAGCAGAGTATAAGAGATCAACCAGGGCCATGTTGCAACAAGCTCTTTTTGCCAGTGTTTTCAACAGGTTTGTGAATAATGATGAAACTTAGCTAAATTCTAATGCCAATTAACGCAAAACGGAAACAGATACAAAGAGCCTAATCTTTCTTTTGGTAGGTTTCATTTTTTTATAGTAATAGAACTGAATATTCTGTGGACCTTGCAAAAATCAGTCAAAATCCAGTAAAACAGCCGGGAGCGAAGGGGGTTGCTTTAGTGAAAATGACTGGGAGTGAACCCCTAGACGGCATTGTGACCCGTTTTGGGCTTTTTGATGGTTCTGACCAGGTCATTTCAAAATAAAATACTGCCCACGAGTTATGTAAAATCCTACGGAAAGTTTTAATAAAGACAGGATCAAAATATTGCATCGCCACCTCTGCCTTTTAAAATGTCTTTTAAATTTCACTTCTTCTACTGTGCGTAGACAAACACTTTGAAGCTTTGGATAATGTATTTTGAATTTCACAACTGCTTCTATTTCTCTGAGGCCATTTCAGGGTTTTTTTTCACATAGTGTCATGAAAGATTAATACATGCAGTAACGTGGGATAAAACGGTCAATAGAGTTAAGGCCATCTTTGTGAGCGTGGCTCGTGCACCAAAAAGAAATCTTGGCTCTTCGTTTTCATTTTGTCTATAAAACATGACTCGGGCAGTTGGAGCTGTACAGTGGGGGTCTCCCAATTCTTGCCAGATTAAAAGGATTCTTTTCAGAAAAATCTCTCTTGCTGTTACCCCCTACTACGCACTAGCATGCAATACATCCGTCTCTACATGTTGACAATGTGGGGCCTTCAGCTCTGACCGCATTCCACAATCGTTTGATCCAGCTACAATAACAATGATGTCATTAATTAAATCCCAAAAGGACGATGATCATCACATTGACGCTGGTAGTGATTATGTTAATATTGCTTATTGAAGTGTGATTATGCTGATGACAGCATCTACTCGATTCTAATCTTGCAGGCCCTGGACAAAGACACCGGCAACTACAGCTCCATGACGTACCGCCTCATCAACGCCCCTTTGGCCGGGAAAGACGCCAAAGACAGCAAAGACGGCTTTGTCATCGAGCCGCTCAGCGGTGTGGTCAAGACGGCCATCATGTACCGCAACATGCGGCGGTCCTACTTCAGGTTCGAGGTGGTCGCGACGGACGACTACGGGCGAGGACACAGCAGCAAGGCGGAGATAGTGGTGAGTATTGGCGGCAGTATATGTATGTATTTTACATGCATGATTATAGTTGCACGACGTGGACGTAAGAGTTAATTGATTGGGTGTCTCAATACTTCTTTGCCATTCATTAGGTGTTTTTTTACAGGTTGACATGATTCCAATACAGCAATGAATTTCATTTCCATTTTGTCATGTGAAGGTGTCAGTGGTGAACCAGCTGGACATGCAGGTGGTCGTATCAAACGTCCCTCCGACGTATGTGGACAAAAACAAAGACAAGCTGCTCAGGTAACGAGTATTGTTCAGCTCGAAGATTCTTTCTGATGGTTATTTGTGGCTACATATATTTGATCAAAGCCTGACAGGAGCTTGATAATGATATTTTTGAGAGCAGTGCACACAGACACAGAAACGCACCTTCCCCGCTGTGAGCCGGTGTTTCGCAGGGACAGGAATCAATGTTGCACAGCGGGCGGTGTGCCCTTGCTGTCAGGATTCGAAAAAAAGTTGTTTTGCGTGTGGATGCGTGGGACTTAATTCCTCTAAACATGGAGCCTGTGTTTAACCAAAGAGGTCTTTTTCTCCTTGCCAGTATTTTGGAGCGCTACGTTCAGGATCAGATTCCGGGAGCTAAGGTGTTTGTGGAAACTATCGGTCCCCACCGTCACGGCGATGGACTGGAACAAGAGGACTACACCAAATCGGACCTGATGATATACGCTATCGACCCGCTGACAAATAGAGCCGTGGCCAGGCAGGAGCTCCACAAGTGAGAACGATGCCAGCTGATGAGCTGATGTCAGCATCGGTTCTAATTGAGCATTTACGTGTATTTGTCAAGGTTTCTTGACGGGAAACTCCTTGACATCAACAAAGAGTTTCAGCCCTTCATGCCTCCAGGCGGGCGCATCCTGGAGATCCGAACCCCGGAAGCGGTGACCAGTGTGAAGAAGGCTGTGCAGACTGTCGGCTATACAGAGGGGGCGCTGTTGGCCCTGGCCGTCATTATCATCATCTGCTGTGTGCCCGCCATACTCGTCGTTATCATCACTTACAGGCAGTACGTGCACTTTATTTTACATTGGCCAATAAAATTATTGAATGAATTGGTATACTTGTACAACAGTCTAATGTTAGGTCTATGGAGGACCAAAACTGCTAAAATTCAAAATAAATAAATTAATATAAGTGAAAAAACACATATAAAAACATAATTTCAAAAATGTAATTAAAAAAATAAATATAAATGGAAATAAAAAGAACAGTTATGAAATATTATTTAAACAAGGGGGCGGTCCTAAGCGTGTCTTGGTTTGGACCTTTCATTGGTCGAGTGAGCGGCTCGGCGAACAATGAAGTCTCGCCAGCTTTCATGGAGAGCGTCTGCAGCATGAAATAAATAAATGTGAGAGCAGAGCCTTCTTATTGATTGATATTTAATTATATTTATAAATTTATTTTTGTATTTATTTCAACATTTATTTTTATATTTATTTTTTGTTTTTTGAATCTCCTTTTTAATTTTTGTATTTATTTATTTATTTATTTATGGATACATATTTTGTTATTTTTATTTCTAATAAAATTTTTGAATTATATTTTTATGACCATTTTTATTTTCACTTTATTTATTTAGTCATTTAATTTATTTTGAATTTTGGCAGTTTTGGTCCTCCATAAAGGTCAATTGAATTACCAAAAGAGAGCAAAGTTAATGTTAATGGTAGAGGCCCCCATTAAGAACCCTGTGGAACCCCACATTTAATTCTCTGTGTCTTCGTGTTTTATGTATTCTGAATCCCCATTTATCGCAGGGAATACATTCGGCCAGCTTCAAAGAGTCACTAATCTGTCTCTCTATATCGCTCTCTCGTTCTCTCCATCTTTCTCCATCGAACCCGTCATCGGCAGATTTAAAGAGTGAGTACAGTTTTCATATGGTCATGCCAAACACACTTGTCAACTGGGAATTCTGTCCATTTCTGTCCACTTGAAATTGGATTTGTGCACTCGTAAGCCCATGCCAAGGCAGCAGGTGGCGATGTAACCTTGAACCACAAGGTCATTTTAGCTACTCAGAAGCTGGAAGGTCATTTGTTAAATGACAAATTCGGGGAAAGAATGACAATTAACTACAAAACTATTAACAAACTATAGTGGTAAATGAGAAAAGCAAAAACTAAAAAGTCATAGTGCTTAACAACGTAGATAATTAGTGGTCGTTGGCATGCAGTCTTTGTCAAGGACACGAGTAGTGAGGGATTTAGTGGCACTTTTTTAAGCCCTCCTAGGGTGCTGCTTCAGATCTTTAAATCTGTGCTTCCTCTGCAGACGACAGGAAGAGTGTGCCAAGACCGCCCGAATCCAGATGGCGCTACCAAGCGGCAAACCTGGAGGGGGCACCGCCAACAACTTGTACGAAGAGCTGGGCGACAACGCCATGTGAGTGTCGTCGTAGTTTTTGCAGATTTTTTTTTGTACAGTTCCTCAATTCTCTTGTTTGTCTCCCATTTACTACTAAATGGTGGCATACTTTTTGTTCGCCGCTGTTAATTTGAAATAAGAATAAAAACAAATCATTTCAGCCTATGCTGGTTTTTGCTGAAGATTATCGAAAGTCAAGTCCTCTTGAATCCTGCTTTTTACGCCTACAGAAAGCTGTACCAAGTACTACCTCAAGTCCTGCCAATATGACCAACATTAAAACACAAAATGTCCTCATAAGGAAAATGTAATTTTTGGCTTTGTATTAATATTGTTATCAAATATAAAGCATATGATGGGGGGGGGGGGGGGTAATCACTGAGCTGAAATTGCACCCAATTGTCCAAAAAATGTTGAAGTTCAAAATGGCAGTGTCCAAAATTTCAAAATTATTGTCATTATTATATGTGGGAAACAAATTTTTATAGTACACGTGAGTAAAAATATCCAAATTTTGGCCCATTGACTCCCATTATAAATCATATTTTTTCATGTTTTTTGATGCACTGTACACCTGATGTTTTATAGTGCATTTCCCGCAATTACCCAACTTATCCCTTCACTGGCGCATCAACTAAACATAGGGGGAAAAAATGACTTCAGAGTAAAAAAAAAAGCCATAATACACCAGATGGCGCTAGAGAGCTAATTATCATTTTTGGTTGAGCTGACTTATGTGCTTCCTTTCCATTCTTATAGCAAAACACGCACACACAGATAGTTGTGCTTTTGGGACAATATTGCTTTTTTTGTTCATAGAGGGCATAAAAACAAATAAATAAAACTATATATGTATGGATAGGTCTGATGCTACTGAACATTTTGAGTGGTCGACTTGGATATCACATTTCCAATAGTGAGACGAATTTTGGCTCATTTTACTTATATGTCGTAAAAAAAAAAAAATACCTTACATGGGTTTTAAAATGCAAAAATAAAATGATTGATCATCCTTGAGATGTTTCTACAGATTAAATAAAATCCACCTGTCATGAATTCAGTTGATTAGACACGATTTGGAAAGGCACACACCTGTCCAGAAGGTCCTACAGTTGATAGTGTTATCAGAGTGCAAACCAAGCATGAAGTTCAAGTTATAAAATTCCTAATTTCTTTTAGAAGGCTGTAACACAAAAGAATGTGGAGCAAGTGAAGCACTGTGAATACCTTTCCAGATGAACTGCAGCTTGCTTCAGGTCCTCTTAAGTCATGACACCTTTGTGTATCTATGTTTTTCATGTGACATTACAATCCCGTTTCCAACCTTTAATGATATGCTCACAATTTGTGGTCGCTCCCTCGATATCCCCCAAGCGCGCCGCGTTTAATGTAATCTTGTCACTTTCCTCTGTTTCAACGGCTTCGACGAGATTCAAACAGCGCTTGCATGAAGCGATGCCTTATTAATTTCCATCCGCAGGTTTTAACAAGCCAGCGCACTCTTTGACGCACTCAAGGCGCTGCTGCGCGAGATAGTTTAATTTAAATTTCCTTTCCCGGGCACAAAAGAGCAAGTCGCGAGGAAGGCCTTATCAGCATTCCACGTATCGCCGCTCTCCCCGTCTGTTTTCGATACGCTTTCGCACCGCCATTAACATGCGTGTGCGAGATGGGGGGCGCGCTCAATCAAAGGACGCTGCGGCATTTCATGCAGGCGGCCTCAACGTGCACAAAAAATCAACACCGAGATGAGATAATTGAAATAAATGCAGCTAATAATTTACAAGGCGACCGCCACGGGCGATCATTAGTTCCACTGATAACATGCAGAGTATTTGTAGCGGTGTTTTTGTTTGTAAAAATGAGCATGTTGGTATTTTTGTGTTACATCAATGAGTTCAGCGAGGCTGGCATCTCGCAGGGTACAAACGGTTTCTTTGTTATCAAAGTATAAAACCAGAAAAAGTTTGCGTATACGTAAATGAGGTCTATTATAAAACTTTTTTTTAAATTAAGAATCTTTTTATTTGGTGTTTGGATACCATAAAATGTGGGGTTTTTTTGCTTAACAATCTTAATAGTTGAAATAAATCGACGGAATTGCCTAAAAACAGCAACATTTCAGATTTCATTTGTTGACCGACTAGGACTATAAAAATCCACAAGAAAATGATCTGCAATCTCAGCACTGTATTCAAAATGTTCTTCCTCCAAATTTGTATTCTTTGCATGATTTCTCTTCCTGGTCCAAGAACAAACACTGAGTGCTGTAAAGGCGCATTACTTTGTCTTATCAAACATTTCCAGGACAACTCGGTTCCATAATCATTTTATTGTATTATATATGCTTGTACAGAATGTTAAACATAATCAATCTTTTCATCTTCCTGCCTTTCTGCAAAACTGACAGACAAAAGTGAGTCAAATGTTCAAAGTGCTGTCTTCCTGCCTTAGCTTTTTTACGCTTTGGATTGGTTAGTGGCGCCACGTGTCCAAAGCTTGTACGTGGGAAACGTGTGTAGGTAGCGCAAGGTTGAATCAACCTTTCAAGGTGGAAGCCGACGCTTTGGAAGTCTGCAGAGTTTGGTTGTCGCCCCGCAAGCTGCGATTCAGCAAATACTGGAGAGTGCGTTCAATTGGTCGTTTGTCAAAAGGAATCTGCAAACTCTCAGAGCGCAGCGAAAAACCATTGATCCTTCCTCGCTGTCATTGATAGTTGTGATGCGGTGGCGTCTTTGTCTTTCAGTCGACAGTGTTTGCGGTCTTCGTCTCTTAGCTGTGATATTAGTCCACCATTATTGAGTTTTATAACCTTCCTACGCCCCATTGTAACTTCCTCAGTAGAGTCCAGATCTCCACCAAGGGTGAATAATCCTAGTGTCTTATAATAGATGTCCACTCTTTTCAAACATCCGCCATTAATAATCGTTCATATTACTTTAGCAACAGAATTCCCTAGACACGATCCTTCACGTCATCCGCAAAAAGTTGCATCGAAGCACCCGGACTCTCTTTAGTTGTTGAAGATGTGACACCATTAATCCAAATGTCTTCTGGCAGTGGTCATGACTTTTTGCATATCAATCAAACTGATGGTTCGCTTGTCTGGTGAGAAAACTTCTTGTTAGTGGCAACTTTCTGGCAGAGATTTAAGCCAACGATTAGCGATGGATTATCGACTTCAACAACCGAGACGAGTCCAGTTGCTTTGATTGACCTTTTGCAGTTTACCACAACATGGATAACTTCTGCACAGGCATCCTTCACGTCATTCCATCTTTCATTTCTGCTCTTTCCTTCCCTGCGTCCTTTACGCCAGCCGTTCAGGCCGCAGTGCCGGAAGTTTGGATGAAAGCGATCGGCAACGCCTGATCTCCGATTTCGCCACCCGAGCCATCGCCGCCCACCGGCAGTGCGTCGCCAACGGAGGCGTGCGCAACAAACTTCCCAAGTCCGAGTCCAGCATCACCTTTCTGTCGGACGAAAACCCTCTGACCATCAAAAACCCAATCTACCATGAGGACGGAACCCTGAGCAGTCCAGAGACTCTTGGACGAAGCCAGAGGAGGAGAGACCTTCTCGGGCATTTCTCGCCCTCCAGGAAAGGTCTTCGAGAGGCCTGGTTGAGGATTAGCTCCCCTGGAGGAGACACGGGATTGGGCGGGTACAGCGGCAGTGACAGTGGGAGGGGGTCCGGGGGCGGCCACAGCTGGACTCTCCCTTCGAGGCTCCATCGCCGAGAGATGTACGATGCCTTGAGGAGGCAAGTGGTTATGGATCCCGTGCAGTGGGAACTCGAGCTCATGAAGGCTGAATTCAAAGAGAGCAAAGACGCCGGCCTGGATTCAGGATTTGAGCACGGCTTGGATTCGGATCAGATGGTGAGCCCCAGCCTTGAACCCAAGCTGACCGTGAAACAACAGGCACGGCAGTTTGAGCAGCAGGCCGTCCAGGAAATGAGACAAAAGCTTAGCAGAGACTTGCGGGCGTCTCTGTCCCCTGACATCCTACTGTCGGTCTTTCCGGATTCCCCTCAGCATCCCAAGTACATCGCTGCCCCGAATGCTCCGAATTTCCAGCCTCGAGAGAGCCCCCCAAGTATCATTGTCACCCAAACAGATGGAGGGACGCCTCCGCCGAGCCACAAGCCAACCCCGCCTGTGTTACGACGCTTTGGGGCCGGTCTGACAGAAAGGCCGAGTTTGGAAGACAGACTTCAGGTGCATTTAGACATCATCCCCGATCCTCCTTCCACTCCACCACCGCCGCCGCCCCCATCTGCTCCAGCACCTTCCCCGCCGGCACCTCCCTCCCCCCCTCCTCCTCCCGTCCACCCGTCGCCCCCTCCTCCTCCCCTCCCCGCAACGCCATCTCCCTCCAGCCGGCCTCCTCTGCCAGCCCCTCCCCCTCCGCCGCCTCTCCCGCCCCCTCTGTCGCCTTCACTCTTGAGACCATCCACCTTTGTGCTCCCTTCGTTTTCGGAGGCGCCTGCCCTGCGACCCGTGTCCCTCCGACCCACGCCGCCACCCCTGGCTGCGGAACCGGAACCTCCACGCAGGGAGCTGAAAGGCATCTTGAAAAATATTCAGAACATCGCAGACATCGAGAAGTCTGTCGCCAACATGTTCAGCCAGATCGATCGGAAACAGAACCCTCTCGTCAAGGCAATGAAGAACCGCGCGGCTTCGGAATCTGCGGACTCTCTTGACTCCTCTGATGTATCAGCCGGAGGACGAGGAGGAGTGGACGGAGACGAAGGAGGAGAAGTGAACCCTTCACCTCCACAGATTCCGCCAAACCCAAACCTGAACTCCATCGTGGTTGAGCTTGAGAAACGATTCCCCCCTCAGTCCACAGTCCTCTAGCTTTCGCATACAATGAATAAATGGACCTCAAATCATTACTTTTAAGTGATCTAAAGAAAAATCACATCCTTCCGGACCCTGACGAGCTCCCATGTACAATAACAATCAGATATAACAGCAAGGGTTTTGCATTAAATAGGAGTGAATAATATCAAGACAGCCTTTTTTAACGACCCTAGACTCTAAGGAGGAATTATTACAAGGCTTTCTGTCCGCCACAACTCTTGACCGGCTCCAGACTATCAGCCGGGGGCCATTATTTTTTCCTCTCATCGCATCGCAATAAGTTTATTCTAAACTGTGCACTCAATGGGCCTTCAGCATCAAGTATTATAACAAAACATCGTTCAAAATGAACTGAATTGTTTCTCAGGATCTCCTGTCGTTGTGCTGGGAGATCTGCAGAAGCCATTTTTGCCGATTACATGGCAATCTTTTATTCTTTCTTTTTGGTGGGTTTTTCTACTATTGGATAGATACTGCATTATTCTGTTGTTGTTCTCTTAGCTTCTTTTTTTTTTTCTTCTCTTCTTCATGTCCCAAAGACTCATCTTCCATAAATATCCATTCATGGTTGCAGTTTAATTTTAGCCAAAATGAAGTGCATTTGAACACCCTCTTTGGGGGGCAATTATGAAGATGAATGTCATGTAATTTGTGTTCTCGCATCTCTTGTTTACTAGGGTTGATTTATGTAAAATTATGTCCCGTAGCGTGTCATTTTTCATCGCAACCTTGTGTGACATTTTTACAATCGTTTCTTATTGGGATCAATATATATTTTGTCAATAAAAAACATAGTGGCAATTTTTATCGGTACATACTAGTCAAGAAAGTTTTTTTCTCCTCCGTGTTAGAGAATGAAGAATTTAGTCAATTGATCGAAATTTTTTACAAAAAATTTGCCAAACTGTTGCCGGAATATCAACATGGCTTTGAATTAAAAATGTGTAAGAAAATCCAATCAGCACATTTTTCAACAAACTCTTTAACCAAACCTTAAGGCTATTGAACTACTGGATGTGTGTGACATGAAAGAAAAGTGCAGAACGAAAGATGCCATGGGAAAAAAAATCACGCGTTTTAGGGCATTGTTGTGAAGAAACTAATAATGTTTGCGCTCTTGTGTTACTGTCACAACAAACACACACACAGAAAGTCAAGGTGGAAAGGATATAAAAGAGTCAATCATTCCAGGTGTGTTTGTGACAGAACACAGATTGTCTGCAGGGTTTTTGTCTCCAGAGGAACTAATAATGTGTCTGTCAGAGCAATGAGGGCACAAGGATAGACTTATCGTTGTGTTCACGCACACAAAAATTGCAAAATTGCTCGTTTTGGTTTGAAGCGGAGGATGACCCGCGAAGCACCTTTTAAAGCAGACATTCATCTGTTTATCATGCCTTCATGTGCTCCCTGAGCCGGCGCGTCTATTTTTCTTGCAATTGGCTCACGCTCGTCCATCTCGCCTTTCCTACCTTTATTTCAACACATAATGCTATCTCTTTCTCTCTCTTTTTTTTTTAAGCCCCGAAAAGCGCTAAGCTTTTTTTTTTAGTGGCTGTCTCACCCAAGTATCCTATCACAGTCCAAAGTGGCATGTTTTAGGAGTTGTATGTACTTTACTTGTATGTACTTTAAGTATTTGATGACCGATACTGAGAGCCGATACCACTAGTAGTTTTGTTAGGTCAAATTTCAATGATCTTATTGTCTTTTTTTGACACCCATGATGACTGAATTTTTGAGAGCACTTGCAATGTGTTTAAATTGGGAACAGGTTGCATAACGAGAACTGTAAAATGTGGATTTTCTTACGTTTCTCTCTTTGTCCACCCTGTCATCTCGCAGTCGTAGGTACGGACAACAGGAGGTAGGTGTCGGCTTGCCGTCTGTTTTCCAACGTTGCATGGGTGTCTTTTCTTCACTTTCCTATCTCGCATGATCGTCTTTCTTTTCTGCTTGGGGGGAAAAAAAAAAAGACATTAAGTATGTTGTCATTTTGTTTTCCTTATCTGCATCTTGGACATTGAACTGACTTGAATGAAGAAACTAATGGCATGTTCCTTGTGTACAAATTGGACTTGTGGCCACAAATGTGTATATTTAGACCCAAACTGAAAACAATGTCAAAAACGTGTCGAGTTTGGGGGACACAAATGTGTTCAACGCTTTATGTCCTCAATTTGTCATCTGCTGCTTCTCTTTTCTTCTGGAAGACGCAACAACTCCTCCGTCCTTCTCTCCTCAGGCCTGAGGTACTCTAGTCTCTTTTTTGACTTTTGATGACTCATTGAGGGAAGTGATTGTTCAGCTTGTCTGGCTGCTCAATGCGTGTCCATCTTGTATTAACTGTCCGTCCTTCTGGCAGGAGTTATCCATGGAGTCTGGCATCGACCCGGGTCAGGACTACTATACACAGGATTACTATAGCTATGATCAAGGGTCAGTATTGCTGTCTGTATTGTTAATTCTACATATAAATTGCTGGTGTCCCTCAAGGTTTTATGCCAAGACCCTTCATGTTCTCACTATGCATTATTTTCTTACAATTTCTTAAAGACGTCATCCCATTATTATTATTATTATAGGGCTGGCTTCTTTTTTTTTTTTTTTTTAATCGATATCGAATCGATTTTCCTTTTTGAGCCCGATACCGATTCATAAAACCATGAATCGATTATTTTAATATCTCCTTTTTTCTATACATTTATAAGAAAATAGAATTTTAAAGGCTATTTTTTTCATCTCTCAGTATCAGTCCTGTTACTACGTCTCCTCTAGCCTCACGATCCACAAATTGACGGCAAACTAACATTACATGCAGTATATCAGGTCGCGACATACACGCACACACACATATATATATATTTTTTTAAACATTTTCTTGAAAACTTCTTAACATGGTGAGGGAACCGCTGGGATATGAACAAAATACGTACTGTATTATAATGACGCCTTTGGCCCAGTAAATTTAACATTTTTCGATCCGCCGCTCTTCCCCAAATGCAATAAAACTTTTCTTGCGATATTGTCCATACAGTGTTGAGTGTTACTGTAAAAGCCATCGTCGCTCATCTCCTATTGGAGAAGCAAGGCCAGTGCAAAAGGATGCGGTCGATCAAAGCATTTGTGAATGAGACAATGATGGATTTCCTCCCCAAACTGTGTGTGCTCGCGTCTGCAAACTGGCTGCCAACAATGATGCATTGTATAGAATTGTATAGAAATTATCATTACAGCTGCATCGTGGTTTTGACACTGCCACCCACATTAATAGACAATGGCACACTTGTGTGTGTATATAAGCTACATAGAACGTAAGTTCACCAACTGCGAGGCTCGCTCATTATTCTTTCATAACTTTCTGCACACACACAAACACAAGTAGGCACAATTCTGTCGAGGTAGTGTAGCAACAGTGCTAATCAGGCAGCCTGCCATGGCAACACACACACAAAAACACACACACAAACACAATAGGCCAGATGCTGCTGGCTCGCAGCAAAACCCACTAACTCATTTTTGAATGTGTACATAAACGGGAGCGCCAAATACACACGGCGCGATCTAATCGCGGTGTCTGTTGCATTTGTTAGGGTTCGAGCTTTGCTGGAAGACAGAAGCGCCAAACAAAGTTTGTGACAAATACAACAAAACGCCAACAGACAAACAATGAGGGCAAGTTTTTTTCTTTGTCAATATGGGAATGTCAATGTGGCACTCTCACCTGAGAAGTCCAAACGGTATGAAATCCATATGAGATGCAAAGCAGGCACTTCCAGTTGAGGTTTACTGTAAAACTGACACATAAAAAAAAAAAAAAAAAGGATATAAAATACTGAAATGCTTCGCCAAACTATTTATTTTCATCAAATAAAGTCAGCTAGCTTCATGCTAACATATGTAGCCTCATGGTTAACATTAACACACACAAACAAATGGCAAAACACTTGACCAATTAGCTTGCTCACCGACAGCCCCAAAGCCCCTCAAACACTTTACAGCAAAAATATTAACCATTATACTGCAAAATAACATCACATGGAAAACTGTATTTAAAAAAAATATATATATATTTACATTTAAAACTTCAAAAAGTACTTCTTTAGACGCCGTTCTCCCTAATTAAAAACGTACGCACCTGTTCGTAGGCCGGAAGCGAGCAACACGTCATATCCTCTATTCCTTCAAAATAAAATCTCAACGTGATTAAAAATACAGGAAGTCTACATTACAATATACAGTAGAGGCACAATTGTTCAATAAAAACTCAATTGAAATGAAAAATGAAAACAAATCAATAAGTGTGGGGAAACTAATAAACAAAACTACAATAACTAGCTATAGTATTTTTTCCCAACTACATATAATGTGAAACACTGTAGACAGGCTCATGGAAGATAGTGCTACTGTACAATTTAAACAATTTAAAATCTCTTTAATACATCAACACAATAATAATAATAATTTGTATATATAGGCGCCTTTCTGGACACGAGGTCACCTTACAATAGTTAAAACATACAAATGCAATGTTAAGAACAACATAAAATAAAATAAGAAAAGACACACATACAGAGCTTATAACAGTACTCGCTCTAAATGCACTTTTATTGCATTAATATCATCACTCTGTCATCAACAACTTACTTGCAATAGTTGACTGCCCCCTGGTGGTTATTAACGGAAATAGAAGCTGCATATTGACTGGACGTTTTGTTTGCAATTCTCTATAAGGGGCTGTGAAATCCCTTCAGTAGCCTTTATTGTAAGGTTAAGACGTATTACTTTAGATTTAGTGTCCATACTGCAAGTATTAGCAGCCTTTACGAGTAAGCTCGTCCTCTCTTTCACCCCTCGAATCCATCCACGATTGTTTACTGACAACACCCCCTTCTTCCCCCTCCTCTTATTCTCCCCGTTTGTTTATGACTTGCTTGCTCGATATAATGGGATGGCACAGGCTTGACTGTAAGCTGAGTGATTACATGAGGCAACTTTTCTGTATCTGGAAAGCAAGCCAAAGGACTCCTCGCTGATTTGTTACTTTAATCACACAGGCCAGGATATCATCTTCCGTGTGTGTATGTGTGTGTACGTGTGTGTACGTGTGTGTCATCCAGTCTCCGGCTCCGGGGCCTGAGGTCCATAAACGTTGATACACGACCGCATTTCTTTTGGTTGATGGAAGCAGGCATCTCTCCCGGAAGCAGAGTGGGACAAAAAGAGAAAAAAATCGATTCCGTTGGGGCTAACAAAATGGCCGCTGGCAGCAAAATGCTCCTTTTGTGATTAAATCTGGTTTAGTCTGACGTCCATGAAGCGTAGCGCCGCGCCGCCCTGCACGCCGCCGCTAAGTGGCTCTGGGTAATCTTTTGTTTGCTAAGCTGATTCCTCTTGTCTTCACCTCTGATTGGTTTAAGATCCGAGAAAAAGACCATTCTTTTCGGTTTGTTTTTCGCATAAATCTCGGAATACCCACAAGGTTTTTGCATACCGCTTCCCCTTTTTGATGCTTTTGTGCGTGTTTCCAGCTATGACCTTCCTCAATACGGGAGTCGACGGAAGCTGATCTCGCCCTCGGGCCTCTATGACGAATATGGAGAGGTCGTTGTCGACGACGACGGCAGCTACTACTACAGCCCGCAGGAGTCTGACGCAGAGGTAGGCAGAAGTGGCGAGAACCGAATACGAGCTGAAGCGTATGTACTTGATTGTCTTAATTAGTTTGATTCCGTCGGCTACTTCTACAAATCAAAGCTTAGCCTGGTTCTTAAAGTCCAATTCAGGCATGTCAACAGTTGGATTAAATCTATGTCAAAAGGAATCGGTCTCAAAGAAGTCTACATCTCAACCGAGGGGCTACATTCAGACTGGGATGCTAGCGGAAGTCTTCGTCACATGCTGTATTGTTATGACTGTTCACTTCCTGTTTTTAAAATCTTGCTCTGGTTTTTGGGATAATGTCTCGATGACAGCAGGTTAGAAGACAATTTCAAGGAGGCGCATTACCGACCCGCCGTCCCTACCGCCAGACTCGTCCCCCGCCTCCCCACCGTCCCGCAAAAACAACCCAAGCGCCCCTCAAAGCTGACAAAATGCAGCCGCCCGAAAATGGCGCCAAGCCAGAGAGTTTGGGCACGGCGGCCAAGCTGAAGGCTCTCATGAGCTCGCTGCTGTCCTCTGGAACAACAGCTGGGCGGCCCCCGGCCATCCACCTGCCGTGGAACAAAGCCAGAATCAAACCGGGGGGAGCTGAAGGCAGAGGGGGGTTGGAGGATAACGTGGCGGCTGGAAGACGGGAAGAAGATGAAAGGATTAGAATATGGCGGGCCAGAGCAGAAATGGAAACGTGGGCGAGGACCGAGGCAGGTGGACTGGGATTCCGGCCGGAGTACAGGGGACAGCTTCCTGGTTTAGTCCCCAATGGCGGTCCTGCCATCAACAGGAGTTATCGGCGAGGGTCCGCCGAGGCTGTCCAGCCGCCGCAGAAGCAAAAGTTGAATGACTCTCTCGGTCTTATCGCCGTTAACAGAAGACTCCGAGGCCCCCGTCGAGTGCGGAGCGATGCCATTGGCAGAGGCGGCGGCAGGGTTCGGAAGATGTATGACTCCGTCGGAGATATGAGTGTCTCTGCGTTCGTGTCAGGTCGAGGCGGTGCAGCAGAGGGGGGGAGGCGGGGGAGGCAGATAAGAGGGGAGGACAGCTTTTCAGAGGGATGGCACACGAGGCCAGAACTGTTTCAGGAGCAACGTGATCCAGAGTCGGAATTTAGCGCCTCCGACACCAACGTTCCAAGCTCGAGCGTTTCGACCGAGCGCGAAGAAACTGAATCGGATACGGAAAGCCGGTCAAAGAGCGGCAGCCGGGACGGGGAGGAAGACTCTGAGAGGGAGTCGGGATCAGACAGTGATGAGCATGAAGACTCTGGTGGTCTAAGAGCTGGCTCCAGAAGTGAAGTACCAGACGGAACCAAGAGGCAACGTAGAACTAGTGAACGCCATAAGAACCTGACAGAAGGCACCGGATACGCTTCCGTTTCGAAAGCAAAATCGCATCGTGACTCTTCTAACGAAGACCAAAAAGAGAGGTCGCCGCCACAGACCATCGACCTCTCGGACGCCTTGTCGCCGATCATGGAGGACAGCGAGGAGGAGACGAGCGCATAGAGAACAATGACTAAACAGGATGCTGAAAATGACGCCGATGAGGTCCAAGCACACTTCATCTTCTTCAAGATTGAGTTCTTTGCCAATAAGTAAGATTTCGATTGCGCTGCCGTGACCTGCGTGCAAATACTTGAAACAACTCTGATTTTCTTGCTTTGGGTTTGATTGTTGCATGGAGTCCTCTTTTCAAAGGTCTGTTTCTACCAAGAAGTTCAGTATGCCCATGATAAACCCTCATCTTGGGTTTTAACAGTGCCTGTTACGATACTGTACTTCTTGATGGAAACAAGATCTTAACTAGTTTTTAGGTGCTCCTGATCTTGGGAATCTCAATCTAGCATCTCTTTCCTTGGTCTTACTCTCACCAGTTTTGGGTCAGATTATTCATTGACCTTGAAACACATCAAGTCAGTCCGTTTTTTGTGTGTGAAACCAAATGTTAGGAAATGCCGAGTTGGGATGCGTTAAGGGCAGAGGTGGCAAATCCAGGTCCAGAAAGTAAAAATCCTGCCACCGTTTGGCTTTAGCCCCTGATGCTAGCTCCCTAGCTAGCTCCCATGGTGCTCATTTACTTGCTAGCTAGCTAGCATCAGGGGCTAAAGCCAAACGGTGGCAGGAGTTTTACTTTCTGGACCTGGATTTGCCACCTCTGGTTAAGGGCTTAGACCTCTAGACCTCTTCACCATCATATCACAAGTCTCTCTTGTTTCCAAAATATTCTGAAAAGGTCTATTGACTTCCGCTTGTGTCCGTTTCCCAGCATGGCAACAGAAAGCGTCGGATCAAGCTGGTGCTGGACCGCGAGTGCGAGACCAGTTCCACCGGTGACGACAGTGCCCCAGAACCACTACGCGGCCGCTCCACCACCACATTTACCAACCACACCAACGTCAACGGCGGCCTCTACGTGGCCCAGAACGGCTCCGTCATCCGCACCCGGAATTCCGTAACGCCCACCAAGCCCCCGTCGCCCGTCTTCAGCTCACGGCTGGCCAAGCACTTTAAAAAACTGGACAAATTGGCAGCCACCCTGGAGGAGAAATTGCCCCTGAACAGCCCCAGAACTGCGGCGGACGGCGGCGTCAAAACCCTGCGCACCTTCAAGAGCTCGAGGCCAGCCGGCCCGGCGAGCCCTTCGTTCGCTAATTGCGACATCCATAAGACAGTCAATGTGTTTGACACTCGACAATCCAGCATTTCCTCAGAGTCCGCCAGCAACGCGGGCGCGGGGCAGCCTTCCGATGCGGACGCGGGGACGGACGGAGGACTCAGGAACGGGACTAGCGAGGACACAGAAGTGGGCGAGGGAGAGAGAGAGTCCAGAGTGGACGGCAGCAACAGCGAGGGAGACGAAGGCCTGGTTATGAGACATATTCCCAGCTGTCCTAGTGAGAGGACGCAGTCGGACGAGGAGGAGCTTTGGATGGGACCCTGGAACAACCTTCACATCCCCATGACCAAACTATGACTGACAAACTCACGTTACAACAATCTTTCAGTCACAGCAAATCTTCATTTGTGCTAAAAAAAAAACAACAACAAAAAACACACAGGGACGCTGTAGTGAAGTGGCAATTTGAAAAACGCTGATCAGCATGTCAAAAGACTTTCAGTTTTCAAAATGGGAATTCATTTTTATTAAACTGCGTGTTACGATTAAAAAAGTCACACCGGTCATCAAAAGTTGCCTTCAATTTGATCTTCGTGAAGCACTTTTTCTTTGCCGTTCAGTGTCAACGGCTCATTTCGAAAATGTCCGACTGCATCGGCTCGTGACGTCTTGTTTGATTTTTGTCAACGGTATAAAAAAATTAAATGTCAACTAATATTTGTGTGTTTCCTCTTTATAGAGCTAACGTTCTTGAGACATGCTAGCCTTGGTATTAGCTAGCAATAAGCCATCCAAGAAGAGAAATGACTGACTGATATGCTAAGCTAGATTAGCAAAAAACTAGTTTGGCACTTTGCTTTTTAATAAACACATTAAGGGTGAGCACTACTTTTATGCTAGGCTAAGTTAGCTTAAAAAAAAGCTTCTTCTTTTTAAACAAAAAAACTAAGGATTGTGCCACTTTTATGTTAAAAAGTTTGCCTTTAGCTCGTTAGCATGAACACAAACACGAGTGACGACATTCAAAGTATCCAATATGGAGCAGTTACCATGTTGTATTTTTTTTTTATTGTTATTCCACTATGCCACAAATCCACAAGTATTCATCCAATGAAAAATTCAAGTAACAAGACAACATTGGCTGTCATCATGGTGAATGTTAATGCACATTTTTATATATATATATATATATATATATATATATATATATATATATATAGTGAATACACTATTAAAATATAGATTTGAAAAAAAAAAAAATAGTGTTACCTTTGTCCAGCTACTCGACCTATTTAAGAAAAGGAATTTGCTGAAACGACTGCAGGGATGAAGAGTTGAACGGCTACTTTTCACAATTTACACCATCAATAAAAGACAATCTCCTTTTTCAACGCATTCAAAATAAATTAAAAACAACGATGCGAAAATACACAAAATAACAGTTAAATGCCAACCAGGGCTTTAAACGTCAAATAAATAACATCTGTCTCAAACAATAAGATACATCATAATAATGATACATTCAGGGGAGGAAATAAAGAGTTGGAAAAGAAGAAACTGCAGAAACTAGAGGACAGAATTCCTTCCATTATTAATATTTGTCCACAAAAAAAAAGCCAAAATTATCAATTACGTGGGCCCTTCAAAATAAAATGCTACATAAACTACAACCTGCTATCACTTTTTAAACGGTCTAATTTTTTGGACCCGGACCTTCAACAAATACAGCAAGAAGTATTTAGTTAAAGTTTAAAGTTATTTTAACTATTCTTAAGCTTTTAAAAAAAAATAAGTAATTATAAATATTACTTTCAATCTATATTAAAATGTGTTCCTGTTTGACGTTGGAATGTGAATTAATGCCAAAATTCCCACTCAAAAAAAAAAAAAAAAGACCTATTGATGACATTGCAAGTCTTCCATCAAGTTATTTAGTGTTTTTATATTGTAGTGTATTTTTCTTTTCTTTTGTCTAGCCAAGCAAGAACATTTATGAAAGCTAAAAAAAATCTAAAATGTGAATATTTTACATGTCCAAAAAGGATCAAGTGGCCCCAAACAGGTTTAAAAGTTGAATATCACGAACATACAGTCATCAGAAACCGTTCATATCCGTCCAATGAATTCAAACTGAAAAAAAGGGAAACCTTGCAAAGTCAAACCAAATAAAACAATTTAGGTTTGGGGCAGCAAACTTTTCAACTAGGCTGAAATCTAAAGAAATAAAAAAGGATGATCATTTTTCTTCTGACCGTCCAATCACATTCAAGCCTCGTGAAACCAACTCCAAAAAAAATGTACAGAAAGAAAAAAATGTGCAAAATGCTGTTTGAAGACCTTTAAGCTGCATTTCTCTCAAGAAATTGACCTGACGACGCATTACTTTGAATGAAAAAAAATATATTATTGTTGTTTTTCGACAGTAAAAAAACAGAGCTAATGTCCACAAGAAATGAGCTTCAGATCACATGACCACAAAATTAGAAGAAGAAAAAAGTCAAACTAAAGAACTAGTGCGACATTTTGGGGGCAAACGAACATTCTCATTTTTACTGACCATCTTGAAAGCCGACGTCTACGAAATGTGCTTCTTTTTTTTTTTTTCCACGTTTGTCTCTTTGCTACCCAAAATGTCTTCTTACAGTACGTTGACACAGTAAGACAGGAAGTAAACAAGCCAGCTCGTCTCTCTTGTCTCCAAACTTTTTTGTCGCTGGCTCCCTCACCTTAGGCTCGGCCCTGCGCGCTCCGCCAAGCGAGCAAGAAAATCGGCCACAAGGACGTCACCTTCACGAGGCAGGGTTGGGGGCGGGGTTGGCGATCGCCATCGCTCTCCTTGTTTCATTTGTGGATCTTCCAGTTGTGAAGGATGTGAAGCTTCCACGCGGCCGGACTGAGGGAGGAGGCGGGGAAGGCGTCGGGCCATCTGGCTCCGACCTTGCCCTCCGCCATCCACGCCTTCAGCCCCGTGCTCGTGGACCCTGCGGAAGGTGACGCGTGATGACCACGGATGTCATGAAGGTAAAACACAGCCTCCTCCAAAAGTATTGGAACGGCAAGATGTGACATGCGCTTAAATCAGTGAAATGATCATCCACAGTCGGAGGTGGAATTCGAACCTGCAACCTCCTGGTTACTGGACATGGCCCTTTACCATTTGCGCCACCGAGCAGTATCAGACACCTGGCAATGATGATCAGTTGTATGTATGGAAGTGGGCGTGGAAAGCGGTACTTGCGCTTTCTCCTTTTAGTCTCATCTTAAGATGGTAAAATGCATGTTCTATTGGGTTACGGTCTGGTGACTGATTTGGCCAATCGATGAAGGAATTGACCTTGCCGTCCCAATACTTTTGGAGAGGACTCTTGGTCTGTTAGAGCGGCGGGCAAACGTATGGCGTGTATCTTTCATTTATTAACCCTTACATACTACTCAGTTTGCATATGTGATGGGAAAGACAGTTTTACCATATTAATTAATTAATTAATGTTTATCTTAGTAAGTCACAGTGTACCACTCACTGGTGAGCTATTTTTAGAACATACTTGGGGACAACTAGTACCTTCTGGCACCAATTTTTTTTTTTTGTGCCCAATATTTGGGTAGTAAATAAACACATTAACTTTTCTTTTGTTATAATTTCTTATTATTTATATTATCATATAATATTCATTATTTTAAAAACTTTTTTTTGGTACAGTAGGTACCATGTTAATCTTAAATAAATTAACTAATGTTAATGTTCTTCTTAGTGAGTCAAAGTGTAGCATTCACTGGTGAGCTATTTTTAGAACATACCCGTGGGCTACTCATGTTGTCCTTGGGGCCAACTAGTACCTTCTGGCACTTTTTTTTTTTTTTTAAATTAAGACAATGTGCCCAAACAATATGCAAGGGTTAAATAGCCATACAACTAAAATTACACACATCACAACAGTTGGTCCAAGTGAAGGTTGTTAGTCGACGACGCGGTCCGATACCTCGGTTTCACTCGCCATGCACGGAGCCGAGTGCGAGGCTCACTCGTGCAGCTCGGTGAGCGCCACGCAGCATGCGGCCCTCTCGTCCTTACTGTGGGCGGCGCCGTCCACCGCCGCGCCCGTCGTCATGCTGCGGCTGCGGCTCGTCAGCTTCTTTAGCTCGCTGGCTAACGACATCACCTTCTTCTTGTCCTCGCGCGCCACCTGCACTTGCACCTGCAGCAGGGCGTCATTTATCATGTTCAGGTAGTTAGCATTTGAAACAAATTGTCGTTCCCCATTGAAATGAATGGAAATGCTTTTAATCTGTTCCATCCTCGCATAGAAAACAATTTTTTGGAAGGTATTTTTCAATAAGTACTTTATGAACTATACTCTAAAACGAAGCCACTCTACCTGCTCTTTCAGCTTGAGAATGAACTTTCCGGCGCCCCTCCAGTGTGACTGCGCGTGATAGACGCACTCCTGATCCAGAAGCACGCGCTGGACGGGCTTGGCGGCGGACGACTTCTTGGAGCTGGCGTCCTTGGTCACCTCCTCCATGAGGACGTAGTCGCTGGGGTTGGGGTTGGACAGGATGCTGTACGAGTACTTGGCCTTGGACAGAGTCTGAGGGGAGGGCACGTTTAGAACATTCCAGAAGATTCCGGCAAGCGAAACCAGGTGTGACCAAAACTGCCAAAATTTTAAATAAATAAATAAAGAAAGAAAATAAATGAACATGTGTGAAAAAAAAAAAAAAAAGAAGTCAAAAATTAAATACAGAAAATAAATATAAATGGAAATATAAACAACAACAAAAAACAAAATATATATTTATATATATATATATATATAAATAACCATAAATAAATAAATCAAAGTAAAAATAAATACAAAAATAAAAACTGAAATTCCAAAAATAAATTTAAAAAGTAATATAAATAGAATTAAATATCAATCAATAAATAAAAAACACTCTGCTCTCACATTTATTTATTTCATGCTGCAGACAATGCGTCAGGATGAAATTTAAATGAGGGGGCGGTCCTAAGCGTGTCTTGGGCGGGTCGGCGAACAAGGAAGTCTCGCCGGCTTGCATGGAGAGCTCAAGCAATGGACAACACATATTTTATATATTTATTTTCGTATTTATTATGTATTTTTGTATTTATTTTAATTAAAAAAAAAATTCATCTTGTTTTATTTTGGGGGGTGTTTTTATTTACATTTATATTGTTTTTTTTGTATTTAATCTTTGAATTATATTTTTATATCCATTTTTATTTTCACTTTTATTCATTTATTTATTCATTTATCTATTTTTAAATGTGGCAGTTTTGGCCCTCCATATTTCCGCACCTGCTGTATGATGTCCTGCGCGGAGCTGTAGCGCGGCGCCTTGATGACGGTGTGAGGTTGCTCCGGGGACACCTCGTGCACCTGCACCAAGAACATGTCCTCCTCTACGCCGCTCTCTCCTCCTCTACCTCCTCCGCCAACAGTGAGCGCCTCCTCCTCACCCTCTGCCACCGCGTTCTTCTCATTTAGATTCTAACACCGCCAGCACAGAGACGCATAAGTGTAATGACACCAGGCGACCACAAGAGGGAGCCATACTCTCAGTTTATCAGCATCTGTGTGCGCACCTCCTCTCTGGTCTGGAGGCAGATCCTCCCCACGTAGCCGTCCTCGACGTCCCAGCCGGAGACCACCCGCATCGGCGCCTCGTCGGGCGCGAGCGGGCGGCGCTGGGCGCAGCGCTTGGTCTCGCCGCGCTCCTTGGACAGGGGGAGCTTCTCCTCACACAGGAAGTAGTCGGCCGGGTTCCCCTCGGGAGTCATGATCTAGGATGAAGTAGGTATGAAAATGTCAAATGATCACAAAATATAAAAGTTGTATTTATTTATTTATTTATTTATTTATTCCTGACCATGTCTAATAGCTGTTTGCTGGTCGTGTGCTCCGTGATGGAGAAGACAGTGAACGGTTCTGGTCCAGGTGCTCCGTGTACGGTCACTCTGTGCTGTTGAGACGTATTCTTCTCCTCAGGGTTGAACAGCTGATGGAACAGCACAAAACAAAAATAGTCAATAGTAGCATCAGCCCAATTTCCAATCTATGACTAATCTTGACACAAAGCCGTTTCCGACCTTACCTGGGCCGCCGGACACGCGCCGCCTGTTGCACTTTCTTCCACTCGTTTACTGTAGATGAACAAACTGGACACTTCCATCGCCTCGTTATGTTGCGTTCGCAGCTGCACGTGCCGGTAACCTGCAACGCATTTCCAAACGCGGCGGTTGGACGCAAACCGCGGGACAAAACGTGAGGCGTCTCGCCCGACCTGCTTTGAGGGCCCTGAGCGGCAGCGTCCTCTGCGCGGTGACCTGCGAGCTGTTGTTCTCCACCACCGCCAAGCGCAGGAAGCACAGCTCCGGGAAATGCACGCTGAACTGGTAGCGCTCGCTCCACATGGGGTTGAGCGTGTTGCGGTGGATGGGCTTGGTGCGGAAGTGGCAGCTGTCGCCCGGCGTGCCCAGGACGTCCACCTCCACGCAGGGGCTGCCCGAGCCGTTGGCCGGACACACGTTCTGACCCGATACGATCTTGGGGGGAAAGAAGTCAAAAGTTTGTGAGGTTCTCACTGCAAAAAAATGAAATCTTAAGTAAGTTATCATTTATTACATTTAATCTAAATTTGTTTATTTTGCTCTGACAAGTTATTATTACTTAACTCATTCACTCCCAGTCATTTGCACTGAAGCAACTCCCTTTGCTCCGGGCTGGATTTTGAGTGATTTTGCAAGGCCCACAAAATATTGTCTTCTATTGCTATAAAGACATGTAACCTACCAAAAGAAAGATTAAAGTCTCTTCTTTCATCCGGAAAAGTATATTTCTATCAGTTTCAGTTTTGCAGCAATTAGCATCAGAATATATCTAAGTTTATTCATATTCCTTCACACTGTCAAAAAGAGCTTGTTGCAATATGGCCCTGGCGGATCTCTTATTCTCTGCTGCCACCTGCTGGTCGTTTTTTGTAATAACAACCATTGCTTTAAGCCACCTCTTGATGTCAGAAGCTGCATCAAAGCTTTCTGTTTTTGCTTGCATAAAAAAAACAAAAAAAAAACATTAAAAACGTATAAGTACGTTTTTGGGAGTGAAGGACAAAGTATTATAAAAACGTATTTACACGTTTTTGGGTTTGAATGAGTTAAAATAAGAAACATCTTTCTGCTTATTTTAAGATACTTATTACTTAATTATCTTATTTGATAAAGTAGTCTTAGCCTTGAGTGTTTGTTAACAGCCAGTTTCACAAGTAGAATTTTCTTATTTTAAGATTTGGCATAATCTAGTAATAAGATAAATGGAAAAGTGTGGAAACAATTAAACAAAAGTGCAATATAGCATTTTATTATTTATTTATTGTAAAAATCATCAGTTTGTCTCGTTAGACTGGGACGTTGTGGGTTCAATCCCTGGCTGGGTCATACCAAATATAACAAAAATGGGACCCGTTACCACCCTGGTTGATACTCAGGCTAAGTTGGTCAAACATAAATGAGTACGTATCATTTTTAAGAAAATAGTTCTATATATTACAGCATGAAATAAGTCAATATTACTTGGTTTTAGACTAAAAGTATTATTTTCAAGACTGCTATGGTTGATATGGGCCTAGTATTATTTGCTTGATTTTCAAAATATTGCAGGTAAATTTAAATTAAATTTTCTTGTTCTGTTGGCAGATAATTTTTCTTATTTGGAGTAATATATATATATATTTTTTTCTTATTTTACTATATACTTCTTTCTTTCCTTTTTTTTACTATATTTTTTTGGCAGTGAGCTGGTACAGCTCAAAATTGTACCGAAGTCATCCTGTTTACTTTCAGGTTGTCAAATAACGAAATGAACAGGTGACCTCATCCTAAAGCTGTCCAAACACGGCTGAATGGACCCAATTGGAATACTTCATGTCAGTGAAAACATACACAAACGTCTTTCATGTGCTCACAGTGAGGGAGTAGACGGCCGGACTGCTTCTTTCCACGTCTCTCTCCATGGGGCAGAACTGCTGGTAGAGAGGACAGCTTCGGTCCCACAGCACGGCCGGCTTCAGCACGTACCCGCAACCGCCGTTGGCCTCGAATAGCGCCGTGTTCAAATGCATCGGCAAGTCTGAGGACAAAATAAAATGGCGTTAGTAGCTGAGATTCCTCAACATTTTCAGTTTTTTTTCCTGACCGTCCGTCTGGTAGTTGAGCGCCACCAGCTGGATGCCGTGCAGCCAGAAGAGGAGCGGGTTGGGGTTGGCCGAGTCGATGCGGGTGGCGGCCGGGTAGGTCCGGAGGAGCTGGCAAGCCGTGTGCTGGATCAGCTTCTGCGAGAAGCGGCGGCACAGCCGCTTGGCGGCGTTCTCGTTGACCGAGGAGATGTGGTAGCACTTGGGCGTGCGGATGATGGCGCTGAGCGACGTCGGCGGGTTCGGCGCCGGCGACGCCTGCTGCTGCTGCTGCTGCTCGTCCCAGCTCAGACGCTCGGCACCGCCTGGAAGCAAAGAAGTAGAGATGGACGTTAGAAAAAACCTCAGGCCAAAATAAAATGGAATAGCACCCCTGGAACTTGATGCTAATTTTACAAAAGTATGTCAATGGGATTTTACATTGACTTTAGCATTAGCGCTAGTGATGTTTCTTACACAAGTAATTTTTTTTTGTTGTGTTCATTAGTGCTGCAAAATAATTATTTTTAATAATTGATTAAGCTGTCGATTGATCGGTTTAAAAAAAGTTTTAATTTCCATCACTTTATTAAAAAATAGGAAATTATTGCAAATTGCCCCAAAAAAATCTCAGGCCAAAATAAAATGGAATATCACTCCTGGAACTACAAAAGCATGTCAATGGGATTTTACATTGACTTTAGCATTAGCGCTGTTTCTTCCACAAGTAATTCCTTTTTATGTGTTCATTAGGGCTGCAAATAATGATTTTTAATAATTGATTGAAGCTGTCAATTGATCGGTTTAAAAAAGTTTTAATTTCCATCACTTTATTAAAAAACAGGACATTATTGCAAATTGCAAAAAAAAATCTCAGGCCAAAAAAATAAATGGAATATCACCCCTGGAACTTGATGCTAATATGTCAATGGGATTTTACTTTGACTTTAGCATTAGCGCTAGTGATGTTTCTTACACAAGTAATTATTTTTGTTGTGTTCATTAGTGCTGCAAAATAATTATTTTTAATAATTGATTAAGCTGTCGATTGATAAAGTTTTAAGTTTTAATTTTCATCACTATTAAAAAACTAAGCAAATTTTTCATTTTAATTCAACAAATCAGATATTTACTGTCGAGAAGCTGAAATAACCATTTGGGCATTTTAAATTAAAAAAGGCATGTAAACGATTACCTTGATTGATTATCAAAGATAATTAAACTAATTTGATAAACGACTAATCATTGCACTCTGAGTGTTTATCCATCCATTCATGCATATAAGACGAATGGATCATAATAATGACCATCTTGTCTCACATTAAAACACCCCCCCCCCCCCCTGTAACCAAGCATTTGGTGACGTACTTTTCCCGGGCGCGCGGCTCTGCGCGGCGACCTCCCCCGCTGGGCCGGAGCGAGCCGGAGCCGTGCCAAATATGGACTTCCTGCACTTGCCGCGGTCCTTCCCCCTGCCCGAGCCGGACGGCGACAGCGTGGACAAGCCTGTGGGAGGTCCCGCAAATCAGTACGATCAACCGGAAATATTTATATTCCCTATATGCTGCTATGGGAGAAAAAAAAAGGACTCTTTTTTTTTTTTTTAATCTCCATAGTAAGCTAAAAACTTATTAAAAAAAAAAAAAATTAAATTTATGAGGGCGGCAGCCTGCCGCTCACCCTTTCTGGTCTTTGTCAGAGCTCAGGTCAACAAAATAAAAGTGGAAACACAAGGCTTGGTTTATAAAGGACCAAGAAGAAAGCAATTGAGGGAGGAAAGAGGCAATAAGAAGCAGGAGACATTTCACGAGGAATGAAGTTGTTGAATTTACGAGCACATCAGCCAGGAAGTTCAATAGTGCTGTCCAAACTAATATGAATGTCTTTCCCATGGGGGTTGGAAAGGGATTCATCATCTTAGTGGGTGTGCAGTGTGGGAGAAGAGCGGAGTGTGACACATGGATATTGAATGTCTTGCAATGAGAAGTCATTCAATGAGAAAGGGGAAAAAAAAAAAAAAAAAAAAAGAAGAGGAACGATGACGAAGAATCCGAGAATGGGGAAAATCCCTCCAAAGTCTGCTGACCTGGGAATTTGACAGCCTGGCAGTAGATAACAAGGTCGGACAGCTCCTGCGCAATCTGCCGACTCTCCTTCTTGTTCTGAGGGAGGTAGAACTCCTCGCCGAGCTCCATGTCGAACACCTGTGGGTTGCAGGAAGACCAGTTCTTTGTTATTTGTAATCCCTTCATGGTATGCCGAGCAAAAAAAAAAAAAAAAAAGGGAAAAAAAGGAATTCACATGTAGAACGGAATGTATGGTGTTCCACAGGGTTCAATTCTGGGCCCTCTGCTATTTTCATTGTATCTGCTAACGTGATCAATCACAAGCTGCTTGTAACGGTCACATTTCCAACTTATTGGTACGTTTTGAGGATAATTTTTTTTTTTTTACTTTTTGAACGCCATTGATGTAATTTGTCGTCAACGGGAAACCAACTGACTTTTATGTGAACGGGCAGAGAAAAGTCTTAAGCAGCTTTGGTTTTGTCATTAATTTGAGGGGGGAAAATACTGCCAGCAGATGGCAGCATTGGGTCTCTTTTGGATTAAACTGCCATGTCACAAACGTATAAATAGGTTCCATTTTAAACATTACCATGCTCCCAAAGACGTATTTCTACGTTTTTTTTTTTTTTAATGCTAGCACATACAGAAGGCTTTGAAGCAGCCTCTGAACTGAAGAGAATCTATGAAGCAATGGTAGTCATTAAAAAACGGCCAGCGGGTGGCAGCAGAGTATAAGAGATCAAACAGGGCCATGTTGCAACAAGCTCTTTTTGACAGTGTTTTCAACAGGTTTGTGAATAATGATGAAACTTAGCTCAATTCTAATGCCAATTAATGCAAAACGGAAACAGATACAAATGTACTTTTTTTCCCTGATGAAAGAAGAGACTAATCTGAATACAGAATATTCTGTGGGCCTTGCAAAAATCTGCCAAAATCCAGTAAAACAGCCGGGAGCGAAGGGGGTTGCTTTAGTGAAAATGACTGGGAATAACCCCTAGACGGTATTGTGACCCGTTTTGGGCTTTTTGATGGTTCTGACCAGGTCATTTCAAAATAAAATACTGCCCACGAGTTAAGTAAAATCCTATGGAAACAACCACAAACGTAAATATTGATGAAGCTTAGCTATATTCTAATGCTAATTGATGCAAAACGGAAACAGATAGAAAAATATAATTTTTCCTGATGAAAGAAGCGACTCTAATCTTTCTCTTGGTAGGTTTCATGTTTTTATAGCAATAGAACACAATATTCTGTGGGCTTGCAAAATCAGTCCAAATCTACTAAAACAGCCGGGAGCGAAGGGGTTCGCTTCAGTGAAAATGGCTGGGAGAGAATAAGTTAAGACCACAGATTTGAAATGTCACTTTCACAACCCATGTCAGCACTTCCCATTTGAGGACCTCGAACAGTCAAAACGCACACACCAGGCCGTCCTACTGCTGAGTGACGCTTAAGTGCTCTGACCTTTCCTTTGCTCTGAGTGCTGCTGTCAGCCTTCTTCATACGCTTGGGCGCTTCGTCGGCGGGCTGCTCCTCTTTGTCCGCCGAGCTTTTCCCTTCCGATTTTTCCTCCAGGAGGTTATCTGTCAACACAAGTCACATTTTTTTTTTTCTTTTTCCCATCAATGTTGAATTGGGGAAATTGACCCTGCGATGTCACGCTATTAACATCCCGCATACAGGATGTAACCGGGCCACACTATCAGGACTGGTTGTCGTAAAAAATTGTGCACGCCCGGTAGAATTCTCCAATTGCGAGCCAAGACGGGAAGGGGTTGTGGGGGAGGGGGAGGGGGGTGGCATCGGGAGAGAGTTAGTGCTGAGAGTGGGATAGGGTAGTTTCCCCTGATCCGTTGGTGCGGGGGGCAGCGTAGGGCCTGAGAAACCAGATGGTTTTGTTTTGTTTCCCCGATGAGGCGAGGTCACAGACAAAAACAGCCGCACAGAGGCTCGAAAGAAGGGAGGTGATGTGTTGGTGGAAAAAGAAGAAAGCATCCAGACAATGTAAGTCTTCAAAAATGCTAAATGGAATCGACATGAAAAGCGTTTTGTTCTTCCCCCTCGATTGAGTCATAAATTGTATGTCGTTCATTTTTTATTTATTTATTTTTTTTAATGGAGGAAGTGAATGCAGTGAGGCAGGCAAACACACACAACACACATAACTAGAGCTTAAACCACAGTCACTATACAAAACTGAAATCACGTGTACACACGAGCCAACATGAATGCACATACAAAAGTTCAATTGCCAAAACAAAACAAAGTCGACTAAAATACCAGAATGGATTGTGTCCCACCTCAGACGGTTTACTGTCATTTTGATTCTTCCCAGAGTCAAACACCTCATTGAAATGTCTGTTTCATATTTATGGTCATTCATACAGTCCTTTTGGCCCATTTATCACGTCACGATACGATATTGTAGGGAGGTTGGTATAAAAAAAAAATACTGTAACACTCATGGCATTGTAAAAAGAAAAAAGAAAGTAAAAAATGATAATTGAAAATGCTAATAGTTCAAATAGTGTCATCTGGCGAGTAGCGTGGTCAAATAAAACTGAGCTAATAAACTCACCACCAGAGGGTGCTAGAACTGCATGAATGGAAATCAGCCTGACCTTTTTAAAATGATGTGCTGCTTTTAATTAATATCGTAACATGGTGACGACGACATCGTGGCAATTTTCGATTATCACAATATTGCCGTTCTTGTTACATCCCTGATTGCAAATATGTTCAACAAAAAAAAAAGTAGATGTATGAGTAACAATGAAGCAGTCACTAATCTATACAAATCCCCTCGACCACAATAATAACAATGGGAGCAGGAAACCACAATGTTAGATGTATTAACTGCAGCCAGCACTGCAAAACAGAATGAGAAGGCAACAGCCGTGCACATGGAGGTTTACCTTCCAGCCCATAGGAGGCGGTAGAGGCATTGAGGACATCGGCTAAGTAGAGAAGAGGTCAAATCAAATGAAACGACATTGTAAAAACTCAGGATTAAAAGGAGTGTAAAACGATAAAGAACACAAAGCAAGACAAGGGGGTCACATGACATTTGGATAAAATGTGTGCTTACCATCTGATAAGGACTCATAGTCGTAATCGTACTCATCTTCGTCCTCATCCTCTTCCTCATTCGTGTGGCTTCCAGGCGAGCTGCTGCTTGGTGATCCGTTGCTGGCTTGGGCCTGCAAGTGGGCCAACTGGTGAGCCTGAAATAAGAAAAACTAAGAATTTACCATTTAAATATTCACTTGTGTTTACTGGCCCTTGAAATTATCGCCTCACCTTCTGCTTCAATATGTCCACTGGCGCCTGGTGGGCTTTGAGCTTCTTGTTTTTCAGGAGGATCCTCCCGCGTAGCTGCAGCGGCGACGGCAGGTGAGGGTCGTCGCTGAAGTCGCCCTCGAAGAGGAAGCGCGTCACTAGGCGGTCGCCAAACACCGTCTGAAAATTTCAATGTCACAGATAAGGACCTGTTAGCCACGCCAGGAAAACCATTACGAAAAAAGATTGGTAGGGATTGGAGTTGAGAAGATCTCGCGTGGCGTCACACATGATATTTTACAATCCCCCAAAATTCTTATTCTGAATTTTATTATTCTACTTGTAAGCTTCAGACAACTCTTCCCACTACAGTATATTTCTCTGGAAAAACACAAAAGAAGAGCTCACATAAACAAAGCAACGGTGTGTGTGGACATGAAAAGAGTTATGTCCATCACGTCAGTTCCCCGGGGCGGAGTGGACTGCTGGGAGGGCTTAGCAAGATGAAAGCCTGCGCACATTCCAGCACATACACTATCTCTCATGTGTGTTCATGAGTATACAAAATAAATAGAGGGAGGATTAGAGAGGTAGACCTCTCGACTGGAGGATTGCAAAAATAAAAATGCCAAGGCAAGAAAAGTTAAAAAGTGCATGACTTGATTCAAGTGAATTTGTATCTCTTTTAACAGTCGTACCCTAAAGATGTCAGCCATCTTGCGTTGCTGCGGAAGGGAGCAGTGGTTCTCAATGGACAGGATGACCGGCATGTCCGAGTTGACAAACGCAGAGCGGTTAATCGCCTCCACCACATCCTGAGGAATCACCGACGAGAGCGGTACTTTGGCTTCAATTATTCAAGAATGTTACAGCACCCCGGCTGTGACGGTCGTACGATGGAATTTTAATAGCCGACAAATAACGCATTTGTTCATTACCTTGAAAGGTATTTTGGTGGTGAGTGTGTGTCCGTGATAGATGACCGGCATGCCGTCATCGCCGTCCCAACAGTCCAATTCCACACTCCGGCAGCCTTGCAGCAGCACCTTCAAAGTAGCGTTACACGTTTCAATCTGTGACCATTAGGAATGTTCGATACCACCCTGCTGATGTTTTTCCTCCGCTGACCTGACTGTAAAGCTCAACAGAGGACTCTCCTTTGAGCTGGTGTCCGGTCAGGTAAGTGTTGTGAGAGGATTCGATGTAGTAGTAGGACAAAGGGTACTGGAGCTGATCGGGGTTCATCTGGGATTCGTCGTTGCGACACGCAAAGTTTTCCTTGTCCATGAGGTACCTGATAGAAGGGAAAAAGAAGAGCTTTGATCTACTTTGACGTATTGTTGGGTTCAATACCGTGTGTTTGTTACAAGTGTACCTTGCAAAGCCTTCGAATGACATCCAGCCCATCAGCCTCATGTTTGATGACGGCTCAAATGTCTGCAATGCATATGAATTCATCAGCAAAGTCAATCGCCACCTTCCTTCCTTTTTGCAATTCAGTTATCTGTTCCACTTCCTAATCAATATCAGGCTGTTCCTCATCCTCATTCGCATCAAAGCACTCCTCACTTGTATAATGCTGAGAATGTCGTCGTAGCTCAGGTGCTCCCTCTGACAGTTGACCAGGAAGTCGTTGAGCTGCGGGATGGCCAAGCCCAGGACGCCCAGCGACGCGTTCTCCACGCCCGTGCCGTTGGTCACGATGCTGGCGGCGGCGATGGCGTCCGAGATCTGCTTCTGGTTGTCCGACATTTGCTGCCTGGTCCGGATGAACAGGTTGAGGTCGGAGCCGTTGCGAGTGAGAAGGTCTTTGGAAGATTAGGAAGGCGATTAGAACCGTGTGGACGTTTGTATAGGTGGTATTGATTATTGTTCGTACCAAGGTCTGGTTGGAGGCCCACAACCCTGTCATCAATCTTCAGGCTAGTGTAGAGAGGAGCCGACTCCGGAGTGGAACGACTGCAAGGGACGGCGAATGTATCGAAAAGCTCCTTCAGGTCCTTTCTGCTCCGGATACTGCCGGCAAGCAAAAATGAATGAAGTCACTTCAGTCAATGATTGGATTGTAAAAATCGCAAGCATCTACCTGAAAGACTTGAAGAGTTCCACAAACTCGATAAAGCTCATGGTGCTGTCAGAGATCATAAGGTTCTGGAAACCTTTGAAGCAGCCTTTCCCACGCCCGTGCCACGACCTGCTGCTCCACGCCCTGTTCATCACAAATACATTCACTAAGTAGTCGACAGTTGATCTTTGGCTGACCGCATGTTAACATACCCGGGCTGAGCCTTGCTAGTCCCCGAAAGAACTGGAGAGGATTGTGGGCGGGACGGGTTGGAGCTGGCCATGCTGGAGGACGATGAAGAGGAGGAGGAAGAGGCAAGCAATCCAGGACTTCCTTTCGAGGCGAGGGAGAACGGGCCGGGGAAGCTGTCGTCTGTAGAAGGTGAAAAACATCAAGGCTAAACATGAAGGCATTTCACTTGATGAGGCCTCCGATGTTCATCTTCGGCTCATTTTCAAACTCTGAAGAAGTCGAGGTCACCTGGATCTTCTTGGTCTATGCTGTCCGACTCCGGTCCATTGCGATAGAATCCCTCTTTGCAGCTGCGAGTTTTCCTGGAAGCCATCTCGTCATCGGTGGCATCCCCGCTGTCTCCCTACAAACGTAAAGTCAACTCGATTAATTAACTCTTTGACTGTCAGACGTTTTCAGAAAAGGGATGCCGTGGGTGCCAGCCGATTTAAGCATTTTTGACTGATCTTTCAAAGGTCCACAGAAAAATATGTGTTTGGACTATGGAAACACACATACTACCAAATGAAAGATTGGACTCTCATCTTTCATCAGAAAAAAAAGTTTGTTTCTACCTTATTCCGTTTTTCAGTAATCAACAATAGAAAATGGTTAGTTTCACCTCTGTTTTGAAAAAAAACGTCTTTTAACGTTTTTGGCACTCCTCCATAGGATTTTACTAAACGTTATTTAACGTTTTTGGCAGTCAAAGAGATAAATGCGAACTAACCATCAAAAATGGCCGACACATTTTCACCAGCAGAGGGACTACTAACCCTAACAAGGGCCTTCTTCTTCTTCTTAGCCTTGTCATTGATTCCAAGCGGGCTGCTTTTGGTGGTCCCCGATTTATCCCCTCCACTTGCACCCATGTTCCACCTGCGGCCACCAAACAGCTCGATGGCGTGGGCCAGCGTCGGCCCTTCATATCGACATTCCTCCTGGTGAGCAGAAGAACAAAAATTCAAGGAACTGATATGAATTGAAACGGATGAAACGACATACCTGATACAGACTAACGTACTGCCTCCTGAGCCACTGCAAGCGCTGATCCGGAAACTTCTTCAACTTCCTGGTGGCGTTCACCAACTCTGACAGACCCTTGTGAAGCATTTGTGCAGTTTGGTTGGGGGCCACAAAGTGCAGCAGTCTGTTGGATGTGGCACAGGGTCAAGAGGGGTGTCAAAATTATTTTAATTTAAGGGCCACTTTCACCCAAATGGGCCCAGTATGTCTTTGACTGCCAAAAACGTTTAATAACGTTTAGTAAAATCCTAAGGAGGGCTGCCAAAGACGTTAAAAGACGTTTTTTTTTTTTTTTTTCTGGAAACGGGTAGAGGAAAGCCTTGGCCAGCTGTGCTAAAAGTACCAAGCAGATCTAGTTAGTATAATGACTAATGTCAATACATTTAGTTTTTTTTGGGGTGGAAATAATTACAAGTACATTTAGAATTTTTTCCATTTCTTGACAAAAATGAATACAAAATTTTGCATCAAATCCAGAGTAACCGCAAAATTTCCGACCATCATTGAAGTGCTCATCAATACAACTAACAAAATTAGCAACAAAAGTTCATTTTAGTGAAAAACTGAAGTTTGTGTTCTGTCAGATTGAGACCCCTGATGGGCCGGTTCTGACCCGGGGGCCATATCTTTGGCACCACATGCATATATTGTATCCAGGGTGTCACGATACACTTCCTTTACACAAATTCTGCCCGGATATGTAAACTGATTAGCATAAACATAAAATTTAAAAAAAGGTCCAATAAGAAAACAAATCTGTAAGAAAGACGAAAAAGAAATATACATAAAATTGAACGTACAGTAATATAGCTAAGCAAGTGTCGACCTGTTGTCGGTGGTCGTGAGGCCATAGAGGAGGCTGAGGCCGTTCTCCTCCACCGTCATCTGGCTTAGTTTGTTCTGCAAACAAACAGCGTGGACGTCCACTCCCTGGTGACCCAGAAACACGGCCTGAAAGCGCAGACGCGCACAAAATTACCAATCCGCTCTTCTTTTTTTTTTTTTTTTTATCAACCAAAAAAAACAACAACAATTCTGTCATATACTCGGGGAAAAATAAGAAGTGGATTTTCAAGACCTTCACCACTCCGAGGTCCAGCAGACCTTCTGCCAGTCCTGCCACTACAGTCTGTCCCAGTCCGAGGGGTTGCTCCGCGGGGGTGACGCCTCCATTCTGAGGCTTCCCTGCAATACGTTTACAACATGTTTGCCGCAGGAAATTGACACTGGCCTCATATTGCTATTTACAACGAGTTACAGTAAACATGAATTCATTTGACTAAACTGAATGGAGAAAAGGTGATTAAATGGAACTCAATTACTTCGGCTTTACAATGCGAGCCCGAGGACATTGTGACCTTTTTTCCTTGAGCTCCTCTTTCATTTCAAAGTTGGCGACAGTTCCAATGTTAATAAAAGCGATGTAGTAATAATAATAATAATAATAATCACCCCAAGTGAGTGTGGTGTTGTCGGGCTGGAGTCTTAGCAGACAGCGGGCTGTCAAGTGGCTGTCCTGGTCGTAGTGGATGACGGTGGCGCCTTGCAGGAGGAACTGGTGAACGTCTGGTTGCAGGGACAACACGTACCTTAAAAAAAAAAAGAAAAGAAAAGAAAAAAGTTTGAATTGTGTGTCATCTGCACTATGCGTGTGCGTAAGAGTGTTTGGACTTTTCTTGACTCGTAACTTTCCTTCCTCCTTTTCTTAATTTCGCTCGCCTCTTACCAAGGAATGAGCTCGGTGCCGTGGCAAAAAGCTCTGTGCGTCTCTTCCGTGCCCTGGAACTCCATCTCGTTAGCCGCGGGCTCTGATGACAGGTCGCCTTCGGAATCGGACAGGTCGCCCACCATGAACCTGGAAATGCAGCACAGGGAGAAGATGAGCTACATTCAGGCTCATGTAAATAATTCTGTCTGTACAAACAAGGCATACCATTAACTCATTCAAACCCAAAAACGTACAAATACGTTTTTTAATACTTTGTCCTTCACTCCCAAAAACATATTTGTTTTTTTTATGCTTGATAAAACTTCTGACATGAAGAGTTTGCTCAAAGCAAATGGTAGCTATTATAAACAATGGCCAGCAGGTGGTAGCAGAGTATAAGAGATCAGCCAGGGTCATGTTGCAACAAGCTCTTTTTGACAGTGTTTTCAACAGGTTTGTGAATAATGATGAAAATTAGCTATATTCTAATGCTAATTGCTGGGAAAAGGAAACATATAGAAATATGCTTTTTTTTCTTGGTGAAAGAAGAGACTCTAATCTTTCTTTTGGTAGGTTCTGTGTTTTTATAGCAATAGAACACAATATTCTGTGGACCTTGCAAAATCAGTCAAAATCCAGTAAAACAGCCAGGAGCGAAGGGGGTTGCTTCAGTGAACATGGGTGGGAGGGAATGAGTTAAAAGTCTTTCGATACATTACATTAAGCACAATGCTCCAAAAAAAACACAAAAGGGAACATGTTTAAGGTAAGATCAAGGTAACATCCACAATATGGCCAAGGGCATCAAAATGCAAAAAACGTCAACAACATCCAAGTGCGGACGCGTCATGCCTCATTGCAAAAAGATTCACGGCTATGAACAAGCCGGAAATTCAGACCATGCTGATGTTAGCTGGCGATGTTCATGAAACTGGAACAAACCACTTACGAGACAGGTTTTGATTCTTGTGACATCTTAAATGATTGGGAGCTGGAATAGTAGATGTTTTTTTGGAGGAAAAAAACACAAATGACAAGATGTGAGAGAATGAGGAGAGTAAAAAAGAAAACTCTGGATAACGGCAAAAGAAACAAAACTCAAGTCCACTCGTTATCCTGTGCGCTAACATCAACAATAACTCAAGTCAAAGAAAGCAGATCCAGAAAGCAGGGAAGATTAAGCAGGGAGGGAATCGTGTCCAAATTCCTGCCGGTGTCACCAACTGTGCGCCATCGGTGCCGTGAAAAGGAGCAGAAGTCTGCTCCTTCCTGGCCTGACGGGAAATGAACCTGCTAGCTTTTATTCTCTTGGACACCGCGACGTCTTCTGCGCTCATAAACAACCTGCAATTCGTTTTGCCAGAGCCGTCATCGTTATCACGTTTTCGAGACTAACCTGGAGTCTTTTAAACAAAACGTGACAATGTATCATCAATTTCCGTTGAAATAAAAAAATCTTGTTTTTTTAATGAGGAAAATAAAAAGTATAAAAACATAACACTATTCGATTGAATGTAAAGAACAACTTCTTTTGACGTGCACGACTTGGCCACTAGGGGTCAGTATAATACAGTCATACAGGCACAAATGAAGAAGAGTTTCACAACTACTGTGAGTCGGTAAGATGCTAGTCGTTTTTCGCGAGGGATAAAAAACTATTTAAGAGATTCTATCCATTAGCTCGTCTATGATATTTCACATTCTAAATCGTCACTCCGATACTGACTGGTAGCGGCAGCGGTCCCTGAGGGAGTTGTTTCTGGAAGCTGGAGCTGGACCAGAAGACGAAGAAGGACTGCTGGAGGCCTCATCAGGATCCTCTGCCTCCAAACTGCGATTGCATGATCTGGAAACCAAGTGCGCTGTTAACACTACTGACTATGCAAGGATAAAATCCAGTTTCAAGTTGTGACGTACCGAATAATCTGCAGAATGTTGCTGACGGTGGCTTCTTTCTCCGGGACGTGAAGACCGTCAGTGCCGGCGCGGGACAGGAAGTTGTGCTGGCCGCTGTAGTCGGAGACAAACTGGAAAAGGAGGCAGAGGGAGAGTGAGCGGGGTCAAATGAGGGACGAGCACGAGCACGCACGGTCGAGTGTGAAACCTCGATGGAGTCGTCGGTGTGATCCGCGGGCGTTTCAAGACGGATGATGCTGGCGGTGCCGTCTAATGTGTCACTAAGCTCCTTCAGGAACACCCCGCAGAAAGGTACCACCTATGTTTGGAGAGAAAACATTTGCATGGCTCAAACAAAAACACTAAAAGAGGCGCTATATTTACTCTCTTGCATTTACATAAGTCACTTTTTGGATACATTGCACTTTGTTAGGTCATGTGATGTTCGCAATGCGAGCCCGAGGGCATTTTGACGTCATTTTCAGTCAAGACGAGAGGGGGCACGTTAAACACATAATTGCAAAAAAATAAATAAAAATCGCCTTTAGTTCTCCTTAAACTATTCCACTCCCAGCCATTTTCACTGAAGCAACCCCCTTCGCTCCCGGCTGTTTTACTGGATTTTGACAGATTTTGCAAGGCCCACAGAATATTGTGTTCTATTGCTATAAAAACATGGATCCTACCAAAAGAAAGATTAGAGTCTCTTCTTTCATCAAGAAAGAAAAAGTACATTTGTATCTGTTTCTGTTTTGCAGCAATTAGCATTAGCATATAGCTAAGTTTCATCATTATTCACAAACCTGTTAAAAACACTGGCAAAAAGAGCTTGTTGCAACATGGCCCTGGTTGATCTCTTATACTCTGCTGCCACCTGTTGGCCGTTTTGTTGTTGTTGTAATAACTACCATTGCTTTAAGCGACCTCTTGAGGTCCGAGCCGTTTGTATGCTCTAGCATAAACTAAACATTTTTTTAAAACGTATAAACACGTTTTTGGGATCAAATGAGACAAAGGTCAATTAATCCTTCAGTGTTTCTTGAGCGCACTAAGCTAACACTGATGAAATTCATAAGACGTTAACGTTGACTCACTAAAAGTTGCACGTACAAATCTGATGACTGAAATAAGTCTTCTTTAATTTAGTTTTTTTTTTTAAACTTTAATATTATTATAAAAACTTTAATATTATTATAAAAACTTTAATATTATTATAAAAACTTATAATATTATATTATAGTTATATTATTTCATATATATTACTTATTAATTATTATTTATTGCTTCTATTAACTCTTTGACTGCCAAAAACGTTAAATAACGTTTAGTAAAATCCTATGGAGGAGTGCCAAAGACGTTAAAAGACGTTTTTTTTCAAAACAGAGGTGAAACTAACCATTTTCTATTGTTGATTACTGAAAAACGGAATAAGGTAGAAACAAACTTTTTTTCTCTGATGAAAGATGAGAGTCCAATCTTTCATTTGGTAGTATGTGTGTTTCCATAGTCCAAACACAAAATTTTCTGTGGACCTTGAAAGATCAGTCAAAAATGCTTAAATCGGCTGGCACCCACGGCATCCCTTTTCTGAAAACGTCTGGCAGTCAAAGAGTTAACAACCGAGGCTTCACCTCGCTCCTCCCCGACATTCAAAGACGATCGTCTCATGCTCAGACGACAGAATCGAAAGCATTACAGCCGACTCACCTTGCATCCTGGGATATTGAGCGCTCTGGTGACGACCTTCTTATACTCCGAGGAGGTCTCGTGCTGCGCCATGGCGTCCTTCAGGCTTCTCATGGTCTCGATGTCGGACTGGTCCATGAACTGCCACATCTTCAGCACCTTGCGGGACCTGCAAAGCGGTCCAAACACAACAATTTTAGGTACAGCCGTTGCGGCTGTGCCGAGCGAGTGCGTCCAACCTCAGTCCTGCCAAAAACTCCATGACGCCGTTGTAGTTGCCCATATTCCAACAGCACTTGGCCACATGGACCAGATAGGAGAACACGTCCCTCTTCTCCTCCATGGAGCTAGCAGTCAGCACCAGCCATGTGACCCATGAACTCACCTGCGGGGCAGGTACACACGCGTGAATACAAGACTAGGTTGGACATTTACAAAAAAAAAATTAACCCTGCAAATTATGGAGGACCATAACTGCCAAAATACAAAATGAATAAATAAATAAATATAATTCAAAAATTAAATCCAAAAAATAAATATTGATAGAAACATAAATAAAAATAAATAAATAAATAAAAGTAAATTACAAGAACATTTAGAATTTTTTTCCATTCCTTAACAAAAATGAATTCAAAAATTTTGCATCAAATCCAGAGTAAGCGCGAAATTTCAGACCATCATTGAAGTGCTCATCAATACAATTAACAAAATTAGCAACAAAAGTTCATTTTAGTGAAAAACTGAAGTTTGTGTTCTGTCTTCGCGGGCCAGATTGAGACCCCTGATGGGCCGGTTCTGACCCGGGGGCCATATCTTTGGCACCACATGCGTATATTGTATACAGGGTGTCACGATACACTTCCTTTACACAAATTCTGCCCAGATATGTAAACTGATTGGCATAAACATAAAATTAAAAAAAAAAAAAAAAGGTCCAATAAGAAAACAAATCTGTAAGAAAGACGAAAAAGAAATATACATAAAATTGAACGAGATTCAAAAAGTGGAAATAAATACAAAAATAAATATATAAAGAGAATTAAATATCAATCAATAAATAAAAACGCTGTGCTCTCACATTTACTTATTTCATGCTGCAGACGCTCTGTTAGGTCGAAATGTTATTCATATGAAGGGGCGGTCCTTAGTGTGTCTTGGGTTGGGCTATTTATTCTATTTATATATTTATTTCAACATTTATTTTATATAAATTTTTACTTTTACTTATTTATTTATGGATATACATTTTATTGTTTTTATTTCCATTTATACATTTTTTTATTTATCAAATTTTTAAAATTATATTTTTTATATCCATTTTTATTTTCACTTTTTGTCATTTATTTATTTTAGAATTTTGGCATTTCCGGTCCTCCATCGCAAATATTTTGTCGCTTAACAAAACAATCCATTTTTGGGCAAAATTGTCGAAATCAGTGTCAACGACTACAAACACGCACTTTGAATGACATCCAAATAAAACTGTGACATGTGTTGTGTTTGCATATTTCATGTTGGTTTTATTTCCCGTTATCTACGACCAGCGAGAAGGGTTCGCGGGCCCCTAAATTCCAGGCAACTACGCGTACGTCCCAAATGAAAACATGAGATCATCATTATTTATCAGCTGCATCGCACTGACTAACCTCAGGAAGTCACAAAAGACACTCTCTCTCTCTCACATACAGCTCTCTCACACTCACACCGAGCAAACTATGAGCTATCAATCAGGCCGCTTCTCCGTCTCGAGTGTCTCGTGAATGTATGCGTACCTACACACACACACACAAAGAACTTGCTAACCCCCCCCTGGTTACCGGTTACGTAACAAGCCCGCCGTGAGCCACAAATGAGCCAGGATCATTCAGAGAGACGCGAACGACAACATCCAGCCATGCGCGAACGGTTAGGAAAGTTACTGCGATCATCCTAATCCTTGTCCAAACGGTCACATTTAACTTGCTCAATGCAATATTTACTCCAGCTGACAAATACAAAAACGATTTCAATGAGGTCAGGGGTGTCCAAACTTTTCCTTCCACGTCTGCGTACAGAGAAATTGGAGGATTATCCAGCTTTATTAAAAAAATAAAATAAAATAAAAACAGTTAAGCAATTATGTATTAGTTATTTAAGCTTTGTTTTGTTTTTAGTTAAAGGTGATAAGAAGGGCTAGGTTTAAAAAAATAATAATAATCGATGTTGAATGGAAACATCGAAAACAGCCACTGATTTTGAAATAACGTACATAACTGTCCATTGAATCTATTGAGTGCAGTTTGTGATACAATTCTCAGACTAATTAAAACTCTTTGACTGCCAAAAACGTTAAATAACGTTTAGTAAAATCCTATGGAGGAGTGCCAAAGACGTTAAAAGACGTTTTTTTCAAAACAGAGGCGAAACTAACCATTTTCTATTGTTGATTACTGAAAAACGGAATAAGGTAGAAACAAACTTTTTGTTCTGATGAAAGATGAGAGTCCAATCTTTCATTTGGTAGTATGTGTGTTTCCATAGTCCAAACACATAATTTTCTATGGACCTTGAAAGATCAGTCAAAAATGCTTAAATCGGCTGGCACCCACGGCATCCCTTTTCTGAAAACGTCTGGCAGTCAAAGAGTTAAATTGGATAATTTCACAAAAGACGGACGGGAATCACCGTGCCAGTTTATACATATCTCTAAAATGTAAGCCGCACATGCGCAGTTTCCCAGCAGTGTGAGTGCGGCCACAAACACGGTTTCACCGAAACGCCCTCGCCGGCATAAGGCGAAGCTCTGTCAGCAGCCGGCTAGCGTTACTCAAGTAATTCAGGGCAGGAGATCCAATGCGAAAAGTGACACTTGCCTCACACACACACACACGCGCGCAGGCTACACACTGATCCGCCATCACTTTGATGTGGTGTGTCTGTCGCCGTCTGGGCATGTGTTATAGTTGAGCTGCGAGGGTCAGACTCTCCTTTGATGCACGTGTTGCGTAACCGTTGATGACGCGGCGCTATTGCAAACTAACAACAAACTGCAAAGCATATCTTGCAAAAAAAAAATAAAAAATCATCTTTAAATAACTGTTGAAATTTATTCCCACTCATACAGCCAAGTCAGTTTATGGCCTGTGCGATTTAAGACTGTTTGACACTGTTTACAACTTCGGCCTTCCTCCTCGCTAATGGTTGTTTCCGGCGCCGTTTGTCATACGAACAAGCCCAACCTATTACACCAAAACATAATAAAATCTATGCCTTGAGATACAAATGACCCAACTAATAAGTTCTTCGAGTTGGATTCCTGCAGTTTACTGAGTCGGTTGTGAAATTCTTCTTCATGTGTCTCTTATGTCTGGATTATACTGCCCCCCGGTGGCCAAGGCGAGCACGCCAGAAGGAGCAGCACATTGTTGAATTGAATTGAAGCAACAACAAAAAAAAAGGGTCCATGTATGGAAGTCAAAAATGCACATACGGGGAATTTTGTGTTCTTTCGGCGTCTCCCGGTGCCTTTAATGAAAAGTACGCAAGGTGACATCATTGCCTTTCAATCTCTGCCTCACTTCCCCATTTTTTTCCTCCCCTCCACCCGTGTTTATTCAAAGACTCACTCGCCAGGCACGGCGAAAGAGCGTTCTCGCCTCAGCGGACTCGCACCTCCTTGCTGGCGTTCAGCCAACAGTTTCAAATAGTGGTTCGTAGTAGGGCTGTGCAATTAAAATTTAAATTAGCACATTCCACAATTACAAAATCAGCATAACCCAAAAAAAAAAAAAGATTATAATACTAATTTTGAGTTGTTTATATTTACACATTTACACCTTTCAAAATTTCTAAAACAACTAATAATTTTTTTTTTTAATCATCCAAAAGGAATTATAGTGTTTTAAATAATTGTATTGGTCTTATATTTTTTTCATTTAAACATTTTCTTGTTTTGTACCAAAAAATAAATGATCATCTTAATCGTGATTTCAATTATGACCAAAATAATCGCGATTACTATTTTCTTTATAATCGAGCCGGGCCTAGTTAGCACTTAGCAGCGATAGCACAAAACCTTTTGGCTTTTGCGAGAAAATCAAAAAATAAATGTCAGGAAAAGCCTACTAGAACAACTGAACTTTATTTGGGGTTAATCAGATGCACTTTTTTTTTTCTTCTTCTTCTTCAGAAAAAAATAATAATAATCAGATGCACTTTAAATGGTGGCATGTATGGGCTGACTTAAATTAAACTTGGGGAAAACAGTGGGTGTGCACACTTTTGCAACCACATTAGTTATTTATTTTTACTTATTTTCTTTTTAAATCGAATAAAACGTATCCCAAAAAAACTAGCATTTCAACAGGGATGTGTCGACTTTTTATATCCACCGTCTTGCGCCTCATAAATGTCTGACCTCATTGAACCGCGCCACCAGGTCCTCCACAGCATTAGTGCGCTGCGCCGTCTGCGTGGGCATGTTGGGGGCCGACAGGGAGGCCTTGAGGTTGGGGTGCCGCCTGCTTTGACTCTCCGGGCTGCCCAGGTCTCGCGTCAGAAAGCACAAGTAGTCCAAGGGAAACACCTGCGCCGGGAAGAAGCAGAACGCTTAACGCAAGTGTCAAGATCCCGATGTCGGGCGTCAGGAATGTTTTTCCGGTCCCACCCGCTGGTAGAGCTGCTGCTCCTGCTCAGTGAGGATGCAGGCGATCTCCTCGGGGAACTGCACCAGGTGCCGCAGCTCGGCCAGCTCCTTGCTGATGCCGCTCACGCTGGCGGGGAGAGCGCTGCTGGTCATGCTGTTGGCCAGCTGACGCTCTGTGTGTGTGTGTGTGGGGGGGGAGACAAGAGACACAAGATAAGACAAGGTTGGACATTTAGGAAAGCAGACCTCTCCTATAATTGACGCCATGCCTGGTCACATTTTTTGCTTTTGATTCAATGGCCATTGTTCTGCTCCGTCTGCACCTTGGCCACCAGGGGGCAGATTTTCATAACTGAACAAGAGAACTGTCAATAACATAGGGTGTCCTTATTTAAAAAACACACGATTTCCTGCCCAATTCCGCATTTTAAAGTCAACATTTTTTTTTATCACCTGCCGGTTCTTGTGTTTTGTGATTTCCGTTCCATTAATACAAAGCATCCACGGACGCGACGAGCGCCACATGAACGCGAGTCCTCCCTTCCAAAACGGAGGACCGCACTATTGTCCTGTTTTTATTCATATTCACAATCGGCGCTTTCTGGATGAGCCGTTTGCTGTAATGAGATGCGCGTGAAAGAGAGCGCCGGCCAAACAAATGACACGCACCGCCTTCTGCTCATTGTCAGCACGCGGACGCGCACATCAAAAATGAAGCTTCCATACACAACGCAGGCAAACACACTTGCGGACTGTCCCCGGCAACCCTTGAAATGGTTGGCGGGTCGCCACGGCAACGGCGTCGCTCTCGGGGAAACCAAATCTCCTTACTTTTTATATACTGTATATACATATACTATTATATTTATTAAATGAATATAATAATACAAATAATTGAAAATAAATTTCTACAAAATTTTGCAAGTAAACTTTTCCAGATGATTTTTCTGCACTGATTCCGAATCTGCCCTTGTTTTTTTCCCTAGTATAATAAATAAATAAAAATTTATTTTGTATTTATATTTACTTATTTTTTTAATCTATATAATAACATTAACAACAGCTGGCAGATTTATAACATCTTTATAATAACATTTTATTTAGAGTAATTTATTCAAAATTATTATAAATTTAATGTAAATGTATTCTAAAATTTAACTCTTTGACTGCCCAAAACGTTAAATAACGTTTAGTAAAATCCTATGGAGGAGTGCCAAAGACGTTAAAAGACGTTTGTTTCAAAACAGAGGTGAAACTAACCATTTTCTATTGTTGATTACTGAAAAACGGAATAAGGTAGAACCAAACTTTTTTTTCTGATGAAAGATGAGAGTCCAATCTTTCATTTGGTAGTATGTGTGTTTCCATAGTCCAAACACATCATTTTCTGTGGACCTTGAAAGATCAGTCAAAAATGCTTAAATCGGCTGGCACCCACGGCATCCCTTTTCTGAAAACGTCTGGCAGTCAAAGAGTTAATATATATAAATTGTATTTATATTTTTTTTTCTAAATTATTATACATTTAATATAAATTTATTATAAAATGTATTAAAAATAAAATTGATTATAAATACATTTTATTTAAATTTATTTATTATACTAGAATAAAAAACAAGGGCACAAAATCACCTGGAAAAGTTTACTTACAAAATTTTGTAGAAATTTGTTGACCAATTAATTATTTATCCCTCATCAATTTATCGGCAAGCCTCTTTGATTTGGAAAACAGAGGCCGCCTCAAAGGAGATCTATGAATTTCATGACCAGCCATTTATTTATTCATTCCTTCTTTGCTTCGGAGAGACAATCGACGTCCTCACCCAAGACGGCGACGACGCGCTCTCGAGAGGCTCGGCGGAAAGGATGAAACGCATTTTGTCCCAAGATGCGGCTGTACGTGTTCCGCCTAATGAATACAAATGCAGCTCGACATTTGTATTTACGCCCCTTGACCTTTCTGGCCAGGAAGTGCGAGCCCCCCTCCCCCGCTGAGAAGAATTTAGAATAAACGTGATGTTTATGCATCGAGGCCTATCGCATTAAAATGGCCGCCGCTCTAAATGCGAACATCCTACTTGGTAAAGCGATCATGAAAGAAAATGTCACGCTGTTCTTACCGGGAAAGAATATTTTGAGGCAAGTGTGGGTATCTCAGAGGATATTGATTGCATTCACTGATTTATTCGTGCGTTTCTGCAACAGGGACTTATTAAACTATATATACTCGGGGTATCAAAATTTGTGTGTTAATTATTATTTTTTTAAGTTCTTTTGACCGGCCCTTACTTGGAAAGCCTGTACTGGGGGGATTCCAGTTGCATCGCACCAGAAAAAAATAATAAAATAAAAATAAAATGATTAATAATGCATATATTTGTGGGGACTGGGGTCAAGTTGTATTTTACAATTTTAAAAAGTGACTTCATGTTCAAGATGAGCTAGCTCTTAATATGAAAAGAAAAATGCACTGAGCTGTCACCAACGTCTTACAAATGCAATTCTGCCATCTAGTGGCAGAGAAATGATCAACAGAAATCAATATCACACTCATTTAAATTTTAACTCAATTTAATGAATTATTATGAAATGACTAATGTTTTTTTTCACTTTTGTTTAGAGTATGAAAACAGCATAAAAAATATATATTTTGTAAATTTTATTGTTCATTTTGAGCAGATATCAAATTTGCAATGACCTCATTCGCTCCCAAAAACGTATAAATGCGTTCTATTTTAAACAATGCTCCTAAAGACGTTTGTTTAAAAAATAATAATTATGCAGCTTCAGAACTGAATGAACTGCAATGGTAGTTATTACAAAAATGGCCAGCAAGTGGCAGCAGCAGAGTATAAGAGATCAACCAGGGCCAAGTTGCAAAAAAGCGCTTTCCCCCACTGTTTTAAACAGATTTGTGAATAAGGATGAAATTTAACTCTATTCCAATGCTAATTTCTGCAAAACGGAAACAGAAATATACTTTTTTTTTTTTTTTTTTTCCTGATGAAAGAAGAGACTCTAATCTTTCTTTTGGTAGGTTCCATGCTTTATAGCAACAGAGCACAATATTCTGTGGACCTTGCAAAATCAGTCAAAATCCAGTAAAAGTTAATGAAATAACTATTGAAGTCATGTGATTAACTCTTTGACTGCCAGACGTTTTCAGAAAAGGGATGCCGTGGGTGCCAGCCGATTTTAAGCATTTTGACTGATCTTTCAAGGTCCATAGAAAATTATGTGTTTGGACTATGGAAACGCACATACTGCCAAAAAAAGATTGGACTCTCATCTTCCATCAGAAAAATTTTTTTGTTTCTACCTTATTCCGTTTTTGAGTAATCAACAATAGAAAATGGTTAGTTTCACCCGTTTTGAAAAAAACGTCTTTTAACGTCTTTGGCACTCCATAGGATTTTACTAAACGTTATTTAACGTTTTTGGCAGTCAAAGAGTTAATTAAGATTAAAAATGTTAATCGTCTACCACCCCTAATTATATACAGTATTGTAAAACTCAATTTATACACCAAGACTGGAACGTGGACTAAGCAGACAAAACTAGAGAGTGAAATAATGAGACCAACCCAACTCGTGATGGATGTTCGGGTTGATGAATGTTGCGCGTGTTGTGTTCACAAATACCATCCACTCAATATCAACTAACAATGGACTCATACTCAAGTGCTGTTAAGGGACTATTGGAAAAAAAAAAAAATAATCAATAGGGCAGGAAATGAAAAACTTTTAGAGTGGTCTTGCCTTGATGGCTTTGTGCATCATAACTTATTCATACCAAGTAAAAAGCACTCGTTGCGATCCAACAAACAATTGACGCCGATGCCCCCCCCAAAAAAAATGTTCAAAATCATCATCACTTATCGATTCATCTCACCAGGTGGTCACCGAGAAGAAATGAACATTTTTCCAAGAAAATGTCAGAGCGACCTCGGTCCCGACTCCAGTACTGGGAAAGCTCTTTTTATAACAGCTAGTTCCTCGCTTGCCCCCCCGTTGATCTGTCGGTCTAGCGTCTAGTCCTTGGAAGATAACACATGCGCTCGAAAGGAGTCCACTCGCACCCGCGCACGCGTTCCCGCGACACATTGTAAACAGAGTTATAAGAGGACGCGTCTGCATGCGCGTCGCATTCAAATCGACGCGTCGCTGTTACCTTTTGGCGGCCGATTTGAATGCGCAAGGCACGTTCGCAAGCAAAATGGAGTCAAGTACAAAATGACATTTCGCCCTTGTTTTTTTGTGTATATTTTTCTATAAAAGCGAGACCTTGTGGCGGGTGCACGACGCGCCGTCACATCCAGCGTCGGTGTCGGCGGGTCAAAACCTGCACGGCAACACGGTAAAAACAGAACCTGGATACTGTATGGATATTTTTTTTTTCAAATCCAAACTAATCGAATCAAAACTATTTGAATAATCAAGTCATCGTTAATAAGAGACGTTCTTTTAATTAAATTTGTCCAAATCCTCTGATGTCAGCCTGTCGACAGTAATTAGGGCCCGAGCAGTGTCCGATTCCGAAATAATTTGCATATTTGAGGGCCTGGCAAAATTAATTGATTTCAGTCGTCCTTTATGTAACATGTGCAAAGTTCTATTTTTACTTCAGGAAAAAAAAATGACTGAACCAATATCTTGAATCAGTTTCAATAAATAAATAAATAAATAAATAAATATTATTATTATTATTATAAAATATTTGACAGTCACTAACTTCTCATTGCCACGAGGTGTTGACATTTTTCATCATCATTTTCAGGCACATTTGTATTTAAGGGGTGATTTTTCATCAATTCATACAATTGCAACTAATTATAATATTTTTTTTTTTTTAATGTGCCGAGTCAACAGCTTACGTCATTCTTACAAAACAGACGTAACCTTAAATTGTACATAAAGCAGTGAAGGGATAATGAAGCTTCATGAAGCACTTATGATACATATATATATATATTTTTTTTTTACTCCTGTAGATGGTGCTCTCGGTTTAAATAAAAGCCAGCGCAATGGAAATTGTGTTGACATTTTTCATCATCATTTTCAGGCACATTTTTAAGCGGTGATTTTTCATCAATTGATACAATTGCAACTAATTATAATAATTTTTTTTTTTAATGCGCCGAGTCATCAGCTTACGTCATTCTTACAAAACAGACGTAACCTCAAATTGTACATAAAGCAGTGAAGGGATAATGAAGCTTCATGAAGCACTTATGATACACATATATATATATATATATATTTTTTTTTTACTCCTGTAGATGGTGCTCTCGGTTTAAATAAAGGCCAGCGCAATGGAAATTGCATACATTTCCACCGCATCTTTAAACCAACAGTGCCATCTAGAGGAGTATCACACGTGTTTCATGAAACTTTCACGAAGCTTCATTTGTCCATCGCTAACGTGAAGTACGTCGGAACGCATCATTAACCTATGATGACACAGTAGTAAATTACATCATCAAGTACACATCGGACGTAGTAAATATTTGCATGAAAGTTAGCTGCGGGCTATCCATACAAAACAAACAAATGAAAAAAAAAAATGGTATCTTTACAATTAAGTCCAGTAGGAATTGTTGACTGGGCAATTATGAATTTTCTTTTGCTACGAGTGCCTGTTTTAGTTGACCATAAAGGTTATTATTCTGAAATATGACAGCTGCTGAAAATGGGTATAATAAAGAAGCAGCTGTAACTATAAAGGTAGCAAAAGGAGAGAAACCGAAGATAAGCATAATCTTCTAGCCAAACATTTACTAACAAATCCGTTGACTCTTTGTGAAGCCCCGGATTGGAGCAGTTGGCGCTCAACACGTGCCCGAGTCGACGCGCTGCGAGCGGCCGGACTTACTGAACAGCTTGAGGTCCGTTCTGTGTGAGTGCTTCATGGCTGCCCGACGCGGCAGCTGACCACTCCGCCTCCCGCGCTGTCACTTCAGTGGCCTTGCGAGGTGCACCCGTGCGCGCTGGAGCCACCGCCGGCGCTACGCCTTTTGCCCCCCCCCGCAGCTGCTCTCTCTCCCTCTCATCTCTTCCTGTGCATCGCGCCTGGATCTATCTCTCTCTCTCTCTCTCTCTCTCTCTGCCTCGCTCGCCCATTCCCCTCACCAGTAAACACTCTTAACATGTTCTTTCCCTCGACTACATTCACTCCCTCTCGCTCTGTCTGTCTCGACCCCCCGCCTACTAACCCCCCCCCCCCCCAACACCACCCCCCACCCCCACCCTGCGCCATACATAGTTTACAGCCATGTGCTAGAGGTTCCACCAAGCAGGCAACCAATCACCACGAAGAATGAGCGCGGGCACGAGAAGGGTTAGGCAACAGGAACATCCAATATGAAAATGGGGTGTCCAAAAGTGTCACAAACAAAAAAAATGGCAGGATCTTTCTTTAACTTTAATTTACATGCGAAAAATTAGTCAAGAAAGCAATTAAAAAAAAATTGGGGTCAGTTTTGAAAAATTGCTACATGACAGCTTTGTGTTAAAGGTGATTTAGATTTTTCAGGATTTTAGGGTGGCCAAGAGCCCTGTAAACCCCCCCCCCCCCCCCCCCCCCTAGAATAAATCCACCTCTGCACTGGACAGCATTCAGAGCTAAAATAAGAGCAAACAATTTTTAACATTTTTAAAACAGTTACTTGAGAATCATTCATGTGATGTGTTCATAAATTAGACTTTGGCGCAGCAGAAATTTCAGGAAACAGAGAAATTGTCTTATTTTAGTTGGACTGGAAATAGTTCGATTTTGCAAATCTAGAAATATCTTTCAGCATTCCCGCTGCGATTTCTACAGAAAGCTGAATGCTAAGATATGAATACATGTGGAATGCTTATGAAGTAAATTGAAAGATAAATTATGTGAAAATAAAAAATGATTCATTGTCGTCGAATGGATTAAAAAAAAAAAAAAAAAAAACTTGAACTGCAATCTGTCTAAGGTGAGATTCGAACCATCGCCTCCTGTTTACTGGTCAAAAATGTCAAAGTCTGTCCCATTGAAAATGAATGGGGAAAAGTTGATGTTTAACATTAATTAAATAGTGAGAAATTTTTAATGTGGAATCAGACAATATATTCCGAGGAAGACGTGAATTTTTGAAGCAAGTTGAAAGTTAAACGGCGTAAATCGCATGTATTATGTGGGAGTTTTGGCACGGCAAAAAAAGTACCTGAAATAATAATAAAGGTTAGAAACACCACAATAATAAATAATAAAAAATAGGAGCCGTATCAAATGTCTTTTTTTTTTTTTTTTGTCTATGTTGCGGGCCGCTGAAGAAAAAGGTGGCGGGCCGTAAATGGCCCCCAGGCCATAGTTTGGATACGCCTGCGTTGTGAGCGTTTTATCAAATCGGACTGTGAGACGATGGAAGCGTTTTCATTGGCTGTGAAGAACGCGAGTATAGAAGAAAAATATGAATGGCGAGTTATGTACGCGTTTCAGACACCGATCATTACTCAGATGTCGTCTTTTACGAATTTTGTGTATGTGGAAACAAATCCTAGATGCTGACTTGTTACAAATGGCTGTCGCTATATCACTATCATCTCCAGAAAAAAATTTAAAAAGGGAAAAAAAAAAAAAATCACTATCACGTTACATAACCAATTGCTTACCGGAAACCCGTAAGAAGCACTTTCACATCACAGCTTTTTTATTTTTAGCTACTGCATAGTGGCGTGAACAATACGTAATCCTTGAGACTTCCCTCCGCGATGACTCACCGCCGCATCGGCTGTCGGTGGCTCTTAAAAAGGCCGGCGGGCAAGACAATGCACCACGATGACAGACGGGGAGACAGAAAAAGTACCAGGGAAGAAAAGTAAATTGAAAGAGAGCCACATCGAGCTTCGGGAAGGGACGGCGAAACCCGAGCGACTTCCGTTTCAGCCGCGCGGTAAATTGTGTTGCCGAGGAAATGAGGCTTCAACCGCTCCCATTTTGAAATCTGGGCGGCCTTCATTTGGCGCGTCGGAGAAAAATGCTGCAAAATGATTCGGAAGCTGGACTAAATGTGAGATTGTTTTGTTTGTGTGTGTGTGTGTGTGTGTGTGTGTGTGAAGAGCAGGAGAAAATAGGAGAAAATGTAAGAACAGTCATGCTTCTTTTGCCATTGATATGAATGAAAATGTGATTCATTTGTAGTAAGTAGCAGAAAAGATGTGCAATACAATGAAGCGATAGACCGATATGGTGTTTTCATGGCCGATACCGATTATTGGTAGTCAAGGACGCCGATAACCGATATTTGGAGCCGATATTCACTTTCTAAAAAGGGAAAACATTGGCATCAAAACTAAATATTTGGGAATTTTTAACTCTTTGACTGCCAGACGTTTTCAGAAAAGGGATGCCGTGGGTGCCAGCCGATTTAAGCATTTTGACTGATCTTTCAAGGTCCACAGAAAATGATGTGTTTGGACTATGGAAACACACATACTACCAAATGAAAGATTGGACTCTCATCTTTCATCAGAAAAAAAAAGTTTGTTTCTACCTTATTCCGTTTTTCAGTAATCAACAATAGAAAATGGTTAGTTTCACCTCTCTTTTGAAAAAAAAAACGTATTTTAACGTCTTTGGCACTCCTCCATATGATTTTACTAAACGTTATTTAACGTTTTTGGCAGTCAAAGAGTTAAGAATATGCTTATTGAACAATTTTTAGGGTTTGTTAAATATTGGAGTTAAAAAAAAAATCTTTGTTTTAAAAATCTAACAAAAAGTTAAATAAAAAAATGTAAGTAAATAGCTCCCAATTGTTTTCGACTTTAAATAAAGTTGTCCACAATTTTAATATATCTCAAGTACAGTATTAAAATTCTACGTATCTTCGTTTTCATTTCAAACATCATCTCTGAAAATTCCAATAATTAGTGCCCGGAAGTTAACACTTAAAATTGATCACATTTTAATTGATCTATTATTGGGTGTATGATTCTTCAAAATGGCCGACACCAACCCAATATTCGGTCCATCCCTACTGACGAATACCTTGTTTGTTATGCAATAAATCAGTTGGGAAAGACGCACACTTAAGATGATTGGGGGGGTGGGGGGCTCCTGAAAGCTCAAGGTCAGCACGATCTCAAACGAGGTAGGCCATACGACGAGGCCGTTTTGTCAAAACAGCCGCTGTGGACAACCGTTGCCATATATGGTCGGAAAACAAATTAATGCACTATACAAGCTCAAGTCGAAACATTAAGAAGAAATGTCTCCTATAACATCCAATAATGACTTCAACCTTAAAAACGAAGTCCTCGCAGAAACGCAGTAGGCCCGCCCGCCCGCACTGCTTTTATCAGCTGCAAGCACAACATTAGACGGTACGCTTATAAACGTCTTGGATGTTACACGTGCGCGCTGGGTTTGAAAGATGGGAAAGTTGCACCGAAGCGCATGTTGACAGTGAGCGCGCGCGGGGGGGGGGCCTCCCGCCGAGAGACGGCATGTCCCGTGGAGCGCAGCCAGCGCACTTTAATGTCCGGCTCAGCTTACATTTGAGTCATACGCAGCATCATTGCGGAGAAGCTGGAAGGCCGGCGAGCAGCTGAGTAACCGACTGGACGCTTAGTCAGAACGGTCATTTGACTTTTAGGAGTACGTGCGGACGGGAGCTTACTGTGATGTCAAGTGGCTTTTAGTTTCTCTAGAAGAAGATGACAGGAATGACTACTTTTTTCTTTTTTTCTCAAAGAGAAAGGAAAGAGGCTGTCTGTAAATCATGGAACGTGGAGTTTTCCTGAGACTTGGGAATGCCATTGAAATCCGTGAAAAAGATAGCACAGTTTACATTTGCAACGGCCTAATAAGCTAGAAAATAATGACTTCCTGGTTTTTGGTGCAAATAATTACATGAACATTGTGAAAATATTTCCATTTCGTAACTCATTCACACTCAAAAACGGATTTGTTTTAATATGTTGTCTTTCACTCCCCAAAGACGTATTTATATGTTTTTTTTAAATTTATTATTTATTTATGCTAGACCATACAGAAAGCTTTGATTCGGCCTCTGAACTGAAGAGAATGCATGAAGCAATGGTAGTTATAACAAAAAACAGCCAGCAGGTAGCAGCAGAGTATAAGAGAACAACCAGGGCCCTGTTGCAAAAAGCTCTCTCCCCCACTGTTTTAAACAATTCATGATGAAACTTAGCTATATTCTAATGCTAATTGCTGCAAAATGGAAACGGACAGAGATATACTTTTTTTTCCTGATGACAGGGGAGACTCTAATCTTTCTATTGGTAGGTTCCATGTTTTTATAGCAAGTGGACCTTGCAAAATCAGTCAAAATCCAGCAAAGCAGCCGGGAGCGAAGGTGCTTGCTTCAGTGAAAATAGCTGGGAGTGAATGAGTTAACAAAAATGAGCACTATTTATTTATTTTTTTGTAACAGCCAAATTTAAGAATGTCATTTAAGTGGTTGTGAGTGCGCCCTCCGGTGGACAAAATTAGCAACAACAATTAATTTGAAGGAAAAACTGCTGTTTGCTTTTTGTCCTCACGGACAAAAAACTGATGGGCCAGTTCCAGTACCAGTTTGACACCCCTGGTATATAGTCGCGGCTCGGTCTGAAATTTGTAACCACCTATAAATAGGGGTTCATGTCTTTAATAATAATAATAATAAAAAAATAAAAATAAATAAAAAAGGGAGAACAATGATGATGACATGTCAAATGATCAATACTGAGCTCTCCCCGGAAAAAAATAAAAAATAAAATAATAATAATAATAATAATAATAATAATAATGCATTTTATTTGGATGCCTTTCCCTTGTCAAGGCCATCTTTACAGGTTAGAATAATAATTTAAAAAAATGCATATATGGGCATGGGAGAAATGCTTTCTTTATGTCTATCACTCAAATCCCTCTAAGGGGAAAAGCCATGTGGGAGTAAGGAGACCGCAGGGGAAGAGCAGGAAGCGTATCTTCCCCAAATCGAACCCCCGCGAACCATATTTAGCTTGACGAATACTTACACGGCGGAGCCGACTTTGCAAAAACAGTTTGACACCCACCTTTCAGCACGCCGTGGCTGCTGTTTGGGAACTGGCCGAACGGACAGGGCAAGGAGGACCGGGCCCCGAGAGCGACCGTGGCTTCCAGAAGGGCTCCGGTCAGCAGGGAGCAAACAGACGTCCTCTGACCGCATGCGAGATAAAACCTAGAAAGAAAAGAGAAAAAAAAAGGAGGAACTAAGACAGGTGAGTGATTCAAAGGGAGTTTTCCCTCGTAAGTGCTCACTTAACTCTTTGACTGCCAAAAACGTTAAATAACGTTTAGTAAAATCCTATGGAGGAGTGCCAAAGACGTTAAAAGACGTTTGTTTCAAAACAGAGGTGAAACTAACCATTTTCTATTGTTGATTACTGAAAAACGGAATAAGGTAGAAACAAACTTTTTTTTCTGATGAAAGATGAGAGTACAATCTTTCATTTGGTAGTATGTGTGTTTCCATTGTCCAAACACAACATTTTCTGTGGACCTTGAAAGATCAGTCAAAATGCTTAAATCGGCTGGCACTGGGGACAACCCGTTTCTGAAAACATCTGGCAGTCAAAGAGTTAAAGGGAACGGAATGAGTAGGCTAAATATTTTAGCTTCTCCTGTCATAAAAACGGGAGGAGGCCATCACACATCATGAAATCAATTTTAGTCAGTTTGATCATTTCGAACGTGAATGGAGAGTTACAGACAGGCTATTCATTAGCCTGTCTAAGGCGTTTTGCATTGTTTGTTAGCATTAAGCTACGCCGACTTTTCCTTAACTCATTCACTCCCGGTCATTTTCACTGAAGCAATCCTCTTCACTCCCGGCTGTTTTACTGGATTTTGTCAGATTTCGCAAGACCCACAGAATATTGTGTTATATTGCCATAAAAACATGGAACCTATCAAAAGAAAGATTTGAATCTCTTCTTGCATCAGGAAAAAAGTATATTTCTGTCCGATTAGAAAATAGCATTAAACTATAGCTAAGTTTCATCATTATTCACAAATCGGTTTAATACTGTGGGGGAAATAACTTTTTGCAAAATGGCCCTGCTTGATCTCTTATACTCTGCTGCCACCTGCTATCCATTTTTGTGATAACTGCCATTGCTTCAAGCATTCTCTTCAGTTTAGAGGCTGCATCAAAGCCTTCTGTATGCTGTAGCATTAAAAAAACGTATAAACACGTCTTTGGGACACTTAAAACATTTCAACTATTTATGCGTTTTCGGGAGCAAATGAGTTTTAAGAAATTGCTATAATAGATATTTCTTCACAGGGAGTGTTTGTGCAGAAAAGTACAAACCTGGGTGGGTAAGACGATCCCTGGCTCGGATCAGGACGGGTGATCCGAGCCGGTCCAGGCGGACGCCCGCTGACAGGCGGCGGCGGCGGCCAGCAAGAAAGTCGGAGTCTGATGCATCCAGATCCGGGCGGCAGCAGAAGCAACTTCTTGGCAGGGTGAGTCAGGTTAAGTGCAGCAGCATGCCGAACACTGTGTGCTACCTGGAGAGGAGCACACAGTGTGTCACTTCGAAGAATGCCGCGTGGGTTCGGGAGTATCAAAGTAAAGGCAAGTGGAGAAGAAAGAGCATAATTGGTGGGAAAGTGGGAGGCGGCAGACAAAAGTGAAAAGGTTGAAAAAGGAACATTCGGACCCTTTTCAATACGACCCATTTTGGGCAATTTCATGCTGCCAACTATGCTGGATGACGGTACTTTGCCTCTTTGCAGGTCCAGTGCACAAAGAAAGGTCCACGAAGCCAATCTTTGAGTGACGCTCGATATTTTACATGAGAAAAATGTCAATAGCAAACAATACTTTATCATTTAGGTCATTGCACAAAAAGAAAGTTTAAGTTATCAAATCATGTTTTTGCTCTGCTTGCTTGACAGTTAAGGCCATTGCACTTTCTTATATACTGTTTCTTGTATACTTTTAACCTAGGCCACTCCTCTTGGCTGACGTAAACCAGAATAGAAGTTAAATTCATTTCCATTTCCGGTTCAGTTTTAGCAAGAATGATTTTCTCTCAATGAAAAGCCCAAGCAGGCTATTATTCCTTAACCTGTCGACAGCGTTTTGTTAGCATTAAGCTAAGCGGACCTTTCCTGAACTCATTCACTCCCAGCCATTTTCACTGAAGCAATCCCCTTCGCTCCCGGCTGTTTCATTTTATTTTGACAGATTTTGCAAAGCCCTCAAAATATTGTGTTCTATTGCTATAAAAAACATGGAACGTACCAAAAGAAAGATTAGAGTCTCTTCTTTCATCAGGAAAAAAAAGTGTATTTCTATTTATTTCCGTTTTGCAGCAATTAGCATTCGAATATAGCCAAGTTTCATCATTATTCACAAATCTGTTCAAAACTGTGGGGGAAAGCAGCCTTTTTGCAACACGGCCCTGGTTGATCTCTTATACTCTTCTGCCACCTGCTGGCCGTTTTTGTAATAGCTACCATTGCTTTAAGCGTTCTCTTCAGTTCAGAGGCTGCATCAAAGCCTTCTGTATGCTCAAGCATTAAAAATAAAACATTTTAAAAAAAGCATAAATAAGTTTTGGGGAGCAAATGAGCTAATTCCAATGTTAAACGCGCTGGCCATGTCATTCTTCAGTTAGCTTAGCAATTAGCATGGCTTCGTCTTTTTTTTTTGTCATCACTTGGTGAGAATGACACAGTTTACGATGACTACTGACTTAGGAGCGACTAGTAGCACAGCTAAGTACGTTATAGCGCAGCTACCATAGCTTGTTGCTAGCTACTCTTGCTGTTTTTGCGTTTTCGTTGACTAAAACTATATATCATGTAGAAATCCGACCAAGAATCATTTTCATCCAAAAGACTAACACGAAGATGGCTGCCAAAAACACTGACTCTCAATTTCTGTAGGAATATTTATTAGCTGTGTCCCCAAAACTTTTGCCATCACGCTGTTTTCACTACACTAGCCAAATTAAGAGTCCATCTTTCTTCGCAAGTATTCAACAAAGATAACCGGTCCAAGTAGAGGGATGGGTTTCCTGCGCGGGGAGTCGGTCGTACGATCATATCTGGACCGTCCCAAAGGGAAATGGGAGCGACCAGGATGCACGTTTGCAGGGGGTGAGAGTGCCAGTTAAGTCACAGCCCCCCCCCCAAAAAAAAAGAGAATATTCAGATGAATAGCTACCATCCGGATGTTTTTATGATGACCTCAAGAATTTTTTTAATGCCCAAAAAAAGCAGACATAAAGTCCACTAGATTAACAACGCCTTTTTTCCACATTCAAGGGATAAGCAAAATGGTGGACTTGGCCCCCATTGTGCATAGCCCGCATGCCTTTCTTTGTGACTGTACTTTGCCGTTTGCTACTTTTCTACACTCCGGCAACTTATACGCAATCAACAGGTGTGTTCATATTTAGTTTCTGTGTTGTGCAGGTGACCAACGTAGCTTACTTTCATTCCACGTCGATGAACTCACTTCAAGCTAAGCTAAGTTAGCTCACCTGATGCGTCAAGAGGACGACAACTCAATGCCGGATGAACTGAAACGTAACAAGGTCAACATGACGACTTTAAGCCACACCCATGAAAGCCGGACTGACCAATCACAGCACAGAATCGAACGACATGCCAAGATGATTTTTTTTTTTTTTAGGAAGTTTTAGATGCTAATATGGCGACGGACAGGAGTTCGCGCTTTCTCCTCATTCTGTAATCACTTGAAAAAAAAAAAAATGGGACTAATGAAGCCCAGTGTGAAAGTGTGCATGTAAGAGGAGAGGCCAACAACAAAAGACTCTGCAGGGGAGTGTGTTACTGCCCCTGACGGACACCCGGCAGCTGCCTTCACACGCACACGCACAAACAAACATTCCTGTCCTCAAATCGCAAGCGAGCGCACGGCATACACACACACACACACGCACGCTTCCCATCAAAATGTACAACATTAGAGGTAAGCATTTTTACTGTCATGAGAATTATAGTCAACCAGAAAGAGAAAAGTTACCAACATGCTACGTTAGCCGCCGTAGCTCAAGTTACTCCAAGTATACAGGAAACACTAATGGTGTCATCCTGTGTTTTTTTCTTCTTTTTTTTAAGACAAAAAAAAAAAAGGCTGTGTTTTACCTTAACTAGTTTCTGAGGAAGACGGCAGTCGTCGCCAAAACTAGTCAAGGTAAAGCACAGCCATTTTTTTTTGTCTTAAAAAAAGAGAAACCACAGGACGATATAGAATTTTTTTTTTTTCCACTAATTGTGTAAACCCAGTGAAAGTACATTCAAGAACCACAAGTGGCAGCTGCTCCCCCGCGCCAAAATCCCAATTTAGGGACGTGATTAGGAGATTAGGATTAGGTCGTGAATTTAGGAGTAAAATGTGCTGGTTGTACAAGCTAAAGTTATTACACAACTCCGTACGCATTGGATTTTAGGGATATTAAAAAACAAAAGCACTCGAATGCATCAATCAATATTAGAGCTCAACATGCAGTGGTTCAACTATTTTCACATCGTTTTAAATTTTTACTTAAGCAAATTTGATCTGGATGAATCGTCTCCATTTCAATGCTTTCCTAAAGTAAAAACTGAAATCCACAATCAATCAATAAATGAATAGAAGAACATCCTTGGTGTATTTTTAATATTCATTCACCCCCTGGGTGCTATTCAGTCATAAATAATTCTAACTCTTGTGCTCGGCCACTTAAAAACCGACAACTGTCCGGCGAGGTCAGATCATGTGTCCTATTTGTTTCGTTGAGAAAGTCCGTGCCTCCAACTGCTCGTCCCAAATCCCGCCCATAAATCCCGCCGTAAAAATAATCATTTATACACCCGCCACCTCATTAGCAGCTTGCAGGCACTCGGGCGGCGGAACCTGCACTTTTGGGAGTGTGTGAAGTTTCCATTAAGATCTATTAGCAATCCATTGGGTTCGATTGTCTGCCCGGTAACAGCCATTCTGGGAGGGGATTAGCGGAGGGCAGAGTGGGGCAGCGCGCAGATCTACTGAACTTTGATCTGGAATGCGCGCATGCGAAGATGACCGCATGCAAACTTGCACACGCACGCTCACAACTCACGCCCGTGCCGACGAGGCAGCCTGGAAGCGGTCCGCGCTGGAACACAACCACCCACATCTCGACCTCTTGGCTTGGATGAACGCGAGCCACCGCAAACACTCCCATGCTCTCGCTCGCCATGACACGCGCAAATATTTTTACTTGTCGTTAATATTGGTGCCTTGAGGCGCGAGTTTAATTCATCCCATGGCCCACGCTGGCAACTCACTCGGAGTCCCGCAGGGATCAGCGCTTATCCCATTATTGTTTAGTATTTATGTTTCCCATGTAAGAAACAGATTTTGTGGCTTTGTGCCACCTAAAGAATTTCGGTGTTACAGTACATGCCGAGATGAATCGATGCTTAGCTAGCTGTAGCTAGCCAGGTCACAAGATAGCTAGCTAGATACTGTATAGCCTACATAGAGATAAGTAGTGTCGATACTGTAACCGAGAGATAGGTAGATACTGTAGCGAGATTTTTGAAGATATAGTTTGTTGTGCAGTGATGTAGAACTGTGGGAGACAGCTAGCTCGCTAGTTATCTTAGATAGATATAGATTTGAGCTTAATTAGATCTGATTCGATCTTTTAATTAGATCTCACTAAGATAGCTAGCTAGCAAGCTAGCTGTGTCCCACAGTGCTACACCACTGCACAACAAACTATATCTTCAATAATCTCTCGAGTGACCTGGCTAGCTACAGCTAGCTAGCTAGCTAGCTAAGCATCGATTCGCATGTACCGCAGCGCGCGCAGGCCATCGCACGGGAATAGATCAAAACGCCCGGCGTACTCTCCCACGAAGCGCGCATTCGAAAGAAAAACTCACAGTGACGTCACTTCTCCCGACAACTACTTTTAGACGTTTCATGAAAGGAAGGGGTGAAGGTTAGCGCAGCCTGGTGGGAGAGGGGTCGCGCATTAAAAGAACTCTGTTATTCTGGTCGGTGGCCTCAGAGCTGAGGTCAGCGCAGAGACGTCAGTCGTAACCTTTTTCTTCTCGCAGGAGGCCTGCCACGCACTTGGTGGCCATGTACAGTATGTGTACATTTTTGGCTTTTCACAACAAAGGCTGATTGGTGGTTAAATATGCGTATCCGCTGATCTTTCACAGCACGTTTTGGTCGAGAGACACTGAATTGCGTGGCCACCCAAAAAGTGGCTTTAAATCAATAGCGCTTTATCTATTTCAAAAGGCGGCAGGTATGTTCAGCAGCTTTGGTATTTGAGGAAGCAGACGCTTTTAAGCCGACCTTCCTCGGACTGCGTGCGAACTGTGTTAGGAGACATAAACCTGTTTTTGTTTTTTGTGCAATGCGTCTCCACGAGGTAATGTTTGCCCGTCGCAGACACAGCCTGGACTTTCTCAACTTGATTAAGTTCTGTGCTTGTGGAAAAAAAATTTTTTTTTGTGTGTAGGCCGGCAAATGTACAGATGTGTATATGTTGCACTGAATAAGCTAAAATGCTAAGTAAGGTTTAGCTTATTTATCGCTCGTACGGAGTCATCCTTTGTGAAGAACACGATATGATAAAATGACTTTGAGGCTGACATTAATTTACAGGCTGTATTTGGATACAAGGGGGGAAAAAAAAAGACAAGTCTTAGCCTTAATCATGCTGACTGATTTTTGTGGAAGTGGAAGGACCAAAAGGAAAACCTTCATTTTAAAGAATTGCCTCTTGACTGACAAAAAAAAAAAAAAAGCAGTTTAAAAATGATCGTATGAGTTTTGGCTCCTAAATGCGGATGGACGTCTGCTCGGCCTTGATTCATAACGCTGTGCTGAATTTCACATGGAGTTGCTTGAGAAGAGCAAAGCCCACCCCCGGAGCTCTGCCTCGCACCTTTTTTACCAAGCTTGCAGCATCGCACTGTGTACACGGCGGGTTGTGTGTCTGGGGACACACGCGAAGAGCATTTGTAAACAATGAGGCAATAAGGGGAGGGAAAAAAAACGACAAACTTCTAAAATGCAAAAACTGTCACAGCAAGTTGTCATTAGCGAGTTCAATACGACACAATTGCTGACTTTTTATTTTTTCACATTTAATGGCACTACGCAGACAATTGGTTTAAAGCTTATTATAGGAGACGAGGTCAGCGTACCGAGCTTGAAAAACGATCCTCATAAAGTTAACGCAATCAGCGTCTCGGATTTCTGGGACAATCGTGCGCTTGATAGATCTCGTTTGCTCCTCTTATCCTCAGGGGGGGAGGAGAAAACGGTTTCGTTTTTATAGTTACGCTTAGAAAATTGAGAACAACAAAAAAATACAATAGTGTAATTTTCTGCTTTTATATTAGCAGGAGACGACGTTTCATTAAAAAAAAGAAAACACCACGATAAGTTTTTGTTATTTTACAATTCGTCTAATACAAACTTAAGAATGACCCCAAAAATGTCAACATCAGGCCACGTTGAAGTCCCACAACAAGCTGGAAGTCATTACCCACATGCAGCCAGTGGGACCCTTTCACACCACACTCCCCCCCCCCCCTCCTCATTTACAGTTCTCATGATGTCATACAACACGGGGCTGCGACACAATCGCGCAAAATGCCGGCGTGACAGTGCCAGACTAGCATGATGGATGTTCTTCCGTTCCATAATGCAAGAAAGTTCTACGACATGTAAGGCGTGCGCAAAAATTAGGCAGAAGTGACTCCGGCTGATGTCCATTTCATCATTTTTTTTTTTTTTTTTTAAAAGTCGCATTCAACCATTTTGCCCGATACCAAAGTAGCACAAAACTCACAAAATTCATGAATGAAAAGACAAAAACGATGACTTACTGGAAACGGTCACTTACAGTTCAGGTACAAATTCATCCAAATCCCTCGTCTGAGAAAGCTTGCAAAAGAGTGAAAGTACATATATGGGAGTAAAAAAAAAAGAAAAAGAAAAAAGGTGGGTGCAGGAGAGTAAGACTGATGAAGAAAGAGTGGGAGTCTGTACTCTCTGCATCAACAAAGCTCACAAAATAGAGAGAGAGAGAGAGAGAGAGAGAGAGAGAGAGAGAGAGAGAGAGAAAGAGGAGGGAAGCAAATGAATGTGAGGGACAAAGCAAAAAAAAAAAAAAAAAAAAGAGGCTGATATCTCTGCCTTGGGTAACCCCCATATTAGGTTATAAGGCAACGGGCCGACAAGATGCTATCGGTCAGCGCACTGTAAACACACAAGGACGGAAAGGGGGGGGGGGGGGGAGACGCTGGTATTGTACATCAGGTTTCAATCGATCCTCCTCCTGCGCGTGTACACAATGTGTCCGACAAAAACCTCAGGAGAACCCTCGCCGTGTGTTTTCATGGCGAGATGACTCCCAGCTCAAAGTCATCTGGTCACGTCAAGTATCAAAAACAAGAAAAACTCATGGATTCCAAAATGTCCTGTTGGTAATTGAAGGTTTATTTGACTTTGAATTTCAGAAACACTGGCCATATTTTGTTAGCCTGATTTAGCACAATTGCCTTAAACGACTGTAATATTGACGAGCTTGTTAAATATTGTGTTATTTATTTATGTCTAGGTATATTCTTAATGTCTGTCAAAAGTTGAATGGAGGCAACGAGACTTGCATTTTTCCTTATTTTTTGGAAAATGTTCAAATACGGCTTTCGGCAAGCGTGCTAACCCGCTAACCTAATTTCAAATATTTATTGCATGGAATTGTATTAATTTATTCCCAACAGTATATTGTGTCTTTGTTACATTTCTTTTTGCTAGCCACATCCAGTATTTGTATGTCAGTTTTTGTTTTGTTTTTCTCCGTCCAATTAGATGTCAGTTTCAAAGGTGGCCGGTAACTGTCAACGTAAACAGCCGTTTCAAAACTGCTAAAACGTTCCATCAGTGATATGATCTTGTTTTTTTTGTTTTTTTTGCGCCATCAGTACAGGCAAAGTGACATGACTGTTCCTCAGCGAGCCGTGGCGACTTTTCTTTTTTGTTAAAATTTTTTTTTTTTTTACGAGAGTCTTCAACATCATGCTTGAAATGAACCTTTGCAAACAGCTACGAGAGTTAGCATGGCGACAATTAAGTGAAATAAATACTATAGACTTGCTACCAAGGCACGATTATTATCTTAACTCATTCACTGCCATTGACGGCTATTGACGTCAGAAATTCATTTGAACTATTTCTATTCGTTTCACATTTTTTTCTACTTTTGTCAACAAGAGTATGAAAACCTAGATTTTTATTTATTTATTATACATTTAGAATAGATATAAAATGTGTGATTAATCATGAGTTAACTATTAAAGTCATGCGATTAATTACAATTAAAAATTTTAATCGCCTGACTTAAAGACAATTAAAAATTCGGGGCGTCAGGCAATAAAAAAATGTCATCGTAATTAATCGCATGACTTCACAAATTTTGTATCTGTTCTAAATGTACAATAAAAAAAAATCTAGTTTTCATACTCTTGTTAACAAAAGTAGAACATTTTTTGAAACTAATAGAAATAATTCAAACGAATTTCTGACGTTCATAGCCGTCAATGGCAGTGAATGAGTTAACTAGCTAATTAGCATGTTTGGCTAACATCAGCTCGTTTCCGGACAGTTATTGATATTTACCCAATCATTTCAAAATAATACATTTTAGAGCTGTAATTCCTTTGAAACCACAATATTTTTTACTCATGGTTATCATACCGTCAAAATAGTCGTTTCAAATAGTATTGATAGTTTCTCTTAATTACAACGAGACAATGGCGGTATTAAGAGGTGGGTTGAGTCAGGGCCCGGGTGCCAAACGCACGACCCACCACGGAATTAAATACAGTTTGTCCCACTGAATGTGGCTAATGAAGTGGAAACATCAACGTGACATCAAAGTCACGTCGAGGGCGACGCAAACAGCTGGCCACCGCCTCGGCCTTCGCTTTGCATGTCTTTGATCAACGCTTGCCTTGCTAATGAGGGCGCGCATTCATCATCATGGCTTGTACAACAAGGGGCCGTGTAATTGTTTCCACAAGGTACGGAGGCAGGGTTTGTGCACGCAACGTTGCCCTCTAGTGGATGAGCAAGGACACGGTTGTCTGTGCACTGCTGAGTTCTCTCCCCTAGGTGGCGCCATTTCCACGTGTCCACTCGCTCGGCCCGAGCGGGCTCAATTATGTTTTGTCATATTCAATAAGAAAGCTCAAGTTTTGAAATGACGCTGCAACATTCCAGATGTGCCTTAGTTCAAACCGGCTTTACTGTACAAAACCCTGACGTCACACTTAGAACATTTTGTTTCAATTTGGGTTCAACCCTGGCCGGCTGACCTCTCATGTCACAAGCGTAAGTGCTAACAAAGGGCCAGGCTTTTCTTTTTTTTTTAACATCAATTGTGTGATTCATCGAGTGCGCCCAAAATAGTACACATGCGCTTATTTAATCCACTTGTGGGTGGGCAGCGCTAATCCAAATTGAGCCGGCAGAGGTGGTGGGATACCCTCAGAATCAGTCCCTGTGCTAAAGTATTACATCATCTATAACCTGTTATCCAAATACACACTGCGCTTGTGTTCCACAGAGGGAAATGTAGGTAAATTGAACACATGGCTTATAAATGAGCTTGACTGAAAAAGATCTTTCTATTTGTCACTTAGTAAAATTTGTGAGTTATTTTAGATATCATCATCATTATTTCAACATGTAAAGTGTTTGTGGCATTTTTGTTGGAAGTTTTTCCATGCCAAGTCACCCAAAAATAAATAAAACCTAAACATTTTAACCAAGCCAGATTTTGATTTTAACTCATTCGCTCCCAAGAACGTATATGCTCCCAAAGACGTATTTATACGTTTTAAAAGTTTTTTTTATGCTAGAGCATATAGAAGGCTTTGATGCAGCCTCTGAACTGAAGAGAATGCCTGAAGCAATTGCAGTTATCACAAAAAACGGCCAGCAGGTGGCAGCAGAGTATATGGGATCAAGCAGGGCCATGTTGCAAAAAGTTCTTTCCCCCACAGTTTTAAACAGATTTGTGAATAATGATGAAACTTAGCTATATTCTAATGCTAATTGCTGCAAAACGAAAACCGATAATAATATGGGCCTTGCAAAATCAGTCAAAATCCAGTAAAAACAGCCGGGAGCGAAGGGGGTTGCTTCAGTGAAAATGGCTGGGAGTGAATGAGTTAATGAATTTTGGTGTACTTATTTATAGTGACGGTGCAACACAAAATCTAAAGTTTTCGTTCAATCAGAGCAGGGGTTTGGGTGCTACGGCCTGCCAAACTTGGATGTTTTCATCAAAAAAGGGTGTGGCCGACATTGAAGGTCAAAAGGGTACTAAAATATGCACGCACCATTCTTCTAGATGATTGCACATTTGGAATCCTTGTTGAATTCCCTTTCCAGCAAAACCTGTTGTGAGAAGATTGACCCAGAAGTTCCAGAGGGTTCAAAGGAAGATGGCCACGCCCCTTTTTGCCCAAAATGTCCAAATTCGACTGGCCCGTAGCTCCCAAACCCCTGCTCCGATTGACCTAAAATTTCAGATTTAGTGTTGCGCCATCACTATCAACAAGTATACCAAGATCCATAACAATCGGAATCTGCTTGGTTAAACCCGCATGGAACGACCCTTTGGTTGGCGTAACCATGAGATTTTTCCAAAAACCACTGACGCTAAGCAATCCTTTCAAGATGACACTGTCACCAAGACGCGAGGCGCCTGACCTGGCATCTTATGCACACATTTCCACCCAATGAAATGGAAAAACACACCCAGATGCATTTTTGACACTCCAATGTCACCCCGTGCGTTTCAGCCAAAACAAACTCCACTAAAACAAACAGTTTGAGAGCATAGCAACAGTTAACGGAGCGTCCCGTGTGGTACAGTTGAGTGCTCCCAGCAAATGCCGCTAAATTCTATGTTGAGTAGACATCTGAGGAAACAAGAGTGTGTTTAGCACACAAATACTGTAACCCCGTCATCATCATCGCACACACACACACACACACATGCGCTAATCTCCGGCTAAGCCACAACACGCAGCAGAGTGAGAAAGTGGCCTGCTCGGCACATTCCTTTGTAGCGGAACAACACAGCGAGAGAATAGAGGAATGATAATAATGGTCACGAGGCGAGCGCCTCAACTCCATCAATTTACACAAAAAGTCACTTTGAAAACTACAAACAACGGATATTCGGAACTAAAATTACAGTCTCAGCTTTTCATTGGATACAATATTGGTCAGTCTTTGTGTGAATATTGTTATATTATCTGTAGGAAGGTCAAAATCAGTGCGTTCATTTTGAGACAATTTAAAGTTCCTAAAATGGCACAAATTTTTTTGAACGTGCGATTAATGTACCGCCTCTTACTTGGAAAGCCTGAACTCTGGGAATTCAAGTCACAATGCTGCAGACACGTCCACGTCAAAATTTTTGCAGTAATAAGTGTAATAAAAATACAGATATTTGTGGACACTGGGGTCAACTTGTATTTCACAATTTTACTTCATGTTAAAGATTAGACATCTCTTAATATGAAAAGAAAAATGCACTGAGCTGTCACCAATGTCTTACAAATGCAATTATGCCATCTAGTGGCAGAAAAATGACCTCAACACAAATCAATATCACACTTACATCTTTTTAATTTTAACAAAATTTTTATGAGTTATTATGAAATTACTGTATCAATGTCTAAAAGATGCAGCCATATTTCAATTAGTTAAAAATAAATTCCACTTTGATGTTAACAAGCGTATGAAAACTTAGGAAAAAAATATGTTATTGTACATTAAGAACAGATATAAAATTTGTGATTAATATTAAAGTCATGCGATTAATTACGATAAAAAAAACAAAAACTAATTATCTGTCGACATAGTCATAGCCATTACATAATACCGCAACACTGATGCTATTTGTTAGCATTAAGTAAAAACCCTGCCACAGTTTGGCTTTAGCCTTCGGTGCTAGCTAGCTAGCTAGCTCCCATGGTGCTCGTTTACCAGCTAGCTAGGACCAGGGGCTAAAGCCAAAATGTGACAAGGTATTTGCTTTTTGGACCTGGATTTGCCACCTCTGAGCATTAAATTAGCAGATTTCAAGGAAAAGCCAAATGGTAGTTTTAAGTAATAAGAAAAATGATACTTGACATTTTTAAAGCGGTGCATTTATTCCTATATCGATAAAGCAACATCTCAGCGTGATCTTAATATGCTCCAATACTGTGACATTAATAGCCCGTGAGAAAGTGCATTTTCCTGCGCTTTATTTACTTTCCCATGACACAGATTGACGGCAACATTTACGGCCCGAGTCCTGCCTGTGATGAGACACGCCGAGGAGTAAACAGCAGTCCCTCGAGGACACGCTCTATTCCTGTATCATCTGTAATAAGACAAGCGTAATTACGCGGACGCGTCCCGGCTAGCCGTGTCTCACTGCCACTGCACGGTTACTTACCGCTCAGTGAAAGGATTCAAAGGGGGCTATAATTGATGGAATTTCACGAGAGAAAAAACGACAAAAGACACTTCTGGTCTGATTGCTGTGCCAGGTGTGTGCGTGCCTGCGAGTATGTCGCTACAGCGCGGTGGGGGATCACTTCCTCTTTGTCTGTTTGACTTCCCTGGCGCTTAACGGAAAACGCGACATGGGAGAGGAAGGTAGCTGTGAATGTCAACGCTGGTAATGGCCACGTATGGTAGACCCGAATCACACAAATCCGGATCTTGAACCGGTGCTAAGATTTCTATAAATCTGAAAGGACTTTAACTTGAGTGAGCATCTAAAAGTCGAAACTTTTTTTTTTTTTCACGTCAGATGAAGAATATGAGTTAAGCAGCAAAATCCACCCGTTTTTTTTTTTTTTTCCCCACCGGAGAGGGCGGCCATTTTGCCATTTGCTGTCGACAGAAGATGACATCACGGTTGCTCAGGTAACAACCAATCACGGCTCAGCTTCAAAAAAACAGGTGAGCTGTAATTGGTCATTGCCTGAGCAACATTGATGTCATCTTCAGTTGAAGAGGGATAAAAACGGCTGGATTTTGCTTCACAACTCATCTTCCACAAATGTCGTATTAATCAGGATGTCATGTTTAGACAAGTGAGGTCACATATAAGATATTATTGTCAAGAAATGCTTCACTCATTCACTCCCAGCCATTTTCACTGAAGCAATCCTCTTCGCTCCCGGCTGTTTTTACTGGATTTTGACAGATTTTGCAAGACCCACAGAATATTGTGTTCTATTGCCATAAAAACAAGGAACCTATCAAAAGAAAGATTAGAGTCTCTTCTTACATCAGGAAAAAAAAAAGTATATTTCTATCTGTTTCCGTTTTACAGCAATTAGCATTAAAATATATATATATATATATATATATATATATATATATATAAAATTCAACAAGGATTCCAAATGTGCAATCATCTAGAAGAATGGTGCGTGCATATTTTAGTGCCCTTTTGACCTTCAATGTCGGCCACACCCCTTTTTGATGAAAACATCAAAGTTTGGCAGGCCGTAGCACCCAAACCCCCTGCTCTGATTGAACTAAAACTTTAGATTTTGTGTTGCACCGTCACTATAAATAAGTACACCAAAATTCATTCACTCCCAGCCATTTTCACTGAAGCAACCCCCTTCGCTCCCGGCGGTTTTACTGGATTTTGACTGATTTTGCAAGGCCCATATTATTATCGGTTTTCGTTTTGCAGCAATTAGCATTAGAATACAGCTAAGTTTCATCATTATTCACAAATCCGTTTAAAACTGTGGGGGAAAGAACTTTTTGCAACATGGCCCTGCTTGATCCCATATACTCTGCTGCCACCTGCTGGCCATTTTTGTGATAACTGCCACTGCTTCAAGCATCCTCTTCAGTTCAGAGGCTGCACTATAAATAAGTACACCAAAATTCATTAACTCCCAGCCATTTTCTCTGAAGCAACCCCCTTCGCTCCCGGCTGTTTTACTGGATTTTGACTGATTTTGCAAGGCCCATATTATTATCTGTTTTCGTTTTGCAGCAATTAGCATTAGAATATAGCTAAGTTTCATCATTATTTACAAATCTGATTAAAACTGTGGGGGAAAGAACTTTTTGCAACATGGCCCTGCTTGATCCCATATACTCTGCTGCCACCTGCTGGCCATTTTTGTGATAACTGCCACTGCTTCAAGCATCCTCTTCAGTTCAGAGGCTGCACTATAAATAAGTACACCAAAATTCATTAACTCACAGCCATTTTCACTGAAGCAACCCCCTTCGCTCCCGGCGGTTTTACTGGATTTTGACTGATTTTGCAAGGCCCATATTATTATCGGTTTTCGTTTTGCAGCAATTAGCATTAGAATATAGCTAAATTTCATCATTATTCACAAATCCGTTTAAAACTGTGGGGGAAAGAACTTTTTGCAACATGGCCCTGCTTGATCCCATATACTCTGCTGCCACCTGCTGGCCATTTTTGTGATAACTGCCACTGCTTCAAGCATCCTCTTCAGTTCAGAGGCTGCACCAAAGCCTTTATGCTTTAGCGTAATTTTTTATTTTTTTATTACATTTAAAAAAAAAAAAAAAAAAAAACGTATAAATACGTCTCTGGGAGAATGGCAGCATTTACAATATAACGTATTGATGCGTTTTTGGGAGCAAATGAGTTAAGAATGTTACGTAAGATGTTGCTTTACTATAAATAAAAGTTTCAACTTGAAACACGTGAATTAATTTCCCACGGGAAAAATCTAAATACAAGCGAAAAAAAATATTTGCTTTTCCAAGGTGGCTTTTGCACCTTCGGTTACGCTTCCCATCCTCTCAGACTGTCCTCATTTCTGACGTTTGTTCCAGAAAGGGATTTTCTTGCTACTTTTTCCACCACTCAAGTGTAATTTTCTTGTAATTGTCGCTGCTCTCCATCTTGCTCCCTGCTCATATTCCACCCTCATATAATCCTGTATTCTTTGGCCCGCCTCGTTAGTTGTAGCAATAAACACGCAGGGGCTGCGGGATAGCCCAGAAACAAAAACAAAAAAAAAAAAGACTTTGCAACAGGGAGCCAGTGTACTAAATGTTGAGGAGTGCGAGTGAAAACATAGTTTTATAAATTCAATTAGAGATTTGGAGCCGTTTTTTTTTTGCCAATACTGTATGGATGGTATACTACTTTATTTCTGATTGTTTTAATAACGACAGCTCTCGTCATTGACTGCAGCTCATTGCTGTCAAACGCGGGTAAGCTCACATGGTGTGCGTTGGCAACTCCCACTTATTTGAATGGATGCATCAAAAGCGGCTCCGCCTGGCCCCGGCTCGCGCCGTATTCCGACAACCGCAAAGGGCCTCGTAAAAACACCCGGCCCGAGTCAGAAACCGCGCTGCGGGTGAACGCGTGCGCCCCACACACTTCCACATGCCAGTAACCTTAGACAGTAACCTTAGACAGTGTCGGGCTCTGTTGTGGTCGTCCCGGGGCGCGCGTACGAACAAATCCGCGGAAAACACAAGAAGGTCCATTAAAAAAAATGCAAAAGTCAAGCGCCGCATGCAAAGTTGCCAGACAGCGCCTCTTTTGTGTTGGACGGCCTGCAGGGACGTGGATGAGGACTTTGGGAAGGAACATGATGACTGTGGCCTTGAAATTTGAACATGAACAAATACCCCTAATATGATACTGTGACCTGAAAAATGGATGCTAATTCATCTAGCATCTTTAGATATATATAAAAATAAATAAATAAATAAATAAATAAATATATATATATATATATATATATATATATATATATATATATATATATATATATATATATATATATATATATATATATATACACACGTATTATGTATGTATGTATTTGTTTACTAAAAATAATTGAAAAAAAAATTAAATTAAAAACACAATATGATAAATTCTCACATACTGTAAAACTAATTTATTCACTAGTTATTACTTTGGCAAATGCTACATTTGCTAATTTGACAGTTCAACAATAAGTAAATAAGGCAACGCACTCAGCACCTTTTTAGTTGTCTCGGACTTGTCTCGTAAAATATTTTGATCGTCTTGTCCAAGTCCAGCTATGTTTTTATTCCTGACAATTAACTCATTCACTGCCATTGACGGCTATAGACGTCATAAATTCATTTGAACTATTTCTATTAGTTTAAATTTTTTTCCCACTTTTGTTAACAAGAGTATGAAAACCTAGAGAACTTTTTTTTGCACATTTAGAACAGATATAAAAATGTTGATTAATCGTGAGTTAACTAGTGAAGTCATGCGATTAATTACGATTAAAAAATTTAATCACCTGACACCCCTAATTTTTAATAATCTTTTCTTTTTTTTTTTAAATAAATAAAAATAATTGTAATTATTTTTTTCCAGTTTTTAATAATCTTAAAAATATATATATATAAAAAATTAGGGGCGTCAGGCGATTACCATTTTTAATCTTATTAATCGCATGACTTCACTATTTAACTCACGATTAATCACACATTTTATATCTGTTCTAATACAATAAAAAAAATTCTAGGTTTTCATACTCTTAACAAAAGTGGGAAAAATGTTAAACTAATAGAAATAGTTCAAATGAATTTTTGACGTCTATAGCCGTCAATGGCAGTCAATGAGTTAACAACCTCTTCCAAAATAAACTTGAAATAAAGTTTTTTCAGACGAACAAAACAGGCCAGCATTGACACTGGCCACCAATTTTTGTGGTTGTGAAATAATAATTTTCTGTCTTAAGGTTTACTCTCGATCTCATCTGGACTTGGACTCGGACCCCGTGAACTCGGACTTGACTTGGCCTCAATAAAAGGTAGACCGCATTGTGGCACTGGAAACGGGCTGACAGAAAAGCTCGGGTTGCGTTGGCTCTGAGCAGAGACCACAGCATTAGGCTAGTAGGACTACAACAACAACAAAAAAAAGCCTACTAGGACTACATTTCCCATGATTCTTAGACACCGAAGCAGGAAGTAGTTGTCGTTCCGGTATGACAAAAACACGCCTGCAGCTTTAACAGTTCTTCCTTTCGAATCGTTTTATCGCATGAATCGCCGTGACAACGGCGTGATTGACATGCACACGGTCCAAACAATTAGCTTCAAACATCAAACTATATGGCTAAAAAAACAGCCGTGGAAATACGCGCAGTAGTTGACCTAGAACGTTAGTTCTCAACCATCTCCTTTGCCTTCCCCTTCAATTTTTGTGGCTTTTCCAACTTGCCAACTCTGCTCGGTGCATTCGCACACACACACCACACACGCACGCGCGCACGCACGCACGCACGCACACGCATGCACACACTAGGACAGAGGGCTCAGTCATTGGGCCTGTCAGTAACATGGCGAGCAGAACTAACGGGGGCATAAATCACTTTCCCGCAGCCTGAACAAAGAGCCTGTGTGTTGATCTATTAGCATACTTTTAGAAAACATTATTCATCTTTAATGCATCGCAGGCTTTTGCCTCGCGAGCCAAATAGGAGAAAGCAGAAAGGCTTCAAAGTCGGTAAATGAGTGAAAGCGCAGTCACCGGCAGAGCTTCACTCTCGGTTTGATGAGAAATTTCATCCGTCCAAACCCCCGGTGCCTTATCGTCAGTGGAAATTTCACATTTTGAAAACACGTCAAGGCTAATAGGCGCATCGTAAGCGCAAGTAGTTGTCATGGAAACGTACGTCCACGTCTCATCACAAGGCAACACGGTTCCGTTATCGCATCTTTACCTCGCGCATCCTGGCCCAGACGAAGTGCAGCATTCCTTCGCGGACTCTGAGGTCTTCTCCCACACGGCGCCTCAGGATTGGCGAGATCTCTTTCCTGCCGGGCCGCCATATCAGGCGGCGGACCGCCGCCACCTCCTCCCAGGCCTCCTCCGAGATGCGCCCCGAGGGCAGCGTGCGGACGATGGCTCTGGTTCCCGTGCACACCGACTTGGTCATCTTAAGAGAAAAGAGACAAAGGACCCCTCTCAGCGTGTCTGCGTAGATTCTCGCTCGCCGTTCCGCAGCTAAACGTTGAGAACTGAAAGAAGCCTTTTCGAATGAACTCATTAACATCAAAAATCGATTTGAACTGGACAGTGAAACGTCTTCAACAAACTAAAACAGTCCAGTTGCCGCAAATTAGAAATTGTTGCGTCATTCAGTCCCAGCCATTTTAATTGAAGCAACCCCCTTCGCTCCCGGCTGTTTTACTGGATTTGGACTGATTTTTGCAAGGCCCACAGAATATTGTGTTCTGTTGCTATCAAAACATGGAACGTACCCAAAAGGAAATATTAGCGTCTCTTCTTTCATTAGGAAAAAAAAAAGAAGCATGTTTGTATCTGTTTTGCAGCAATTAGCATTAGAATTTAGCTAAGTTGCATCATTATTCTCAAACCTGTTGAAAACACTGTCAAAAAGAGCTTGTTGCAACATGGCCCTGGCTGATCTCTTATACTCTGAAACGTCTTCATCAAACTAAAACAGTCCAGTTGCCGCAAATCAAACTTTGCGGATTGGCCTCCGTTTTTTAGCAGAAACTGGAAATGCCATTTCCCTTACAAGCGTGATTGACTGCTGAGAGACGCCATAAAATAACGATGACACTTTTACTTGCGGTGAAAAGGCAAAAACTGAAAACTGCAGTTTCCTGAAAATGGCACTGAAAGGCCAAAGAAAACAGTGAAATTGTGACTACCAGATACAATTCAAAACCGGCCCACATCCGATTGGATGAGTAGTCCTGACGCTTGCCCAGAACTCGCACACCGATTCCCTCTCCCCGAAGACATGCAAATTCATGTGAAAAGACCTTCCAAAAAAAAAAAAAAACAAGTCCGTACCTTCTGATTATTCTTAAAGAATCGCCTCACCAGGACGGTGGAACGCTCCTTACGGTTCCTGACAAACTCAGAGTTCTCGAGGAGGTCTTCGTCTTCGCTGCCGCCCCCACTGCGGCGCTCCCTTCCCTCTTCGGAAGACGACCTCTCGTCACGCATCGGGGCCGGCGTTGTGGATTTGAAAAACGTCTCCGAGGGGCAACTGTGTCCGCCGAGCCGCTCTAAACTTGAGAAGCCGTCTTTGAGGCGGTGATGGCGAACGTGTCCGTTGCGCCGAGGCCGCCGGGGGGGGGAGCTGCAGGGGGAGGACGCCAGAGAGTTGGGTTCGCTGGAGGGGCTGCATCGGGAGGACGTCTGCAAGTAGAAAACATTCAAACAGGTAAGAAGCGCCGGATGAAGTTGTCGCTAACGGTGACCTCTGCGTGACCTCCATGTGAAAATTCAGTTGGCGTTTGCTACCTTGTGCGAATCCCGCGTGGACAGCGGCAGGCTGGAGCGCCGGCTGTCCTGCCGATTCAGCCCGTAGACGCGACCGAGCGACGGACTGTGAGCCGGGCTGGAGCTGGAGCAGGATGGGGGGCGCTGGCCGGAGTCTGCCGTGGAGTCCCGGCGGGTAAAGCGGCCGCAGGTGCAAGGGGCGCCGCCGGTTCGGCCTTCATTTACACCCTCACGTATAAAGTCCAGTTGGCGAAAAGAGCCTTCGGAACCTCTGGCAGGCTTTGAGGTGATTCCTTCGATCCTTCTGCCAACCAGTTGCTCAAAAGAGCCAGACTCCGAGTCCAGAATGGTCTCATTCTCACCGTCATACGCCAACTTCCTGTAATAAAGGAGGGCGGGGCTACTCCGCTGCGTCGGCAGCCACAACTGCTCCGGGTGCTGACGGACTTCCTGGCTGTCGTTTGAGCGTCTGGTTTCTCTGACCGCCGAGGGCGGAGTTGTGGAAATCGGATTCTCTTCGGTGGCCATCGCGTCTGTTCGACAGCTCGCAAATGAAAAGGACAATTGAGTATTGACGCTAAGTCAAGACGGCTAACCAGCTAACAAGTCATAATCGCTCATATTTGCTCCTCCGCAATAGGAACGCAACTCGAGTCCCAGACTGTCGAAGCAGCCGGTTCCATTCCAATTATTGACTCCATAAAGCAGCAAAAGGAAATGAGCTCTGCGGAGGAAATGAACTCTGCAGGTTTATTATGTTTACCGGGCTGAGTGCGAAATAAGCTCTTCGTAAAAAGCGATTGAGCTAATATGTCGTCAAGACCATCAAACGGACCCGAGCCGGCTTATAACACGCAAAAACCCCCCTTTCGTCCTTCACGTTGGAGAGCGTGTCATCGCGGCGGGGATGATTGCGTCCTGGTCCGATAATCATCCAATAACCAAATGCCCGACTCGGTCTCCCGAGTGTCTGAGAGCTTCAGGCGTGTGTTGTTGTGGAAACGGAAGCTTGTGCAGCTGCACAAAAAAGCGGCCTGATAGCGAAAAAAGCGGCGGTGACCCAGGAGGCCTGAGGAATTTCCTTGATAGCGAGTGCGGCTCACGGTCGCAGCTGACGAGGCCAAGTGCAAGCTCGGACCCGACGTGTCGCTCGGGAACGGTGATTCATCGCAGGTCCTGAGGGGGGAAACAAAAGCAGAAAAATCCCCAGTTAGCAATCACTATTGCATTATAAGCTACTTGACATTTACAACATTTTTTTGTTTGTTTGTTTTCAGCGCCGTTAAATAAAATGAAAAAAAAAAATAAAAAATAAAAAAATAAAAACATTTATTTTATTTTTTTTAATTTATTTGTTTTTTTTAAAAAAAAAAAGGAGAGCAATGATGATGTCAAATCGAATGAACAATACTGAGCTCTCCTGGGAAAAAAAAAATAAATAAATAAAATAAAAAATAAAAAAATAAAATAAAATATGGGCTAAAAACACATGAAGAAAATGAGAACTTTCACTCATTTCCTGCTGTGCTCGCGCTCTTCTGCCATCAGTGTCCTTATCTGCAGACACGCAACTCCATCAATGCATACGACATCAGCCTTTGTGACCAAAAACAACCGAGCCAACAAATACACCGCGGCAAGGTCAGGACATATTGCATTGCAACTGGCAACTGGCAAAAAGGAAGGAAAAAAATGTGCAATATAAATAAAATGAGTTAACAGCCAGCCAACTCTATATTCTTCTTCAGTGACACCCAAGTCTCTCACCAGTCAATGCAACGCACATTCAAAGACACAGATACTACAGCGGAACATGAGGATGGCGACTCCTAGTGGACAAAAAAAGTCAAGACCAAGACCCAAATCCAGTATAGATACTTTAAATCCACTCTATCAAATTCTGGCAAGGTAATTAAGCTATTCCGGGAGTGATTTTAAGCATTGCGTCATTCAGTCCCAGCCAATTTAACTGAAGCAACCCCCCTTCGCTCCCGGCTGTTTTACTGGATTTGGACTGATTTTGCAAGGCCCACAGAATATTGTGTTCTGTTGCTATCAAAACATGGAACGTACCCAAAAGGAAATATTAGCGTCTCTTCTTTCATTAGAAAAAAAAAAAAAGCATGTTTGGATCTGTTTTGCAGAAATTAGCATTAGAATTTAGCTACGTTTCATCATTATTCTCAAACCTGTTGAAAACACTGTCAAAAAGAGCTTGTTGCAACATGGCCCTGGCTGATCTCTTATACTCTGCTGCCACCTGTTGGCCGTTTTTTTGTTAATAACTACCATTACTTAAGGTCAGAAGCTGCATCAAAGTCTTCTGTATGCTCTAGCATAAAAAAAACATTTAAAAACCTGGGAGTGCAGGACAAAGTATTTAAAAAAAAAAAACGTATATAAACGTTTTTGGATTTTGAACGACTTAATTGAGAAGGAGTGTTTCTTGTGTACCGGAAGTTCACAGCAAACATGCTATACATGACTTTAGCTCCCATAGTTCCTTACTGCACTCATTATCTGGGTATGATCCAGCGTTTTTAGTGTTCAAAACAAAACCAAGAGACCAGAAGAACCCAAAAACAGGCAAGTGGACTCAAAGCATTGGAGAGAGTGAGTCTGAATGTAGCGCTAGCCTCTGAGAGGATGTAAATATCGCGCACCGTTCACAACCGGGCGGCGGAGCACTACTTTGCTGATACTCTTCAACTGACTTGACAACCTCTGATGACTCACACACGCAAAACAAAAAAAAAAAAAACAACAAAAAAAGTCCGCCCAAACTCATTCACACTTCATCAGAAGTTGCGCCATCTGGACAGGAAGCGTCGCACGTGGGAGTGTCTTTTTTTTTTTTTTGCCTGCGGCGACACTTCCAGTCAACCAATCAACCCACAACAGCTGGAATTTTGGACTTGTGACACGCCGACGAGTCCGTCCGTCCGTCCGTCAGCAGGTGCTCACGATACTTTATGAGTAATATGTCAACACGTCCGACCGGGTTTACGTGCCAATAACAATTGAGATCATTTTTTTTGCCATATTTTAACTCCTGCCGCCGGAGCGCAGGCAAGTCGGAGCAAAGTGCACCAACCAGGAATGTACGGAGCTCTTGACTCGAGTTTGCCTTTATGAAGGTTGTGACGTCAAAGCCGCCCGAGGACACGGGTGACATAAAACGCGTTTAGCTAGCCTACGAACCGCTTCAAATAGGCGTCGGCATTAAAAGACAACAGTTGGTCGGAGAGTTGTTTTCAATTCTAGGGATCGCTTTGCTGTCAGGCTAAAGACCAATTTGCATTATTTTCAAAAGGATTTTCAATCAGAATGTAATCAAATACGATGATTTAGACAGAAACAGGACATAGCGCAGCTATCTGGCTAACTTTTGTCTCCCTTTTTGCTATCAGCTCAACTGTGACCCAAAGCAAACAAAGCAAAAGCTCAGCCTGGAGCCAAAAGTGCAGACGACAAAACAAAAAACAAAAACACCCCAAAATCGAGTCGCATCAAGTGACAAGTGCAATTCAAACGCCAATCCGCTTCTTCCTCTGGTCGTTGAATCGGTGGAGGCTGATGTCTGTGGATCTCACTCTGCATCATCTCTCCTTCCTTTAGTCTTTCCCTTGGTCTCTTGAGGTCTCCCTAATTTGTTGGAATTTAGATGTTTCTGGGGTTGGTGAAAGATTCTGGTTGGTAACCCGGTGGGTAGTAGGTGATGTCTGGCCGGTGCTGGATTTCACTGTCCTTTCTTTGATCCTTCCTCGGGTCTCCTGACAACCTCACGACTCTGATTCTGAAGTATTCGGTTTAGGTGAACGGTATGGGATTTTTAATAGGTTTTAGGATTTACATAGCAACCGCATAAAATGACAAGTTTCTATCCGACGCAACGCCACGGGGAGTATCCACGAGGCTGCGAGTTGACGAAGCTCTTGGAAGTGGTCCGAAATCGTTGTTTTCCTCGACAAGAGCAGCCCTTCACGCTCGCATAAAAGCTTTCTCCCCCCCCCGCCCTCGTGTCCATTCATGCGCATCATCTCTCAATTCATCCAAATGATGACTCACCGCCTGCTCTGTTGTGATTAGGCGCGACCTTGCATCCCGCACGCCATGTGAGACTCGGAAAGTGGACCGCAAAAAAAGTGCGCAAATGGGGGTTCGACACGACTAATACTTTTCTTGCGCGTTTCGTTCTGGTTCTTAAGCATTCCAGAAGCAGGTTGAGGAGAGCAGGATTCCACTTGTCTATTGTGTAGTGTGTGTGTGTGTGTGGGGGGGGGGGGGGGGGGTCACAGACAAAAAGAAAGAAAAAGGCTCGAGGGCAACATTGTCTGTGACATTGGAGGAGGCAGGGTTTGGGGGGGGGGGGCATCAAATTCCTTAACACTGTTTTGTGTTACGACGCAAATTTTACTATCACCTGTTATACGATTGCATGAAGCTTTGAATTGCCGCTCAAGGATTTCATTTTTTTTAAGTGGTCTTAAAGTAAAATAGTAAATACACACCAGCAAGTTCATTTAGGGTTTAATTATTATTATTATCATCACTAGTTTGATTACCAAGTAAAGCTGCAACTAAAAATTATTTTAGTAATCAATTAATCTGTTGGTAATTTTGTCGATTAATCAGATTTTTAGAAAACATGCTTTAATTTACATCTCTTTATTTAAAAAAAAATGACAATATTTCAAATTGACAGTGCAGAAATTGATGTGGATAACTGTTTTTCTTTTTTTTTTCTTTTTTTAAGGAGAGCTCAGTATTGTTCATTCGATTTGACATCATCATTGATCTCCTTTTTTAATTTTTTTTTTTTTAAAAATATATATACATATATATATATATATATACACACATATACATATATATTTTTTTTTTGTATGTGGGTGAGTAAGTGTGCGTGCGTGCGAGCGTGTGTGTATTCATCAGTTCACCTAAAGCCCATTAAAAAAAATCCCATACTAATAATATAATATAATATAATAATAAATTGCCAAATGCAGAAACATTAAATGTAAGTTATCAAGATAACTGTTTTCCAAAATAAGCCTCTTTTTTTTTATTCAACAAAAAATATATATCTATATGTCTGCTTTCATTGTGGACTGCAGAAATCAGAGAATATTTACTATTTTGAAACTGACATTCTGATGATTCAATTTTTATTTTAAATTAAAAATGACATCTAATCAACTATCAAGAATAATGATCAATTACTTTGAAAGTTGATACTTGTTGATTAATCGTCGCACCGCTATCAAATAACTAGCCACGAGGCAAGCTTGCAAATTGCGTCAACAGACGTCAGCCACATGTGCAATCTGCAACAACAAAAAAAGACGAATTACAAAAATACACAAACAGCGGCAAACGAGAGGGGGCGAGAGAGATGAAACGTCAACCTGTAATGTGCTGCAGGTTGCCTTCCACTGTCAACACCGAACGTGGCAAACACAAGCAACGTTTCATGGAGAACAGCACATATGGCTTCGATTAGAGGGAAGGGCAGAAAGCGACGCCAGTGGAAAGAGAGCGAGGCGCTATGTGCATGCGTGTGCGTGCGTGCAAAGTGACAAAGGGAGAAGGCTGACTGTATTTTCACTACGAATGAGCGCTGGTGTGTTTACATGTGTTGCGAGAGCAGACTAAAAGATGACTCACGAAGAAGACAAGAGGGGCGGGGAGGGCGTCCGAATGTGTCTGTGTGTGACAAAAGGTGAGTCAAACAAGTAGAAGTGAAAGTAAAATCATTTTAAAAACATGACTTTTCGCTCTCGGGCTCCAGCGAGCGCATATTTTTTTCAAATTCGAGTCCAATCCACTAGCTGGTGAGTGACATGGGTGTCGGATGAGATGGTTGAGTTCTAACGACTGCTTTTTTTTTTTTTAACGTGTGTTTTAACTTATTTCTTGTTCAGAGAATTTTTTATTATTATTATTTTTTTAATTAGAATGATTTGAGTTGAGATTTGATTAATCGTTGCAGCCCCAGTCGTTTGTACTGTAGTTTAACAAGTATAAGAGGGTTAACTTTAAATTGTCTTTGAATCTTCTGCAGCAAGCAATTGTAGTTTTCTAACAGCCAATAGTTTGGGGGTAATTCCCAAAATGTAATAAAGTTGAGTTGCTCCACAGCTGAAAGGCCAAAGGGGGTCGTCTGCACAAAAAGCACGTTATAAAGTCCAACCAAATAAATGCCTGACTCTCCTCACTTATCCATACTAGTGTCAACACAACTCCAGCCATGATGCAAAACAACCCACTAGCGCTGACCTGCACAAATGCAACAAAATGGCATCCATCTTTAAATCCATAGACTTTTACTTAGTTTGCCATATCATTAAAAAAAACTAACTCAAGGGTCAAAGGTAACGTCACGTGATGAATGAACACAAACACAACCGAATTAGAGCTAAAAGCACATTTCCCTTCGTGACATTTCAAGTTGATAGAAAAATTGAAATCTTATCAAACTTGAGCTAACGTGTTGACGTCAACAAACAAACGTGACGTAGCCACACGTCAAAACTGGCGTTAATAAAGCGCTTTTCAACAAACAAACCAGGCTCCCGAAAAGTGTCAAAAGGTGTCCGCTGATAGTTTAAGAACGTCGAAGCTCAAACCTACCGACGTGTGAAGTTATATCCAGCAAGTTGAGGTCAGGTGAAGTGAACGAGGAGGTTCTCCGTCCGTGGCCGACAGTTGATTGAACAGCTTGAGTTCAGTAGTTGCACCATGCAAAAACGCTCGCTTTCGCTGATGCCTTCAGGGACACCTCGAGAGTCTGTGTTTCAGAAATGCCGAGGTGTCTTCGTGAATATTTGACAGCGTTTAGGTTGCGTTTTGTTGACATGCTATACGAGTCTATACATTTTTTTAAAAACTGAACGCTGTAATTCTTCTGTTACGCGTATTATTATATAATTTTCATGCGAGTTTTTTCTTGTCATATTTTATGCGGTCCCTAAAGGCGCCTCCATTCATCCAGTGATCCAGTGGACCCCCGTATACGCGCTGTGCGGCACCTGAGGATTCACCCATGTTTTTGTTTTGTTTTTTGTTAATTTTTTAAAATATATATTTATTTGAACATTTGGTTTGTATGCCTTTCAACTCCTGTTTTTGTGAAAGACGCTTACTGGCGGTTATATTTGGAGTTGAGGGCGTCTATAATGATCATCAATTATATGCGGAGTTCCCCCGCGAATAGCGAGGGTATACACAATTCAGTTCAATTTTATTTATAAATCACTTTAAAACAACTATCGCGACATACAAAGTGCTGTACGGTAAAAACAAAAATCTGTCATGTAATAAAGACAGGTAAAACAAAACAACGCAAATAAATTAATACATTTCATAAGTAGTTATTACGTAAATTGAATTCAAATTAAATATCAATAAATATACTAAGATATTTCCTCTTACATCAGAAGATGGTGGTTCTGCAAAGGTTAAACATTCTATGCTGCTGTTTAAAAAAAAAACGCTGTATAAATAAAAATGAAATTAAGTAAAATACTTTTACATTTGCAATCTTGAAACGGATCCTAAAACATCCGACTGTACTTGAATGCAGCATTTCCATCGTTACTGAGCTGGGGACAGAAAGACAATAAGTGAGTCTGCTCTGTGTCTGATTGTGTGTGTCACCCGTTTGGAATGTCTTGCAAATGCAATTTACAGCTCACATTTGTCCTGTATATTAGGTGGCAATTAAATTACGCTACTGTATACTGACCTTGTCACTTGTGTGCTTTCTTACAATCACTCTCCGGCATGTTTGCATGTAGCTTTGATGACTAAAATGCATTTGTATGATTTTTTTTTTTCCTGAACTGACTGCCCATATGTTGCTTTAGGAGTCCTTTCAACTTCACGTCCAATAAAGGCGCCTAATTCAACTTGGAAAAGTTAGGGATTCTTTTCCCTCCCCTTCGCATTGATGGGAAGCATGATGCCATCCTGTAGGAATGTGTAATCCCCCCTTAAAAAAAAAAAAAATATCCGCCAACATTCCTCCCCACCGAGTGTGCATAAATTCTTTGGGATTCCCCCACTTTTTGGACCAAACAGGCAGATATTTTTTCTCTTTATGTCTTCTTTACTATACGCCAAAAATTACCTCACTGACTTTAATGATTGTATTAAAAAAAAAAAAAAAAAGCTGGAAAGGAAAATTAGCCCTTTAGAAAAATATTGAAAATCGATGGCTTTCATAAAACTGGCTAGTGATTAAGTCTAAAGATGTAATTTTATCATTTGTACATTAATTTAAAAAACAAACTTATGCTAGTAGGCAGGCAAGTGATGCTGCTTGCTAGCACAGATTTGTGGATTCCGCCCTCTAGTGTCAGAAATAGTTAATTACATTCAGGTGGTTCACATGAGTTTTTTTTTTTTTTTAAACAATCCTTAGGATAAAAAGCAAATTAGATTTAAGACTTATTTTATTTTTAAGAAAATCAGCTAAATCCCGTCACTTTAAGAGATCGGGTGTTCTATTTATCCGAACCTAAATAATATCAGTTTAATCAGATTAAAAGTATTTTGCAACACTGCATGGAATGTACTGTACAAAGTGCACACACACGTACACAATGACAACAATCCATCCCTGCGGCGATACCCCGCAGGGATTGCCTCTCTCACCTGACTCGGTGGTTTATTTTTTTTTACCCCTTGTGATCTTTTGGAGGGTTCAGTGTTTGGGAATGTTTTTTTTTTTAACAGGAGAGATTGTAAAACCAAACCAGTCACACATGAGGTATAAATGAATGAAGTCATCGATTGGGATTTTATTACTGAGCCATGTCGGACTAAATAGAATCCATATGTATGCAGAAATGTACAGAATGTCGTTAACAGCCCTGAAACAAAGGTAATCATTTACTTATAGTTGGATCAAGTCAGCAGAAGTACTCCAAAATCGATTTTTTTTTTTAATCAAGCAAGCACGTAGAAAAAAAAATATATATATCCATAGGGCAACATTCTTTTTTTTTTTTTTATTGTACATATTTTGTTGAAAACTAACACTTTCATTTCAACATAAGCCATAATTTACATTGAACTGCGTATAAATAAATCAAATGTTGTGAACCCATGTCACGTTTTCTCTAAAGAGGCTTTTCTCAAGTTTGCGTGACGTCCCTGTTTTACAAGGACGTCGAAATATTCATGTTGGATTAGTACATTCACTTTGGACTTCTTGAGGAAGAGAACACACATCAAGAGTACAGTACATAATTGTCATTTAAGTGACGTACAGTATGCGGCACTCACCATGAATAGGAAGGACGAATGTCTGAAGATGCTGATTTCACATCTAAATGTTCATTTTTATTATTGCAACGCGGTGCATTGAGATACGAGCCGTCGTTTGCTTCACAGCGAGAGACCAAATTCTTCTTAGAATAAAAAAGAAAGACTTCCTGATGTTCAATGCCACGCCCAGTTCAAGTTTATTGTCTAACTAAAACATTTAATAAATAGAATTACCATTACACGTTGTTTTTAACCAAAACTACTTTGCCTTGCTAAAGTCCACTAGCTTAATGCTAACGCACGATGCTAAGTCCGCTAGCTTAATGCTAACGCACGATGCTAAGTCTGCTAGCTTAATGCTAACGCACGATGCTAAAAAAGTCCGCTAGCTTAATGCTAACACATGAAGACATTTAATAGTTTCAATTTGTGGTTTTACTGTTTTTGAATTAACTTATAGACATATAGATGTGATATAATCATGAGTGTTTAAAATAATACAGTGGAATAATGATTTTGTGAACTTTATTTTATCCTCTCACCCTCATAGCTATTAAAGATAGGAATGTGCATGATGTTATAAGCGCCTTTTGTCCTTAGAGACTAAAAGTCTGGGGTAAGATCCTGACTGCATTTGTTCCCCCCAGTCAAGAAGGGGAACTGTATGTAAATATCTGCTTGCTAATAACATTACACCTTTGTTAAACCTGGAGTTGACATGTCTGTCCTTTCATCAACTTAGGAGGGGAAGAGGAACCTTTTATCTTTTGAGTATAAATGAGTCGATGTTCTGTAAATTGACACACACTTGGGGTCATCACATTGCATTCAGATGTGGTGTCCTAACGGTGTCTTTGGAAGCTTTTAAATAAATCCTTGCAAGGAACCTTGTTCATCAGATCTCGGATACAATTATTTTGAACACGCAAAGATTACACTTAACTCATTCACTGCCATTGACGGCTATAGATGTCAAAAATTCATTGGAACTATTTCCATTAGTTTAACTTTCCTCCCCCTTTTTTGTTAACAAAAGTAAGAAAACCTAGAAAAAAATTATTGTACATTTAGAACAGATATAAAATTTGTGATTAATCGTGAGTTAACTAGTGAAGTCATGCGATTAATTACGAAAAAATTTAATCGCCTGACGCCCCTAATTTTTGATAATCTTTTCTTCTTTTCTTTTAACAGTACATTTATTTTTTAATATTTTTTTATTACTTAAAAAAAAAAAATACAAATAAAAGATTCTTAAAAATTGTTTTAATCATAATTAATCGCATGACTTCACTAGTTAACTCACGATCAAGCACAAATTTTATATCTGTTCCAAATGTACAATTAAAAAATTCTAGGTTTTCATACAAACAAAAATGGGAGAAAAAAAAGTTAAACCAATAGAAATAGTTCAAAGTAATTTTTGACTTCTATAGCCGTCAATGGCAGTGAATGAGTTAATATAGTCATCAAACAATTCCTTCAAAGTCCGCTAGCTTAATGTTAATGCACGATGCTAAGTCCGCTAGCTTAATGCTAACGCACGATGCTACGTCCGCTAGCTCAATGCTAACGCACGATGCTAAAAAAGTCCGCTAGCTCAATGCTAACGCACGATGCTACGTCCGCTAGCTCAATGCTAACGCACGATGCTAAAAAAGTCCGCTAGCTCAATGCTAACGCACGATGCTACGTCCGCTAGCTCAATGCTAACGCATGATGCTAAAAAAGTCCGCTAGCTTAATGCTAACACCCAATGTTAAACACCGAGACAGGCTAGCGGCAAAAGAAAAATTAAACTTGTATCTCAAGGCACCACTTTTATCTATTAAAGCATTTCATTCGACAACATTTCTTCCAAGGATGTTTTACAAACGTTCAGTGAGCAAATAAGACTAAAAGTATTGGTGCACCCTCTTAACTAATCATTCAGTGTTTGGGCTAGACCCCTTGCTAAGGTCATGTGCCCCAATACTTTTTACCTAGAGCTGCCTCTTTCAGACAAGGCACATGTTGAGTTCAAATAATTTTTAATTTACAGTATATTCTTTTTCACATTAAATCATCTTTGGGTAGAGGAAATCCATTCTAAGTGATCCCTGAGAGAATCCTACTTCATTTAAACCAAGAAATGTAATAAACAGAAAACTTCATACTAGCTGAGAAAAAAAAAAAAATGTTAAATGTATCGAGATGGATGTCAAATTGTGATTGGGCGAAATTGATTGAAACATAATGGAGTGCACTTAAAAACTCAACACCGTCACCCATCCTTAGTTTAAGTGCTATAAAACTGCTGGTGTGCATCAACAACATGCTGGGTTAAGTCAACGCTCAGCATCAAGACAGTCTTTTTAAGACATTTTATCATCGATTAGTTTTTCGGACACAGTGGAATGGTCCTAATGCTGGCTTTGGTTACTTCATTTAGGCTCGCATTGAGAAAAAAAAAAAAGGGGGGGGGGGGGTTGACGAGCTAAGGCTGTCCTTAGGTGATGCTCACACTTCCACCACAATTTTTGCATCGCACTTAAGAACAGAGACAAAACAGGAAGTGTAATGCAAGGTTAGCCAGCGGTGGCCGTCTTCTTCACTAGTGCACGACAGTAAAAAAAAATAAAAATAAATCAGAAATGTCAAGAAAATGAAATCTGTTTGACTTCCAGGGTTTTGTCATTTCAAAAAAAAAAAAAAAAACATTTGTCATGGCCTCGTAACTGTTGCCCCCATAAAGCTCGACAATGTTTTAAATGACATTTAATTTAACCATTGTGTCATAAAACTAAAAGTAAAACTGACCTTTTGACGACGCCTGAGACATAATGGCGTGTAAACCGGAAGTTGTTTTTTTTTTTCACGCTGACCTAATAAATTTATGGTGAATTGAATTGATTGCTTTTAAATTAAAGTCATTGAGTTGTTCCGAGCAGTTAGAACCTTCCCTATTTGTGTGTGTGTGTGTGGCAATAAGTTCCATTTCTGTTTTTTCACTGCAAACCTCCTCGCAGGTTCGATGTTCATAACAAGAACAGAAGAAACCAGTAACAGTTAAACTGCAAACAATCAATAAATAGCGATGATCGCTAGGCTACTTGCTTTCAGCTCTTGCGCGAGTTGCTGTACCACTTCCTCAAGGCCACGCCGCTGGTGCTCAGCACGATGAACAGCGCCCCCCCGAGGCTCCACCAGCTGGGCGCTTGGCCCAAGAAGACGAACTGGAAGAAGAAGGCCAGCACCACGTCCACCGTCCGGGTCAGGGCCACGGGGCCGGCCTTCTCCCGCTGCAGGGCTTTGGTCAGGAAGGTTTGGCCGGCGATGCCCAGGACGGCGATCAGCATCAGCATCCAGCGGTCTTGGCCGCACGAGGGGATCGTCCATTCGCCGAGCACGCTGACGGCGATGACGCACTCCAGGAAACCGATGACGGCGTAATACCACACCGAGAGGTAGTAGTGGACGCTCTTTCCGAGCTTGCGCAGGACGACCATGGTACATGCGGCCCCGATCGCTCCTATGGAAAAGTACAGAAGAAATCTAGAGCGGAACGATTTTCAAATGGTCATTATTTTTACTGATTGTTGCGATTGTGATCCAAGCGATTATTATTTTTTTTTAAAGGTCCTCTTCCCCCTGTATTTTTTAACAAACACAAGCGATAAATTAATCTGTATGCAAATAAACTATGTCGTATTTACTATATTAATAATAATTTAATTTAATGCAAACTAAATTATAGTAATATTTTAAATTCAAAATAAATTCCAAATTATTTTTTTTAAATAACAGAACATTTTTAACTTAAATTCAAAGTGAACTGACTTAAATTGTTACTAATATTAGTAACAATATAATTTAATGCAAAAATAAAGTCTAAATTAAATTGCAATAACATTTCAAATTAAAAATAAATTTTACCTTAAATTTTGCATTTTAATACTAGATTTTTTTCACGTAAATAAAAAAAACGGATTTAAATGTATTTATTTTTTATTGTAATTAATCGCATGACTTCACTAGTTAACTCGATTAATCACAAATTTGATATCTGTTCTAAATGTACAATAAAAAATTCTAGGTTTTCATACTCTTGTTAACAAAAGTGGAAAAAATGTTAAACTAATAGAAACAGTTCAAATGAATTTTTGACGTTTATAGCAGTCAATAGCAGTGAATGAATAATAATTAAAAAAAATTTTTTTTTGGGGTGTCAGGCGATTAAAATTTGGAATTGTAATTAATCGTATGACTTCGCTAGTTAACTCACGATTAATCACAAACTTTATATCTGTTCTAAATGTACAATAAAAATGTTTTAGGTTTTCATACTCTTGTTAAAAGTAAGAAAAATATTAAACTAATAGAAATAGTTCAGATGAATTTTTGACGTCTATAGCCGTAACTGTTATCCGTTCAAATCACCTGCAAACGCAGCGATGGTCCCCTTGATGTGCTTTGTGTAGTTTCCCTCGATGCCCTGGATATGTTCCCCGAAGATAAACGGCGGCCGGGCGATGAGGACGACCCCGCTCAAGGTGAAGACGGTGAAGACGCAGTCCCAGATTGTGCACTTCTCCTTCAAGAACACCCAGGCCAGCAGCGAGGTGAAGACCGGATTACTGTTCAAAAATACAAAAAAAACAGGTTCACGTAATCGGCCAAATTCAGCGTGTCCCAGTGTTTCGTCTCACCTGAACATGATGACGGTGGCGTCGGCCAGCGGCATCTGCTGCACGGCGTAGAAGAGCAGGATCATGGCGTTGGAGCCCAGGAAGCCCCGCAGCATCAGATACAGACGTTTATTGCGGGGGCCCAGGAAGCCTATCCTGCGGGAGCACAGATATGAAGGGTGACGGATGAATGGAAAACAAAATGGATGGCGGTGGGGTGGCGGGATGGATGGCTGGCCAGACTGTGACGGTGAAGGTCGTAAATCACGAGATGACACAAAAATGGATGCGTGGGCTGAAATGTGGTCCGGATGTAATTTTGTTGAGAAAAAAAAAACAAAAACATAGATGGAAGGACACGCTGGTGAGTCTTCATCTATTTTAAATCTCTTTGTAAAAAAAAAAAAAAAAACATTTCAGGAAGCGTAAATCAGTTACAATTGTGATTATTTAAAAGTAATTTAAAAAAAACATCACTAATTTGAAAAGTATTGATTTTTTTGATTTGCTTACTGTAGTGATGCTCCTCTTCATGTTACCAACATGAATTATCTATTCATATTTAATTTTCCTTTTCAATAATATATTGAAAATCAATTCAAATGCAAACAATTAGGGCTGTGCAATTAATCGAAATTCAATTACAATTTCAATTATTAAACCCCACAATTACAAAAGCGGCATAATCGTAAACAAAAATAAAAAATTATTAATACTTATTTTGAATTAATTAAATGTATACATTCTCACCTTTTTTTTAATTTTAAAATGACTGATTTAATATATATTGTCTGGTCAAAAAGGAACTTCAACTTATATAATTATAGTGCTTCAAATAATGTTATTTTTCTTGATATATTTTTTAAATGTTTAAACATTTTCTTGTACCAAAAAATAATCGTTTGAATAATCTGGATTAAATTATTACCAAAATGATCGTGATTATTAATTTTTACATCATCAAGCAGCACTACAAACAATTAAATATTGTGAGGTAAATCCACTACTTTTGTTAAATGTCAAAAAATAAATTAACATTTAAAAATGCATTAAATGTTTTATATTATAGCACAAATATAAATGTTAGGGGGAATAGAGTATTATGTATATGTATCGCCTCATATACACAGAAATGCCATTCTATATCCCCCCCTTCTCGTACATGACTAACACTTTCATCTCGCAATGGTGATTCAAGGTTCTTTCATTCCAATCACGCTTACTTGTGGTAAATAAGTAAAGGTGCGATGAAAAGCATCTGGAAGAAGCAGCGAATGCCGCTGATCTCGATGGCGTGCACTCCCTGGATGGTCTTCACCATGAGGGCGATGATGGAAAAGAAGACTGAGGAGAGGAAGGCATAGAACAAACCGAGACCGGGACATCTCTTTGGTTTCCCTGTGGAACGGAAACAATGAAAGGTAAGGGTAAATATTACAGAACAAAATGTTTCAAGGGTACGCTAGCAAATTGGAAAAACATTTCAAGACAACCTTGCCGCCGGTGCACTGCACATGCTGACTGTCAAGATTATATTTCCGCTGTCTTTGTGATCGCACACAGTGTGAAGTCTATTTTCAATCCCGTATATCAAATAACTTATTCTAACCTTTATTCAAGAAAAGGCCCAATTGTTCAGGTAAATCAAAGTGGTCGGGATTACAAGGTACAATGCCGTTAGTAGTATCCAATTTCCTTGAACGGTTCCAAAAAGAACTTCAATACTTTCTTATTCATTGCAAACGTTATTGTCACTTTCTAACCTTTCACATTTTCCCAGCTTGAAACTGAGAATCGGCAAATCAGGTCACTTTTCTTTTCTTTTTAGCGCTTGTCCTCAAGTCACAGGTGAGCCGACTCGAGTTGATTGACGAGGCCTGGCATATATGAACAAATTACCATCAAATGCATACTAACGTGAATGTTTTTAGAAAATAGGAGGAATATAAGAGCACCAGGAGCAAACCCAAGCAAGCACAGGGAGAACATAGAAACTTCACAAAAAGGCCAAACCTGAAATTCAAATCCAATAATGTATTTTCATGTTTGTTATTATATTTAGACAGCCAATCAAACTGAATTGTATCCCTGGTGTCTATATTCAGGCTTTTTTAAGCCACCTAAAAACATTTCACAATGTATATAGGTTACAAATAAGTCTTACCAATGTAATAAAAAAATGTGATTAAATTATGCAAAATGGTCAGCTAGCCTAACCAGCTAAAATGATGACGTAACGACGTATACGTTGATTCGTAGACGATGTTGAGCAGAATTATATTTGTTCTTTTAAGTATTAGCCTCGTAACGTCATCACTGTGTGGCTGTGAGGTCCACTATTATCTTCCAAAACATTTCAATTTAGGCGAGAATACGTGACGCCAAACGACTCTTACATTTCCTATACTGTACAGTGGTTAGCTAACAGCCGTCACGTGACATTAGCACCGTTATCGTTTATGCGTGACGTCACGCAATAGCAAATCAATAAATGTTTTACAGGAAGCCATTTATTCCGTATCATAACGGTTCTTAACGTTCCAAACCGAAAGCGGCAAGAGCGGGCACACGCGGATTGGAATTCGAAATCATGTCAACCTTGGCTCGCGCTCTGGCCGGCGGATGCTGCCTTCCTGCTGACGCACGACGCCGGCGGGCATAGCGTTTCCAACTCGCCGCCCTCCGGCAACTTGGAGTCGGTCGTCTCCTCCTCCTCAGCATCCCCGTCGTGGTCCTGCCACAGGCGCAAGCGAGTCCTCTCCTTTGACGGCTCGTGGTCGCCGCACCAGCGGCCGTCGTCGCTGCCGCTGTTTTCGCCATGACTGGCAACTTTGTGGAACACCACCGTGACGTGTTCTGGCGCGGCTAAAGCGCTCTCCGGTGGGCAGTGGTCGCGGTCAGCCATGGTAAGATGTGAGGACCGGGCGGCAGCATGCCTCGACACGGCGACTGCCCGGCTCTTGGTTCCCCAGAAGTGACTGGAAAGGCTAAGTTAATAACTAACCTTGGTTTGGCCCGGACGCCAACTCGCTTGCAGTGATTACTTTAGCCACAGGGGGCAGAAGAACTGAAGCCTCCCGTCCCCCCACCTTGATGGACAACCAAAACATTAAACGTTCACGCCCACTGTTTGCACCTATCAGCTGACGTGTATTACGTCATTAAGACCCGTCAAGCGACCAACTAAACGTTTGTTTTTTTTTGTCAGGTGACACTTATATCCCTTCAATCAGAGGTGACAAATATAGTTACCTTAAATGCTATTCATTTTGGTAGACTCAGTCAGGTCACATATCCCTGGAAGAGTTACATTCACAGTTACATTACAGTCACCTTAGAAAAACTCATTACATTTCAGTTGGTTTTGGTCATCAAATATCAAAGTGGGTCAAAGTTAACCCAAACAGTATACATCTGTACCCAAGTAAAACATTAGAAATGATCTTAAACTCCAAAAATAATTTTCTTGCTTTGCTTACAGTGGATCAGCTTTGATGCTATCAAAAAAGCTGACAACACTGAACGAACTAAAAAAAAAAAAATGCAAAATTAGTCATGATAACAACAGAAAAGATAACACCTTACCTGCGAGCCATTCTTTGTGCCACACCCTCAATTATGCTATCTGGCTTTGTGTACATTTTGTCGTCATCGTCCTTGGTTCACCTTCCTTAATGTTGCTGCTGTCCCCGTTTTTCCGCCAAATCAATCATTTAGTCACGATCACAAGCATGGTTGACGTTGCCCGCCCTCTTGCTTATCATCTATGAAGGTTGAAGTTGAAAAAAGTAACAAGAAGCCTGTACATAAATGTAGAAATATACACCATACTCAAAAGCATAAGTAAAAAAAAGTTCCTATTTGTGTATTTTTATCGGTAATTGAATTGATACCTCTTAAATGAGAATTAATAACAGCAAGAAAAATCAGAATTTTCTATTGTTTTAATATTCCACATTAAACTGCTTCTACAAGTGACACAAACATGAACACAAATTCTATTTAAAAAATAAAACACTGAGTGTGGTCATTTCTACCTACAAAAGCTGTATCAATTATAAATTACTTTATACAGTATTATATAAAAAAAAAAGGAGTACAAATCATATTTGGCAAATTGTTGCCAGTTAAAGTTTTGTTGTTTTCAGAATTCCATTGTGATTCCCCAATAAGAGGACTGTGTGAAAGCACAGGTACAGGTACTGTACATACAAACAATGCTTTTGTCAATGAGGGCGAAAAAGGGGCAAGAGTGCAGTGAAAGGGAGAGAGGCGGGTGACACAGTGGGACGCTTCTAGCGAGTCATTCATCCGAAAAGCAACACTGTGAGTGTCTGCATCATGCATAGAGTCTTGCGTAAGCCATGGAGAAGAGCTGAGTGGATTCTTTATTCCGGGCTCTGTAAGTGGCGAGCGGTGACAGCAGATGGGCGCAGCGCAAAAATGAATGTGATTCGCACTACGGAGCATGTTTTTGTTTATGCTCAATTTTTGCTGAGTCACGCTCACAATCAAGCGACAGTGAATGAAGTATGCTAAAGCTAGTAGCTCTTACGTTGTCCATTCTTGTAGACCGACCATTTTCTGTACCGTCCATTCTGCTCAGGGTCATGGGTGACCTGGAGTCTATCCCAGCTGAGGCCGGGTAGACCCCGGGTCAATCACAGGGCACATAGACAATACAACCATTACAGTATGGACAAATTAAAGTTAGACTAATACAAGTTATCTTAAATCAAACTAGCATACCGGTACATGTTTTTGGGAATTTGAGAGGAACCCTGAGTACTCAGAGAAAACCCAACACAGAAAGGCCCAAGAACCTCTTGATTGTAAAACCCTCATACAAAAACCAGCGAACCACCGTTGAGGATGTTAAAAAGCCAAAGAGCTGAGGTCTTGTGCGGTACGCCAAAGTCTCTCCTGACCCTCTCCCAAGTATGATACTCAGAGGTGGCAAATCCAGGTCCAGAAAGTAAAAACCCTGCCACAGTTTGGATTTAGCCCCTGGTGCTAGCTAGCTCCCTAGCAGGTAAACGAGCACCATGGGAGCTAGCTAGCTAACTAGCACAAACTGTGGCAGGGATTTTTACTTTCTGGTCCTGGATTTGCCACCCCTGATCGGTACTCAACAAAGTCTGCTAGTTTTCTAGTCTGTTTCACAATTCCTCTGGACCACAGCTCAAGTCTCCCGAGGCCATGTTCTATTCTTAACGCTCGCATGATCTGCTATTCTCAACTTCCTATCCTCTCATCTGCGCCGTATTACCCCCACCCCCGCCCCCTATCAACCACATTGCATGTGCACTGCCGGCATTCTAAAAGAGTTGAAACAACGGACAAGATAAACGACTGAGGAAAGGTAGTCCAAAACTGTACGGCAAATTTAATTGCTAAGATCGATCATGAGATGCTCGTATATTTGAGACTTCCCCTTAAAGCTGGACGCAATCAGGAACTCTCGCCCGTCGACGGATACCAGAGAAAAGCCTCGCGGCGCCTGGATGCTCAGCTCCTGGGACGGGACAAACTGGCCCCTCTTGGTGTCCCACTGGTAGACCTGCGTCAGAGAATAATCACTACCCAGGATGGCGTACTGCCAGTTGCCAATGGAGACGGGCTGGAAAACCATAGATCCGCGGGAGGGAAATGTCTGGATCTCCTTGAACATGGCGCCGTCCCAACGCATCACCTTGGAGTCCCCGATAAATCTCGTCAAGCAAATGTACAGCTCACCTTTGGAAAAGGACAAAGGTTCAAAAGTCTGGGTAATTACTTGAGACTTGACTCTGTTTTGGTCTTGTTGGAGTAGCTCTAAATTCTAAACTAATTATATTGGAGTCAAGGTAACAAAGTCGTATGCCCGAAATCAGGGTTCACCAATTGCGGTCTTCGAGGTCCGTAGTTCTGCAGGTTTTAGATGTTTCCGCCTACCAACACACCTGATACTAAAGATTGTTATCAGGCGTGTTGATGAGCTGATTATATGAATCAGGTGTGCTAGTGGGCTTAAACGTCTAAAACCTGCAGGACTCCGGACCCCGATTGGTGAATCCTGCTCTAAATTGCACAAGTCAAGCGGAAGTACGTACTTTTGACCCGGAAGTGTTGGACGGATAAGACGTCCTCCATCTCTGGTAAGTCAGTCCTGCGGTCAAACTTCTTCTGGCCCCGGTTCCACTGATAAACCACCGGCCTCTGGGAGCTGCTGGACAAGATCAGGTGGGGTTTGTTGGAGACCTCCAAGTATTCCACGTCTGTATCTCGGTACCACGGATGGAGGGACTGGTGAGAGTAGAATCCGTTGCCGTTCCATTTGTATATGGTTGTGGAGCCGGCCTACAAGAAGTCAAAGGTTTGAAGTTACCCAAGAAATGATGGGACGCGAGAGAATGACATAGGCCAAGACACGCAACCTTTGAGCTGTCCGCAATGACAAAGAACGACTCTCCGTCGATCACGAAGGTCTCAATGTCGTTGGGTTTACGGATTTTCAGGATGTCGATGTCCTGGATCTTGATGAATTTGTTGGCGGAAATGTCCCGTTTGTAAATATGGGAGCCGCCAAACAGCTGCGCCACGATGACAAAAAGGTGGCTGCGGATCACCATGGGCTTGCAGACCACAGTGGAAGTGCCTGGAAATGTCGCAGAACCGTTACGGCCTCACTGTTAAGACACTGCTTTGCAGTTTGTGGAGCTCACGCAACACAACACAACACGACTTACTTTCAATGGTGTCAAAGCTTCTGAAGGTCATCTCAACATGATCCCATTCCAGGAAACTGCATGTGCCGGCAAACGGTTGCGCAAAGACAACATACTGATCTTTACCAAAGGTGAAGGCCTCTACGGAAATGGACTCAAACTTCAGCAACTGATAGGCGGCAAATTCTGCAAAGGACAACATCACAACCACTCATTTACTGCCAGTCCAGTAAAATTGGATCTTTGACGTCTTTAGCCGTCAATGGCAGTGAATGATAGATTTTAGCATCCATATATAGTTTAATCGGTCGCCAACTATAATCGGACGATTATTCTCGTCTTAAAACATTATCGAAGAAAACCGCAGAAGTTTCCGATGCTGTGAAAGTACCCTGAATGTACCATTTTGCTTGCGTAGCATTAGCAACTAGCAAGTGTGTAGCGTATGTTATTTTGTCGTCCCTAAACGTCCTTTGAGCTGTTTAATGATACCACAGTTGGAGTTAACTGTAAAACTAAACACTTGATGTTAAGAATGACATCACTGTATATTTAAATACAAAACGTGCTTCGTTTTTAAAACATCGCTAGCCTAGCGCTAGTGCTAAGAGTGAAGGGAGGATCCCATTCAAATGCTAACAGGAACTTAGCATCAACTTCTGGAGTGTTTTTCCTTCAAATAATGAATATCCACACGCAAATAACACAAGATAAAAAAATATATTAAAGAATGATGAATAATAAGAATGGTTTTATTATTAGCACATAAATCTATACAACAACCTTGTATAATTTGTTGATAAGGTCATACTTTGGACTTGTCATTCAAAGCAGAGAATCTTAATAGCGAAAGGTTGAGCGTAAGTGACACCCATTGAAAATATATTGGGGAGGGGCTCATTTTATGCATTATATATATTTTTAAATAATCGGCAATCAGTATTTTTAAGTCGGGCCCTGATACACAGTAGGTAAATGTAATGTGTCTTTTGATACCGGACGTGATGCAGTCAAAGGAGTGCGGCAGCAGGTCATTGATCTTCTTGCCCTGGTGGACGGGCGGCCCGCTGCAGTAGATCTGGTCCAGTGTGGCGTTGGTGCGGTGCATCCACTCTACCAGCCACTTGAGTTTGCAATCGCATGACAGGTTGTTGCCTCTCAGATCCCTTCACGTAGTCACATATGAGTGATTAACAAATACAGGACCCGGCACGTCTTTCGGTTGAGTAAATAAACTCCCCAACCGCAAAATGCAGTCTCCATTATTGTGAAAATGACATGTGACTCCTGTGCCTTTAAGAGCCACCATAACTGACAAAACATTGAATACTCACACTTTCGTCAAAGCATCCATCCCCTTGAACACATCTTTAGGCAGCGTCTCAAGGTTGTTGTAAGCCAGACTCCTTCAGGAGAAAGCAGAATCGTGTACAATTGGGACTGAAGAGACATTTGGTCCGAAGCCCCAAAGCGGAACGAGAGGCGCATTAAAACCCCCCAAAAAAAGTCATCTTATTTCACGAGCGCTGCATTATTTATTTGGGACTTGGTGTTCCGAGTGGAGAATTTTTGCATGGCTGCACTCTCTAAACACATGATGACAGCAGAAGGGGGCAAGCTTTAGACAGCTTGGCCAATTTAATAATGCATTCATCATATGGAAATCTGATGATTTCTGTTCATTTTTGCTGCAGTTACCGAAATAGCCTCTGACATAATTACTCCAAAAGTTGTGCTAGATTTCTTGTGTTTTTAGGGAATTGGTTCTTCTTAAACCATTAATAAAGCTGGTTGCCTGGCAACCTTTGAGTAGTCTTCTAGGAAGTCACTGCTGGGGCCAACACTGCTCAGTGTAACATCACGTCCTGTTTGGACTGTGGACATCATAAAAATGTCGAATATCAAGACAAGTTTTTTTTTTTTTAAATAGTGCAACACAGATTCCGCCTACACAGACCCACATTTTACTCTAAAAAGAGACTTTTTGGTCACACTCTAAACAGAGTAAAATGTACACTTGGAAGAGAGTAAAGCATTCAAAGTAAATTTTACTCAAATTATTTTGTGCACGAGAGAATGTTTTTGGTCTCCTTTCGGATAGTAGCAAACCGTAGGAGTGGCGTAGCTCCCAAGCTGAAGGTCGTCAGTTCGTTCCTCAACCCTTGAGTAACTTAACTCATTCACTGCCATAAATTCATTTAAAAAAAAAGATTAAAAATTAGGCGTGACAGGCGATTAACATTTTTAATTGTAATTAATTGCATAACTCACAATTAATCACACATTTTTTATCTGTCTAAATGTACAATAAAAAATTCTAGGAGTTCATATTCTTGTTAACAAAAGTGGAAAAAAATGTTAAACTAATAGAAATAGTTTAAATGAATTTTTGACGTTTATAGCCGTCAATGGCAGTGAATGAATTAAAAAAAAAGAAGAGAAAACATTATTAAAAATTTGGGGCGTCAGGCGATTACAATTTGTAATCATAATTAATCGCATGACTTCACTAGTTAACTCACAATTAATCACAAATGTTATATCTGTTCTAAATGTACAATAAAATAAAATCTAGGTTTTCATACTCTTTTTAACAAAAGTGGAAAAAAATGTTAAACTAATCGAAATAGTTTATAGCCGTCAATGGCAGTGAATGAGTTCAAAAATAAATAAATAAACTAATAAAATGTACTTGCAAAATTTCTTAGAATTTCTAAGTGAAAAAAAACCCCTCTACAAATGTTTTGTCATGGGATAGGCCAATTCTCGTGTACACATTAAAATTCATTTGCTAATATTTTACTCTCTTCCAAGTGTAAATTTTACTCTGTTTAGAGTGGGACCAAATAGTCTCTTTTTAGAGTAAAACGTACTCTGCAAAATGTACTGTGTACTTCTCTAACGTCTCTACTGTTCCCCTTGATGCAGATGTGTGTTTTTTTCTCATCGTTTCACACATTCAACTGCTGATATCAAGTCAATAATCTGCACTTCACTTGGAAGTGCAGATTATTATATTACATTATACTCCTCTTGGAATGAATTGCGAGAAACCTCAGAAAAAGATTATAGGTCACCTGGCTGAAAGTTACAGCACGGTTATTTTTAGTTTCAACCTGCAGGTCACACGCAGGCTACGCTATCTTTGCACGGGCAAGCATGCAGTTGAGGAAACTGATATGCAATAGTGTCAAAATGTAAACTGGCTGTCATGTATTATATTAAATGGCTTTTTCTGATTTGGGTTGACTGTTTTTTTTTTTTTTATCTGAATCAAATAAACAAACTAGCCTTGCGCAAGAAAAATTGAGAGGGAAGTCACTTATGTAATGTATTTGACTGTTTTTGTAAAAAAAAAAAATTTTTATTACAATATGGTGGTGCAACGGTTAATCCTGAGCGATTAGCAATTCATTATTTGGTGTATTGATAAACAATACTCACAGATGAATCAACGTTTTGAGGCCTCGAAATGCAAAAGGGGAGATTGATGCAATCTGGTTATTTTCAATGAATCTGTAAAAAAAAAAAAAAAAAAAAGTTAATATGTGATTATTTTACAATACAAAAACACGATTAGTGTCATATTAAAAAAAGAAAAGAAAAGAAATGCCTACAGATATTCGAGATGCGGCAGACCGACGAATGCGTCATCATCAATGAGGTCAAAGGAATTGGCCGTGAACAATCTGTGAAGACAAAACAAACAGAAAAGGGATTCGAGCCAATGACTCATTTGGTTGCGCGAGAGAAAAACAGTGACGTTATCATTCGGCTTGCGTATTGGGGTATGCGAGCAATAAAGTGGCACGGCGCTCCCACGTGTTTCTCATTATTTATGAATGATCTCAAACTTCACACATGTTTCTGTGGAACACCATTTTGAGTAAACAGCATGCGTGCACATTAACATTCAGTTTTGATTGACACTCTTTGCAGTAAGTGTAATACGTGCAGATTGAGATGGATTTCTAATATTTGGCCAAACTTATTGTTATTGTAACTAATTGTCAAAATAGTACATGTCTAACTGTATCAAAGCTGAGCACGATCATCTTAAGTTGGCAGAAAGTAGCTCAAGGTCAGAGTTAACGGCAGAGAGTGTCTATTAAGGGTAAGGGCATTTATTATTCATAGAAATGCATTTTTTATACAGCGCTATAAAATACAATCAGAACATAAATGGGTGTTGAGGTAAATGTTTATTATTTATTATTACTGAGTACAAATGCATAGAGTGAATCTCAACTTTATTTATAGAGCACTCTAAACAACTGCATTGATAAATAGGCTCAGCCGCAGAAAGCTTTCTATAGGGGTACGATGTTTATTTGTACGAATGCATTCAATATTGTTATGCAAAAGTTGAATGGGTGGACGTTTTCCTAAATATTATCGCTTTAAATTTGTCAAAAGCCAGAGTATCGGGTCTCTATTAGGAGTAAGCCGTTTATTATTTGTACAAATACATTCTTGTTTGATGGAAACACAACTGTAAAATCTCAACCAACAATTGGAGTAAGGCATTTATTTTTTCCTTTGTTCAAAATAATATTAAATACTCAATTAAAACATAGCATGGTCGATATACTCAACTGCACACAATGGCAGCCATCAATTTGGGGGTAAGGCATGTACTGTATTCTTTGGTACAAGTGTGTTTTTTTTAGTAGTACATGCATACCATGGATAGATGGATGACACTGTAGATAGATAGACACATAGAATCAGGTGTCTATTTGGGGTATGGTGTTCATTTTGTAATGAAGCATTTTTATACATCAGGTGTCTATTTGGGGTAAGGTTTTTATATTTGTGAACATGCATTTTCATAATATCAAAGCAGGTGTCTATATGGGGTAAGGCATTGATTATTGTAAGCATGCATTTTGTAATATCAAATATATGTTTATTATTCATAAACCTTATTTAAAATAAGAAGACAGGTCGACTCACAGTAGTTGCAGGGCAGGTGTATGCACAAAGCTTCCTCCTGTGATTTCATTGAATCCAGACTTGACAAAAGACCTGAAAACGAGCAGAATATTTGAAAAAAGAAATAAAAAAATTCACAAGCGTCAAGCACGTGAAGCAAACAAAACAAAAAGCAGCCACTTACAACGAGAGCACGTCTGAGGGGAAAGTGTGAGGCACGGATCGGACGTTCTCACACAGGGCATTATCCTTGGTGCAAGTACATCCGGCGGGGCATCGGGGCTGCTTCACTCTCCGTCCGGTTGCTAGAAGCGAGCAGGCGGCGACCACCCAAAGCACGAGCGTCCAGCCTCTCACTCTTCCGCACGGGGATGCCATTCTGCCTTGTCCCGATTGAGACTTGCAACCATACAACTTCTCGCTGCAATCGGCCAAATTGGTTTCCTCCCCTTTTTTGCAATGAGCGTTGTTTTTGTGCAAAGCTTTCGATCCGAGGCACCCGTCCAGCGTGCAGGGCTCCAAATGGGCACAGAAAACAGGACCCAGATTGATGTCACCCTGCTAAATAGCATCCCCCCTCTCTCTCTCTCTCTCTCTTGCTTTCTCTCCTGCCTCCCTCCTCAAAATGTTGTCTGCTTCTTATTAGTCTGCTGCATACAAAGAAGTTGGACCCCATGAGAGGAGAGCAAAGACAAGGATGAAGGGGGAGAATGGGGGGGGGGGGTGGGGGTACTCCAAACAAATGCGCATGTTTTGTCTCTCTTATCAGCCGCTCCAGCTTTTATTGTCATTATTTATGCGCGCTTCCAAGCTGTACACGCTATTTAGGAGGCTACTATTCATTCACGAGGCTAAGCAAATGCACCTGCCTCATTGAAATGATGACCCCTTTTTCTTGCATGCTTTGCTATGGTAATAAGATACATTAAATATTAATTTAGCGCACGAGACATTTTAATAAGCAACCCCCCCCCCAAAAAAAATAATATAATGGCATTCTTGTCTAGAGAGGTACAACATAATCCCAGATTTCTTTTCCTTCTTTTCTTTAAGGAGACATATAAGATATTCCATTATTGATAAAAATCTTTCAACAGTATCAATCACTGCCTGTTGTGTACATGTCTCACATTGGCCCCTTTGTTTCTGTGTGGGTGGGAAAAAATGGCACAAAACACAAGACTTCTTTCTTCACCACCTTTAAAAACGGATGACTTGAAACTTTTCACACATAATAGCCTCTTTATATTCCAACCCAGAATTTAACGCTTTTGTGCACTGACTCCTCAAATTAAATCCCCCGTTCATTTCCTGTTTGACTTAAAATTATCAGCCGCGTTTAATGTTTACATTTAATATAATTACATACAACTAGGCATGGCGAAGGTGAATAGTTACCTTAATAAGAGCTAAATAACTCAATATACCAAGCAAAATGCCATCTAAATGAGGTTGCTAGTCGACATAAAAGGAAAAAAAGTTAACTAAATGTACAATGAATAATATATCTAAGGCAAATTAAACAGCATTAGTAATCGTTACACGAGTACTTTTTACATTTTCGGTCACAATGCCGTGATTTTCAAATCAGTCCTACTCATCCGGGACAACCGCGACGTCATCAGAGTGCGCGCTCACTCGTGACGTCGTTATTCAACGACGCCAATTTGTAAACAGTCTCGACCAGCGTTTTCAATGCGAATGCGTGAACTATGGATGATCTCGTCAAAGTATGCATTTAAAAAAATATATCATTTTGGGATGTTTAGTGCAATAATGTCGTTAGTTTGATTAAGAATCGACTTTACATTTACGGGAAGCGATGGTCGCTACGGTAACGGAATCGTACATTCCTTGCTAAATCACTGAGTTTATATGTACATGTATAAACAGTTATACTTTAAGGCTATTTCTTTTCAAGTCAACATTGCGTTTGACTTTTAAAAATGACTAGAATTGTTATCATTCCGCTTTGATAGGCTGAGCATGTTGCATTTCCCCCACCCCCACTCGACTTCTGTATGTCGTAAAGCAAATCACCATATGCATGTCCTGTACAGCATAATGAATGTTGATTGACCAACACAAACGTGCTCGTGTATCGAAAGGTGCACGGTGGTGGTGCCAACTACGATTCGGATTTCAGCGACGACGAGAGACAAGGAGAGACCTCAGAGAGCAGACTTAAAAGGTAAAACATGTGAGGCTTTCACATTGAATATTCTGCACCGTTACCGTCAGTAAAATTGGGCCCTTCGGGGTAATATGGATGAAATAAAGGAAACCAAAGTTTGTATTCTTTTTAATGGTAGGAAACATGAAGAGGAAATTTTACAGAAGCCATTCCAGAAAAATCGAAAGTCTCAGGTGGCCCACCGCACTTTTCATTCCAATGAAGTGGACAGGTATGCAGCAGTCAATCCCATCTGAATATAATGTAAATATGTTAAAGGTTTTAAATGCTATTTCTACTTTTTTTTGCAGAGAGGAAGCCAGGAATAGAAGAGCCCACTTGATATCGCTGACTGCTGTATCCTCTTTGTTTACTTGACCCATCATTTCCAACATAATGCATTTTTAATAGTGTCCTTAAGCAGCTGTCTACAGTTTGAGCGCCATAAGAAGTTTGTCGGCGATTATATACTTTACTATGGAGGACATATGGCTGACTTCAAACGCTCCGCGTATGTATTTTGTGTTAGGTTATCTCTTCATCATCCTGATCTTTACATTTTCTTCCCCTCAGCGCAAACGACAAAACAGACTCGGATGTTCTACGTGAGAATCATCGCTTCCTCTGGAGGGACGAAGATGAAGACGACATGACGTGGTAACGCCTCCAAGTCAACCTTTTCGTATATTAGATTGCATTTTCCAGGGATGTGATTTTTCCGCTAATTCGCGGAATTCCGCTTTTTTTTTTTTATCTCCCCCCCCCCCAAAAAAAAAAATTCAGATTTTTTTTTTTTTTTTTTTTTAGTAGTTCATTGTGTATGCACATGACTCCGACAGATAACATCTTCTGCTATAACAAAGACATTTGTGGTATGCTCTAATATGAGTTACTTTTCATTTGGTCATGATACAATTATTTGTTCATGAAATTTGAACTCTTCAACATTATTTATGTGTTAACTTAATAATCACATTAGTTAGATATGATGATATTCTCAGTGATAGTTTTTAAAAGCAAAGGCAGTCCAATGTTTTTGAATGTGACTGATTTTGAGTTGACTAAAACTGCCATTTTATATGGGATAGTTCAATATACATTGAAAATTTATGCTGTTGTTTTGTCTATTTCTTTGTCATGTGAGTGCATTGAAAGTACTTAAAAACACGGAAAACCCATGAGCTCCGGGGGGCTTCGCCCCCCTTGTCCCCCCACCAGGGCACTGCCCCTGGACCTAGCTGGGTGCCCCCAGACCCCCGGCTAAATTTTCAGATAATTTCACTTTGGTCAAATCACATCCCTGATTTTCTCTGGACATTTTTGTGGTTTTTAAAACTTACCTCTGGTATTTTTGTGTCCAAGGGAGAAAGAATTGGCGAAGAAGTATTACGACAAGTTGTTTAAGGAGTACTGCATAGCTGATCTCAGTCGGTATAAGGAAAACAAGGTGGGCTTCATGGATAAAAGTATGAGTTGACTCAGACAAATTTCTTTATTTTCAGTTCAGCTACGAGGTAGCAATAATTATCTACTGTACTGGATTTAAAAAAAAAATATGTTTAAGCCATTATAACATTAAGTACAGTTTGAACATTTAATTCAGTATTTTTTTTATACCACACGCGTGTGCACAAACCACAGCGACAATCTCTGATATTTTTTCTTAAACACAGTTTTATTTTTTAAGATTAGAAAATGTTTTTCGTACAAATAAAGGATGACTCAACATGCCACTGGTGCAATTACGTAAATAATAAATACATACTATCAAGGCAAAAATAAATTGAGAGTGAATGGGGAAATCAACGTGGCAAACTCACAATGAATTACAGTTGTTAAAGTTTCACACAAAAGCTTTCCAATGCACGGAATTACAAGTCATTCTTTATTCATAATCAATGACACAAGTTGCAAATGGGAACAGAAAGTGAAAGTCAAGGTTGACTGATTATATTCCCTTCTCGCCGCTCATACTTTCCCTTCGCACATAACATCGTCATCTGATTAAATGTTGTATTTTGTCAACCGGGGGTTGTGTGACAAGACTCGCACTTGAACATTAATACTTTATATGACGTTCCGGGCGCCTGCATCCTTTCCACGAATCGGGTCAAATTCCCGCCGAGGACGGGCTCGGCGGAGCGTGAGCCGAGGAAAGAGGCCATTCAATTTTGGGTCGGATCCATTGAACATGACAAAAAAACGAAATGGCGTTTTATTTTCACACTAGCCTTGGCACAAGTCTGCACTCGACGAAATGCCCTTCCAGTTATCTCCGCTCTAATGTCGACGGCGCCGCCGCGCCACATTGGAAGCCGTGCTTTGAAATGCAACCCGTGAAGTGGGCTCATTGGGATTCCTTTCATTTCTCCTTCAATAGTTTGGATTCCGCTGGCGGACGGAGAGTGAGGTTGTCTCTGGCAAAGGTAGGCACTTTTGAACTTTTCAAGTTGCAATAGTATCACTATTAATAGGCTGTGTCATTAACGTTGATGGAGTTAGATGAGAATAGCGATTCCCAAAATGGTGCACGCCTGGTATAATAATGACACTTTTACAAAGTTTGTTTGCGTGTGATTTTTTTTTCTACAAAATAGAAAAAGTAAAGACAAATATTTCCTCAGGAAACAGGCTGCTATGTAGTTACGGTATCCTTTGCAGGGCCGTTATAACTAAATAAAGAGTTTACTTTATTAGCTTATTAGTTTTTTCCGTCATCTTAAGGTGCTTTTCTATTGGCTGCTGCTAGATGACATCACTTCTGTGTCAAACGTCCTTATTCCTGTTAATATTGAAATAAATATACTTAAATCACATTTAAAATCAACCCCAAAGGCTCATGTATTAAATTAATTACCGAAGACGAAAATAAAGGACATTTTCACTATAATCATAGTTTTATTTTTTATTATTTTTTATTTTGTTAACGGAAATGTTTTTTTGAATTTTAGTTTTAGTTATTTCGTTAGTTTTTGTGAACTAAAATAACATCATTTTGGAACACATTGTATTGAACTAAGAAAAAAGTTGAATATAACTGCTAATATAACTGCTTGTGGAAGCCTACAGTTTAAGAACAACTGCAGTTTATAATACAATTTTTAGCTAAGTTAACACCAAAACAATTTAACCAATACAAAAACACCCTTAGAAAATATATGGATGGATAATAAATTCTAGATCAAACACATCAGGGCCACAGTGACAATGAAGTTTCCAAGTGTCGCCACTAGATGGTGACAGAGACAAGCCGGTGGACAGCCATCCGCATCTCCTTGCACAATTCCCTCCTGAGCCCGAGATGTGTCACTGTACTTTGGCCTCCATCTTGACAAAATGGCACCGCAAAGCCTTTCGGATCTCTGACCTTTTCTTGTAAGGCTTTTCATATCATAGACCTTTTCCTCTTTCACCCTCAACCTTTAACCTTTAACAACGCGGGTCTCCCCAGTTCATCTGCTGCCTTCAGCGTTTGCTTTTCCACAAAACCATCGTTTGAGAAAATTGGACACCATCTCCTCCTCCTCCTCCTCCTCCTCCTCCTCTCGCACGCACGCATATTTACCTGTGACTGGCAGACTTTCTCATTTGCATACTGTTGACATCAACACAGCCTCGGCAACATACGCACGCGCGGCGTGTCTGAGATAGCTGACTAAGCCAATATATTGTTCCAGATTAAGTCTGTGTAATCCCGGTCGGTCACATTTCAACCACCAGCGGCAAAACTCGACAGGAAGCGGGATTAGACCCAACCTGAGCGGTCATGTCTTCCCTGCGCTGATTCCACTCGGCGCGCTTTCATAAGCGCCAACACCCTGCAGCTAAATCAATACTAATCAAATTAGAAGCGCCGCGCAGGGTTTGCAAGTTAAAGGTGGGTTGCTTTGAGCTCGGCTAATACGCAGTATGATGATTCATTGATTAGTCACCACGGTAGAGGAAAGTTGCACTCACTCTTACTTTTTCGGCTCACTTGGCGGGGCTTAGCGAGAGCGCTGACCTTTTCCGTCAGGGTCGTAGCATGATTATGAGATGAAGAGGAGTCACAGCATCGCGCACGACGTTATCCTCACCTTGCTTATGCTCTTCACATGTCACGCACAAACTTTCGCTTTTAAGATTCTCTGCTTTGAATGACAAGTCCATAGTATGTACGACCTTAACAAATTTCATGAAGTTTACAAGAGTGTATAGATTCATGTGTCAATAATAAAACCATTCTTACTTGTTTACAACTGCTGTCAAGCATTAACCTTTTACATATTTTTATCTTGTGTTCTTTTCACAAGTCTTCAGACTTACTGGGCTGACCTGGAAACCTCGGGGATTGTATGTCATGAGCAAATGTGTGATAAGACAATAATAAAAATAAAAATCCTTAGATGTATGCATCCTTGAATTTTGAGAAAAAACAGTCTTTGAATCCTTGGAATATCAACTTTAAATACAACTTGAAAGGACAATGACAAAATAAAACAAGAAAGTGAAATAAGACTAGAATTAAAACACACTCCCGAAATCGATGCTAACTTCCGGTTAGCATTTGAATGCGATCCTCCCTTCACGCTTAGCATTAGCGCTAGGCAAGCGATGTTTTAAAAACTAAGCATGTTTTGTATTTAAATATACGGAGAATGCAATTCTTATCTTCGTGTGTTTAGTTTTACAGTTAACTCCAACCGCGGTGTCATTTAACAGCTTAACTCTTTGACTGCCAAAAACGTTAAATAACGTTTAGTAAAATCCTATGGGGGAGTGCCAAAGACGTTAAAAGACGTTTGTTTCAAAACAGAGGTGAAACTAACCATTTTCTATTGTTGATTACTGAAAAACGGAATAAGGTAGAAACAAACTTTTTTTTCTGATGAAAGATGAGAGTCCAATCTTTCATTTGGTAGTATGTGTGTTTCCATAGTCCAAACACATAATTTTCTATGGACCTTGAAAGATCAGTCAAAATGCTTAAAATCGGCTGGCACTGGGGACAACCCGTTTTTGAAAACGTCTGGCAGTCAAAGAGTTAAAGGACGCTTGGGGGCAACAGAATAACATGCGCTACACACTTGCTAGCTGCTCATGCTACGCAAGCAAAATGGTGCATTCGGGGTACTTTCACGGCATGGGAAACTTTGGTTTTCTTCGTTTTTAACATTTTAAGGGGAAAATAAATCGGCCATTTTGCCCAATTGTTTTGAAACAGCTGAAAAACTACCATGGTACAATATATGTACTTGTAGTTCTGAGGACTCAAACAAGGTCAGTTTCTATACGGTGCCCTGAGCTCTGCTTTACATTATATAGCGCTCTCATTAGTACACATCAGTGACCAGTATTATCCACGTAAGGTTGGAAGCGTTTCAAAAGTCTTGACTTCTAATACGCCGAGACGCATCCCATATGTGAACTTGGAAAAAAAAACAACTCCTCCTCCAGCAGTCGTGTGATGTGAAGGAATGCAGAAAAACAAAGTGTACTCTTATGAAAGTGAATTTGTCTTTTGGCGTCTTGTCAGTAGGAAGTCAAAGGTAGCTGAGGCGGGGGGGGGGGGGGATTGGATGTATCTATCTCGCAGCACACACTCCGTTATTTAAATAGAAATAGTTCATTTTAGGAAATGCTTTAGCCAATTTATCCCGAGGAAAGTGTTTTAAAAAAAATAAATTCTCTAACCTGAATGTTTTTGCTAGATGAGCTTCTAGCCTTTTCCTTTCTCCGGGAAAATGAAATGCACTGTGTGCCAAAGATACAACTTGAATAATTTAAATGAAAACATGCCGGCGTGTTTCCATAATTGACATTGGAGGGCAAAAAAAAAACAAAAAAAAGAAGAAGAAAAGAACAACATTTCAAGCGATGTTGGACACGAGGCGATTACGCGGGATGTGTTTTGACAGAAAAGGACTTTTTGCTGCTCGGGTTTTCTCGTTGGCGTGGAACAGCTGGAAGTGTTTGTTGTTGCGCTCGTTGTCTGAAAATATCAGTAAACAGCGGCGTGATGGCTGCTGCGCAAGTCGCCCGTTTTCCTGCCCTGCTTCAAATGCTTTACCCTGGACCATGTAGGGGAGATATAATAAGTCTACACACCCCTTTTGGAATTCTAACGTTTTACGTGATATGAAGGAGGAACAATGCTGGTCATAATTGTGTCACATTTTACTGGCCAAAGAGCGACGTTCGATTCCTAAAAAACAACTGGCATTAATACAAATGCTTCGTCTTACCACATTGCCTTCTTAAGATCAGCCCGACCGCTGTGGTCCGAGCACCTGGTTAGTGCCTTAGCCAAATCCTAAATCCCCGCCTCAGGCCCACGTAGAATCTCCATATTCGTTGCTTTTGATCACAGCGCTACGCTGGACCTTGACTTCTAATCCTGAAGATCTGCTCATTATGGGGCAAAAAAAAAAAGTGCACGGACCAAACCCGTATGCTCATTTTAAAAAAAAAACGGGCCTAGAGTCTTTTTCGTCTCAGAAAAATGAAACTGTTCTTTAATCTAACCGCAGACCGGATCTAAAATATGCGCTGAAAAGGAAATCCTGCTGGGCTCGATTGTGCCGGAATAAATCAGCTCCGGAAAGGAACCAGCGTGTATTATTAGGTGAAGAACTGCTCTCCAAGCGTTCTCAATAACGGCAAGCAATTCTTCAATACAATACATTTTGGTTCCCTCTTCTTAAAAGTGAATATCACATCTTTTCTTGAACAACTCTTTCAATGCGGTAGAAGTGTTTTTAACAACAAACAAAAAATTGCTTAAAATCTAAAGTTATGGAAAACGGCCATTTTGTGATGGCGCCATTGATGGCAAAGAGGAGTTACTCCACTGCAGTTACATGCGTAATATCTTGAGGTTGAAACTGGTCAGTAAACTTTGACTTAGCTTTGTTAGAACGCCTCCAAAGATTCATCCGCCCTGACGGGTAAACTTCCTCCGGTGTTTGTTGATTGCGGTTGCGTCAAACGCCCTTTGCACCACCCCGTCAGCCGTTCTCTGCGGAGCAAATAAATGTTACGACACACAGCCCGGGTGTTGCATCTCCGCTCGGCAGCTTGCTCGGACTTCTTGTCAAAGGCAAAACAAACGCACGCAAAAAAAAAAAAAAAAAAAAAGGGCAGCTCCTCTCGTTTGCAAGTTTCTGCAAAGATTACCGACTTGCGCTGGTTGACAATCGAAAGACTGGGCTGTTAATGACTTGACCTGTTTGTTTAAAATGGCGCGCTTTTATTTTTGCCGGATTGTCTCCTTATGAGGTTGCCTGGCAACCAGTAAAAGAAGACCCCCCCCCCCCCCCCCCGAAACAGGGGCACGGACCAAACGAGATGTAAAATGCTCATTAGCAAGCGAGGGAGGTTTCTGGCAGGCGCGTTTTATTGGATTCATTGTCGTCAGACCAAAAGGCGACACCGGCGACACAAAAGCCAATCGCCGTTACTCTTGTTTTAATACGCCAGCTGTCGGCAGGCTCGCGTAATGAACGGGATGCTTGGAGAGATGATTGAAGGTGTCATTTTGCTCTTTACTTCACAATTGGGGGGTGGGGGGGGGATAAAATTAGCCACTGGCCTATGAATTTAGCTGCAGTTTACCGTCAAATGTCATTGCCAAGGCTTTGCAGCCATCAGCTAAATGAAGCTTTTTAGTATTTTTTGTTTCAAAGTACGGGGTGAAATTTATGTTGCTAGAACGTTATTTGAAATATTTTTATATACAAGGTGAATTTTTAGTACAAGTGTGCCCGTAACATCACATTTATTAAATGGCATTTACAGTTTGCCCCATATATAAATCACAAAAAGGTGAAATAGGAGTTCCACAGGGCTCACGTCTTTGGCCCCATGTATTTTTAGGTGAGATATACAGTATCGTCGAAAGCACACTACAGTTATAAGGGTCGCATGTACTGTAATTAGAATGTCACTCAGAGCACAGAACCTCCGCAAAGGCTGAATTATTGACGAGAGGGAGTATAGTCTGCGGAGAGGAATTAGTGATGGACAAATGAAGCTTCGTGAAGCACTTGTGATGTTTTTTTGACTCCTCTAGATGGCACTCTTGAGTTAAAGATCCGGTGGAAATGTAATCAGTTTCATTGCACTAGCCTTTCTATTTAAACCAATCTAGAGGAGTAAAAAAAAATAGCAGCCTTTTCTGCATGATGTGCATGCACTCAGGGCCTGCAACCAGGCGCTCTAGAGTGAACATGCTAGTGGACTTTCCGAAGGGAAGAATGTTTTGTTTTAGCCCAACAAAATCAGGATGCTGGAAGGGTGAGAAACAGTTTGACAATACATTTCCACAACTAAATACTCCCCAGTTTATGTTTTCACCAATTATCTTCAAACGTATATTCTGTGATGTATTTAGAACCACAACTCTGAATTCACTTTACACAGAAACTCTGAAGGCTGACATTGAAAAACAATATCAAGAAAAATCTAAATAAAATGACTACGCGTAAGTGTTAATTCGCTGTCTGCATTTTCAGCGGAATCTTTTTCATTTTGGCGTCTGCATGTTTCTTTTCTACAATGTCAACGTTTATATTCAATGCCACCACAGAATGGCCGCATTCTGGCTCCCACACAGCTTGAGGAATAAAAGAGAACGATGATCCCACACAGCTTGAGAATAAAAGAGAACGATGAATTGAAATAACTTAAAAAAAAAAACAAAAAAAAAACTTTTAGACCCATTTTTGAAGGTGCCTTTACATTTGAATTCAGGCTAAAAGCTTAGCACAATGTCGAGTTTTTCCAATAACATGACACAAACCTCGTGCCTTAAAACTTAGCTGCTCCTTCATCCGACTCTTTGTTTGACATCTCATTCTAAAGTCCTCCAGACATGTGATAACGAGCTTCTCCCTCCTTCGTGAATGACCTCCGCGCTGTCAATCACCGAAACGCGAAAGAGCATCCACGCCCGGCGCTCGCTCGGGGGGTCACGACCTCACCACGTCACCCGGGCGATTGCTAATCACGCGGCCATCTGCCTCTCTGCGCGTCCTCCTTGATCTGCAGCCGCCGAGCGGCAGGAATTAGGAGCCATTGACGTAAGCGGGACAGGAGTTTCCTCACTTAACGGGTTTACTCAGCCGTGCCGGTGCCAACACTTTTACCCCCTGGAGCACGTGGGGGTCACTCCCACTGTGAGGAGTCATGACAACATGATCCTTGAGGCCTGCTACAGATGAGCGAAAATGTGTCGTTATGTGGTCCAATATTCATTTAAATCCGTGGTTCTCAAATTTGTGATTCCTGAGGGCCCGCAAAAATAGTTAGCAATAGGGCTGTGCAATTCATTGAAATTCAGTTACAATTTCAATTATTACGCTCCACAACTACAAAATTGGCATTAAATAAAAATATTTTTAAAATAACTAATTTAATAAAAATCTTGTCTTGTTTGGTCCCAAAAACGTATTCATACGTTTTTTTTTTATGGTTTAATTTTATGCTAGAGCACACAGAAGGCTTTGATGCAGCTCTGACTTGAAGAGGTCGCAGGTGGCAGCGGAGTATAAGAGATCAGCCTAGGGCCATCTTGCAACCAGCTCTTTTTGTCAGTGTTTTCACCATGAATGTGAATATTGATGAAACTTAGCTTAGCTAATTGCCGCAAAACGGAAACAGATACATATTCTTTTTTTCCCTGATGAAAGAAGAGACTCTAGTCTATCTTTTGGTAGGTTCCATGTCTTTATAGCAATGGAACACAGTATTATGTATGTTAGCGAGAGCCACTACATCGTGATAACTTACATTGATGTTTCTGCATCTGGCAATTTATTATTATTTTATATTATTAGTATGGGATTTTTTTTTAATGGGCTTTAGGTGAACTGATGAATACACACACGCTCGCACGCACGCACACACACACACATACAAAAAAAAGGGTATATATATATATATATATATATATATATATATATATATATATATATATATATATATATATATATATATATATATATATATATATATATATATATATATATATATATATATATGTATATGTATTTAAAAAAAACAAAAAAAACATTTATTAATTTTTTTTTAATTGATTTGTTGAATTTAAAAAAAAAAAAAAAAAAGGAGAGCAATGATGAGGTCAAATCGAATGAACAATACTGAGCTCTGCAAAAAAAATAAAAAATAAAAATAAAAAAATGGAACACAGTATTCTGTGGGCAAGACTCGGAAGCACTCGGGAGCGAATGGGGTTGCTTCAGCGAAAATGGCTGGGAGTGAATGAGTTAAAAAAAAAAAGTCAATGTACTTTATGTGGTAATGACAATTAAATTGGCCACTGGGGGCAGTATAATGATAACACAAACAAAGAAGACGGTCACAACTGCTCAGTAAGCGGCAGCAAAAGGAATCGTTTTTTCGCAGAGAATACCGATTGTATGTCTGAGTGTTGTTATATTGTCTGTCAAATATGTCAGTCATGGATTTTGCGCTGAAAAATATACTTGAAAAATCAGTTTGTTATACTTTTAAGTACAGTAATTGTTACTAGTAGGGGTGTGCATCTCTCCAACAAAAGACGATTTAATACGATAAATGTGGTGTGATACAATTCAAGGACGGTTTGATTCGGTCCGATATGTCACAGCTCAATTCCAGAACGTACTGTACAATGCAATGAGTTTCTTGTTGTCATTTTACATATATATGAATCAACTTGTCCGTTATTTAAATGTCGCATTTCTATCAAATCTGAATTTCTAGTTTTTATCATTGGATTGTGGAACTATAAGACAAATGCAATTTAGTGGCATCACAATAAAGTTTCAGAGCCTGCAGCTCTCAACCCCCCCCCCCCCCCCACCCCCACTGCTGACATCATAGCTTTTAAATCCAATCGCGCATGTGAGGAGAAAGTCTGCCCCGTGGCTCAAAGCCATCATCGGTGTCCGTCACCCTCCTGCTGTCCCGGGGTCAGGAGCATTGTTAGCCCTCGTGCCAACTTGGGACCTGTGTGACGCACTCGCACCCGCTGTTGCAATCTGGAGGAACCCCGAGCTGATCAGTGCCGCTTTAAGACGGTCTAAGGATAACGGGAGGGCCCGGGCGGCGGCTGGAGGGAGGCCTGAGGGGGATGATGATGATGAGGCGAGGAGAAGAAAGGGCAATGAGAGCGCGTTGAGTGGGGAGGGAGGGAGGGAGGGAGGGGGGCTCTTGGATGGAGATGGATGGAGGCAGTCATGGAGAGCTGCAGGCAATGGACGTTGCTAGAAAAACGGCACAGCTCCATTTCTCAGCTAACCTTTGTGAGGGGGATGGATACACAAAATTGAGAATGTATGCGTGTTAGCTTTGTGTAAGCGTCTTCTTTTTAATATTAAAATGAGGATTGGGAATTGACTTTTTGAATAAACTACTAAAATAATTAAAAAAAAAAAATTACTTATTTTTTTTATTATTTTAATTCTCTATTGTAATCTTTATTATTCTTTATTTGTTTTAATTCTCCATAAATTAAAAGGTGATGCTTACTTGTGATGGTGGGTGCGTTTGAAAGAACATTCCGGTAAAAGTTCTGGTCAACAAAAAGATGATCAAACAAGAGAAGTGGGTGAAGAACTGAGCCCTGTGGAACTCCTACTTTAAATCATGGGATAGGTTGTCCTACATGTTTATTAGCTAAAATTAATAATTTTCACATAATTTATCTTTCGATTTCCTTCATAAAAGCATTCAGGTTTCAGCATTCCCACGCAATTTCTGCAAAAATTGCACTTTGTCTAGTTTCAACAGTTATTTTAAATTGCCTTTAAATGTTATACTGTAAGTTATAAAGTTTTAAGTAGGCCACTCGCATCTAGGTGAAGTTTGTAAGAAGGTACCGGTAGTCATTGCCTTTTTGTTTATTCCTTAAAAAGGTTAAATAGGAGTCCCACAGGGCTTAATCCATTTGCCCGCTTCTTTTCTAGTTGAGTTTGATTCAGTTTTCTTTATTTTGCTGATGTAATACTAAATGCTAAAAAAAAAAAAAAAAGAATAACAATGACTATTTCAGTGATGTGTTTTTATCTTCTAGGTCAGTTCCAGTGTGGGAACAAACGCTGCGAGAAGCAGGAAGGCCTGAAAAGCTGGGAGGTGAATTTTGCCTACTTGGAACAGGGCGAGAAGAGGAATGCATTGGTCAAACTGCGTAAGTTCAATAGATCAATAGCATTATTAATAGCAAAAACAAATGGTGTAAATGTGTGTCTCTGTGTGTATGAGAGTGTGTTGCAGTCTCCTAGTTTGTTTTTTTCTTTTTTCTTTCTCCAAGCGCCAGCTCATAATAATCCTCCTTCAGGTATCACACCGCAGAAAATCCTGTTAGAATAATTACAGTAATTGGAGAACCCACCAGTTCCAGACGCTACAGTCACGGACCAATTGACACACTTTCTGCCTTAACAAGCTCATCTGTCAATATTGGCCTAAACCAAATTATTTTGAATAATGAAAGAAAAGCAACATCAGAGCATGAATTTGATGTAGTGTACTCAATTTAGGATTGGGAATTATTATTATTATTATTATTTTTTTAGACACTTGATGTAAGGTTTTTCTAATAAAAATGATTTCCCCTCCCCCACTTGTCATATTATATTAGACTTTATCTCAGAATATTACTTTATTTTAGCTATCATCTACATCAAACATTTCTCATAAAAATAAAAAAATGTCAACATAATTCTTGTAAGTGTATGTATGACAGATTTTTTTTTTAAAGAATTTTATTATTTTTTTTTACAATTTTATTCTTGCAATATTACAGCTTTTTATTATATTATAGCTCCATTTTCATTGTTTTACTAATTTTTGTTTGGGAGAATTGGAGAAATAAAAATATTATATAAAAAGGTGTACTTTTAGTACAAGTGTGTCCATAACATCAATTTGAAATTAAAACTAAAAGGCATCTTATTGAACGTTTTAATAAATGGTGGGTTCATATTTTAGCCCGCATAAACTTAAAATGTGAAATAGGAGTTCTGCAGGGCTCATTTCTTTGCCCACTTCTGTTTGTCTTTTTTGTCTTCCAGGACTTTGCCCAGAATGTTCTTTCAAGCTCAACTATCACCACAAGTAAGCATCCCTTTTAAGACTTTCTTCATTATTCTTACAAGTGACATTTCCATCCACGTATTTGGGCCACATTTTCCTCATTCTAGGCAGAAAGAGGTGAAAGCCAAGAAGCCGCTTCGTGAAGTACCCGAAGAGAACCAGGAGCCATCCCGAAAGAAGAAGAAAAAGACCAAAAAGAGATCGTCACACTCCAAGAAGCACAAACACCGGCGGCACAGGGGTAGCGTCTCTCAACAAAAAAATAAAAAAATAAATCCACATTTTGCACTTTTCATTTTGTCTCCTACTCCAAAGCGACTACTCCCTGCTGATTGAGACGAACTCCTGTCTCCTCACAGATCGATCCGCCTCCTCCAGCAGCTCGGAGGAGTCGCAGGGCAAAGGTAAACACACTCCCGAGCACATCCACGCAGGCATTTGTCATCCTCGTAGACAGACAGTGTATGATACACTCCACTCGTGGGGCCTTCAGGCGCACTCCTCCAAAATGTTTGGAGTGAAAACACCCTGCAAACAACCCCTTCTGGAAAACACCAGCCATTAGCCCGCGGGCATGCCTGCTTTTTCTCAGCTGTCTCGCTCTCCTTTCATATCTTTGTATACTCCTGTTTCCAAGAGTGTGTTTTTTTTTTTTGGGTGGCCTCCCCCTCAAATAGATTCCTTCTCTCAATGATTTGCAAGGTATGTCATGTATGAAAGTCACAAATTTCAGTCGACTAACCAACGGAGAAACATTTGTAGCCCCACTTATACCACAATTTGTGCAAATAACCGACTTAATATTTCCTCAAATTGTGGATTCCACTGTAATAGATGCCCAGCCTCGATTAATTGCGGGATGCGCTGTTCATTAAAGTTTTCAATCGACCAAAAAAGGGAAAGTGGCATTTCTGGTCAACTCTTAAGCAAGAATTTTTACAATTTTTTTTTTTCTTCCTTCGGCCATTTATTTTTATTTTTATTTTTATGTGGCCTTCAATCAAATGATGCCCTGCCTTAAATAATTGTGAGGTGCAAATAGTCAAAGTTTTTTTAGTCTATTAATAAAAGGGACTGGCATTTCTAGTCCTCATGGTTTTTTTTTTTTTCAAAAAGTGGCCTCCACTCAAATAGATGCCCTGCCTTAAATAATTGTGAGATGCAAATGCTAGTTAAAGTTTTTAGTCGATTAAAGGGAGAGTGGCATTTGTAGTCATCACGCGTTTGTCACAAATTTATTTTATTTATTTTTTTGCCATATTTCTTTGAAAAGTGGCCTCCACTCAAGTAGATGCCCTGTGTTAATTAAAGGCAAGATGTGTTGCTCATGGAAGCAAACGTTTTCTGTAAAACAATCAAAAGACAGAAATATGTCTCATGTCACACTTACACAAGCATTTATACAAATATTTACTATTATTTCATGTAATAGTTATCTCCAATCTAATAGATGCCCTACCTCAATTAATTGCGGTATGATAATAAAGGGAAAGTCAAATTTTCTCTGGGTCGTATTTCTTCAAAAAATGGCCTCCACTTGACTACGGTTTCGTCAAATAGGGGTCTCCACCCTTTTCAGTCGCCCAATCAAGGGAGAGCAGCGTTTCTACTAGTCCAGCCTTCCACCAGCATTTTGACAAAGAAATCACCTCCTCAAATAGATGCCTTATTTCCAATTAACGCTTAAATTTGCAGGCTCTGAAGCCGAGGACGAGCCCGAGTGTCAGTCCGAATCGGACCACTGGCGAGGACCCGCCCCGGCAGTGGAGGAAAAGTCAAGGTGAGGCATTGCTGTCCACGTTAAAACGACCCCTGCTAAGCCACTGTAATGCAATAATCGCACAAGGTGTCGCGTACATAACGTGTACGGGACCACCCTCGGTGACGGAAAAGTTAATACCTTCTTGACCTTCTCTTGACTCACTGCTCCTCTGTCTGGAGGCGACTGATTTTTAAATTGTTTTGATTAGTTTTTGTCTTGTATTAACAGTTTGTGATCGTATTCAAGTAAAGCACTTGGTGTGTCCTCGCTGTGAAAAGTGGCTTTTAAAGAAAATGAACTTGCATACATTTTAATGTCATTTCTGTTCCCCTCAGGGAGGAAGAGTTTGATGACTACTTTGAAGACTTGTTCCTCTAAACGCCGACGCTGCGATGCAAAGTATTTGTGTGTTTTTAAGTGCTGCAGAAATAAACATATTTCAACGTCATCCATTTTCAGTCTCGCCACTGCTATCGTTCTACATTAAAGCGACTGTGAAATCTGGAGTGTGTGTATACCAAATTTATATATATATATATATATATATATATATATATATAATTATTATTTTTTTAATGGTATTCGCCGTTAAAAAAAATGATCTTTAAAAATTGGGAGTTCCACAGGGGTCAATTCTTTGCCCACTTTTATTGTTTCTGTTTTTCCTCCAGTATGTTAAATTTGGAACTGTGCTAGTGGATTATCCAAGTCTAAAATGTAATTAAGTTGGTACTTGTTGAGGAAATGATGGATGAATCTTAATAGATTTGTGCTAATTGTATTAATATTAACTCATTTACTGCCACGAGTTTACTTGTCAATTACATTTTGTCAACGGGGATGGATACATGCACAAACCAGACAGGTCGGATATCATAGATCACAATGAAGCGGCAGGAGTGCTTTTTTTTCCTCTATCATGCTGGCAGATAAGGGAGAATGTTCCAGATCTGCAGATATCTACAAGCCAGTGAATATTTTGCAATGACAGTTAGTCAATTAGTGTTATTTTGCCATGAACGGTTCTGATTGGTCAATCACCGGAGTCACGACCTGACACGTTTACTGGCACAAAGTTTGTACTTGTCATTCCAACGCGATTCACGGAATAATAACGCAAGGTGGCGAGTTGTCAGTCGCGGCAAAATAACCACTTTGATAACTAATACAATCAAGCTACATCAACATGACTAACTGATTGAGTAATTGACTCACCTGATATGATTGTTTCAGACGCCATAACCAAGCGTCCCAGTCCCAACTTCTCCCTCTTTTTATGGCTGCTATCCATTAGCTACACCTTGGTTCCTTTTATGTTAGCCTGTAGAATGTTCATCCCTTCTTTTGCCTCCTTTTGTTGCGGCAACCTGGCGCACAATGGTTGTCTGACATTGTGAAACGGCGGCGTTCATATTTACTCAAACTAGCTTCGTGTTTCCCATCGCGCCAAACTGACGTTTTTTACGTTTGGCGCAGTGCTTTGTGGGATGCGTGACGTAATCGACAGGCGCTATTGTCAAAATGGCTGGCAGTGAATGAGCTAACTAGAATTTAGCATATTAGCGCCTTAGCTAATTCTAAACGTGCATTTTGACATATTTTCCCCCTCATTATTTTTTTAAATATTATGACTTGAACTAAAAAAAAATGTTTGTTTATTGATCAATCGAACAAAAAACATTTTCATGTAGTATATGAATAAAATGCATATATTTACACGAAAATGGTTTGTTCCTTGAACAAAAAAACATTTTGTGTTCCCCCCTTCCATATATTGTATTAAAACTTTCTCATTAAATTTGTTTTTTTTTAAATAGACATTTTAATTTCTATCCATTCATTCAAATTGATATGTGAGGATTATTTCAATTTCAAAATGTGATAACAATCTGCCTGGTTTGCTTGTTAGTCACAGGCAAAAAGCAATACAATACACCGTTTGTTTTCACCATGTAAAGGAAATGTCTGGATACTCGGAATTAACCATCCAACTGGTCAACCAGCCAATCACAGAGCACATAGAAAGAGACAATTCACATTAAGACAATTTGGATGTGATTTTCTTAATGCTTTGTTTTTCATGCATCATTTTACTATTTTTTAGAATGGAAGCATTTCCTGTACTTGAGCCCACCCCCTTACAATATTTCAGAATGACAGTATTTCTTTACAGGATGTCGAACAACGGCCAGACAGTGTCGATTCGGGCGGGGAGATCAGAAGCAATCCGCTGATCCTCTTTCCTGCCAGGCTCATCCAGCTTTGGAGCCTCGAAAGATCCCTTGCACGATATGCGACCTAAGAAGGAGCGCTTGTTTCTGCTAAGCCCCGACGGGTGGGGGCGGGGGTGGGGGGGGAGGTTTGTTTCATTCTTTGTTTAACCTTGATGCGACCAAGTGACACCTACAACTCCATGCAGCCGTTTTATTTGCCGTTACATCTCATGACAAGTACATACATACATACAGTAAGAGGTCATTTCATATGCGAAAAGGTTCTAATGTCTGATAGGAGGATTTGGGGGTGATCAGGAGTTATGTCATTTTGGGCGCATGCCTCTCTGGCTCCTCAAGAGGCAACGGGAAGTGTTTCCAGGTAGTTGTAAAGCTCCCCTGATTGGATTAAGGAGGTTTGATTGACACCTCATTGATTCGAGGTGATCACTTGGTGTAAGAAGAGGAAGGGGAGGAAAGTGCAAAGCGACCCAGTTCCCGCATCCAGGCAGAGATTGCGCCACGAAACCGGACTTCGACCTGATCAATAACACGATGCGCGTGTCACGTTATCAACAAGACATATTGATAAGGCTTCGCTAGTCATGCAATGAGACCCCCTATGGGGTTCGCGCTATCTTCTTTTTTTCTTAAACAGAAGATGCAAAAAAAAAAAAATGGTGCTTTTTACATCTCTCAAATCCATTTCATGCCTGGGTTATTTATTATTTTTTTGTGCTATGCCATCCACTATGTTTGCGCGGGAAATCGTGCAAGTCAAGTCATGCAAGCAGCACATTTTTTTATGGATTTGCCACCTAAATCATATCACATATTCACAGATAAAGGGTGACAAGTTCTGGGTGTTTTTTTTTTTATTGTCCTCGCAAAGCCAGAACAAGTAAAAAAAAAAAAAAATATATATATATATATTATAATTAATATATTGTTTTTTTATCTACTGGAGATGGGATTTGATCACAATATTTTGATGGTGGTAGATATCTAATAAATATATTAAAAATATATATTTTAAAAATAATGGTCAATCTTACAAACTTTAATGAATGTTGTTGACACATGTTAAATTTGTGTTATTTTTTTGTCGATTTGTTTTTGTGCTGCTGTATGTTAAAAGGGGGTTTGCAATCCGAATACTGCGCACGAAGAATCCAGAAAATCTGATGTACGACCTTTCGCAACTTCTCAGTGCAGATTTGTCTATTGAACTACTTTTAGTTGATATATCTTTTAAAATGGTGTCGCCGTGCTCCATAAACAGGGTTAGTCCAAGGATGCTGTCCGAAGAAGTGGAAGAGGTTTCCCCTGAGAAAAATTATTCCATCGCCCTTGTCCTTCTCCCATTGTTCATTATCGTTTTTTTGGATTTCAGGCCTCCTCAAGACGCTAATCCAGGTGGAACTAGGTGAGACAGAAAAAAAAAAAAAAAAAGTGGTCTAGACCAGACCAGGTAACCAGGAAGAACTATAGATCCAATTAGAAGGCTGAACCAGTCCAGCTGTAGTCCGTATCCGAGTGTGGCGATGAGGAATTTAGGAGATCGTGCACGTTTTTGACTTCCCGTCACCGCCGCCAGCTAGCAAACGAAAAAGAAAGAAAATCAATACAAGTTTTTAAAGAAAACAATTTTTTCCACAACATTGTCCAATTAGCTAATGCTAATTGAATATAAGCCCCCGTATGGCTATGAGTCTGCAACTTGGGTCCAGAGGTGGTAAATCCAGGTCCAGAAAGTAAAAACCCTGCCACAGTTTGGCTTTAGCCCCTGGTGCTAGCTAGCTAACTAGCTAGCTCCCTAGCAGGTAAACAAGCACTATGGGAGCTAGCCGGGGAGCCAGCTAGCTAGCACCTGAAAGTAAAAACCATGCCACAGTTTAGCTTTAGCCACTGATGCTAGCTAGCTAGCTAGCTCGCTAGCAGGTAAACAAGCACCATGGGAGCTAGCCGGGGAGCCAGCTAGCTAGCACCTGAAAGTAAAAACCATGCCACAGTTTAGCTTTAGCCCCTGATGCTAGCTAGCTAGCAGGTAAACAAGCACCATGGGAGCTAGCCGGGGAGCCAGCTAGCTAGCACCTGAAAGTAAAAACCATGCCACAGTTTAGCTTTAGCCCCTGATGCTAGCTAGCAGGTAAACAAGCACCATGGGAGCTAGCCGGGGAGCCAGCTAGCTAGCACCTGAAAGTAAAAACCATGCCACAGTTTAGCTTTAGCCCCTGATGCTAGCTAGCTAGCAGGTAAACAAGCACCATGGGAGCTAGCCGGGGAGCCAGCTAGCTAGCACCTGAAAGTAAAAACCATGCCACAGTTTAGCTTTAGCCCCTGATGCTAGCTAGCAGGTAAACAAGCACCATGGGAGCTAGCCGGGGAGCCAGCTAGCTAGCACCTGAAAGTAAAAACCATGCCACAGTTTAGCTTTAGCCCCTGATGCTAGCTAGCTAGCAGGCAAACAAGCACCATGGGAGCTAGCTGGGGAGCTAGCTAGCTAGCACCTGAAAGTAAAAACCATGCCACAGTTTAGCTTTAGCCCCTGATGCTAGCTAGCTAGCAGGTAAACAAGCACCATGGGAGCTAGCTAGCTAGCACCTGGGGCTGAAGCCAAACTCTGCTAGGGTCAATTAGTGGAACTGAGGTTTAAAAGTAAACAAGGTGAAGTCACATTTAGTGGTTATGGTGCACACAAATGGATCAAGTGCTTTTTAAAATGATTTCCCTTTTCTTGGAACTTTTTTCGCAAGGAGGGTTGGTTGTGGTGCGCCAAGTGCCCCCCCCCTTTACCTTTCCTGGCCTCCTCCTCCTCAAGTTTCTTCTTCTCGTCCTCGATGGCCTTCATCTTGGCGTTGTAGACTTCGGCCTGCTCGTTCCAGTGGGCGCGGTTGTTGTTGAGGCCGTCAAACATGGGCGTGATCTCTTTGTGGAAGCGGGAGAACTCCTGACAACACGGACGCAGAAATCGCTTTGAGTTTTTTTAAGTCGGGCGGACCTCGGTGACCCCCCCCCCCCCCCCACCTCGCTTGTGCGGTCTTGTCCAAATACTTTTGTGATTGATAAACGGCCAAGGAAAATTCCTGCACAGGCCCGCAGGTTCAAGTATGATGTTTTTAAATCAACTGCTACTTTGTGGCCCCAACTTGAAAACTATACCCCCAAAAAACGAGATCCAAACGCATAAGATTGACTATTGGCTTGTTGGTATGTTGAAATTGCAGATTTGGTGGGCGTGATGAGCCTTCCCAGAAACTTGTTGTGCAAATCACTTTTTCTGCCTTCTTATCACAGCACAGCACCGCTAATTAACTCATTACCTTGTACACAAACGAGCACACGAAGTCAATGAAACCGCACTGCATCTTGGGTAGCTGCTCGGCGCAGTTCCTGTCCATCATGGGCTGGAAGACACACACACACACACACACACACACACACACACACACACACACACACACACACAAAAAAAAGAGACATTTTTAGTTGAGAGAAGAAAATCATTTAGAATTATATAACTAAAAAACTGGACACACGTACAATTGGTTGCTGGTCCAAAACCGACCTCTCCAAATCTCCCTGTTCCCAGAATTCCGCGGCGACCATCAGTGCCACCTGGAAGAAAAATTGTTAACTCGTTAAGAAGTCCGCACTAAAGAGATAAAAACGTTGTTTTTTTATTGTTGGGGGGGAAAAAAATCATCTTGACAAGCCGTTTTATGCCTAATGGGGCAGCAAAAAAAAAAATCAAAAAAAAATTGTGAGCCCAGAAATTCTGCCTAGCAACAAGAGAACGCACAAACATGTGACATAACCAAGAAATGACCAAGATGAACAAATCTTCTTTTTTTTTCTACTGCAGTTTTAATGCCCCAATTTTTGACCATATAATGCAGCTACTAACTTTTTTTTTTTTAAACACGTAAAACAATGATGCACATACCAAATGTATTATTATTTTTAATCGTATTCACTGATTGCTCCGAATAAATAATTACTTTAAAAAACGTAATAGGAGTTCCACAGGGGTCAATCCTTTGCCCACTCTTCTGGTTTGGCTTTTGTCTCCAAAGACTTTTTCTGGAAAAGTTATTTCACACAACTGTTAAATTTAAAACCGTGCTGGTGGACTATTTAAGTCAAAAATGTAACTGAGTTGGTCGTCGTTGAGGTAATGAAGGATTATTTAATGGATTTGGATTTTAATTTAAGTAATAACAGCAACAAGAATCATTACATAAAACATGACATCAGCTTAGCGTTAGCTTTTTAGCATTGTCAACTTCCAATTTGATCTTATCCTTTATTCATTAAATATAACTTGCAATTTTTTTCATGTATAATATTAATATGGCTGTTTTCCTTCCTTAAATATAAAAAAAAATTCCCATTAAATTACATCATCTAGGAAAAACAATGAGTTTTTCTTGTAGGGGAAAAAAAATAAATAAAAATATCCCATTTTATCTCACCTGCTCCAAGGCACATCGGCGTCTTGCCGCCAGCTCGGAGCTAACAACTTATTCATCGTATAAACCGACACACGTCGGAAGGCTGCGAAGGCCACCCACCTTGCTCTGCACTTCCCAGGGTTTGGTGATGGCTGACAAGTCGCAGCCGGTCATCATCATGGCCCTAGAGAGGCCAAAAGAGAGACAATGAAGATGGTTAAAAAAAAAAATTATTATTATTATTAATTTTTTTTTTTAAAGAAGCGTGCGTGTTCCATACATGACAATCTCCTTTCTAGTGGAGTTGTTAGATATGAAGGCAATGGCCTCCTTTTCATCAGGCATTGGCTCGGTGGCGTTCACAATGTTTTGGAACATGGTTCTCTTTCTGCGGGACGATGAAAAATGGTCATTACAAGAGTCAAACATTTGTTTGTATCAGTAAAGTTTTTTTTCCCCCGCCTAATGGAGTACAAATTAGTACCCAACAATTCTGCCTAGCAACAAGTGACTGCAGAAATTGGATTTTTTTTTTTTTTAAAGTAGCCCAAATTTGTTTGTTTTCAAAGTTACATTTGTTTTTTTTAAATCTGACGGCATTCTTAATTAAAAACATTTTTTTTATTAATCACACTTTATGTATAGCCCTCCATACGCATTTAATAAAATTTTAAAAAAAAAGCTTCTAATTTTCAATAATTATTTCTGTGAATATGGTAAATCCCAGAAAACATAAAAACAATTAGTTGAATAATACTGTAATTGTGGAGAAAAAATAAAATACATTTAATATTTTGGATCTATTTTTAGTCCCTGTGTCACTGCCAGTAAATATATTTAGCATAGTATAACATGTAAATTCAGAAATAATTTTAAAATAAATAATAATACAATTAAAATTAAAGATGCACTATTGGCTAACTCATGCGCCGATAAACCAAAAAACTAAATTCCAAAAGATGATGCTCCACGAAGTCCGCCTAGCAACAAGCGACCACTTTTCCCAACTCACTTGAAATAAAGCGCCAGATCGGTAGCGATGATGCAGACGTCAAACAGGTGCTGCACGGTCTCGAACTGCCGCTTCTGAAGGTTGCAGAAGATGTTCAAACTCTGCCAGGGACAAAACAAAATCCGTCCAGATGATGAATGGGACGAATAACGAACGCCGGCGTGCTGTCAGCAAACGCCTCGCACCTCCTCGCGCATGAGAGTTTTGCTGTACTCCAAGTGGTGCCTCTCCATGATGGACGAGCCGTGAAGTTTGGCCAGAGGAGACGCGCTCCTGCCCGGGAGGGAGGAAGAAAAAGCAATCACATCAGGAGTGGCTCACAAAGCATCTCACCATCGCTGACGTCTTTTGCACTTGCTTGGTCTGGTAGAGGTTGTTTGTGCCTCTGTGGTCGATATCGTGGCAGAAAGCGGCGGCCACCATGGCGAAGGCATCCAGGTCCGAGTAGTACTTCCTCAGCTTTCCTGTCTGCAAAGCAAGAACAAATGCTATTCTTACTACTAACGCTACGACCCTCACTCAATGCCAGGGACGTATTTTCCCGTCATTTAACAATCCAAACATTCAATCCCATGTATGTATTTATACTGTATATTTTTTTCCCCCTTGTGGTTGGATAAAGGAGTGTCTGAAAATGTATTAGGTTGGGTATCGATTCCATTTTGATTCACTTCAGTTCAATCCGATATTGATTAATTATGGAACATTAATGCTTCTTAAATGTCAAGGTTATGATAATCTCCACAAATATTAAATTTTAACAATAAAGTAAATTTTAGTGTTATAATCATTTTGACATCAGCAAAGATGAGATGAAAATGTTTTTATAATTCTAATTCAATAATTATAAACTATATATATATATATATATATATATATATATATATATATATATATATATATATATATAATAATAATAAACTAAATAATAAACTTAAGAAAATACTAAGAAAACAAAAAATAAAAAATAAAATAAAATAATAAGAAAACGGTAAGATACAAAAATAATTTGTCCTTTGAAATGCTATGCTTTTAAGAATTTGTGGAGAAAAAATAAGAGATATTTAAATAATCGATTCAGGGTTTTATGAATTGATATTGGGCTCGAAATGGAAAATTTATTCCATATGGATTATTCATTTTTTTTAAACCCCAGCCCTAGAAAATTACGGAAGAGGATTAGGGCCAGTGAAGAGAAAAAAAAGGTTGGCAGGATTCTCACTTCATTCTGAGAATTCTGACTTTAAAGTAAAAAAAATATATATATATTTAAAAAATAAATAAATCTCAGTTTAAAGTCAGAATTCTGACTTGGAAGCAAAAAAAAATAAAATTAAAAAAATTCTCACATTTAAGTCAGAATTCTGACTTTAAAGTAAAAAAAAATAATTCAAAAAAAATTCTCAGTTTGAAATCAGAATTCTAACTTTGAAGCAAAAAACAATTAAAAAAATCTCAGATTTAAGTCAGAATTCGGATTTAAAAGTAAAAAAAAAATAATCTCAGATTAAAAATTGTGAAAAAACAAAAACAAAAAAGTGCTAATTATATTATATATCATTATAAAAATGCTATTTGAATTTGGCTTTGTAAAGTCAATCATTTCATTTTGACCCCAAATTTTTTTCCTTCTCCAAAAAAAAAAAATACAAATATTCATCTATGTATTCCCAGTGTGTCCTACCTGGAGCAGGCAGAACATGGTGTGGCCCACGTTGAAGCCGTGCCGCCAATTGTGGTAGGTGATGGAGCGGTAGCCCTTGCGCACCGTGTACATCCAGCGGGTCAGCGTCTGCGGGAGGACACAAAAGGCTTCACGTCGACGTCACGCCTCCTTCCCTCGCCTCGCAAAGGAAGACGAATGATTTCCATCTGGGCTTTGCCTCGCATAATTTATCCCGAGGAGGAAGAAGGGGCGAAGGGCGAAACGACATCTCGAGCGGCGTCTCGCGCTCACCTCTGCGGGAACTTTGAACTTCTCCACCACCCCGAGCTCAAAGAACATGCGGATGCCGGCCTTGATGAGGTCGAACTCGGAGGCGGGGAAGTCGCTGAAGGCGAACGAGTACAAGTTCTCGCCGTTGATGTTGTCGGCCGGCGGGCATGTCGCTCTCTGGGCAGCCAAAATGATGTGGGTTTTTTTTTTCTTATTGCAACTTTTTGTTCAGCCATCCAAATTTCCATGGACAAAATGCTCAAACTTATTTGCAGTCATTCACTGCCATTGACGACTATAGACGTCAAAAATTCATTTGAACTATTTCAATTAGTTTCACTTTTTTTCTCCACTTTTGTTAACAAGAGTATAAAAAAACCTAGATTTTTTCAATTGGACATTTAGAACAGATTGTGATTAATCGTGAGTTAACTCATGAGTTATGATGATATGTTGTTAAGTCATGTGATTAATAACAATTTAAAAAAAAATCATCCCCTGATGCCCCTAATTACAAAAAGAAAAGATTATTAAAAATTAAGGGCATCAGACGGTTCAAATTTTTAATTGTAATTAATCGCATGAGTTCAATAGTTAACTCGCGATTAATCACAAATTTTATATCTGTCCTAAATGTACAATAAAAAAAAATATAATTTTTTTTATACTCTTGTTAACAAAAGTGGGAAAACATTTGAAACTAATAGAAATAGTTCAAAAGAATTTTTGACGTCTATAGTCGTCAATGGCAGTGAATGAGTGAATGGCCACCTCTGACAGTCTTACCAATAGTTTGTACATTTCCTTCTGGTCGCAGTCCTCGGGCTCACTACTGAACTTTTCTTTGGTGTTCTGTGTATCAAGCAGAAAAAAAAAAGGGATAAATATAGCTTCAAGTTCCGGCCCGGATACGATACGGATGCGATACGGAGCGGAAGGTCTGACCAGGATGGACTGCAGCTCCACGGGGGTGCACCTGGTCTGGCACATGAGCATCTCCTGGGCGATGTCTTTCCTGTACTCCATTTGGTTGAGTCGGTCGTAGGTGTCGCAGTTGAGCACGGACCAGCCCAGGAATTGGGTCAGCGCCTGCGGAGCGCAGGATGTGGAAAAAGGAATAAAAACAAAAAAAGTGCAGAGGAAAGACAAAGATGAAGGAAGAGGATGTGAGGAAACAAGGGATCGCCAGATGTATCACCGACTGATCTAATTGGCTCATTAATTAAACTCATTACCGAAATGAGTGGCAAATCTGTTTGGATACTTTCGCTTTTCACTGATAAAAGGGGGAAGCTAATACGGGGCATGCGCATTTTCAATTCGCGCAGACCTTTTTCTAATTGATGAGCTCGTTGTGTGAAATGAGATTAAAAATACATTAAATGGCACAGTGACGCTTAGTAATAGGGTAACAAAAGTGTGTGTGTGTGTGTGTGTTTTCCCGTGTTAGCATTGTAGCTTTCACTGGGACTGGACCAGGGTTTTTGTGGGAATTTCTTTTTTGCCGTGAAACAACTCCCGCATACTTCCCATTTACACCGTTCCAACTTGCTTCAAAAATTCACGCCTTCCGGGGTATTTATCGTCTGATTCCACATTACTTACAGTATTTGCACAATTTAACGTTAAATATCAACTTTTCCTCATTCATTTTCAATGGGACTGATATCAATTTTTTTTTTCTAAGTCCCGCTTTCCACGCCCACTTCCATACGTACAACTGATCATCATTAGTTCCACTTTTCCATCTAAATGAATGGAGGGTACTGCATGCCTAGGTGGCGCTATTTAGTGATTTTTTTTAGCTAGCATTTAGCTTAGCATTCAGCATTCCCACGCAATTTCTGCAGAAATTGCACATAAGTTTAGTTTAGTTTTTTTTAAATTTAATTAGTTTTAAACATACTTCAAGGTGGTTCTGTATTTTTTTTTTAGTTATTTAACTCTTTGACTGCCAGACGTTTTCAGAAAAGGGATGCCGTGGGTGCCAGCAGATTTAAGCATTTTTCGACTGATCTTTCAAGGTCCACAGAAAATTATGTGTTTGGACTACCAAATGAAAGATTGGACTCTCATCTTTCATCAGAAAAAAAAGTTTGTTTCTACCTTATTCCGTTTTTCAGTAATCAACAATAGAAAATGGTTAGTTTCACCTGTTTTGGAAAAAACGTCTTTTAACGTCTTTGGCACCCCTCCATAGGATTTTACTAAACGTTATTTAACATTTCTGGCAGTCAAAGAGTTAAAAATGCTTAATTTGAGTTTTCTTTCTTTTAAAAAAAAGTGTATTAATTGTGCGCAATATTTAATAAACGTTATGATAAAATGAAACATGCAATGCATTTCTTACCTAGCATTGCATTTTGGTTGAGTTAAATGAAAAAGCACAAAATTGTTGCCAAAATTGTTCTCTTTTTCTATTGGCTGCTGCCAGATGACATCACTTCCGTGCCTTATTCCGGTTAATATCGAAATAAATATACTTCAAATCACATAGAAAATCATCCCCAAAGGCTCATGTATTAAATAAATTAGCAAAGACTAAAACAAAGAACATTTATAATTTTAGTTAGTTTTAGTTAGTTTTGTAAATGAAAAAGCATTTTTGTTTTTATTTTATTTCATTAACGAAGTTGTTTTTTGAATTTTTGTTTTTTGTTAAAACAACCTTGGACTGGACCAGATTTGAATGTGGACAAATAAATGAATCTAACAAAACCATACAAATAAAAATAAATCGAACAAAACAAAAAAACAAGCACCCTAAGACGGAAATGTGAGGACCGACCTCGGTGATCTGCTCGTCGCATTCGTCGAAGGGCTTGGCGTCTTTCCTGTTGAAGAAAGTAGCGATGCCCACGATTTCCTCCTTCTTGTTGACGATGGGCAGAGACAGCACATTCTTGATGACGAAACCCGTCTCGTCCACCGCCTCTTTCTGGGGGGTCGGGGGGCACGCGCACGCACACACACGCAAATGAGGGTGGAACAAAGTCGGTGCAACTTAACTCGCCCGTCTCTGCGCAACACGCACCTGAAAAGTGAAAAAGTCATCTGCGGCCACGTTCATCATGTTGCAAATCTGAAAAAACAAAACAAAACAAACAAAAAAAAAAAGAGTATTTTTTTAAAATCTTAATTAACCACATGACTTTAATAGTTACCTCACGATTAATCGCAAATTTTACATCTGTTCTAAATGTACCTTTTTTTCTCCTAAATTTTCAAACTCTTCTTAACATAAAAGTGGAAAAATGTTTCATAGAAATATGGCTGCATCTTTTAGACATTGATACAGTAATTTCATAATAACTCATAAAATTGAGTTAACATTAAAAAGCTCTACTGGGACTATAAAAAAAAACGAGTGTGATACTGATTTGTGTTGAGGTTATTTTCTGCCACTAGATGGCATAATTGCATTTGTAAGACATTGGTGGTTTTCTTTTCTTTTCATATTAACTCATTCACTGTTATTGACGACTATAGATGTCAAAAATTCATTTGAACAATTTCTATTAGTTTCACTTTTTTTCCACTTTTGTTAACAAAAGTATGAAAACCTATAATTTTTTTTATTATACATTTAGAACAGATTTAAAGTTTGCGAACTATTGAAGTCATGCGATTAATTACAATTAAAAAAAATTATCATCTGACGACCTTAATTTTTAACAATCATTTCGTTTTTCTTAATTAGGGGCATCAGGCGATTACATTTTTTTATTGTAATTAATCACATGACTTCACTAGTTAACTCACGATTAATCACAAATTTGATATCTGTTCTAAATGTACAATAAAAAAAATGTTCCCTAGGTTTTCATGCTCTTGTTAACACAAGTGGGGAAAAAAATGTGAAACTAATAGAAATCGATCAAATGAATTTTTTGACGTCTATAGCCGTCAATGGCAGTGAATGAGTTAAGAATTCATCTCATCTTTAACATGAAGTAACTTGTGAAATTCTGCACATTTTTAAAATTGTAAAATACAACTTGAGTCTCAACAAATATATGCGTTATTATTACATTGATTATTATTTCCTGTATTCACCACTAATTTGTTCATCTATAAATGCTGCATATTAATGACATGATAATAGTAATTGACGTGTGTGTGTGTGTGTGTGTGTGTGTGTGTGGGTGGGACTGACAAAGCCGTTCTCCGCCACGTAGGTGGGCAGTCCGCTAACCAAAGCCCAATGATCTGCAGGAGGAGCACTGTAAAAAAAACACACAAAAAAAAACACTAAAACTTTTAATAATAATTCCATACATTGTTCCAATCAATAGGACAGCGGCCATTTTGTTTTACACTTGGCATGACAGAAATGTGATTTCAAACGGTGACGCCTTGTACAGATACATTCATTTTCTAATATTTGATTTTGAACATGTACAGTATATAAAGAAAAAACAGACTTGTCATAAAAGTACACGCGTAAAGACAAAATGTACAGCATAAGAAAATTTGACGGAGTTTCACCCGATCGTTATGAATAAGAACAAAATCGACCTCAATTAAAATTGTTGACCTCTCAAGATCATTTTGAATAAATCGCTTTCAATCTTTAATTTTTTTGTGCACTTTTCAGCTCGGAACATTTTTGTTAAAAGTCTGCTAATTAATTTGTGTTGAAACTCAGCTCTAAGGTTTGCTAATCCACCTTGGGACTGTTTGGCCTTGGAGGAGGTCGGCACTAAATTGATGGATTGTATTGTGCAGGCCGTCGCACGCAATTACGTCAACCCGTGTTGATTCCACTCACGGTATGACTTTAATTTCCTCCTTGCCCTCCAGGAGGTAGTCGATGATCTTGTAAAAGATGACCTCCTGCGTTTGGGGGGAAAAAGGAAATATAAGAAAGATTGCGAGGGCAAAAAAAAAGTAGCGATATGCACGTTTGAGGAGATTTTTGGTACCCTTCCGTCTGGCGTTTTGGGGCCTTTATAAGGCTCGACGTCTCCCAGTTTCACCGGCCATTCGTCGTAAAATTCCTTCTCTTTGGTCATGTCCAGGAGGCCCACCGAGTAGCGTTCGCAGTTCAGGTAGGTCCTCACGGTGTACAGAGCTTTGTGGAACTGTCTCTCGATGTCGGTCAACTCTTCAAAAACTTTACTGGCAGACCAGAGGAGAACCTAAACACGGCGGGATGGAGTCAAAAACGATTTTTTTTTTTAGGAGTGTGGCAGTTCTCAAGATAGACCGATAATCGGCCTGGCCGATATTGGGCATTTTGATGAATATCGGTATCGGCCTTTTTTTTCAAATCTGACGGCCGACAGCCTAAAAGCATTTTAATTTCAGGGAGCTATTTATTAAAAAATTTCAGTTAATGCTATAAGAGATGCTACTGACCCTTGGGAACCTTCTGAACAATTTGTTTTTTTTTGGTCAACATTAAAACAAAGAGATGTGAAAGTTTAAGATTTCAGGTATTTTTTAAATTTGGGGAAAATCTTACTTAAAAAAAAAACAAAAAAAACTTTACTGTAGAAAAATATAGAGAGCTATGGTATTTACTTGCTTAAGTTTCCATTTAACTTTTTAACTCATTCACTGCCATTGACGGCTATAGACGTCAAAAATTAATTTGAACTATTTCTATTAGTTTAACATATTTTCACTTTTGTTAACAAGAGTATGGAAAACTACATTTAGAACAGATATAAAATTAGTGATTAATCGTGAGTTAACTAGTGAAGTTATGCAATTAATTACAATTAAAAAATTTAGACGCCCCTAATTTTTTTTATTGTAATTAATCGCATGACTTCAATAATTAAGTCATGATTAATTACAAATTTTACATTTGTTCAAAATGTACAGTCATTTTTTTCTAGGTTTTTATATTCTTGTTAACAAAAGTGGGAAAACGTTTTAAACTAATAGAAATAGTTCAAATGAATTTTTGACGTCTATAGCCGTCAATGGCAGTGAATGAGTTAAGACGTACTGCTAATTTGTGAGCACCTTGAACGTTTTGTTAGCAATTTAAAAGGATGTCAATTGTCTAAAATAAAAAAATTAAATTTTTTTTTTTTTGAAAAGTCACTAAACATACTTTAAGACATTACAACAGAGTCAAGATTGGCATTTGTATTTAAAAAAAAATTTAACGCCAATATTCCCCAAGTTTACTGAAAATGAATATCGGCTTAAAATATCGGTTATCGGCCCCCTTGTTACTAATAATCGGCATCGAGCAGGAAAAAAAAAACACATATCGGTCTATCTCTCGTCAGTTTATATTAGTAGACCTTTTGGCTAGCATTGCTTTTTTCGAGACACTTCATTTTTCCATCTGTTTGTGTTTGACAATAAAGATGCTGTGATGTACAGTATGTTAGCTTCTTGTTAGCCACCATCTGGTTAGCTTCTTTGTTGTTCTTCTTCTTTTTTTTATATAAATTAAAAAAAATAAAATAAAATGTCGTTTTGAAAGTCAACCCTCAAGGTACCGCACGACCCGGACTCCATTTTGTAACGCTAACCTGACTCCTCCTGGACTCCACGTTGAACATGTAGGTCATGTGATTCTGCAGGGTGATGACGTGAGCGAAGGTCATGTACTTGTGGAAGAGCTGAGGAGCACGTCGGACACATGAGAGTCACCCCAAAACAACAAAAAAAAAAAAACGGGTGCTAATTGCAGCCGTAGCATTATTTGTCAGTACCGCTTCATCCTCGGGTGTGAAGTGAGCCGCTCCGATCTTGTTGAGCGCCGTGACCACTCCCAGGCACTCTTTGTCAGCCATGAGGGGGTACGTGAGCATACATTTGGTCTTGTAGCCCGTCTGCTTGTCCACAAAGTCGCAGAACTTTTTATTCTGGGAGAAGAGCACAACTTTTGACATCCATTTTAATCCCATGTGGTTTAATTAAGGGCGATCAACACAATATCCCGCTGCCAAGTCCACGTTGATGACTGCGGTTTCTATATTTCTTCTGCTCAAATTAAATCTCATCGCGCTCGCTTTCATAAATAAACGGCGATTAGTTGCCTTGTCAGTAATCAACCTTGATGACAGACAACGCTGAATGATGAGCCCGGAATTAATCGCGGCGCTGCTCTGATTGTGTAATGACAAAATATGAAGCAGGCGGCAGGAAAAAGTCATTTAATACCTCGTATTTTGTTTTTTGACAAATTGAGGCATCACCTTCTATATTTTGGGCCGAAATGAATTCAACGGCCCGAGTGTACTTTTGGACCCGAGCTTCCTTTTTATAGCCCGTTTAAGAGCATTAGCGAGACACGCCAATCGACAGCCAGCGGACATAACATTAAGCACGTATTATATATAATAAGAAATATTGATAAATACTTCCGATATTGTCCAAAAAAAATATGCACTGGAGCTTTCATTCTGTATTTTTTTTAACCGTTTTAAAAATGATAATATCGATCAGGGGGAAGAATGATTGTAGATTCCATTTAAGTCATCATATTTTCAGAGAACAACAAAATGGATATACATCAGGATTCTTTGCTCAACCTTGGCGGAGGTAATAATTGTCTCATTCAACGCCATTGACGGTTATAGACGTCAAAGTAGAGCTGTGCAATCAATCGAAATTCAATTACCGATACAATTTCAATTATTACACTCCATAATTATAAAATGAGCATAATCATAATCATAAAAATATTTTTTTATTTTTTTAACGATTATGCTCATTTTGTAATTGTGCTGTGTAATAATTGAAATTCTGTTTGGTCCAAAAGGAACTTATATAATTATAGCGTTTCTCTCTTTTTTTTTTTTTATTGGTCTTAATATTTTTAAATGAGTAAACATTTTCTTGTTTTGTACCCAAAAATAGATGAACTTACTTAATCATGGTGTTTTTATTTTTTAATTGGTCTTAATATTAAAAAATAATAATAAAATATATATTATATTATATATATATATATATATATATATATATATATATTATATAATAAAAATAATATTAAAAAATGTGTTGTTTTGTACCCCAAAAACCAAATAATCGTTCGAATAATCGTGATTTCAATTATTTTTCTTCCCCACAATCGAGCAGCCCTACGTCAAAGATCCATTTGAAAAAAAACATATCTGAGCATTTCAAGTCAAAACAGCATTCATTCGCTACCTCTCACCTGCGAGACGTCGGGAACATTTTGGGGCTTTTTGGAGGACGCGGTAAAACCGATGATGCCCATCTCCAGAGGGAACACGATCTCGGTCTGGGGGTGCACCAGGTTGGTCTCGTATTTGGACGTCGGGGTGACATCGAAGAGACACGTGGCCAGCTCGGGTATTCCGTTCCTGGACCTGCAGAGGTAAAAGCTGACCCTGTCGGCCTGCAGGATGAGGGCCACCCGTTGCAGCACCTTGTGCACGGACACCTCCACCTCGCCTTGCTTTTGCAAGGCCTGCACCAGGTCGAAGATGACGGCCGCCTCCTGCACCGAATTGATATCCTTGAAGGAGGCCGTATCCTTCACCTGGAAGGTGGCGGAGAAGGCGGCGGTGAGGGCCTCCGCCCGCACCTTCTTGTCAAAATATTCTTTGGCGAACTGCGGGTTGTTGTCCAGATATTTCTCCACGCTGTCTTTATCTGCCATTCTTACAACTTTTTTTTTTTTAAAAACGTCTTCTACTGAAACATCACCTGTAAGGGGAAAAAAAAGAAAAAAAAAGGAAAAAGTCCTACAGGGGTGAGTGCATCCTCCTCCGCGGCGCCGAACGGGAATCACTGACGGTGTCCCGGGGCGCACCGCCACGGCTTAGAGGCTGAAAGGATCAAAGCTGCCGCTAATTAATGTGACGTCATGCCATTAAAAGCCCTGCTCTAAGCGTCCTTAACCCCGGCAAATCCCAGCAACTGATCATTTTATATCTGGCCGGGCCGCCCGTGTGCAGGAGGAGAGTCGGTTCGGGTGTGACGCGTGCGCGTTGACACTGCCGTCGTGACGCATTGTGAGACCTCGACGATGTTCGACGGGTTGTGGAAAGGGGGGGAATAGAAAAGACAATGTGTTGGTCTCTTGAGGTCTCCCTGATTTGTTAGAATTTGGGTTAGTGAAGGTGCTGGATTTTACTTTCCTTTCTTTGATCCTTCCTCGGGTCTCCTGACGGCCTCACGGCTCTGGCTGGGTTCTGAAGAGTTCGGTTTCGGTGAATGGTATGGGATTTTTTTTTATAGGTTTTAGGTAAACTAATGAATACACAATTACATGCGCATAAACATACTCACCCACATACAAAATAAAAATATTTAAAAAATAAAAAAAGAGAGCAATGGATGATGACATTTCAAATCGGTAAAATTACCGAATGAACAATACTGCGCTCTCCAGAAAAAAAGAAGAAGAAAAAACTACTTTACTGGCTACTTAGCCCTATTTTTTTCAAATGCTAGCTAACTGCAGTCTACATTTCGACTTCTAACAGGCGAAAATCCGAGTTCAACTAAGTAACTTTATCATTTAAAAAACGTATACAAGAAACAAAATGTCTTGATAGGACCATATAAACCAAGACATTTGCTGAGTTCCTTAGCATTAGCATACCCAAGAATGAGCTAACCCAAGACTACAGAGTCCAAATTAGCATTAGCGTGTTCTCCATTCAGCCAAGCCTATTGAGGCTCTATTAGCATTCCAAAATGTTAGCTAACTTTTTATAGCATTAGCATAGCCACCAAGGGTACCGTATACAAACAAAAATTCTACTTTTTTGGGGGGTTGTTTTTATACTGAACTCTTGCAGTGAATTTTGCTGAGCCTGAGCATCACTTCGATAATAAAGACAGAAGTTGAACCGTTATGAAAACAAATCTGTGGAATTCAGAACTTGGAAAACTTTCAGTACACTGTCAACGATGTTGAGTTACGAGCAGGAAAGTTTTTTTTTTATTTTTTAAACTTGTCCAGCTTGTACCGTAAGGCTACGAACGTGCCTAATTACACTTTTAAAATTTGTTGCTCGAGGTTGTGTCAGCAAAGTTGGCCAGAATTGAATTCATTCAAGATCATGTTGAGGCCTGCAGCTCACTTACCTGCTAACATACAGTAGAACGATTATGTGTTTTGTTTTTAACATTTCAGAACAGCAATTTCGGAACAGAACATGTCAATTGTTGCTGAAAAATATTGCCTCTACAGTTAAGAGGTTTTAATGACGCCCCACAGTGTGTGTAGCGCCTGCTACTGTTCATCGCGGCGTAGCCTCACAATTCGCACTCCCCGTAATGAAGTCATCATGGAAGTCTCCATCCTCCGAGTTTAAATTGGCCAATTAACAGGACTTGGGGCGTCTGAGACCTAAACAAAGATGGCTGGCTATTATTAACCGCCCTGTGGGGCGTCTGCTTAGCTTGTTGGCCGCCTGGCAAGACAAGCGGTGGCTCTCTCTCTTTCTTCATTTGCTCCGTGGGCGGAGATTAAAGGTGATCTTAGCCCCGGGGAGAGCTAGACAAGGTAGCGTGGGCGGACGTGAGGAATGCTGCAAGTCAATTACATGCGTAGGAATCGGCGATATGAGGTGGTAAATACATGACGATACGCCGCAATCCTGTGGCCTGTGTGTTTTTTTTTTTTTTGTAGACTATACGAATGTTCTGAATGCTTGGATGGAAGGCGGGGCTTAAACAGAAACCCAAGTCACCGGTGACCAGATGCAAAGAAAACAAAGTCTTGTATAATAATACTCGATTATTTTAGTAACACGTAAATCACAATGTTGGAAACTTCATGATGATATATTTCAAAAAGTTTTTTTAAAAAAAATCTCCAAAGCAAAGCATGATTAACTCCCTAAAGGATGCTAGAGGGGGATTTACAGCCAAGTTGATACATTGGATTGCATAAGATCACCCCCCCCCCCCCTCCCCCACCGATGAAAATTATATATCACTTTCTGGCCAACGCTTATGATTGTGAAATGTAGCGCTTGCCTTTGGACGGGTTCCAGCAGCTATTCATTTTAGGGAAAAATTGGCAAGGAGCCCTCGGGTTACGCAGTCCGCAGATGTTTTTTTTTTTCTTCTTCTTCTTCTGTGCAGTCTTCTTATTTAAAAGGCAAAAGACAGGTGAGGTTGCGAAACATGACGACGAGAGGGACTTATTCAACACATGAAATCGGTTAACATCCGATTATGATATACGACAGCCTCAAATCACAACTGACTTAATTTTGCGGTCAATCACGCTTCGAAGTGAAAATCCCAAATCAATTGTTACTAGAGGAATTGAACGCTCCCCAGATGCATAACTGAAGAAAATTGGAGGAGGCGTTTATGTTGTCCGTTTAAAAGTCACGTTTTGATTTCGGGACTCTTGGGCAAACGTTCAATATCTCTTCATTGACTGCGGTGAACTCACTTGTTTGCGTTGCGAGATGCAATTACCTCCCGCTTTCAACACTAATTATTTCCAGCTGCGAAGTGGACTTCTGCACGCCGCCTGTCATCCGTACAAAACACGGCTTGTGATTTAATCAAGTCAACAGAAGTCGCCGTGAAGAGTTGAGTCAATCAGAACTGGCTTCACGTTTACTGCTTGTTTTTTGAAACACGCTGCAAAAAGTGAAATCAATATTGTATGGGACGGACTGCCTGTGCATTGCACTTCACATGTTGCGTCTTTGGCGCGGCCGTCAGCTGTTTTCATGAAAATGAAAAACACATGTTTGGCCTCAAAGAGGGCTCACAAGTTATCTGAGGCCTGCGGTTATGTAAATTTTGGTCCAATGGAAGGCGAGCTTTTTCGGGTGCGCGGCGTAGGGGAGGTTCAGGTCTCTGCGAGTCATTACGCAACCGCAGCCAACGGTATAAAAAGCCCCCCGGCGCACCTCATCTGCGGGAGCTGACTTCTGTTTGCTAACAAGGTACGTATTGATCACAGCTCTGCGTTCTTGGACCCTGGATGCTAATGATTGGCACTTTTTAACTTTTTACTGACGCAACTCTTCTGTCCTCCCACCTGTCGGTCTTGTTTAGAACCAGAATGCTGCGGTATTTGGTGTCTCTGTGGTTCCTGGCCCTGGCGTGGGCGCAGGACTGCCAAGTGGGCAACATTCAGGTTGTGCAGAATTTCGACAGGAACAGGGTGAGTTGCAAGGTTTATGCCATCACTGACTGTTTGATTGGGTGCGTTTAATGTCATTGAGTGAGTCCGGAGCCAACAGAATTCTTAGATTCAACCCCACAGTAGCTTTAAAAACAAAACAAAATGTAACTATAGCAACTTGAAAAAGTAGCTCACTTAAACACCAACCAAAAGAATAAATATGACATAACGCAAGTCACTAAGAGCTCTGACACCTGAAGCATGAAGTCCCCAAAACTCAAGTATGAAGGATCCAGATGGACCCATTTGAAGATCCGATCAATCTTTGGCATTTAAAAACCAAAAGTGGCCTTTTTGATTTTGAAATTGTTAGATTTTCCCTCCTCAAGTGTCATTCAATGGCCAGTCAAAAATGCTAAAGCGCATGATAACAATTATGATTTTGTTTGCCCGCAGTACGCAGGGCAGTGGTACGCCGTGGCAAAGAAGGACCCCGAGGGCCTGTTCCTCATCGACAACATCGAGGCCCAGTTCATCGTCGGCGATGACGGCACGATGACCGCCACCGCCAAGGGCAGGGTCATCATCCTCAAGTGAGTTCACCCGGACGATCCCGTTCTTTGTTACCGTGCCGACAACAACGTCTTCTCTCTGTTCGCACCCTAGCAACTGGGAGATGTGCGCCGACATGCTCGCCACCTTCCACGAAACCGGCGAACCCGCTAAATTCAAGATGAGGTACTGGGGAGTGGCGGCCTACCTGCAGACTGGACGTAAGTTTTGGACCCGGACGGAAACCCTTCCGTAGAGATACAGCTGACTATGATTTACTTTCATGTTTTCGTCACAAGTATGATCAGGTCATTAGCTTTGTCTGTTTCCTGAAACCCGCAGTCAGAACGATAACAGTCTAACTAGAAGGGTTGCGGGTATGGAAACGACATGTACTGACTTTTGGACCGAGACGACGACCCTGATAAGGTTACGGTTATGGAATTTCAAGTACGATGACACAAACCAGCGCGTTACGGACTTCAACTGCTACCAACTAATCATTACCAAAAAAAAAACAACCCAAAGCTTTCTCTGTTTGCCGAGAATTGTTTGTACTGTATAAGCTGGTGACCCTGTCCTCCGGAACATCCAATCTAATCTAATCAACGGGGGTCGGGGAATCCAGGTCCACAAAGTTGCTGAAGCGAAGGCGTTCAACGTAAAGTCGCATTTTCGGACAGAGTTAGGATAGCTGATAGCAAAGTACGGAATTTTGGCTTTGTTAAGTCTCGTCAAGTTCTTTGACATGCACTGATGAGTTATGGACTTTTGACTACCACCCGAACCCAAGCCCAGACTTGCCTCTGCATCGTGTTAACACGCTTCATGGGGACTAGTTAAGGCACGTGGCATTCATCTGTCTTAGGGTTCACCATAGCAAGGTATGGAATGTTGGCTAGTTATCGACTTTGACTAAGTCAATTAATCCAATGATGTCTTTCATAGAAAACGTAGGTGACTACGAAACCTTTTTTTTTGGGCAATTCTGTCCTTTAGAATTCAATCCGAGAGTGATCCAATGTCATTTTTGAACATGGCTTAAGGTATGTCAAGACTCTGGGTATGAGGACTCCACATTTTAAGCAATGACCTTGACAACTGCCCCCCCCCCCCCCCTCCCCTCCAGACGATGACCACTGGGTCATCGACACGGACTACGACAACTACGCCATCCATTACTCCTGCCGAACCCTCAACGCCGACGGCACCTGCCTGGACAGCTACTCCTTCATCTTCTCCAGACAACCCACGGGTCTGAGGGTGGAGGACCAGCAAAAGGTCACCCAGAAGAAGAACGAGCTGTGCCTGCTGGGCAGGTACAGGCCCGTCATACACACAAGTAAGTCGACTACGCTGAATCCGTCCCCGGCCGGGACTGAATAGAGTCTCTTCCGGGGTGGCTTTTTTTTTTTTAAAGATTCAGCATGTTTGAGAGTTCACGCTGCTTTTGACTGTCTCGGCTTCACAGACTTCTGCTACAACACCAGTTGATCGACTCCCACTCCGGGCGGGACTTTCTTATTGAAGCAGCCATGAGAGGGATCGCGCACCCCCGCACCGCAGTTCCCTCGACTTGCTCTGTTTGAACGGAAGACAGCTGATTTCTTTTTTTTTTTCAAACCAAAAAAATGTCACAAGTGTCGTATGTACTGAAATCTGATGTTCCCAAATGTCTTTAAACATTCCTATCACGGATTGATGTGAGTTGCAGTCAGAAAGCCAATGTTACAAATTGTGTTTATATATAATAATATACAGTATGATTTTCAAGTGAGGCTGAGCAGGAGTCTTACCTGCCTTGTTTACAAAGTGAAAAAAAAAAAAAAAAAGTCCCCCCCCCCCCCAAAAAAATCACTGGCATTTCCTTTACACTTTTGTCTTAGTTAATTATCCTTCATGGATATATTAAGTCACAGGCTTGGTATTATTCAGCATTATTTGTCTTGATTTTGTTCTTATGTACTTGATATAGTTTTGTGAAATAAAACATTCATACAATTGACTCATTCACTTTTCATCGTGCTGAAATATTTATTCAAGTTGCAAGGTGCAAATAAGAAGTTCATGCCTTCGCCTTTGGACCCGATCGAAAAGTTTTTCGTTCGAATCTTTTATCGCAGAGCGCAGCTCGACTCGGCGGAGCTGGTGCCAGCTACTCGGTAATTGGACATAGCGTCATGGTGGGTCGCCATGGAAACAAGGAGGACAAAAACAAGTAAATCATAAGGTCCACATATAATTGGAAACAAGAGTCCACAGAGATCCCGTGAAGTCGCTTCGCACCTTTATTGCGCATTTTGCATTTTGTACAGTACATTAAGAGAACATAAGATGATTAGATGTCTTAAACACAAAAGGATAAAAATGACCCATACCTTAAAAAAAAAAGAAAAAATCCCTACAGTCTAAAAAGTCACATTGCCGAGGGGGCGGGAACCGAGATACCTTTCCCTCGACTGAGCAGACTAATCCGCTGCCTTAAATAGTTTAGTACAAGGAATTAACTCAATGCAATCTTTTTTTGCAGCCTTGCGGGGCTGCAGACGTGACAAAGTCAAGGTGGGGACGCGAGTGGGCGGCTAAAATGTAAAAACACGACAGGGAAGACGGCAACGTGTCGTGACCACGTGAAGGTCTACTTGAGAAAATTATTCTACATCTATCTATTCAAATTTCCTAAAAGCACGGTAAGCAATAAAAAAGCTATTTAAAAATGTTGCAGGCAGGCAGGCAGACTGGAGTGCTGAATCCTAATCGTTTTGTCCCTTGATGATACAAAAAGATATACATAATCACACAATTCTTAGATTCAATCCCGCACTAGCTTTAAAAACAAAACAAAATGTAACTATAGCAACTTGAAAAAGTAGCTCACTTAAACACCAACCAAAAGAATAAATATGGCATAACACAAGTCACTAAGTGCTGTGACACCTGAAGCGTGAAGTCCCCAAAATTCAAGTATGAAGGATCCAGATGGACCCATTTGAAGATCCGATCAATCTTTGGCATTTAAAAACCAAAAGTGGCCTTTTTGATTTTGAAATTGTTTGATTTTCCCTTCTCAAGTGTCATTCAATGGCCAGTCAAAAATGGTAAATCGCATCATAACAATTATGCGATGGAGTGTGGGACGTCCATTAGGCCAAGCAGAAGTCGATGTGGGCCAGCAGCTCCCGGTGGCGGCTTGTGGGGTAGAGGGCGCGGCACCGGGGGCACTCCAGGAAGCTCTCGTCCAGAAGGCTGCCCGGTTTGGAGGGCGATGTGGGCGAGCGGGGGTCGTCCAGCGCGAGGCGCTCCATGTCCAGCTTGTTGTAAGAGCTGGGCTCGGAAAAACGGCTGTTGGGCTGCTTCTGAAAGGACGATGCAAACAAGCCATTCAAAAGCCAAGAAAGAGACAACTTGTATAATAAAATACGCACTAATGAAGAGTTATAGTTTGATATTTTTGGGCTGTAAAAAGTTGAGTTAAGTTGAGGTCACAGACCGAAACGATACTTACAGTCGACTCCAGTTTGGCAATCTGATCACGGGCCTTGCGGAGCTCCTTGAGGACTTTGTGAAGCTGATGCTGCACGCTCTGACGGTCCATCTTCTCGTTCTCAAAATCTTTGACCGAGAGCTGAATCTTCGAGACGGAACAGACCAGAAGTCTCCGTAACTCTTGATGACAAACGGTGAACCGAAATGCGCCGAAGACTACGTTTCCTTTTTTTTTTGGGGTTAACAACTTTTGAACCACTTCCTGGTCACTAATCTACGGAGGTCATTCCTGTCTTTGCCCACTAATGAAAGTAGTACGGAATGAGTTGGAATGGTTAAAACTGAACAAAGAAACCGGCATCGAGCTTACCTTAAAAGCACCTTATTTGCAGTAGAGTGTTAGTACAACAGGAAATGTTATCGGTTTTTGGTGCGAGTTTATAAAGTGGCAAATTTGCGAGAACAAAAAAAAACTCAGAAACGAGAAAGAAATAATACTGGGATGTTTGTGCCAATACTTTTCCATCGGGTTGGTTAGCAACAACTAGGTAAAGTCTTTGTCCAAGTGTGAACAATCGCTTCCTTTAACTCGAAGATGCGTTGCCGTGTTTACCTGCTGCTCCAGCGCCGCTACCCTCCTCTGCTCTTCATTTTGGCTCAGTAGAGAATTCTGCAGCAGGTTAACCTGTCAGGTTTGAGTCCATATTTCATTTCAGATCGCGTTTGCATATTATGCTCATTTAGCACACTTTGCGTATTTTGTAAGTATCAAATTGCTTGTTTGTTTGAGTATTAAAAGACGTCAATCACTTGGAGCAGAAGTTCGGCAGATCTTTTCCTCTCCTCCTCCAGCCTGAGGTCCACGCTGTCCAGTTCCGCTTTCATCCGGTCTGCTCGCTCCGAGGACACCTGCCTCTCTGAGGACACGGCGTGTCTACATTGCGCAACAAAATCACAGAATTGAATGTGGCATTTTTCCCCCACGGAGCGAGTTTTTTTTTCCTCGATTTGGAGCTTCGTACCTTCTGGTGAGCCGCTCCGTCTGCATCTGCAGCTTGGCCTCCTCCAGCTCTTCGGCCCTCTCCTTGTACTTCCTCTGCAGGGACGACAGCTCGTCGCATTTGTTGTCCAAGCGCCGCTGCAGCGCCGACGTCTCCTCCTGCAGCCGGCCGACACGCTCCGTCTGACGCTGCAGCTCGGACTCGCTTTTGACGGCCTGCGCAGTAGGGTTGACTCGTCAACACACATTTTTCACCGGACTAAAACTAGACTAGACTAAAACCCTCATTAACTGCCATTGACGGCTATAGACGTCAAAATTTAGTTGAACTATTTCTATTAGTTAAATTTTTTTCCCCCATTTTTGTTGACAAGAGTATGAAAACCTAAACATTTTTATTGTACATTTAGAATAGATATAAAATTTGTGATTAATCATGAGTCAACTAGTGAAGTCATGCGATTAATTATGATTAAAAAATGTAATCGCCTGACGCCCCTAATTTGTAATAATCTTTTCTTTTTCTTTTTTTAAAAATAAATAAAATAAAAGATTATTAAAAACAAAAAATAAAATTACTTTTTTTTTGCTTTAAAAAAGGGGCGTCAGGCGATTCATTTTTTGCGTAATTTATTGCATGACTTCACTAGTTAACTCATGATTAATCACAAATTTTTTATCTGTTCTAAATGTACAATAACTTTTTTCTAGGTTTTCATACTCTTGTTAACAAAAGTGGGGGGAAAAAAAAGTTAAACTAAAAGAAATAGTTCAAATGAATTTTTGACGTCTGTTTCCGTCAATGGCAGTGAATGAGTTAATAAACAATAACTGGGACTAAATCAGTATGTATTTTGGTCGGTGTGCACCTGCTCCTTCTGCACGACGAGCTCCTGCTGCGTTTTTGCAAGCTGATCTTTCTGCTCATCCAGTTGTTTCTGCGAGGCCAACAAGGACTGCTCGTAGCGGCTCTTGAGTTGCGCTTCCTTCTCCGAAGAGTCAGAAGCCGCCTCTTGCGCGAGGACGGCGACGGCACAAGTCGAGTCCTGCTGCTTGACCTGGCTCAGCTGTTGCTCAAGCTCCTGCGTGCGGGCGAGGACCGACTGGACGAAGGCCTCTCGCTGCTGGTCGTACACCAGCCACTGCTGGTTCTTCTCCAGGGCCTGGCGGACACATTTCAGATTTGCACCATTTCCTTCGGCGCGCGTGTTCGCTAGCCAGCTTGGGGATAACTCACATCGCGCAGCTGATCTTGTACCAAGGCCGAGTCTGCGGAGGATGCTTGTCCATTCTAAGCACACAAAGACAAAGAAAATTAAACAATACTTATACATGGTGCTTTCAGACTGCATGATATGGACAAAAGTAATGGGACACTTTCGTTGTACATCAGCACTAATATAGCTGCCAAGTGTGGCACACACAGACTATTTTGTCTAAATACTTTTGTCCACATAGTGCACTTTTTTTTTCATTTTTACTTGTCATCACCAGTTTCCTCATTGCGGTGAAATGATAAACAATAATTAGCATTTTGACAAATATCGGCATCGCCCTTTTTGCGAATCTGAAAGCCGATAAAGCTGGTATCTCACTGAGCGGCGAATGCTTCCGAATGTAGCGAATTTAGGGTTTTCGTCAGGATTTGTGAGATGTTCACCGACATTTTTTACTGGTTGCAAAAACATTTCAAACATGTTCAGACAATTGTTCACCGTCTGCGAAGATCTTATGTACCCTGACAAAAAGACCAAATTAGCTACATTAGCATGGATTTGTCGCTCAGTGAGATACAGTGAACTTTTCATTTATGGATTCATTTAAATTTTCACTTTATGAAAATTTAAAAATGATGCTGACAACTGGAAACTTCCTACACTTTTTATCTTAAAAATATATATATATTTTTTTAACAATTAAGAAATTATGTTGACATTTCGGGAAACTATGTACAAAACTTAAAGGGACTATTTACTTGCTTAGTTTATATTTTAACTTATCACATGCTGATGACCCTGGAAGCTCCCTGCAATTTTATTTTTATAATTTTGCAGTTATCATTTTTAAACAAAGCTGTCAATTCTTTATATGTTTAAAATTAAAAGATTTTTTTTATTTATGCTAATATTTTCTCTTTTAATCAAATGAATATCGGCTTGAAGTATCGGTTATCGGTCTCCTTGACTACTAACATTCGGTGTCAGCCTTCAAAAACCATATCGGTCTATCACTAGCTTTCAAACTGCATGAAACGGACAAAAAAAATGGTACATGCTGTGTAGTGTGTAATTTTGTTGCTGTCAAGTGTGGAACTGTCCAAATACTTTTGCTCACATGATGCACGTTATTTTTATTTTTTTCTTAATTTTTACTCGTCATCGCCAGTTTCCTCATCGTGGTGAAATGATAAGCAATATAACAAAGACAAAAAAAAAATGCCGAGCTGCTTTGCCGCGCCCTACTTTTGCCCATCTTATGATTCTTGTTTGACTTCTGAAATTTCCTTTCCTTGAACTTTAAAGCTCAACTCCTAATAAGCTTCGCCTCCACTGTATTCGTTCCCTGTGTAGTAATAACCAAAGTGTATATTCTCTGCACTCTTATGCCCCTCGGGGCATTTGCCGCCGGGCCGCTTCCTCTCAAGAATCTTGGCGGTCAAACCTCTCACCATCATCTGACCCCCCCCCCCCCACACACACACACACACACACACACCTTCGCGAGGGTTCCCTCTCGTCGTCGAAGAAAAAAAACCCTTTGACGGCACTGTCACAACAGGCGGCATCTGAATGATCATCTGCGCGCTTACTGCGCTAAGGCTGCGTGAGCCCTCGCAGACGAGCGCGGTGAGCTTGTCAACTTTTTCCTGCGTGGATTAAAAACGCAGGCCGGCTAAACCAACTAATAGGTTTCGTGCATCCAGGAAGGATGGGCGTGTATGGGGGTCATGAGGGCAGATTATTTTCTTCAGGGGGTAATCCAGCGACCTGGAAGGTGACAATTCCTAGAAAATTACTTCATGTGCTACTTTGCACTTCTTCTAACTGAAATAATATTAACAATAGTATTTTTATTTACCTTTTACGTGCATTACATTTTAAATGGGATCATTATTCAAGTGCATTTTTTTGTGTGTGTTTGGATTCAAATGTTACATTTTTGGCACCCTGGTGGCAAACTTGAGCATAAGAATGTTTTTTTGGTGTTTTTTTTTTTTTTTTTTTGCTTTGCATGAAGTTTAAAATCATTTTAGTTTTTATTCATTTTTCCTCCCCCATAGAGGAGGTGTTGTTCTGTTTAACACCCGAGCATGAGTCAGAAAGCGCACACTTCCTGCCTATTTATAACCTGACAAAAACCAAACATGACAAACCCAACAAAGCGGAGACACGAGTGTGTTCTAGCGTCGCCGGGCTTCACGCTGGGCTGTGTCTTGTGGGTGATGATGGCAATGTTGATGTTTTGACAGACACTTTTCGAGGCTGCCGGGGAGATTACGTCAACGCCAGCACAGGTCAAACAGTCCCACCTAGTGGTCAGAGCTGTAACTGCATTTGTAATTGCTATTAATTGAATTTAGTTTGTCACCTTATATTATTTCTTAACCTTGGCAAGTAGGATGTTCCAGGTCAATTTTTCCTAATGGTCTGCATCAAATTATAAACTACAACTCATTACAAATGTAAATGATTAAGTAATCCTTACACCAATGATACACATACAAGAGTGTATTAGATTTATATATTGCAACTATTAATTGTTACATACTGAAGCAGAAAGGGTTAAAAAATGTCTTGGGAGCAGTGACAAGCAGTCTGTCATAAATATTCATCCGCATGGGGGAATGAATAAACCTACAGATTTAATATACAGTATCTCTCTGGTTTTTATTTAAATGCCACTTTTAGAACCAAAGAGGCTAATTAAGATTTCAAGACTGCGCTCGCTGAACCGCTGCCTGATTAGTCATCAAAATTGAATTTGCTCTAATCTAAACTAATCTTCATGTAATTAATTGAAAAATACCATCAGGGAAAAACAAGCAGATATCCTCAAAAAGGATGTCGTTACAGGATCAACATACCGCCGCTTGCGTCTCCAGGGACTGGCAGCGGGCGGACACCGTGGCCAGCGTGTTCTTCAGGTTCTCATTTTCCTGGGACAGGTTCTGGACGTGTAGTTCCCTCTGCTCGGCATCTTTGCGCCGCTGGTCCAGCTGGGACTGTAAAGCTGCCACCACCTGAAGCGGGGTACGTTTCAGAAGAAGCCGTGAAAGATCTGTTGTGTCAATTAAGATGCTTGGTGACCCCGTTTGATTATTTTTATGACTGACAGGGATGTGGAATAGGAGCCACGTCAGCCATAATGAGATACTTTAAGTAGTGGATGAAATTTTTATTTTATTTTTTTTAAAATCTGAATAGTTATTTATTTACAAAATATATCGTATGAATGGGACTCAAATCTACAAAATCGATATATTTCTACAAAATGAGCTACAGTTATATATGGAGATGGCTATGGCTAACATGGTTATGTTTACATATCCTTGTTTTTACTCACACATGTAAAAGCAGGTAAACAGTTATTTAAAAAAGGAAACACGTATAATCCTTGTTGCAAAATAAAAAAAAAAAATGAAATTTTTGTTTTTTCGATTAAAAAATAATTACAGGCGGTGAAAAATAGGTATATGTTCCCAGTATATATAAAAAAAAACACGTACAATACTATAGATAATAAATTTGTAAAAATGAATGCATTTTTTTTTATAATAAGTATTAGTATGTGTTTTGTTTTGCTTTTTTAATATATAATTGTATACTGTACCCAAATTTTACATTATTAATAAAGTCTTTGTGTTGTGTTGATTGAATTTCTGTTGGACCGCCTCGAAAATGAGATAACTCATCTCAAGAGGTAACTCCACAATAAACGGCAAAAAAATAAAATTAAAGTAGTAATGCCATTATCAAAAAATAAATAAAAAATCTGAGTATTCCATTGTAAGTACATGTTACAATTTTTTTTTATATTGGTTTGATTGAATAGTTGTAATATTGCAAAAAGATATGTAAAGTGTTACGGAAAAAAAAGTTGTATGAGAGAAAAAAATCATGACGTTTTAGCAACATTTCTGAATAAAAAATTGTACAAAATCTCTCAAAAAAGGTCATTCCGTTTCAATCAGGTAATTGTTCTCATACTGATGTTTTGCGTGTGACATCGACTAGATACGTGCCTCTCCCCCTTTCGCTGCCAGCTGCTGCCTCACAGTTTCCAACTCTTGCTCCTTGACCAGCAATTGATGATTGTTCCTCTCGCGAAGAGTCTCCAGCGAAACAATCCTCTGCAACACGCAGCACAAAAGGGGAGATTGAAGCAGTCAATCATGTCACACCACTGAGTGAATTTTGCTGATTGCTCAGACGACCCCACGCTTCCCGTCCTCACTTCGAGTAGCTTGCTTTTGTCCGAGTCAGGCGGCCTTGTGAGTCGTTTGGCCATCTCGTCAATCTTCCTCCTGAGATGCGCGTTCTCCTTCCTGACTCGCTCCACTTCTGCCTCGGTTTTTGAGGCGGAGCTGCCGGATTTGAAGCCCAGTTTGGCGACGATGCTGTCCTTTGCCCCTTTGGATGTCATGGCGGCTTTTACAGGAAATGGACTACTAAGAGAGGATATGTGGTTAATTCAGTCTTCACATACTTAAAAACTCAACTTAAACTAGACTATTAACATTAGGGGGGCTTTCTTTAACAAATTAAGTTGATATAACATATCTGGCGTCAGGCTGAAACCTCATAAGTCACAATTTGGTAACCCCCCCCCCAAAATCTCTACTTTTGGTCAGTCCACACGTGTGGGTGTTACTTTAACGAATTTATTGACCAATGGTGCAATGCTAATGGTTGAGCTAACATGCCGTTTTTTTTTTTTGGGGGGGGGGGGGGGTCTCCTGAAAAAAGTGACGATTTCGAAGGTAAAGTGTTTTCTTCAGGTAGTGAACATAAATCTAAAACTCAGTCCCTACTTGCACCATTACACATCCACAAAGTAATGCATTTTTATTTAATTAGAAAGCCTAATAAACATGCTAGGCAACACTCAGCATTGACAAGAAATCACCTGTCATTAGACCGCAACCCACGTTACACGATAACGTAAAAGCTTCGCCTTGAACTTTAACATTAAATATATGATACAAAACGCTGCTTAGAATTAAAAACATACTCCCAAATACACTCACGGGGGGTTAGAAGATAGGCTTTTTTGTCAAAACAGTCCGTCGGCGTCGTTGTTTACGGCTTCCTCAAACGATTTGGCTTCCTCAAATTTGAATTACACCGCCGTGACGTCACTTCCGAAACGGCTGCCGGGTGCGTTTGCTTCCCTTTCAGATTTTATGTTGTTTGCGACGCGATGCAGAGAAAACATCAGTTCCACACTTCATATGGACATATTTTTTAGACATTTTCAGAAACACATGTCTATACTAACGTATATTGTTATAAAACTGTGAGATTTGTGTCCAATTTAATTCTAATAATGTCTAACGGCGTTGCTCCTCGACGCCACCGGGCTGGCGGCTGCTAAGAATGAAGCACACATACGTCGGAGACGTCAGTCTAGTTCTTCTGGCTCTCCTTTGTCAAATTTGACATTTTTTGTACAAGTCGGTTGACACTATAAATTGAGCAATGTAAATAAATAAATAAATAAAACATAAAAAAATAAAAAAAGGGAGTCAAACTCAATCAATCCATCAATACGTGTATTTAAATGGCAAATTCACAGTGGAATATGGTCCCAATACATTTTACAATAAAAATCGCGTACGAGTAAAACAATTCACAATAAAATCAGGCACAAAAAAAAGAAATAAAAGAAACACTTAAAAATAATAACACAAAAGGACAATGATAAAACAATCACAGACTAAACCGTGCCAAAATACTAAGCAAAAATGTATGTTTTGAGACGGGATTTAAAAATTGGAATGAGGTTGCAAAACAGGCAAAACATTTTTTTATCCATTCACACAAAAGAGTAAGTCATAGCACACTGAGTAGCTAAATTGAGATGAGGTCATCAGTTTACTTAGTTGGTGTGCACTTTTGCAAAAGTGAACCCTCCTATTTAAACACAGACCAGTGCAATGTATGTCTGTGAATTAGAAGTAAAAAAATAAAATAAAATAAAATAGCCCATGGCTGTTTTTCTCCAATTTATCACAATAATGACCTTGCTGTAAACACAAACTGAAACATCATCAGCCCTGTAGCAGCTACAATTGATTGCCAACGGTGCAGGACACTGCAAGGGAGGAGAAGAACAAGGGGTCTATTTTTCGCCCTTTAATTTGGATCGCCCATTTTTGATGAATTTGTGGGCGGGAACACTTTGCCTCTGCTAGCCATGCTATGCATCTCAATAATGTTTGAACCGAAAATTCAGTCTAGAGGGGTGGGGTGGGGGTGGTTACCCAAAACATGAATTGATGTAAAAATGCAAAAATAATGCATGCGAGTGAGGTATACACACTTGGGATGCAGCTCAATTCCAATGTAAAGATTTGTTTCCCACTGAAACAGCAGCCTGAGAAAAAAATACACAAGGAGGCAGGTTTGCGGCCTCATTAAGGGAAGAATAAGTTGCATGCGCTCTATTCATTATAAGCGCATGGAAGAAGCCATATCTGTCCAACAAATCATCATTATCCATCTGTGGGGGATGTATTCTTTCTGAGGAGTTCATAGTAAAACAAAAGCCTGCGTGAGCAGTATAAAAGCAGTATATATATCCACAGAGCCTGCACACTTCTTTGAGGTGGAAAATAGTCTTTTTGGTTCAGAGGATTTTATTTTTTTTTTTTCCATTTTCAGCGTACGTATTTCCTCTTTTGCAGTTCACCGTTCTGGGAATCGGATTTCATTGCATTGACTTGGTTTTGTGCTACACTCCAAAAGGCACAATACTTTTTGTTTTTCCACACCGAATGAATGATTCACCTTATTTCACCCACTGTGGGCTGCGGAATAGTACACACACACAAAAAAAACACTTGCATTTATTGATGTAGTGTATAGTACTGTATTGTTAGGCTATGTTTGAAAAGTTGACATACAGTAAACGACAATTCTGCCGTAGCTAGCGACAGTGCTAACTATGCTAACAATGTGTTGAGCTAATTCAACATCAGGTGCTTCCTAATTAGTCTCCTTCCAAACCTTGACTGTTTGTCAACCTTTATCCAAACTTCCTTTTTTTTTTTCCTGGAGAGCTCAGTATTGTTCATTCGGTAATTTGACCGATTTGACATGTCATCATCATTGCTCTCTTTTTTAATTTATTATTATTCTTTTTTTGTATGTTGGTGAGAATGTGTATGTGCGTGCGAGTGTGTGTGTATTCATTAGTTCACCTAAAACCTATTAAAAAATCCCATACCGTTCACCTAAACCGAATAATTCCAGCCAGAGTCGTGAGGCCGTCAGGAGACCCGAGGAAGGACCAAAGAAAGGAAAGGAAAGTGAAATCCAGCACCGACCAAACTTCCAGCGAATTACAAAATGAGACGGTCTCATGTAGCCGAGTGAGGTTGTACAATTCGTTCTTGGACCACCAAAAAAAGGCCGTCTGTCGTCTAACTGATCAGACAGACCAGCAGTCACTTCAGTCAGACCGCGACTACAAAATGGATCTCTTGAGGTTCTCGCTCGTAGAGCTGATTAAAGGTACAGCAGCGCCACAACAGCATGACAAGTCACACGTCACCGCTCCGGATTTATTTAGAAGGGAACCTGTTAAAAAAAAAAGCTCGAAACGAACGAGACGGTATGACATTCTGGGGAATTTAGAAAAAAATATATTTTCACCATCTGTTTCTTGGTGATTCACTAAGTTGGCAGAATCTCAGCCTCCTAACGAGAGCTGGCGGGGTAATGTGTGTGTGTGGAGGGGGGGTGGCGGGGGTTGTCTTGGCTGGTGGATCAGTCTCATGGTGAGTTGTGTCAGCATCATCGCCGAAAACGGCTCCACCACTTGGCAGGAGACCACATGCTGACCGGCACCGTTGTCAAAACGGCCTTATTCCCATTATGGCGAGCTTTCTGCTGACCTCTCAGCGCCCACCAGCAATTTATAGTCTGGCGGCTTGGCATTGGGGTCATGCCCTTAAAAAAACTACAACACAGCAGTGGATTATTTTCCAGTTTGTGCGTTTGTTTGTTTGTTGCTAGGCAGAATTCCTGGGGCTCGAACGTAACTGCCCCATAAGACAATAAAAAGGGCCCACATTTTTGGAACCTTGGTTTACACGTTGAATTTCCAAATAAGGATTGATTGACTTGACTCTGCGTTGAATGTAAAATACATATTAGAATGAAACAGCACCATCTGCTGGATCTGTTTGTGTAAACGCCTCGCTCACCAAAGAGCCTGGATTATACTGGATCACTGTTCTGTATAAACAGCACAGAAACAGGATTGTAATGACTGATATTTGGAGAATATTTGGAGGTGTAATTGTATCGATGCTAAAAGCATATAATTATATTTTATAAATTCCAACATTTTTGCCGTTCAACTACTTCTACATTTCTTGACCGATTCAAACCATTCCAACTTCAACATGTTCCAAAAATTCCTGCTTCGCAGGCTATTACTTTTTTCATCCCAAACATTCACAGCTTTCCCACAATTAAAAAATGTTCACTCCAAAAATTCCCATTCATTTCCAATGAGACACATCACTCCCGTTCTAAATTCCAAATGTTCCGCTCATTAGATTCACCCAATTCCCACATAGCAAAAAAATAAATCAGTCAAAAAATCTTCACTAAATATTGCACATTTTTTTACCAACAGAATTCCTCACTCATTTCGAGGGTAGAGTTCGGTAGGGTACAGTTTAGGGTTAGGGCTCGTATCGTTCCTATTCAACATTCATTCAATTCAATATAATTTTAACTAATTCCACATCATTAAATATCATTCAATATAATTTCACATCTTTCAATCATTTCATATGATTCCAAGTCGTTCATTAGCATATCTTTAAACAACATTCCATCTGAATCCAGAACTTGCCTCATCTAGTACTGTATAAAAGTTTAAGCATTACATTCCAAACCCCGCCGTGCTTATATCTTAATATTGCGTCCAACAAAAACAACATCGACGGCACTCCATCCAGCCGCAAGAGACAAGTTTACACACAAAGCGTAATGTATTTGATAACCTTCAGTGCACTGAATGAACCGCACTGTGTCTTTATGTACTGTATCAGCGGGTACGAGGCTGCCGTAGTAAAACAAAAGCCTTAACACAATCATAACCTTGTCAACCTGTGACACCTTTCAGATTGATTTTTCGCCACCGACCCAAATGTTGCAGATGATTGCGTGCCGTCACCAGACAAAAAAAGAGCGAGCGACGCTCTGCGGCGATAAATCGCTGGCGCCGTCTTCTCTGCATGAGCGAGCAACCAAATCGGATCTTTACTTTTTATGACTCCGCACCGGTGACGGTCATGGCTGGCGGCGGCGGCGGCGGCGGCGCGCTTTTCAGGCCCGTTCTCCTTATGAAAGCAATATCTCAGGAGCAGCTGAGAGGGGATTTCATTACATCTGGCGCAAACTTCCATTAAGACTCCCGATTCAAAGGTCACTGCCAATGCGATATCAAAATACAACTTTTTTACCATAATTCCAAATAGCGCCGAACCATAATGTCAATGTCAAACGCCCCAAAAATGGGTTTTGGAATTCTGAACCTGGAGTTCAAACCATTATTATTGAAGTTTTTGTGTTTGGTAATTGCCACTAGTTTGGTCTACTACAAAGTCTCTCTCCATTACATGCTTTTAAAGTGTGAGTACTTTTATTATCCAGTGGGTGATATCTCGTTACACTTGCATGCCAGTTAATGTTGAAATGTGACTTTGCCGGCACAGTTAATAAAGGTTTTATGATCCCCTGGAACAAATTAATTCACTTTATTTCCCATGGGGACAATGGTACTGAAGTCAACAAGCGACGCAAAAGGGATTGTGTTGGACTGTACAGCTTTTCGGAACCAGATATGGGTACCGTTTTTTTTAGCTCTGTGCCGTTGCCGACACTCTCGTCCCGTTTGAAACTTTCTTGGCCTGATAATTAAAGTATCGCTCTTCACCTGTTCTGTCCCGACTCAAACGGCGGCAAAGATTGAGATGTGACCACATACTCACCCACATAAAAAAAAAATAAAAAATAAAAAATATATAATAAAAATGATAATAATAATAAAAAAAAGAAAAATAAACAAAAAGAGAGAGAGCAATGATGATGACATGTCAAATCGGTAAACTTACCGAATGAACAATACTGAGCTCTCCAGGAAAAATAAATAAATAAAGATTGAGATGTGACTCGGACCGTGAGTTTGCAATCAATTAGGAGCCTAATAGAAATTCCTTTTGGCCTTTTCCTTTCAAGAAGAGGGCATAAAAAAAAAAAAGCCTGCTAAAACAGAAATCTTGATTAAATGTAGCAACGTCACATTAGACGGAGCATCTGGGCGTGCGTATTTTTGTCTTGGCATCACATAAACAGCCACCATCCCGACAGTGTAATCACGTTGGACAGAAATACCCGTACAAAATGTAATTTAATGAAGCGAATCCCGCCAAGCCCAACACAGACGGATGGCAGACTTGATTTCCTTTGCGCTGTTCCACTGCGGACACATTTGACGGCGATAAGCCTAATGAACTCTTCTGCTCTTTATCACAAACTCAAGCACAGGCGGGGTGTTTATGAGACACAGAGGGAATAAAAGTGGGACTGACTCAACTTTGATGTTAAACTCTGAGCGCAGAAGGTTGAATGAAGAACGAATACGCAGGTTGACATAGGATTGGGTTTGAATTGATGTGAAAATCGAATGTCTGATTTGTATGACATCCTGGGGCTTTAAAGCCTTGATACGTGACGTTAGCAATGCTAACATGTACTGTACCATGCTGGGGCTTTTAAAGCCTTGATACGTGACGTTAGCAATGCTAACATGTACCGTACCGTTGCGATAGGCTACAAGTAGAAACAATTTGGAAAGGCCAGAATTGAAACTCAAAAAAACAAAACAAAACAACAACAAAAAGAATCCCACCAACAGGATGTATTAGCATTCGTTTTGTTAGCTATCTGGCTACTTCCTGGTTCATAGAGAATGATGGCCAAACCATTTTTGACTCTGTGGAAAGAAAAACTCCATTATTGTGATTAAAAACGACCAAAAAAAAGTGGAAAAAAAATATGGGAGAGAACAGTTCCACGGTGACTCAAAACACAATAGATTTGTTTCTCCTATAAAAGCAAAAAACTCGGGAATTGTCGTATTAGTCTGACCATTTGTTAGCTAGAAGACATTCCAGTTCATGAAGAATGATCTAAGATCATTATTCTGCTTACCGAAGATGGACTCAAATGTCAAAAAGACTCATTGTTCTAAAAAAATTTTTTTGCGTTTGGTCGTCCATTTGTTAGCTAGCATGCTACGTCCTGGAGGATGAGATAAGACAACTGGACAATACCATTTTGATTCTGGGATGGCTGGTAGAATTCAATCATGTCTCAAATAGCAAAAATATAAAATAAAAACAAATCCTGAATTGTCGCATTTGCGCTTGTTAGCTACAATTTCTAATTCCTAATTAATTACGGTGAATGGAGAAAACTCCTTTCATGTAAAAACGGTATAGTCAAACACACACATACGAAATGAAACCACTCACAAGCACCAAAGCCAAATCTTCCATCCAGAAGTTCACACAAAAGACGAATTGGCCACGCACTTGGCGCTACCCACTAAAAAATAGAACGGATTTTCTGTGTCACCCACTCAAGTTATACCACTCAACAAACAAAAAGATGAAAACATTCACTACAATCTCTCATATGCCAGCAGGATGTGTGTATAAATGTTGAATTGTCGCTTCAATCTGTCTTTGCATAACTAATAGAACAGCTGTCAGGCTTGTACAGCTGCCCGCCCAATGACTTTCCAACCAGTTGTTGTTGCTTTAATTGCACATTAAAGTAGTGTCTGACACGGAATCCAGTTATTATTCTTATGCAGCTCATTTGTTTATTGACAACCGGGAGAGAAAAATGTGCACGCACGGACAGCAGTGTACAGTACTACTTGTTTGTGCACGGCGATAATAGCAAACTGTGCCGCGTCGCTTCCGTAAGCCATTCTAACGGTTTCTCCTTCTTTCTGATTGGTCTTCCAACGCGCTTTGCTGACACACTTTGCCATTTCACAGCGCACATCATTAAATGTTTACGACTGCGCATCCTCGCCGTCAACTTTTAATGCGGGAAGGGTTGTAAAAGACAAAGCAGTGTGGGTTATGTTTACGGCACTGATGTTATATTATTATATATATAAAAAAAAAAAAAAAGTACAAAACTATTAAGGCTTGCAAAGTTTGCTCAATGGCAGCCATGTCTTAAGTTGTTCTTCACGCTAATGCTAATGCATATTTCTGGCGGGTGATAACAGCGGCTAGCTACATTTAGGGCTGTAAAGTTTTAAACAACAAATACATATTTTAAGGATACAATTTGTATTGTACGGAAGTGTATTGCATTCACTTGAAAAAAAACCCCTCCTGTTTTTCTGACAATTTTTTTGGGGTTGCTTTGTTTTTTGGAGTATTTTTTTTTCTGTTTTACTGAATTTTTTTTTTCTGTCAAAAAATATTTAGAAAAACAGGCTGAAAAAAATATTCCGAAAAACAGGAGGAAAAAATATTCAGAAAAACAGGGAAAAAATATTTTTTAAAAAACAGGAACATTTTTTTTTTATAAAACGGAAAAATTACTCAGAAAAACAGAAACAAATTATTCAGCAAAACAGAGGATTTTTTTATTGTTTAAAAACAGAAAAAAAAATCCTCTTTTTTTCCAGAATAATTTGTTTCTGTTTTTCTGAGTAATTTTTCCGTTTTATAAAAAAAAGAAAAATGTTTTTTTGACTATTTTTTCAAAGCTCCCCCCCAAAATAAATATATATATTTTTTCAAGTGAATGCAATACACTTCCGTAGTATTGCAATGATGGTGAAAAAAAAACGTCAGCACCCAATTAAGAAAAAAAAGAGTAAATTCTAATCTTCCTTATTTGAACCGAACAATAATGATCACATCACATTTTTATTGTTTCTTTTCCCCAAACCGCAACACTTGCTAGGAAATCTCCCCTCATTGCACACCTGAATCGATCGTTCCGTGTAGAAATGTCACCTGTGGGGGGGGGGGGGCGTTTTACGCACCTCTCGAGTTGCGAGATTTAATCGCTCGCCCAAATCATTCTGCTGCGCCTCTGCTTGCGACTTTGCTTTTAACAGCACAATTATCTTCCAAGTCCCTAATCTGTTGGTTTGGTGAGCGCTTTGTCTCACGGCTTAAATGGCTCAAATCTACCGTGCGTAGAAAAGCCATTTAAGAGAGACGTCTGACTTTTTGGAAACCCGAACATGCTGAGAAAAAAGTAAATGGAGCTTACGCTATGAGCTGTTGCGTTGGCACCAGTTCACCTTTTGCTAAAACCTAGCCTTGTTCTTAACTGGCGGAAATTTAACCGCCTACTTAGCTAAATCTGACAAGTTAAATTGAAAGAATTCACGGTGCATCACTTGAGATTTAAAATCATTTAAAAGCAATGAAAACAACAAATAGCATGTAAGCTAACCCTCATACGCTTAGCTGGCTAGCAGTTAGCACTACGGATTGTGACTAACCCCTCCAAATTAGCATGCTAGCAGCTGCATGCCAATATTTTATAGATATTACAAGTACATTATAACATTAAGTTACGCATTTTAATTATTCTGTGAGCACTTTTGTACCTTGTATGTCAATTTTACATAAAAAAAATATATATCTGTAAAATAGTCATAATGTAATGGACTGACAAAAGATGTGCTATATTATGCTGAATTTCACTTTCCTTTCTTTTCTTTGGTCCTTCCTCGGGTCTCCTGACGGCCTCACGACTCTGGCTGGAAGTGTTCGGTTTAGGTGAACGGTATGGGATTTTTTAAAATAGGGTTTAGGTAACAAAAAAAAAAAAAAAGATGTGCTATATTGTATTTTCAAATACAGTGGTACGGATCAATTTTTAACTGTGAAATTAATTCAAATGTCATTAATCCGTACAGACCCCTCCCCCCAAAAAAAAATCATACATTTTTGCTAGGTGGTTTAAATAAAGAAAACTAACACTGCCTGTATGAAGCAAAACAAAATAAAAGAGAATTTATAGCGTTAAATTGTCTGGGTGTGATTATCTGAATGTGAATATTATAATATTACTATTTATTTAGCATCTGTTTCCACATCATGTTGGAAAGAAGTGGGGGGAAATCTTTCCGTAGTAGATGTACGATAAGTGTGATGAAATGCTGCATTCATATCTGCATGCTTGTGCCGTGCAAACAGCAGTAAGCAGAAAAACGACTTGCACTGTTATTACACTTGAGTGATCCTAAGAAAACTGAAAATAGTCGTAAATGCATATGAAGCCCCCCCCCCCCCCCCCCCCCCCCCGTGGCACCTCTTCCGGAGAGGTTGTCACAGCACAGCGCCGAGAGCAAGTGTGCAGTTGAAAAATGCTAACGTTTATTTTAATCTTTGGCGTAATAAACCTGACAGCCAATTCCGCGCCGCCGGGATTTGATCTCGGCACGACAACGATGAGCCGCTTGATGGAATCGACCATTTATAGCAAATGCTTTTGATTTAACGCGGCTCTCTTGGAGGCTTTTAAAGAAGAAAATGAGTCCCCCGGGAAGACGTGGCGTTCATGCAAAACACTAAAAGTTGTATGTGAAATCTTCGCGAAGCCAACCATGCTAAAAGATGAGCTCATAAAAGGGAGTTGTGTTAGATACTGGATGAAGGAAATATTCATTGCAAACACTGTCAAAAAAAAAAAAAAAAAAACAGGTGGGGAAAAGGTATTTTCTGTCTGATTGAAAAGCAATTTTCCCCATAATGGTTTCTAATGTGTAATCTCTAGTTCCTGATTGTAAAACGGCCACAAGAGGGCAGCCTAATCGGCCGCCATTGTGAGTGGCGATGCCATTAAATACGGCTGGGTATCGTCCCGATACTTGATATGGGATCGGTACGCGCCCATCCCTAATATATATATATATATATATATATAAAACAAAAGATTATATGTTGAAGTTATAATTAATACATAATAATTTTTTTAAGAGCAAAGGCATATATTTTTCTCAGAGCACCATAATAACAGCCTGGGTAACAAAATAATTGGTCTCTTTGTCGTATATTGAAAAATGGCTACATTCAAAATGTTGGCGTATAATCAGAGTGATTTTGAAGTAGTGAATGTAAAAATGACATATTATAGCTTTAGATTTTTTTCCTTCACATTGATACAAAACATTGATGTTATTATTGTGGCTATGCATCTAATCCTACATTTCCACAATACTCTTGGTATCCCCCCCCCCCCCCCCCCCCCGCTTGTGTACTACAGATTTCCCGTGAAAAGGAAGCGCCAGGAGTTAAACTAAAAACTAGACACGACAGAGACATGGAACCACAGACCGGAGGCCGGGGGGGATATGGGCAACTTCCATTTTAGCACTTAAAAAGGAGAATTCCCCACCACCCCCCCTTCAAATTAGCAAGAGTACACTGTGTTTGGCGTCTGTACAACACAGAAACAACAACTCTTTATTGGACGCCAAATTTTGTATTCATCCGCTTCCACCTGCCGAAACATGTTTTCTGTCCTAGTTAAAAAAAAACACACTGGTATTTTTCTTGTAGCCCTTCATAAATTGCAGTACAGTTAAACCTAGTGGATATGCTCCAGAACATTCGATACATACAAAGCTTACATATCAACATTGGGAAACCATGTAATTAAAAACAACAAAAACATCCGGCACGCATTAAACACATTTACACTTATTACAATTCACTTTTCAAAGTATTCCTCAGTGCCAGTTCTCAATTCTCTGTTTATTTTGTCACTCACACTTGAAGTTTACGGTCAAACGGATACATGAAACAAAAGAGGATTAAACTTTGGAAATTAGCATAGATTTTTACAGTAATTTAAATGATCAAACATGAGCTGTTTAGTTGGCACCAATTCACCTTTTGCTAAAACCTAGCCTTGTTCTGTATTGGCGGCAATTTAAGCTTCTGTTAGAGAGGGCAAAAAAAGAAACAGAAAAACGGCCTACGGCTCATCGCTTGAGATTTAAAACCATTTAAAAGCAACAAAAACAAATGACAATAGCACGTAAGCTACCCTAATTAGCCTAGCTGTCTAGCAGTTAGCACCACGGATAGGCCACCCTAAGTTAGCATGCTAACAACAGCATGCCAACATTTTACAGATAATACAAGTCGATTGGTATATGTTAAGCTACAAATTGTATTCATTCTGTGACCACTTTTGTACCTTATATGTCACCACACTTTTAAAAATATATATTTTTTAAAAAGTAACAATTTTATGGACTGACAACAGACCATTTTATACAGTGCTTCCTTATTTCTAGCCGCGCAAAGTGTACCCCGCACGCCTGCGACCCTTCAAGAGTTTTCATTTGCCCGTCCCTCCACAGGTGAATCCCACCCCCCCAGGGGACTTGACGGGAAGCAGACAATGTCATTAAAAACACATCTCCGCCGCCAAAGGGGATTTCGGTAGCAGGAATATGAATGTCTCGAGACCCGCCGCTTAAAAGTGACAAGGACGTTTCATAACTGCGACGTTGCTGCTATTCGTTAGCCCTTCAAAGTGTTTGCATTGTTCGTTAGCATTAAGCTAAATAGACCTTTTAAAGGCAAAGCTATGTGGTTGTTTTAAATACAGAGCGCATCCTTTTCATTGTTTTATATTTCGTTATAAACTTCAAATTGGACTACCAATAAACAGCTTGAAGCCTCTTTTTTTTTGACAAATTGTTCAATCACTGCCAACCCTTAGTTTTGGAGTGAGTCGACTAAAAATAACGCCGTACGTCTTGAAATAATAAGCAAAAGAAAAGCTGACCTCATGATGTGCTCTAATCTTGGCTGCCATCGTCCACATTCTGAGAAAACGATATAAACGCCTCCCGCATTTTTGCGAAAAGCGGCGCGTGGCTTTTGCTGATATCCCGAAGGCGGCCCGCCGGTGGCGGATAAGGCAAGGTCACGCCGGTGTTTTCCGTCTGCGGGTCATGGTGAGGCTTGGGCGCATTAAAATGCCACACAAGAGGGAATGAAACTCATTGGTGGCGCTTTTCTTGATAAGATGGTTGCGATATATATTGTCTGCAAGTTGGGACGCGACAACACTGACGTAAGCTAACTGGAAGCTATTTCATTGCTAAAATAGTGTAAAACAGCCCTCAACAATATTGTATTTAAACAATGTTGCTTTTAAAGGGTATAACAGCGGTGCACTGATGCTATTTGTTAGCCCGCTTATACCAATTAGCATTGTTTGCTAGCATTAAGCTAAACGGACTCATCTAAAAGCAAAATAATTTGGTATAATGAGTAATTCTTTTTTTTTTTTTCTCATTTTTAGTTTACAGTAAACTTTGAGTGGGCGTGGCAGTAAACACTTGGAACGCGACAACACTGACGTGAGCTAACTGGAAGCTATTTCATTGCTAAAATAGTGTAAAATAGCCCTCAACAATATTGTATTTAAACAATGTTGCTTTTAAAGGGTATAACAGCGGTGCACTGATGCTATTTGTTAGCCCGCTTATACCAATTAGCATTGTTTGCTAGCATTAAGCTAAACTGACTCATTTAAAAGCAAAATAACGTGGTATAATGAGTAATTATTATTTTTTTTTTTCATTTTTAGTTTACAGTAAACTTTGAGTGGGCGTGGCAGTAAACACTTGGAACGCGACAACACTGACGTGCGCTAACTGGAAGCTATTTCATTGCTAAAACGGATGCCTTTTTAAATGTGACAAATAGCCCTCAACAATATTGTATTTTAATGTTGCTTTAAACAGCACACTGATGCTATTTGTTAGTCTGCTTATACCAATTAGCATTGCTTGCTAGCATTAAGCTAAACGGACTCATCTAAAAGAAGAATAATGTGGTTGTTTGAAGTATAAAATGAGAAAATTATTTTTCTTATCTTTAGTTTACAGTCAATTATGAGTGGGAGTGGTAGTAAACATTTTGACACCTTTTTTTTGTTGCTATCTTGGCATTGCCATTGTACAGCATTCGTATCTCAAAGCAAAATACGACAACTCGGCAGGCAGTTAGGCAGTTAAACACATTTTTTTTCTGGTGGCGTCGGTCACTCCATTTTTCCAAGGTGGCAAATCCAGGTCCAGAAAGTAAAAACCTTGCCACAGTTTGGCTTTAGCCATTGATGCTAGCTAGCTAGCACCCTAGCATGTAAACAAGCACCGTAGGAGCTAGCTAGCTAGCTAGCACCTGGGGCTAAAGTCAAACTGTGAAAGGTTTTTTCTGGACCTGGATTTGCCTCCTCTGACTACAGTCAAATTCCGACTTTTGAGTCCATGTGTCGAGCGCTCCACGCGATTTAAGCGGCCCCATCTGGTTGATGTCTGATTGCCTTGCGGTTATGCGCAGCGCGACCCTCGCTTCCATCTTCCCCCTTTGACTGATTCGTAGCGACAGCAGCTTGGCGGGTCGCGGGTCGCACACCGAGCTCACACTGCAGGGCCGCACTTTCAGCTGGCATATAAACTTGTTGTTTTCTTCGTTTTCCAACATAAGAACACATAAATGTCACTTTTTCCTCCCCCGCATCGGAATAGTGGCCTTTCGAGGACTCTTGAAAACAGCACAAGTAGCACCAGAGGGTCCATTTGGGAGGTAAGTTCCCTTTTCAAAGCTCGATTTTCCTTAAATGGTGTTGAAGGGGGAAAAACAGGAAGTTGACTTGAAGAATAAAAAAATGATTTTTTTTGTGCTCAGCGGCCTCACCTGAGCCCCTCCACCGGCCCGACTGATTCATTTTGACACAGGCGTGTCAGACTAAGATTTAAAAAGACAACAGCTCAGGTGTTATGAGAGTCGGGGTCAGTTTTGCGGTCTTGTTTTATTGAAGAGGGTAACATCGTGGCCATCTGCCTCCAACATCTCAGCTGGTCCTTAACTCTTTCACTGCCAGACGTTTTCAGAAATGGGTTGTCCCCAGTGCCAGCCGATTTAAGCATTTTGACTGATCTTTCAAGGTCCACAGAAAATGTTGTGTTTGGACTATGGAAACACACATACTACCAAATGAAAGATTGGACTCTCAGCTTTCATCAGAAAAAAAAAGTTTGTTTCTACCTTATTCCATTCTTCAGTAATCAACAATAGAAAATGGTTACTTTCACCGAAATTCTCTCTTTTGAAACAAAAAACGGAGAAAAAGAGCTTTTTGTGAAACGATGTTATTTCATGCACTCTAGTGAATTTTACACTTCTTTTTGTCCATGAATGATGCCACAAACACCTAAATAGTGCTTTACTTCTGTAAAACGCTTTCACCAACAATGAAAAAGTGTTTTTTTGATTGCAAAATACGTTTATTTCCATTCAACAGTGTAACAATTTGACAAAACAATTTCGCAAACTATTTACAAATGTGTGCAACTGTGGTACTATTTACAATTATGTGGATGTTTCAAATACAGTTTTTCTTTTTATAACGCTCCCCTGCGTGCAAGGAGACGCCGCTGGACTCGCACAACAGTTTACTTTCACTTTGTCCGTTTCGCGTGCAAACGTTACACTTTCTTGACTGCCTTTTTTTCCGGGGAATAAATAGCAAGTAGCAGACTGTACACACTTCCTCCGATGAATATGCATTGGACTCGGGGCACTCTTCGTCGTCCGATCGAACGTCCGCCTGTGCGTGCTCGGTTGTGCTCCGCGTTACGACGCCGTCATAGCCGCCGCATCAGCGGTTCCAATTTCGCCGTCAAGCTCGGATTCACCTTCATCATCATCGATGATGATCATCGTCGTCATCAATGTGCTCTTTTAGCGTTGGTCAATGCCTTTTGTCTTGTAAGTGTAGAGCTGCTTGCAACCGCTCGCTGCTTACAACCGCTCGCCTCCTCGGCCATCTAGCTCCGCCCGCCTAACGTATTCTACTGCCGCGTCAATGCTTTCCATCTACGGAGTCACCATCATCATCATCATCATCATCATCGATGATGATCATCGTCATCATCAATGTGCTCTTTTAGCATTGGTCGACGCTTTTGGTCTTTGAAAAAAACGGCTCGGGCGTGAGCTCCTCGCAACCGGACGCCATTTTTCCTTTGTTTTCCATTCTGATCTCCTGCTCGACGCTCTAGCTCCGCCTCTACTGACGCCCACCCGATCTTGTCAAAAGAGAGTCATCGCAAAAATAGTCCTTAGGCACAAGAGACCTAATTGAAACTTTCACCACAGATGCGGAAGGGTTCCCTCTACCCGTTTCAAAAAAAAAAATTGGATGACGTCTTTTGACGTCATTGGCAGCCCTCCGTAGGTTTTTACTTGACGTCTTTAAACGTCAGTGGCAGTGAAAGAGGTAAAGGCACTTCACGCCTTCCAGGTTGCACTTTGTCACACAACGTACACAATTACATCACGCTTGTAACACGAACGGGGTCGTATTGCCGCTCTTCAGTTTTCTCCGCGGAGGCGTACTTCGGCACCTTTTACGCTGAAAGCCATCCATTTGTCTTCACTAATATGAGAATAACAACTCTATTGATTTGTCCAAAGAGAAGAGCATTGATTTGAAAGCGTCCTTTTATGACGGAGCCAAGGGTTCCAGTGCGCACAAGTGAAAGGAACGCTGTCCTTTGAGGTGACCAGTAAAAGGTAACTATCAATAATTACCTATAGAGCTTTTAGTGCATGGGGAGCTTTTAGTCTCGCGTTGCTTTTGTGAGATGCCGGTACACTTTGTGGTAAACTCTGCAAATGATAAAATCATTGCTATACCACAAATTTAGAATTAAAAAGTTTCATTTTAAAGATGGGCGCAGTTCAACTACAAGGCAAAATAAAAGCAAAAAAATGTTATTTAAAAGCAACTAAAACTAAAATGTCAAGCAAGTCCCTCACAAATAAAATGGCTGATTTTAGCACTTTTAAAATGGTCAAAAATTTATTTATTTATTAAATTTATGTATTATTATAAAATTGTGAAATTATAATTTTATTGAAAAAAAAAGTGTCAACTTTTTTATGATATTTTTTTCCACATAACTATTCGAAATCCAATAATTCAAGCATTCCCCACCCCATAAGAAAAAAAAAGGCACATATGGAAATTCCCTCCAACACACATGAACACATCACAGCATAAGACAAACTTCCCCCGCAAAAATCGGTCGATCTGTTTGTTTTTTTTACATTGACACATATATATAACATAAAACAAAGATAATATTCAAACATCCACAAGCCCAAAAAATTGGCCAAAAAATAATCAGCCTATTTTTGCCATGTTTTGTTTACACATGAACATAAGATAGCAAAAAATAGCCCCAAAATAGCCCATATTTGACGAAAAATATAACATATAAAAATAAGACCGAAAAATTATTTAAATATATATTCATTATATATTGTTTTTAACAATCGTATGATTAATAGGTTATCGTAATTTCGGCCTAAAAAAAATCCATACTCAGTATCATTTAAGAAAGTTTCTAGCAACCCGTGTAAACTGGAAATACTGTTTTTCATCCATTAAATGACGCATCCAAAATTATATACCCAACATACGTTGCTCTCAAAAGTCATTCAACCCTCGCAATGAAAAGTGCGCTTATCCCTCTTTTCTTCGGAATAAAACAAAACAAGTGGCCATCTGTCCACGTCGGCTCGCTTGTTTTTGCGTTGCAAACCAAACCGAAAATACAAACTCTGAAGTCAGAAAATGGAAGCCGATTGTGCGGCAGCATGTGACGCTTTAGCTTTGGATTTTCAGGATAAATAGAAATGGAGGGAGCATCGACGAAAATGTTTTCAAAATTAAACAAGCGCAGGGTCCGAAATGAAATGAAATGCAGTCGCTGCTGAGTGTTCAGGTAATGAAGGGCAGGTGAGGTCAAGCTATTTTAGGAACGCTCGGGAACAATCAGGTGCCGCGGGGGCCTTTAGCCCCCCCCCCCCCACCATGCAATTCCAATATTCCCAATACAAACACACGCACGTTTTACATTTGTACAGTTGAGTTTGTGCCTTAGGACCAGCCACTCATCAATTATATGGTAAACGGCAAATAAGCAAGGTCCGATGTCTGTTCTGGATTGAAAGAATCTTGAGGTATTCATTTTTTAAAAACTAAATTAAAGAAGACTTATTTCAGTCACCAGATTTGTACGTGCAACTTTTAATGAGTCAACGTTAACGTCTTATGAATTTCATCAGTGTTAGCTTAGTGCGCTCAAGAAACACTGAAAGATGAATTGACCTTTGACTCCTTTGATCCCAAAAACGTGTTTATACGTTTTATTTTTTAAATTTATGCTAGAGCATACAAACGGCTCTGACCTGAACAGGTCGCTTAAAGCAATAGTAGTTATTACAACAACAAAAAAACGGCCAGCAGGTGGAAGCAGAGTATAAAAGATCAACTAGGGCCATGTTGCAAAAAAACTCTTTTCAAAAGTGTTTTAAACAGATTTGTGAATAATGATGAAACTTAGCTATATTCTAATGCTAATTGCTGCAAAACGGAAACAGATAGAAATATACTTATTTTTTTTCCTGATGAAAGAAGAGAGTCTAATCTTCGTTTTGGTAGCTGCCATGTTTTTATAGTAATATAGAACACAATATTCTGAGAGCCATGCAAAATCAGTCAAAATCCAATAAAACAGCCGGGAGCGAAGGCGGTTGCTTCAGTAAAAATGACTGCGAGTAAATGAGTTCATATAAATTTCTAGATTGTTTCTGTAAATCAGAAGCAGATTTTCGGTTTATCGAATTCCCAAAAATATAACTCCAAGTCCAAAAGTTCCGATGTCAAACTCGGAGTGGAAATTAGATTGGGCACCTGGCAAAGACTGAAGATCGTCTTCTTGCGTTCCACTTTCATCCACTTTCTTTTGCCCTCCGCGAGAGTGTCCGCGGTTTCCGTCATTCAATCTTTTCTGACTGAGGCACAAATGGCTTGCCTTCCTTAACTTCAGCTCCTGCAAACAAACAACCCCCCCCCCTCCTACAATAACGGAATGATTACATTTTGAAATAACATCACGAGTTGAGAAATTCCCAGCAAAAGAAAACTTTGCCCTTGATTTAAATAATCAAATCCAATCAAACACAAATCGAAGGCTACTTATGCTTTGTGAAATATTGTCATGCTTTGAAATGCTAATTGGGATGCTCAAGCAGAACAAAAGAATACATGCAGATATTCCAATTTATGCATATCCATAAGCTCTAAAATTGAAATGAAATAACTTAATAATAGGTTGCCCAAGGTACTGAACAGCATTGAAATATACGGTTCATTATACATAGGCCTATATGCATAAACGGCTTGGGTTGAGCTGATTCTGCTAAGAAAAGCAGTTAAAAAAAAAACATTAATATAATGTTACTGCTTGTATATAAAATTGATATAAACGTTTCGAGTCATTGACATCGTTTTAGATCGGGTAATTGGGGATATGAATTCTCTTCAAATATTGATTTTACAAGATTTTTACAAGAACGTGTTTGCAGTCTTGTTTCTGTCAGTTAAAACACCACCAGCGAAAAGGAAAACAATATGGGACCAAAATGGGATCCCTGTGGTACACCTCAGGGGGCTAATGTTGACATATATACTTTACCTTCTCCTCTCAAAAGCACATTTTATTTCATTTACAAGAACGTGTTTGCAGTCTTGTTTCCGTCCGTTAAACATCACCAGTGAAAGGAAAACAATATGGGACCAAAAAGGGATCCCTGTGGTACACCTCAGGAGGCTAATGTTGACATATGTACTTTTACCTTCTCCTCTCAAAAGGACATTTTATTTCATTTACAAGAACGTGTTTGCAGTCTTGTTTCCGTCCGTTAAACATCACCAGTGAAAGGAAAACAATATGGGACCAAAAAGGGATCCCTGTGGTACACCTCAGGAGGCTAATGTTGACATATGTACTTTTACCTTCTCCTCTCAAAAGGACATTTTATTTCATTTACAAGAACGTGTTTGCAGTCTTGTTTCCGTCAGTTAAACATCACCAGTGAAAAGGAAAACAATATGGGACCAAAAAGGGATCCCTGTGGTACACCTCAGGAGGCTAATGTTGACATATGTACTTTTACCTACTCCTCTAGAGCAATTTAATAACCACTCACTCACCTAATTAACACAATTTTTTGCTTCGTGAGACAGGAAAGCCACAAGCGAAAAGCCGTAAGCAAAAGAGCTCCATTATTTATCGTTAAACCTTCTGTTGCCTCAAGTGACATCCCTTAAAAATTGTTGACTTTGCATACTTCCTTCTGGAGCAAACAGAACATCTGTGGCAGTAAACACACTAAATCAGCGGAATCAGACAAGAAACTTCCACCCAATTTTTTTTCTCCGTCTTAACAGACTTGGCCTGTTTTGAACTCTGACGACGATGAAAGTGTGACAGCTCGCGCATAGGGAATGTCAGATTATAGCAGAGACCAAAAGGGTGTGCGTGAGGTCGTGATGAAATCTGTCTCGCTTGGCGTCCCCGGAGGACGGTGGGGGTCTTGACCCAGCAACGCCCGGCAATCATAGCAGTCACGGGGTCAGCATGTCTTGTGGGAGAGCCTTGTCAGTGTCAGTCACTCTAAAGTCAGCAGTTCATTCTTCTCTGTTTGAAAAGCAGGAACGTGTGAAAACAACCATTTATTGTTTCAATCAGCTCTTTTTTTTCTAAGCTTTGGTCTATAAAAGTTGGCATGTGGTTAGCTCAGGATATCCAAGGGTCTGCAAACTGCGGAACTGGAGCCACTTGTGGCTCTTTAGCCTCGCTCCTGTGCATGGTTCCCTGTGGATCCCCTAAAAAAAATTTTTTTTTAATAAAAATTAATAAATTTTTTTAGGGCTGTCAAAATTTGTGCATTTAAAAAAAAAAGTTAATTTAGAGTTCTTATAACGCCACAAATAATTTTTAAGGCGCCCCAAAACTTTTTAATTTAACGATTAATCGTGAGTTAACTATCAAAGTCATGTGATTAATTACGATAAAAAAATGTAATTGCCTTACACTCCAATTTTTTTTTACATATATATATTTTTATTTTTAGTTAAAATATTATTTAAATGAATTAATGATTAAATAAAAATAATAAAATATTTTTAAAAAATTTAAGGTAGATGAAAAAGTGACCATGAAAGGTCCAAAAAGGAAGAGTACAAGCAAAAAGTAGCCATAAAATCCAAAAATAATCAATTCCGAAAATGACCATAAATGTCCATAAAATCGGCAAAAATCTCAGAAATTTGACAGCAAAAAAACGCAGAACAATGTCAAAAAATAGGCATTAAATGTCCAAAACAGGAAGAGGCAGAAAATGACCATAATATGTCCATAAAATTGCCAAGAAAGGCAGAAAAGTCTAAAAATGTATGAAAAATTAAGTATGAATTTCTTTAAAATCCAAAAATGGAAGAAGAAAGGTAGAACAAAATGAAAGTCAAAGTATTGGATGCTGCATATGTTTCTGTTATAATTAGCTCTTGGGTCCTCAAGTACATTGGACTAACACTAATAAACTGTTTGTTGTTCATATGCTTTGCTGCTCCAGACAGATTTGTTCTTATTCATTTACCCTAAGATAGCTCTTTTGACAGTAAAGTTTGTTGACCCCCGCACTTCCGCGTGCGTCGTTTATGCCCTCGGTCTCAAAAAGTGGACTTGTGTTCAGCGTAGCCTACAACCCTTACATTTGTTTTTGGGAGTCTTACAAGGCCACTGGAAATGTTAAGTGTCTCCTGAAATCCCGCGTGGTGGCGAGTTGGTGAGATGGGTTTGCAGACATCATCACAAGTCTTGCAGCAGTGCACAGTCTTGCTGTCCTCTTAATCTTCAGGCCATCTGGCGAGGGGGGCCGGCTTGCCGTCCCCTGCCACATTAGCATTCCTCTCACGTCCAGCGCCGGACGCTGATATGAAGAGAGTCGATGCCGACCCGGTTTTTTCGACAACCGGGCCCTGATTCAGCTAACCTGACTCTTTTGAGGTGATGACAATGTTCTATCATGTTGTCTTTGGATGGACTTCGGTACTCCTGCCTCCTAAAAGTAAAAAAAATATATACTTTAGATACATTCTTGTGTTTGTCCAACTTAGCTAGCAGGCTACTTCCTGGTTGAAGGAGAATGACTTCAAGTCCCTGTTAAGTGAAAAGAAATGTCTTCTAAATGTGACACCGCGTAGAATAGTGTGAACGCTAGCCACCAGCTAGCTTGCAAGCTAACAGACTTGCAAGCTAGCTTGCAAGCTAACAGACTAGCAGACAGGCGATAGCATAAGAATTTAAATAACGAGCTGTCCTGCGAGTTGTGGTAACTAACGAACTCTCAATTGTGCCGTATCACCGCTAATGAAAAAAAAAAAGGCGTTCACAAAATATTAGAAACACGGAAATAGTGAAAAGCAGTTCGACAGAATTTACCACTGTGTAGTTTGTTTCGTTAGCATTTCACTTCTCTGAAGAGTTTAATGGAAAATGATTTTTTATGTAAACTTGCTAACACAAGCAAACAAACAAACCAATTACCATCAAAACAATAGCAACGCCATACCTTTTTGACCATAGCCCACACCAAGCTCCTTTGTGTTGATCAAGACGCTTTATCTTTCCCGCAGTTCCTCGACTCGGCAGGCTCTAGGAAAAGAACTCATTTATGCTTCAAACGTTTTTTTCCGGGTTCAGAGTGAGGCGCCGGAAAAGACGGATCCGAAGAAATCCAAACGAGGCGACGTCTCATTAGCGGCATAGCAGGGAGCGAGTTTTTGCCACGTGGCTCTGCTCGCGTTGTTTCCAGATGTACAGTAGACTTTTACCTTGAAGGACATCAAATGTAGGTGGTTTGTATTTTTATAAAACTACTGTACAGTGTATGCTATTTATGATCACAATCCAATGAACAGCAGTGAATTTCCTGTTTCATATTCTATGCGTCTTATATAGTGAGAGTAATAATGCTGCCACATGCGCAGATTGACTCACCAGCACCTCTGCTGGTGGCAGCGAAGTAGTGCGAGCAACACAACAATTGAACGCAAAAGAATTTGCATTGTTTCCTAAGGATTCCTTCCATTGCTTTATCGTTCCCATTCAGCCGCATTGGCTCAAGTTTCTCATTGACGAAATTATCCAAAGAAACAACACATAAAGGCTCGTTGTCAGAATTGTTGTAAGTTTTCAAATCTAACCAAAACTATTTCGAGGGGGACACGTTGCAAAAACGACTTTAAAAAAATATATATATTTGCATACAAATGGTTGGGTAGGAAAATGACCCTAAAAAGAACCAGGACCAAAGTTCTTAATTAACACTGTTATCGTAATCTTTATTTTGTCACAATCGTATGTCAAATATATATACGTCTATGTGACATATATTAGATGACATATACTGTATAATTTCATTTCTTTACAATAGAGAAACAACATAGAGACACACTATTTTGGTTTCTAGGTAGAAGCTCCCTTTAAATAGCGGTGTTTTTTTTCCTCCCAGTTTTTAGCTCCCACTCACAGTTTGTTGTCTTGTTATGAGTTTATTCACAATGTGTGCTTGTTTGGGTCATTTGCCGTCATGATTCGGCCTATTTTTCATTTTTTTTGTCGCTCGTCCTTTGCAGTTCAATCTGTTCGTCAAACGGCCTCCGATATTGGTCCATGTGGCCGCACAGATGGTCCCACCTGCCAAACAGCAAAGGACCAACTTCTTTGAAACTTTGCAAAGTTAATCCAATCAACTCGAATTCCCGTTTCCTCTGCAGATGGCCACGGTGCAGTTTGGGTTCTTGATGGCGGTATAACCTTGGCCCGTCGTCTTTAAACCTCGGATTCCGGAGCCTGTTTGCGCTCTGGCGGAATACCGGCCGCTTTGTCCGGTCCCGGCCTCGGTAGCTCTGGCGGAATACCGGCCGTTTTGTTCAGTCCCGGCCTCGGTGGCGCCCCCGCGCTTGATGTGAGAACCCAAAGACTTCGTCACAGGGCTAGAAATGTTTTTCTGCTTGAATGCCTGATGGAGTTCGGCGGCCATTTCATCGGCGGAGGAAGAGGGCGTCTGAGGGCAAACACTAATGGGCACGGCACTCTCACAGGGAGGGGGAGGGCTGCCGGCAGAGACGAGACACCCCCCTGGGTTCTGGTCAGTCGTATCCAAACGCCTTCCCTCAAGGTCGAGCGCCTGCAGTGAAGGGATGATGGGAACAGAACGGGTGCGCAGCGAGGGCGGAGGGAAGCTGCTTCCCTTATCCAGGCGAGTGCAAGGCACCTCGGTCCATCCCTTTCTGCCGGCAAAGTGAGAGGTCCTGCTGAGGAGGGCGCCGACCTTCCCCCCGCTCGGATCACACCTTGAGGGCAAGAGAGAATGAAACGGGGAATTAGAAAGCAAGTCGTTACGATGACCTTTACGCCGCATTAGATATTTCTCATAAAAAGTGCCGGGATGTGGTGATAAACCTGCTTTTTCTCCTACAAAACAAAATGATCTCAGCAATTTCCCCTCGTAATTGCTGTGATTATTCATAGCCTAAGTTGCTACGTGAATGTTTAACTGGGGAATTGTCTTGAACATGTTAGAAAACACTCTTGATAGAACAACTGCAGGGTGCTTGACCTTGGCCTGATGCAGGGTAAACATACCGACTACTGGCATTTTTCCTCCCTTTCCGATTAAAGTGAGCTAAATTATGATTACCGAAAGCTACTGAAGTGGAGCGTAACACAAAAACGTAGTTGCCATCTTTTCAAAGTGCGCAGATACCACAAATCTAATCTCTGCGATGGAAAACTTGCGACCCTGTTTGGGGTACTGAACCACAAAAAACATGGCGTAAAGAAACTCTGCTCAACTATTCCCGATAAAAATCTATCTTGGCAATACGGACTTCGGCCGAGCTGCAGATTCTGCTATTGCAACGTTAATTAGGAAGGTCCTAAAACTGCTGCCAGATAGAGGTGGCAAACCCAGGTCCAGAAAGTAAAAACCCTGCCACAGTTTGGCTTTAGCCGCAGGTGCTAGCTAGCAAGCTCCCTAGCTAGCTCCCTAGGTGCTCGGTTACCTGCCAGGAAGCTAGCTAGGGAGCTTGCTAGCTAGCACCTGCGGCTAAAGCCAAACTGTGGCAGGGTTTTTACTTTCTGGACCTGGATTTGCCACCTGTGGTCATTACCCCCTTGTGCTAGCTAGCTAGCTCCCTGGGTGTTCTGTTACCTGCTAGGGAGCTAGCTAGCTAGCTAGCACCTGCGGCTAAAGCCAAACTGTGGCAGGGTTTTTACTTTCTGGACCTGGATTTGCCACCTGTGGTCATTAGCCCCTTGTTCTAGCTAGCTAGCTCCCCGGGTGTTCGGTTACCTGCTAGGGAGCTAGCTAGCTAGCTAGCACAAGGGGGTAAGGCCAAACTGTGGCAGGCTTTTTACTTGCTGGACCTGGATTTGCCACCTGTGGTCATTACCCCACCCCCTTGTGCTAGCTAGCTAACTCCCTGGGTGTTCTGTTACCTGCTAGGGAGCTAGCTAGCTAGCACCTGGGGCTAAAGCCAAAGTGTGGCAGGGTTTACTTTCTGGACCTGGATTTGCCACCTGTGGTCATTAGCCCCTTGTTCTAGCTAGCTAGCTCCCCGGGTGTTCGGTTACCTGCTAGGGAGCTAGCTAGCTAGCTAGCACAAGGGGGTAAGGCCAAACTGTGGCAGGGTTTTTACTTGCTGGACCTGGATTTGCCACCTGTGGTCATTAGCCCCTTGTTCTAGCTAGCTAGCTCCCTGGGTGTTCGGTTACCTGCTAGGGAGCTAGCTAGCTAGCTAGCACAAGGGGGTAAAGCCAAACTGTGGCAGGGTTTTTACTTGCTGGACCTGGATTTGCCACCTGTGGTCATTACCCCACCCCCTTGTGCTAGCTAGCTAACTCCCTGGGTGTTCTGTTACCTGCTAGGGAGCTAGCTAGCTAGCACCTGGGGCTAAAGCCAAAGTGTGGCAGGGTTTACTTTCTGGACCTGGATTTGCCACCTGTGGTCATTAGCCCCTTGTTCTAGCTAGCTAGCTCCCCGGGTGTTCGGTTACCTGCTAGGGAGCTAGCTAGCTAGCTAGCACAAGGGGGTAAGGCCAAACTGTGGCAGGGTTTTTACTTGCTGGACCTGGATTTGCCACCTGTGGTCATTAGCCCCTTGTTCTAGCTAGCTAGCTCCCTGGGTGTTCGGTTACCTGCTAGGGAGCTAGCTAGCTAGCTAGCACAAGGGGGTAAAGCCAAACTGTGGCAGGGTTTTTACTTGCTGGACCTGGATTTGGCACCTCTACTGCCAGACTCCAAAATGGTTGTGTTGAGTATTTGTCCAACAAATCTTCTTTGTATTTTCCGGCAGTCTTGATGCTCACGGGCACCACATTGCCTCTCACAGGTCATTCTTAGTAATCTGATGGAATTCTGGTGTAGAGGAGAATAAACCCGTGATTGTGGGTGGTGAGATGGTGCGTGTGGGGGGTCTATCCCATTTCCATATCCGTTAAGATGTTAAAAATCGGTCTTAGTAGCTCATGATTGGTTGCGATTTTACTTGCAAATGCAAGAAATATCATCGTGAAATGTGTGTCGTGTGAAAACAGCAAAGAACTTCTCAAGAGTGAAGTCGGTTCATGCGCACCAGAGTTACTGCTGTTCCCCGGTCCTGGGTTCACATTTAGATTTACCCCCGCCTTAGGAGACAGCCGCCGTTATTGCCAGCCTTCTGAGACTGTTTGTAGCATAACCAAGTTTATATAATTGAATTACTTCCCCACTCCCCTTCAGTATTCGAAGGGGAAATGCAAGCTGGAGGTAAATCCGGCAGATCAAAACATATCTAAAAATAAACCCCATTGCAAAAGTTGCCTTCAGTTCTGTCCTTATCTGTGGCGGGTAAATATGTTTTGATGCTGGATAATAAAAGTGACAACGCTCAGCGGGGGGATTTGTTGTCTCAAAATGGGAAAACGTGGAGGGGCATTTCCTGAGTTTCTGCGCCGGGCTCAAACCTGGGTTTTACATTCCCCGTCTTTATCCTGCACTATCGTCACAATCTCCCCTCACTTTACCTCCCCTCATCCCGCTATCCAACCTCCCACTACTCCTATCCAGAGATGAGACTGTGTATCCATGGCAACTGCGAAGAAGGGAGAAGAAGGTGGGGGGGGGGCGCTGTTCTAAAGCTTGGTGTTATATGTCTGCTCAGTCCAGAAATAGGTCACTTTAACCTGCTAGAGAGCCGGCAATCGACGTGTAGAACCGCGTCGATGGCTAATGAGATCGAAATGTGTTCAACTTCCTTACATCGCCGGGAGCTCAATTGTTCCTCTGCAAAGTGGACATATCTGCTAAGCAGGGTATTGCTTAAATGAAGTATTTCTTTTTTTGGTGGGGGGGTGGGGCCATGAAATTTGAAGGCGTAACGTAAGGATAAATCCCCGGCGTATTCACGGAAATGTCATCAGAAGCGCGGCAGAACATGACTGCCAGTGTCTGTTGAGTGACTGATGAGAGCACATTTCACACTAATTCTCTTTCAAATGGAGACAAAAGCCCTGACCTCAATTGGGGATACGCTGATTCTGGGGATGGAGAACTGCTCGGCTCCGTGGAGCTTTGTTAAAAAAAAATAAAAAATAAAAAAAAAATGTTGGAAATAGGTCACATAAAGAGTTTGGCAGCAGGCGGTGTTATCTTTGGAGTTGCCGTGATGTTCAATCAGACCGGCTTGCTAACAGGAGCAGCGCCAGGGACGTTGTTGCTTGCTTTAATGACGGGCGGTTTTGATAAAGTTGCACAGCCTGACAGCAAATTAGGCTGTTTCGGAATGCCGGAATGCGCAGTAATTCCGTGTTCTCGGGGTTGTTTTGGAGGGAATGCTTGCTTCACATTGGGGTATCGTTTTTTTTTTTTTTTAAAGGAAATGCTACGTAACCTGTTTTGAGTCTTGTTACCTGCTCCAAACTTGACGGTTCGTTTAAGAGAAAATGACCACAGATTGCCTTTCTATCTCTTTTCTTACTGATGTAAACTACTGCAAAAATCAAAATACTTGCCTGGGTTTGAATCTCTCTTGGACCATCTCTTGTGTGCTTTTCCTCCTGGTACTCTGACTTGCTTCCACCACCTTCTAAAATCATGATTCATTGAATTGTCCATAGCTGCCAGGGTCTAGTTTGACTCGAGCCAGAAATCAACGAGGAAAATGAATCCATATGAAAACCGTTTTTAACGGTTCTTTACCAGGAATATTTTGTTTTGTAGACTGTGATCTGTGTCTTGCCTTGGTAGAGGTCTGCGCACTATTGAGTGCCAAAACTGAAGAATCCTAAAGTAGGTCTTTGCAGGCTCAGGGTTAGATTGAACACCTTGATTGATCATAGGCCCTCACCTATGGTCACGAGCTGTGGGTCGTGACCGAAAGAACAAGATCCCGGATACAAGCGGCCGAAATGAGTTCCCTCCGCAGGGTAGCCGGGCTCTCCCTTAGAGATAGGGTGAGAAGCTCGGTCATCCGGGAGGGACTCAGCGTCGAGCCGCTACTCCTCCACGTTGAGAGGGACCAGTTGAGGTGGCTCGGGCATCTGGTTCGGATGCCTCCTGGACGCCTCCCCGGGGAGGTGTTCCGGGCATGTCCTACCGGCGGGAGGCCCCGGGGGCGACCCAGGACACGCTGGAGAGACTATGTCTCTCGGCTGGCCTGGGAACGCCTCGGGATCCCGTCGGAGGAGCTGGGTGAAGTGGCTGGGGAGAGGGAAGTCTGGGCTTCCCTGCTAAAGCTGCTGCCCCCGCGACCCGACCCCGGATAAGCGGAATTGAAGACGGACGGACGGACGGACCTTGATTGATACCAACCCCAATGCGTACATGTATGGTGGAATTTTGTCATTGAGATGCATCAGAAATGAGAAAAGAGTTCTTGGCTTGACACCCTAAATCTGTAGAACCTGTGCCATAGCCAAACAATACCTGATCAGGATCGGCAACATTCGATTCCTCCACCTTTGATGACTAAATCCGGATGGAAAACTTTAAGGTGCTATCCCAGTCCAAGATAGAAAATGTAAGCGATTTCAGCCTCGAACTCTAACTTGCGCAAACTGTAAAGTAGGACAAGTCGCTGTCCTGACGCGACATCTGCGCCACCATGAAAGCTTCTAATATGAATCTCGACCACGTCGGATGGCCAATATGTGACTCCGCTGGCATCTTTTGTTCATTTTCAGATGCCCGCAATGAGGTCACTCGAACTTCAGTCGATCGGGTGGATCTGCGAGGCAATTACGGGAGGCTAATGAGATTGCAAGTGTTGAACTAAACAAATTCTTCTTATCTCACAAGGAAATGAGAATGTGATTTAATTGCCTGGACCTCACAGATTTGGCTTCTGTGATATATATATATTTTTTTCTGTTGAGGATTTTAGACATCTAACCTCGAAAAACCTCAAGTCGTTGTCCATCAGGTTGTATGGAATTGGACCAACAGAAGCTTTTAAATATTCACACAAATCCAAATTAACCAGGCCCGACCCTGTTTAGTTTGTGTGATGAAACCAGATCAGACGTCCTTAGAGAAATATGGTAGACAACCATTTTCTTGTTCTACTGTTCTAAATTGCCTGTATAGTCAATAAAGGTACAAACTACTAATCCGTTTTTCAATTTCACTTATTTTCTATAGGAAAATTGTTTGGAAATGGTTAGATATTATTAACATTTAAATTCTTTATTTCATATATTAACCATTGTTATACACTATTAACATTTATATTCTTTATATTAACCTTGTCGAAATGTTTTGTAGATGTGAGGTAGTGTTGAACTCAGTATAATTTGACCTTAAGCTGGAACATATTGTTTGGTCTAAAAAATTCTTTCTCAGTGTTCTGTGCGAAAACACACATTTGGTCCTTGAGAACAGAATCTGTCTCGAACACACACACCCCTGACCCTGACTCTGTGTTCGACATCGCTCACGGAAAAGTACCCAGAGAGTATGTTTTGTCTACAAATGAAAGAGAGGCGGTCGGTTTTAACTATAAGAAGCCATTTTACACGCGGAAGAGACACATTCGGCACTCTGAAATTCCACCTGTTACGTGATGTTTGGAGTCTGTCACTATGTCCAGAGATCTCTGTTTTGTGTTTTAAATAAATCATCTTGCAAAGGTGTTTTTTCTTACATTAAATCTGTCTTCAAATTTTTGGAACACGCAAAGAGGACAAAATAAATTTATTCCTCTTCGAAATGTATAACAGATTGTATTGGACCCGAATTGTTAGTACATTATTTTCACGACCAGAAGTGTTGACATGTAGTAATGACAAACTTCATACAAAACGAAAGCCTTCTGGGCATGCCGGAATTCTCGATGATCTGTTGATTAGCATCTGCAGTGCTGTCAGTCTGCTCCGGATCGAGAAGCATTGCAGATAAAACACAATAAACAGGAGGCGGAGTGCCGGCAACACAGAGATGCCAATCTCCCGTTTGGCCAGTTATCGGGACCCGAACCGGCATTTGGGATCGACACTGTTGTCCTGATGATTTGTGACGGCGAGACATGAAGGAGGGCTCACGAGATCAAATCTTACAAGGTTGGCAAGTGGTGCTCAAGAACAGTGATTGCCTACCTCTGTGCCGGGAAATGAATACATTTCCTTTAATTGTTGTAAAAATGATTGTAAGATATCGATCTTTTTCTAAATGCTTAAACAAGAAGTTGCAAGTTAGTAGTTTCAAGTCAACAAATACAAAATACAGATTTTTGTTTAGCAGTGCCGGACTGATTGAGTTTGACACTGACTCGTCGTTGGAAGATTTATAAAGACAACAGCTAAGGTGTTATGAGGATCCGGGTGAGGTTCGGCGGTCTTGATTTATGTAAGAGAGCAGCATCGTGGTCGGCTGCCTCATGAACTTGATGGAGTCCCGTGTTTCAGCTGGTCTTTAAAGGCACCTCTCAGCACGTATGTAACATGACCAGGGTCGTATAGTGGCGCTGACAAAGTGTATTTCATCTTCTTTTAACACTGAAAGTCATCCATTCATCTTCACTAACATGACGGAAATAAATCTGCATACGGTTAACTTTATGGCTGACCAGTTGCAATGTACTCGAGTGTATCTAAACAAACTACTTTCACTGGTTATTGCCTAAAAAACCGGACTTTCAATCTTAAGGTGGCGTATGTCTGCACGACTCCCGCAAAGTGAGGAAACATGCGTCTCTGACAGTTGAAAAATTAATATTGAAACTTACGATGGCATATTAAGGCCACATATAAGTTTGTTTTTTTTCCACAGAGGGGGTAATATTCTGAGAAAAAAGTGGCAAATTTGCGAGTTTTTTTTCTCTGAATGTTGACAAAAAATATATATTTATACGTGGCCCTAATACGCCGTCGTAGAAATGAACTAAAACTAAACTAAAACTTTTAAATAACTAAAACTAATAAAAACCAAACAGAACCACCGTGAAAACGAATTAAAGCTAAAAAAAAAAAAAAAAAAAAAAAATTAAATTACAAAATTATTTATTTATTTATTTATTTTATTATTTATTTATTTATTTATTTTATTATTTATTTATTTATTTATTTTTTATTTGATTTATTTTTTCCTGGAGAAAATGACAAAATTATAATAATCCTGGTACTCACCCATCCATAACTAAAACGAATAAAAACAAAACAGAAGCACCGTGAAAACGAATTAAAGCTAACAAAAACAAAAACATTTTTTACAAAATTATTTATTTATTTATGTATTTTATTATTTATTTTTTTATTTTATTTTTCCTGGAGAAAATGACAAAATTATAATAATCCTGGTACTCACCCATCCATAACTAAAACGGATAAAAACAAAACAGAAGCACCGTGAAAACGAATTAAAGCTAACAAAAACAAAAACAAAAATTACAAAATTATTTATTTATTTATTTATTTTTTATTTTATTTATTTTTTCCTGGAGAAAATGACAAAATTATAATAATCCTGGTACTCACCCATCCATAACTAAAACGAATAAAAACAAAACAGAAGCACCGTGGAAACGAATTACAGCTAAAAAAAAAAAAATAATAATTACAAAATTATTTATTTATTTTTTATTTTATTTTTTTTTCCTGGAGAAAATGACAAAATTATAATAATCCTGGTACTCACCCATCCATAACCTCAATAGAGGTCGGGAAATACTGCACAAGAACGTAAGAGTAAAACTCTACCTCCTTAATGACTCCACATCAGTTGGCTCCTCCTCCTGCAGGTGCTTGTAGATGTGACCGGACGCTCGCGACGCATCCACCAGATTGGACGGAAGCTTCATCTTCCCTCTGGAAATGGGCGGCGTCCGGAAATGATTGGTCTCCTTGCGTCTCAGCGCCGGACTGAACGAGAGGGAATTGCTCCTGGAAGCGTACAAGGCAAAGCGGCGGCGGCGGCGTGGATGAATATCAGGGATTTAACGTAATAAGGCACACGGCCGCACGGATTCACTAATCCCTTGTAAAATCTTTATCTATTCCTTGTTTGGGCTGACCTTTCGGTTAAGCGCCCAAATGGAGGCGGCCGGAATTTATGATGTTCGTAAAAAAAAAAAAAACGTGGCAGGGATGTGATAATCATGTGAAACAGATGTCATTTATCAGTTCCACCTTTGATTTGCATAATCATGCAGTCATGTGCGAGGGCTCAGACAAAGAAAGGAAGAAGGGTGAGGGAGGGAAGTGGCGTCCCTGGCTTTGCAGGTGTTGCAGGTGGTCGTAAATCAACATGGCGGGCATGCCGCCAATGGCACCGCGGGAAAAGTCAAAGAAGAAGGTCACGGGCAAGAAAGGGGAAAAAAAAAATCGTTCTAATGCGAAATTACAATGATTGTGAAGCATTCTTCTCAACAGAGTATATCAAATCAATCAAGGATTTCAAAAATTCTGCCATATCGAATCCATTTTACAGCTATAATTAGATTTTTAAAACAACCAAGCCAAGGTGTCAATCCACCACAGCCTTGCGCTGACCTTGTTACCGTCAGGGGCCCAAAAAAACAACACTTTTAACTCTTTGCTCCCAAAAACGTATAAATACGTTCTATTTTTAATATTACCATGGTCCCAAAAACGTATGCATACGTTTTTAAGTTTTTTTTATGCTAAAGCATACAGGAGGCTTTGATGCAGCCTCTGAACTGAAGAGAACATTTGAAGCAACGGTAGTTATTACAAAAAAGGGCCAGCAGGTGTCAGCAGAGTATAAGAGATCAACCAGCATGTTGCAAAAAGCTCTTTTTGACAGTGTTTTAAACAGATTTGTGAATAATGATGAAACTTAGCTTTATTTTAATGCTTATTGCTGCAAAACGGAAACAGATAGAAATATACTTTTTTCCTGATGAAAGATGGAGACTCTAATCTTTCTTTTGGTGGGTTCCATGTTTTTATAGCAATAAAACACAATATTCTGTGGGCCTTGCAAAATCGGTCAAAATCCAGTAAAACAGCCGGGTGCGAAGGGGGTTGCTTCAGTGAAAATGGCCGTGAGTGAATGGGTTCAAAATATTTTTATTTGGGTAAATAACAGCAATTTTTTCTCTATTGAACACAAAATAAACGTTAGCATTCTTTGTCTGTTTGACTTCTTAGTAAGTCACAGTGTCCCATCAGCTACAGACCCATCGCTACTCATGCTGCCCTTCAACAGAGCTTTTGTCTTGCTCCCTCCCACCTTCTCCTGTTCACCCCTCCCCTCTCTGCTCGCCGATACGGAGAGCTAAAAACGTAAATTGGAGGCAAGTAACTTCAAAGAAAAATCAATATCCGCTACACTCCGCAAACGTTCGCTGCTCAGTGGGATACAAGCTTTACTGTTACCGATTGAAACCTTGACATTGTAAAACAGTCAAACCAGTAATCGAACCAAGCCTCGGCAGAATATAATAATAATAAAAGAAAACATCAAACCGATTACATTTCGTCGTAAAAAAAAAACTTTTTTTTTTTTTGCTAACTACTGGGCTAGCTAACAGAAGAGGAGTGAAGCGACCTCAGACAGATGAGAATTCCGAAGCGACGCAAAATTTCCGCTTAACAGGGAAGTGCGTCGCCTCTTTTTGATTTTAATTGATTGAAACATCAAACCGGTAACATTTTCTTGTATGGTAGGACAAACCGTGGCTAACGTCAGCTTGTTCACAGTTGTTTCTCATGGTACTATACAACTTTATTCTATTATACAAGCAACTTACAAGAATATATTTTCCTCCTAATCTCTATGACGGCGTTTAAACTTATGATTTACCAAAAACAAGATGTTAATGTCTTATGGGACTGAAATTCCAGCTAAAACATTTTCCGGCTCGCTTCATCAAGCGCATCTTTTGTCTTTTTCCTGTGAGCGCTTTTGTTTGTGTTGAAGCACAGTAGCAGCCTGCAACACATTCTTCGAGTCGAGGTGAAAAACAAAACAACAAAGTCGCCGTTCTCTCAGCTTGATATTTGCCGGCGAGGACGTTGAAGTTGAAGAGCAGCCCAGTGTGCAAAACTTTCCAGCTCGCACACTTCCCGCAGTTTTAAAGCAAAAAAAATAAAAATAAAAAATTGATCTCAGCTACAGTTGTTCAGCCATCTTTGATTGCGTATTGTGTTGAATCACTCTTGCTATTGTTGCCGACACCCCAGGAAGTCTGCAGATGATAAAATAAATAAAGAGGCTGCTTCCAAAAAGTGGCACCATCCCAAAAACAAGCGTCCTGATGTAACCGCTTGCCAGTGGAATTAATCCTGCGTTATTTGATCACTTGTTTTATGCGTTATATTGAATAAATCACAGCCAAGTGCGATGTTCCCAATAAACACATTTGTACTCAGCCCGAGACTAAATTTAACTTCATCGATTATGACATTAAAATGTCCAGGCGGCGAACCATCGACTGTCGCAGCTGCCATGATTACGCATCGATTCCAAAAGTGCGTCAAACTTTGCGGGCAAAGCGACTTCGGGAGGAACGGCGGGGACGCCAACCAACGAGCGAGCGAGCGAGCGGTTCTTATTCACGGCGTATCACACTTTTGAGACGATTGATCGAGGCGGCCATTGATCTGGACGCTTTCTCTGCCGGGATGTGTTACAAGCCCGAGGAACAAAAAGAGATGAGCCGAATTGTGGCTCTTGTACACCCGCCCCCATAAAGAAGAGTTGTTTTGTGTCTTTCTTTTACTTATTACCTCTCCAACTACGCTCCAGATTGCCTTTCTTTCTTTTCCATTTCATACAGAGGAGCAATTCTGCTGGAAAATTAATGTGTGTATCCACAAAGAGTGTCTGGGGGCATTTCTTACATTGTGGATTGGGGAGGCGTCTATTGGTTGGAGGGCTTGATTTGGTACAACATTGTTTCTGCTATATTACAATTTAGGACTATTAAGGATAAATATAGCGCAACAACAAGAGCGGAGGCAGACTGAGCGGAACTAATAAGTCTTATAGGTCCTTGGAATATAAACATGGGTGAACACAACACTGTGCATTTGCATCATAAGAGAACATGCATGTTTTTTTTGGAATGGGCTTTCGAACACCGTGACAACGAGGCGCTCGTGAATGGCCGCGTCAGTCTGAAGCGCCTGTCCACATGCTGGCTGTCACACTTGACTTGAAAAGAAATTACATTTCTTTTACCGCTCTCTCTCCACGACGTGGGTGCACTCATGGCGGACAACAAGGCACTCTAAAATAGCCATGCCAGTCTGATACTCCTGGCTGCCACACTTGATGTAAAAAAAAAAAAAGTAGATTTCTTTTCCGCTCTCTCTCTCCATGACCTGCGCGCACTCATGGCAGACAACCAGGCACTCTGAAGCCCATGTCCACATGCTGGCTGTCACACTTGACTTGAAAAGAAATTACATTTCTTTTACCGCTCTCTCTCCACGACGTGGGTGCACTCATGGCGGACAACAAGGCACTCTAAAATAGCCATGCCAGTCTGATACTCCTGGCTTCCACACTTGATGTAAAAAAAAAAAAGTAGATTTCTTTTCCGCTCTCTCTCTCCATGACGTGCGCGCACTTATGGCAGACAACCAGGCACTCTGAAGCCCATGTCCAAATGCTGGCTGTCACACTTGACTTGAAAAGAAATTACATTTCTTTTACCGCTCTCTCTCCACGACGTGGGTGCACTCATGGCGGACAACAAGGCACTCTAAAATAGCCATGCCAGTCTGATACTCCTGGCTGCCACACTTGATGTAAAAAAAAAAAATGTAGATTTCTTTTCCGCTCTCTCTCTCCATGACCTGCGTGCACTCATGGCAGACAACCAGGCACTCTGAAGCCCATGTCCAAATGCTGGCTGTCACACTTGACTTAAAAAATTACATGGGCGATAGCTAGCTAAGTGTGTAGAGCACCCGCACCATGTGTGTTACTTTTCCGCTCTCTCTCCATGATGTGCTTACACTCATGGCGGACAACAAGGCACTCTAAAATAGCCATGCCAGTCTGATACTCCTGGCTGCCACACTTGATGTAAAAAAAAAAAAATGTAGATTTCTTTTCCGCTCTCTCTCTCTCCATGACCTGCGCGCACTCATGGCAGACAACCAGGCACTCTGAAGCCCATGTCCAAATGCTGGCTGTCACACTTGACTTAAAAAATTACATGGGCGATAGCTAGCTCAGTGTGTAGAGCACCCGCACCATGTGTGTTACTTTTCCGCTCTCTCTCCATGATGTGCTTACACTCATGGCGGACAACAAGGCACTCTAAAATAGCCATGCCAGTCTGATACTCCTGGCTGCCACACTTGATGTAAAAAAAAAAAAGTAGATTTCTTTTCCGCTCTCTCTCTCCATGACCTGCGCGCACTCATGGCAGACAACCAGGCACTCTGAAGCCCATGTCCAAATGCTGGCTGTCACACTTGACTTAAAAAATGACATGGGCGATAGCTAGCTCAGTGTGTAGAGCACCCGCACCATGTGTGTTACTTTTCCGCTCTCTCTCCATGATGTGCTTACACTCATGGCGGACAACAAGGCACTCTAAAATAGCCATGCCAGTCTGATACTCCTGGCTGCCACACTTGATGTAAAAAAAAAAAAAGTAGATTTCTTTTCCGCTCTCTCTCTCCATGACCTGCGCGCACTCATGGCAGACAACCAGGCACTCTGAAGCCCATGTCCAAATGCTGGCTGTCACACTTGACTTAAAAAATGACATGGGCGATAGCTAGCTCAGTGTGTAGAGCACCCGCACCATGTGTGTTACTTTTCCGCTCTCTCTCCATGATGTGCTTACACTCATGGCGGACAACAAGGCACTCTAAAATAGCCATGCCGGTCTGATACTCCTGTTCACATGCTGGCTGCCACACTTGATGTAAAAAAAAAAAGTAGATTTCTTTTCCGCTCTCTCTCTCCATGACCTGCGCGCACTCATGGCAGACAACCAAGCCCTCTGAAGCCCATGTCCAAATGCTGGCTGTCACACTTGACTTAAAAAAATTACATGTGCGATAGCTAGCTCAGTGTGTAGAGCACCCGCACCATGTGTGTTACTTTTCCGCTCTCTCTCCATGATGTGCTTACACTCATGGCGGACAACAAGGCACTCTAAAATAGCCATGCCGGTCTGATACTCCTGTTCACATGCTGGCTGCCACACTTGATGTAAAAAAAAAAAAAGTAGATTTCTTTTCCGCTCTCTCTCTCCATGACGTGCGCGCACTCATGGCAGACAACCAGGCACTCTGAAGCCCATGTCCAAATGCTGGTTGTCACACTTGACTTAAAAAATTACATAGATGATGGCTAGCTCAGTGTGTAGAGCACCCGCACCTTGTGTATTACTTTTCCGCTCTCTCTCCATGACGTGCACACACTCATGGCGGACAACAGGGGCACTCTAAAATGGCCATGCCAGTCTGAAGCCTCTGTTCACATGCTGGCTGTCACACTTGACTTTAAAAAAAAATGACATTGGCGATGGCTAGCTCAGTGTGTTGAGCACCCGCACTATGTGTAGAGGCTCGTCCTCGGAGCAGGCGACCCCGGTTCGATTCGCGGACTGTGCGGTCCTTTCCTGCAGGCCATTCCCTTTCTCTCCCCCATTTCCTGTCAATTCTGCAGCTGTCCTATCAATTAAAAGGCTAAATGCAACAACAAAAAATTACATTACTTTTCCGCTTTCTCTCCATGATGTGCACACACTCATGGCAGACAACAAAGTAATTTTTTTTTAACAGCCACGGCAGTCTAAAGCCCCTGTCCACATGCTGGCTGTCACGCCAGATTTTTTATATATTTTTTTATATCACTCTCCCGCTCTCTCACTAAGACTTGCGCACTGCACTCATGGCCGACAATGAGGCGCTCTAAAGTGGTCATGTCAGCAAACCATCTGAGGGGAATTTTTTGTCATTGCACATGTCATGAGTACAGACAAAACTTACTTAACAGTTTCAACCTGTCCAAGAGCCATAAAACACAATGACCATCAGAGGCAGACAAAACGGGAAGCCTGACGGGTCGCCAAATGCCGCGGGTGGGGGTGTAGTAATAGTAATAAGTTAGTTAGTTCTACTTATGTATCCCAACAACTAGTACGCGGTTGTTTTCACTCGGGAAATACACTTTGTATGGAACAGGTACGCTTTGGGTCATACTGACAGCTTTTTATGAGCCTTTTTATCTCGGATGGCTCACAGTGTGCTGCGGTTTCTCGGGTCAATAGCCCAAAACGTCTCCAAATCATCCATCAGAGTCTAATTCAGCTCCGCCTCGTCCGACACCGACAAGCAGAAACAAATGATTGACTGTCCGCCGCCCGGGATGAAACACCTGCGTGACACTGCGTTGCCCCCCCCCCCACCCCTCCCGCCTCACCCGTCGAATTTGTTACCTGTCAGGCAGCGGCCTCCAATCACCCACACATCCTGCATGTCCTTGCTTTATCACGCCCAAAGCTGCACTCATCACGCCGACTTTAAATAAACGCGTGGCGCTTTATGCACCGTCTTGTCTTATTTGCATCCCATTACGTGGCAGATTTACGGCCGTCTTTCCGGCGCTGCCCATAATTAGGACAACAGCGATACATCAAGTGGAAAGCAGACATTTACCGTCACTCATTTCTGGTGATTTGCCAGCAGTGAGTGCTCGCGGCGCCCGCGGGACGAGTCGCAGCGAGTTAGTTGTGTGCTGGTAGCCTGACATGAATGTCATTAAGTGTCAGAGTGAGTCGGCACACGTTTCATGAAAAAAAAATAAAAAAATAAAAACACATTGGAGGCTTTTTCTGTTGACTTCCCAGATGAGGTTTTTGTTCTACGCGCCACCCGCGTCACACTCCTGTTTACAAAGCAGAACCACCTCCGACATCCCTCGTAACCAACATGACACATTTTGTCCAATATTTTGTCGTATGAAGCAAAGCATAACAAAATATGGATCATAAATTTCACTCTATGTGAGCTCACTTCCTGTACATTTTAGGGCTACTAAGGCCTCCCAATTATCATAGGGAAGACCTGAACGTTTTATTCCGCCCACATGGATTTTCAACCGTCAAGGGATGCGGTACATGGGGGCATGTACTTCCGCCTCTTCCTCAAACCGTTTTGTTAGCTCCGCCCCGGCTGACTGAGGGTTGAGTGTTTATCATTTTCAATGCTCCGTAATATGTTTAAAAAAATAACAATTTTACGTCCTGAAACGACACATAATCAAATCTGCGGATTTTGTTGGAAATAAAATGGTTTCAACCATTTTGAAAAAGCCGTGTGGGGCGGAGTCAAACGTTTAAGTCCACCAGACGTGGAGGCACGCCTCGAACTGCACTCTGCATTCAGGGCTACTTGCATGGCCCTGCCAAAACTATGTAGCGGACACTACAAACCCTTTTTTTTTTTTGTACTTGTGTGTGACAATTTTAAAATACAGTATTGAACTTTTCACCAGGCCTGAAGTGTGTACAAAGTTTGGTGAGTTTTCATTCATGTTTAGGTAATCAAAAAAGTGATTCATTATGAATAATAATAATAATAATAATAATAATAATAATAATAAATAGTATTATTATTATTATTATTATTATTATTATTCATACATATTATAATTATTATTATTATTATTTAATAATAATATAATATAATAATATTTAATAATAATAATAATAATAATAATTATTATTATTATTCATACATATTATAATAATAATAATTATTATTATTAATTATTATTATTAATTATTATTATTATTTAATAATAATATAATATAATAATATTTAATAATAATAATTATTATTATTATTATTCATACATATTATAATTATTATTATTATTATTATTCCAACAAAAACAATAGGCAACTTGCAGCGTTTGCTGCTCGGGCCCTAACTAGAGCTGCAAGCAGCTATTAAGGGCACAAGGAAGGCACAATAAATATCTTACAGTCTTACAAATGGATTTTTAATTATTATTTTTTTTGCCAGGCCAAAGTTTTAGGAGTTTTCATGAATGTTTAGAGCCTCATCTGTGAATCAGGGATGTTTACTCTTTTCCAATTGTTGTTTGCGACTAAAAAAAACTGCCTTGGCTAAAAAATGATTGGTTGGTGACACAAGGCATCCTAAAAAGTTTTAAAAAACGCAGAAATTTGACAAAGACAAAGCTGGATCCATTTCACATGTACCGATTGAGCACAACCCGCCACATAGCCGTCACAATTGTTTACATCATCTATTTAGTGTCTAAAGGTCAGCGCCATATCGCAGGTTGATTGCATTCTCCGCGTGCAAGCGAGCGTGGAATGACGCCAGACGATTTTCACCTGAAGCGTTTGCCTTTGGACTGCGCTCTGCCGAGGACGTGCGGCGAGACCGTGGACGCTCCCGGTGCCGCGTCGCCGGCGCAGGTGCGGGTGCCGCAGGCCTGCAAAGGAGACACAAAGTGATTGTCGTAAATGTATGCGGAATGTGACGCGCTGGGGTTGACTTGAAGCAGCGCTCGTCTGATGTGACCTTCAAAAGAACAGCTGCTAAATCATTGTGACGATGCACTGCCTTGCAGCAATGACAATTGCGTCCTTGTCATCCTTGGCGATCTGTAATATTCGTGGACCAGCCTGGGCTTCTCCTTTAATGTACAGTGAACACACGCTAAATAATTGCGGTTAGCTATTCTTTTGTTATTTGTTGGGGAACCGATTCTCAGCCGGTAGCTGAAAATTCATCCGCCACATCTTGACGTCTCTATATTTCAGTTTTTGGGTGTTATTGTTTGTATGATTTAACCCCTTCGGACCCATTGATTTTTTGCAGTGGACATGACTTATTTGCGTCTCTAAACCAATAAAACCCCCATCATTTGGATAATGTCAACACTTCAATCGCAAGTTGATTTGCATGATGTTCATGTTAAAAAAGTTACATATAATATTAATAAGTTTACAACACATACATCCGCTATAACAAATAGAAACATGAGATAACCCCAATATTCCATGTTCTTATGTGGGAAAAGAGTCTAAATCAGTAAAAAGAAAACAAAAGAAAAAAAAAGCCCATCAGAAAAAATGCAGGTTTAAACTATTAATATTGACCATTATAAATAGTTTTAGTGGGCGTCACTTTTTTTTTTAAGGGTAGCATTGCTAGCAATATTGCTAGCTAACCTGAAATGCCAATAGTTCGATTTTTACCAATTTAAACAAAATGATGTCGAAGAGTTTGAAATTATACTAAGATGTTTTACAGCTTAAACTATAAACATAGGTAATTATATAAAAATATATACTTACAAGAAATGTATTAGTGCTAGCATTGATGCTAACACAACTGGATAAAATGGATGCCACGAGTGATTTGAATGATTGGCAATTCAGTGTTTGTACGCGCTGCCTCTAGTGGTACGTGAAAGAATCACTGCCAGATTATAGTTTTATGGTATTTAATTTTTAATTTTTTTTTTTTTTTGGGGGGGGCTTATTAGAGTTAACAGAACTCTGGAAAGTTAAAAAGGATTTTTTTCAGACATATTTTGAACATTCGGTCATTGTTTCAGGGCACATTTACAAACTAAAGGGTTAAATTTTATATCATTATTGTTACATTTTGTTTTTTGACCTATAGTAACCTTTGATTAGGATGGCTACGTACCAACTTAATGTCCACCAATTTAGAAAAAAATGACACAAAATTACGTTAGAAACGGATTTTTTTCCGCTTCAAATCCACTATTCAACCAAATTAACATCGTCTTCTTGTGAAAAAAATAAAAATAAAATTAAAATTAAGTCGATTGTACGCAGTGGCTTGGAATTCAATTACACTTGTGAACTGTAGAGGGAGCCCTGGAGCACCATAAATCCAATTATTCCTCAATGCTGATTTCACACCGCTCATCTTGGATCCATTTTTAGCAGCGGTCCAAATAAAAACATGCTGCAAGTGAGGTAAGACGGCGCAGTGAAAGCGCTTAGGGGTAAATACATAATGTGGGAAGAGAGTGGAGTATCGGCGCACTCCATAAGGTTTATGTCCCCTGTCAGGGAGAGGAAGCACCCCCTCTCTCTCTCTCTCTCTCTCTCACTGGCGTATTCCCCCATGCTCAGGCGCTGTCTTTAATTACACTTTACATTTTAAAGCTCAGATTAGAAGGGGACGCTTTGTGCATAGAGCGGCACACTGGCCCTCGCGGACAACAATTAATCCCACACAAGATTACGTTAATGGCTCCCCCGCCCTGCTCTCCATTCGTCTTTTCCCTCGGTCTTATCAAAATGAACAACATGATCTGTGGGCAATCCCTGGGAAGCACCCACAGAAGCGCCCCGGTGAAAATCAGGAGATAATTCACTTTTTCCGCAAACAGAACTTTCCGCTTTTGCCCTTTTATTTCGCTTGGATTTGTGCCGCATTAAATGATTAGCTGTTTAATGAAAATTGTTGTCTGTTTAGGTTGTCATCGGAAACGTGATTTGGTGCCCTTGACACTCAAAGTGTCATTTTTGGATGCATGAAAGTTAGAAACGGTCGTCTTTGACACAAATGTTATGATGTGAAAGTGAATCAAATGTAAGGGTTCTAGAATACAGCCCTGTGGAACACAAGACAATATTTAACATTACCAGGTTGCATCCAGTTCAGGATGTAGTCCGCTTTTTGACAAATGATCTTTCATATACCTTAAGGGTTAGGAACAGCATCACATTTTAAATTGCAATCAATGTCAAAGAAAAAAAAACTCAAAATTGTTCAGCCCTAGTTAGAAGTGTGTCCACTCTCCAAATGGTGGTATATTTGTCAGGGGAATAGAGGAGAGTCATCCACCCATCCATTTTCGAGCGCTTATCCTGTTCAGGGTCACGGGTGAACTGGAGCCGATCCCAGCTGAATGTGGGAGAAAGGCAGTCTCCACGCTGGATTGGTCACCAGTCAATCGCATCGAGAAACAGACACGCAGGGGGAATAGAGTCCGCCCTGTGAACCACTACGCCGCCATCGACATACAGAAATCTTCTAGCCAAACCGTGAGCGCGTTCAATTTGGAATTGGACCAAAAAATGATGCGGCAAATATTGGGATGCAGTTCAGATTAGTTCAGCGAGTTTCACTATGGGAGTGTATTGCATTCGATTGGAAAAAACAAATCTCCCTTTATTTATTTTTTCTTTTTTTTCTATTTTTTTTTAGGGGGTCTTGTTTTTTTTCCGTTTCTGGATTTTTTTTCTTCAGTTTTTTAGAATTTATTTTCTCTCAGTAAAAAACTAAAGCAAAATTCTCAAAAATTCTTTTCTAGGTGAACGCAAATGCAAATTTTTCTTTGGCTTTTGTGCAACATATTCTACATGAAAGATTCCATTTGAGAAGAATTTTATAAACAGGAATTACCTGGATTTTCAACATCAGGAGCAAAAGCCATTCCAATCAAAAACATATTCACACTGCAAGCTACATCAGATTCCTTATTTGAAAATAGTTCCACAATACCGGCATCCATTGAACTTCGTTTTTGGAGAGTTTCTTCTCGTATTTCTTTGTAGGATGTCAGAAAAGCCTGCTAGAGCTGCTGTTTTGATGTGAACTAAGAGGTCTTATGTTATTATATAACTTGACCTGCGAAGATGTTTTTGATTGAAAAAAGCTTTTGAACTCAGTAAATATCACCCCCGGATGCTGCAATTTCAACACATTGCTTTTCTCAGTTCTTTACAACTTACAAAATGTTTTGAAAACTCTGCTGTGTGCGGTAAAATCCACATTATTCACATTGTGAAATGTGACTTCTAATGGCTCTACAGATAATCAAGGATTTATGATGGCGTCAGTCCACATTATTTCTGGATTTTTTTTTTTGAAAAGCCTGACCAGCGGCAAGCAGCAGACAAAAGGGAAGACGCTGCAAGGTGTAGCCACTTAGCTAACTTGCTGCTGCCTTTTTTGTTTGTGGCCAGGTTTTTACGACTCTTTAAAAAGCCTTTACAATATAAGACAACGTGGAGACAACAGGAGGACACGGGAGCCTAATAAAAAAAAAAGCTATAGAAAACCCCTGCATTCAGCCTAGCATTAATCCAGCCCTTCTTTATGGTCCCTTTTTGGATCCTTAAATAAACAGCAGCAGGATAATTAAGAACTGCGCACAGCTACACACTTTTTGGCACTGCCTGCTATCGCCGCGTTGTTGCACAATCATGCACCTGCATGCTCATTTGCATAAAATGTGCAACTGTTGGTGGCGCGACCTGTCTAGTTGCACTGAGCCGCCATTTAATTAATTATGAAGATACCTGCAGAAGCCCTGGTATCAAGTCTGTCGCTGTCATATCACAGCGCTTGCTAAACAAAACACCAATTAAATTATTCCTGCAGATTCAGCCATATGGTAGCCTCTCTTATAAGTCTTGTGAGTCAAAATGTGGAGCAGGAAGTGGATTAACTGCTTAGTGAAAATAACTGTCAGTTTAGGTTTTGTGCCCTTGACACTCAAACTGCCATATTTGGATGTGTGAAAGGTTCAAACAGTTATCTTTAATACCAATGACTGAGCTAACAATGGTGCTATGGTGATGTTAGAAACAAAGTGAATGAAATTCAAGGGTTCTAGAATACAGCACTGTGGAACACCGTCCGGAATTTAACATGATGCTATGATGATAGGAACAGAGTGAATCAAACTCAAGGGCTCCAGAATACAGCCCTGTGGAACACTATCCAGTATTTAACATGATGATATAAATAAAGTGAATGAAATTCAAGGGTTTTAGAATACAGCCTTGTGGAACACCGTCCATTATTTAACATGATGCTATGATGATAGAATCAAAGTGAATCAAACTCAAGGGCTCTAGAATGCAGCCCTGTGGAACACCATCCAGTATTTAACGTGATGCTATGATGATATAAATGAAGTGAATGAAATTCAAGGGTTCTAGAATACAGCCTTGTGGAACACCGTCCATTATTTAACATGATGCTATGATGATAGAATCAAAGTGAATCAAACTCAAGGGCTCTAGAGTGCAGCCCTGTGGAACACCATCCAGTATTTAACGTGATGCTATGATGATATAAATGAAGTGAATGAAATTCAAGGGTTCTAGAATACAGCCTTGTGGAACACCGTCCATTATTTAACATGATGCTATGATGTTAGAATCAAAGTGAATCAAACTCAAGGGCTCTAGAGTGCAGCCCTGTGGAACACCATCCAGTATTTAACGTGACGCTATGATGATATAAATGAAGTGAATGAAATTCAAGGGTTCTAGAATACAGCCTTGTGGAACACCGTCCATTATTTAACATGTTGCTATGATGATAGAATCAAAGTGAATCAAACTCAAGGGCTCTAGAATGCAGCCCTGTGGAACACCATCCAGTATTTAACGTGACGCTATGATGATATAAATGAAGTGAATGAAATTCAAGGGTTCTAGAATACAGCCTTGTGGAACACCGTCCATTATTTAACATGATGCTATGATGATAGAATCAAAGTGAATCAAACTCAAGGGTTCTAGAACACAGCCCTGCGGCTCCACCATTCAGTATTTAACATGATGCCATGGTGATGTAAACAAAGTGAATCAAATTCAAGGGTTCTAGAATACAGCCTTGTGGAACACCATCCAGTATTTAGCATTAGCAGGTCATCTTGGAGCCTAATCCTATGTGGAGCAGAAACTGTAAGTAGCAAATTTGAGAGGTTCCAGAACGCAGCCCTGCGGAACGCCTTGCGGCATTCCCCATAAAAGGGCCCCCAGTTTCCTCCGACCTCTGTTTCTTTTTCCAGTACATTAGTCACCACCACATTAACTTCATGCTGATGGAAGTTTAATTTCCTCCCTGACCTCATTTGACACCTGTCTGTGGCACATAATTTTTACATCAGCTCCGCAATCTCATTCCAACAGCGATGTTAATTCACTCTCATCTCCGTCCATTCTCAGTGGCAACAAAAGGCTGCCTAAATGTGTGAAATTTCCCTTCCATTTTGATTTCCCATCCTTTGATGGGGTACATTGAACAAATCATCTCATATATGACCCCCTCAGGTGTGCGGCATTAGAAGTAGAGTGCGCAATTCAAAAGGTCTATTCGAGTGCATGTAGAGGAAGGATACGCACGGCGGTGATTTCAGATTTGCAATTATGTGAAGATTTTTCCTTTTTTGGCCTCGCACAAGATAAAAGGGAACGTGTTCTGTTACTGTGCTAAAAAAAAAAAAAAGTTTCCAAGATGGTTGCAAGCTGTGAGGTAGGAGACAAACCGCGGTCTGCTGTGGCTTGGTAATTTGACCTCGGACCCTGCAGATCATTCCCTCCTCCCAGGTGCTTAAGGCCACTGATCTTTCCGTTCCCAACTTAAGCTTCCCTCATACTGCTCTTGTTATAGCTTGTTTTTATGTCTGTGTCATCCTCTTCCCCTTGGCATCCCACCAGGTCTTAAAGAATTTCGAGGCCCCCGATGAAAAAAAGCAGACCGGGGCTTTAAAGTGTTGCGATTGGTTTCGGTGTCAAACTTTGTAGACAGTTGTCTCCGAAGCGTTTTTTTTTTTAGGAGGAGAGATCGTACCTTGCCAAGATGTACATTTAACGTTTTAACACGTCTTAGCTGTCAACTGTCGAGTCGTCATTTTAGATGACACGGTAAAAAAAAAAAAAAAAAGAAGCTTTTTAAGAGTCTGCAAAGTGAGTTTTCCGTGGGCGGGGCCGGCTTTCGGGGTGTTTGTTTCAGAGGTAGACACTGCTGCATTATTGAAGAGGCTCGGTAAAGAGCTCCATTCGGAGAAGTACTTACGCAAAAGAGATGCAACAAAGCCGACAAACCTGCATTGAACTCGAAATACTACAGGGTCTTCCAGCCAGTTGATTGCTTATTAAAAAGCAGACGAATGTTCGGCCATTCCGCGTCTCCCCGCAGCCTTTTCAGCCGCTTCAAATATGAGCAAACAGGGCTGATTAAATAGGACGGAGTTTGGTGGCTATTTCTCATGTAAACAACAAGGTTGCATTTAGAGTCACAAATACATTTTGCTCTTTGCAATTACAAGAGGATATTACAGCAGCGCTAAGCAAATGTATGTTTACTGTTTAAAGGTGGGCTGGTTTGCTAATACGGCAAATAGAAATATGTGCTAAAATCCCGACGTAAAACACGAACGTTCATTATCCAAGGTTATCGGCGCTCGGTTCAATAAAACAAAGTAATAGCCATCCACATCCCGCTTTATTTTTTTCAGTTTGGAACAAAATATGGTTCGGAACCAAAGAAGAGTTTTGATTTCAAATGAAGATACTAGAGTACATGGTTTTGGTACGGAGCCCCTAAGATGATGATGACGATGGTAGGAAAAAAAATAACAATTTGCGTTCCCTCGCAAAGAATGCGAAATAACGCAAAAATGTTTTTGCGAGAGGACGCTTTTTTTTTTTTAACTAATTGTTTTTTTGTTTTGTTTTTAGGAGAGCTCAGTATTGTTCATTCGATTTGACATCATCATTGCTCTCCTTTTTTTAAAAAAAAACAAATAAATTAAAAAAAAATAATAAATGTTTTTTTTTTTTTAAATATATGTACATATATATATACATATACACACACATATATATATATATATATATATTTTTTTTTTGTATGTGGGTGAGTATGTGTATGTGCGTGTGTGTGTGCGTGTGTGTGTGTGTGCGTGCGTGCGTGCGAGCGTGTGTGTATTCATCAGTTCACCTAAAGCCCATTAAAAAAAATCCCATACTAATAATATAATATAATAATAAATTGCCAAATGCAGAAACATCAATGTAAGTTATCACGATGTAGTGGCTCTCGCTAACAGACAGAATTAAGTAACCAGAATTAGGTTAAAAAATTCTATATACGTAGACCATGTTTCTATAAATTTTGATATTTGGTTTTTATTTGAGGCAGATATTTTTTCCATTAAAATGTGATTTATGAGGAGCTTAGACCATTGGTCGATATTCAGAGTTTGTTTATTTTTCCAGTTAACAAGAATTGTTTTTTTTAGCGATAGTAAGGGCTACAAGTGTAGATTGAAATTGTTTATGTGGTAAGTCAGTTGTTGTTAGGTCACCTAGCAAACACAAGTTTGGAGATAAAGGTATCCTACAGTCCAAAATAGCGGAAAGTTTTTCTAAGACTTTAGTCCAGAAATACATAACCGGAGTACATAACCATAAAGCATGAACATAAGTGTCTGTAGTGTTTTGTAAGCATTGGAGACAAATGTCGGAGTCTGAGAGTCCCATTTTCTTCATCATATATTGAGTCATGTATGTTCTGTGAATAATTTTATATTGGATAAGTTGTAAATTTGTGTGTTTTGTCATTTTAAATGCGTTCTCACAAACTTGAATCCAAAAGTCAGGTTCCGGTGCTATAGACAAGTCTGTCTCCCATTTCGAGATGGGTAAAGACATTTTATCAGTATATGAAAGTAACTTTTTTTAACTAATTGATGTACTTCTGGGTCATCTTCCGTGTGATGACCCGGGAGTATATCAACTCCCCCTTCCTCAACAAAATGGCGTCCTCTCGTAAAAAAAAACACTTTTGCGTTATTTCACTATTACTGCGAGGGAACGCAAAAGTTTTTGTGAGGGAACGCAAAGTCACCTTAGGGGCTCCGTATGTTTTCATTGGTCGTCACGCAACATAATTTTGGGAGAACGCAGAGATTTTGCATTTGAGTCCTGAAGTGAATTGATAAGATCGACGATTGGTCAATGACGTTAAATTTCATCTTTGCCTCATGAGGATTCTCTTCAAAATGTCCGTGTTATGTTTTTCCCTGGAATGAATAATTAAATCACATAATTTGATCTATTTTAATCCCTGCGAGTCACTTTTTTTGAACAAACCTTCTTGTCCTGGTGCACCTCATGGTTTTTAGCATTTACAAGCGTGGGATACATTATTCAAATGTGGTGAATAATGCAAATGCGTGAGCTAAATGCCATTTATACAACAGTTAGTTCCAGCCAAGCAATTTAATTGAACAAGAGTCATTCCATGAGTGATGATAATACAGTACGACAACAGCGGGACTTTCAACTTTTACGTATCCGTCCGCCTCACAACTATTCGAAACCGTTCATTTGACAATCAATCGGTCAGTGTTGCAGCTTGTGTAACATTACTGTGGGTTGTTTAAAAACTGATGAGGCCATATTTCTAAAAATAACATTTCATTTCAAGTAGGAATGGTGGTCCGATGAGGCTGACATGCTAACACAGCTAACGAGAGGGCAGTCGTCGAGTCCATTGGCTTCATTTTGAATTGAGGGGTTACTTTAATAGTTTATTGTGGGCCACCCACTAAATGGCATAAAAGTGACTTGGTGTTAAGTGGACAAAGCGTATTTTTCCTCTTTTTAATTGTCAATTTTGGATGCTTTAGCAAGTTAACGTTTCAAGCTAATGGCTAACTCAACAGCTAACGCCACAGTTGGCTAACTACGTTTTTGTCTCCTATTACTGTTAACTAATAAACGGCTTTTGTAGACAAGAGAGGAATTGTTATCGCCATGTTGGGTATTGACCACTTTTTTTAGTAAACGCTCCCTTTGTAAGAAAACGGATGCCAAAGAGACGATAAGGATAAAATATAACCCCCAGTCTAGTACTTGCCTTCTGGAGGGTGTACTGCGATCTGGAGGAAGATTTGGACATCAGACCGGAGGCGTTGATGCCGCAGTCCCTCAAGCTACGACTTTCTGAGAAATGAGCCTGGAGTTTTTGCCGGTGTCTTCTGCGGATGAAAACGGACACAAAAGTTGGTACGGATATTACAATCTTGCAACATAAACACACTCGATCACTCGAGTCAATAAAATAACACCCGAGTAAAGTGACAGACTGCGACATAAGCTTCTAGCGCTAGCTGCTAGCTAGTTGCCAAATAGTAGCATGTAGTGTTTAACATTTGTAACCATAAAAATAAAAATAAAAATAAATGAACACAACCCATTCTCATTTCTTTATGACTGTATCTTCCCAACTGTGGAGGAAATGTAATCTTTTAGTCGTGCTTACTCTGATCCATAACTTCCCTTTGGATTCAACTTTGATCAAAATTAAATATTAACCGATTCCTAAAACTTTTGAATTAAATGTTAATTTGCCATTAATAGTTCATCTTAAAAAACACAGGGCTGCTAAACTCTCTGCAGCGCTGCATACTAAATACTTCCTGTCTAAAGGGCATGAAAACAATAGTGCATTGATTCACGAGTTCAAAACTTGTATGCATTCGATTTGCTACTAATTAGCAAAGCAGATTCGACCCAAGATCCCTCTCGCCCTACTAATTTTATTTATTATTATTTTTTGAACAACCTCCGTCAACCAAAATGTAGGAGAAGATTAAATTGAACCAAGACCGGCTGCGTCCGGTACTTTCATTACAGCTGCGTGCTCGGTCATGCTGACCGATTTGTGCCGCAGCCTGCGAGAGCTCCGCAGCGCAGAAAATGAAACCCGATTCTTATTTATCAAGACACATTCAATTAAGACAATTTATAAGCTGCATTAACTCCCCCCCTTCCTTTACAGACTGCTGTTAATTCTCTTTGTCCGCATTCCTTTTCTTTCTGCTTCTCTGCATGTGAGTAATTGACGTCGGCAGGCTGATTCGGCAGCCGTTCACAAAATCTTTTCATTTAGAATCAATTTCTCCACTGAAAAGATTAGAAATTTACCACCATTAGAACACCCTCATTAACCATTTAGTTATGTAATAGTATAATCATACGATGAACGTACTTGTCGTCTTTCAGATGGTAGCTAGCTAGTTACAGTAAACAGAATCTGCACTTGAGAAATATTTTGCGCAACGTAACTAAAATTAGCGGCTAAATGACCTTCTTTGAGCCTGTCCATGTACTTTTGTGTTCTTTCTGTAACGATGATGCTATTGCTTATTCTACAGCGCCATGCTAGCAGACCAGTAGCTAGCGTTAGCTGCCAGCTGGCAACTGCTAGCTGCCTAGCATAAGGGCCAATAAGTGCTGAATTTAAGATAAAGCGCTGTTTGTGATATGAGTATATGTTGTTGTTTTTTTAAAATAAATTATTATTATTATTATTTTTAAAGTTTTTGGTGTTTGATTTCAAATTGGCTAATAGGCTACATTATGGTTTACGAAGCAACAACATACATTGCAGTGTCCTTAATTTCAGTGCATTTTTTTCAAAATCTTCAAGCCATTTTATTTTGAAGGGTAATGTGCAGACTTATGAAAAGTTTTGAGTAGAGTACGTTTAGTCAAACTGTAGAAGTTCATTTTCAGTATTATGGTTTTATTTTTAAGGCTAACAATTAGCCAGCTAAACAAACAACCTAGCTCGCCTTACAAGTAAAATTATAATGAAAATATATATTTGTTGGACAAACTTATTTTATTGTGGTCATAACACATGATGTCCAAATATGTCCACTACAGACCAGTTGCTAAAAGGCTAACTTTTTTTTTTTCCATTTGAACATATTTATGATACAGTACAAAGCTGATAGCTGCTCCTACGCGTTCTTGACTGTCTTTTGGATGATCCAAACTCCTAACTTTAAAGGTATTTCAAAATAAAAGTTTTTTTTTTTTTGATAATTCATAAATTTTTTATCATCGGACAATCGTATCCGTCAACGACTCATAAATTATAACACTTCGCAGTCTACATCACTAAATTCACTGAAAACGATCCAAACGCACCCTACATTCCGTTTTACGGCGTACGATAACCACTTAAATAAATCTTACATGAGTATTTGACCCAAATGCATTCCAACCGATTCAGCTTCAAGAGCCTTTTTCGTTGCCCTCCATTATTGAACAATTTCATGAAAAGTATAGCTCGCTCCGTGCCCACGGCCCCCGAGGCTCGCCCTATCAGGGAGCGCTTGCTTACTTGTTGCGCCGGTAGAGAGCCATACACGCCACTCCGAGAAGACACATCCCCGAGGCGATGCTGAAGATAGACAACACTTGCCTCTGGTAGGTGTCACCGCTCTCTGCGCGGGAAGAAAACACAGGCCGTTAAATATCCGCAATCGACACACGGGCGGGGAATCCATCATGCATAAACCAGAGGGGAGTCGGACGAAACGCGCGCACCCTTCCCCACGCGCCGCATTAGCATGAAGCTAGCCATGATGCTGTCACTAAATGTCATTGTCTGAGCGCGAGGCACGTGCTAACTGATGCGAGATAATTGTTGCATTAAGACGAGCCCTGCAGGCGGACCGACGGACTGACGAACTGCGTGCGTGTATATTTTTGCATGAGGGTCCCGTGCGACGGTTTGCAAATGCTGGCGGAGCCACTTGTCAACAATCCTGCACATCAACAGCCGAGGCTTGAGGTCACAATCAGTTAGGACAAGTAGCAGTTTGATCCCGGCAGAGTGTGTGGGGGTGGTTTTGTTTTTGTTACATAGTAGGCCCAATATTTCGGTATTTCACCGAGTTGTGGGTCCCACCCGTCCTTGTGGGGCCATTTTGCTGGGCCCCACAAGTTCAGAACTCTTTTTGAGGGTCAAGACTTGGTTTTAGAGTTTAGGTTTGAATTGGGTTATAGTTGGGGTTAGGGGAAGGGGCTAGGAAATGCATCATATCAATGAAATGTCCCCACGATGATATAAAGACAAGTGTGTGTGTGTGTGTGTGTGTGTGTGTGTGTGTGTGTGTGGTGTGAGGGGAACCACAAAACGTTACTCAATGCTGCTTTTCCACGTCATGTAAAACTACAAGTATCATTTTTTTTTCTCAAAAAGGATACTTGTAGTTTTCAGTGACAATGAGGCGCTCTAGAGCGAATATGTCATCCCCAAGGCTCCAGCCCACTTGCCGGCTGTCAAGTCAGACTCCCCCCCCCCCCCCATACTTTTTTTATTCGGGCACTTCCGCCTTTCTCACAGTGTCGTGCACACACTCATGGCTAACAACGAGGCGCTCTAAAAAGACGAGTAGGTAGATATTTTGTCATATGCTCATCTTTCCAAAGGTCAGGGGGAAAAAAATCCCACCAAAACCTGAGAGAGCATACTTAACTACTCCGCAGAAGTTCTTTTTCCAACTTTTCTTAAGATCATGAACGCCTCACCCTGTCACATGACTAAAAAGAAGACAAACTGGGATCTCGGTAAAAATTGCAGAAGACATCACCGCAGCCTGGATGTGACCTTCGTCGGCTCGTCTGCGGTTTTTGAGGTTGTCAACAGTCCCGGGAGGTCTTTCCTCATCTGTGCTTGTCTGCTCACGTTTTTATCAAACCCTCGCCGTCGTCGTCGGGCGCGCGTTTGAGTGCTTCCTGTGGTCACAATCTTGTGAGCGCAGCAGCCGTCGAGTTGCACTTTAGTCTGAAGACACGTCCTCCGTTGAGCGCTCGCGAGTGTCAAGAAGTGTCAGCGCCGTCGGCGTCAGCCAAATGACCTCTCAAGCACTCGCGCCGCGCCACATGAGACGACAGAGGCCTCGTCTTTGTCAGGGCAAAAAAATATAAACGGGAGAACGGCAAAGCTCCTGTGAATGAGCCGGCAGGAAATCGCATTGCGATTCTTCCACGTAAGACCTTTACGGGCCTTTCAAGTCGACTAGCTGCGATGGATATCCTCCTGAAAATGATGTCGAATGACCTCATAATGAAATTCTTCCCTCCTAAATTTCAACTGTACATAGCAACAAACTGCATTTTTATCTTGTTTGAGCCAAGTCACAATTTCCAAGCGTGCTACGGTGGAGGAACTCGTTAAATATGCTACTTTTCGGTCGGGTTTTCAAATAAAGAGATAGTATAATTGCTTTAGCAGAGATGAACCATATCATATTAAGCGTTCAGACTTTGAAGAGGCATTGCAAGAAACTTGATCTTTTTCGGACGGGGGAAAAAAATCACAGTAGTCTGGATGAAGTGCTGGCTTTTATTCAGCAAATTTGAAATTTTATAAGGTCGCAAATATTCAAGTTTTTTTCTTGTAAATTTGTGAGTTTTGTCTCACAAATTTGCCACTTAATAATGTCGCAAATGTTCGAATTTTTTCTTGGAAATGTGTGTTTTTTCTCGCAAATTTGCCACTTTATGACGCAAATATTAAGAGATTTTTTTTCTTGTAAATTTGCTACTTTATAATGTCACAAATATTCAAGTTTTATTTTCTTGTAAATTATTTTAAAAAATTCTCACAAATTTTTCTAGTTTTTTTCTCGCAAATTTGCCACTTTATGATGCAAATATTAAGAGTTTTTTTTCTTGTTAATTTGCTATTTTATAATGTCACAAATATTCAAGTTTTATTTTCTTGTAAATTATTTTTAAAAATTCTCACAAATTTTTCTAGTTTTTTTCTCGCAAATTTGCCACTTTTTGACGCAAATATTAAGAGTTTTTTTTCTTGTAAATTTGTAAACTTTCTAATGTCACAAATGTTCAAGTTTTATTTTCTTGTAAATTATTGATTGTTTACTCAAAATTTTCCAAGTTTTTTTCTTGTAAATTTGTGAGTTTTCTTGCAAATTTGCTACTTTATAATGTCACAAATATTCAAGTTTTATTTTCTTGTAAATTATTTTAAAAAATTCTCACAAATTTTTCTAGTTTTTTTCTCGCAAATTTGCCACTTTATGACGCAAATATTAAGAGTTTTTTTTCTTGTAAATTTGTAAACTTTATAATGTCACAAATGTTCAAGTTTTATTTTCTTGTAAATTATTGATTGTTTTCTCAAAATTTTCCAAGTTTTTTTCTTGTAAATTTGTGAGTTTTCTTGCAAATTTGCTACTTTATAATGTCACAAATATTCAAGTTTTATTTTCTTGTAAATTATTTAAAAAAAAATACTCACAAAATCTTCAAGTTTTTTTCTTGTAAATTTGTGAGTTTTGTCTCACAAATTTGCCACTTAATAATGGTGCAAATGTTCAAATTTTTTCTTGGAAATGTGTGTTTTTTCTCGCAAATTTGCCACTTTATGATGCAAATATTAAGAGGTTTTTTTTCTTGTAAATTTGCTACTTTATAATGTCACAAATATTCAAGTTTGATTTTCTTGTAAATTATTTTAAAAAATTCTCACAAATTTTTCTAGTTTTTTTTCTTGGAAATTTGTGAGTTTTCTTGCAAATTTGCTACTTTCTAATGTCACAAATATTCATGTTTCATTTTCTTGTAAATTATTGATTTTTTTCTCGCAAGTTTGAGACTTTATAAGGCCACAGATATTCCATTTCTTTTCTCGTAAGTTTTTTCTTACAAATTTGCCACTTTATAATGGTGCAAATTTCGAGTTTATTCTCATAAATTTGTGAGGTCTTTCCCTCTCTAAAAAATATATATTTATGCACAGGCCTCCAATTTTTTCATGCCGAAACACAAATTTAAGCTCCTCTGAATGTCCATGAGGAAACAGCAACACGCTGCTTCCATGTAAGACCATTACGGCTCCTTTCAAGTTGCCAAGCTGTGAGGTTTCCATATAATCAGACGCGGATAAATAAATCCCACAGACTTCGGAGATGAAACGGCGCTTGCGACCGACTCGGAGATGTCACGTTGTCCATCTGCATCACATTTAAATGAGGGCTTATCACGTCTGTCTCGTGTCAACCCGCCATCGACCGGACCTGGTCTCAATTACTCCAGATTCATCCGCCCACTTACCGGAACATTCCCGATTAAACCGGCGGGCAGATTGCAATCACCGAGTAGAGGAAAAGGTTTACACGTTCCCGCCCTCCCTCCTTGTGTGAAGCCAAGCTAATGGGAAAGTTCTAGCCGTGCGGCGTTGCTTGTTTGTTTGGTATGCACGGCGGCGAGTCTTCCTCAAGCGGGGGGGGGGGGTGTGGGGAGAAAATGAAAAACAGTAGGAATGTGCGTACATGTGTGGATGCGTTCCCTCTGGACAGAGAGCAGCGTGCTATTATTACAGGAAAAGAGGTGAATAATTGTTTTAAAAGATTTGTTATCCAGGCGGGAATTGTTCCCACAGCGCTTTCAATTGCGTTTTGTATTCCAAACACTTATTTAGCCAAGACTCATGCGACCTGCTGTCTTTTTTTGCATCGCGACCGCTCTAAGGCGACGACAAAGAGCCTAATTCCCCCCGCTGCCGTGTTTCCATGGCGACAGGCCCACATTCATTTTTTTTTCCCAAGGTGAGGCGCTTGATGCGCGATATGTTTTTCATGAGTGTATCGGCAAAACACAGACGGCGAGTCGCCTTACCCATAAATTCGATCCCGAGTTCATCTGCTGTTGGATCGGAGGCCAGATGGGGAAAAGCGGGCGGGGAAAAAAAGAGAGAAGTCAAACACTTAAAACATGACAACTAAAAATTCACCTTTAGTAGCAGTTGCTTTGGATGATCACAACCTGAGGATTACAGTCAAGAAAATAAAAGTTGAAAAATGAAACAGCCGTAAAGCTTTATGTCACGACTGCTGCTGCTTTTGCGCAGCCTTTTTTCTTCTTTTTTTCATATTGATTTGAGCCGGAGGCATTGCGGTAATTGTTCCCACTCGTCTCCCAGCGTTGCTTCTCCGTACTCGGTGGCTGGTAGCTCCTAGACACGCGCTATCTCGTGCGCACGCACACACATGCAGGCATGTCTCACACACTTTGACATACGCCCTCAAAACGGCTAAGTCGAATCCCGGCGCTGCGGGGACTGATAAAAAAAAGCAGCGCTCGTGTCGTGTTCTTCCACGTTCCGACAGTGCCCTTTTTTCATGTCACTGTAATGTAATCGCATTTAAATTAAAATGAAAGCCCTCACCAGTAATTGCTTTTCTGACAGAGGTGGGCCCACTCTTAAATAGAACGCGGCTTGCCGAGCCGGCGACAGATTATTTGCCGCTTTTGGAAGTCTTCCCGAAAAAAAAAAAAGATGGATTTCGATTGCGGAAGTCTGTCAATGACGGATTTCGTGAAACTTGTGAATGGGGTTGAATGGTGAGATTTTTGGATTTCCTGTAACCTAACAACTAAATATGATGTCATGTATTAGCATAGCATAAGCTAATGTTAACGTGCCAAGGGGTCAGTTGTGACATAACACAACAGGAGCATAATGCAAGGTGCTAACATGCCTTTGAGATCTATTGTTTTGTTTTTCAATGTTGCTATGCGCTTAGGTGATTTTTTTTTTCCAGGTCTCACACTGTGCCCCCATGGGAACATAGATCGGGAGTTGCTTTTCTTTCACTTATCTGAGGATTCTCCCATTCCTGTCTCGCACTGTTTTAGTTGTCACCACTTTTTCATACTCTTGGACAGGTCGAAACTGTCAAATCAATTTTTTTTCTGTATTCGCAACATGCAATGACAAATTTGATTTGATTCCCTTCCATGAGTAATAATATACACGCAACTGCATATAATGAAACCTAACAAAGTGTTACATAACTTAGGTTAACGTAACAAAACAATTGAACATAACATAACTGAAATGAACATAATGGTAAATAACTTTGCGCAACACAACAGACTAGCAAAACTTTCCGTAGCCTAGCATAGTGTAAAGTAGCATAACGTAATGCTACATAACAGAACGTAAAATAAAAAAATTGTCAGTTTAGCCTGCAAAAAAAAAATCTTCAGGTTAAGCATTCAGTGTTTTAATTTTCTTAATCTTTTTTCTGTTATAAATTTAAAATTGTGTAATTATTATTAATTATTAATTATTATTATTATTAATAATAGGGAGGCTAGTTTGCTGCCCACAGATTGAAGTTTACTTTCAAACAAAAAATTAAAAAAATTAAAATTATACATTATGTATAATGTTTGCAGAAACAGATGCAAACAGACAATATAACAATACTCCTAGGAATGTATTCTTCATCCTCTGCAAAAAACAGCCACTCCCAGTCGCAAAGGTCAGGTTATCATTTAGCTAGTTTGGATTATCCACTTGGTCAAAACCATAGCAACTGTCAACAAAACAATCAGGCACCAAGTAACAATGCTGGAGCCGTTCCAGTTTGCAATCGTATGTCATTTCAAATCCCACAACTACTTTAGAGCTTAAATTGCAAAAACGCACGCAAGAGTTTTTGTTTTTTTTAAATAGTGCCATTCTTTTACCACGGGGACAGATAAAGTGTGCCCAGGAAGATTTAAAAGACAGCCTATTTTCTATCTCTGTTGATACAGCGTCATCTAAATTTACCCAGATTACCCACGGCTCCGAGGATTATCCTGCTTTCAAAAGCCAAAATCATGTCCTAACGCACACAAACACACACATGCGGTACATGCGCACACTAATAGCAGCTACAAGTGGGACAAGCACCCACGGAATTCATTGTGACGACCTAAGCAAGCGTGTTGCTTGTCACGCGCACGTCCGCGCCAATTTCATGTCCGCCGTCGCCGTGCAGTTTGGCAGACCCCAAACCCCCCCCAAACAGAGGCGAGGAGGGAAGGAAAAGTTCTCGACCCCGCCAAATCGATGGCGCCTTACAATCACACTTCATCCATCAAGTGAGCATCCTCGGCGAGCTACAAAGAGTCGTCGGCTCAAAGGGGAACGGAGGAGCCCCCCGCTGGCCCGCGCTGCTGGGGACAAGTCTCGGGGAAAAAGAAATGGGGAGGAGGTGCGCAGCGGTGGCATCTTTATTTCGAGTGGTGGGAGTCCAGGATGTATGCAATTTAGTGTCAAAAGCTGGTAAAGGTCTGATGAGTCACATACTGTGCTCACATACAATAAAAGAGACAGTTGAACCTTGGAGTACGGATGATCAATTTATCCATATTTTAGTGTTAGGAAATGATTTTTTTCGGTCTTGGGCAAGGTTATTATAGGTAGCAAAAACAATTTTTTTTAAATTAATACATTAATAATTAACAATAAATATTACAGTAAACACGTTTTTATCTTGCACTTGACAAATATTCAGTGTAATTAAAAATAATAAAACTAAAACTAATAAAATCTATACTAAAATGAAGCATTTTGAAAACAATAACAATTGATCAAGGTTATTTTAGTTAACGAAAACTAACAAAAAAACTAAAATTCCCAAAACAATTTCGTTAACGAAATAAAAAAAATAATATATGTTTTTTAAAAGCTAACTGAAACTACATTTTATGTTTACAAAACTAACTAAAATTATCTAGAATTATAGCGAAAATGCCCTTTGTTTTAGTCTTTGGTCAATGGTAATTAATTTAATGCACGAGCCTTTGGGGATGATTTTAAATGTGATTTTAAGCAGATTTATTATTACCAGGGTGTTTTTTTTTTAATATTGCGCACAAGTAATACACATAAAAATAAAACTAATACTGAAACTAACTATCTAAACGAAAACTAAGCATTTAATAAATTAACTAAAACTAATAAAAACAAACAGAACCACCCTGAAAATGAATTAAAAAAATATATATAAAAAATAAAAAATAAAAAACTCAAATGAAAATTCCAAAATTATAATAAACCGCAATGGATACAAACCAAAGAACTTGCTGGAAAAAAACACCCAAAAAAAAAAACGAATTGGATTTGAAAAACAAAGGTCAAAACTAGATAAACACTAACGAAAAATCCCAAACTACTGACTGCAGTACATGGTTGAAACTTGCTGTAAGAACAGTAGTTAGCAAGGAGTGAGCAAGTAGTTTAAGCCTAACTCGTTAGTACCCAAAACAGGCTACTGAAAAATCAACGGAAACTAAAAGTTGCATGTAAAAAGAAAAGAAAGAAGATTTATTTCTTCACTATTTTTATAATAATTTATCTCCCATTTTCAGACCAAAAAAACTAAGATTATTTAAAAAAAAATTTTGAATAAACAAAACGTTATGTTTTTTTTGGGTGATTTTTTTCTTCTTCTGATAAACCTTTAGTTTTTCACAAAAATAAAATGTCACCACAATTTGTACAACAAATAGGTTGATGACTGCCCACTGCTGTATATTTTCTATCTTTTGACAGTTACAACATGTCGTTAAGTAAATTTGCCGACAGCTAACGTGAGGATTTAAGGCTTTCTCGTCAACTAGCGTTAGCGGGTTGCCTTGCGTAAATAGCACTTATTTTCCCATATTTTGCAAGCCGGTTGTATTTTCAGTCAAATATTGCCACATGCCTCAGGCGCCGGTGCTCGTTTGCGGCGCGGGGCCCACCACCTGTTGATCTCAGCAGGCGTCCAGGTTGTTGCCAAGACACGCGATTGGCCATGAATCAACCTCAAGCTATAATCGGCATTGCGGTGAAAAAGTTTCAACCGATAGTTGTCCAAACATTCAAAAAAAGGGTGGGATTGTGTACGGTAAATGGTTGTTATAATCTGTAGATTTCAATTGAAAGGTACCAAAATACAAAATGTATCGACCTTTCAATATCCACCCGGAGTATACAGATGGTAAAACGGGAGGCGAGCCAAGTCTTGTTTTTACAGATGTGAAGCTAAATACGCGCCGGATATTGCATGCGGTTGCATTCGCACACATTGGCTTCGTTCCTTTCCCATCCAAGTGAAGGATGGGATTACGGATCGGGATTCATCCCGTCATTGTCTCCTCCCCGCAGCTACTTTTCAGTCTGGTAATCAGGCCGAAAGCATCTGACACAGGTATTCTACCCCTCCTGTGTAAATGACTCCCCCGGGGTGCTTTGCCGTTGCCAGTGCGAGGGATTGGGCGCCATATTATGAACGGTGAATGCCGCGAGACAAAGCAAGACGAAAGGATGCTCAAGGGATTGCGAGGCGATTTAGGGTGTGAAAAAGTAGACTGTTGCCGAGAGCGATGGAGGACAAAGACTCGAATGGACAATAGGCAAAATCGCAAACAGGCTTTGCGGTCCCAAGAAAAAAAATAAAAATTCATAACGTCCACCTTCTGTAATTGATCGGTTTTAATCATTCACGACGCTGAGCCCGGCTATGAATCAGATGGAGCGTGAAATAAAGGCTGACATTTGTTTATTAATCCCTGAGGGCGCCGGAGATAAATCTGCAAGTGGACTTGCTGTTCAATAAAAAAAATAAAAATATGATGAGTGTGGCCGCGCTCTCAAAATACGACCCGAAACAGGACCGGGCGCCGGCCAATGGCGGGGGGAAGGCCACCCTCGCCTGCTTTCAAAAGCTGCCCCCCACGGGAGCGATTCATTTGCGGCGAGGACGCAATCAAGCCACCAAAACAAACACTTTGTGCTGGCGAGTGCTTTTCAGGATGCTTTTTAATGGCCTTAAATGACTTGAGTGATTGTATGTTTACCAAGCGGCGCCGGGGAAGTCGCAACGACTTATTCAACGGAATACGTTTTTTTTATAATTGCCATAGTAAGCACTTAATTACTTCGATGACTTTCGCAGCTGTCGGGGAAAACCTAAAGCACAAAATAAAACCTTTCAGTTTTAAAAAACAAAAGTCGCTAATAGCATGTTTTGCAAAAAAAATAACACATTACTGCGCATGATGTTTTGTTATTTTAGCCTGCGCTGTTACTTCGCTATATTAGCATGCGCTACCTTACGTTATATTAGGCGGAATTGTGTTACGTTAAGTTACACTATTTTAGGTTAAGCTATGTTAGATTACGCTATGTTATGTTATATAACTTTGTGCTGTGTTACTTTTCACTATGTTAGGTAACGCCTCCGTTATGTTATGTTGGGTAACATTGTTATGCTAGCTTATGCTACATTACGTTTTGTTGTGTAACATTGCATTGTGTTACTATCCACTATAAAGTTATGCTACGTTATGTAACATTGTGCTATGCTATTTTTAAAAAAAAAAATTTTTTTTTTATTTTAGGTTAAGCTATGCTAGTTTAGGCTAAAAAAAAAAAAAAAAAAGTTTTTTTGTTTGTTTATTGAGCACAAACAAAAGAAAATATTGTCACAATTAAAAAAAAAAAAAGATAAAAAAAAAAGTGAAAGTACACAAATTTATAAGTATTCAATGAGCACAGTTTAGGAGTAAAAAATAATCTAGTCTACCCATTTGCTCGGATATTTTCACTTATTTCATATTAACACAATTATTATTCAAGTAGTAATATCGCAACGAAAAAAAAACGTACACAGATATACAACTGCACTTACACGTGCACGGATTTTTATTTTTTTAAGTATGTAACGGCCGTCATTGAGTTCCTTTCATTTTGTTTGCTTTTTTTTTTGCCCAGGGCATCTGAGTATAAATATTTAAAAAAATATAAAATAAAATAATCGCCGCCATTCTGGAGCCGGAGCAAATGGGTTTGTGGTGTCAATAGAAAAAGCGAAAAAAAAAAGAAGAAGAAATAACAGCTCCCATAGTGAAAAGTCATCGCCATGAGGGAGGTATAAAGCATACACTGCTTTGTGACACTGACTTGTGACCCCATTAACTTGCTCTCACAGGGCCTGCCGGTATCAAACACACGAGGAATTAAGCTCTCTGCTGCAGAGTCACGTAAAAAAACAGTGCAAATTCACAACGCAGCAGACTCAGGGGGGGGGGGGGGGGGGAGGCCTTGAAACCCTGACTCCCGCTTTTATACATTTTTTTTTTTTTTAAGCGCACCGATAGCGTGACTGTTGCATGAAAAGCGGAAAAGCTGAAGGATGAGTGCAAAGGGCGCGGAGAGCAAGGTCAAGGAGCGTCATCGTGAAGAAGAAAAAAAGACGCAGGAGGTTTTTTTTTTTTTTTACATGCGGGCTTTCATTTGAATCCGCGATGGCGTCGAGGCAATAAAGAAAAAGCGCTCTCGTGATGCACATTTGGACTCGAGGTGGGAAGGGATGCCGACGTGTAAAAAAAAAAAAAAAAAGGACAGATGGAACGGCGGAATGTGGTCGCCGGAGCCACCTCGCAGCAATTGGAAATGACCGTCATTGAAGTGTTTGGAGTCACGGGGGGTCAAATCGTGAAGCAGCCTTGGAGGGATAGAAGAGCCGCCTTTGCAGAGAAACGCTTGTTTATTTTCATCGGCTATCTAAACTGGCTTTTGCCCTCTTTGCTGCTCCGTGTTGAGCGCACCAGGGTTAAAAATGGAGAATTTTTCGTTACAATTTGTTTTTATTTAATTTTGACTTTTTTTTTTTTTCCAAATTCAGATTTTTTTGTTTTTTATTACAAATAATGCATATTACAATTTTACAAATAATGCTTCATTTGTTGTTTTTATTTTTAGTTTTGTGGATAGATAGATAGATAGATAGATAGATAGATAGATAGATAGATAGATAGATAGATAGATAGATAGATAGATAGATAGATAGATAGATAGATAGATAGATAGATAGATAGATAGATAGATAGATAGATAGATAGCTTGATGCTAGTTAGCTTAGTAGCTAAAATGCTACCGTGATAGCTTGCTAGCTTCTCTACAGTTCCACTTTTGATGCCAATGTTGTATGTTGATTGTCCTATTATCTTTTCTTTCTTCTTCTTTTTTTTGTGGGGGGGCGGGGGGGGGGGGCAGTTTCTGTTTTGGTTGATGGGTTTAATAACTCGGGCATCCATCTGTAAGCCCATCTGTTAGGATTACGCAAAAACTGGACCGCTGATCCTCACAAAAAAAAAAAAAAAAAACATTTTGAACTCAATTTTCATTCCAATATTAGTCATGCTGCTGGACAAACACCGAATATATAGCTGAGTCTTGTCAGATTCAAATACTGTACATGAAAATACCAGTCACTGCATGAATTTGACTATTGATATTCAAGAAATTGTGACGAAGGAAAAAAAAATTTCAAGCTTGCAGATCAAGACACAAATTGAAAAGAAGGCATACTTGGGTCTGACAAGACGGCGTCCGTCTTGGGTACAAACTGGTCACAGCGTAGACCGTGGTAGCCTTCCTTACACCTGGTGGGACACACAGAAGGAAAAAAACGGATGATTTGTGATGAGAAACAAATCAATGGATTCATTTTTGAGCGTTGACTGAAGAAACTAGTAGAGTGACAGGATGCTTAAAAACCCAAGCAAGTTTCCCACTAATGACTGAAGTGTTTTTTTTTTTTTTTTAAGTTTTTTTTTAGATTCTCTGAAACTGTCAGGTGGTTTTCGGTGGGAGCCCTCTGCAGCCTCACTGATAGCACATGACTGACAGGAAGGCCAGCTCCTTATTGGGAAGAGAAAAACAGGATAGTGGGATGGAAAGTTACTTGGTGTGATGTAAGTGATAAAGCTAGAGCTGCAAGACTGGCGCAAAAACAGAGTCCCGGCAAATGTCAAAAACATCTCGGTGCAGTTAATCCCAATCGTGCTGCCAACACCGACTGAGAAAGTTTATTTTAAAAATGTATTTTTACATTCATTTTTTTCCCAACATTTATTCTGTTCAAGGTGAAGACGGAAGCTGGAGACTAAACAGGTTGCCGGTCAGAGGTCACAAGTCAGTTGCAGGGTACTGAATGGGGGGGGGGGGGGGGCATTGAGTTGGAACTGATCCCACAATTGCAAAAAGGAAAATGAAAACAATTGAGAATGTGAAATATTCATCCTCATTTTCATTCCATTGAGACATGGCAGTTAGACCTTAAAGCCAATTTTATGTGCGGTACTAACGAAGGCCTGACAATTAATGAGCTGAAATATAGCCTCTTTTAAAATCGGCAAAAATCGGCTGAGAGAATTACAACAAAAAAGAAAAAAAAACAAAACTGGATGTTTTTTTCTCTCTATTAACTCATTGACTCCCAGCCATTTTCACCGAAGCAACCCCCTTCGCTCCGGGCTGGTTTACTGGATTTTGACTGATTTTGCAAGGCCCACAATATATTCTGTTCTATTGCTATAAAAACACGGAACCTACCAAAGGAAAGATTAGAGTCTCTTTTTTCATCAGTAAAAAAAAAAAAAATGTTTATCTGTTTCCGTTTTGCAGCCATTAGCATTCGAATATAGCTGAATTTCATCATTATTCACATTCCTGTTGAAAGCACTGTCAAAAAGAGCTTGTTGCAACATGGCCCTGGTTGATCTCTTATACTCTGCTGGCACCTGCTGGCCGTTTTTTGTAATAACTACTATTGCTTTAAGCGACCTCTTCAGGTCAGAGGCTGCATCAAAGCCTTCTGTATGCTCTAGCATAAAAAAACAAAAAAAATGTCTAAATACCTTTTTGCTACCATGGCAATATTTAAAATAGAACCTTTTTATACACTTTTGGAACCAAATGAGTTAATTTAAATACTATGAACAAATAATTTTTCATCAGTAAAAAAAAAAAGAAGTATATTTCTATCTGTTTCCGTTTTGCCGCAATTAGCATGAGAACATACTGTAGCTAAATGTCATCATTATTCACATTCAAACCAGAGACATTTCTCTGCCCATTCCCAAGTTGACGACAGTCCTCGTTGTTAGATTTCCCATTGACGACAAATTACGTCAATGACACTCAAAGAGTGATAGATGCATAGATAGATAGATAGATCATGTAGCTAGCTAGCTAGCTATATTATTTATCTAGCCAGACAGACAGACAGACACTGGTGCCGATGCTGGATGGATAAAACGATATCTTTTATACGGTCTGACAGTTCCGACCACAATTTTTCCCGCATAGACGGGTATGCAACGTATCCCCCCCACGACAAACTGCATCTTCACCGTTATGTTATTCCTGACATCCGACACAAAAAAGCAGCTTCACACGGGGCGCCGGCGTTCCAAATCGGGTGTCGGGAAGCCAGCTTTGTACAAGTTAAGATAGCGCAGCCGTGTCAGCGACACGGGCCACCTCAAGAGTCTCGATCATCCGAACCCGTATCATCTCCACCGGCTAGTTGCTCACACACAAACACATCCCAGATGGATGAAAAAAAAAGGATGCTGAAAGAGGTTGGAAGCGGACACAGCTGACAACTCCGCGTCGTGATTGCGCGTGCGTGTGTGATCCACTTCGGATTACACACAGTCACGGCATCCATTGTTAGCGTAGCCTTTAGAATGAGTGGCGCCTTAGACCGAGATCCATTGAAACATGCAAACCACTTTTTAAACGAGTGCGACAGATTTTCACGCTAATCAGCGTGTCTGTCAAGCTCCGGGGGCGCCTTCGATAAAAATGTTCATTTAACGCCATGCCAACGTACGATTGGACCTTTAAAGAGAAGAGGAGGGCTGATTATTTCACAGTCGGCTGCACGTGAGGCAGGGAAATAACCGGATGTTGAAATCCAAAGAGGGAAACAGATCTCATTTTCTGGAAAAGATGTATTCCTCTTCTGTTACTGCACAGGAGCGCTTATGTCATTTGACGGTTGTACTTTAGTATTTGTTTAACTTTACAATAGGGTTTGTTTGTTGTTGTTGTTTTTTTTGCTGTTAAAAGAGCTAACATCACCTGATTAAATCAGCTGGCCGAATAATCGGTTGGGCCTTTGATATAACACCGCAACACTGATGCTAGTCATTAGCCATCTACAGTGTTTTTTCCCCCTGTTAGCATCAAGCTAAACAGACACTTAATGCCAAAGCTATTATTTCTGTTTTTGTTTACTATGACAGAAAACTTCAATTAGAAGTGACTATAAACAGATAAAAGCCACTTTTTTAAAATATATATTTTTTTACACCGTGATGATGATGCTATTCATTAGCTCCCTACAGTGTTGTTTTCCTGTTAGCATAAAATGCTAAACACACACTCTAAGGCCAAGCTAGTATTTCTTTCCCTTTTTTTAGTTTGATAGTAAACTTCAACTGAAAATGGCTATAAACAGCTTTAAGCCACTTTTTTTAAAAAAAAAAATTTTGGAACACTGCAACAATGATGCTATTCATTAGCCATTCATTTACAATGTTGTTTCTCTGTTAGCATTAAGCAGACACTCAAAGTCAACGCTAATCTTCTTTTTTTTTCTTTTTTTTACTTTTGACAATAAACTTCAACTGGAGTATAAACAGCTTTAAGCCACTTTTAAAAATATATTTCCTTGAACACTGCAACAATGAAGCTATTCATTAGCCATTTACAATGTTGTTTCTCTGTTAGCATTAAGCAGACACTCAAAGTCAACGCTAGTCTTCTTTTTTTTTTTTTACTTTTGACAATAAACTTCAACTGGACTATAAACAACTTTAAGCCACTTTTTTTTTAAGAATAATTTTTTTGAACAACATCGATGATATTCATTAGCCATTTACAGCATTTTCCCCCCTGTTAGCATTAAGCTAAACAAATAGTCTCGGGAAGAGCTTAAACTTGACGATAAAAAGCTATAAGCCACCTTTTTTAACAACAAAAATTCACTTTTAGGATCCAATACAAAAGTTAGTCTGCAACTAAAATTAAGTTAAAATCAAAAAGATCTACTGCACTGTACTGTACGTATTGTAAAAAAATGAGTTTGATATTGATTTATGTTGAGGGCATTTTACTGCCACTAGATGGCATCAATGCATTTGTAAGACATTGGTGACAGCTCAGTGCATTTTTCTTTTCATATTAAGAGCAATCTAATCTTTAACATGAAGTAACAGCTATAAGCCACCTTTTTTAACAACAAAAATTCACTTTTAGGATCCAATACAAAAGTTAGTCTGCAACTAAAATTAAGTTAAAATCCAAAAAAATCTACTGTACTGTACTGTACGTATTGTAAAAAAACGAGTGTGATATTGATTTATGTTGAGGGCATTTTTACTGCCACTAGATGGCATTAATCCATTTGTAAGACATTGGTGACAGCTCAGTGCATTTTTCTTTTCATATTAAGAGCAATCTAAACATGAAGTAACAGCTATAAGACACCTTTTTTAACAACAAAAATTCACTTTTAGGATCCAATCCGAAAACTAGAGAGCTACTTGTGGAGGGAAAAAAAATGAAGAGATTGCTTAAGCTGGCTAATCGACAAAGCAGGTTAGCTAGAGAGCACAAAAATAGACATCCAAACAAGTGTGATATGAAGGCTAAATTATCTCTGCTACTACTACGACTCAAACGTCCCACTTTCTCCCCCCCCCTGCGTGTGAGCTGAGGTGCCTTGTTAGTAATTCCGGCTCACAACCCCAAAGGCGGAATGCCTGTCTGCAAAGGCGTCTGGCGTCGCGTTTCATCGCTACATCTCCCATTTATCTTTATACAAGCCCAGCCTTCAGCGAGATGCAAACAATGCTCTGTATGCGTTTGCGCAAACACGCAAAGTCAATGGATGGCAAACAATACGAGATGATGACACGCTTGGAGTACGTTTTGGGAAGATGAGTTTAAGAAATTAGAGAACAAAAAAAAAGAGAGGGGGGGGGGGGGGTGAAATTGTCAACGCGAAAGCAGATTTTTGTGCGAACAGCCTGACGAGGCGCAGCAACAGCCTGTGACGTCCCAGCTGCTCTTAACACATGTTGAAGACGGCGCGGGAAAAACCACACCTCCCAGTCTGGAGGAGAGCGTTACCTCATCGCTAATCGGCGCTAATTAGCACGGAGGAGAAACGGAGGTCGGCCTGGAGGATCGAATAAGGCCAAGACGCGATGGGGTGACTTTCGCAAAACGCCGTAACTTCCGTTTATTAGACCGCGCCTTGAAATAGGTCTACTTTAATATTGTTTTCCAGACGTGCTCAATAAATGACCAAGTGATATTTAAGAATTAATCACCTTTTTATCTTTTGCTCCTTTACGGGGGAGGCGTCATAAAATATGTAATTGTTCTCATTTATCCTTGAAGACTCTTACTGTACACACAGTATGCGAATAACGGATGGCGGCAATTCCTCCCTTTAATGGCGCGCACGGCGAGCGGCGCTCGCAAGCCGGCGTCTCGATTAAAGAAGCGTTTGATGTTCCGCGTCATTTGGCGCGGCCCCAGGTTGAATAGATGAGCCCATGTGACACGTTAATGTAATGCTTCACCGTATACAAGCAGCAGGGACATATGGCATCGCATCAATAACGTTCGACAGTGAAACCAGAAAACGCTTGCTTGAAGGCAACTTTGATTGCAACTTTTAGCGGTTTCATTTTTCACCCTTTTATATCATGTCAACATTTCTTTCACAAAAACTTCTGCAATAAATATTTGTAAATTATAAACAAATGTATTATTCTATAACATAATTTTATTTATTTTACAGTTTTTTTCTGTATTTTAAATATATGATTTAATTAACAAAATATTTGTAAATTAAAAACAAACATTATTATAATTATAATTGCAAATTTTATATCTGTTCTAAATGTACAATATAGATAAAATTTTATTTTTAAGTTTTCAGACTCAACTCTTTGACTGCCAAAAACGTTAAATAAAGTTTAGTAAAATCATATGGAGGAGTGCCAAAGACGTTAAAAGACGTTTGTTTCAAAACAGAGGTGAAACTAACCATTTTCTGTTGTTGATTACTGAAGAACGGAATAAGGTAGAAACATGTTTCCATAGTCCAAACACATAATTTTCTATGGACCTTGAAAGATCAGTCAAAATGCTTAAAATCGGCTGGCACTGGGGACAACCCGTTTCTGAAAACGTCTGGCAGTCAATTAACATAAAAGTGGGAAAAAAATTAAACTTAATTAAAATTAAAAAAAAATATATAGAAATATGGCTGCATCTTTTAGTCCTTGATACAGTAATTTCATAATAATTCATAAAATTAAATTAAAATTAAAAAGATCTACTGTACGTATTGTAAAAAAAACGAGTGTGATATTGATTTATGTTGAGGGCATTTTACTGCCACTAGATGGCATTAATGCATTTGTAAGACATTGGTGACGAGCTCAGTGAATTTTTCTTTTCATATTAAGAGCAATCTAATCTTTAACAGGAAGTAACTTGAACTTTAAATTGTGAAATACAACTTGACCTCAGTCTCCACAAATATATGCGTAATTATTCAATTTATTCCTGCTAAATTTTGACGTGGACGTGCCTGCCGCGTTGTGACTGGAATTCTCCCAGTACAGCTTTCCAAGTAAGGGGCGGTCATTAATCGCATGTTAAAAAAAATGATGGCGTTAAAGGAACTTTAAATTAACTAAAAATTAACAAACTATTTTTGACACCCCTGATTATTATTCTAGTTAAATATTCAAACTGAAATGGTCGTCACTGTATTTTTGTAAACTTGCCACGTACAAAAATCACATTTTGAATTAAGCCTATTTCACACTGCACTTAATCAATTACTCATTTTGATCACAGTATCGTCGACTACAAAAAAAAATAATTAAATGTAACAATATAATGTGACACATTCTAATTAATTGACTACAACTTTCGCTTAATGAGCTCACATGTAAGTGATACTTTTTTTTTTTCTCCCTCAGTTTCACTTTAAAAAATAATCACTTTTTGGCAGCAGGCGTTGCCGACAGGCCCGCTCGACAAATTCATCACGCCGCACCAACTCCTTTGACTCAATGCCACAATTCATAAAGACCACCAGCAGCGGCGCTTGAGTGGATGTTACACTTCATTTCCGCAACTTGACCTGCCGTACATCACGCTGGGTAAACATTCACATTTGCATATGCATGGTGAGGAAAGGATATAAAATAAATATTAACTATGAAATAAATGCTTCATTTTAATATATTTTATTTTTTCACTAGCAGCTTATTTGTATTTGTATTTATTTGCCTTGACAGCTGCATAATTTATTTTTCACCATCTGCTTTTGCTTCTCCATGAGCAGCGGGAAGAAAAAAAAAAAAACTAATTTCATTTTTTTCTAACGAGAAATGTGAACAAAAACATGGCTCATACATCATGCATGCGCACACACACACCTGCGCCCTAATCAGCGGCTGACACTTTTCTCATTGTTATTGATGGCCTGGCAACTTGGCTGCAATCTTCCCAAATTGCTCTGTTGTCATCTAAATTGGGAAAGAAGCCAAAATACTCCACTTTTTTCTTTCTTTTTCTTTTTTTTTTTAACACAAAAGTTGTGTTGACATCACAGTTAGACCTTAAAGCCAATTTTATGTGCGGTACTAACGAGGGCCTGACAATTAATGAGCTAATAGCCTCTTTTAAAATCGGCAAAAATCGACTGAGAGAATTACAACAAAAAAGAAAAAAAAAAACTGGATGTTTTTTTCTCTCTATTAACTCACTGACTCCCAGCCATTTTCACTGAAGCAACCCCCTTCGCTCCGGGTTGTTTTACTGGATTTTGACTGATTTTGCAAGGCCCACAGTGTATTCTGTTCTATTGCTATAAAAACACGGAACCTACCAAAGGAAAGATTAGAGTCTCTTTTTTCATCAGTAAAAAAAAAAAAAAAAGTTTATCTGTTTCCGTTTTGCAGCAATTAGCATTAGAATATAGCTGAATTTCATCATTATTCACATTCCTGTTGAAAGCACTGTCAAAAGGAGCTTGTTGCAACATGGCCCTGGTTGATCTCTTATACTCTGCTGGCACCTGCTGGCCGTTTTTTGTAATAACTACTATTGCTTTAAGCGACCTCTTCAGGTCAGAGGCTGCATCAAAGCCTTCTGTATGCTCTAGCATAAAAAAAACAAAAAAAATGTCTAAATACCTTTTTGCTACCATGGCAATATTTAAAATAGAACTAAATATCAAGATATCAGATATCAGAAAAGTTATTATAGTTAACAAAGACACTAATACAAAAATAAAAAATAAAACATTTTCAATAATAAAATAAAACAGAAAGAGAATTAAATGAAACTACATTGGATTTTTATAATTATAAGAAAAAGGTTGTTTGCTTTCGTTTTTGTCGATTAATTTTACACATTTTTGAGGTTTACGTCAAATGTATTTAATTTGGTACCGACTGCACAGAAGAAAGTAGGTCAAACAATCATTTAGGAAACTGTAGTTTTTTTTAAAATCACGGAATACTAAGTGACTTTTTCTGTTTGCACTCCACAAATACGCCATATTTAAAAACTAAAACTAATACTAAAAATAATAATGATAATAAAAACTAAAACGAATCCTGACAAAAACTAATAAAAATGAAAAAACCCAATCTATTGAACTCAATAAAACAAAACTAAAAACTAACTATAAAATAAGCCATCAGCTAACTTTCCTCACTCATCAGATATCACTCCAAAAATCATAAGGACTGACACGGGACAATAATAACCCCTTTCAATTTTTGCGATTGAATATTCCGAACTTCTGCCCTATCAGCCGCAATATCGCCACGCAACTGCGGGGATCGTGACATTGGCGGCGGCCATCTGGACAAACAGACACGTGAACAAATGGACAATCAAAATGTCAAAGCCTAAACAACTATCAAATAGTGACTTGGCAACAATGGATGGGGGGTTGCGAGGGGGTTCTCTGCCTCCGCCTTCCAGCGAAATGCTCCAAAAACTCATTAAAGCCCAGGCGGGATGAAGAAGTCCCGGCTTGTTTGCACATCAGCGGCGCTCACAATGAAAGTGGAGGCTGGCAGCGTATTATGAAGCAGCAAGCACTACATCACCAAGCTGCTCTAACAGGTGCTGTTTCAAAGAAGGAGAGATAAGAAGAGGTTGGGAGGGAGGGGGGGCGGTTAGGGCTGAGCATTGGGGTGGCGTGTGTTGTATTACTCTTCAATTTCTGAGTTTTTTTTTTTCTAACCTCGCTGGATGACTACTGCACATCAAGGGGGAAAAATAGATATTGGCTTGAAGAGAATACGTCTTTAAGGTCTGCTCTTGAAGAGTAAAAATGAGTGTGTGTGTGTTTTTACCAGGCCTTGTAGGACAAATATTTAAGTACACTTGTCGAGAGTGTACAGCACTCCGTATCGGTAGTGTGCCCCACTTATTACTTTTAGTAACTTTAGTCTGGCTTTATTGTTGAGAGGATTTCATCACCGTGTTAAAACAAAGGAGCTAGTGTAAGATTACATGCATTTTTGTAATCTTTTGCGCGTTCAAATAAATCATGAATGAGATCGAGGAAGAAGTTCTTGCAAGTTTTGATTTTAGAAGCTTCTAAAAGACACAGAATTAAGCTCACTCAAGAAAATGATCCAGAGCTCCAAGTGTGTATTTAATAGTGAATGTTTAGCATCTTTATAGTAAATATTCTACATTGTGACTTGTCCCCGCCCTCCTTTGAATCCAAGCAGAATTTGTGATATAAAACGGATACAAGTTTCTGTCAGAGTTACTTCCAAACTTTGGAGAATTAATGTTGACAGGCTTAATCCTTGGAGATTTAGAGTTTACGATCTGATGACCTGATGACCAGGAACTCTGACAGTATTTTAAACATACCCTTCCGATAAATCAACAGAAACCTTTTAACACATTCCTTTCTCACGGAAAGAGAGAAGACAGAGTTCAAACAAACTTTAAAGAAATCATTATCACATCCTTATACATCTAATGATTGAATTAACATAGTAATATCTATATCTACACATGTATAACTAAATTCAAAACAGTTAAAATATAAATTGAAACAGTTAAATGTCAACACTAGCTAGCTAGCTAACGTCGCAATTGCGCCAGATAACCACTGATGCCAACAATGGAGCTCAAGTTCGTGTTCAGTCTCCACAATTGAGTACTACAAACAGTAATTCTCAATTTTTTCGGCAATTATTGTCACAGTGCTAGGATTTCATCACTGTGTGAAAACAAAGGAGCTAGCTAGCTAACGTCGCAATTGCGCCAGATAACCACTGATGCCAACAATGGAGCTCAAGTTCGTGTTCAGTCTCCACAATTGAGTACTACAAACAGTAGTTCTCAATTTTTTCGGCAATTATTGTCACAGTGCTAGGATTTCATCACTGTGTTAAAAACAAAGGAGCTAGCTAGCTAACATCGCACTTGCGCCAGAGAACCACTGATAGCCAACAACGGAGCTCAAGTTCTTTTTTAGTCTCCACAATTGAGTACTACAAACAGTACTTTTAAATTTATATTCATTGTTTTCAGCAATTATCGTCACAGTGCTAGGATTTCATCACTGAGTGAAAACAAAGGAGCTAGCTAGCTAGCTAATGTCGCAATTGCGCCAGATAACCACTGATAGCCAACAACGGAGCTCAAGTTCTTTTCTAGTCTCCACAATTGAGTACTACAAACAGTAGTTTTAAATTTATTTTCATGTTTTCAGCAATTATCGTCACAGTGCTAGGATTTCATCACTGTGTGAAAACAAAGGAGCTAGCTAGCTAACGTCGCAATTGCGCCAGATAACCACTGATAGCCAACAACGGCGCTCAAGTTCTTTTTTAGTCTCTACAACTGAGTACTACAAACAGTAGTTTTAAATTTATTTTCATGTTTTCAGCAATTATCGTCACAGTGCTAGGATTTCATCACTGAGTGAAAACAAAGGAGCTAGCGAGCTAGCTAACGTCGCACTTGCGCTAGATAACCACTGATAGCCAACAACGGAGCTCAAGTTCTTTTTTAGTCTCCACAATTGAGTACTACAAACAGTACTTTTAAATTTATTTTCATTGTTTTCAGCAATTATCGTCACAGTGCTAGGATTTCATCACTGAGTGAAAACAAAGGAGCTAGCGAGCTAGCTAATGTCGCAATTGCGCCAGATAACCACTGATAGCCAACAACGGAGCTTAACTTCTTGTCCAGTCTCCACAATATAGTACAACAAACAAGTAGGTCTCAATTTTTTCCATGTTTTCAGCAATTATCGTCAAACAGTATACCTTAGCGCTAGCTAGCTGCTAGCAGCTGTGGACAACATATGGTGTAGATAAATAGCTATATAAGTGCACTCGTTTTACCATTATGATCGAATTAGATTTTTTATTTTTTTACTCTATATGCTTTTCAGCAAAAGTACAATTAGTAACCCGTTTGAATTAATTCGGGACTCGCCGCCTAAATGGTAAACAAATACCCAAACCGGATACGTTTGAGAGGCTGACCTAAATAATTCACCAGCGGCAGGTAGTTGAAGACGCTGTCGACATGGCTACAAATACATCCTAAATACCTCTTTTGTCGCTCGTCGTCGCTCGCTCGCGTGTTACACAGAAAAAAAACATTAGCGAGAGCATGTGCGAGCCGCTCGACAGCACGCATTTGCGACGCATGCTTTTCAAATATTTACCAAGCGCTATACCATCAAGTCAGCACAGTTTCACCGCCGCATCTTTTAGCCGTCTTTGCTTAGCACCCTATTTTTAATTCCCGTCCTATTATTTACCCCCCCCCCCCCCCCCTCCAAAAAAAAATAGTGTCAAAATGCTAAAACGTTTTCATTTGATTAAATCAGGTCGGCCGTAGCTGCGGGAAAACAACTGGAAGGAAATGACCTTTTTCTTTAACACGTCCGTTACTTTGTAAATAATTGCAGTGCGAAATAATAAGGCAAATGGTTTGTTTTCTTGTTGACTTGTCTGAAAGAGAAAAGGACAGCTGCCACGGTGATTATGCGATAATCATCGTTTCGTTTCCTCCATGCCTGCTCTTGACTACGCTAATACTTGACATGGAGTACATTTAAGTACAGTTATTATCCATCTTGAAAGGTGCCAAAGTGTCTTACTAACCTTTTTGCTCGCAGAGCACAGCGCCAGGCCCCTCAATTTTCGTCTATTAAAATTTCATTTGACGTGTGTTCCTCCTCTTTCATGATTCTTTGATGGATCTTAAATTATTCTCAATTCTCAATTCACGCATCCGTGACGTTTTTTTTTTGACAGGCTTTCTCCACAACTTTGTATCATAAATCTATATAAAATCATCCAAATTTGGGCACATCTTGATTTCAATATTTTTGGTGGAAGTCACATGACTTGGACTTGAGACGTTTACGTAATGCCATTTTCTTTGCTTTTTGTGTTATCGTCTACTTTTATCTTAACTCTTTGACTGCCAAAAACGTTAAATAACGTTTAGTAAAATCCTATGGAGGAGTGCCAAAGACGTTAAAATACGTTTTTTTTCCAAAACAGAGGTGAAACTAACCATTTTCTATTGTTGATTACTGAAAAGCGGAATAAGGTAGAAACACACTTTTTCTTCTGATGAAAGATGAGAGTTCAATCTTGCATTTTGGTAGTATGTGTGTTTTCATAGTCCAAACACATAATTTTCTGTGGACCTTGAAAGATCAGTCAAAAATGCTTAAATCGGCTGGCACCCACGGCATCCCTTTTCTGAAAACGTCTGGCGGTCAAAGAGTTAACAGCCAATCAGAAAGCTCAATTGTCACAGATGGCCCATTCATTCAAATCATACAACAATCACTTCATTCTTCGCAATCCTATATGTTTCTTTTTACTTCCTACTTGTATTGTATTGAGCAAGGTTCTGCATGTGTTCATTTTATTTAATGAAACCGTGACTGTGGATGTTATGCTCAAATTCAGTTAATCTTACAAAAAAAGCGAGGAGGAAGGGACTGAAACGTGACGAGGACGCGGAAGGCCACACACTCGAGTACGCACGCTGTTTTTTTGTTTGTTTTTTCCTGCAGAAATGCAGTAAGTGGAATCTCCGAGTAAACACGGCTATAAAGCACGTGGGATCATGTTGTGCTTTTCTCCGCAAACATCGATGACATTAGTTCCGGCCATTTCACTTCACATCAGAGCTACAAAAAAACGCTATGTTTTTTTTTTCTGTTTATTCGCAGTGATACATAACGCAGTGAGCCGCAATGTCACATTATTCCGGGTGATTCGACTGAACGGCATCAAAGAGGTGAAGTCGGGTTCAATTTTTGTCTACACGCCCCACCCGCTGCTCAGCGCGGCTTTTTGGAAAAACGATTTGACTGCCAAATGGAGAGGCCACTGCTGCATTTTTAGGACCTCTCGATCTGCTCATGTCAGATTTGACAACTCTACTTCGCTACATTTTATTTCTGAAAATCTCCAATGTTTACATTTTCAAATGATCACTTATGCAACATTCCTAGAAAATCACAACGCCATATATACACAAAAAAAAATTCAAACGCGTTCATTTTGTGGCATCTATAGGGGGCGCCAAATATTTTCAGAATTGCACCATCACATTTATACGGAAGAGGATTAGGGCCAGTGAAGAAGAAAAAAAATAGCTTGGCAGGATTCTGATTTGTAAGTGAGAATTCTCACTTTACTTTAATGTCAGAATTCTGACTTTTTAACCTCCCCCCACAAGTCATAGCTCTTATGTCACAAAGTCATAATTCTGACCTAAATCATAATTCTGACTTTAAAGTGAGAATTCTGACATGAGTGAGAATTAAAGTAAGAATTCTCACTTTAAAGTAAGAATTCTCACTTTAAAGTCAGATTTCTGGGATTAAAGTCAGAATTTTCACTTTAAAGACAGAATTCTGACATTAAGTGAGAATTCTGACTTAAAAGTAAGAATTCTGAGATTAAAGTCAGATTTCTGAGATCAAAGTCAGAATTCTCACTTAATTCTGACTTTAAAGTCAGATTTCTGGGATTAAAATCAGAATTTTCACTTTAAAGACGGAATTCTGACATTAAGTGAGAATTCTGATTTAAAAGTAAGAATTCTGAGATTTAAGTCAGAATTCTCACTTTAAAGACAGAATTCTGACTTTAAGTGAGAATTCTGTCTTAAAAGTAAGAAGAATTCTGATTTAAAAGTAAGAATTCTGAGATTAAAGTCAGATTTCTGAGATTAAAGTCAGAATTCTCACTTTCTGACTGAATTATTATGAAATAATATATATATAATATAATTATAATAATAATAGTCAGAATTCTCACTTTAATCTCAGAAATCTGACTTTAATCTCAGAATTCTTACTTTTAAATCAGAATTCTTACAAGTCAGTGACAATCCTGCCAACACCTTTTTTTTTTTTCCCACTTCACTGGCCCTAATCATTTTCCGCACATTTAAAAAAGAGAAACTGTACATCCCTACATAAATAAGGGTGTGAAAAAAAATGGACATGTGGTCAACCTACACATGAAGCTGGAGGCAGAGCTGAGCTTTGTTTGCAGATGGACTGTTTTGCGGCCAAAACCAAGCGGCTCAGCAACACTCTCAGTTTTAAAAGACGGATGATGCTCGCCTATAACCACTCGCACACCGAGGCGCCGTTTAATAAGGTACACCTGTGTGTGTGTGTGTGTGTTTATTGGTTGCAGGCACATAAACCTGCAGTCACACCGTGGGGACTCGTCTCCTCCGGGGCCTGAAAGACGACCACATGATGTAATTAATGGACTTTTAAGGTGAGTACTTTTTAGGGTGAACTTGAGGCTACAAGTAGTTAAAGTTAAATCTCGAGGTAATGGATGGAAGTCGGCGTAACGTCCTTGGCTAAACCCGCGTGTGTAAGTGTGTGCGCGCTACATGGTGTCCCGCACGAGCGCGATGGCTTCCGAAGAGTGCACTGGTACGACTTGGACTTCCTCGCGCCTTCGCGCTCACGTTGCCATCCATCTTGCTGTCATACGCAAGTGGCCTTGAAAAGATGGCCGCGTTCCTTGCGGCCCGCGGGGAGGCGCCGCCATGCAGGACGCGCCGATGTGACACGTCGGCCGTAAATGGACGGACGCCTTAATGGCGCCGTATGATGGGGCAGCGCCATGCAAAACACAGTGTGGGGGGGGGGGGGGGGTATCAGTATACCTGACACCACAGAATTTTTAATGTTGGTCAGAATTGTTGGTGGAAATGTGGAAATGAAATGCCCTACCGTGACCTCCTTATTATTATGAAATTAGCAGAAAATAAGGACTTTTCCTCGCAAAATACGGTGTTTTATGTAGAGGTGAATATTTCTAAACATAATTAATTGCATGACTTCAACAGTTAATTCACGATTAATTGCAAATGATATATCTGTTCTAAATGTATATTAACTCTGTGACTGCCAAAAATGTTAAATAACGTTTAGTAAAATCCTATGGAGGAGTGCCAAAGACGTTAAAAGACGTTTTTTTCAAAACAGAGGTGAAACTAACCATTTTCTATTGTTGATTACTGAAAAACGGAATAAGGTAGAAACAAACTTTTTCTTTCTGATGAAAGATGAGAGTCCAATCTTTTTTTGGTAGTATGTGTGTTTCCATAGTCCAAACACATAATTTTCTATGGACCTTGAAAGATCAGTCAAAATGCTTAAAATCAGCTGGCACCCACGGCATCCCTTTTCTGAAAACGTCTGGCAGTCAAAGAGTTAAGATGTACAGTAAAAAAAAAAAAGCTTTCATACATTGTTAACATAAAAGTGGAAAAAATGTTAAACTAATAGAAATATGGCTGCATCTTTTAGTCATTGATACAGTAATTTCATAATAATTCATGAATTGAGTTAAAAAGATGTATTATACTGTAAAAAAAAAAAAAACGAGTGTGATATTGACTTGTGTTGGTAATTTTTCTGCCACTAGATGGCATCATTGCATTTGTAATATATTGGAGACAGCTCAGTGCATTTTCCATTTCATATTAGGAGCGATCTCATCTTCGATACGAAGTAACTTGTGAAATTCTGCACATTTTTAAAATTGTCAAATACAACTTGACCCCAATCTCCACAAATATATGTATTATATTTTTATTTATTACTGCAAAAATTTTGTCGTGGATGTGTCTGCTGCTTACCGGGTGGCCATTAATCGCGTGTTAAAACAATTTGTGGCTTTAAAGGAACTTTCATAAAACTCAAAATTAACGCACAAATTTTGACACCCCTAATATATATATATATATATATATATATATATATATATATATATACACATAGTTAAGAAGTCATAGTCATTCAGTTTGAATATGTTCAGTGATAGTTTATTTTGAGAAAGTGAAGCAAATTAAATCCAGGCAACTTTAAAAATGCAATTTTATACACCCAATGCATAGTTCAAACCATAAAACTAGAGCTTAAAATGCATCGTCTTTCTCTACTTGACAGCTACAATATGACGAGTCACACAGTAATGCTAACCCCGCTATAATCAAGTGAATTGATAGTCTGCTGTGACAATAGCTTCAAATCTGAGCAAAACACAACAACGAGAAGACTAAACAAAAATGCCCTTGAAAAAAAAAAAAAAGATTTAAGCAATAGATTTTGCATTTGCAGATGAAAAATGAGGCGGCAGAGCAAAGTTATAGTCTGGATGCTAATTGGAAGAGGAGGGGGTGGGGGGGGGAACACCGTCTTTCAGCAGATGTCAGCCATATGGATTGTCTGAGCGGAAAGTGATCTATATTTACTCCATGCTTTGTAAATACTCCCCATATTTTATGATTTACCTTTTGGTGGGATGCCACGTGAAGTGAAACATTCTTTTTTCCAACACGTGAGACAGCTTTGTATTGGTATTGATTACGCTCTCATTCGCGTCTCTTCAATTTGCTGTTATTGCCGAGCAGATAGTGCCGGTGAGGTACGGCCTGTCCGAAGAAATACAAGCCGGACGCTTAGAAAACATCACCTCCATTACTTTAATTAGTTCGGTTTTGTGTCCGCTTGGAACTTTTGATTTGAGACAAGACTCGTACGTCCGATTTACCCGATTGGAAACGAAAGAAAGCCACGAGTAACGAAAAAAAAAACGAAGGCGGGCGAACAAGCCGCGAAGAGGGCGGGAAAGCGTCGGCGTCAGTCAAGCTTCAGCTCCCGTGATGGCGTCTAATTAGATCTGCCCGTGCTCAGCTCATCGCCAAAAGGAGAAACAATTTGTGACCGGCTGATGTCCTGCTGAACGCGGTCCATGAAGAAAGACACGTACAAGAATGTAGGTCGTGTTATCCTTTTGTTCATCAGAAATTGTTTTGAATATACCGGTGTAGTATTCTTCCCATTCACACCTGAGACTAATGAGTCACATGACTCCATTTGGCCATTTTCACCAGGGAGTCTACTCACTTTTGTTGCAAGCCATTTAGAAATGAATGGCTGTGTTTGGAGTTATTTTGAGGGACGGTTAACTCAACTCAACTCCACTTTATTGATAACGCTCTTTAAAGCTAGCATTGCTGTATGCAAAGTTGGCGCATGAATCAGTCATAATTTAAAAAAAAATAAAAAATAAAGTTGACATCAATAAATTAATAACAAGAAGTAAATAAGTGAATAAATAAATCAATAAAATAAATTTCTAATTCATAACACATAATACAGAGACACCACAAAGCGCTGAGACAATGCTAAGTCTCATGGTAAACCCCCCACCCCCCCAAAAAAAAAAAACCTTACGCTCTAGTGTCACTGTCGCTCTGGCTGGCCAACATTGTAGACACTTTTCAAACTTGTTAACTCCCTTAAAGTGGAATTTTGAAAATAATTGAAAAAAACAAACATTTTGCCGGAAGTAACTAGAATGGGCTGTCAAACTTATTTTTTACAAAGTAATTAAAGGGCCCTTTTCACCCAAATTTGATCCCAAGTGGGTTGGACCAGTATGTCGTTGGCCTACTAAGCTATAAATAACAACATGTCAAAAAAATTTCCAGGTTTTTTTTTTTTTGGTACATTCGGAAAATATTCCCATTTATTTATAAGTGGTTGTCAACGTGCTCACCCGTGGACAAATTTAGCAAAAACAGTTCATTTTAGTGAAAAATTGCAGTGTGCATTGTGTTGCTGTGTTTTGTCCGAACGGGCCAAATTTGACCCCCGGACGGGCCAGTTCTAGCCCACGTGCCATATGTTTGATATCCCTGAACGACTGGTGGAAAGTAGTTTTCTGCCAAGACTATTCTGGACTAGGACGCATTGGGAAGAATCCCATTGGGTCGACAATTTCCTTCACCTTGAAGCTTTTTGAAACATTACATTCAACAAAAACACTTGTTCGCGTCTTCCTCCCCACGGCGATGAAACCCGATACTTGGCTTGTAACAATAAACCTAACAAAGGCTAATACAAATGGATACACCGCAGCGGTTTAATTAAAGAAACGCAAACTATCAGATTTCGGTGAAAGGGCTTCATAAACGAAAGCTTGATTCTTGTAACTCCACGCCGCGCGCGCGTCCTCACCTCCACGCGGCTCATCCCGCGGACGAGGCGCCGCCGCCGCCGCCGCTTATGCTAATTGCTTTTCTTAACGCTCGGCTGATTAGCTTTGCCTGCAGCTGAAAAATCCCGGCGTGTTTGCGCGCGTGCGAGCGCACGGATCCTAATCACTTGTGTTTCCGCTGAAATAACGACGCGTCTGCAAAATCCATTTAATTGCAGCCGGTAAACAATCACGTCTTTATGAAGTTGAGCAATAGGGAAAGAACGGGCCATGAAGAAGAATGTGTGATTTCGCAACCGGATGACGAGTTTCGCTTCAAAATCATGTTGATGTTTGGAAGGTATTCGCAAAATTCATCGGCCAATCATCTTTGGACTTTTATTAGCGACCCTCTGAGGGTCATTCCACGTAATTCAACCGTTTTACCGTAATTCCACTTTTTTTAGTTTTTTTACCCCCCAAAAATCCCCATTCATTCTGATTGAGGACCAATTTCCCCCATTATTAACGTTGATTTCCATAAATGACAAATTCAGATCGTTCCCATTTAAAATGGAAACGATTCTGCTTACTGACCTTATTAACGAGTTTCAACGTGTATAAGAACAGGATTTGCACTCACAGTCCTCACCCAGGCATTATTGGCAGTTAATTGTAACTCCCACCTCACATACTGTATGTTGCGATATGTTGATTTCTCACCCGATGTGAGGTTGACAAGCTCACACCTCAAAATGGGAAAAAAATGGAGTTCTTCAACCCAAGCCATACATTTCAACTGTTCATCAAGTACACTCCCCCAAAACTGGCTTTCGGAATATATTACATAATTTAAGCGACGGGTTGTCATGGTGCTTTTTCACACTGCAACAACGAGGCACTCTAAAAGTGGCTAGATCACCCCGAAGCCACACACTAGTTAAAAAAAAATCATATCCCCACCTGGCTCTTCCGCTTTCATCATGCACTCATGGCCAACAACGAGGCACTCTAAGCACACCCTATTTTATACTCAGTCTGTCCCTTCCTTACACGCTGCCTTTGCTGTCCACATATAGATAAAAACATCTTGATTTTTTTATTTATTTTTTTAAATCAAAATAACAAGATGACAAAATCCCCCTCAGTTGCTTTCCATGTCCGATCTGTATTCCGCAAGCAGCCTTTCCTCAGGAAGTAGGAACGCGCTTTTTCCGCCATGACCGCTATCTTTGTCGAATGGAAGGAAAAGAGCAAGTGTGCCTTTAAGTGAAATCATTCCGAGTTTTAACTCCAGGGCCTTGCTGGTGTCACGTAAAAACAAACACAGCCACCCGCCCTACACCCCCACTCCTTCCCTGCTGCGCGATGACATTCAGGTTCATGGACAATTGCGAGCGCCCGTACCAAACAATCAAGAAAATCATATTCTCCAGTGAAAATATTGCCGAATGTGCAAAAGGTAAGTTGTAAGGATTGTTGTTTTTGCATGCTAACAAACACAGTAAAGGAAACGAAAACGTGTTGTTTTGTTGTCTGACATTATGCAACATGCAACACGCACACCCCCGTGCGGTGTTCCAGTTTGAGAAATATTGGCCGTAATGAGCTTCAAAGCCACTTTTTTTTTTCTTCGAGCCAGCGTCGCATGCGCAAACGTCAGACCAAGGTAGAAAACTGCTTTTCGAGTTGTTTTTTTTTTCACCCATCTTTGATCTTGAATTTTGAAAAAAAAAAATTGTGTGGAAAATAATGGAAATAGGTATAAAACATTGAACTTGCGAATATTTCGCAGATACAAACAAAGGCTGACTGATGTCCATAAATTTCACTCGCAAGTTAATATTTGCAAGTGCGCGCCACATCATACATTACGGTACACTACTGTACTGTAGTTCCCATATATTATATTATTAGTATGGGATTTTTTTTAATAGGTTTTAGGTGAACTAATGAATACACACACACTCGCACGCACGCACACACACACGCACATACACATACTCACCCACATTCAAAAAAAAATAAAAAATAAATAAATAAATAAATATATATATATATATATATATATATATATATAAAAAATAAAAAAAGGAGAGAAATGATGACATGTCAAATCGAGCTCTCCAGAAAAAAAAAAAAAAAAGTACTGTAGTTCCCCTCTCTGCCACAACCCTGCCGAGCAGCACCGCGCAATTTGCACAATTCATCTACCTCACAGGAACACCAAATATTGCAAATAAAAATAATAATAATAAGATTATATTTTATTATCTATTATATGTATTTTATTTAAAAAAAATATTTCATAAAATTTAACGTTAAATTTAATGGGATTTGACTTACAAACAAATTCGGCTTAGAAACAACCGCTCGGAACCCATTGTGCTTATAAAGTTGAGGACTACCTGTATACCGTTTAGAAGTAATTGAGTACTCTAATTTTATATATGCCGCACTTTGCACAGAGAAAACTCACAAAGCGCTTCACATGGGTTCAAATAAACAAAAATAATAATTCGCGTTTGCGCCGTTGTGGGAGTAAACACACCAGACTAGATATCCAACCAATTGAAGCAAAAAAAATTCCAGCCTCTTTTAATTAACACCCAAAGAGCCCCACTTGAGCCAATAGGTGCGGTACAGGGCTGTAAATTACACACACACACACACACACACACACAGGTTCAGATCTCTTTGATTCTATTATGCGGCGCCTGCTTAAGAGAATAGGTGTCCTTAATATGCCCGTGCGCAGCTGAGTGCAGTCTGATAATCTGTTAATGAGTTGCCCAATGCAAAGATTTAATTAAAATGTGTGTGGGGGGGGGGGTCACGTGTCGGAGAAATCCACCATAATGCTATTTTATTCAACCATTATAAGCTACGTAAGAAAAACGACATGCTAGCGTGACAATGGTTTCTCACGTGGCACTCAAATATGATCAAAGCTGATAAAAGAAGTTTCAAGGACATGTCCAGGTGAAATGATGGATTGATAGCCGGTGATGTTTGTGACACAAATTCCAAGTTTTCAAGGACAAAGCGAAAACGCTACAGTAGTCGATGTGATTGATTGCAGCGGCCACCGGTAAAAAATGTGCCAGATCGTTCATTTGGTTAACAAAACCTTAAAATGACTCAACTCCTCCTCGTTTTGTCTCAAAGCGAGGCGGATGCATAATTCATTCAAAGCTTTTAGGATCTACTTTATAGGCAGGAACAGGACGGTTAAAGCCGCTATAAAACAATGGTTTATTGATTAGACCTGTTTAGGTGAAACTCCTCCAATTTCCATTCAGTTTGCCGACCAGAATTTTGTCAAACAAATAAGCAAATATGCTGCCGTTTGGATACATACTTCTGAAATAACACATTTGTTCAAATGACCTTAAATAAATGTTGTTAGCATGTTTGTATTCAAATGCAGAGGTGAAATGTTTTTTTTTTTAATTATTTAAAAAAATATATATATATATTAATTTTTTTCTGGAGAGCTCAGTATTGTTCATTCGGTAATTTTACCGATTTGACATGTCATCATCATTGCTGTCTTTTTTTAAATTTTTTAAAATTATTTTTTATTTTGAATGTGTACTGTATGTGTGTGTGCGTGCGTGTGAGTGTGTAATGGTGAAATGTATTGTGATACAATTGTGATATAATATTGAGTCCAAAAGTAAAATTCTCAAATTTGTCCTCATTAAACATATAGTTTAATAGAGTATTAACAAAATAATATGTTTTGAAATAAGTTTGTGTGTTTCGGCCTGGATTCAACTCAAATGACGGGAACGTATTTAGTAACCAATTTGACGCAAATTAGCAACCTTACATTTTTTGGAGCCGCTAATGATTCGATTGTGAAACTCGTTATCCCTTCTGGCTCGCCGTTGATACCGAGGGATCACGGGTGCGAAAGTAGATTACGTCTCATTTGAGCAGTGAGGCGATTATTTGTGGGTTAGGCTAGCTTAGAGTAATGTGAATCAAACACACAGAAAAAAAACAAAAAAGTTTCCATGGCAAACTTTGTCTTCTGTTTCTATGGTTACAAGCAGCCGAGTTAATTTTGCCAGTATGTCATCACGAGACACTCTCGAGCTCGTTCCCAGCAATCATCGCCTGCTATTTCAGGAAAACGCCTCAATAAATATCAGAATAATCTCGGCGGTCTTCAAATATGATGCCCCTGAAATGTTGAATCAATACTTATTGATCAGCGTCTCCGATGAGTGCGTTTCCCATCTTGCGTTCTGGGAAAGGCCAGATAACAGGTTGGGGCGCAAACGAGACTTGGCAATTTAATTAAATAGATAAAAGATTGGTTCATCTCATTGTAAATCGGTGAACTTTTAATTAGAAGTAATGTGTTAGCACGGCAACTGTTAAGCTAACTACACTTTCCCAAATTGCTTATTTTTCATGTTTTTTTTTTTTTTTTTAATCCTTACTGTTCCCATTTTCATGATCTGAACTCTAAGATCTAAGACGTCTTTGCTTAAAGGGTTATAAGACATCGATGCTACTCATCCGCCCAGCTATACCGTCTTGCATTATATGTTAGCATGAAGCTAGTGGACTATGCCGAAGTTATGTACACAGAATGTCGATCAATCATTGGAGTATTTAACCCCGTTGTTGACGGATGCGCACGCTTTCAGCAAATGCTTTATGACGCAAAGACTAAAAAAAAAATCTGTGCAAGTTTTCGTGCTATTGAATGACATTTATTTATATGGAATTAGGTCAAATGATATTGGTGAAAATGTGGGAATTGAATTAATTTAATTATATGGAATTAGGTGAAATTATATTGAACTGAATACATTTTTATGAGGAACGATAATGTATTTTGAATCGGAACAATACTAGCTGTCTACTTAAACCCGAACCCTAACTCAAAACCGTTCTCTTGATATGAGTGTGGAATTATTTTGGTAAAAAAAAAAAAAGTGCGATATTTAGTGGAAAATGTGTAATTTTTTGCTGTGTGAATTGGGGGAAATGTTGAAAATGGATTAAATGAACATTTGGAATTTGGAATGGGAGTTAATTGTTGAATGTCTCATTGGAAATGAATGGGGATTTGGGGTGAAAATTGAATTGCGGGAAAAATGTCAATGTTTGGAATGAGAAAAATAATAGCCCGCAAAGCATACATTTTTGGAACATGTTGAAGTTAGAATGGTTGGAATCAGTCGAGAAATGTAGAAGTAGTTGAATGTCAAAAAGTGACGGAACACAAATATATCACGTGAACGCTCATTAAATTAAAACAGCAAAAATCCATACGGAACAGAGTTAAACAAAAAAAGTACATTGAAGTATAGTCACAATTGTTTTTTCATGCCTGCCAAACCGAACCGAACCTTCCTGATTTTTGAGCCTCTATAGCCACGGGGGGACCAAACAATAACACGTCTCCTCTTTTCATTCTGCAAGCGACACCGATGCCCCCCCCTTTCAATCACGTCAACGTGAGGAGGATGTTCCCAGCACCTCTTATCAGCACAAAAACACGTCCGCTCGTCCGAGCCAGTGTGCGACCCGGCGCCTAGCAACGCCGTCTGACCTCCTGATTAATGATTGCTGTGCTTTTTTTTTCTATGGGAGAACTGCGGCACTCGAGCACGTTGTTTGGCTTAATAATATGAATTTTGCAGCTTTGTTAAGAATGACTTTCTGATCCGTCGCCACATGAAAGCATTTCGAAAAAGGAATCTCATTTAGGCCCCCACGCATGCAAAGTCTCGATTCAGCGTCAGGTTAGGCGGATTCTGTGTTGACTCACACAACAATGACGGTCTACGCCAAATGAGATTTCAAGGCAGGAAGCAAGGATGTGACAGCTGACTCCCCTTTGACTCATTTACCGCCGCTAGGTGCCAACGCCATCTGAATGAACGCGAATGAATTGGAAGGGGCAGACACCAATCGACAACATAACCATATGGGGTGTACCGGGTGATCATCGGCGCACCTGCTCGTTTGTCACAATGTTTTTATAATGTGGTGAACCAGACTGAGTCCTGACCAATATGCCACAAGATGGTTCCGAAGAAAACAACTCATGTATCGATTTGCAAGAACAGGCGAGATATTCAGAATTAAAAAAATATATAAAAATCTGTAGATGCCAAACCGCGAAAAGCGAAAAAAAAAAAAAAGGGGGGAGGGGCTGGGGGGGTTGTCACTTTGACTTTTCTGAGGGATTTCACTGTTGCAACTGGAATTCCCTTAGTAGAAGCTTTCCAAATAAGGGGCGGTCGTTAATCGAAGGGTTAAAAAAAAAGAATGCCGTTAACTCTTTGACTGCCAAAAATGTTAAATGACGTTTAGTAAAATCCTATGGAGGAGTGCCAAAGACGTTAAAAGACGTTTTTTTTTCAAAACAGAGGTGAAACTAACCATTTTCTATTGTTGATTACTGAAAAACGGAATAAGGTAGAAACAAACTTTTTTTTCTGATGAAAGATGAGAGTCCAATCTTTCATTTGGTAGTATGTGTGGTTCCATAGTCCAAACACATAATTTTCTGTGGACCTTGAAAGATCAGTCAAAAATGCTTAAATCAGCTGGCACCCACGGCATCCCTTTTCTGAAAACGTCTGGCAGTCAAAGAGTTAAAGGCACTTAAACGTTTTTGGCAGTCAAAGCGTTAAGCTGACGAGATATTAACGTGACAATTTTGACAGCCTTAATTCAAATGCTTTGAAATACCTTTGAAATTTCTTGCAAATACGTTTCAATGTATTCGACAGCCCAAAAATGTTTACTCCACTTGGGCAGTTCCACGCTTCCGTAGTATTAAATATAAAGTAAGCATTGCCGTTAGTACAGCTAAAGCTTTGAGTGCATTCTGCTTTTGTCATTGAACTATGATTAATTGTTTTCCCCTTTTTACACTTAAATAACATAACCCTAAAACTGATTTTTTTTTGTGTGGTTTTCATTCAAATGATTAAAAAAAAAAAAAAAAATCTAAATCCAAAGAAATCAGAGCGGGGGCTTTGTTCTCTCACATAAACCACCAAACGCCTGTTGAGAGACATTAAATGATTAACACACACAAAAAAAGAAAAGAAAAGAGACGTGTGACAGAGCTCACATCGTGCAAAAGTTTGATCCGCTTACTGCTAATATTTCAGGTCGGGGATCCGGCACGTTCAAATATGAAAAGGCCTGCGGCGCATTTGCTGCTGTGGGATAACAAGTGAGGCTAAAGACTTGCCACTGACATGAAATAACGCTCGCGATTCAGCACAGCGCACCAGAATATTCCTCTTATCAGTTGGATTCCAAACGCTTGGAGGTGCGATTTTGTGTGTTCTAATGCGATCACGAAATAGAAAACTTTGACTTTTTGAGTTCAGCTCCCTCGCCGTCTATTGGATTGGGCACATTTTGAAACCGCTGGAGTTTTTACCCAAGTTCTTGATGGGGTGTGCACACAAGAAAGTCACTCCTGGTAATCCCTGAAAACAGCAGATGAACATTTTGAATGGTAGCGTGCTTGCTAGCAGCAATTGCTAATGTGTCTTTTCATAACGATTTCAACGATGGCAACGGGCGCATTTGAGACGACTGGGAAGTCCCCGAAATTTCACGTCGCTAACGTCTTACTACATTTCTTGTTACAATATTTGCCTTCTAATCTACAAAACAGAATTAAAGGAAAACAAGAATATAAAAAAAAAAAGAAGAAGAGCAAAACTAGCAACGCACTCAAATGCAATAAGAGGGTAAATATGATCACAATCTTGCTCCGCAGAAGTACTGCGACGAGGAGAAGACGAATTTCCACTGACCTGACGTAAAGGTTAAAAGCCTTTTGAGAAAATTAGCCAGTATATTTTGATGTGCGATTACAGTTTGGAGCACCTCTTCCGAGTGAGGTTAATAGAAAATCCAAAAATAAGCTGCTCCTAGCAGGATGTGTGGCAGCAGATAGGAGGAGGGGGCATCTTTATGTACGCCATTTGCACACGGGAAATCTGACATGAAATGATGAAATTGACTGAAGACAGAATTGGATTGAATTGAATGACTTGTTTATATACGACTCCTATTGCTGCTTTCCACTGGCCTTGATTGTTAATTAACTAGTGTACTCATTACTATTAATGTTTAATGAATGCGGATTAGACTTTAAAGTATGACGTTGCTGTTGTTCCTCGCAGTTGAAAAAAAAAAACACACGCCATAAATAAACTAGTACACAAAGCAATAGTGATTAGTTGGGTGCATCCCTCTCATTGGTCAATCAGCATGCATAGCAACTACAAACTAAGAGTGCCTGGACAAACCGACAGTGACTAATAGCATAGCAACTGACAGGATTCTTATCATAAGGAACATTTGCACAAGACTAGACAAACTAAGTGTGGCTTGCACATCATCTTCTAACATCATATCGTCAAAAGGGACATAGCAACTGTATAGCAACTACAAACTAAGAGTGCCTGGACAAACCGAGATTGACTAATAGCATAGCAACTGACAGGATTATTATCATAAGGAACATTTGCACAAGACTAGACAAACTAAGTGTGGCTTGCACATCATCTTCAAACATCATCATCAAAAAGGACATAGAAACTGTATAGCAACTACAAACTAAGAGTGCCTAGACAAACCGAGAGTGACTAATAGCATAGCAACTGACAGGATTCTTATCATAAGGAACATTTGCACAAGACTAGACAAACTAAGTGTGGCTTGCACATCATCTTCAAACATCATCAACAAAAGGGACATAGAAACTGTATAGCAACTACAAACTAAGAGTGCCTAGACAAACCGAGAGTGACTAATAGCATAGCAACTGACAGCATTCTTATCATAAGGAACATTTGCACAAGACTAGACAAACTAAGTGTGGCTTGCACATCATCTTCAAACATCATATCGTCAAAAGGGACATAGCAACTGTATAGCAACTACAAACTAAGTGTGCCTAGACAAACCGAGAGTGACTAATAGCATAGCAACTGACAGGATTCTTATCATAAGGAACATTTGCACAAGACTAGACAAACTAAGTGTGGCTTGCACATCATCTTCAAACATCAACCTCAAAAGGGACATAGAAACTGTATAGCAACTACAAACTAAGAGTGCCTAGACAACCCGAGAGTGACTAATAGCATAGCAACTGACAGCATTCTTTTCATAAGGAACATTTGCACAAGACTAGACAAACTAAGTGTGGCTTGCACATCATCTTCAAACATCATTGTCAAAAGGGACATAGTAACTGTATAGCAAATACAGACTAAGAGTGCCTAGACAAACCGAGAGTGACTAATAGCATAGCAACTGACAGCATTCTTGTCATAAGGGACGTTTGCACAAGACTAGACAAACTAAAGAGTGGCTTACACATCATGTTCAAACATCATTGTCAAAAGGGGCATCGTAACTGTATAGCAACTACAAACTAAGAGTGCCGAGACAAACCGAGAGTGACTAATAGCATAGCAACTGACAGCATTCTTGTCATAAGGGACGTTTGCACAAGACTAGACCAATTAAGTGTGGCTTGCACATCATCTTCAATCATCATTGTCAAAAGGGACATAGTAACTGTATATCAAATACAAACTAAGAGTGCCGAGACAAAACCGAGAGTGACTAAAAGCACAGCAACTGACAGCATTCTTGTCATAAGGGAAGTTTGCACAAGACTAGACAAACTAAGAGTGGCTTACACATCATCTTCAAACATCATTGTCAAAAGGGACATAGCAACTGTATAGCAAATACAAAATAAGAGTGTCTAATCAAAATAAAACTGACAAATATGTCACCATCATAAGGGACAAAATAATACAAGACCCACTAACCCTGTCATAACACACAATTCCAGATCTTAGGAGTAAAACTAACTATCTGCAATCATTTGGAAAGACTGACAACTTGACTGTCAAGCTATAATTAGCATGGAGAAAATATATATATATTTTTTTTCTTTTTCTCAGGAAAAACTTTTTTCACTGAATCCCACACACCACAGTGCAGACCTCTTTGCGCTGAATTTAGCCGAAGCAGCTGGAGTCTGCACTGCGTGGCCCATTAGAAGTCGGTGTCGTGCCACTCCCCTTCCCACGCCGACTTCAGAACAAGAATAGAAGGTAAGCTCCTGTCAGATGACATAACAAAGGGAGATGAACTCTGACAAGGACAAGCGGGGCGGCGGCACGATGTGGAGCAGAAACGCTGAAGACGGACCAATTACCGGTTGAACATCCTCTTGAGAAAACGACAGACGTCGTTAAAATCCCGTGAGACCCGAGTTCAGTGATTCCCAACAGGTGTGATGTGAGAGACGAGGAGTCACGGGAAATTGTCTAGTTTCATGTAATTAGTCTGAAAATTAATGTAGCAACTATATAGCTAACTATAGTGACAAATGATCTTCCACCAGATGGCAGAAGGTGCATAATAAACCCGTGCATCCAGTTTGGGAAACGCTGACAGGTAATCGGTGATGTCAAGTTGAAGAGAACGTTTCAAAGTAACTTTCGAGGCCGTAATGCTTTCTCCTCTTCCTCGTTTTCGACGTCAATTGTTATTAAGGTTCAAAGTGAGCACAGAATAAGGAACGGAATCCAAACGCCAGCAACCCGAAACTGATTGCGTCTGATTTCAGGGGTTCAATTATTGGTGACCCGCTCCGGCAAAAGGGTCCGCATGTCGCTACGATTAGAGATACGGACAATTTGAGACAGTTTGGACATCATTTGTCGATTTTAATATTTCTCTCCGCAAATAGCCTCCTTGAGGACTCTAGTTTCCTTTCACAGCACCACAAAAGTTAAAATTGTTATAGAATTGTATGAAAATAAGCAATTATTAGACAGTATGCATCGTAACTAGAGAGTGTTTTTAGCCTAGCTGCTAGTTAGCTAGCTAAACACGTTTTTCCTCAGAACTAGGGATTTCAACCTTCCAACATTAAAAGTGCTGTAACTTTGTCAATTTTTGAGGTACATCATATATAATTTTAAAGGGAATTAAAAGTAGAATTTGAATATGTGGATATCTCAATTTAGATTTTTTTGGGCACATGACATATATTATCAAGAGAAGTAAGTCAGGTGTCATTGTAACCCGTAACATGTCACCACGACTTCCTACTACAAAGGGACGCTGTCACACTTAGCAGCTATAGATTTTCGAGTCAATTTTCAATGCGGCAGGAAATTCAGCTGTGCTTTAATAGCTCCTCGGAGCGGATTAATGAGATAGGCATCTCACTCCCTGTCCTAAATGCGGCAAAGTGACAACCTGATTGTGACAAGAGAGAAAAGCTGCCCCTCGATGGCGTCTTCTCTGACATGGCGCACTATGAAGACAAAAGGCCTGCTGAGGATGCTCACTAAGGATAAGGATAATAAGGATGATTGGCTGGTGAGTTGTTTTTTTTTTATTTGTGTGATTTTTATGCTCTGTGTCAAGTTGGGATGCATCAGCGAGACACAAAGAAACGTAGGCTATGATGACGGCACAATCTAAACAGATGGCAATTGTGTCCTTCAATTTTTGTTGTTTACCGAAGACATTTGTTTCCCATCAAAAAATGAATATGGCTTGCGCATCATCTTCAAAAGTTAACATCAAAAAGGACCTAGGAGCTGTATAGCAACTACAAACTGCCTAGACCAACTAAGAGTGACAAACCGAGAGTGACTAATAGCATAGCAACTGACAGCATTCTTTTCATAAGGAACATTTGCACAAGACTAGACAAACTAAGTGTGGCTTGCACATCATCTTCAAACATCGTTGTCAAAAGGGACATAGTAACAGTATAGCAAATGCAAACTAAGAGTGCCTAGACAACCCGAGAGTGACTAATAGCATAGCAACTGACAGCATTCTTTTCATAAGGAACATTTGCACAAGACTAGACAAACTAAGTGTGGCTTGCACATCATCTTCAAACATCATTGTCAAAAGGGACATAGTAACTGTATAGCAAATACAGACTAAGAGTGCCTAGACAAACCAAGAGTGACTAATAGCATAGCAACTGACAGCATTCTTTTCATAAGGAACATTTGCACAAGACTAGACAAACTAAGTGTGGCTTGCACATCATCTTCAAACATCATTGTCAAAAGGGACATAGTAACTGTATAGCAAACACAGACTAAGAGTGCCTAGACAAACCGAGAGTGACTAATAGCATAGCAACTGACAGCATTCTTTTCATAAGGAACATTTGCACAAGACTAGACAAACTAAGTGTGGCTTGCACATCATCTTCAAACATCATTGTCAAAAGGGACATAGTAACTGTATAGCAAATACAGACTAAGAGTGCCTAGACAAACCGAGAGTGACTAATAGCATAGCAACTGACAGCATTCTTGTCATAAGGGACGTTTGCACAAGACTAGACAAACTAAAGAGTGGCTTACACATCATGTTCAAACATCATTGTCAAAAGGGGCATCGTAACTGTATAGCAACTACAAACTAAGAGTGCCGAGGTGACTAATAGCATAGCAACTGACAGCATTCTTGTCATAAGGGAAGTTTGCACAAGACTAGACAAACTAAGAGTGGCTTACACATCATCTTCAAACATCATTGTCAAAAGGGACATAGCAACTGTATAGCAACTACAAACTAAGAGTGCCGAGGTGACTAATAGCATAGCAACTGACAGCATTCTTGTCATAAGGGACGTTTGCACAAGACGAGGCAAACTAAGAGTGGCGTACACATCATTTTCAAAGCATTAACATCACAAGGGGCATAACAACTGTATAGCAACTACAAAATAAGACCGACAAATACGTCATCATCAAAAGGGACAACATAATACAAGACCATAACTATTCTATTACCGTAATCCAGTTATAAAAAAAATAATTCCAGATCAAAAGATGAATATTAGACAACAGTGAGTAATAATATATAAGCAGTATTAATGTCCAGAAATAGCGCTACAAGAGAGTCATTTCTTTTGTATTTACACTCCCACGGTCATTTCCCATTGGGGTGATTTGGGGGTCTGTGAGCTCATATTGGTGGCTTACCACTTGAACCTTAAATATGCATGTGCCCACAGCTTGCTAAGAGAAGGAAAAATACTAGTTGGCCTTTTTGTTTGTTTATCATGTCTCTGGGGAATGTTTGTAAAAATGGCTCAAGTAAGCTAATTGCCTTCCCCCCCCCGCTACGTCTAACTTTTCACATTTGGATGCATGTAACTCCCTGCAATTACACTGTGCGTGCCAAAGGAAATGTGATTTTTCCATTAGGGTTTTAGAAAGAGACATTCCCTTTGGAGGATGTAAGACGACGGGACCAAAGCCTCCACAACAAGACTATAATACTACACATTTTATGTTTATGCGCATTTCACTGGCAATCAAGATACATTCATGGTTTTACAGTTGTTGTTTTTTTAGATTTTGTGCTACGACTACAGCTTAAACATCAAAATAGACTCTTTTTTTTCTGTACGTAAACAGAACTGACCTGAAAGTGTCAACACTAAAATTGTCACCAAAAAGATACATATTCTTAGTTTTCTCGCACTCTCTCTCTCTCTCTGCCTTATTACTATTAGAGACAGAAATTTGATTAACTTTCAAGAGTTACCATTCTGCTTTTCCAGTTTGGACCGAAAACTCATCTTCCAAGAACTTGAGATCATTTGATAGCATGGAAACCTCAAGGCTAGTCTACGATATTTTAATGACTGCATTTTTTGTGGAAACATTATATCATATCTACAGTATCTGCTTTACCAGAAGTCATTTTGATCATTGCAGTCTTCATTTCAGTCTTCATTGGTCAGTCCACCTGCCAATCAACCAGCAGGATGGTTGGAGGGTTACGTCAGTTCCCCTGCAATAGTCTAGTCTTTGTGTCAACACTTACAGACAGAAACGGTGTCAGCCAATCAGTTTTGTCATACGCTCAGAAATCATCAATCTGGTGTCTGTGGATCTCACTCTGCTTCGTCTGTCCTTCCTCCCTTTCCTCAGTCTCTCCTTTGGTCTCTTGAGGTCTCCCTGATTTGTTGGAATTTAGATGTTTCTGGGGTTGGTGAAGGACTCTGGTTGCTGGCCCGGTGGGTGGTGGGTGGTGTCTGGTCGGTGCTGGATTTCACTTTCCTTTCTTTGGTCCTTCCTCGGGTCTCCTGACGGCCTCACGACTCTGGCTGGATTCTGAAGTGTTCGGTTTAGGTGAACGGTATGGGATTTTTTAATAGGTTTTAGGTGAACTAATGAATACACACTAAGACGCACGCACATACACATTCTCACCCACATACAAAATAAAAATTTATAAAAAGTAAAAAAATAAATAAATAAAAGAGAGCAATGATGATGACATGTCAAATCGGTAAAATTACAAAATGAACTGAGCTCTCTGGAAGAAAAAAATAAAAGAGAAAAAAATAAATAAAATAAAAATAAATCATCAATCCCTATGCTAGCACCTGTTATTGGTCTTTTCTGTAACTCGTGTTTCATTGGTCAGTCTTCATGTCAATCAAAAAACAAAGTACCCGATGTCCCAGTGCACCAGTTTCCTTTAGTATTCAGTGTCCTTTACACATCATGAGCTTTTTATTCCAGTCCTTTCTTTTCCATCTTTCAGCATCGTCTTCTATTTGAACCCTTGGCCCTCCCTGCATACTTTGCTGTCAATCTGCCCACCTTATTTGCCGTCTAAGGCTTCGGAAATAGAGCCGATGCGCGTTGAGGTTTTGAGAGAAAAATAGTTCCAGTCCTGCTTGTCTGATGACCTCTCGCATTCTTGACATTCATTTCTGAGGCTCCCGTCACAAATCTGGTTTGACGCTTTGTAACCTCAGCGAGCCCTTCTCGATATTTCTCGCATCTTCTCCGGGGGGCCTCACCACTCGGCGCTCTACTGTATGAGAGATCGGTCTTGAGGTTAAGGAGCTGCTTCTTAAGTACTCCGCAGGCTTTGCCAGCCATTTCGTACCCAGCTCAGGATGATCTCACTGACCCAGGTTTTTTTTCTTCTTCTTCTTCTTCTTTTTTTGTATGTGTGTGAGTATGTGTGCATGCGTGTGAGTGTGTACTCATGAATTCACCTAAAACCTATGAAAAATCCCATACCGTTCACCTAAACCGAATCCAGCTAGAGTCGTGAGGTTGTCAGGAGACCCGAGGAAGGATCAAAGAAAGGAAAGGAAAGTGAAATCCAGCGCCGACCAGACATCAACCCACCGACCAAGGTTGAAAGTGATCTATCTATCTCTTACCACCGAAACAGATCCATGAGTTTTACGCTTGTCCCGATTAGTATCATCGCAATCTACTCAGGATCAAGTGAAACCTCACCAAGGAGACAATTCACATTAGCAGCTTTTAAAGCCTTCTGGAAATCAATAGAGTGCTGATAACACCAGCGGACAAATAGTTCCATCCATCCAATCATCAATCCATCTGAAAAAAAAAAAAATTGCTATGTTGCTAGCTACACATATTGTGCTTCCAGTCAAGGTGTTTGGGGACAAAACAAAATCTCCCTCCTTTTTGAATTCAGTATGAGACTCAAATTTGACTTGATGGTTTATCTAGTAGGCGTTTTCCCCCAAGTTTGCCGCCTTTCTTTATGAAAACAAATCTTGTTTTTTAAGCCCCTGTTCAATTTCAGTGGAGCGGCACAAATGGGACATTTAAAGCCTTTGGTACATATGTTCACTCGATTTGGCTCATTCAGACTGCCGCTTTCAATAAACTGCAACAAATAAGGGTAAAAGTCGTTTCTAAATGATTTGTTTGTAGAAAGACAACAAGCTCAAACTCCTTGAATGTTCATTGGAAGACAAAAAGCATCCACATTTGTGACACTAACAAATGCTGATTTCACGTCAGGAAACTCAACAGTCTTAACACTAACACCATTTAGGAAACCATAAAGACTGTTTTGAGAATGTTTAGGAAACACTTTAACCTTGAACGAACCCTGACGTGAAATCAACATTGTACAACTTTGTACATTTAACTGCAAAAAGGCCATTTTTTGACTGTAAAATGCGGATTGGCAACATGTGTGATTAGCAATTAGGCGACTTTAAATCAACCGGCGTACTCGTCAACTACTCATTCAAACCCCAAAATATGTAAATATGTTTTTTTAATACTTTGTCCTTCACTCCCAAAAACGCATTTATACGTTGTTTATGTTTCTTTTTTATGCAAGAGCATGCAGAGGGCTTTGAGGCAGCTTCTGACATGAAGAGGTGGCTTAAAGCAATGGTAATTATTACAAAAAACGGACAGCAGGTGGCAGCAGAGTATAAGAGATCCGCCAGGGCCATTTCACATTTTTTTCTCCTGATGAAAGAAGAGACTCTAATCTTTCTTTTGGTAGGTTCTATGTTTTTATAGCAATAGAACACAATATTCTGTGGGACTTGCAAAACCCGTCAAAATCCAGTAAAAACAGCCTGGAGCAAAGGGGGTTGCTTCAGTGAAAATGGCTGGGACCGAATGAATTAATTGCCTTAACCGCAACTGTTGGTTAATAGAACCAACATTTAATCAATAATTCCTGCTATATCTTCAAATGTGTTGGAAATCTCAACAATGATTACAGATTGGAGTACCTAAAAAAAACACATCACAGCACGAGGGGGGCAAATTGGACTAAAAAATTGAGAGCAGCGAAATAATGAGCTAGCTTGAAAATTGCCAAAAGGCTCAGAAGCCGAGGGGCGCTGCAGAGTAATGAGCGCGGTTGGGTTCCAATGTCTGACATCACACTTTGTCAATTCATGGGGGGTTGTTATATAATTTTTTTTTTTTTTTTTTTTTTTTTTTTAAACAACGGTATGCCTGCTTTACATGTATAATTTGGTGTAAACATGACTGCTTTTGGGGGTGAAAGGAAGCATGACAAATGTTTAACAAGTTCCAATAAATTGGGACATTGCAATTTTCCCGCAGCCCATAACCATGGAAACAGTGCATGCGTGTGCGTGCGCGTGCGTACGGAACGGGAGTGAAAGATCCACCGCATGGCGCTCAGATAAGAGACTGGCTGACGAGGTGGGAGTTAAGGTGGGCTGCGCGCCGAATAAATGGAGTCTGCTCTTAAATACGGAGACGACGTCTGCTTTCCAAACGGCGCTGGGAAGTTTGCTCGCGTCGAGGGTTCCTTTTGTCTGAGCGCTTTTTTTTTTTTTTATTCTCGAGCCCGTTCTCTTTCATACTCGGGCGTGAGTAATACGGCAAGGCCACGAGATTGCGTGTCCATTATGCCTGCTTTCTACTTGATTACGCTCAATGTACTGCATGTATATGAATATTGTATATAAGTTCTGCTTTGTGTCGATATTTCCTGACATTTTTCCGTGAAAGTCTTTCATGCACTTAAGCATGTTGATGTCGTCCAGGCGTCATGCAATCGTCATACTCGACTCGAACAACTGCTAGGAAACTCACGTAAGAGCAATGGTGGATATGATTGTGAAGATGAATGTTTTCTGCAATAATGAATGGAGTGCGGTTCCCCTACTGTGTTCTATCACACACAATTTAGGACTTGTTGGACTGTCACGATGCTTTAGTGCAATTTTATTATATATATATTTTTTTAACCAAACTCAAGTTGATCGTGACCAAAGAAGTTTAGCTCAGAGCTTCCTTTTCATTCCTCTTTTGTTTTTAGTTAAAATAATGCTTTTTATTTTTTATTTTTAAACGTCGGTTTATCTTCATTTGTATTGCAATCCGGTCAGTAGCTACAACATACAAGGGGAGAAAATGAATGGAGTTGGGTTCCCCAGGCTGGTAAAGTTAGCGCTATAGGTTTGGGTTTTAGTTAGGCACATTTGAGTTAACAGTTAGCAGGGGTTTTTGTTTTGTTTTGTTTTACATGCGCATGCTTATTAACAAAGTATGACGTAAGTAATTAGCTCTGAGCTTCCTTTTCATTCCTCTTTTGTTTTTAGTTAAAATAATGTTGTTGTTTTGTTTTTTTAAACGTCGGTTTATCTTCATTTGTATTGCAATCCGGTCAGTAGCTACAGCATACAAGGGGAGAAAATGAATGGAGTTGGGTTCCCCAGGCTGGTAAAGTTAGCGCTATAGGTTTCGGTTTTAGCTAGGCACATTTGAGTTAACAGTTAGCAGGGTTTTTTGTTTTGTTTTGTTTTAAATGCGCATGCTTATTAACAAAGTATGATGTAAGTAATTAGCTCTGAGCTTCCTTTTCATTCCTCTTTTGTTTTTAGTTAAAAGAATGTTGTTGTTTTGTTTTTTTAAACGTCGGTTTATCTTCATTTGTATTGCAATCCGGTCAGTAGCTACAGCATACAGGGGGAGGAAATGAATGGAGTTGGGTTCCCCGGGCTGGTAGAGTTAGCGCTATAGGTTTCGGTTTTAGTTAGGCACATTTGAGTTAACAGTTAGCAGGGGTTTTTGTTTTGTTTTGCTTTACATGCGCATGCTTATTAACAAAGTATGATGTAAGTAATTAGCTCTGAGCTTCCTTTACGTGTCTGTCTGTCTGTCTGCCTGCCTACCCACCCACCTATCCAGCCATCCATCCATCCATCCATCATCCACATTTTAGGTGTAATTCCACTATCGCCCACTAGATTGCAGCACACTATTTACTTTGACAGTGTAAATTTGGCGAAAGAAGATGACTGAAAACAGTAAGTACAGTATTTCAGCTCATCCTAGTTTCTGCTGAATATCAGTGAACATCAAATCCTCATCATCCTTCTTTTTATGTCTACAGAAAGATTCATTTTATATTAGACCTTTTTGGGCATGTTTTTTGATGTACTATATATTGTGAGATTTGGGAAAAATTTGATGTTTACTTTAAACACGGAGGCATCTGTATGCTGTTACAATGTATTTACAATATTTTTTTCCATTATATATATATATATATATATATATATATATATATATATATATTTTTTATAAAAGTGTGTTTAAATACCTTTTATAAAACATGCTTTGATTAGCATGTTCTCAGACATCATTTAACAACCTTTATCATTAATATCATTCATCTATTATGATATGGAAAGCCAAGTTAGCTCGTGACGTTGCCCGGACCGATGCATTCATCACTAATTGACTTGTAGATTGATTGCGGTAATAAAAGAAAGCATCCACGTTTCTGAAAGTCCCTGAGCAAATTCTCTCCTGCGTTCGTCACCGTTTATCTCTGCATGCTAATGCCTGTGTCATCACAAGGGATGCGGCCAGATTAGGAGGCCTTGACGTCACAATCTGGAGGATCATCTGCGCTGCGTCGCAGATACGAGCGTGTCATTCTCCACTTGCTGTAATTGTGCTTGCACGAAAACGGAATTTTGCTCTGCAGTCTCGCTCAATTTGTCATCGAAGTTTTGAACAGCAGTCGGATGGATTCGTTTGCCATCTTCCACAACGTCGCGTATGGATTTGCGTGTCAGCGACGGCAATTGGATTAATCGATCCTGTTGGTTTAGCTCCACGTTATTTGTCTTGTCACGTGTCGCGAAACGGCTTTTTTTCCTCACTGCGTTTGTGATCGATCTTTGCCTAATCATGTCTGAAGATCAACAAATTAAGGCAGCGTTAATTAACAGACATTTTTTTGGTTTGGTTTGCTTACAATTAATAAATACTAGGGATGTCAGGCGATTAATTTTTTTATTGTAATTATTGCTTCCATCCTTTTAAATGTTATTATGTTGCACTCCGAGTGGAGCATCACCTTGACGAGATATCAAATTCGCCACCTCCTTTACAATCGCTTCAGAACAAGTCAACCAACGACGAGCATGTTAATTAGCAGCCGTGTTCCGATCAGTGGCAGTATTTGGACAAACTCCCCAAACTTTCCCTATTTTTGTCAATTAGCTCTTAGCTTCTGAGTATTCCGCGAGAGTTTAGCAGAGGGTGGTTGCGCACTTATTTGCACACATTTGCATCTCGTTAGCACTTCAAACCTACAAACTTGAAAGACTTCTTGTCAGGGAACTCTAATCTTCCTCCCTCGCTCATCTCCTCTGCCTCACATTCCCGTGCACCCCCCCCCCCCCCCCCCAAACACACACTTTCTTTTTTCTCTTTCTCATGGCTAGTGATGAAGGAACTTGAGGACATCAATTAGGAAGGTTAACCTCCTGCTCGGACTTATGACAGCTGCCAATAGATGTCACTGAGGCGTGCAAATTGAAAACACAATACGATTAAAGTGAAACAACAGAACATTAGCTTTTTTTTAATTTATTTTTTTAGCTTAGCTTAACCTTACATACCGTTCCTTTTCCACACACAAATAGTATTTTACAGATCTATTTTGACCCGGGGCAGCTGTACCTTGATTTATAAGTGACCTGACTTGAGTTTTTCACGATACGAGCCGTCACCAAGGATGATTTCTGTCTGTTATGATTGCTAGCTACCATAGCTAGCAATCATAATAGACAGAAATCATATGGTAGCCAACGTCACAAAAAGTGCCAGTGTGTCAGAAAGATTCAAGTGCTTGTCTTCAAGCTGTTTAGTGCCCATTAAAGTTGACATTACTGTAAAAATTAAACATAAATCGAAGAAAATTATACATTGTGTATTTCATAAAACCACATGAAAGTGTGCTAGCTTTATGCTAACACACAATGAAAACACCATATACAAAACTAACATGGGTAAGTTTTTATAAAAACAAACAAAAAATCTTTAAAGTCCGCTAGTTTAATGCTATCACACATTGAAAAACAACATAAACAAGCTAACAAAACTAACATTGGTAATTATGAACCTTTAAAGTCGACGAGCGTTATGCTAACACACACTGGGAAAAACACCATATAGAGGCAATCAAAACTAACATTAGTAATTATAACCATTTCAAGTCCACTAGCTTATTGCTAACACACATTGAAAAACACCATAAACAGGCTAACAAAACGAACATGGGTAATTATGAACCTTTAAAGTCGACTAGCCTAAAGCTAACACACAATGAAAAACACCATATTCAGGCTAACAAAACTAACATTGATAATTATGAACTTTTAAAGTCTACCAGCTTAATGCTAACACACGTTGAAAAACACCATAAACAGGCGAACAAAACGAACATTGGTAATTATGAACAACTTACATTCTTTAACCTTTTCAAAATAAATAGCTAATAGACTATCACTGCAGTTTTGAACAAATGGTCTTTGTTTCATCATCCAATTAATTTACATGAAAAGCATGAGCAGTACCTTCAGGTACATTAAATTACTTACTAACAATTTTTGGAGCAATTTCAGTGAAAACATGACCAATTGTTTCCTTATACGTGCGGTTAATTTTTTGCAACATTTCCTACAAAATTCTTATATAAGAACACTGTCGGAATAACAAATATTAGCCACCATGATGACCTAATAGTGTATGTCACACATGCGTGCTTATATTTTCTATGGTCAACATGCTCAAATTAATGTCAAGGTCTGTTCAAAAACAATGTCATATTGATACACGAGTGACAAAGTGATGCTGGAAAAAAAGGAGGAGAAAAGGACGCTGTTCAGGTGTCCGCCCTTCACGCTGAAAATCAGCTGCAGTGTTTCTACGCCCTGACAAATATTCATGCTTGCTTTTTCCCCGCCCACGGACATCAAACATCCTGTCGCTTAATTAGTGAGTTAAGTTAGGGTGCAACAATGGGATTTACTTGTCCGTCTCCTTTCATTTGCAACTTGACTGGATTACTCGCCAAATGAAATTGAGCAGGTCAATAAGTGCTGCGCCGAGGCTCGGGTGCAAACATGCCAAACGGAAGGAAGAGTCGAGAAAATCAAGACTGGCAGACGATTGTTTGGGGACGAAACTCAGTGAACTAATTAACGGAATTTGTATTCATCACTTAAGCGGGGCTCCCTCTGGTGGATTGAGAATGTGAGAATGCCTCGCATGCACCAAGGTTGTTATACGAAGTCTGGTGCTCTGTTTTTTACACCCCAAAAAATCTGTTTTAAAAAATTAATTGATTCCCCTGTTTTTCCTGAATATTTTTTTATGAGTATTTTTTTCCTCCTGTTTTTCTGAATAATCAATGTGGCGGCTATGACTGTTTTTACTCACTTTACTATTTTATGTACTGTACACATTTTCTGTGTGTTTTTTTTTTTTTTTAAAGCTCTCATAGCACCGTGACAGTTCTCGCCAAGTTAAGTGTGGAAAAACAAACTTTTTTAAAAAAATTTCATTATTTATTTTTTATAAAGCTCTCATAGCATCATGACAGAACGCGACCAGTTCTCGCCAAGTTAAGTGTGGAAAAACAAACTTATTATTTTTTTTTTTTTTAAAGCTCTCATAGCATCGTGACAGAACGCGACCAGTTCTCGCCAAGTTAAGTGTGGAAAAACAACCTTTTTTTATTTTTATTATTATTATTATTTTTTAAAGCTCTCATAGCATCATGACAGAACGCGACCAGTTCTCGTCAAGTTAAGTGTGGAAAAACAAACTTTTAATTTTTTTTTTTTATAAAGCTCTCATAGCATCATGACAGAACGCGACCAGTTCTCGCCAAGTTAAGTGTGGAAAAACAAACTTATTATTATTATTTTTTTTTTAAAGCTCTCATAGCATCATGACAGAACGTGACCAGTTCTCGCCAAGTTAAGTGTGGAAAAACAAACTTTTTCTTTTTTTTTTTAAAGCTCTCATAGCATCGTGACAGAACGCGACCAGTTCTCGCCAAGTTAAGTGTGGAAAAAAAAACTTTTTTTATTTTTATTATTATTTTTTTTTTAAAAGCTCTCATAGCATCATGACAGAACGCGACCAGTTCTCGTCAAGTTAAGTGTGGAAAAACAAACTTATTATTATTATTTTTTTTAAAGCTCTCATAGCATCATGACAGAACGCAACCAGTTCTCGCCAAGTTAAGTGTGGAAAAACAAACTTTTTCTTTTTTTTTAAAGCTCTCATAGCATCGTGACAGAACGTGACCAGTTCTCGCCAAGTTAAGTGTGGAAAAACAACCTTTTTTTATTTTTATTATTATTATTTTTTAAAAGCTCTCATAGCATCATGACAGAACGCGACCAGTTCTCGTCAAGTTAAGTGTGGAAAAACAAACTTTTAATTTTTTTTTTTATAAAGCTCTCATAGCATCATGACAGAACGCGACCAGTTCTCGCCAAGTTAAGTGTGGAAAAACAAACTTTTCCCACAGTTGAAAGCTTAAATTTTTTTTTTTTAAATACAGCATTTATATATTTTCTTTTGTATTTACAAGAATTTCCTACTATACTGGGCATTTTTTTGGCACTTGTACATAATTGACAATCGGCTCTATCGTTAAATGGAGTTTCCCCTGTATGTTCACCGGTACGCGCCCTTTCACCCTTCCCTTGCAACTGCCCACACAGATCACGACGACTTGCAACTCCACCAGTACACCTCGTCACGAGCGTGCATCCTTTGATTCCTCCCATGTAAACAACATCAAGGGCACGTTAAAAGTGAAAAAAGTACACGCTTAGCAAGTATAGAGTTCAACAAGTAAAGGGGCCAAGGACGCAGCCGAGTAATTCTAAGCAACCTCACAGGTAACCATTCTCACAATTAAATCTCCTGGCAAGGACGCCTCGTCCCAATTCAAGTGCTGGTTCTGTTACGTGAGCTTGTGTCCTTGTTTTTTGCTCAAAATGTCCTCAAACTAGACAAAGTGCAATTTCTGCAGAAATTGCGTGGGAACGCTGAAAGATTTGAACGCACGTGCTTATAAAGTAAATGGAAAGATAAATGACTGCGGGGTTTGAAGCCAGAGCTAACTTGACTCGTTTATTTTGAAAAGTGTCATCTAGTATTGAAATGTGCATTTTATCAATGTAGTGAAAATATAATTTATTGATATGGTAGTCAGTTGATATATGTACAAGTACATCACTTAGCATAATTGTATATATATTTGTAATGTACAGTCAAATACGGGATTTGAACCCGCAACTTCCTAGTTACTAGATAATGCACTTTACCAACTGCGCCATTTTTTTACTACAGTAATCAGACCGGTGGCAGTGATGATAAGTTGTATTTATGTAAGTAGGCGTGGAAAACGGGACTTAGAATTTTTTTTACGTCTGTCCCATTGAAAATAATGTAAAAAGAAAAATAAGTCATTTTTGTAATGGAAAAAAAAAATCACAAAATGATTCATCATTCAATGATTTTTTTTCTTCAAATTTTTATCTTTAAAAAAATACAATAATTTTATGTATTTTGCATACAAAATAAAATTTCAAAAATCAATAAAAATACATATACTTTAAATGGTAATGGACCGAGTTTATATAGAGCTTTTTCTTTTTAGTGCTTTTGCTTAGGTTTTTAAAATCACACATTGCATATTTAAATACCAAACACTTAATTTAAATAAGCTCAATGCCAACATAATGTGAAACGCCGTTAACATGCTAATGCTAATTAGCATAAATGTTAACCCTTGTACTTTAAAACATATGGAACAGTAACAAATATCCAGTATGTTTTGAATATTAAAAAGGAAAATGTGATATTGTATAACACTGAATTACGCAAAAATCATTTTCTGATCGTCCCCGAAGCACCCGCAGTGCCTTAACATCAACTCCGAAATACCAATCGAGGTTTTTCTTTTGCAACGAAACCCGGCGTTTAAAGCGGCGCGCCACAAATCTACGAGAACGCTTGAACTGCATTTCCCGACAAGCCGTCGAGCTCTTACGCAGCTCGGACAACAACAAGGGAGGCCTTGTCGGCTGAACACGCACAAGCGACTCTTTCATCTGCCCACGTCTGTTGAATCTCAACTATGACGCTGCAAAGGAAGGAGGAGCGCCGTGCATTCGGCGCATGTGTTTGTCTGTCTGTTGTCTAAGTGTTGCTACCATTTGTGTTTAATTATCCATTGCATGAAGGGTTATAACGATGTTATCCATTATCCCGTCAATGGGGTTTCGTATTGTGTCTTACTCTTAGCATTAAGCTAGTCGGATTTTTTGAAGGTAAAATTTTTGGGGTTGTGTATTAATATTTAATTATAATATATATATATTTTTTTAAATAATAAACTTGATAAACTATTATGTTTATAGTTCTTAATCATTAGTTGTTTTCTGCAGGTAATTGTCCAGGTGTGCCTAATCTTACTTCCTCCTTTTCTCCATTGGTCTAAAAAAACAAATGCAATTTTTTTATTTTTTGCAATTTTGGTAGGTAACCGAAATACGACGTATTAGGGCCACATATTTTTTTTCCGGGGGGGGGCTTAATAGTGCGAGAAAAAATTTGCAAATTTGTCACTTTATAACGTGGCAAATTTGCGATTTTTCTCTCGCACTATTAACCCCCTCTCTGAAAAAAAAAAAACGTGCAAATTTTTTATTTTATTTTTATTTATGTTTTTAAAAGGAGAGCAATGATGATGACATGTCAAATCGGTAAAATTACTGAATGAACAATACTGAGCTCTCCAGAAAAAAAAAAAACGTGCAAATTTCTGAGTTTATAAAGTGGCAAATTTGCGAGTTTTTTTTCTCAGAATATTGCCCCCACCCTCTAAAAAATTATATATTTACGTAGACGCTGAATACACTGTCGTACCGAAAAACCTAAGAAAATATATCTTTATTTCTCAAATATTAAATATATTTAAAACATTTTTTTAATAATAAATAAAATAATTAAAAAAAATAATAATGCTGATGCATATTTCTTTTTTTTCATTGTACAATATTCACATATTTTTGGGTAAATAAAAACTCAAAATTGTTTAGTCAAGGTTGAGTTCTGCATTCTTCCGAATGTTATTTTAAAAAAACAAACTTCCAACCACTTGGAACCATGCAGTAGGGATAAGGTGGCGAGTGGGGGGTGATGGGGTTCGACACGGCCCATTGGCTTTAAAACCCGGTGAACGTCTTTTTCGGCAAGCGGGATGGATCAGCCCGGGAGCAACTTGGATTAGTAAGGCCCGTCAAGGTTTGACGGGGCCGCTAACAATTTAATCGACCAAGCGGTCAGAAGACACAAACAGGAAGTGGAAAATGAGAGGCGGTGGTGGTCTTCATTTCTATGATTTAGTTTGTCACTTTGGGTGAATGCTGCTGTCAGAATCTGATGACTGTGGACTGGAAGAAAAACATTCTTACAACCGACTCTATTGGTCACGTAAGGTCCATATATAAAAACCCTCAACATTTAGAGGTATATTCTTTTTTTTTTTTATTGGACAACTAATCATAAGAGCAACTTTTTTTTTTTTGTCATACGAGGTGCAAGGAGCATGATTGTGTTTGTTCCTTTTGGGAGATTTGATGTGTTTCCTCATCTAGCCGGATGTCCCCTGAGGCATAGCATAGCACACACACTAACGCACACATTATAAAATATTGGTCTGAATATCCATCTGCACTGATGGCTCTGGAGGGGCAAACATAAAAATAAAAAAAAGTGATCAATCTTCATTTAAATATAATCTAATAACCGGCGTCAGCAAACCTTTGGGCCAAACAATCTGACGTGCAAATCTGCACATGAATTATTCAGAGTGGCGGCCAATCACAGTGGTAGCTGGCAATTATTGTTCATGTCTGATCCATCACAACTGATGCGCACGCAACGGAATGCAAAGACCATCGAGTCAAATTGATTTGAAAAATGCCTTAAAAGACCTTCATCTAAAGCATAGTTCGGAATCTGGATTCAAAAGTTGATTTCACAAAATGAAGTGATTAAACAAAAGTCATGTATCTTCAAATTGTGATTTTTTTCCCAACTTTGCTTTTAGCTAAAAATAATAATAATAATAATAATTTGCATAAAAAGTAAACATTTTGTTGAAATGTTATTTTTTCACTTAAAAAACAATAAAAAAAACATATTTAAAAAAAAAAATTGTTAAACAATTTTAAAAATGTTAACTGAGTAAAAAACACATACAATATCTTCCAATTTGGACATTTTTAAAGTTCATCTTTATAATAATAATAATAACAATAATAATAATAATAATAATAATAATAATAATAATAATAATAATAACATTTATTTTTATCTGAAAAGGTATTAAAAACATTTTGTTTTATGGGAAAAAAAATCACAAATGAAGTGATTAAACAAAAGTCATGTATGTATCTTCAAATTGTGATTTTTTTTCCAACTTTGCTTTTAGCTAAAAATAATAATAATAATAATAATTTGCATAAAAAGTAAACATTTTGTTGAAAAGTTATTTTTTCACTTAAAAAACAATAAAAAAAAACATCTTTAAAAAAAATAATAAATTTGTTAAACATAATTTTAAAAATGTTAACTGAGTAAAAAACACATACAATATCTTCCAATTTGGACATTTTTAAAGTTCATCTTTATAATAATAATAATAATAATAATAATAATAATAATAACATTTATTTTTATCTGAAAAGGTATTAAAAACATTTTGTTTTATGGGAAAAAAAAATCACAAATTAAGTGATTAAAGAAAAATGCATGCATCTTTAAATTGTGACTTTTTTTTTTCTAAAAAAATAATTTGCATAAAAAGTAACATTTTTAAATTCAATATATAATACATGTAAATGCTTATATTGTGCTTTTTGTGTTAATGTTGAAATTAATCATTTTACAAAAAGCTAACAAACAAAAAAACTTTTTTCCTAATTAATGTTGTTAAACATTTTTTTTTAAAATGTTAACTGAGTAAAAAACACATACAGTATCAATTTGAGCATTTTTAAAGTTCATCTTTATAATAATGTTTTCTATACTTTAAATGGATTCAATTACTATGTGGAGATGTGAGAAAAAAAAACTAACCTTTGCCCAAATGAATGTGACCTCTTCATGGGGTTATAAATATCAAGACATTAACATGGAATTTAAATGAAAAATAATTTTTCAAAATTCTCGACTTGAGTTTGGAGGACGCACCCGAGCACGTCAAGTATGCGAGAAAAGACGCAGACCTGTGAATTCTTGCGAAGTTCCTTATATGAAGGCATCAAATCTGCAACAAAACGTCAGCATCAGCATTCGCTCACGCTTTCTTGTTACCACGGCAACCCTCTTTTCATCATACGCGCCTTTTTTTCATCACGCTCGGCAGACGTCGACTCAACCGCTAATTATTCGTCACTTAGGCAACATTCGTGCATTTGATCTTGTTTTATTTTATGTTGCTACTGCTGACTTATCACTCAATCTGGATGTTGGCAATTAATTGGCCGTTAATTAATTGTCCCTGATAACGGCGATTGATTAAAATGTAAACTTTTCCCTTCGGAATTAGTTTCCGAGCGCAGGTCTTGGAGCCGCTCATTTGCATTTTTATGTAATAATGATGGATTTACATATAAATCGGAAAGAAGCGCTGATATAGGGAAAAAAAAAAAAAGAATAGAAAGGAAGAAAACAGCAAACTGTAGATTACAGGAGGAAATGCAGAAAGTGGGCTGTTAAGTTTGTTATTTTCTTTTTGATGAAGTTGTTGAGCTTGCAGCAGATTTGCGTCATCTTTGCATCACGAGCGAGGAAACGCTCTTGCGGCCACCAAACACTTCCCACCGCAGTCAAATGTCACTTTGATAAAGAGGATACCAGTTGGGCGAGGGGGGGGGGGGGGGTGAAGGCTCAGGGTTGGGCAACATAGGGCCGGTGGGCCAATTTCGGCCCGTGAGAACATCTGTTCGGGCCTGCCGTACCAAATCTTATAAACGGCCCATCGCTTGGGTAATATTTTATTACGATCGTCTGTATGGTGAGGTTACTTACTAATAATTTTAAAATTATGAATGACTTATGGCTCACATTGATGCAAGATAAAATCAGCTCCACCCCCCACATACAACAATCTTAGTCACTCAGTTAAGACATATTGTATCCCTTTAACAATTACCAATTGGGATTTATAATGTCGGTTAGAGCTTGAGGTCGACTGATTGACTAATCCTGCTTTTTGGACACCTCGTTGAAAAAAAATCAACATTATTTTTTCGATTCTGAAAATGTTTTAAAAAAGACTTTTTTGCAATGGGAAAAAAAAAATCCCAAAGTGAAGTGAATCGAGAAAAGTCATGTATCTTAAAAATGTGATTTTTTTTGTTCAAAATTTTCATTAAAAAAAAAATATATATACTTTTTTTAAATGTATTTTGCATAAAAACTCAAATTTCGAAAAAAAAAATTACATATACAGTAAATGGTAAAGGTCTGCATTTATATAGCACTTTATATTTAATTTTCCCAAAAAAAATTCTCTTAAAAAAACAATAAAACTGTTTTGTTTTATGTTAAAAAGAAAATTAAGTTCAAAATTAAAAAATCTAAACGTTGAGAAAAAGCATGCATAGCATCTTCTAATTTAATCATCTTTTAAAGTTCATCTTTATAATAATGTAACACCTCAATGCAATCAACATTTATTTTATTTTTTTATTCTGAAAATACGTTTTAAAAAAGTCATTTTTCTAATAGAAAAAAATCACAAAATGAAATGATTCATCGTTCAATGATTTTTTTCAAAATTGTTTTTATCTTAAAAAAATATACAATAATTTTATGTATTTTGCATACAAAATACAATTTCAAAAATCAATAAAAATACAATGGACTGAGTTTATATAGAGCTTTTTTATATAGTTATTTTTGGTTAAGGTTTTTTAAAATCTAAACATTGAGAGGAAGCATGTACTTTATAATAATGTAACACCACGACGGCAGTTCCTCAAGCATGTGGAAATTGTTTACTAAAAATGAGATGGATATAACTGGGAAATAAATCTATTACCAAAAAATAATTAGCTAAATAAGAGCTTATGATGGCAACGCTGGAATGAATGATTACAAATAAACAATATGCAGTGTTTTTCATGTAACGGATTGATGTCGACATTATAACTACCCCGCAGGATTTCAAAATGTATTAAATAGCCCAACAACACTCCCGTGGTTCACCAAAACAAAACACTGAACTCTAATTTGTTCTCAATTATTCCACAGTAGCAGCCCACCGGGTCCAGCAACATGCATTTTAATTCAAAGTATACTTCTTTAAATGCGGAAGGAGGACAACGTTGCCTGGGGCGCATCATCAATAATGTCCAAGCCCAGCCAAGGTCATCCACGCGGAATGATCAATTGTGACACAATTATTTCCATAAGATATGATTATAGGCAAAAAAAAAAAAAAAAGGGGCCTGAGGAGTTAACTTCCCAGCTGCCACAATATCACCCGTGTCCAGCACACCTCACACGCCGCTCATCCATCATTTGTTTACAGCCGCGATTAAAATCCAAATCCATCACCATTTCAGCGCTAACACGTGTTAGCGAAGGCAAAGCGCGCCATAAAAAGCCAGCACGGCCGGCCGTAAAACAAACTATTGTCATTTTAATAAAAGGCCATAATTGGCCTTTTTCCATCCGTCTGATTTTTATGGCCCGCCTAGCTGGAAGTATGTGAACAAGCAGCACGCATGCGAGCGTGAAGGTGAAGTCGCTCGCGGCGCTTCAGCTCGCGCTGGAGCGCCGCCTCACTTGTCCGCCAAAAAGGCTCAATACTATTTTTTTTTTTTTAAATCATTGGTAGACACATTATTTATGGATGAATTAATTTCCTCTTTACTACTCCATTAAGAAAAAAAATGTATGCACTGTATATCAATAGAAATAATTTGCGTCTGTCTGACTGATTAATTGGCCGATATTAGTGCTTTTAAAATTCAGATGAAGAAAAAAAAAAGGAAAAAAATCTGATTAAAAATTATTATTATTATTATTAATTTTTTTACACATTAACACCACTCCCCTAAAGCAAAAATAAATAGTAAGAAAGAAAAAGAAGCCCTTTTTGCTGATTTTTCTCTCTGCTGTAACGTTTTGCTAAAGCTAAAGCTAAAGAATAAATTATTTTTAAACAGGCAAATATTCATCTTGTAATTCGGGATTACATTAATGTAAGTGGTAAAGCAAAAAACAAACAAACATTTTTTTATTTTTTTAAATAAATATAATTATGTGTATATATATAATGTATAATAGTTATATAGAATTAATTATAATAAATATAATGTTAACAATATTCCTCAAATTAATTCATTAATCAGCCAATTAATTGGTTATTGGAATATTCTTCCGCCAAATATTGGAATCTCCCCAAAAAATCCATGTGTCAGGCCTTATTAATAATTATATAAATTAAAGGAATTTGTATTTTATTTTTAATTTAATTTAATTAGATAATTAAAAAAATAAAAAATAAATTTAATATATATATATTTTTTTTAAATAATCAAATACTATTATTTGTTAATAAGGACAGTTAAGTTGTATTTAACTTTATTTAATGTATTTAAGTGCATTTCTTTTCATTTATATTCCTTGAAATACGCTTTGACCGAATCATGAAGTACTTATTTTTTATTATCCTGCAGTTTTGTTTGCTACTTGAGAGTTTCATGTTTGCATGTAATCTACGGAGGATTTGCTATGATATTATACGATGCATTACAGTCCCTAATTGAATCATTTGTTGTTCATTTCTCATCGCCTCCCGAGTCTTTATCTTGTCATCATCATCGTCATCATCATCAGAAGTACACACCTGCTCAATTGACCAATTCTATAACAAGCAAGCAAGCATCCATCTCTAAACATGACAATATTGACATTTGCTGTCCAATACGCCAACTGACGCTGTGGAAGCGTCTTCGATACACTTAGACAGTTCCTAAATTATTCGGCCTGAGGTGTCCGTGTCAGTTGAAATGTCACCTGCGTGTGTTTAATTGCTTTTGGAGGCAGCCATCAAAAGTGAAAAAGGCGCAATAGTATAATTTCAAGAGCGCCGTGATTAGCCTCCAATCGGTCACGACTGACGCACTCAAAAAGACGACTGCCAGGATGATGACGGCTGACGGTGAATAAATGTTTCTTCTTCTGCCTTCACAATAACGGGAGGAGGGTTTTACCTTGAGATTTTGCTCACGCACGCATGCAAGGCAAGGCGGAATTTTCCTCTTGATTTGACTCACCAATTGATTGATTGACAAAATGAAGAACAAATAATACATTACTTATGTCATATTCATCATATGAATAAGTAAAACTTTCTTAGTAATATTATAGTGTTTGGTCGGTGCTGGATTTCACTTTCCTTTCTTTGGTCCTTCCTCGGGTCTCCTGACGGCCTCACGACTCTGGCCGGAAGTGTTCGGTTTAGGTGAACGGTATGGGATTTTTTTAATAGGTTGTAGGTGAACTAATGAATACACACTCACGCACACACACACAAAAAAAAATATATATAAATAAATAAATAAATAAATAATAATAAAAAAAAATAAAAAATAAAAAAAGAGAGCGCAATGATGATGACATGTCAAATCGGTAAAATTACCAAAGGAACAATACTGAGCTCTCCAACAAAAAAAAAAAAAAAATAATAATAAAAGTAATATTATAGTGTAACAAAAATGCTAGAATGATTGTATTTTTACATTTATTTTTAATATCTATTTTATGACTGTGTAATGTATAATTATCATCAATAAATTATTTTAGTGATTGTACTGTTAAAAAAGAAAAGAAAAAAAGATGCTTAACTGTAATACTACAACAGAGGGAGATAGAACAGGAAGCCTGACGGGCCGCCAAACGGTGCCTTGCTTCTCAGATGAAAAAAGGAAAAACATAAGGAAGGGGCAGGGGGTGGAAAAATAGACAAATACAACCGATAATACGACGACTACATATACATGTTGTGAAAAAGTTTTGACAAGTTGCAATGAAAGCTTTTGTTTGCCAGCTGTCGCCGCTCAACATCCCAGTCTTCATTTGATGGCGCGTAATTACCGCGTTTGACAGCAGACGGCCACTGTTCCATCCTGATAAAGGTTACACTCGGCTTCTATAAACAGCAATACGGCTCCTTTTCACATTAGTCCGTTTCGCGGCCGATGTCGCGATAGCCTAGTTATGTTGCCATCCTTTCCGGTTACTGTTTTAGGTGGGAAGGCGCCGCGGTAAAGAGTTCGGCGAGCCAGCCGCGGCGCTCATGCGGGAGAAGGTCTTAAAGCAAATTTACATGTTTATTTTGGGAGCCTTATTAGCATAGGCAAACATGAACATCCTGCGCTAAGGAAGGAAGGAAGAAGAGAGCAAAAAGAGATTTTTCATCAAGCATTCGTCATTGATTTAAGTTCCAAAACGGAGCTCTCAATCAATGACTGCGGCGCCATGATTGTTTTGACACATCCTTTCTTGTTTAATGACGGCTCAACTCAGATCATAAATAAAGTGCACGGTTGCCTTCGAAACATTGATTTTGTTTTTCAGCACAAACCAGGAAACTGTAAGGCTTTTTATTGGAACGTTCCAGCACGTTCTCATTTAACTCCACAGTGAAATTACAGCCAATTAGCCGTTTATTTGTGGTGCGGCATTTATCTAGTCAGGTGATTAATTGAGGCAAGGCTTCTGTTGGAGTGGAGGCCACTATCTGGAAACATTATGCCATTGTTAGAAAGAGATGATTTGACCGCGTCATAATTTGTTCCGTGACCGAGCTAATAACTCAGATACATATCAAGAAATATGAAATAAATTGAAAGGCCCATTTTTTTTGTTTTTCCTTTTCAATGAAGAAAAATCTCACAAAATTGTATAGAGCATACAGAAAGCTTTGATGCACTTACAAAGGTCGTTTAAAGCAATGGTAGTTATTACAACAACAAAAAAACGGCCAGCAGGTGGCAGTAGAGTATAAGAGCTCAACCAGGGCCATGTTTTTATATATAGCAATAGAACAAGAATATTCTGTGGACCTAGCAAAATCAGTCAAAATCCAGTAAAATAGCCGGGAGCGAAGGGGGTTGCTTCAGTGAAAATGTCTGGGAGTGAATGAGTTAAGTGGGCGTGGCCAAGTGAGTGACATTATGAGCTGTAGTTGCGCAGTTATTTTGTTAGCGTCACCTACATGCTCCTTGTGAGTTTTTTTCATTTTGTATGTTTGGAAGTGCATCGGAGACCGCGGCTCTCCTTGCCCACATGCGAGGGCATTACATCAAATACTCCATTTTCAAACTTCACTCAAGCGACATTGTATCTGAAGCTACACTCATTCCTTTTTTTCACCAAAAAATATTGATCAATCCCTTTCCTATTGGCGTCAGGGTGAGCTGTTTTCTATTCCAGTTGACCTTGAGTGACTGGTCGCCGGTAAATTGATGCACAAATAAATAATGATCCTTTTTAAAATATAAAATAATTAAGGCGTGATATGTTCTTGCGGATATCAAGCCAAGGTTATTACAGCTCACAAAAACAAATTCAATAACTAAGATGAAATAAAATAGCATTGAAAATGCTTTTAGAAAAATAAAAAGTAACTGAAACTACTAGTACTAAAAAACTAATACTAAAACTAATACTAAACTATAACAAAACAGTTTCGAGAAAAAAGTAAATAAATTAGAAATCTAGCAACTCAATCTACAAATTAAAACGAACTTAAATTTCGAAAAGCAAAAATCAAAGCACTATTTTCCTAACTCAACAGTTAGTTATGAGGTTTTTCCATAAATGTTATTCTTTCGACTTTGGGCCGTTTAAGTCCACGTGGGTGTGCTTTAACGAGATTCTTCACATTCTGCTGCTGCTCAGCAGACTTCTTGCCTCCTTAAATTTCTCATCATGTATTTTTCAAGTGATGCATTTTTAAAGCCGTGTTTGCGTAATGGAACGCGCTGGCGAATTGGGCCGCGAGGGGGAGTTCAGAAGAACAGAAGTGAGGAAGAAACGTGGACGGTCCAAAGTAACAACTTGGATCTGAAAATGTCTAATTTTCAACTTGCCCATTTAAATGCAATAAAAATCAAACGTTGAACTTGTGGAGACGAGAATGACAGGAGTTAATTTGTGCTATTACTCTTTTAGATACTTCCTTTCAATCTTTGAAGTATTTCTGACAACTACTCACCATGTTGGCCCGCTGTGTTTATTCGGTTTAATCCATCCAAATAAAAGTAAAAACTTTAGTGTATAATTAATGGATTTACCTCTCATTATGCTGTTAAAAATGCACAAATAGAGTAAATTTGACTCTATTTAGGGTTGGACCAAAGGAATATTTACACTTGGAAGAGAGTAAAAATAATGAATTGGAAAAAAAATAAAAGTCACTCAAGGGTTGAGGAATGAACTTATGACCCTTCAGCTTGGGAGAGAGCCGACATACTCCCCGAGCCACGTAGCTCCTGCTGTGTGTTAGTAAATTTCTCATCTCAGCTGGAATCTTCCTAACTTCAAGACCATAAAACGATTCCCCAAGAAAAAAAAAACAATGCTTTTGGTCTCCTCTTGGAAATAAGCAAACAGGAGGAGGGGCATATCTTAGGTGGGGGTGTGGCTGTCTTCCAAGATGAAGGTCGTGAGGTCATTTCTCAACCCTTGAGTGACTTTTATTTTTTTTTCTCCAATTCTTTATTTTACTCTCTTCCAAGTGTAAATATTAGCCTACTCTAAAACTGAACTCAAAATAGTGTCAAATTTACTCTACAGAACTTACTGTGTATGTTTTTGTACTATGTATGTAGACAAAATCTACCATTTCTTGACAACCGGGAACCGGTCATCTTATCAGTCCCCAAATTTCCCTTCCTATCTCCCTCCATTTGTGCGAACGGCTGGAAACATTTCCAGGCAGAAGCATTATTTGTTTGTGTGGATCAGCAACTGAGCACAAGCTAATGCGGCCAAAGCATCTCTGATCCCTCAGTTAGTAGTTGAGGCGATTATGGACTGAGTGTGCTCTGTTTGCATGTGTATGCGCTCTGATTTCAGCCAGTTAACTCAAGGAAGCAAAAAAAAACAACAACAAAAAAAAACACGAGCGCTCACCTGCAGTGCCGATGGACTCCGGCCACAGTTTCGATGATGGAGCACTCGCCCTCGTTGAGGCAAAAGGCCAAATCCTTATCTTCGACACAAGGCTTGAAAACCTCTGACCGCAGGCTGGGCTGTGTTGGGGCCATCGCTGAAGGAAACACAAAAGGAAAAGGTCGAATTGAGTACTACATATGCAAAAGATGATATCATCAGTATGCGGACTTTGAGCATATTGGATTATTTCCCCCCCCCCCCCCCCCAAGGTTGGGTTCGAATGTTACCATTGCAGAATGGATGGCTGCATGAAAAAAAGTAAGCGCAAAGTGTCTTTGACCTTTCTTTAGTTTACTCCTTAGTGTTGGACAGAGCAAGAGATTTGTTGCTAGATCTCACAGGCTGAAAAGCTGAGCGCTGGTAAACAAGTTTTGCAATGAGCGGTCTTTCGCCTAAAAGCCTTGAAAACAAATCAACAAGATCTTTAAAGGCCGGATAAGACCGGGATGGTGTGATCCTACTTGTCAATGCAGCCTCGCTTCACTTTCACACACAAGGTTGGTTTTGTTTTGTCAAAATCAGGTTGATGGGTTCCTTTTCACACGGTAAAAAAAAATACACAACTGAGTTTTGGTTACATCCAATGAATCGAAATGCACCAAGGGGCGAATGAACTGGAGTTTTAAAGGGTGTTAGTAGTGTGAAAGTGCCCTAATAAAACAGAACATCAAATGTGTAATTTTTTGCTGCAGCTTCCAGATGAGGCAATCGTGGAACAGAAGGGGTCCTGGGATGGTACCTTGAGGAATGCCATGATGGAAAGCATGACCTTTAGAATGAAATGTTTCGGGTGAAGTACCGGTAATTATGGAATAGAAGGGGCCCTAGGATGGTACCTTGAGGAATGCCATGAGGCAACATATGACCTTTAGAATGTAATGTTCCAGGTGAGGTAATCGTGGAATAGAAGGGGCCCTAAGATGGTACCTTGAGGAATGCCATGACGGAAATTATGACCTTTAGAATGAAATGTTCCAGTTGGAGTCATCGTGGGTTCTAAAATGGCACCTTGTGGAATTGCTATGAGGTAAAATATGACCTTGAGAATGAAATGTTTCAGGTGAAGTACCAGTAATCATGGAATTGAAGGGGCCCTAGGATGGTACCTTGAGGAATGCCATGAGGCAACATATGACCTTTAGAATGCAATGTTCCAGGTGAGGTAATCGTGGAATAGAAGGGGCCCTAAGATGGTACCTTGAGGAATGCCATGGCGGAAATTATGACCTTTAGAATGAAATGTTCCAGTTGGAGTCATCGTGGGTTCTAAGATGGCACCTTGTGGAATTGCTATGAGGGAAACTATGACCTTGAGAATGAAATGTTTCAGGTGAAGTACCAGTAATCATGGAATCGAAGGGGCCCTAGGATGGTACCTTGAGGAATGCCATGAGGCAAAATATGACCATTAGAATGAAATGTATTTAGGGTGGCTATGGAAAGTCTACACACCCCTGTATAAATAAATTTTGATGATATAAAAAAAAAATTGATCAAGATGAATTATTCAAAAACTTTCTTTCCATCATTAATGCACAAGTGTGCACACCCCTTTGAGCCAAACAGCCAAAAAGTTATACGCGGCCATGATTCCAAAGCAGACGACATTTTTAACTGTTCATAATAATTTTATGAAATCAAAAGATAAATAATTCTACTAATATTTTTTTTTAAACAGAAAATTCTCAAACATGAAAAATTATTACCGTAAATTACCATTTCTGTAATTGTAATGGTTTGAAGACAATGAAATAGCATTTCATTTCTTGATGCTAAAATCCAACAATCATACCATCATTCAAAGGGAATAAAACTATACAATGTTAGTAAATATTTACAACATTAAACACACTTTACGCAAGCTGGATTTATGTCCAGACTACCGCAACAGAAATAAATCACAAAGAGAAGCAGGCAATATGTTAAGATTACATTCCATAAAGAACACAGCGATGGGCCTTATGATGTGCACTTAATTCCCTTCGCTGGTCTGACCCTGAGCGGCCCTTACAACATCAAGAGCCTGGCTGCCATCCTTCAGCACCGCAATGCAGAGAGCTCCGCCCACTGATATATGCACAGCTGTCAAGCAAGCTGTCGTGGCGACACATCAGTAGTAATGGCAGCTAGCAAGCCGCATGCTAGCGCACGCCGACCCACAAACACACAAACGACTTTCGCTGCATCATGTAATCGTCGAGCACTGCAAATGGGATTGACTGGAATTACGCTCAATACCTTTGCCATCACAATTGGATTACGCATCATTCTCCTTTTCATGCATTTACATTACTCGCGTGAACGCGGTTCGGAAAATCCCAGCCACCGATATTTTCCTAATTGCCATTCAGAGCCCGTGCCGATCATCTGGCAGACATTTGACGGCCATGCTGCCTTGCATGCCGCGCGTCTGTTGGCCGGTGTCCGCCTCTCGACAGATGCCGTCGCCAACGATCACTCGTGGCGAAATAAAAACACCGTAATCTGTTTGTTGTGCCCCAGTGTCTCGTTCAATCTGTGTTTTGTTTATGGCCATTGATCGATCAATCTGGGGCTCATGATGGAAGGCCCAAGAGATGATGAGAGATCAGATGGAACACAGAAAAAGAGAAATGTGTTGCTCTCGGGACCAAAAACCGCTGGGTGAGCGTAAGCAGGACTGTTTAAATCACTTTGTGGTGCCAATATGTAACGTGCAAATATAAAATTATGCATGTGGAAAGACTTCCTGGCAAACATAACAGGTCCCCTTATTGTGATCCAATACACGGGCTCCTTTTACTAACTAGTTTAGTATTGCTCAAGGTGACACTTAAAAACGTATTTTTTGTTACAGTTTGCTAAATAAAAGGTTTTACCGCAAATTTTATGGAAAAGAGAACCGAGGATGGTACTCTAGGGGGCCACCATTTGCGCTTAGGGCAGAAGAAGAGGAATATCAACCTTTAGCCGCTAAAAATTGTGAGCCACCATACAAAAAGCAACAGAGGACCACATATGTTTATCATGGCGGATTTAGTTTAAAAGACTATATTATAGTGACAGGAGTTTCTAATATTTTTTTTATTGCTTAAAAAGTCAAATGTTTTACATCTAAACATGCCCAAATATAAAACCCTGAGAGACCTGCTGGACACTTTTTTTACTATTCTAAATTCTGAAGTATTAAAAGAATTGAAGGGGCCCTTGAATGGAACCCTGAGGGACGCCATTAGTGATTAGTAGCAGGAGAACCTGAAAATGCTAAAGTTCTGTGCATAAAAGCCATTTTACATGACACCATTACTTTGGTTACCTAATTTAGGAATCAAAATATTGAACAGCTCCCAGTTTGATGCACTGCACTTAAACCGCAAACTCATTTGATACCTACATTGCATCTCATTAGATTACCTCATGTTCTGGCTACTGAGCATGAGACCAAAAAAAAAAAAAAAAAAAGTCTCTAGTCCAGAACAAGACAAATTTCACCAATTCCCACAGGACACCATTTAAAACGTTTTCTATTCCAAGATGCAACTTTAAAAATAGAAAATAGAACACAACGTTCTGCCGCGCGGTATGCGAGTCCCCGGCAATAATTGTCACGGCGTTTTGAGTCCCTCTCAGCTTTTATCTCAACAGCGGCAGCAGTGACCACATTAGGTATGCAAAAAAAAACAAAAAACAGCCCCTTTGGTGCATGCTATGTTAGGTCAGTGATTTTAAGAGAAGCGCACAAAGAGAGATTCTTCTAGCCTTAAAGAATGTTGATTTCATATTGTGTTGTCTGATACATTGAAATTGGAAAAGTCAAGGCCAAGCAGACAGCACACAGCTTCTTTTTTTTTTTTACACCATTTTCCTGTCAAAACTTTAATTCTCCTAGTTGTCAGTCCCTATTGGAATCGGCACATATGGTAGCAAGGCAGGAAGTGAGCAACTCAAGGTTGCAGGGGTACCAGTGACACAGCACTTTGGGAATTGATGATGATGTATGATGTCGCATCCAAGAAAAAGAAAAAAAAAAATCTGTCTGGACTTGAAGGCACATTTTGGCAGCACCTTTTTGAACGTCTTCAGCCGGAGGGAGCGAGGCTGTCAGGTCGGCCTTAAATTCAACATGTGATGGCATATTCTTCCCGGGGAGCTGATCAATCAAACGTGCTGTGGTTTCTAAGCGAGAACACAAACCTGGACACCATTAATTATGTCGCCAGGACTGTCTAGTATGGGAGTTTCCCCCCCCAAAAAAAAATACATAAAATAAAAAGGACATCTGAAATGGACAGCCTGTACTGCAATCTGAAATCCTATTTTTGAGGTTGTTGACGCTATGGAGAAACAAGCGATGTTTAGATATGGCCTTGATAAATAATGGCTGTCAATTCCGTATGTGTTTGCATTTCATCAAGCTGACAAGTAAGAAAATGTTACCATGCCACGGGGAGCTTATTTATAACCCGCTGAGCTAAGACATGAGAAACATATTCAAGCTAAATGCTACTCTGACATGTATCTAACTGCCCCAAAGGTCGGGCATCGACACACAGGCATCAAATGTCCATATCGCAATCGTGTCGTATGGTTGGTCTGTTACAATACGTTATTATATGCCGGCATCGCATATCGATATTGGAATGTATCGTACGTACATCAATTATCAACCGTCGTTGCATCGTTACAATCCAGCGCCGCAGATGGCAAATCCAGGTCCAGAAAGTAAAAACCCTGCCACGGTTTGGCTTTAGCCCCAGGTGCTAGCTAGCTATGTTTCTAAATATCTCCCATGGTGCTTGTTTACCTTTTAGTGAGCTAGCTTAGCTAGCATCAGGGGCTAAAGCCAAACTGTGGCAGAGTGTTTACTTTCTGGACCTATATTTGCCACCTCTGTCCAGCACTGACACACCTATTTACCTTTAAGTGCTAACTAGCTAGCTCCCTAGCTAGCTCCCATGGTGCTTGTTTACCTTTTAGTGAGCTAGCTTAGCTAGCATCAGGGGCTAAAGCCAAACTGTGGCAGAGTGTTTACTTTCTGGACCTATATTTGCCACCTCTGTCCAGCACTGACACACCTATTTACCTTTTAGTGCTAACTAGCTAGCTCCCTAGCTAGCTCCCATGGTGCTTGTTTACCTTTTAGGGAGCTAGCTAACTAGCCTCAGAGGCTAAAGCCAAACTGTGGCAGAGTGTTTACTTTCTGGACCTATATTTGCCACCTCTGTCCAGCACTGACACACCTATTTACCTTTTAGTGCTAACTAGCTAGCTCCCTAGCTAGCTCCCATGGTGCTTGTTTACCTTTTAGGGAGCTAGCTAACTAGCCTCAGAGGCTAAAGCCAAACTGTGGCAGAGTGTTTACTTTCTGGACCTATATTTGCCACCTCTGTCCAGCACTGACACACCTATTTACCTTTTAGTGCTAACTAGCTAGCTCCCTAGCTAGCTCCTATGGTGCTTGTTTACCTTTTAGGGAGCTAGCTAACTAGCACAGAGGCTAAAGCCAAACTGTGGCAGGGTTTTTACTTTCTGGACCTGGATTTGCCACCTGTGTAGCACCGACACACCTGCATTAAATATCAATATTTCAATGTACTGTATTATATCATTCAGATGGTGTATTGTTCTAGCATATGACTATTAGAGTGGTTTTCACAGTTATTGCCTAAATACTGCCTGTACAGTCAGTAATGATGTTTTAATTCATTTCTTTCCGATGGGCAAAATTGCAACTCTGAGATTCCACTATATTTAAAAGTGTCTCTTTATAGCTCCATCTTTTCAGCTTTTTTTTTTTTTAAGTAGTTTCAATCCAACTGAAATGCGGTGATAAATTAGAAGTGACAAACAAGTACAGTATTGAGTTCACTTAATGATCCTGAATTAAAATTAACTCGGTGCCTGGCGCACAGGCTTGCAGCAAAAGTCTATATGGATGAAAACGCCCTCAAAAGAGGCAACTGCGGCGGCAGCTCCGATTCATCCTGGACTCTTTGAAATCACTTTCACGTCTCCCACTTTTCAGAGACGCCGCGATGAGAATCGCTGATTCGCCGGGCAACTTTCAAGGAAATGCGCCGGATGTTTCGGGGATCACAGATGATGATGCTGTGATCTGGGGAGAATTCTGAGATCCTTTGCTCGTATCGCTGTGGCTTTCTAATGATGCGCCAGTCACGTATTTATTATTACATTAGCTCCTGTAGGTGATATTAAAAGTGCGGCAGCTACAGTATACTTGCCACTAAATGAAGGCAAAAAAAAAGGCAGCGAAAAATGTGCACGTCTCAGCATTAGTAATTCAGGAGGCAATAAATATCAACCCATCCCCAGACTTTTCAATTTCATACGTTTGATACTTAACATTTATTTATTCATTATATTTGCAAAACTTTTACCTCCTTACTTTTGGAACTTCTGAGCATTCCAACCCATGTCCTATGATCTTAAGACTCTTGTCTAATAGTCTCACAATGGGAATATCGGTTTGATTTAAAAGATGTTTTAAGTTTTACTTTCTTGACCTGGTTTTTCCCATCTCTGCTTGAAGGTATACAGTACTGACAATGTCATTCATAATTATGTATAATGACATGACAACTGAGCCATACATTGTTGAATCGAATCACCATCCCACTGAAACGAACCGAACTGAAACGTTCCACTTCAAAATCGAACCGTCCTTGAACCGTACCGCACCCCACGTATACCGAGATACGGATGGAATCATATTTCATTAGAAAGAGGCACACCCATTATATATATATACGGGGGGTGCAAAACTGTTGTTGAATCGAATCACCATCCCACTGAAACAAACCGAACTGAAACATTCCACTTCAAAATCGAACCGTCCTTGAACCGTACCGCACCCCACGTTTACCGAGATATGGATGGAATCATATTTCATTAGAAAGAGGCACACCCATTATATATATACGGGGGGTGCAAAAGTATGTATACAGCAGTATCACATTTGTGAAAATATTATTTATTTTTTTACTCTTTCTTATTCCGCTGTTTTTCGTCCTTCAACTGCTTCAACATTTCTCGACCAATTCAAACCATTCCAACTTCAACATGTTCCAAAAATTCACACTTCTTTAGCTATTACTTTTATCATTCCAAACATTTACAATTTCCCCACAATTCAACATTTTTTCACCCCAAAAATCCCATTCATTTTTTAATTAGACATTCAACTAACTATTCACTCCCATCTGAAAAAAATAAATAAATTAAACTCATTCAATTAACCTTGGGACCAATGGTCAACACTATTCCAATTCTCATATAGCAAAAACTCCAAAAATTATCACCAACATTTCTTACAGTTAGAAGTACGGGTTGGGTAGGAAAAGGATTCGGAAAATAATATTGCTTTACTTTTACCGTATATATACAGTAAAAGTAAAGCAATGTTATTTTTGGAGTACGAGTCCTCACTCCCTCCTCAAGAAGGCCTTGTGGAAAAGACAATCTCAAGGTTACCTCCCCGCTCTCGGCACGTGAATGCCCGGAGATTCTCGGCACGGGCAAACACATGAGACGATTCCATTTACAATTGGAGCATTTCCCCTCCACGGCTTCCTTCTAATGCGCTCATTAGTGTTGTTGTGCAGGGCTTTACTGTCCCTGGAGACAGCAGCGCTTGTTGGGAGAGCACTGCCAGTGTTGACAGCAGAACACAACCAAAGGCCCTTTCCAACATGGACGCAAAGAGAGAGACGGAGATGGAGAGAGCGTCCTCTGAGAAGCCGCCGATCGTTTACCCAGCATGCACCGCTGCCTTGTGGGCAGGCTCAGAATCGCGGATATGTTTGGAGCTGCGAGGACGGACATCACATTGTTAGTGAGCATGTTCAGAGTTATCTGGAAAATGGTTGAGAACTGACAGGGCTACTTTTTTTCTACCACTCACTTCTGCAGAAGCGGCGGAAATATGGGAATATAAAGCAATTGAAAAGCGCAAACTCAGGCCAGCAGGAGAAATAGAAATCTGAAGCAATTCTCGTCCTGCAGCTTAGTAATTATTATGGCAAGTATGCCATTTTCCCCCCTTTTAGAAATAATATGAACAAAATCTTATTTTGGATCTTGGAACATTTTCTACCCTCAAATAAATGGGTAACTACCATGGTTAAAAAAAACGTAGTCATTAAACTAAATCATCTTAGCTCTTTCCTTCTTTTACTTCTATATTTGATCTCTTTATGTATTACTGTATTTGAACAATTTGGTCAATTTAGTATCATTAAAATAAAACTATGCGAAAGCATTAGGGAAACCTGCACAGTCTTATGAGATGCATAAAAAATGGCTTCATAAAGATAATGCTCAGTTTTTATCAGAAATAAAAATATACGTGCATTACTAGCTTTTTAAACAGACTCTTTCAAACATCGACATCTTTTTTTTTAATCCATTTATATTTTGGTGACATTATTTCTAGAGGTCGACCAATGTGGATTTTTTTTAGGCCGATTTTCTGATATTTGGCACAAAAAAAATTCAGATAACAGGTTAATCGGCCGATTAATTTGAAAAACATCTCATGAATAATATAACTATTTTTGGGGAATTACAGACTCAACATTTGACTGCTTTACAGTACTTTGTCTTTTAAAATTAATTTTTTGATTATTTTAATGTCATTATCATTTATTAAGGTTGCAATGCCTTAATATTTATATATACAGTATTTTTTAAATATTGGCAGATTTGAGTGGGGTTTTTAGGCTTTTTTTTTTTTTTTTTAAACGCCAATATCAGCCAATTAAATCAGCCAGCCAATTAAATCAGCCAGCCAATTAATCGGTTGGGCCCTATTTTTTTAAGCATTATGTAAACGTGGAATCCCATAAAAGTGATTCATCCAACTATACAGCTTCTCGTCTACAACTTTCTTTTTCATTTGTTCTACAAGCGCCGTAAACAGTTGATGATTTTTTTTTTTACACGGAAAAACTCACATTGATTGATTACTTTGATAGATAAAAGGTGGGCAACAAAAAGAGTAGACAATATAGCTCCGAGCCAGCATTATTGGATGCTTGGAGGCAGCCAAACACAATGCTCATTATGTATGAACATGCACTCAAAACAATGCATGCAGTGGAGTATCAATATAAAAAGCCTTGGAGGGCTCCACTGGTATCAAGGTGCTTATATTTGTCATGTGCAAATGAGAAAGCAAAGGCAGATGTTGCATTAAACAGACAATGTAAGCCCCATTTTCCTTGTATAAGCTCCCAGTGATGATTTTATGACTGAGTCACGGTTGAATGTAGTCATTAGCACGTAGCGTCGTTATTAGATGGACTCCCAAGTGTTTCCTGATGATCCCAAGCAGGTTAATAAAGCCCAGCCCACATGAAGCCAAACGTGCAATAAAAGCTCAAGGGAACCGTTCGCACCCATCATCCCATTCACATTCGTAATTAGCTGCTGACCTCTCGTGTCAGACGCGTCTTCATTAAAAAGTTCACACGGCTGCCGTGCACGAGTGGCGGGAATTCCTATTCAGAGGACGTTCACAACAACTTTCACGGAAACCTTGAAGGGTCAGTTAGTTAGTTAGTTAGTTAGTAGTACTACCCTTCGTTCAAGTAAAAATAAACAAGGGTGATTAAGTTTGGGTTTGCATGTAAGGAAAAGCCTACTAGAACATCTGAACTTTATTTGGTGTTACTCTGAAGCACATTAAATGGCGACAGGTGCTCCTAATTAACATGAATTGGAATGTGATAGGTTAGTCCTTAACAGCAACATTCCCAGTTTGTAACTATGTAACTGTAACTAAGTCAGTAACTGTAACTAGGAGGAACTAACTGTGACTAAGTAACCGTAAATAATGAATGGAACTGTAACTATAACGGTAACTAAGTAATTTAACTGCAACTAGGGAACCATAACTATGTAACTTTAACTAAGTAATAAGCAGCCAAAGCAAAGTAACGAGCAAAAAAGGGTCAGAAAAAGCCTACTAAAACAGCTGAACTTTATTCTGTGTTAATCAGAGGCAACAAACAAAAAACAAATTTGAGTGTTATAGGTTAATTTTGAACACAGGAACATTCCCAGATAGAGGGTGTGCACACTTATGCAACCCAAAAATCTCATCTATTTTTAGGGCATATGGTAGATTATGATATTGGTTAAAGACTTTTAAAATGAATTATTTTATCTCATTTTTAATATCACAAAAACCTGGCATTTGAACAGGGGTGTGTAGACTTTTTCTACCCTACCTACTTGTGCTAACCCTCGTAAATCAAGGCTGATGCGTTCACCGATTTAGCACGTGTATACGTTTTTGTGTGAGCGCAGTCGGAGATGCCGTTAGGAATTGTCAATATAACACAAAGTGATATTATTAGATGCTAATTTGCCTAGCGTGCCGCTACTAGCGCCGATATGGAAATCAACCGCCGCATACTCACTGATGGCGCCTTAATGAAGTTAATTTGCCACCAGGAGGGATAAATGCTGCCTCTCACGTGAGACAAACAATTTGCTTTGCTTGAATGTTTACAATTGAGTCCTTTTTTTTTTTTTTTTGCTGACGCTTTTGGACATTAGCGACGACACTTGGGGGTTAATGCTAAGCGCCAAGCATTACTTTAATGCCATTATCTCCGTTACTTACCGCAAACGAACGACAAGCACCGGAGGAATAAATTCAAATTTTTGCAAGTTAAGATTTCAAGAGAGGAGGTTGCTTTTAGTGCTATCGTCCCAGTTGCAATATGACGCTAAATTGAAATCTGGATGGCAAGATTTGAAATAATTTAGCTTGCAAAAACAGCAGCTGCCGCGTGCCGACCTACATTTTGAAAAGCAATAGTAGTTACTTTACTGATTACTTAAGTAGTAAGTAAAAAACCTGCCGCAGTTTGGCGTTAGCCTCAGGTGCTAGTTAGCTAGCTCCAATGGTGCTTGTTTACCTTTTAGTGCTAGCTGGCTAGCTCCCTAGCTAGCTCCCATGGTGCTTGTTTACCTTTTAGGTAGCTAGCTAGCAGCAGGTGCTAAAGCCAAACTGTGAAGTGTGCACAATGATGAGAAAACTTATCAATTTCCAATTCAAGTCATAATAAGTCAAACGTTTTTAGAGTTTTAATCAGTTTTAAAGCATTGGCAGCTGAAAGTCTCCACAGGGGGAAAAAGGGAATTCATGGAAATACTGCATGTCTGAATATTCAGTGATGTTTTTATGTAACTGCATGCACACGTAATCAGATGGGGGGAGTCATGAAATTATGAAAAAAGCTAATTTTCCTGCAATTGCGGCAGCAGACAGAAGTCATCATTGCTTAGCGATGCAAATTGGTTGCCAAATAAAGATGAAAATGAGGACGTGAATCGGGATTGCGTAACCGTCTGACAGTCGACGTCAGTCTACAACGTGATACAATGACATTCAAATCATTCAATCAATGGGCTGGATGAATGAATGAATGAATGTATGGATGGTGGATAGAAAGATGGTTGAATCAAAGGATGAAATATTTTATGGGTAGATTGCGAGTGTATATAAATCATAAACAAATAAGAATTGTATAAATATTATATATAAATAAATCACCCCTCTGTCCCTAAGAATGAATGAATGAAATACTCTTGAGCTGGTGCTTTTGTCTCACCTTTTTAAAAATACATCGCCTCTCACTAAGATGAATGAATGAAAACCCGAGCTGGTGCTTGCGTCAATTTTAAGAAATAAATCCTACTTCTTTCCCTAAAATGAAAGAATGAATACATGAAATACCTAATCTAGTACTTTATCCATTTTTTTTAGAAGTACATCCTCCCTCTTTCCCTAAGATGAATGAATGAAACACCCAAGTTGGCACGTTTACCTCTTTTTAGAAATACATCCTCCCTCTTTCTCTAAGATGAATGAATGAATGAATGCATGCATGAATGCCTGAATGCCTGAATGAATGAACTAATGAATGAAATACCCAATCTGGTACATTTATCTCTCTTTTAAAAAAAATACATCCTCCCTCTCTCCCTAAGATGAATGAATGAATGAATTAAATATCCAAGTTAGTACTTTTATATATTTTTAAAGATACATCCTCCCTCTTTCCCTAAGATGAATGAATGAAATACCCAAGTTGGCACGTTTACCTCTTTTTAGAAATACATCCTCCCTCTTTCTCTAAGATGAATGAATGAATGCATGCATCAATGCATGAATGACTGAACTAATGAATGAAATACCCAATCTGGTACATTTATCTCTCTTTAAAAAAAAATACATCCTCCCTCTCTCCCTAAGATGAATGAATGAATGAATTAATTAAATATCCAAGTTAGTACTTTTATACATTTTTAAAGATACATCCTCCCTCTTTCCCTAAGATGAATGAATGAAATACCCAAGTTGGCACGTTTACCTCTTTTTAGAAATACATCCTCCCTCTTTCTCTAAGATGAATGAATGAATGAATACATGAATGACCGAATGAATGAACTAATGAATGAAATACCCAATCTGGTACATTTATCTCTCTTTAAAAAAAAAAACACATCCTCCCTCTCTCCCTAAGATGAATGAATGAATGAATGAATTAAATATCCAAGTTAGTACTTTTATATCTTTTTAAAGATACATCCTCCCTCTTTCCCTAAAATGGATGAATGAATGAATGAATGAAATACCGAAGATGGTGTTTTCTCACATTTTAGAAGTATATCCTCCCACTCTCCCCAAGATGAATGAATGAATGAAATACCAACGCTGGTGTTTTTATCTCACATTTTAGAACTATATCCTCTCTCTCTCCCTAAAATGAATGACTGCCTGGAGCTGCTACTTCCATCCCACTTTTTTTTAGAAAAACGTCACTTTCTCTCTATGAACGAGTGAAAGCCGCTCGAGCTGGTGCCGCCGTCTCACTTTTTAGGAATAAATCCTCTCTCCATCTATCTGGAGGCATGTAATTATTCACCCTTGAGAGGAAGCGTGGCGGTGGCTAAGCGCGAGACAGGAAAGACACAAAACTCCGGAATGGAAATTTCCCGATATTTGATAGGCAGGACGCTCACCAACCCTCTTTTTCCCGCCTCTCTCTTTTTGTTCCCCCCCCCATCTGTGTCTTGCGGGACCTCCACAATGCCGCAGCGACATTCATGAGAGGCAGCGAGCGGGGAGTTAAACGACCCCCGCAAAACGCGGACCACAGAGTCGCTTCCTGTCGGCACGCGTGATTAAAATTCCGAGGCGCGAGAATATGGGGCGTGATGTACGACGAGCAGGTGGTGGCGGTTTTTAATATGCATGAGTGCACGGGCTCCTGCATCTGCAGACTGGCAGTCACTGAGCTTGTCTGTCCACTCTCTTGGCAGCTCTCTGGGCACATGGGGGGGGGGGGGGAATCGGGTGAGGTGCGGGCACACATCGGCACAGCACGAGGGGTGGGCGGTTTGATAAAATGCACTCCGAAGATCAGCAGAGTGAAGCCTGGCTTTCCTTTTTTCTTTTTTTTTTTACTGCCTCACGTTGTCTGCTTAAAGCAGCCAAGATGGAGGGAGAAGGCGGCCATTTGCAACTGTATATTTGATTGATTTGACACAAACAGACACACGTCCAAATAGGCTTTGGAAAATGGGACTAAACCCTCGCAGGACTACTTCCATTCAACACTTGCACACAATTTCAATGTTTTGCTCCCGAGTGGCACAATTGGGCTACGCATCATGGCAGCGTAACGGGTTGGGGAGGGGGGGGGAAGGAAGGGGAGGGGGGGGGGCATGAAATAGGATATCCTCAGATCGGAAACAGAAATAGGCTAAGATAAGAATAGGATACTTGCCAGCGCGACTGCGGCATAAACAGACAAATCTGATCTGCCCCATCAACGTGAGCCCGATTTCACTCTTGAATGGTGACTTAAAAAAACACACGTACGAGCGTAAATAATGCAAAGTTAGAAGCTAATGCATACAGATGACGGAGGAAAGTCAACCAAGAGAGAGGACGACATTGCTAGTGTAAAGCTGGAGTTTAGTAGCGTAAACAGAGGTGGCAAATCCAAGACCATAAAGAAAAAAACCCTGCCACAGTTTGGTTTGGCCATCGATGCTAGCTAGCTAGTTAGCTAGCACCCCAGCAGGTAAACGAGCACCATGGGAGCTAGCTAGGAAGAACCTGGGGCTAAAGCCAAACTGCAACAGGGTTTTTTTACTTTCCGGACCTGGATTTGCCACCTCTGAGCATTAAATTAGCATTTTGGCTAACCAGTTAGCAATACAATCCCTTGAAGCAGGCAAGTGGTTGTTGTTTTCTGATGTCTATGGAGCAGACCGTATAGCTTTTATCCAGCCTGTATTTATCTGGATTCGTTTTGGAAATGAACCCCAAAAAAATCAACTGTCATTTTTTATATAATTTTTTTTGAGATCTTAAGTAAATTAAAGTCCATAATAAGCCGTATAATCAATTTGTTTCACTTATGGGTGCACTCACTTTTGTTGCCGGGGGTTTTGGCTATTAATGACTGTATTTTGATTATATATCCAGTATCGTTAGTTGACGAACATTCGGAATGCACTGGGCCGATTATCGGTGCCGATATTCAGCATTTTTGACAAATAACGGTATCGGCCTTTAAAAAAAAAAATTGAAAAAATTTAAAACTGTGTTAACCTCAGGGAAGTATTTATTTAAAATTTCAGTCAACTTTAAATGAGATTTTGCTGACCTTTGGGACTCTCTGCACCTTTTGTCTATTTTTTTTAAATTAAAATATGTTTGACAGTTTAACATTTTAATTATTTTGGAAAAATATTTAATTTTCATTTATTTTTCTTAGACATACTGATGACCGTAGGAGCTCACTAGACTGTTTGTTAGACTTTTAAAACACAGATTGTAATAGATTTTTTTTTTTTAAATAAAAAAATTAAAAACGTCGTTATATGACAAACATGGCAATTTTGTTCGAAATTACGCATCAAGACATTTTGTCAAAGTTATATGATTACATTGCAGGATCGATATCCAGCAGGATAACTCAGAAATACCAATTTTGGGTTAAGATCCAAACAGAATCATCCAGGATAATTTTTCTTTCGTTTTTTTTGGCCTCCATTAATTGGTCTCTAAAGGTCAATATAGCGCTGCCACCAAGAAATCTAAGGTCATCGATTGACGTTGGCGCTATCACAGCCCAATTCTTCCATGCGGCCGGATTACAGGCTTGGCCCGCATCCGCTTGTTATTTTGATGCCGAGAGCTGGCAGGGATTCTGCGGCTGGCTGGCTGACGGCGCACTGCAATTTTGATGTCATTTTGATGCCTGTTTGTTTTCCACACAGGTCGACGGGAGGCGGTGAGGAACACGCCCACTTGAGCGTTGTTTAATTGCCCGCGGCCTGAAAGCGGAGCATTTGAAGTTTGGGTTTTGTGGAAGGAGTACGATTTTCTTTATACGGCAGCAAGACTTTTTTTCCCTTCATCTGGAAGAACAAAAACAAAACAAAAGCAGCCTCTTCCACATCAGAGTGACTCATCGGCATAGTAAAGCGAGACAAAAAGTACGAGGAGCTTCATCGCCGTTGTGCTTGCGCAATCAAACACATTAAAAGCAAAGAGAGAGAGAGAGAGAGAGAGAAGCGCGGACTCGTTTCAAAAAGCGGAGCGCGCCGCGGCTGTCCACTATGTTGCTAGGCAACAAACACACACACGCACGCAACCTGAATGCAGCATTTCGAGTGGGCTGGGCCAGTCGATGTGACCACAACTGATGTAAATATTTCACGGTTCTCGTCTGAAGTGAGCGGGGTCGGGCGCGTGATATTGTTGCCGCATTCGAGGACGCTGGGAAATTGGAAATGGCGCACTTGCAGGGAAGACAGGAACAAGATTTTTAGCGTGATAATATTTGTGTTGTTTTTGAAGACAACATAATATAGCAGATTTCTTTTTAGTGGCATTTTCACCCAAAAATTGAATGCAGGCCTTTTAAGTTAAAAAATTGCAGGTTTTATGTGTACAAGAACACACATATGGAGGACCAAAACTGCCAAAATTTAAAATAAATAAATGCCTAAATAAATAAATAAATAAATAAAACTGATATAAAAATATAATTCCCAATTTTTTTTTTTATGGAAATAATATACATATATATCCATAAATAGATAAAAGCACAAATGAATACAAAAATAAAAATAAATGTCAAAATTAAATATCAGCCCAACCCAAGACACACTAAGGACCGCCCCCTCATTTGAATAGCATTTCGTCCTGACGGAGCATCTGCGGCATGAAATAAATAAATGTGAGAGCAGAACATTTTTATTTATTGATGGATATTTAATTTTCTTAATATATTTCTTTTTGTATTTATATTTTGACATTTATTTCTATATTTATTTTTGAATCTGTTTTTTTTTTTTTTAATTTTATCTTTGTTATTACTTTGATTGATTTATTTATGTATACCACGCCTCCCCCGCCTCCCACCATAGCCTTGGGATGGTGTCTGGCTTGTATTTCCGGCCAAATTATGAGCTGTTTAACACCTCGCCACCTGCCGTGTTTATCTGCCTGCGTGGGAGAGGAGGAGGAGGAGGAGGAGGAGGAGGAGGCGGCTTTTTTTTTTAAACCGTAAAGTACACAAGCAACCACCCTCAATTGACCTTTCACAGTCAGACTCAGACGCATGTTATCCAGTGATGTTTGTTTGTTACGTTCCTAAAATCACAATTAAAAAGATAAATGCAGGCTCAGGGTAGTCATGCGGTCATCCGCAATAATGTGCTCATAATTATGCATAAAATAACGAATGGTATGCTGATTTTATTTTATTTTTTTTTAGGTCAGTAACCAAAATGCTAACATTATGCTACTAATGTGATGCCTAGAAACATAATGAATTAACATTAATAATGCTACAACATTTTTATTTTTGCACTTGTGAATTTATTCTTGTAAAATTATTTAAAAAATATACTTAAAATACTAAAAACATATACATACAATATAACAATTTTTTGTATTGACTGGTTTTCCTTTAAAAAACTAATTTTGTCACCTGCAGCTTGTACTTTGCAATCTACAACTATTCCCAAAATAATAATTGACATTAAAATTATTGTTAATCAGCAGCTCTAAAATTTTCTGCCCCTAGATGGCATAATTGCATTTTTCTTTTCATATTAAGAGCTATCTAATCTTTAACATGAAGCAAATTGTGAAATTCTGCACATTTTTCAAATTGTAAATTACAACTTGACCCCAGCATATATTAAACTGTTCACTTTTCCGTAAAAGACATCACCTGAATACAAAAATAAACCGGCATCCTCCCGTGGCCTTCCTCACAAGACAGATGAAAACATTGAACCTGACGGACGCAAATGTTGCACATGAAGAATGGCCGGGTGTTGGGCAAAGCGCTTCTCTCTGGTGCATAACGCTCCCTAACGGATGGATTCATCAAAGAAGATGCGCTGGGAGCCATTCGGGGAATGAATACGATACAGTCGCTTTCGTCTGCCGTACCACAATGTTGCCGGCGACGAGCCTCATGTGTCACGCGGCATACGAGCCAGCGGGCAACATGTGTCATCGCCGAGGCGGGACGTCTGCTTGTGCACTGCAGCAACTTGTAACAACAAAATGGTGGCTACATTTAGACAGATAAACTAGAGAGAACACGTATGAAAAGTCTACACACCCCAAATGCTAGCTTTTTGTAGGTAGGTAAATCATTTTAAATCTTCCATGCGACCTGTGCAACTCAATGGAAATGGGGGAATTACAACTAAAAACGGAACTAATGTTTGCAAAAGTGTGCACACCCTCCTAACTTAACGTGGGTGCTTTCATAATTAACCAATCACATTCAAACGCTTGCCAAATGGGAGTCAGCCAGCACACATCTACCACCATTTAAAATGACCCCGATTAACCCCAAATACAGTACATATGTTCTAGTAGGCTTTTCCTGACATTTTTGTGTATGCTTACTTTGCTTTAGCTAAATCTTTCACGTGGCCTATAACCTGTCCAACTCAATGGAAATTGGGGAAGTAAAACTAAACAACTGAACTAATGTTTGCAAAAGTGTGCACACCCTCACAACTTAACATTGGTGCGTTCATAATTAACCAATCACATTCAAACGTATGCCAAATAGGAGTCTGCATACATCTACCGCCATTACTTACTTAGTTACTTCATTACTTACAAACTGGGGAGGTGGCTATTTTCAGCACTTTTAATTTTATTATACGATGACCTATATTAGGCACACAGAAACATCTGCCTTTATAATGATATGTGGTGATGCCATAACAATCTAATAAGTCCCATTGAGTTTCCACAATAAGGCAAGAAAATAGAGCATTAAAAAAAACACACCCTTTGATATGATGCTGTGTCACTCTTCACACAATAGACATTTTGTGAAATACTTTCTGACTGTATCAATGTCACTTGAGCGCCTTTATTTTGACAAGACTGATTTTTTCTAAATAAAAACAACAAATTGCTGCTAATGAACATATAAAAGGAACTCGCCACAAGGTCAACAACAAGGGCAGACTCGTGCCCAGGACCCCCCGCCCCCCCCCCATCCAATGACTCAAACCACGCCTCAAAGACGTTTTCTTCGAGCGAGACATGAGTGCGAGAAATGAGTGCGCGTGCGTGCAAACATCAAAACTTTGGCTCAGCGGGTTCCCATCAAAGCTGCCAAGCGGGGAAGCTCAGCGGTTGTCAAGCCGGCGTGTGGCGCAGATGGCAGCGATGGAGATGACAAGGCAGACGCGGGCAAAAAAAATAGGTCACAAAGTGACACGTTCAACAACAAAAGTGCTCTCCTCTTACAATGTTTCCATCTCACTCAACGATTAAAGTCGTTGTTGGGCCTTGATCCTAAAAGCAACTTTTTTATCGTTTTATTTTTTGGGCTACCATGTATGGGAGGATTACTTTTGCAGTTAGATTTGTAAAGTACATGTCAGAGAATCTTTATTATCGCCCAGCAGATTACAACTAGGCTTATCCTCTTGTGAGAAGCTTTTTGTTGGAGAACGAGGCTGGAGAAGGGACAAAGAAGCAATAAGCAATTCTCTATTCCTAATTTAATCATATATATTTTTCAATGAGACCCAATAAAGTCATGTAAAGTGCAAGTCATTTCTCTAGTCTTATCTAGAAAGTCGAGTTAAGTCATTATTTGAGTTTAACCACCCAGTAGTCAAGTTATTAGCATTATATATTAGCATGCTAGCCGCGTAGCACTTAGCTATGCTAACACATTCACAATCACAAAGTGTTCCAAGTTAGTGTGGGGTTTGTTGACAAAAACAAGTCATGTCCATACAAAATTTCTTAGTTAAGTTAAATCATTATTTGGGTTTAAAGCAACAGTAAGGAACTTTCAGTTTATGTTGATTATGGCGGCGCCATATGGACAAAAGCGGTAATGTTATGCTTGAAGGAAGATCACATTTCCCATGAGGACAAGCACATTGCGTTTTTTTGTTTTTGTTTGTTTTTACAGCTGTAGTTTTTTGTGTGGGAGTGTTCCTACCATCCTCCTCAAAGTTTCTTGGTGCCAGTAAAAATGTTACAGACCCCCTCAGGCCACGGCAAAGGTACCATTCAACTAGTTTTAAGTCGACGTTTCATCAAAAGAATTATGAAAATATTTTATTATGGTTGGAAAGTTCCTTAGTGCTACTTTAACAACTCACTAGTCAAGTTATACAGTCAAACATACTGTATATTAGCATGTTAGCCACATAGCACTTAGCTATGCCAACACATTCACAATTAAAAAAAAAAGTATGTTTCCCAGACAGTTTCCGTCTAAAAACACAACCAACAGGAAGCTTAGTCAGTGTTTGCCCAGCTTGCGGCTAGCTAAACTGGAAAGTTAGCTTACCTGCTTATATAGTGACTAATGAATTTAAACGCCACAGTTGTCGCCTTTCTTATCTTTGAACATAATCCTTGAATCAAAATGTGCCTACGCACGGCTCATCATAGCCTACTGGTGGGTTGCCACGTTAGCTTGTCTTTCAAAGACCAAACGAATGGCGCACTGCCTTGAAAATGCAGATTTAAAAATGTAAATAGGCAAGGCTTGTCAATTTATTCAGGTTTAGTCAACAGAAGTAATTCAATTTAACTTCTCTTTTGGCCTGGCCCATCTGTCTGTTTGAAATCAAATGCGGCCCTTGAGCCCAAAGCTTTACCCACGTCTGGTATGGAGCTAACCGATGTGTCCAGGGGACGGACGGATGCTGGTAGTCGTTATTAAACTCGTTTTGTAGAGTGGAAAATGGAAGACGACGGACAAAACACGGCCTTCATTTGTTGAGTCACTCTCGGTGACCAAGCGACGCTGCCAGCGGTGATATCCATGCGCGGCGGCGCCGGAGCGAGAGTATAAGAGGATTCCCAACATAAACCAATGACACCTGTCAACACGAGCAAAGTGGAGCAGGTCGGCCGCTGCGCAAACAAACACCACGCTGCAAATAATACCGTGGCAGCATAAAAAGCCACGAAGGGCGGAAAAGAATGTTCCCGGGGTCTTTTAGCGGGGGGCGCACACTGCAATTGCTGTCTCCTCCTTATTGTCGTCATATGATTCAAAGAAGGTTGATTTCCATTTGTGTAATTCCAGCACCCTGTGGTAGCTAGTTTATGCGTGCAGTTTAATTTTAATTAGACATGTTTTTGCTCATGCCAATTGCCATGCTAATTGCCTGATGATTGAGATCGTGAGTTTTTATACAGGATCGTGAGCTTTATTTACATCGGCAACCTCCCTACAATATCATGATAATGTTTGTATTGTGAGGTCCATAATCATGATAATAGATCCCAAAATTTGGATATCGTTACCTCCCTATCTATGGGACATGTGGACCCAAGTTATATTTGAGTATAGTACGATGAGGAGAAATGTACTTTATTATTACGAAACTAACATATTTTTGCGTTTTATAACAATAACTCATTCACTCGCAGCCATTTTCACTTAAGCAACCCCCTTCGCTCCCGGCTGTTTAACCGGATTTTGACTGATTTTGCAAGGCCCACAGAATATTGTGTTCTATTGCTATAAAAACATGGAACCTACCAAAAGAAAGATTAGAGTAAAAAGTATATTTCTATCTGTTTCCGTTTTGCAGCATTTAGCATTAGAATGTTTCATCATTATTCACAAATGTGTTTAAAACTGTGGGTAAATTTGCAACATGGCCCTGGTTGATCTCTTATACTCTGCTGTCGCCTTCTGGCCGTTTTTTATAATAGCTACCTTTGCTTCAAGCGTTCTCTTCAGTTCAGAGGCTGCATCAAAGCCTTCTGTATACTCTAGCATAAAAAAAAACTAAATACGTCTTTGGGAGCATGGTAATATGTAAAATAAGACGTATTTATATGTTTTTGGGAGCAAATTAGTTGACCAAATTCATTTTGATATCAGAGTGTAGTAAAATGCTATTTTCAAATTGCGAGGGGTGACATTTTTGGGGGTCATTTTGGTGGTCTGTATATTCTAATTCTAATCTATTTTAGCATACGCTGAATATATTTATTTACCGTCGTTTATTGTAATACAAATTAATGTTTGTTTTTTTGTTTTTAATTGCTTATAAATCACACTATATTGCTTTCAATGAGTTTCAAAAGTATTTTATTTGGAAGTTATCGCAGGGCTCCAACACACCTCCAATGCCGGCGCAACCACAGCGAGCGTTGCTATTTACGAGTATTCCGACAAAAATAATGAATGTGTTTTTGATTTACTTGGGCTCTTAATGACCTTTTGTTTCTTCCCTCTGCACATTACGGCCATCCTCCATCCAAATGTTCTCATTAACCCGACCGCTTGATGAGACCAACGCTGGCAGAAAAGTTGTAAAAGTACGATATATTCCCCGCTTTCATTTGGCTAAAATGACGTTTTAATTACGCGCGGCATCAATCCCGCGCTACGTGATGAAAAACAAACATTTGTCGCCCTAAATGGCCTTTTATGATCCAATTACTTTGTGGTTTATGTTAGCTAATATACTGTATGGAGTCGAACAATAATTCCCAGCTTGCTCGGCAATGACCAGCGGCTGCTTTGAGTGATGAACGCGCGCTCCTCGACGAGCAAACGCATGCAGAGAGCGTCATTGAATCAACACAAATGTTGTTTACGTCTGGCTTATGGCTCTTGTTGTAATTCAACACAAATCTGTCACACTCCAAATGACACAGAATGCACCCCGCAGTCAAGTGCGCGCACACACATGGAGGGAGTAGCCATCCATTCACGTCAGCGGACCTCCATCTCGCTCTCTCTCGCGCCATCCCGCCACCCGAATTAATTCGTCCCCAGAGCTGATCGGCTGCGCTCTGCCGCAGCCAATCCGTATAATTAGACCGTCAGCAACGCAAAACCCTCGGCTCAGGCTCCAAGTCCGTTTCAATACCGGGTTGAAAGACATCACAATGGCTTTCTTAACCACTGATGTTTCCCCTAAAAGAAGAAAAAAAAAAGTCTTAGATCTTTTCGTCTAATTTGTTGATAGAGGCTGTTATCTGTCCAGAGATCTCTGACTGATTAAAAATCATTTTTGCAAAGGTGTATTTTTCTTACATTAAGTCCATCTTCGTTTTTGGAACACGCAAAGAGGACAAAATAATTTTATTCCTCTTTCATTGTTCGTATACCGAGTAGTCTGCTCGCGAGATGGGAGGAGCAAGATGGCAAATCTTCCTTTGGTTTAGCTTTTCGCTATTAAAAACGCGAGCGTCCTATTGGCCATAATTAGCAGATGCGGCCGTCCAAAGCGTCCGCGCTAATTTCCCCCTCGCGTCGGCTTTCTCCAAGGCGGTTGCATAAGGCGGCAATTACGTTTGCCTTGTTTTTGACGCGTCTTCTCACTCCATATGGTGACAGCGCCGCTAATCGCCACCTCGCTGAGAGCTGCCGCATGACAGCCTGCATGTCAAAGTCACTAACGGGGGATGCATTTGCATTCCCGCCCCATCGCCACCCCCGCCCTCCGCTTTCAATGTGTGGGAGGGAATGGGAAAAATTAGCCAGAGCAAACAAAGTCAATGAGGCATGAAGGTGGCTTCCCCCTCCTGCGTTTGGTGGATGGCTGTGGCGAGCACTTCGGGGAGGGCGAGAAGGAGGGCAAATGAAAGCCTGGCGGGGAACGGGGAAGGAGAATTCTGCTCATTTGCTCGCGACACGCCGGCCTCCAATCCCGACCCGAAAGTCGGATCTGACATTAAGCAGAAAGGCATTTCTCCGAGTCCAATTGGATGTCCTCGGGCTGAGGGGGAGCGTTGGGACTGCGGGCGAGAGGGCGCGTTGTGTACTGCACAATAATATCAAGGATTGACGCTATTACAATCACAATGAGCTGCATTCATTGCGCGCTGACTGATCACCGGTGGGAAAGTGGGAAATGGCCGACACCGCCCTAAAGCCCATTGTTACGTATAAAGTACTTACAAGAACACATTTATATTAATAGCTCAGGGGGGGGGGGAGTGCCTATAGACTAGAAAATACAGGAAAGCAAGAATCTAGAAATCCATGGTTGTAAGTGACCGTAACGTATAGCGTTTTTGAAAAATGGATATACATTTTGATTTATAATTTGCAGACTGGAAGAAGTAGACAGCCGATGACAAGAACAAAAAGAAAAGAAAAAGTAACTTGGAAATGCAAAGAATTACCAATATTTTTGTGGTTTATTGAACCACTGACAAGACTATTATACTGCCTATTATACTGCCTCCCTGTGGCCAAAGTAGGCACAGCAGAAGGAGCAGCACAATGAATTAGATTGCAGCATTAAATCATGATGCACAAATTGTTTATTTCTTTACATTTTATTTTATTATGGTCAGGTTTTTTTTTTTTTAAGTACAGTATAATAATTGAGAGGGCTTCTTCCTGTTGGGGCTCAGTTAATTATTTAAATAAGTCAGGACTGTAGTCTTTAACCAGCTCTATGTGTAAAGCTTTTTGAGACAACTGTTGTGCTGTTTGGCACTATGTGAATCTAATTGAATGGAATTGCTATTTTCACTATTTAAACAGTACCAAAATTGGCATTTCTATTCATTTTGATAAGAAAAAATTGCACAATGTGTCTCTAAAACGGCAAAAAAATACAATAAAAACTTCAATCCAACCAATCCCATTTCCAAGATTTAATTAAATAAATTATTAAAATGTGAAATTTAGTATTTTTTTCTGCTCAAAGTTAGTTTATGTTTTGAAATAAGGCACAAAAATGCATGCTAGCGACATGCTAGCAAAACGAGCCAGAAAAAGGACTCTTGTCAGAACAAAACCTTTTTTATAGCTCAACTCAACAAAAACGGAAACTACTAGTTCTACTACAGGGGGAAAAAAAAAAACTCCCTGGAAGAAATAGTTCCCCAAGTCCAGTTCTCCATCTTCCGCAGCTCGAAATTCAACAGTTTTATTAGTGACTTATTGCTCTCCGTGTTAGCAAGTCGGCTGCTCTAACGGCGCCACAGTTGCCGTCTGGTACACAGCAGGTATGCTCGGAGGAGTTCTAAAAACTCTTTTGCCTGCTGCTGCTGAAAACGACACAATGGGAGCTCGGAGAGCAAAGCCAAGCAGTAAAGTTGCCGGCTGAACAATTAGCAGAAATTTGCAGCGAAGCCGTGCGGGGAGCTTCAAAGAGCGCGGCGAAGCCTCCGTGGGTTCGACTACATGTAGCAAGCCTTACATAAACATGTCGCGCGTCGTTATTTGATGTGACGTCGGAGTCAACATGGCTCTGCTGGCAGCTTTGGAAACGATCGTTCTGCTGTTTTTATACACGCGTTCCGGCCCAAGTCTATAAATTGGCCAATCATTATTCACGACATCGGGGTATTGCATTGCGAACTAAAATAAACAAAGATAATTACCTCAATGGGGACGCGATTGATTGGTCATTGCTTCCTCTGATTTAAGCGAGCCGCTCCGCCGTACACAAAAGCGCAGCGGCAATTTATCTGGCTTCCAATCATCATTACCGTTTTGATACGTCTAACCTTTAGAGGCTGCTGGGAAATGACAAGATTAATTACACGCGCTGATAACGTTGTTATTTCGGATTTTAGAGCCGGTAACATGTTGTTTTCTTCACTTTCTGTCGGGATGCCGTGATGATTGTGCCTTTGAGGGGGGCCCCGTGTTAGAATTGTTTTAACTTTTGGTTTAGTTGAAAAATGGCAAAACAATACCATTTACAAACGCGCCACCCGTCGCTCCCTGAAAATTTTAAAACAACATTCATATATGACTGTAACGCAGCCTTGAAATGTACATTTGCAACTAGCTACAACAGCTAGTATGTCTACAATTGGTGAAATAGAGTCCCTGAGACAAATAACTAGCTAATTAGCAACTAGCTAACAGCTGTTAATTTACTCTGACATTACTTCAAAGAGCAAAGAGGAGCAGAAAAGTTTACCAATGTACCTACAGAGAAACAACAACAATTTGCTCATTTATATAAAGATGCAAACAAACTGACTCAAAACACACAACAAAGGAGCTCCTGCGGACAAGAAGTGTCTTTTTCCAAGTCAATCTCCAAATTTAAACCCAGGTGAACATTCTTTTCAAGGTCTTAGCTCACCGAAAAATTTGATGTATGGGCTGGGTATGGATTTAGAGTGGTAGGAGATTGTGACACATCTCTGTCAGTTCTCCTCACGAGCAAAAAAAAAAAAGAAAAAAGGATCTAAGTCTCTTGTCTTCCTTCCTTGTCTGTTGTTTATAAAATGTTCTAGGTCGACTGAACCTGACAGATTCACAAGGGCCCAATTTGATTTAATTCGATTCACATTCACTTTGATTGATTTTTGATTCAATAAATGATTTAACACGGTGGTAGTTGTAAATATTAATACAAATATTCAGAATTGTTTTAAAGTGCAATATGTTGGTTATTTTGTAAATGCAGAAAAATACTTTTAAATTGCTATGAACAGTAAATTTCAAGAAAAAAAATTTACCCCCAAAAATTTCACTTTAAAATTTTATTTTTACATTTTACATTCAATATCAGGCTATGAAAAGAAAAATCTATTTGATTATAGGTTGTTGCTTTTTTTTTTTTTTTTTACCAGGCCCTGTATGTTTTGGACGGTACACAAAAGTAAGTTCAAAATATCGGTCTCATATTAATTTTTTTGTAGTATTAGCAGAGGGGTGTGCCATTTATGCATGCTATAGTTGCTTGGGGTGCTTTGTAATCGTAGCGGCCAGTCAAAGCAACAGAATCCTCTTTAAGCTGCTCGGAAAGACGGGCATTTTCCCTCCAGTCGATTTCTTTTTGAATTTCACCTGTCGACTTTTCTTTCTTTCCATCTTTTTCCATATTTTTTTTTTTTATGCTCAATCTTTGATCATGTCATTATGATTTATTCACATTCGGATTAGCTACTTCCGTCCTGGGAAAGTAGCATCGGCGCGCTGTCACTTCCTTAAGATGGCATCCTTCTTTATTTATAACGTAGCAGGAAGATGCACCCTGCCACGCTTTGGGCTGTCAGGATATCTCACACAACACCTGCCGTACACAAGTCATTTATAATTCCACACTAATTTGGTATATATGAACTTATGAAAGTTATTTGATTGGGATTCATACGCACATCCATTAATGCATACAGAATTGATTCCTCAAGCGCTGCTGAGCAAGTGAACTGTGAAGCAACACGCAAGTCAGTCCACATTAGGCGTGAAACGTGTTCCGCTACCACTCGTACATCCAGAGTGGCGGTTAGCATGTGCGCGACAAGCACGCCGACGGTGGCTTCATGCCGTGCCAATGGCTTTTGGCGCTTCCCTATTTAGTTCGACATGAATATTCATGAAATTGTTTCATCCACGTAGGCCGACAGCCTAACGCCGCATTGAAGCCAAGAGCGTAGCTTGGGAAAAAAAAAAAAAAGCTGCTAATTATTGTGTTGATATTTACATAAGACATAAACTAGCAAATGCCGCTTAGCGTAGCATAATGCAGTGTTATCTTTAGGCTGGATATACAAAATGCATGAAAGTGCTTTATTTGCTATCAATCATGATAAATGAAACCTTGGTTTTCAAAACACAAACCCCCACAACACAGCTAGCATCTTGTCGTCGGTGTCATCGGCTTCCTCTTTCTTCTTCCCCCGAGTTCAGTGAGGCGTGCAACGCGCAGCATATCATGAACCGTCTGGAATAAAGAAGCTAATTTCTGTGACGGAGGGAGATTAAAGTACGCCCATCTTCTCCTGTTCAGTATATGTAAGATGACGTAAACAATGTCATCCGTTTTCATCTTTCAGAGTTCAGCGATGCTAGCAGGCATCCACATCGGCTACAGTATATCGTGCACGGCCTTGACTGAAGGAGTACGTTTCCATGGTGGCGACATCAAAGTAGCCCGTGCGTGCCCGTCGTACATGCCTGAAGCGACAGCAATATGTGCAAATTTGAGGCAGAGCAGCAGCCATGAATTAAGGATAAATTGCTTGCTATAATATTGCACTTTACAAAAACAGACTCATTAAATGATTACGCAGACTGTAAAGAATTAACCAGCTTATGCATTATAATGCTTTAATTAAATAATTGGGCTGCTCCTTCTGGTAGTCCTACCTTGGCCACCAGGAGGCAGTATAATACACTCCTACAGACAAATACATCAGTCAACACTAGTCAGTAATTCAGTCAAGTCCGTATCGCATTGATTGTTTGCGAAGGTAGAATCCTGTCCCTAACGTGAAATCAACATTTCCTAGCGTCACAAATGTTGGCTCCTCAGTGAGATACGGGCTTAAGATGCAATAAAGTTGGTCATTCATCGCAGAGGATAAATAATATACTGTAGGGCTGTGATTGTGAGTATTGTTATATTAGACCATTTGCGTTCAAATAACCACTGCTTAAAGGATACAAATAAAAATGCAACTATTGATGTAATTGTCAGTCTATACCGGCATATGTTAGCATTAAGCTAGCTGGGGGATTCCTAACGCAAAGGTATTTGGTTGTTTTAAATACACAATGTGAAATTCGATTTATTTTATGTTTAGTTAATTAGTTTGACAAAAAACTTCAACTGGGAGTGTCAATGAATGACTAAGCACTTTTTTTTTGGTGTTCACTGTTCTGAAAACTTGTAAGTCAAACTGATCCTGACACCGAAGAACCCAATTTTCTACGACTCTAGGTGCCCGCCAGTTCGGGTGAATTGTGCTATAAACAAGCAGCGGTGGCAAACCCAGGTCCAGAAAGTTAAAACCTTGCCAGAGTTTGGCTTTAGCCCCTTTGCTAGCTAGCTCCCTAGCAGGTAAACAAGCACCCGGGAGCTAGCTAGCGAGCTGGGGCTAAAGCCAAACTGTGGCGAACTGTGTTTTTACTTCCTGGATTTGCCATCTCTGTAAACAAGACAACAACAATGAATTTGTATTTGCAATAGTGGTTTGAAGCTCAGTTACACTTCACACCTCTAGAGGGAGCCCCGGACCCAACACAACAGCAAGTATTCCCTCTCTCGATTTAAAGGGTGACTGAGTCACTACGGCTCCTGTCACAAGGCCTTTTAGCTTGCCACATCAGCGGACAAACTCGCCCGAGGAGATGCCACTACCCTGCCAAGAGGTGACCTTTGATCGACAAGTCGGGGGGTGGGAAGGTGGGGGGGCACGGCCCCCAAAAGGTCTGAAGAAGAGGACAAATGACAGGAGCCTTTAACCAGGCCAGCAGGACTCTCACAGCTTGTGAAAGCATTAGCGTCCTCTGTCAACACGCATTAGCATTTTCAAGCTAAGTACGCCATCAAACACGTCGGTTGTAGCGTTATGAGCGTGAGGGTAAATATAACGCTGCTATACGATAACAGGATAACAAGCGCAGTGCTGACAATTTGATCCACGTAAACACTGATTAAAAAGATGTCAAATGAATGAATTTCAAGGAAAGAAATGTATCTTTTTTATCGCCGGTGACTATTCAGTTTCCGGGTATGAACATTTGGAGCGCCGATCACTTAGTTTAAATATATACTGTTTATTAAAAAAAAAAAAAAGGCCTTCACAAATGGGACTATTGGCAGAACACTGAGTGGTATCCATTTCATCTCCGGCTCCGTTTGAATTCCCTCTGCACATTATCGGGTCAGCTGATATCCTGTCTTCAGAAGCTTCCAGCCAGTGGGAGGGCGGAATACTGCTTTTCCCACATGCAGTTAAACATCAGTTAATGGAATGTCTCCTATTGAGTAGTATTTAGACTTACACACACAAAAAAAAACAAAAACAATAGTGGACCCTTGAAGCATATATTGTTTGTCAGTTGAACAAGTCCTCAGATAGCAAAGATCAGTTACTGTTTCGATGACCGTTTCTCAAAAACAAGAACGCAGAGTGTGTTCTTGTGAACTGGCCATGTTCGATCTTCCTAAGAATGTACCCGAGAACCACATCCTAAGAAGTTAGACCGCTAGTCCCTTTGTAAATCGGAACAGCTGTTTACTTACTAATGACGTTTCAAGAGATCACAAGGACGTCAGAAGGGACAACAACATGGCTACTAACGATTAGCGCTTGCTAAGAATTCTGGAAGGAATGACATTTTTTAATTTTCCAGGGTCGCCATCCGGACAATAGTAACTAAGACTTTAAAAGGCAGAACTTGTCTATTGAATAACATGTAAGTGAGCGTTTCAGGATGTGCACGTTCCCAACTATTTACCGGCTAAAGCTTTAGCCACTCTGATGTTCAGTGACGTGTCAGTTGAGGCTACTTCCAGGTGTGCTAACCACCTGTTATGGATTAGCATTTCTTTCTAACTCTTTGACTGCCAAAAACGTTAAATAACGTTTAGTAAAATCCTACAGAGGAGTGCCAAAGACGTTAAAAGACGTTTGTTTCGAAACAGAGGTGAAACTAACCATTTTCTATTGTTGATTACTGAAAAACGGAATAAGGTAGAAACAAACTTTTTTTTTTTTGATGAAAGATGAGAGTCCAATCTTTCATTTGGTAGTATGTGTGTTTCCATAGTCCAAACACATAATTTTCTGTGGACCTTGAAAGATAAGTCAAAAATGCTTAAATCGGCTGGCACCCACGGCATCCCTTTTCTGAAAACGTCTGGCAGTCAAAGAGTTAACCAGATGGTAGGCTATATTCAATTAGCAACTGTTTATTTTGACAGAGATGTCCAGTTGAGTAACTGTATTGTACAATAAAAAATAAAAATAAAAGAAATCTGTGATGCAGTATTAGTGATTGGTCTTCAGGGACTGGATATGGATCTTTTTGAGCGCAAAGCTACATGTACAAATGCTCCTAATGAGCAGAATACTTGACTCGAGAATCACTTTCATTGTTAATTTCCAAGGGGGAATGAATGGTGCACATAAGTTATCCGGCAAGAGGCTAGTAGTCCGGCGTGCCAAGAGTAAACAAAATTACCAGAGCTACTGCCGTCCCTGATGCTAATGATTGTTCGCTACTTCAAAGTATTTACTGTTTGGTCTAATTTGCTTGCTTTTTCTTTTGTTGTTTTCACATATTTTTGTGTTTGCTGCTGCTGACGAGACACCAACGGGGGCCGGGCTGCGCTATCACAGGAGCGCGTCCCGACCAATCAGAACGCCTCATTATTTACTCGAGAGCCGTGTGAGAAGCAGGGATCAGCACGTTCTGACGCGAGAGGTATTTTTAGAGCCCACAGGAGATATACCACAAAAAAAAAAAAAAAAAAAAAGAGTGAAAGATGGGAGAAAGGCATTTGAAGTTGCGAATTGTGCCTGGATTGGAAAGTGGAAGGCTGAACTGACATGTTTGCATTGCCTCATCTCTGAGTGGGGCTTGGAAAATGACGGTAGCAGTTGCCCTGTAGCCACAGTAACTTCGCTAACTACATGAATAAACTGGAAGGGTGTGATTTCCCGAGCAGTGCAGCTGTCAGCGTGTTAATTAGACACAGTGTTTTATCAGAGCCGGCCACTCGTAATCCAAGCAACCATATTAGCATAATACGCCTTTTCTATCAGGGCCTGCACATGGAAGCAACGTTACGGCGTACAATCTAAATCCATAATCATTTGGCTTAATTATGTTTTGCTTCTTTTAAGGGGAAAATAAGGTGCTGGGATTTTAGAGTATAGTGTGGCCCAGCACGGTTCAGTTGGGCCATTTAGAATACAATTACTGCACAGCTTAATAAGATTGCAATGTTCTTGTTGGGTTTGTTGTGAAAGGTACGATTCGGCCATGTTGTTTGTTGGCAGCATTGCGCTGATTGCCAACCAATCACAAGTACACCGCTGGTCCTAAATGTTGGCGACGGAGCATTTGAATGAATTAAGTATCCGCTTGTTACTCTGTACAACAAAGCAGGAATTTCGAATGACATTTGGCATAGCTTGTCCCGGTTGTCAACCAATCAGGGGATATTTATCCACGTTGAATAATTTGGCACCCATTTCCTCACTTCTGGCCGTACCATGCCAAATCACCCGGTGGGTTTAACCAAGCAGACTGGGACTTTAATGAAACTCGGTGTACTTGTTGATAGTGTAAGAGGAATAAAATTATTTTGTCCTCTTTGCGTGTTCCAAAAATGAAGATAGATTTAATGTAAGAAAAATACACCTTTGCAAAAATGATTTTTAATCAGTCAGAGATCTCTGGACAGATAACAGCCTCTAATTCATCACCTAAACAGGTGGGATTCAGAGCGTCAAATGTAGTTCTTCCGCATGTACAATGGTTTCTTATAGTTAAAAGACCTCCTCTCTTTCATTTGTAGACAAAACATACTCTCTGGGTATTTTCCATGAGCGATGGCGAAAACAGAGTCAGGTGTGGGTGTTCAAAACAGATTCTGTTCTCAAGGACCAAATGTGTTTTCGCACAAAACGCTGAGAAGGAACTTTTTAGACTAAATAGTATGTCCCAGTTTAAGGTCAGATTACACCGAAATCAACACCACCCGCTTCGCACAGGACACAAAACATTTCGACAAGGTCAATACTGAAGAATTAAAATGTTAATAATGTGTAACAATGGTTAATATATGAAATGAAGTATTAAAAATGTTACAATATCTATCAATAGTAATGGTACAAAACTAAAATTTTGGGAAGAATACCCGTTTCGTGAAGATTGACCCCATTCCTGAGATATAAGGGTTCAACGGTAGGTGGTAAAATTCGATGGGCCGTAGCTCCTAAACTCCTGGTCTGATTGACCTAAAATTTGATATATAGTGTTGTGCCATCACGATCAACAAGTACACCAAGTTTTGAGAATTTTTGGGGTAGATTTTTGGGGTGATTTGGCATCGAATAACCCTACACTCTAAAAACAGTTGGGTCAAAAATAAATCAATCTTCTATTTGGGTCGATTTGATCCAACTTTGAGTCAAGAAAATGGGTCTTCTAGTGTAAAACAACTAATAAATATTGGTCAGATCCTTTACTTGGGTAAAAAAAATAAAAGTAAAAAAAAAAAAATCGGGTCATTTTGTATAAAACAACCCAGAAAGTGGATCGGTCTATTTTTTTTTTATCCATAATTGGGTTACTTTTGACCCATCTGTGTTCAGTATAAGCTTGAAAATGCTGCCCCCCAAAACCAAGAGTGACAGTTTTTCCATGGCAGCAAGTTGGTTTATGTATAAGGGTCAACCACGGTTGTGCAGTTCAGTCACGTTCGGGTTTTGAATGGCATCCGACACAAGATGTTTGACGTAGTTCAGCGCAAAGGTCACAGTGGTGTTCATCGTCAACCAGTCCAACACGCGTGCTGTTCGTTCTCAACTGTCCACAGGCTGAACTTTTGAACCCAATTCATTCCAAATGATATCTGACACAATATGCAGATGAAACGAGTACGCCGCCGCACCATTTTAGCCCACCATTTACCCATTCCGATATTTGTTGCACAAAAACGACATCATCATTCAAGATGCTAATTGGACCTGTAATTAATGTGTGCTGCCTTTGGCCCGCTGCTGGAAAACACAATCAATCGCGTGATGATAAATCAATTAGGAAAAGTTGGCTCAGTCAAAAAGAAAGGAGGAAAAAAAAAAAGAGGATTCAAGCAGAGATCCGTGGGGGTCATTTGTCTGCTTTTAAACTTTTGAAATCTTACTTTGCAGTTTGTGACACAGCCCGCAGCTATTTCATAATGTTGCTGATATATTCATCCTCCTCAAGCACATGAGTATACAAAGGGGGAGGGGGATGCAACAGCAGCGCTGTTTATTCACCCTGAAGACAGTTGATATAATAATCACCTCCCACCAAAAAATGAAAAGCTGGGAGAGCAAAAAAAAAAAAGGAGAAAAAAAGTAGGGTAATGAATATTTCATGAGCTTCGAGTGTGTGTCACCAACTCAACATTTAGCTCCAGGAAACATTGGCCAAACTCTGTGAGCGATACTTTTGTTCCCCCCTTTATCAGTCAACAGCAATTTTGACCCGACGACAACCCATGTACAAACATTGAGAATACACCAGACCAGAGAGGAAATTACACAACAATACTTATCTACGCTAGCAAAATAAACACAGATGAATCTCGGGGGAAAAAAAAATGCTTAACAAAACTCCTCACGGCAGCTCGCACCCCCTCCTGAGAGATACCGTCCGCTCCGCTCGCTGGGATTTGACCAAGTGAAGTGGCGTGGAAAATGAAAGGCAAAATGAATCCCGCTTAAACGGGAGTGTAGGTAGCGGGGGCGCACGAGCGAGCCGTGTCTTAATCTATTTCCAGAAGCTTTAGCTGACTGCTCTGCCCTTGAGCCCATTATTTGACATGCTGTGGGTGAAAATGGAAGATAACAGGGTCACGAGCAAGAGGGGGCCCGTCGTGCGGGAAGCCGAGTGAACACCTACTCCGGTAACCCCACCCCCCCCCCCCATCTGAAATCCGCCGCAATAAACGCGCCGTATCGGAATGTTCTCAAAGATATGAGATGAATACGTAGTAAATCTCGCACAGTGTCGATTTTGGAAATGAGTTTCGTTTCAAATGGAGTTGCCAAAGAACGATAGACGTGGCAATAAATGGACGCCATCCATTTCCCTTTCCATTTCCACCCATGACGTTTCCACTTTGGCTCTCCGCGACTTTCTATCAAAGTGAATAATCTTCGGCAGGAAGAGAAGCAGCGCTTTGTTCAAGCAAAACAATGACGAAAGCGACTAATAAACATAGCGGGAAAAGCTACTCGGTTTACAATATATCAAGCTAACAAGGCTAAACTAAAAACTTAGCTCCAAACCAGTGGTTCTTAACGTTGATGGAGGTTGAACCCCACCAGTTTCCTCTGCACCAAACCCTTCTTTATTGTAATATATGTATATATAACCCCCAGTGTTTTTTTTTTTTTAAGATGAACCTCAAGGGCAGCAGATAAAATGAAAACAGCAGAGGCCCCGGAATTGAACCCTGTGGAACACCATACGTTCCGTTACACATCCATATTGCACAAATTTGTCCGACCATTTTATTGTTTTGCTCAACATAGTTAGTATAAAAGGATAAATGAAAACAGCAGAGGCCCCAGAATTGAACCCTGTGGAACACCATACGTTCCGTTACACATCCATATTGCACAAATTTGTCCGACCATTTTATTGTTTTGCTCAACATAGTTAGTATAAAAGGATAAATGAAAACAGCAGAGGCCCCAGAATTGAACCCTGTGGAACACCATACGTTCCGTTACACATCCATATTGCACAAATTTGTCCGACCATTTTATTGTTTTGCTCAACATAGTTAGTATAAAAGGATAAATGAAAACAGCAGAGGCCCCAGAATTGAACCCTGTGGAACACCATACGTTCCGTTACACATCCATATTGCACAAATTTGTCCGACCATTTTATTGTTTTGCTCAACATAGTTAGTATAAAAGGATAAATGAAAACAGCAGAGGCCCCAGAATTGAACCCTGTGGAACACCATACGTTCCGTTACACATCCATATTGCACAAATTTGTCCGACCATTTTATTGTTTTGCTCAACATAGTTAGTATAAAAGGATTACAATAAATAAAAAAATAAATAATGGGGGGGGGGGGGGTCAAGGAAAGCCTGGTGGGCCACCGGGCTAATAAAACGCTCGAGGAAAGGCTGTGCTACTATAATATGTGTCTGTCTCGTGGGCCTCCAACCAAAATAATCGGAATCAACATCATCATCAACGTCTGCTCCAGGTTATCCGCGGCTTCGAGCATGCAAACACATTTTGTGTTCTTTTCGCTCAGAGAAAAGCAAATTGTCAATAAAGGGGAAAAAAATGCATTCCTCACAGTTTGAACTATGCGCCGGAGGCTGTCGAGTCGCTTTGTTTTGTTTTTCTCGCGGCAGATTCAACAGAGCAAAGTAATGCTTGGGATGTGCTTCATCCTCGCAAGCGGGCGCGTTCCCGTTGGTGGGCATCCGCCAGCTTCACTTCAAAAATGGATTCTACGCAGGGTGAGCATTGTTTGAGTCTGCTTGAGTGGCCGCCGCGAGAAAGTCTCTCTCTCTTGCTTTCTGAGAGGCTTCGCACACAGTTAATAAGTCGATGCATAGCAAACCCACTCCACCCTCCACCGCCACCAACAAGGCTTCTGTGATTTTTTTTTTTTTTTTTGCAAGCGTGCCCACATTAATTTCAGCATTTTTCCAAGTGTCAATGATGAAAGGAGTGGGGGAAAGTTCAAGTAGTGTTTAGTAGGGAGTTTGCCGAATGCAATAAACAAGGTGCCAGTGCTCCAGTGACCTTAAAGCAACTCAATTCAACATGCGTGTACTTTTGCTGCGTCAAGACTATTTGGCTACTGCAGTAAAAAGTTTTCTCAAAAAGCTGTGTCAAAAGAAATGTATTCAAGAATTATACCCTTTCCTCCAAATGTCACAAAATATTGCATTTTCATATTTTTTTTTTATTATTACCGAACCAATGCTAACATTACTGAGCTAGCTTATAATTTCCAACTTCGACTTCCTGATCATAAAACAGCCACAAGAGTGTGACCGATATTGGTATCGGTCGCCATCATGAGAACTAATAACTCGAAATAAGGTAACGATACCTGGTATCAGTACTAGAATTTCCCTAGTTGCTGGCCAGTTTGAGCTTTCTAAAGTGCTTAACGTTCATTTCTACTAAATTGCTCTGAAACTATAAATAATTCCAAATTAAAGGAAGTATTTTCTATCATCTTTAATCTTTTTGTACAATGCCCTACTGAATTATTTTGCTCGTGCTTTTGTACAATATCATGCAAAATTCCAATGAGATTATGGAGAAACAAAAGGAGTTTGAACACTCTATAGTAACTTGGGACAATTTCCGTTTTTTAAAATGCTACTTAAAAACAAATTAAATGCCCATGTCGTACACACACACATAATCACATGATTTTTCTTACTGAACTCACAATTAATCGTAAATTAATTGCCTGTTATATCGGTTTTAAATGTATAATAAAATATATTTTCATACTCATGTTAAGTGGACAATTATGATTACCAAATACAAATGGTTGTCTTTTACTTCATTAATACAGTCATTTTATCGTAAGAATTTCATGAAGTTCCAGTTAACAGCTATTAAAAAGAGTTGTACTGAGGTAGTTTTCTTCCACTAGGTGGCACTAGTGTTTCATGTTGGACATTGGTGAACAGAGCAGTACATTTTTCTTTGCAAATCCAGAGCAATTGGTACTTTTGAACTTGTTGATCTGATCATTTTATTGTCCTTAAACTTTTTTTGTACAATTTGCAAGTACTTTAAATTTAAATAAGCTGAGTCAGCTAATTGAACCGGAATGTGACACTCCCTCAAAGAAGACATTTGCGAGTAAAACACTCTTTCACAGCCTACAAGTAGACAAACATCATTATCATCAAGTGTGCTGCAATTGCAGGCTTGTGAGCTGTGATTAAATTCACTAATTAATGAACCGTGATGGCAGCAAAACTCTGAAATATGGTATCATAAGGGAGATTAGGACAGCTTTTGGAAAACATACGACATGCAATCAAACAATCGAGGCGTAATCAGAATGCACAATAATGCCGTTTTTTTAACATAAAGCACTATTAAGACCAACGCGCCGTGCAGTGGCGAGCATGAATTTTTCCATTTGGCAAGTGCGCGTAGCGATGATTTTATGCAAAGGAGGTGCGAGGAAAGGTTGTGTAACCAACCATCTGATACAAGATGCCACAAGGACATCAGATGGGACTCATGGGGAGCTTTTTATGGACTAAAGTGCATTCTAACAGTACAGAATGTTAATTTGGCAGTAACACCACAAATATGGATGCATAAAAGTTTCGCAACATTATTTTGGTACGTGGGAAGCACGGTTGGGTAGTGGTTAGCAAATCTGCCTCGCAGTCACGAGGATTTAGGTTTGAATCTTGAATCTTGAAAAATACAGTCAATTCATTCAAAGCATTTCCAAAGTTTTTTTGTGATCCTCTGCTGATTGCAGCTGTTCAAAAAGCCACCCGTTGCCAAAGAAAAATCCAAGAGCCTTTAGCACACATCCCACCGAGGGGCGAGCAGTTACGAAGCTAGCGAAATTTTGACATGATTTCCTTATGGGAAACCCTACATTTCGTTTCCGTACTACTCGGGTTTTAGACTGCTTGAAATGGATTGACTGAAAACGACCATTTCATGATGAAAATGACTCCCTTGAGATTTAAACCAACCAGGACCTTTGCGTTCCCCCCCACTGGAAACAGACACAAATCTGATCTTTCAGATTTGAAAGCAGTCCCTCCTTCAGCGCTCTCCTCCCGAGTGAGATGAAACACCGTTGCACCTGCTCGCTGATGACACTGACAGGAGCTAGCGGTAATTGAAAGAGAGAGAGAGAGAGAGAGAAGCTCCAGGCGAGAGGCCAGCGATCCCGTGGACCCGTCAGAACAAACATGGCGGTTTGTGGACACAGGATGGAATGTGACGTCTCCTCCGGCCGTGCATGACGTAACGCGCATGAGCCTTGACATCCCGACCGGGGGTACGAGAGAAATCCTAGTTTTGTTGACTTTGCAAAGGATCCGTTTGTACTTTGATGATCGCGTCAAAAAGACATTCGTCAGCACCACCTTCAATTCATTTCTTATGGTTAGAGATGTGAAATTGAAACGAGTTTAAGCCAGATGAAAGATTTTCAAGGTGGATGACTGCTGGCCCTTTGGAAGATAAAACAAGAGGCGGCTCTAGTTCTTGGAATGTAACATGATTTTGTTTGGCTTGGAAATGGACCGCATAATTGCTCCATTAACCTGCTACCTCAATGTTCGCCGGCGGAGTAATGGAAGTGGACGGTATTCCCCGGCGCGACATGTACAGACTTATCTAAGATTCTGCTTTAAGTAGCTTGGGTTGGCCGTGCATTGCCTTTTAATGACGCGACATTTGCTTGTTTTAAAAAAAAAAAAACATCCTGTTTCTGGGCGACTTCCGCCCATGCAAAGTCGTCAAGGTGAAAACGGGAGAGTGATCACCATCGCCGTCATCATCATCATCATCATCATCATCATCATCCTGCAAGAGGAGCGCAGTCTGAATGCGAAACCTTCTTTACTCCTGAGCCAGACGTCTATTTTTAGACCATGACGTCAAGCAGTGAACAGGGGCTACTTCTCCCCTCTTGTTCTTGATTTTTGTTGTTGTCGACTTTTTGGACTGGAGTCGGGACCTCTGCGTCAGATCACATGGATCAGAAAGCACGAAGGAAACAATGTGATCACACAAGCCTCCGAGTGGCCCCCGCTGTCATTCACGGGGGTCTTAAAAGTGGCTTGGAAGCATATCAGCGAAGCGCAGGTTGGTTTTGGGAAAACATGAGTCACGATGTTATTTACCGGTAGAGAGATTGAACACTGAGCCTCTTGTGGTTTTTGTTATGGTCGGCCATTGTCTTTTCCGGGTATTGTCAACGCCAGTGATTCCCAGCCACGCGGAACATTAGGCCCGCCGCACACCGAGCAAAACACGGCCCAAAGCGAGTGAAGTGGGGGAAAAAATTACAAGTGGCAATTGTTCGCCACACACCAAGCGATGAGCACTGAGACACCGCAGCAGAAAAATGATGAGCCGGTATCAGGTTTTGAGGCTTCACATAATTGAACAATAAAAACAGGATGTGATTGTTAAGAAATATCATTGCCACAAACACAGGAAAAAGGGACGATTGAAGGAAATAGTACACAGCACATAGAACCAAGGAATCCATCAGAAGTTAGATAACTGATTGGTCGCTCATCTGCAATAGTGAAACGCCTTCCACCCAACGATTCCGATTTGGAATCACAGCAAAACTAGACACGGTCGTCACCAGCAGTGACTTGTACAAAGACCGAACACAAAGCACGTCAACGCAAGAACCGTTAACAGTACGGAAAGCTATTTTGGCAAAACCACAACAAATATGGACCAATGGGCAGCACGGTACGGTAGTGGTTAGCACGTATGCCTCACGGCAACAAGGTTCTGGGTTTGAACTGGGTTTGGCGCTGGATTTCCTTTGTGGGGTTGACATGTTCTCCCCAAGGGTTTTAGGTTAACTGAAGATGAAATTGTCCACCTGTGCTAATGTGACTTTGAGGTTGTTCGTCAACGTGCTCTGTGATTGGCTGGCGACAGTTCAGAGTGTGCCCCGCCTCTGACTGAAATCCGGCTGGGATTGGCTCAAAGCATCAAATGATAAGATGTCACTGACCAGTCAAAGGACCAAATACTGACCATAATGTCAACTTCTTGTCAACGGTCCTATCCATCCCTCCATCTTCTACTGCTTATCTGAGGTTGGGAAGTGAAAGAGGAATAAAATTATTTTGTCCTCTTTGCGTGTTCCAAAAATGAAGATAGATTTAATGTAAGAAAAATACACCTTTGCAAAAATGATTTAATCAGTCAGAGATCTCTGGACAGATAACAGCCTCTAATTCATCACTTAAACAGGTGGGATTCAGAGCGTCAAATGTAGTTCTTCCGCATGTACAATGGTTTCTTATAGTTAAAAAGACCTCCTCTCTTTCATTTGTGGACAAAACATACTCTCTGGTACTTTTCCGTGAGCGATGGCGAAAACAGAGTCAGGTGTGGGTGTTCAAAACAGATTCTGTTCTCAAGGACCAAATGTGTTTTCGCACAAAACGCTGAGAAGGAACTTTTTTTAGACTAAATAGTATGTCCCAGTTTAAGGTAAGATTATACCAAAATCAACACCACTTGCTCTGCACAGGACACAAAACATTTCGACAAGGTTAATATAAAGAATTAAAATGTTAATAATGTGTAGCAATGGTTAATATATGAAATGAAGTATTAAAAATGTTACAATATCTATCACCCCGCGACCCTTGTGAGGAAAAGCGGTCAAGAAAATGGATGGATGGACAATATCTATCAGAAGCACAGACTTCCCTCTCCCCAGCCACTTCAACCAGCTCTACCTGCGAGATCCCAAGGCGTTCCCAGGACAGTCGAGAGACACAATCTCTCCGGCCGGTGAGACATACCCAGGACACCCCTTCAGGTAAACGTCCAGGAGGCATCCGAACCAGATGCCCGAGCCACCTCAGCTTGCTCCTGGAGCAGCGGCACGACTCTGAGTCCTTCCCGGATGACCGGGCTTCAACGTATTTACTGAACGTATTACCCATAAAGGTATACATAAGAGTCGATTAGGTTTGTGCGGTTTCCGCCACAAGATGTTCAGGCCACCAACAATCGTTTCAACAGCTGCTGTTATCAGTACAGTTGTGGTTTTTGAGGTGTTTGTCAATAGTCTTTGCACATTTGTGACTTTGGACAGCCACAGTCGTCTTTCCCGTCAATATTCCATATTTGACTATTAGCATCTCCTTCACAGCTTCACGATTCGGAGCCACCGTTTCCTCTCTGCTCCCTCGTGTTCTCATTATCTCCCCCTTTTATAGACGCCACTTTTGCAGCTCAGCACCAAACAAAGTCATGGCCTGTGCAAGAAAGAGGGGGGGAAAAAAGCAGCACATTTTCTTTTTGGAAGGGAAAGGAGGACGTGTGCCGAGAGTTCAGCAATGACAACAGTTTCATTATTTAGGAAGTTTTGGCTCCTGCCCGAACCTATTGTTGGAAAATCATTAAATGCTACGCAGATGGAATAACGAGGAGATTAAGTATCTTTCGCACACCGTTGGCGTGGTGTAGGCACTTCTTATATTTCCCAAGATATTGTAAGTATAATAACGTGTCAACGTGGGTTTGCGGAGATCCTACAGAGTTCCCTCCTCCAAGATAACGAGGTCTGTTCATTGGTCTAAAAACGCCCTTTTTCCTTTCTCATTTCTTCCTCCGGAGATTGGTTCTCTCCTCTGCACACGAAGACTTGCGCTCGCCTGCGAGAAGATGCCGATAACGGTGGTTGACGCGACATGAATGACTTTTCATCAGTGACAAGTCGTGACTGCACAACAAAATGGAGAATAGATGCAATTCTTATCATGATGCATCACATTAGAGACAAGATTGTGGAAATCTTTGAAAGTCATTTTTAGCTCTTAACTCTTTGACTGCCAACCGTTTTCAGAAAAGGGTTGCCAGCTGATTTAAGCATTTTGACTCATCTTTCAAGGTCCACAGAATTTTTGGTGTTTGGACTATGGAAACACACATACTACCAAATGAAAGATTGAACTCTCATCTTTCATCAGAAAAAAAAAGGTTGTTTCTACCTTATTCCGTTTTTCAGTAATCAACAATAGAAAATGGTTAGTTTCACCCAAATGCTCTGTTTTGGACCAAAATACGGAAAAATCAAGCTTTTTGTGAAATGATATTATTTCATACACTCTAGTGAATTTGACACCTTTTTTTTTCCCATGAATGATGCCACTAACTACTAACTCAATCTGCTTGATACTTTCAGCACAGCTGGCCAAGGGCTTTCCTCCACCCGTTTCCCCCCAAAAAACAAAAAAAAATCATAGTTAACGTCTTTTAACGTTTTTGGCAGCCCTCATTTGGATTTTACTAGACGTTATTAAACGTTTTTGGCAGTCAAAGAGTTAAAAGCATCTGTTCTAAAGATTATTTGCCGTTACATTAAGTAGGGAGGCAGATGCGAATCAGGCTACTACAACCACAATAATCTTGTTACATTACAATGCATTGTTGTCTGGAGCCCCAATTTAATGGATTCTTCCGAGGCCCACAACAGAGCATTTGTTGGAAAATGGTTGTGTTCGGTATCGAAACTGACGATTTCTATAATTATGACACGATAGCCGTGGTATTAAGAGGTGGAATAAGTCAGGTAAAGTCTCCACTGAATTCTCACGTGGCTAAAAAAATGACACCGAAAAGGTAGCATGTTTTGTGAATCCAAATTAATAACAGGTGAGTATCCTCGAACTATGGCGTCTTGACTTTTAACCTGAACTTAAATTCAAACTAGATTTCACAGTCAATTAACTTCTTCTTGCCGTTTTCTCTAAGATGCTGAATTACCCTCTTGATTGTGAAGCAGAGAGGGAAAAAAAAGCTAAAATCCTAAATATTGCAATTGTGATTTAATATGTAATTATTTTTATTTTACGGTTTACCGAGGTATGCAAAAGCCAAGGTTTGAATAACCGCATTAACTGTCCATCACCGCTAATGCACACTTCTTAAATTTTTCTTAGGGTATGCGTAACTTGATTAGCAGGCATGGCTAAATGAGCCGATATTTTAAGTTAATGGTGAGAGTCCAGCGGCTGTTCTAAAAATAGCTCAGCAGTGATTATAAAAGAATCAGAATCATCTTTATTATTATTTATATGTATTTATTTTACCTTAAGGTACACATTTCTTCATGTAACAAACATTCTATATTTTGTTTTTAATTGTTTCATTTAATTGTTTTTTTTTTTGTGAAAAAAAAAATTCTGTTTTTAACTCATTCACTGCCATGGATGACTATAGACGTTAAAAATTCATTTGAACTATTTCTATTAGTTTAACTTTTTTTCCACTTTTGTTAACAAGAGTAGGAAAACCTTGAATTTTTTTTATTGTACATTTAGAACAGATATAAAATTTGTGATTAATTGTGAGTTAACTAGTGAAGTAATGCAATTAATTATGATCACAAATTTTAATCGCCTGATGCCCCAAATTTTTAACAATGTTTTCCTTTTTTTTTCTTTTTATTTATTCATTGCCATTGACGGCTATAGACGTCAAAAATTCATTTTAACTATTTCTATTAGCTTAACATTGTTTTCCACTTTTGTTAACAAGAGTATGAAAACCTAGATTTTTTTTTATTGTACATTTGGAACAGATATAGAATTTATGATTAATCGTAAGTTAACTAGTGAGGTCATGCGATTAATCGCCTGTCGCCCCTAATTCTTAATATTTCCAAAAAGGCTATTTTAGAGCAATAATGTTGTGAAATTTTTGCTAATAAACCCGATCTGATCTACATAAATGTTTTGGATTTATAGGTTAGGCTTAGGCTAAAATAAACAAACCCTGAATTAACATGAAAGACACGTTTATCTGCTTGTTGCTCAGCCCGCTCGTTTTGTACCCGTTGAAGATTGTGCAGGTGTACCTAATGATAGGCCCGCCTCGCACCTGAGCCATGTTTCCGCCTCTTTAACTCCTGTTCCACTCGACCTTTTGTTTCCCCATTGGGAACCGCACTTAAGACATCTCCACTTCTTTTTTTCTTTTTTTTTTCCTCCGCATCTCCAGCAGCTGCCCACTGCTACGTGACACTTGGTTTCTTACATCAACTCATCTGCCCTCCTCCGGCACCCACTCCTACGCACTCCAGCGTTTAAAGAGGATGAGCGGAGGAGCAAACTATCCAAGTTGTGGAGAGAGAAAAAAAAAAAAAAAAAAAAACTGCCATAAATCATAAGAATCTTTAAGCAGGTGTTTATTTTCTAATACCCCCCTTCGGTAGCTCAGGAGCGGATACTTGATGATGGATGATGATTATTTACTCTGGCAAAGCTGACATTCATCTTACGGGGCTTCATCTCGCACGCTCCCGCCCATTAGTCAGCTGCATTCATTTAAAAAAAAAAAAAAAGGAAAAAAAAAAGTGTGACAGTGGGAATTAAGTGTGTTTTTCTCCTGGGTGTGCACGTGCACAAATTGTCCATTTATAAGATGGCTGATGCATGTATACATATATATATATATTTTTCTCCCATAGACAACTCTCGTCTTCATGTTTGCGTAACGGCAAATGCAGTTCTCACAGGTGAAACCCAAAGTCCAAAAACAAGCAATTAATCTAATGTTTAACTCTTTGACTGCCAGACGTTTTCAGAAAAGGGATGCCGTGGGTGCCAGCCGATTTTAAGCATTTTGACTGATCTTTCAAGGTCCATAGAAAATTAAGTGTTTGGACTATGGAAACACACATACTACCAAAAAAAGATTGGACTCTCATCTTTCATCAGAAAAAAAAAGTTTGTTTCTACCTTATTCCGTTTTTCAGTAATCAACAATAGAAAATGGTTAGTTTCACCTCTGTTTTGAAACAAACGTCTTTTAACGTCTTTGGCACTCCTCCATAGGATTTTACTAAACGTTATTTAACGTTTTTTGCAGTCAAAGAGTTAAGCAATCGATCTAAAAGGTACCCATCAGTCGCGTTCCAATACTTTTGTTCATTTGAAACGAGGGCGGCTTCAAACAAAAGATGCTTTGTCCTGAGTTATTTCTGGACTTTTGTCTCATTTTCATCTTTTGATCTGTCTTCAGTATTCAGCAAAAACAAAGACCTTGCCATTTCAATACTTTTGTACATGAGACAATAAGCAGCGCTGCATTTAGCCACCTAGCATGTTAGCACCCTCACCGCCGCCTGATTAAAAGCATTGTCGGAAAAGACGACATTGAGGACTTTTTTTTTTTTTTTTTCCCTGGATCAACGTATCGCTTCGACAAGTAAAATCATTTGCTTCGGGGCACGCCGAACATTTCGAACCACTTGAATGTGAATCCCAGCAAGAACAAAGTAGGCTTTGAAGCTTCTGTAATGATTTGCCCGCACAATGGCGCCTGACGCAAGTGTTTCCTATCAAGGCTCGGAGGATATCGAGGGCTGAGCGGGTTCGGTTGATAGCTCGTGGGTCTGTCGACGAGGACGTGTTCCCGAGCGCTGCCTAAAACCCGCCGGCGATAATTGACGTGTTGTTGATTGGCAACTCAAATGTCGGTTAACTTCCTAAAGATTCCAGACGCACTATTTTTTCGTCAGAAGGATTCCAAATTGGCGTTGTAAAAAAATAACCATTTTTATCAAAGGTTTGCCTTCTAACTCTTCTTTTGGATGCATTTTAATTAAAATTACCTTCACTTTCATATTCCTCTTCTTTTTGCATTATTGCACCTGTGGGAGTGCAATCAGTTCCTGATGACACATAACATTATAGTGCAATTTTCCTTGGAATATAACAGTATGTCAAAATATGATTTGCTAAGCTGGAAGGTATCTATGGAATAAGACAAAAGAAAAAAAAAATGAGGACGACTGTATAACAGGGTAAAAAAAAAAAAAGAAACATCAAAACATGACAGAAATCCTTCAGGGAATCATCCCGAGTGGCGCCTAGAACCCGACGACGTTAGCTCGTACAGCGCTTGGCAACTGAAATGGCAGCTGTCATTACATTCAGCATCGGTTCTGGGAAATGCCCACGTAGCATACTAATAGGACCCCCAGAGGCTTTGCTACGCATCCTCCGTCCGATTGGAAGCGCTTTGAAGCAAAATTTCAAGTGCGTCTTTCAGAAACATTTCCACTGGATGTTTAGCGAGGAACTTTAAAGTTAGACATGCGGGACAACTACTTCCTGCTTCCATGTCTGTGAATCATGGTAGTCCTACTAGCCTAATGCTGCGGTCGCTAGTCAGAATGTCCAAAAATGTACTGTTCCTGTCACCAACATCCAACATGAAACACTAATGTCACCTAGGGGCAGAAAAAATGACTTCAGTACAAATCCAAAACGCAAGCCAAGCTGTTTTATGCGGGACCATGCGAGGTAAACGGCGCAGCCATCTTCCAAAAGTTGCCAGGATGGCGTAGAAAAAGGTTGGATAATGAGGAGTGCATTGATTATTTAGCGCTGGTGAACTGTCTACCAAGATAGCATTTAGCATTAGCTTAAGCAATAAAACAGTTGAAAAGTTTGATATCCCCATCCTGTTGATGTAAATTAACTACCGATTAAATTTGTAGATTTGATTTTCAGCAAAATTTTTTAATTTTGAAAATCTGGTCACCATATACTAGCTTAGCTTCAAAACTTAAATAGACTTTGTAGCGGGGCAAAAAAAGCAAGCCAGGGGCGTTTTATGATATTCTTATTGCTTCTTTTAGAGCAGGTAATGAATGCTGAGATCCATCTTTCCAAAAGATTTGAAATGAGGTTGACGCTGGATCGCCCGCCTTTGTGGAAAAACCCAAAGCTGGTCATCCTAAAAGAAGAGTTTTCGATCAAAAGTGAAGTTTTGTTCTCCCCCTCCAACTTTTTAGACAGAGGGAGCAAACAAAGGACAAGAAAGCACTAGCAGACAAGTGTCTGGCTCTTGGCTCTACAAGAAGATTAAAAAGAAGACAAATACAAAGTCGGCGTCATTTGTGATTGGACAAAGTTTAATATGAGCTTGCGAGGCAGACCGACGCCTGTCAGAAACACTGCGAGAGCTTCCAATCTGACGGCGAGTGCGCGCTTTTGATGCCAAATAAACATGACAAGCGTTTATTGCCACTTCTCCACAGGCGTCGGCCGGGGAAAGACTTTTAGCATGAGGGCGGAATTTCAAAATGTCATTTTCAAAATCCATGATTGTTGATGTTTGTTTTGACGTGAAGTACAAATAAATAAACTCAGCCGTCCTCCGCGGGCCGCGTTGAAAACGGACGCCGTTTGCGAATTGCGTTTCCTTCGACATCTTTTCTAACACGAACAGGGCGGCATAAAACATAAAAAGGTCTCATTTGCATAAGCGGAAAAAAAAAAGACAGCGGCCGGTTTTAAAAAGCGACACGGCGGGACCTCCAGTCGGTTAGCGCCGCCGCGGCCTTGAAGGAAATGTTCCGCGTGGGATCCTGATTGCAGCCTGCAGGAAGGTTTTTTTTTTTTTTTTTATAAAGATACTCGGCAAACTCTAGGCGACCTCGGCACAGACCGGAGAGGAACATGCGGACATGATGGAGCGGAGAGATGACGAAGGTGGACATCACATTGAACAAGAAGAGCCAGGATCAGAATTCTTCCCAGGGGCAAATGTGTTGGTGTACGGTGAGTCAGCGCAATGTAGGAAAGTAGAGACGCACAATACAACGTCAAGACTTATGGGAGCAAGATCACTGTCAAAAAAGCGTATCCGTAAAAATCAAAGGCGTATTCATGATAAACGATTTGTATCCGTAATAGTAATGTTTCGTGTGTTTGCATGTCAAAAATGTCTGTGTGCGAATTTTTTTGCGACCCGGTTTGGACCGGACTTCTCACAGCTCAGGTCAAGCGTCATCGCAGCAGGTAACATTAACGGCACTATCCAACTTTGTTTGATAGAAACGTTTTAATTTATTTTATTCTGATTTAAAAATAATAATAAAATATAATGTATTTTATAGAAACGTGTTTTATTTTATTTTATTATTCTTTAAAAAATGTTAATAAAATAGAATATATTTATCATATAGACATGTTTTTTATTTTATCATCATTTTTTATATAAGAAAAATGAAATAAAATAAAATAAAATGCATAATTGCAGCAGTTAACGTCAGGATCCAATTTATTTTTTATTCAATTTTTTTTTAAAGAATAATAAAATAAAATAAAACACGTTTTTATAAAATACATTTTATTGTATTTAAATTTTTCTTAAATCATTACAAACTTTTTTTTTTTTTTTATATATAAAACAAGTTGACACTTAACGTTGCCTGCTGTGATGACGCTTGACCTGATCTGAGCTCCAAACCGCGTTCGCGATTTTTGCCATCTTTTATCTTCTTGGTAAATGCAAAAAAATATATATATAAAATCTTCTTGCCGCATGCAGAAGTCACGACTCGACTAGTTTCCCCAGTGACCTGCCTGTGACGTCATCGTAATTTGCATGTTCTGGATTCGCATCCACAGACGTGGAGGCGTATTCACAACCGAGGATTCAAAAAAAACAATCCACACATGAGCAATTACTATTACGGTTAACAAATCGGTTATCATGGATGCGAAACTTTATCACGGGTACGCCTTTTTGACTCCATACTGCCAAAAACATTAAATAACGTTTAGTAAAATCCTATGGAGGAGTGCCAAAGACGTTAAAAGACGTTTGTTTCAAAACAGAGGTGAAACTAACCATTTTCTATTGTTGATTACTCAAAAACGGAATAAGGTAGAAACAACTTTTTTTTTCTGATGAAAGATGAGAGTCCAATCTTTCATTTGGTAGTATGTGTGTTTCCATAGTCCAAACACATAATTTTCTGTGGACCTTGAAAGATCAGTCAAAAGATCAGTCAAAATGCTTAAATCGGCTGGCACCCACGGCATCCCTTTTCTGAAAACGTCTGGCAGTCAAAGAGTTAAGCGCTAAATGTAAACCAACGTCATTAAAAAACAAAGAAAGGACAGCAAAAATTAGAAAGGAGGAGCATTTTAGCGAGAATAGAATAGAAAAACAGATGTACAGCCCGAACACAAGGCCATGAGTCAGCATCTAATGTCTACATCCAGCTGCCCCATTAGCGGAGGAGACCAGGGGGGGGGGCGCAACAGAAAAAAAAAAGAAAAAAGCACACGGCAATGACGCACAAATCTATCGTATTCTCCAGACATTCAGTGCCAGTGATAATCCCCGTTGATCCCCTTCCTCTATGTGAGCGCGTGAGCGGCAAAGAGACTGACAGGCCCGAATAAAGAATCAGCGATAGTGCGGTAAAAAGAAGTTGGAGGAGACAAAATAAGATGGACAGCCAGAAATGAGAGGGAAGTCCCGCCAAGGCCCCCCCCGCTTGCTACTTGTGTGTGATGTCACAAAAGGCTCAATGTGCCGCCGCGCTGCACATGATATGTTGGGGAGGATTAGGCCGTAATCACAGAGGCTTGGCCGTGTAGTCATGAGGGAGTGTCTGCGGGCTATAAATCCCCCCCCCCATATCGGCCACGCGCGCGCCAGCCCACTACTGGGTTGGGAGTGAGACAATGTAGTGGCAAGAACTAATGGCGGAAAAGACATCTAGCAAGGCATAGGCTAGTTTTTGCTTTGGCATAAATTTGTGCTGTTTGGTAGCAGGCGACTCCACTCACTTCACAACAAACAGCAGCTTGGCAGATGTACCGTAATTAGCAAATATTCTTATTTATTTGTTGTTGTTTTGTTTGTTTTTTTAATCGGCTTCTAGATGTTTATCGCCACTCTCGACTGATACTAAATTAAACATAAAACAAGGAGAATTACAAGTGAAACAACCACATACCCTCCACTAGCATAATGCTAATATACAAAGGATAACGCCAGGCTAACAATTAGCATCTCCGCGGCAGTGTTTTCACCCTTTCAAGTGGAAGTCAAGTCAAAAATGTTCTTTGTAATACTATGTTCTATGTGCCCCCACTAGTCTAAACACATTATTCGGATTCATATTGTCTTTGTGACATAAGAATTAAGCATATTAAGACAACTGTTTTTAGCGGGCAGCCATTTTGTCCTGTACTGCCGACTGAAATTGACATCACAGTGCCCCACGGGCTTGCCTTGAAAATGTCATGTGACTAATCCCAGAAAGCAGGTGTGACTATAAAAACATAATAAAATGCAAATACTGTATATATATATATATATATATATATATATATATATATATATATATATTTCGTACTATACTGTACATTATATCATTAGCAACAATTAGAGCTATATGTAATTAGGGGTGTCAGGCGATTACATTTTTTATTCGTAATTAATTGCATGACTTCAATAATTAACTCACGATTAATCGCCAAATTTTCTATATGTTCTAAATGTACAATAAAATGAATGAATAAAATGTACAATAAAAAAAAAATCTGAATTTTTATACTCTAGTCAACATAAGTGGGAGAAAAATGTTACACTAATAGAAATATGGCAGCATCTTTTAATCATTGGTACAATAATTTCATAATAATTCATAAAATTGAGTTAAAATTAAAAAGGTGTACTGTACTGTAAAAAAATGAGTGACATTGATTTGTGTTCGTCATTTTTCTGCCACTAGATGGCATAACTGTATTTGTAAAGCGTACATTTTCCTTCTCATGTTAATACTAACTCATCTTTAACATGAAGTAACTTTTTAAATTATAGCTTGACCCCAATCTCCACAAAATAATGCATTATTATTAAATTTATTACTGCTAAATTTTGACGTAGACGTGGCGTTAAAGGAACTTTAAATTAACTCAAAATGAACGCACCAATTTTGACACCCCTAATTGTAACTATTGATGTGGTTTGATATTGTAGAAGCTTTTATTTAATAAATCCTAAAATGTCAAATCCCAAAGGTGGGCACGCAATTACTATTGCATTGGATTTAAACGCATGTTAAAACTAATCAAGCAAGATCCCGTACGCGACCAAATGGGGACGCAGCTGCAATCATCCTCATCCTAACGGACTTGCCATTATTATTCCGACTGCTAAGTGCATTTCGGTGGTTTGCTCCAATCACTGCATCCTTTATGCTCAATTGTGGTCACAAATGGACCGCCGTGAGTGTGTTTGAGACCGAGTGAGAGTTTGTTGTTTTGGTATGATACACAGTGGGATAAACTCGCATCTGTGTTAGGTGAATTAGTCCAGGCGTCGCTATCTCTCCATTTCAGCCTTCCGACCTGCAGCTCCTTCCAAAAAAAATGACCCCCAGAGTGCGTAAATCTGGGCTCGGCCACCGCGTTGTCCGTGGCGTTAAAGGAAGTTGTACAAAAAAAATATGTGACAAATCTGCTCAGCGAGCGAAGGTCTGCTCTGCAGGGCAGTAAAGTTGGGACAAGCTTAAGTGAAACTCCACTTTGGCGCGATCACTCATTTTAATCGTCAAAATCCCCACAATGCATTTGGGAAGCGGTCCGACAACTGAACGGCTGCCTTCCAACTCTATTTTGACTTGTTGGCAAACAGAAGTTAGCGCCCACGTCAGACAATATACAACATTCCGCATATTCTATCAGATCTGGAATATTTTCGAACCACAACACAGGAGCAACGATATGGAATAATTGGACTAGGGCTGCAACGTGTCATCAAATAACTCAGATAATCGATTATGAAAAAATATCAAAATAGTCCAGGTGGAAGACTTACAAAACACTTATCAAGAAAGAAAAGTGCAAAGTACACTATACAACTAGATCATTTTATTTTTTTTAAACTCTACTTGCAAAGGTAACATATTGGTGTTAGCTAATTTAGCATAGCCTACATCACTATTTTTATTTTTATTTTTTGGGGAATTGTGACAGACAAACAGCAAAATAACAAGCACACTAATCCACGAGCTGCCCGTTCACATCCAGCCAACTTTACACTATCATTCACTGACACCCACGTCACTCACTGGAAGAGGCCCCGCCTTTTAAAGCTATACACACTTAAAAATCACAGATTCTCCATTTGAACAGGCGCATGGCGACCCCAAGTGGACAAAAATAGTATAATATATAACGGCCATCTTGTTGTGCTATGGCAACTTCAGATTGTTTACATGCTTTTGTGGGTGCTGTTGTTTTGGTTAGCTCAAGCTGAGACGCTGCCCCCCCCCCCCCCGTTTAACGGAGGCGTTTATTTGTCCAAAGTGAATCGATCATGCACCTGATGAGCAATTGGGGATCGGCGTCCATTAGTGGGACGCCAACTATCAATTTGTAACTGTAGGGGTGCCCTGAAAACCAACAACAACAAAAAAAACTCATTACTGCTAAGCCTCTGTGTGGGCTCGAGCCTGTTTCCATGGCAACCGATGTAAGTAACATTAATTGCATGTGTTGATGCTTCAGTGCGAAGGCCACGAATGAGTGAAATTTCCTTTGGGATCGATAAAGTGTCTGCCTAGTCTAACTTAACCTAAATCACATATGCATCTGATGGGCTTTATACATTACATTATTACCTTTGATTTCCCCAATCAACAGAACTTCAATGGCATGGAAAATCGAACCCAACGCTACCCCCTCCCAACTCCAAAGGCCCCGCAGTCCCGATCATGAGCAGCCACCGAAGAGCGGATTTGCTGTATTGATGCTTTTCCCAACTTGCCATTTCCCCCAAATTACACGGTAACGAGATGACAAACACAGCGAGGTGCCGCAGCCTCTGTGGAGGAAATATTTGCTTTTCAGCCTCATTCTTCACTCTTCCCCCGACGTGGTGTGAGCCGAGGCGGGGCAGATACCTCCGAATCTGTGCCAAAACTATGTTTGAGAGAGCACAAGCGCAATGGTAAACACGAGATCTGACAAGAGATGAACAACAAAAGCAGGAATCGAGATCAAAACGTCCTTTTTTTTTTTTTTTTAAATGGATTTTCGAAACATGTTTTATTCGGTGGTCCTCGGAGAGTTTGGGTTTCTTTTGAAGGATGCAATTTGAAAGGTGCAGGACAGAAAGGCAGCTTGACTTTCATCTATAGTCGCTCATTAAAGGCAGGAAGTAGACTGGCGCTTACCTCCACCAAGTTTGGTGTTGAACTTTTTTTTTTAAGTGCTATATTTGACCAAAGACTTTCTACAATTCGTAGCGAGAACAAAACCATCCACTCACAGAAGCTAAATGTTGCTAGCAGCCAGCTAACACACAATATAAGTCAACAATTGTAACCGGCTAGCTAGCTAATAAAACATAGCTTAACGCGTAGTAACTGGGTTGCACCGTTTTGCGGACTCAAAAGTAAAACGGAAATATGTCTCATCCTATTTCTCGATCCATTTTTGGAGTAAGCAGGCTTCTTCCTGGTTCTAATATTTTTTTTATTCTAGGGGTGAAAACAGCTAACTTTAAGAATGTAGTCACTTAAGAGAAAAAGTCTAAAAGAGCTTGTGTGTTTGTTTATTTGTTAGCTAGCTTGTTTTTTGAGTTGAGTTAGCAGACTACTTCCTGGTTTATATTTCATTTAAAAAAAAAAAGGGGGGGACTGTAATATTTTATTCTGAGGCGAAAATGATTACCATCAGAACTTTCTGTTCCTTTAACAAAAGTGGAAAGATCATAGCGGGACTTTTGTTGTTTGTGCGTCTGTTTGTTAGCGCTAGTAGGCTACTTCCTGGATCCTGAAGAATGACATGCTGTAACTCGTTATGTAAAAAAAAAATAAAAATAAAAATAGAATGTATATTGTGGCCAAAATTGTGGATGGATTTTTTATTTTTATTGTATTTATTTGTTCTCATCTTTGTGTTACCTAGCAGTCTACTTCCGAATTTTTTGAAGACAACAAAAACAGACTACGATATGAAATCTGGGGTGGTAGTAAATAATAATAATAATAATACATTCAATTTATTTCCATTATGCCGTGAAAGAAAATACATGAATGCTAATAAAGATGAGAGCATTAAAAAAAAAAAAATGTAATCTGCATGTTAGCAAAGAGGCTAACAGGAAATATATCTACCAAAAGTGTAAAGATCGTGCTGGGACAGGCTACTTCCTGTTTCATGGATAATGAGGTTAGCGATCCACTGCTGGGACCGCCAATTGCATTCCTTGAAATAGAATCTGCCGTTTCATTCAGATTTACACCAACGTAATGAGGTTCCCGCTCGCCTCTAAGTTCCAACCAATTGTTTGCGTGTGTCATCCTCGCTAACGAACAAACAGCAATCAATACAACAGCCCTCGCACTTGGCCGAGGTAACAAGGCCGAACGTTGCGAAAGGAAGGCCGGCTCTGTTCTTTTTTGGCGCGGCCTCAGTGGGAATAATGAGTCAAAGCAGGGGGGACTATTGCCTGGATTAATGTGCCTCAGTGAGCCCAGGCTGCACACAAATGCATCAGTCTGGCCAAGAGCGCGTTGCCCGGCTCTCGACAACAAGAAGAGCGCGACTGGCAAGGGAAAAACAGTGTGATATATTCCCCTTTTTTTTTTCTTTTTTTTTTTGCCTTCCCTCCCCACAACAACAGATGTTGTCATCCCAGCTGTGTAGCAAACCAAGGCGCACGGTCGGCATGTTGAAGCGCCAGGCCGGGGCTTTAATGCAACATTATTTTCACAAGCCGTTTGCTCTCATTGTTAGCCCTTGTGCGGTCGAGGGAGTGCGGGCAGATGCTCCCCCTCCGAATGACGTGCACTCGTGGGTAATCGCGGGATTACAACTAACGGAGGCCATCGCCGTTTCAGTCACGCCTCCCCTATTGTCACAAATTCGTCAAATCCGGTTACGATCATGAGGAGCAAGGATCCACTTTGTCGAGTAGACTCTCAGCCACTTCGTTAGGTAAGCCTAACCGATCAAGGGGTGTCTAAATTGTTCTCTTTTTCTTCATCTCTATTTTATAAATACGGTCAAACCAATTTAATGTACAGTAGATACAAGAGAAAATAAACAGTCCCCAGTTTCTAGGTGACAAGACGAATGGTAGGATGCTCAGTCGGGCCATTGGTCCTGGATCCCAATTGATTCTCCTCTGCTGTGAATAAGAAAGTACACTGCAGCAGAAGTTCATCTCGGCGGCAGCGAGTAGACACATTAATAACATCGCAGTCCACTAGAGCAGAGGTCACAAAGCTATTTGAAACCGGGAGCTACTTCTTGGGTACGGAGTCGTGCGACGGGGCTACCAGGTTGATGCTTGGTTATGAGCCAACAAATTTGCTCAAACGACTTTTTCTTCAACATTATAAACAATGATATTCATCCAATGTGAAGATACAGATCATGTTTTTTTTTTATATATATATTTCTGATCCGAGCACTGTGCCCCTTTCGTAGTCAAATAAGTCAAATGCAATGCACTGCTGTTGAATTATAACATCTCTGACGGCAAGATTTTTCTTTGGAAAGGCGGGATTCTCGATACAGCTTTCATATTTGTTGTAATATTTAGGACATGTGGCCCACATACGCTGAAGTTGTCGGAATCCTCCGAAGCTCATCCCTGGTTTTTAATCAACATGCTCTTTCTACTGAGAAGAAAACGGCGCGATGCAGTAAGATGATTAGGATGAATGATTGCCGAGAAAGACGGCGAGGAAGACGATTTCTATTTGGCAACCCCAGTGGACAATAATTGAACACAATTTGGCAGCTGTACGAGGACTCCTTGATTTTCACGGGGATTTCGTGCCCACACAATTTTCATTAACCTCCACCTAACGCGCATCGAATTTGTCGGATGCCCTTTTTCCGGCTTCCGCATCAACTGATGAAAGTCAGACGGCTCATTGAACAAAGTCAGAAGAGTCGAATTCATTGGATGCAGATTTGAAGAAAACGTCTTCAAATACGTTCATTGATTGTGTTGGCAGGAAACTTCAGGAATTTTTAGACCACAAACATGGTGACACCAGATACCGGAAAAAACATACGATTATAAAGAAGGCAAAATCCACGAGGCCGTTCAAGGAATGTCAATGGCGATTGTTCTTTCATTGTATTTGACATTTCTGGACGCCGGAATCTCAATAGTCCCCTCCTGGATTTTCGGTGTTACCTCTGTTTGGTCCATAACCACAAGCATCCCAAAGCTGGACAGAAATACGGACAAAGTGAACGCACTTCTAGTGAGGTGTGGACGAGACAAGACAAGGTCCGAGTAAGGTATAGGCCAGGGTTCAACATTTCCAGTCCTGGAGGTTCAGAGTCCTGCAGATTTTTGATGTTTCCACCCACTAGCACAACTTCAGATAATCAGCATGTCTGATAACGATCCTGATCTTTAGTATCAGGTGTGTTGGTAGGCGGAAGCACATAAAACCTGCAGGACTCTGGACCCCGAGGACCGAAATTGGTGAACCTTGGTATAGGCCAAGTGGCCAACAACATTTGAACCATTTGCGATACATGTTCACTGTCAAAGGAAAGAAAATGTCTTGTCTTGTACTTTCTTACTCTTGCAGGTCCAGAGTCAACCACAAATATCCAGAGGTGGCAAATCCAAGTCCAGAAAGGAAAAACCCTGCCACAGTTTGGCTTTAGACCCAGCTGCTAGCTAGTTAGCTCCCTAGCTAGCTTCCCGGGTGCCGGGTGCTTCTTTACCTGCTAGGGAGCTAGCTAGCTAGCACGAGGGACTAAAGCCAAACTGTGGACGTTTTTTTACTTTCTGGACCTGGATTTGCCATCTCTGCAAATATCAAATGTTGAGAGTCTTCTGCCTAGATTTAGTCATAACTGTTTTAATTGACTTATTTCCTCAGTAGAACTTTTATCTGTGGATGTGTCTTTGTAAGTGCTGTCGCAATTTCTGCTCATGATGTGCTGTAAAAGTGCAAAAAGTCTTATCTACTTGCGGCTGTCGTCATGTGTATTGAACTCAGGGCTGGGGGCTGTTTTCTGAGGGTTTTTCAAGATAGTATAAGAATGCTTGTGAGTCCGCTGTAACGACACACTTGCGAGAGGAACTGCAGCCGTTTGTCTGTAAACTTGCTTGTGTCCGGAATATTCTGAAAAATAAATCCTTCGAAGGACCTGTTCACCGATCCCCAGTCTGTATTCAGAAAATCAACAGTCTCTCTACCCGAACAACAACGAACACGCGGAAGACAAAGATAGTCTTCTAACACAAACTAAAAGCGAAGGCGCTAAGAATTGGCGGCAGACCTCCAAGATTCATTTAAGTTTTTAGACTCGCGATTCCCTTCGACTTCAGATAGTTCATGTAATCTTCTCGAGCAGAAGACTGATATTTGTCAGACAACTGAATACAAAATTATTTCATGCAGTAGTTTAAGGTACAGTAAAACATTTAAAGCTAAAGCTCCTGGGAGAAAAAAAAACTGAAAAACTGAAAAGTGCCACAGCGACAATTTGAAACTATCGGTTAACAACCATGAAAATGTTATCGTAATGAACCAAGCGGCAATTCTGCTCCACATCACTTGGAGAGCATCCACTTTAGCATGTCTTGCTATCAGTTCGTTAAGCGATCCGTTTAACCTCCAGCTGCCTCAATGAAGCTGCTCAGTAGTCAAGTCGCCGGGATAAAAGCGCCATCGCGCAGTTTAACTACAGCACAGATGAAGAACGCTCGCATGTTCTCTGTAAGTGAAAGAGGGAAGTCAATCAAAAAAAGAATGTCAAAAGTGTTCAATAAAAATGTCGACGATGGTTCCCTTGTTCTCGTGCCATTCCTGAAGAGAGATTTCCTCCTCTGACGAAAGTTGTGTAAAAACAAAACCAAATGAGTCACCAGCTGAGTCGATGCTCACTTATCTTTTATTTAAAGCATCATCCATCAGCATCCTTATACTCTTAACGTTTCGTTTTCGCGCCGCTGATGTGCAAGCCAGTGTGACATCAGTCAACCGGGCCCTTTTAGAACTTGACTCGGGAACGGAGTGAGCGTTAATGGAGATGACAAGGCGTTGCTTAAAAAAAATATCAACTTTGGCTCGGGTTGCTCACGATTGCGTCTGCTGCCAAGAGGAAACATGACAAAAGGGATCAAATCCACTAGCTGTTGTGGGTTTAAATTTGGTGGTCGTTTTATACTAATTGGAAATGGATTTTGATATGAAATGCATAATATTCCACATTCCATCTCTTGCTGGACAAGCCATGGTCAATATAGAGCAAAAACCTTCATTTGCCAAATTTCATCATCTCGGCTCGGAATGACCTCTCCGTATTTGTACGCCGCGAAAGACGACTACGCGCTTGACATTTTGGGTTGTGTGTTTTATATGAATATTTCCCGGGCTATAAAATGTCAAGAGATAACACGGTGAAGGCGCTTGTGAGAAAAACACAATTGTGTCGAATTGCATTGTGTCCCTCAACAGAAGCCCGGCTGATAGTTTCCGAGAAATCGCATTAAAAATCTGATCTAATTACTCGACTGGCAACAGAAAAGCAAAACTGTGAAGGAAAGCTGGCACTTAAGCGGCGGACGAGTGATTTCAAAAGGCATTTTTCGAGCTGTGCTGCATGACTAAACAAGTATTTGCAATTCACCGGAGACTACCTCGCTTGGAAATCAATCAAGGAGATATTTCCGTTTACGTAGTAGAGAACGGAAGCAGAGAATGAGCTTGCGATGTGATTGCTGCCAAGGCTTCCATCCTTATTTGGCTCGTACACATTTTTGTCTTTGGGAAATAATCGGATACTTCAAGTGGAAGTCTTGCTATATGAAAATGCACTTGAATGCACTATTAACTCATTCAGCCATTTTCACTGATGCAACCCCCTTTGCTCCCGGCTGTTTTACTGGATTTTGACTTTTTTTTTGCAAGGCCCACAGAATGTTGTGTTCTATTGCTATAAAAACATACCAAAAGAAAGATTTGAGTCTCTTCTTTCATCAGGATTTTTTTTTTTATATTTCTATCTGTTTCCGTTTTGCAGCAATTACCATTATAACAAAGCTAAGTTTTATCATTATTCGCAAATCTGTTTAAAACAGATCTCTTATACTCTGCTGCCACCTGTTGGACGTTTTTGTAATAACTTCCATTGTTTCAAGCATTCGTCTTTAAAATAGAACATATTTATACGTCTTTGGGAGCAAATGAGTTAACCATTGTTGTGGGAAAAAATACCTGATACTAATACGTCACACCAACTGCGGATTCACAATTGATGGTACAAAAATACACTGAAACTAGTCAAGTGTAACATTTTTGATATGGTGTATGAAAAATGATGACTGGTAGCAAAATAAGCGAATGAACTGTGCCAGTGTTTGACAGGCTACTGTACCTAATGGGTATGGATCAAAATTGGATTAGTGTCAAGGGCCCGAATCGGATCACTAATTAGTTTCTATTTGTTTGCAACGGTTGTAGACTGAGTTATAAGCCATTTAATTAATTGTCAACTAGACACATTTTCTTGGCAGAGGGCTTTTTTTCATGCATATGCTGTAATAAATTAACATCTGTTGTGTTCTTCTGTCATTCTTTATTCATATAGTCGACAATTGTTTGTTTCTGTTTTTCCATTTGATTATTTTTTTACATTGCATTAACCTGCACGTAATGGTCAAAGTGTTGTGATTGTGTTTTGGCTTGAGTCATAAGGGTCATTATGTTATGTCAGTTCCTATGCAAGTTGCAATGGCCCTAGTCCTGTATTTGTTCCTTCTGATAATGATCTTGTCAGTTGCTATGCAGCTGCTTTGTCCCTTGGGATGTTGTCAGTTGCTATGGTCCCCTGTGATGATGTCAGTTGTTATGCAGATACAGTCCCACCGTGGTGATGATGTTATCAGTTACTATGCCGTTGCTTTATTTGTGTATTTGTTACTTATTTTGACATTGTGTTATGTCAGTTTCTATGCAAGTTGCAATGGCCCCGTCCTGTATTTTTTCATTCTGATAATGATGTTGTCAGTTGCTATGCAGCTGCTTTGTCCCTTGGGATGTTGTCAGTTGCTATGGCCCCCTGTGATTATGTCAGTTGTTATGCAGATACAGCCCATTGTGGTGATAATGTTATCAGTTACTATACCGCTGCTTTATTTGTTTATTTGTGTATTTGTCACTCTTATTTTGTCATATCAGCCTTTATTCTATTATATAGTACTCCGAGTTTTGGTCAAGGTTTCTTGATTAAGTTACTTTGCATTAAATCTGCTTTTGGGTCCAATTTTCGCACTTCATGTGCAAAGTATGCAGCCAAACAAAGAATGAAAACATGTTTTGGACTGGCATGTTGGAATTAAGGGGATTAGTTTCACACTTGCTAGATGGTCACATGCAAAGTCAACTTTTAAAAACATGCCACTTTTACAGTCGGAAACCAAAATGTGTTTAATTAAGACACCGACTTTCCGAACACAAGACTATAAGCCATTTCATTGATTCACACAATCCTGGCTTAAGAGGATCGTCAAACCCGACAGTTTTTGGCAGCCAAAGTGCATAACACACCTGTCAATCACTCTCCCATGGATTCTGACCTTGATCTAAAAGGTCACATTAGCCATCATCATCAATCTGAAAGTCTGTCAAACACAACTGATTTATTCCTCGATAACAACTGCCTAAATCTCCCAAAGACAGTCTGCTCACCACTTCCTCGCCGAGCCGACAAATTCGAGTTGGAGTTGATGGGCGTGCAGTGACAACAATATTAGACACGTGGCTCCATCCACTCCTGCCTGTAAAAGAGCAACTAATCCTCAATTAGCTCTGCATGGTCACTGACCTCTGATGAATAAGGTAAAAGCTTCTCTTTGAATCAAACGGTGGCGTAATTAAATTTGGAGCCATCTCATCAGGAGGAGAACTCTCGAAAAGGAGCCCAGCTTTCGCTCCGTGAGGCTCGCGGCGTTAAAGGCGGACGGATCCTCAGGTTAAAACCTGTCAAACGCCGTCTAGGAAACGACTTTTTCGACAAGTATATTGTTTCCAAAGCGTCCGCGTGCCGAGCGGGTTCCCGCCGTGGTGAGGCCGATGAGACGGGTAAAGAGATCTTGTCATGGAAATGGTGTGCGTGCGCCGAATTTAAACAAGCGTAGCCTTTGCAAGCCGTGATGTTATCTTGCGTGTAAATAACAATATTACATTTATATCGACCCCCCCCCCCCCCCCCGTTTTGGCAGCTTTCAGCGTGGCGTAAAGGCCGAGGGAAACATCTCGGGTTGCGTGCAGGTGGGCTGAAATGTGAGCGCCGAAAGGTCCGCCGTTCAATTTATTAACTTAAATAATATGGATACTCTTATTGATAAATACAACAAATAAATAAGGCCTCTTGTTCTATGAATGAATATTAGATTCGCGACCATGTATACAGTTTCCGACATTAAGTCAGAACGAGGACTGGCCCTGATTTAAAACAATACTAAATGGAATTCATAACTATATATGGAGAGCTAGCTGTGGATAAAATGGCAAATTATGTATTCTCAGGGGCCAAAAATACATACTAATAATACTGAAGCAACCCCCTTCGCTCCCGGCTGTTTTACTGAATTTTGATTGATTTTGCAAGGTCCACAGAATATTGTGTTCTATTGCTATAAAAAAAAACATGGAATCTACCAAAAGAAAGAGTAGAGTCTCTACTTTCATCAGGAAAAAAAAGTATATTTGTATCGGTTTCTGTTTTGCAGCAATTAGCATATAGCTAAGTTTCGTCATTATTCACAAACCTGTTGAAAACACTGGGAAAAAGAGCTTGTTGCAACATTGCCCTAATTGATCTCTTATACTCTGCGGCCACCTGCTGGCCGTTTTGTGTAATAACTACCATTGCTTTATTTCATACATACAAACATACACTCGAGCGAGCAACAATCAAACTCCTCATGTCGCTATAACTTTCAAAACCAAAAGTCCTTGTTCTCATTTAGAACAATACTTGCTAAGACTGCATTTGTCTGTTTTTCAGTAAGAAACTGACTTTAAGTCCAAAAAGAAATGTCTTGCCTTGGACGTGAGCTACCTGCGCCCACTCCTCAAATATTTTAAGAGCTTACAATCAATGGGTTTTTAGAAAGTACAACAAAACAGATACCTTGGATACCCCGACTAACTTTTGAAGTGAATGTTTGCAGCGCAAAACTTGGAAAACCATACAAACGGAGGGAAGGATGTGAATAATAAATAAAAAAGAGATGCTGTGACAAAGACCTGCGCCAACTTGTGCTGGGGACCCAACAACAAAAATCAATTTCAGACTTGCACGTTGTCGAATAACCGTTGAAACCGAAAAAGTCCGTTTGAGACCTGGCACAACAATAAACTGCATGATTGTGAAGGAAGCAAAACAAGATCATGTTGCGGGAGGTATTTCCTCTTTTTTTTTTTTTATGAATGGAAGTGACTGGGGAGGAAGCAAGTAAACAAGATGGACCGCATGGATGAATAAAACCAATATTGTAGAATATTACAGAGGGCAGAGAGAAAGTTGGGACAAATTGTAACAATAGACTGCAGCGTTGTGGCTAATGCTGTTTTACAGCCAAGGCGCCGTCTCGGTCAGCCATGCAACAAAGCAGGTAATGACTGCTCTCTAATTTACCAACCTTGGGCCATCTAAACAATTTATGAGATCTCCTTAATGTGTGCTTACAGGAAGCGTGCTACTTCGCGGCCTGCTTTTCTACGACTACGTAGCAATGGCATCAAGAAACAGCAGTTTTGGTTGAATTGTGCATCAGGGATCAATAAAGTTTTCTGAATTTGAAAAATAAAAAGCAACATATCAGAGGTGGCAAATCCAGGTCCGAAAAGTAAAAACCCTGCCACAATTTGGCTTTTGCCGCTAGTGCTAGCTAAACGAGCACCATGGGTGCCAGCTAGCTAGCTAGTGATAGATATTGTAACATTTTTAATACTTCATTTCATATATTAACCATTGTTACACATTATTAACATTTTAATTCTTCAGTATTAACCTTGTCAAAATGTTTTGTGTCCTGTGCATAGCAAGTGGTGTTGATTTCGGTATAATTTGACCTTAAGCTGGGACATACTATTTAGTCTAAAAAAGTTCCTTCTCAGCGTTTTGTGCAAAAACACATTTGGTCCTTGAGAACAGAATCTGTTTTGAACACCCACACCTGACTATGTATGTTTTGTCTACAAATGAAAGAGAGGAGGTCTTTTAACTATAAGAAACCATTGTACATGCGGAAGAACTACATTTGACGCTCTGAATCCCACCTGTTTAAGTGATGAATTAGAGGCTGTTATCTGTCCAGGGATCTCTGACTGATTAAAAATCCTTTTTGCAAAGGTGTATTTTTCTTATTTCTATCTTCATTTTTGGAACACGCAAAGAGGACAAAATAACTTTATTCCTCTTTCAATTGGTGAACCCCGACGTAGAATGACGTTTTGTAGCGGTGCGTTCACAGACGGATGGAACTCCCGGCCACATTAATCAAGGTAAGTGGACACTTTATCCACGTTTTAGGAGTTCTGTCTGTCTGAGAACGCTGCGGCTGGTAAATTCATCTTGCAAAATTATATTGAGGATGGAATTTGTGTAAGAAAAATAGTGATAAATTTTGAAGTCGTGTGGTTGGACGCGAAGTCCCAGATTTCGGGTTTTACCACGGTGTTTGAACATACACGTACGTGGTGACGTAGCATTGTATACAGAAATGCTGCCACGTTAGATTGTACGCGATCGCTCGGAAGTCAGTTTGAGAAGCATTTTGTTTTCCAGTTTGAGAAGCATTTTGTTTTTACAGACAATGGATATGTAGATAATTGATTTAAAGTCTATGTATATGTGTTTACGTTGTATTGTACGCGATCGTTTTGAAATCAGTTTGAGAAGTTGTTGAAGTTGAGAGGAAGTCAGCTTTGACATTTAACATTTTCAATTGATATTTTTACTGTTTTTAAATTTACTTATAAGTATATAGATGCCATATAACTATGTGTAGTTAAATGAATAACACTGTGATAATGTTTTTGTGAAATATATAGGAATCTCTCACTCCACTTCCAGCTCTTGAGATAAGAATGTGTATGTTTTAAAAGTGGTCAAGTTCTCATGTCATTAGTCATTTGGTCGTAAAAAACTGAAGGTCCAAGGGCAAAGCCTGTCTACATCATTTCTCCGAGGCTGGTGGGGAGCTGAGATCATCGTATCAGTATCATCATGTCTGCTTATTAAGAACACTAATTCTTTGTCAAGTCTAAGGGCGGGAGTATTCTTTTTTACAAGTATAAAGCAACTGTATGTTTTCATATTCGTCACACTGGAAGCTTAACAGCACCTTCGAATGTAAGCTATTCTCCTGTGTCTTTAAGAGCTCTTAAATAAACTCCTTAACTCTTTGACTGCCAAAAACGTTAAATAACGTTTAGTAAAATCCTATGGAGGAGTGCCAAAGACGTTAAAAGACGTTTGTTTCAAAACAGAGGTGAAACTAACCATTTTCTATTGTTGATTACTGAAAAACGGAATAAGGTAGAAACAAACCTTTTTTTCTGATGAAAGATGAGAGTGCAATCTTTCATTTGGTAGTATGTGTGTTTCCATAGTCCAAACACAACATTTTCTGTGGACCTTGAAAGATCACTCAAAATGCTTAAATCGGCTGGCACCCACGGCATCCCTTTTTCTGAAAACGTCTGGCAGTCAAAGAGTTATAGGAACTTTTTCATACAATCTCAATTCTGCAATTTATTTGAACACGCAAAAGATTACACTTAATAAAGTAATCAAATAATGCCTTCACTAGCTAGCTCCTTAGCAGGTAAACGAGCACCATGGCTGTTTTTATTCATTTGTTACCTGGACTGTAACAACTTATTCTATCTTTCACCAAAGACAAAATAATAATAATAATAATAATAATAATAATAATGATTGGTATGCCAAAGTATGTTTAAGCGAAATTGTTAAATAAATTTAATGAAGACAATTTATTTATATAACCATAATGGATGACATTGTGCTAACATGCTAATTAGTTCTGTCGTTTACTAGTTAGCTAGCCATCGATATGTCCGTCTGTGCTACAAGTTCAACAGAGAGATGCTAACACCCGTTAACATGGTTCAATTTGGGCTAATAGCAACAGCACGTAAGGCGAGTCTCCGTTTTATTAACTGCTCGCATATAATAAGCAGCTCATGCCACCTTTGTGTTCTACACCAAGAGACCTTCTGGCGCCGTGTTGCTATGGTTACACTTCTCACATGTGGTGGAAAAGTGTGAAGGGGAAAACGCAGTATAATCAACATTGTTAATTTAAATAAAAAGCAAACAACGTAAATGTTTTACATTCGTACAATTACACATCTATGTTTGCTGCAACTAAAAGATTTGCTTCAAATTATCTGGAATAAATAATGACAAAAACTAATTAACAGTTCTTTAATTAATACGTTTACTGTCAACCTAATTATCGAATAAAGAAAAGTACACTTTGTGTATTTAAAACTACCGCATAGCTTTGTTTTCAAGCCGTTAGCTTAATGCTAACACGCATTTTGAGCCACGCCATAGTTCAAAAGCACGTCGCTGGAGAGGCAAACGCGCTTCACTCCGGGCCTCCTGCCGAGCTCTGATGATCCGTTCCCTCCCTTCCCAAACGACGCCACACTGACTTCCAGGACCCGCCGCTTGGCAGCTTGTCATTTCATGCAATTACATCGCAAAAGCGCCGCTTGTTTCCTGTGTAAGCCCCGATGGTGAGCGGGTAAACACTTTGCTCCCGCTGCATGATTATGATGATGATGATGATGATGTCGAGACGCGGCTTCGTAGCTACTTGCAGTGCCGTGGCATTAGGGTTCGTCTGTGTCCCAAAAAAACTGTACATTGATTGTGCATAATTGCTTACTTTGATGCATTTGGGGGTTTGTACGTTTTAACTTAAATATTGGAGTTGAGTCAATTCTTTTACTTTTACCAGTTATTTTTACACTAGTAACTGTGACTGTGAATATGAGTCTACCTTTAGGCAATGGTGGTCTGTAGAGTTTACTTTACCGGAGATTTGCAGTAAGTTAGTACCTGTACTAGAAATAGACCGATAATTGCCGATATATCGGTAACGGCCTTTTTTTTCCCAAATCCGACGGCCGATAAAAGGTAAATCTAAAACCATTTTAATTTCAGGAAACTATTTATTTACATTTATAGTTGACTTTATAAAAGATGCTGACTGTTTTTTTTTTGTTTGACTTTAAAACTAAGAAATGTGAAAGTTTAAGATTTCATTTTTACAAATACGAATGTTTTATCTTTATCTCTATAATAATTCAAAACTCTCTAAAACATGAACTCCATTTAACTTTTTAAGACGTACTGATAAACTTGGGAGTTCCCTGAACATTTTTTAATTTTATTTTAAATGAAGTATATTGTCTAAGATTTTATTTTTTTTTAATGAAATAAAATCTACATTTTGAAGTCTTAAAAATTGTTCAGTAAGCATTAATGCTTTAAGACATTACAACAAAGTCAAAATTAGCATTTAAAAAAAAAAAAAGAAATTTTGACGGCAATATTTTTTCCCTTCTTTTTACAAAAAATTTATATCGGCTTCAAATATCGGTTATCGACCCTCCTTGACTACTAATAATCGTCATAAGTATCGGCCCTGAAAAAAACATCGGCCTATCTCTTAACTGTACTGCATAATAAAATATCTGCAATCATGATAAGCGAGGAACCCCTGATTTTATTCCACGTTGGCACGATCTGCTTCTCTGCCTGCCAAGTATTGAAAAAATAATAACGATTTTTGATTAACCTGGAATTGGCTTCAGCCCACATGGAAACAAACAGATGCGAGTAATTCCCATCTCTAACAAGACACTGAAAGTTGGAACGCGACATTCTGCGCTTGAACGGGAACATTGTTTGGCCCTGCAGCTTCTGTCAGAGCTTGGCCGCGTTATCCGCCAATGACGAGCCACATGGCGAAAAAAACCTCGCGGCGATATTTGCGTGCGGACAAACACATCAACTTAACTGTAAACAAAAAGCCTTCACACGAAAACCATCTCCAAAATCAGACCGCGTCTCTTTCAATTCCCGTCTGTCTTATTTACGTATCGATTCCTGTTTGAACACAAAACAAAAGCTTCGCCATGCAACAATCCGAGTTTCTTTCCTCTTGTTCCAAAGTCTAACATCGGTTTGCTTTGACTTCGCACCAGTCTCGCTGTCCTCCCCCGCAGCAAGCTAACGATCTCCTGCAGCACCGCCGAGCCCCTCAGATCCTTCCTCCCACCACGTCCTGCTGGCCTGACAGTCTCCGCTAAGAATGGACGCAGGTACGTGCGTGCTAGCAAACAATCATTCTTTCAAGGTCATTTTTGGACAGCGTGAGGTGAGCGTGGAGTAGAAACGACACTGCAGGACTTGCGTTGCCGATACTTAAACATCGATAGCAGAGATCGAAAGATTTAGCGACATAACAAATAGGCTATGTAGCATGTCTACATGTTGGATCATGTGACGCCGGGAACATTTGGTACCCATGGTGAGAATGCTTTACAGCTGTTAACACATTATTCTAAATGAAACATTTGTTTTACTGTCCAAAAAAATAAAAATAAATCATGATTCTATTTTGACAGTCATAAACATTTTGCATGCATCATTTAAATTGAAGTCCACCCTGTCATTATAGGGTAACTATCATTTTAATTAACTCGCAGACATTTTCACTGGAGCAACCCCCTTCGCTCCCGGCTGTTTTACTGGATTTTGACAGATTTTGCCAGGCCCACAGAATATTCTGTTCTATTGCTATAAAAAACATGGAACCGACATAAAACTGATTAGAGTCTCTTCTTTCATTAGGAAAAAAAAATGTGCATGTACATTTGTATCTGTTTGCTTTTTTCCAGCAATTAGCATTAGAGTATAGCTAAGTTTCGTCATTATTCACAAAGCTTTTTGCAACACGGCCCTGGTTGATCTCTTATACTCTGCTGCCACCTGCTGGGCGTTTTTTTTTTAAATAACTACCATTGCTTTAAGCAACATTTTCATGTCAGAAGCTGTATCAAAATCTTCTGTATGCACCAGCATACAAAAAAAAAACATATTTGTACGTTTTTGGGTTTGAATGAGAAGCCCTTTGATATTTTCACTTACACATTAAGCTGCTATTTGTAGATGAAAATATTTACAATTATTGTTCAGAATTTTCATCCTAATGTGTACGGCAAAGCTTAACATGTCCACTCTGTCAGAATTAAATCAACTGGTGTCTTTTCAGAAATTCTGAACACTTAACTGAAGTATGTTGCCAAGTGACGGTCCATGTGCTCATAAAATGTTGACATTTGCCAAAATTGTCCACCCTGTCAGCAAGCTCACATAATTTGCTGTCTGCTTACGGTTTGTTTATTTTGGGAGGGGGTGGGGCGGAGGGGGGGCAAAAAATACGGGACGCCCGAACTTTTCTGGGTGATATTGACACAAATCAAAAACACTTATTGACTCAGAAAGGACATTTCCATTCTGATGGAACGATTATTGTAAAATCCTGACAGCACACATTGCAGAAAAAAAAAATAAAAATCATTTCAGCTTTCAGCCGGCCATCTTATCCGCCGTATCTCTTGTGGACAGCAAATGCCAAAATGTGGAGCCATTTTTGAATTTTTAATGGTGTCATACATTCCAGGTGTCTCCTGGCTAAAGCCATTCTCACCTGCCCTGGGCACAATCCTCCGCCCACTTCATCATTAGCCGCCGTAAAAAGTCCAAGGCCGCGCTCCCTGCAGGGAAAGTCGTGCTGTGGGTGCCGGAACCCGAGCACACCGTGTTCCCTTCTTGTACTTTCAGGAAGAAATCAGATTCTTTTCTGTGCTCTTTCGATCGAACGGCGACTTTCTCAAAGACGTCTTTTCACATTAGATGAGAGTAATTTTCATACAGTAATACAAAATGGTGGCGTCGCCTCTTACTAGCCTTGACTTGATTATCGATTTATCCATTTGGGTTCAATCTGTGTGTGACCCCTCTCCTATCTTAAGGGGTCAAATAAAGAAGTCCAATTTCACGGTGTCGAATGTAAAGAATGATGCGCAAAAAAGATATTTTTACTCCAAAGGCAAACGACAAATGCGACCATCCAAATATTGTTTCACTAACACATTTTTTGTCATTCACTGAGCGTTTTTGTGATGATTCACGTAGCGTTTCCTTCCAAATGTTTCATTAGCGCAATATGCTCTTTTATTACAAGCAGTCAATGACCCTTGGGAGAAAAAAAAAAAAAGGCCTCACACAAGCTGGACGCTCGCAGCTTTGTGACAAATGACGCCGCCGCCGACCACGGGAAATCATCAACATTCATTTAAGCTTGTCTACAGGCAAATGGCGGACATGACACGTTCTGATTACATTATATCGACTCTTCTTTCCTTGCCTGGAGTGAAGATTTCCATATAGGCCCCCATCTGACTAAAAGCAACCCTTGCAGTGACTAAGATCTAACATTTACAATAGGAACAGTTCGTTAGGCCTCCTGACAGGGAACTTGTGCCTTTACTGGTTTAATGATCTGTGTCTACACAGGAGTGACCATTGAGAGCAAACTAGCGCAACTGGTAGCCTGCGGTTTTCCACATCCTGCTAGCAGCCAGCGAGTCAAATTAAGAGTTTGCTTCCAAAACTTAAAAGTGTTAAATCTACAGTATGCCTAGCGGTCCTGTGGCATTAAATGCTGAAGAGATGGCTTTTTGACATTTGCTGGAAGCAGAGTCATTACCAAAATGTCAATATCAATGTATGGTATGAATTCGTCATCTGTCACGTGATGTGCGGAGTTGGGACCCAAACGTCGACAAGGCACATGAGTTGGGAAATAAAAAAATACAAAAGTAACAACAGAGAGCGTTCATCATTCAGTAAATCTTGATAGGGCAAGGCACAATTCAAGCACATCACAACTGCCCACATTATCACACAGACTATCATAAGGGACATAGTAACTGCATAAGACTAGACAAACTAAGAGTAGCTACTACATCTCATATTATCATCATAGGGGTCAAGTAACTGCATAGGACGAGACAAACTAAGAGAAGCTAATACATTCTATATTAACATCATAGGGGCCATAGTAACTGCATAAGACTAGACAAACTAAGAGTGGCTACTACATCCCATATTATCATCATAGGGGTCACAGTAACTGCATACGACTAGACAAATTAAGAGAAGCTCATCCAAACACATTGCAACTGCCCACATTATCACACTGCCATCATAAGGGACATAGCAACTGCATAAGACGAGAGAAACTAAGAGTAGCTATTGCATCCTATATTATCATCATAGGGGTCAAGTAACTGCATAGGACGAGACAAACTAAGAGAAGCTAATACATTCTATATTAACATCATAGGGGCCATAGTAACTGCATAAGACTTGACAAACTAAGAGTGGCTACTACATCCCATATTATCATCATAGGGGTCACAGTAACTGCATACGACTAGACAAATTAAGAGAAGCTCATCCAAACACATTGCAACTGCCCACATTATCACACTGCCATCATAAGGGACATAGCAACTGCATAAGACGAGAGAAACTAAGAGTAGCTATTGCATCCTATATTATCATCATAGGGGTCAAGTAACTGCAAAGGACTAGACAAACTAAGATAAGCTAATACATTCTATATTAACATCATAGGGGCCATAGTAACTGCATAAGCAACTGACAAGTGTCATTCAGTAACTCTCGCTAGGGCAATGCACAATTCTATATGACAGAATAAAGGTAGATGATCAAACAAGGGTGACTAGGCAAACTAGGAGTGACTAATATGCACATAGCAACTGCATATCAACTGTCCACATGATGGCATTACCATCATAAGGGACATAGTAACTGTTTAAGACTGGACAAACTATGAACACGATGAAGCTATTTTGTTGAGCTCTTTGTGTCGCCCCACACGCACACTATTTCCTCGCAATTAAAAAGAACAAAAACTACCCCAAAAATCTATATCCAGTTATCCGTGGCCATGAGCTGTGAACCCGTGAGAACCCAGCGGGGGCGTTGAGATGCCCTCTCGCCGCACCGTCTTTGATTACCGCACTTCTAACCTTTTGACCGCCAACACTTTGATCGCGGCTGGGCGATGCACGTGATCCTACTCCAGCTGTCTATACGTTTTCCTTTCATCACACCCCGCCACTGAATTATAGATGATTGTGTGCGCATCGAGGAGAATTGCTTGGCAAATGGCGACATTATAATAGTAGGGTTGAAGACAAGACCAGGAAATTGTATTTATTAATGTATAAGACGGGGGTCTGCAACCCGAGGCTCTCTAGCTGCATGTGGCTTTCATCTATCTTCTTTCATTTGAAATCACTTTGTTTATTCAAATGAAATTCTAAATTCGAAGGTTGTGTTTTAGGATGGGTCATAGGATTATTGTGTTATGAAGTTGATGCTGTCAATTGTTTATGCGGTTACTATGTCCCTTATGATGATAATGTATGAAGATGATAAATTAGCTACTCTAAGTTTGTCTAGTCTTATGCAGTTCCTATGTCCCTTATGATAATGTGCCTAGTCCCTCTTAGTTTGTCTACTCTTGTGCAGTTACTATGTCCCTTATGATGATAATGTATGAAGATGATAAATTTGTCACTCTAAATTTGTCTAGTCTTACGCAGTTACTATGTCCCTTATGATAATGTGCCGAGTCCCTCTTAGTTTGTCTACTCTTATGCAGTTACTATGTCCCTTATGATAATAATGTATGAAGATGATAAATTAGCCACTCTAAATGTGTCTAGTCGTACGCAGTTACTATGTCCCTTATGATAATGTGCCGAGTCCCTCTTAGTTTGTCTACTCTTATGCAGTTACTATGTCCCTTATGATGATAATGTATGAAGGTGATAAATTAGCCACTCTAAGTTTGTCTAGTCTTACGCAGTTACTATGTCCCCCATGATAATGTGCCTAGTCCCTCTTAGTTTGTCCACTCTTATGCAGTTACTATGTCCCTTATGATGATGGGCCTATGATATTAGTTTGTCTAGTCAGTCTTATTTCATCATATCAGTCTTTATTTAATCAAATAGTCCTTTTAAAATCACGTTGACAGCTGACTGCACGCTTCGCGCGCAATAAAATGACCGAAGATTTGCTGCAGGTGGATAGTTTAAGTTTGGCTTTGATTTCATGAATACAAGGCGGAATCGAATAGACATTGCCTATATTATTTCCAAAAATGCTTCAACCAATCTTTTTTTTTTAGCGCTTCATTGACTTCATAAATTCAAATATATGCCGTGCTTTCCTCACTTTCGATGTCAAAAGTGTTGCCTGGCTTCAAGCGGAGCGCTTAATACCACATGTTTTATACATTTTATATTATAGGTTATAGTATATGATAACTGCTATGTCTTATCATAATCACCACCAGCAACTGCACTTTGATCTGCCAGTAAAAATCCCGTCCAGGACAATCTCTTGACACTTCTCCGGTGTCACCGAGAAGAGTGCCTAATGATGATGGTTCTTCAAAGACTGAGGAGATGAAGTCTCGCTTTAAGTCATCATTTTTTAAACTCGGGGATTTTTTTGTACAATCCGTGTGGTGATCGAGCGCTGATGCTGACACCACAGACTGTCTCAGTATGAAGAAATTGGCCTGCGGGTGTAAATCCTTTGCCTGGTCGGCCATATCTACACAGCTTGAAACATTTATCAGTGGGAGTCAATTAGAAATAATAAAGGACTAATCAATGGGAATTTTCAATAATTTACCACAATTAATGAATAAAATGAAGACGCATTCAAAATTCACAAGCCTCTAACTCAATCAAGCTTTTTGACCCCTTGCATTTTTTATCCGGTTATTAGATATTCCTGCTCGAAGCTTCAAACCGTGTGTGCCTAAGGCCTCATCCAGCCTGCTGCAAAATTACATCCGGGCCCGCACAACCGTTTGCTGAATAGCAAACGGCCCGTGTTGTTCTCAACTCGAAATATTTTTTTTAATTTAAAAAAAAAAAAAGTTATTCTTAAAAAAAATACATTTAAAATCCAAAGTAACTTAGATACTTTCAAAATAAGGTAATCAGTAAAATAACTAAGTTAGATTACAAGTTACTTCACTTTTAAAATCAAGTAATCAGTTAAGTAACTCAGTTACTTTTAAAATCACATAATCAGTATTAATTAAGTTAGATTACAAGTTATTTTACTTTTAAAAATCAAGTCATCAGCAATCAGTACCTAAGTTACTTTAAAAAAAATCACTTAATTAGTAAAGCAACTACGTTCGATTACGAGTGACTTCACTTTTCAAATCAAGTCATCAGTAATCATTAAAGTAACTCAGTTGTATTTAGATTACAATTTACTTTTAAAATCACGCAATCAGTAAACTACTAAGTGATTATGTTATGAAGTTACTTTTTCAACACAGAGGCATGACAGCCAAATGTGATAACAGTAACTACAGCAATGCATGCTGGGAAACGCTTCCTCCTCCAATTCCCTAATGTGCCACTTTTGTCCTCCTTTTTTTTTTTTTTTTTAAGCAAAAGCTAACCTAGCTAACCGCGGGCATTCCGTAGCTCCATATAAATGCAATAAACCATACATTTCAAACGGAATTTGTTGACATTCCGCATTTCATTTTGGAAGAAGCAGAAATAAATATTTGATAGGATGTAAGGGGGGGGGGGGGGGGGGAATAAATCTAATCTAAATGCATAGCCATGAATGCAGAAAAACACCAAAGGAAGCCCATGTACGTAAAAATGTACTCATTTGATAACACCAGCGTCAAAGAAGCGAATCAAACCCAATAATCTAAACCAGCAGACGGAAATTTTAACAAGCTTCTAAAGATATTTGTGTGTAGTTAAGAAAAAGGACAACACAGCGCGGCCAGAACATCATTTTAAATCTGGATTACATAAAACTGCTAGTTAATCTTACCTCAGGCAGCCTTTTGCCATACACTGTACAAATGCTTGCCGTAATCCTCGTGTGATTGAAGCTCGGCTACATTTGAAACTTTGCTTAATGGGCGCCGTTCTGTTTTTTAAGGACCTTCTAATTAATCTGTGCTGGGATTTTTTTGTGTGTGTGTTGCACTTTGCAGCCACCGATGCTGACACTTGCAAGTTATTCTGCGGGAAATGATTAAGTGGGAAAATTGAAAATCATTCATGTATGCCATGCATTAGAAAATAGATTCTGGAAACGGAGGGGGGGGGGGGGGGAACCCGTCTTTTAGGGGCCAAGCAATTAGAAACGGGTCTTTGGGCGTCCTTCGTTCACGTGCTGGATGAGTTGATTATCGTACATTATGCATGCGTTATGTCACATCGCCTCTGAGTCATGTAGCCGATGCGTGGGAGGACTCTTCACAAATGCTGCACTGGTCCGAGTCATGCACTCTTTCACTCGTGTACGTTTCTAATGTACTTAAACGCCACTAGAAACCATCATTATCAGTCCACATCGTTTCCTTTATGAAAAAAATAATAATAATAAAATGTCATTATGACATTGTGAGATAAAAATGGCAACCAAAAAAATTGATTTTTTCCTCAGAGTACTATTCAGTATTTCACTGGCGTTATACAAATTCTGTTTTTAAACGATAACCCTTTTATAACATTTTTCCTATTATTGTTCGGCATATAGTTTACCTTACAATGCATCATTGTTGTGCGGCATATTTGCAATACAACACGTTGTCCATTCACTTTGCATAAATAGCATGCAAACTGATGATTTTAATGGAGTTCGCATGCAATGTAAACAAGTGTTATTATTCATTTTACGTTTCTTTTTATAAGCATTATGTCTTCTTATTCAGCATGCAATTTCAGGACTTCATCGTAGGTTTTAAATACGAAATGTATGGGCTGTATTTTAAAACCGTCTAAAAACAGTTGGGTCAAAAATAACCCAACTATGGGTCAAAAATGGACCAATACACTTTATGGGTCAATTTGACCCAACTTTGAGTCAAGAAATGGGTCTTTTAGTGAAAAACAACTCAGAAATATTGGCCAGATCCTTTACTTGCGTAAAAAAAAAAAAAAGGGTCATTTTGTCTAAACAACCCAAAAAGTTGGGTCAAATTCACCCATAAAGTGGATTAGTCCATGTTTTATCCATAATTGGGTCACTTTTGACCCAACTGCTTTTAGAGTGACGGTATTGGGTACAAAAAAAAAACATTAAGTCCTCCTCGGCAGGAGTTGGCATTATAATGGGCAATTTCACACATCGCCGATTCGATTAATATGTCCATTGATTTTTTTGTTAATAAATTAGATTATTTTATTTTATTTTTTCATTTTCAAAAACAGGTTATGTCAAATCAACAAACCGTGCACAAATTAACTATCATTTAGTTACTGGTTTGGTGTGTAATGTGAGGAAAATTGTCATGAATGTTGATCGTTGTTTCTCAAAGAAAAAGTTTTATTTCGGTTCAAAACAAGGATAAAAATGATTAAAATAAAAAAAAAATCTCAACGATTCATCGAATATAAAAAATAATTATTAACTCATTCACTCCCAGTCATTTTCACTGAAGCAACCCCCTTCGCTCCCAGCTGTTTTACAGGATTTTGGCCGATTTTGCAAGGCCCACAGAATATTGTGTTCTTTTGCTATAAAAAGAACAAAAACATGGAAGCTACCAAAATAAAGATTACAGTCTCTTCTCTCATTAGGAAAAAAAAAGAAGTATATTTCTATCTGTTTCCGCTTAGAATATAGCCAAGTATAATCATTATTCACAAATCTGTTCAGAACTTTGGGGAAATCAGCTTGTTTTGCAGCATGGCCCTGGATGATCTCTTATACTCTGCTGTTACATGCTGGCTGTTTTTGTAATTAAAAAAAAAAAAAAAACGTTTGAAAACGTATAAATACGTCTTTGGGGCACGTCAAATATTTAAATAGAACGTATTTATATGTTTTTGGGAGCAAATTTGTTAATTTGATAATCAGTTGTCAATCATTGCACCACTAAAATTATAATGAGTAAAAGTGGTATCAGACAATTGCATGCCGCCAAAACTCCAGCTTTTAAGTGTGACAAAAGGAGGAGAAGATGTGCGGCTATTTGAGTGCCGAAAAGTCTTCATGAATACTTAATTCGGGATCATGCAGATGAGGGCGAGCGAACAGATCACCCGGCGTGAATTCGACAGCCTGGGCGCCGTCTCTCGTTGAAGGTCGAGCGGGTCGCCATTGGATATTCTCCCAATGTCATTTGACCCTCGCCTCCTACAAAGAGCATCCGAAAACGCTTTCCAAAACAGCTCAAATGAAGGAATGTTTGCAGAATGCTGAGTGAACGCAAAGACAACAAGAAGTCGCCCGACCTTGAAAACTTGAACACTCAAATGAACTGGCGATATTTAAATAGAAAGCATAAAAAAAAATGCTTTATTGTTATTGTGAAATGGAGACGTTAGACTGAATGAGTGTTCTAGCCCGCATTGGCAATCTCGTTATCCTTCCCAATCATTACTCTAAGAGCGTTTGCAGAGGCACGGCGACCATTTTGAGCCAAGGTTGGGCATCTGTTGCGTGGAGATTAAGCGAGATCAGAAGATCACACATACACACACACACACATGCTTTCAATCGAGCTTTAAAAAAAAAAAAAAAAAAAAAAAAAAAAAAGTGAGTGAAACAATGTCCCCGTCTGCTTTGATCACACACAAGTCACAAACACTAACAGTTGTAGCGGAGGCTGCCTGCACTTCCCTCGCTCGCCTCTAGGGCGACACTTCTAGTTTTGGGTTATTCCTTAAGGAAAAACCTCTATTCATTTACTGGACTTCTTATATGAAAAGGTTTATTTAAAAAGGTTTTCATATATCAAAAGAAAAATACCAAACCAATTCATTGCTTAAAAAAAGGACCTTTTTGTACAAATTTGTATTTGTATGTAATTTTTTTGCAAACTTTTTTTTATATTAGGGTAATTATGTTTTGTATATATTACACTATTCGCAAATTCACCTGTTTGCTGATTTGTTTTGAACCTATCCCTCACTTTTCATTGAAAACCCATCTATTTTCATTTGTTTCATTTTTTTTTAATTGCCATTTATCTCCACTTGTTTGCATTTTTGATACTTATTTTAATGAGCATGAAATATTTGTGGATTTTTGATATTCACGGTTGGATAAATAAATCACCTCTTTCAAATACCCCCAAAAAATACATACTGTACACTATTTAGCTATTAAATGATCCAGTTGTTTTTTTTTACTTAAAAAAAAAAAGTTTTGTTATTGTATAAATCAAAAAATACAAAAAAAGCACACTGTAGAGGTATACTTAATGAAATGGAACCTTTTCATTATCAATCACTTTTATAATTGTTGGATTCCAGTCTTTAAATATGTCTCCTAGCTCGATAAAAGGCAATACAGCGTGAAGCATTTGGCTCCTGCTTCGCCACAAAGCGGACAAGCCAAAGACATTTCAAGGAAGGAGGCGTCACATTGTGCTAATATTATGGCACGGCGCAGGGGATAATCTTACGATCACCCCCCGTTAAAAGAACCGCTCCATTAAATCCGATATTCCTCTTGACTGTAGCGGACTCGTTGAGTTTTCCTCACATAAATAAAGTAATGAGTCCAAAAAAAAAAAATGCAATCAATTTGGAGTCTCAATCATTTGCAATGAGCGTGCGGTCGTTCCATTTCGCCCATCTTTGAATTGTATCCATACCGGAGTGTTTCGCAAGCTGCTTCAGAAGATAACAGCTTTCAGCAGCTTTTTAAATGTGCCGGGAAGGTCGTTCCAGGGCCTGCATAGCAACATCGGTGTTGCCAGTCATTATAGCTGATTAGATCTAAGCTCAAGCCTCAAGTGGCACTCGGTTATATTTGGCACAGGCATTTTTCATGCTCGACAGGTTGACTGGAAAAAAAAAAAAAAAAAAAAAGAGTTCAATGAGAAGGAGCGATATTAGCGTAGTGTGGAGTCTGCTTGTGAACTAGCGGCATGCATGTGAATGGGGTTCAAACACGATTGAAATTGACAGGTGTCCTTTAAAAAGGGACGAGCCAGTGGATGAGACAAAAGTGTCAATTGTGGTCGATACGCTGAAAGAGAGCGAAGGCGACGGAAAAGTCGCGGCAAGCATGCAAAACGCCAATGCTGCACTGTAGCGCGTCTAACGAGACACCTTTAGTAAACACCAGACATGCTAATATGTTAGCATGCTAGCACACAGCCAACTTGAAACTAACATGTGGATGAATGTAGTAGAATGATGCTGACGATGATGTTTGATATTAAATAATTTGGAATGAGAATAAATGCGGAGATTTTTTGCCATATTGAAAATCGTTACCAAGGTGAATTAAATGTGCTGAATTGTTTGAATTTCAAATGGGGAAAAATGTGGATCTGTGTTGTTGAATGTGTCATCGGGAATCAATTGGGATTTTTTTTTTTTTTTTTTTTTGGGCAGGAAGCTCTTATGTTGAATGTTCCATTGGGAATGAATTGGGGAATTTTTTTTCTCGTTCAAAATGTTGCATTTTGGAAAGTTGTTGACTTTTTTGGAATGACAAAAGTAATAGCTTGCGAGGCGTGAATGTTTGAAACATCTTGAAATTGGAATGATGCGAATCGGCTGAACTATGTGGAAGTAGATGCATGTCAAAAATCATGTGCGAAATAAGAGAAAGAGAAATAACATCTCGTGAAGGTAACACAAATTTGCATGTCAACCAAAATCATTGTCATGAAGGCACAAACTGAATAATGCTCAGAAGAAGAATCGCTTCGTACTTTTTAACCATTTTTAACCAATGGCCTTACAAATTTTTATGAATCGCGCAATCTTCTTTAATTTTCCGGAGATTCGTGTTGTCAATCTGGGCACCAAAACACATCCGTCACTCACATGTTCCAATACTTTATCATAAGAAAAAATGGGTAATTAATTAACTGAAATCTCTTAATTAACTGAATACTCTTGATCAACCAAAGCAACTGGCTTCACTGTTCCAATACTTTTGGAGGCCAATGTAGCGCTCCCTTTTGAAATGTATGGATTTTTAAAATTTTTTTACAGATTTTTACCACTCATTGGTAACATTAACAACAGAACGTTTTGGAACGATACAGGCTGATATCAACAGAGATGGCCACATGCTGTCTGTATGGAGGACGTAAACAACAATTTATCAAAATCCGTTTCACGCAGTAATTAGTGTGAACGGGCAAAGCGAGCCGAAGCGGCGAGGAGACCGAAAGCGGGCGTTTTGCGTGACAGGAGTTAATTCATCTGACAGGCGAGCGCGCTTAACTTTGACACTCAATTAGAAATGACACACAGAAACAATTTGAATGTCCTCTGTCACACTAATATTTCATAGGCTGACATTAGCAATGATAAAGGAACGCGTCATCTCGGAAGCGGGCCATGAAGTTATTAACTTTTAACACACAAATTAAACGCCGCCCGGAACGAGTGAGTCGCGCCGCTCGTCTTGAAAATGAAGCGGGGAATTCTCCAACGTCCCGCGGGAAAGCCCGGCCGAGGAAATTGGCTTGGGCCGACTGTAAACGGATAACAATTTTATGTGGAGGTGAAATGATGGCATTTTGGTGATAGCAGCCAGTGAAGAGCTTTTTTTCCCCGTCACTTTTCCGCCGCGAGGTGGATGAATCCATCCGGCGACGCCATTACGGAGGCGGCTCGTATTGCTTAAAAGCAGTTCGGGGGAACATCCACTTTGCTGGTTGACTGCAAGACGCTCACATCACTTTATGGGTCAATCTCTCTGAACCAACGAGATGAACGTGAAGTTCACATAAGTGCCACTTTCAAGTCATCATATCCGCCGAGGTGGATGCTTTAAATCGGCATCGGTTTATCGATTTGTTTGTTTTTGCGCGGATTCTGAACGATCTATTAAGGAAAATCCAATATTTCATTTTATTTTTTTTTATGATTGGTAGATACGGTATTGACACATTTTTACATACATATACGGCGGTGCCTTGAGGGGTGCTAACACATAATTGGAAATGCCATGCTTTCAAGGAATGGATATTTCTATCCATATTGCATAATTGATAGCAACGGATTCATTGAACACGATCAATTCCCCCGCCAAAGATGATCTGATTTGGACAAAGAAGCTTCATGGTTGGTGCTAATTTACAATCCTGCTCACCATTTTGTGGCACCCATGAAGGTAAAGTGCATCATGTGGAATATCTTTAAAAAAAAATGAATCAAGTAAAACATTTTATTTTTCATGGAGAACTTGTGTTTTATCCAAAAGACCAAATGATTAAAAAATAACTATTTAGAACAATAAACAATGGGCAGAAATAATAGAAAACTTGGTATTAGCACCCTTTCCTGTAAATCAGTATGGACTCATCTTTGGTAAATCACAAATTTGAATTCCCGGTTTTAAATTGTCTGTGCCCAATTGACATGAATTAACCAATGAATGATAACTTTGATGTTTTAAAAAGCCACCTTTTTCCCTTTCTCACAATCGTGTAAACAAAGGGAGCTGTCTGAGGACAAAACTGGTCCAGACTCAGAAACTCCAAAAGAAAGCAACATTTCAATGAGTCCCATTTAAACCGTGACCTGAAAATCTCATGTTAAAGTTTAGCAAAGAATCAATTTTTTTAGTTGTCTTCTTTCAATCCATATAAACCTCTTAACTATTAAGAGGGCTGAATAATTGGTTTTGCTGATGACGCACTCTACGACGAAATCTTACCAGAGTTCTGCTGCTTTTTTTTTTTTTTTTTTATAAAAAGAAGAAATACTCATAAACGCACTGTTCAAAAGTCTGTCCGCCCGCTTTAATTGCTCCGTATTTTATTGAAGGCGTTAATAACAGTGCGTGTACCTGTAGCTATTTTGTAAAAGCAGGCAATATGTGTTTTTAATTGTCTGTAGCTCCTCTGGATCCCACTTCACGGTGCCTTAATTCTTTCATCAATTCAATTTTTTCCCAAAATCTCCCGACCGTGTGATTTTCATTTAGTCACAGTGTGTGATGTTAGCCATCGATCACCAGGACAGCAGCAGGAAGTGCAATCAGTCAGTGTCAGGCTGAAATGTGTTTCTTTTTTCTTTCTCTCTCTCTCTCCACTTTCTCGCATTTATTTTGGTTCTCGCGTTAGAGACGCCGCATCCAGGATTCATTAATGCGGTAAACTATGGAATAAACTGCCTTAATTGCGCACATTGATCACAAACCAAGAAACAAATTGCAGTATTAGTGTACCATTAGCATGAAGGCAGGAGCTGACGCACTTTCAAGTTGACGAATGAGTATTCGGATTCTTTTTTTATGGCCTCGAAGTTCAGTACACCTCCGCTTACGCTCTTAGCTGCTGTCATCTCATCATCTGTTTGCAAATCCATTTACATTCCATACAGACATCTATAATCATCCCTTTACAACTACTAGATCGTCTTTTTAGTGGAAAATAGTGCACCAGATTCTTGAAACGGGGTTATGTTTAACTCGATGCACTATATATACCTGAAATAAGCAGCCGCTAATTGGCCCATTAAGACAGACCCGCCCCCAAATTGAGCCAAAATTTCACCATGGGCAAGAAATAGGTTTCAAACATAGCAAGTTTTTGATTCTTTAAGTGTTTTGATCAAAGCATACGACAGACGTGTTTTCCACTGGAGTATTTGTGACATTGGGCGTGTCTAGCCCGGTGAGTGACGTGGGTTGTCAGCGAATGGGAATGCGGAGCTGACACCCACGTCACTCACCGGGCTACTGATAGCAGGTATTGGGTTTTAGACCAAGGTATCGGGTACTCGTGGAGGCTGTTGATACCAGCTAGCGATACTTAAGGCAAAAAAACAAGCCATTTTTTTAAAATCTAGTAGAGTAAGTCCTCCTCAGCAGTAGTTTGCGCTATACTGCATCCGTTTGGCACATTGGCGAATCTGTGTCCTACAGAAAGGTATGACATTTTATATAGCAAACGAAGTATCGTACTTAGTAGGGGTGGGAATCTTTGACTGTCTCACGAATCGACTCGATTCCGATTTTTGGGTCTGCGATAAGATTCAGAATCGATTTCCAATTCAGAATGATTTTTGATTCAAAAAGATTTTTGCTTCAATTGATAGATGTGCAAGGAATGGTCATGATCTACTCCAGTCTGACTCGCTAATGCTAATTAGCGCGTTACTTGCGGCACTTTCGCCACTCAAAAGAACGGCTATTCATACAAAACACTTCAGGAATGTATACAGAGAAGCATCTTAACATTACTGACCGGCATATGCTCTTCCTACGCTACAAAAAAAAACAAAACATTTATTGGAACAACTTGATTTTGACTTCCTTCTACTCTCTGACTGCAGTGTATCAGAATGCGTGAAACCGCACTGCCACTAAGTGGCCAAATTGTGTACAACACGAACAGAGCATTAACATGAACAGCGCTCCCAATAAAGGCACACACAAACAAGGGCAAAATAATTGAAATAAAATCAATTTTGCGACATTTAAAATCGATTCTGAATCGAACTAAATGACAATCGCGATTCTTTTGAGAATCGATATATGGGCAATGGGCAATATATGGCTGCCCATTACATAGGTAAGGTCAATTTGAAGGGTTATAAAAGCAAAAACAAATGTGGTTTTCTGGTGTGACAGTGTTTTAGGAGTAAAGGTCAGGGTTGATTAATAGCACTAGTTCAAAAACAGTCAGCCTACCGATCACTCTCTGGTCTCTGTGGGCTTGAGCAGCCTGTTGCCGATCACCTTTTGAAAGGTCAGACCATCATATTTATAAGGGCCATCGCTCAGCATCACATCATCACCAATTCCTCTGCTTATTTACTACATCCCCCCCCCCCCCCCCGCTACCTTTTCTTGCTTGTTGCAGACCCTGGGAAAAATATAAATACAGCAAACTGCTTTGCGAGTACCTTTGCCGCTAATCAATGAAGGTGACACGAAACCTCTGTGGCTTCGAGCAAAGTCACAGCTAAACTGGCAGCCAATTAAAGGCAAAGCTGCCCAGACTTCAGTGCACATTAGTCAGGTTTGTGACAGGGGCGATAGATCTACAACTCCTGGAGCTACCCTCAACACCTTGCTGGAAATGGTTTCTAGATCCTGCTCCTTGTAAGTTCTGGGGTTATAGGTCCGCTTTTTGAGTTTGTCAAATTTCGATAAATGTCTTTTAGATATATTTTAATCAAGGGAACCATTTGATCCTAATCATATATTGTAAAGTATCTACTTATGGTTGGCTGTAGGCTTGAAAAGGCAAGGCCAGGCCTGGTGAGTGACGTGGGTGTCAGTACCAATCATAACACGTCACTGCATTCGATTTTTTTTTTTGCAGTTAATAACACCTGATGATCTGTCACGGCACACTAACAGCACACCGATTGCAAATTTTATAAAATTTGACGATGTACGGTCCTCTATTATCCTACATAGTCGGCAGTACATGGCACATATTCAAATGTCAACACTGCTCCAAACAGAGGAGATGCCAGCTTCCCTTTTGGCATATTAGCAGCCTTTTCACAATAACTCAGAGGCATGCACAGCAATAATAAATACCACAGGTATCTTTATAGCTTCAGCATACATGCTATAATAGCAAAGGGACGCCCAAGGTCCCATTTTACGTCAGCCCGTGCAAATTTTCATTACAACGCGGCTTCGGCAGCAGCGGCAGCCGAGAGCGTCATTATTTCACACTGCCACTCTGTCGCGCCGCTGATTGATTAAAACCTTCACCATTCGAGCAGACACTCCCGAGTCAACATATTTTATCAACAATAAAGCACATTTTTCAAAAGATAAAATATGTCTTATTTACTCACGACCGAGGAATACATTAAGGAAGAGCTTGATGCTAGGAAAAGACGGGCTCCGTATTTTATCATGCAGTCGAAAGAAGCAATATGGATGATGGAGCTGCTAAATTGCTGGAGCATTTTTCTTGTCTCGCCATCAAAGCGCTCATTTAAAACACGCTCTTCATTTAGAGGCCCGCCGCCATGAGAACATCACAAGGCCGAGACAAATGAGCAGTGACAATACGACGATTACCGACGCGCCGCCGAATAACCGCATTAAAATATGATAACTACTTTTAATTGAGACATCGCTAAAACTACCACCGCATGAAAGACGTCCATCGATCATCACCCACGTTTCGCCATCAAAGATATCGGCATGCAAATGAGGGACCAATCCAAAGCGTCGGTGAAGACGTGTGGCCCCCGTCCCGGGAGGTGTGGGAGGCTAAGTGACCGTATGTGACGGGCAAATTAAGATGTGGCCAAGTTGTCACGGATGGAAATGAGGCATAATTGATATGATTTGTAGGGCCACTCCCTCCAGCTGCAGTCGGGAGCGTATTGCAATGACACGGCCGTTTAACAGGAGGGAGTTGGAGTCAGGAAGAGGCCAAGTGCTTTATCATGCAATGCTACGAAGGGCCGTGAGGGACAGCGTTCACGATTACCTCTCATACACGTCACGGGAATACTCTCAGGGCCATTAACGGAATGTTCTTTATATATTCGACTTTCGTGAACTGTATAATGTAAAGTCGGGTAAGTCGTATAAGGTCGTAAAAAGGTAAAGGGGAGAGATACCGGGCCGGCCCACAAATTTGGAAATGCATTGGTTGGGAAAAAAATTATAACATTTTCAAACCTCAAGAAAAACAAAACCAATTTTTTTTAATGAATATTCAATAAATGAAAAATGGGTAGGGGGGAATGGGGAAAGAAAAATCAGATATATTTTTTTACACAAACTCTATACGGTAAAGTAGAGTAAGTAATATAGGGACGTAAAAGGTAAAGTTGGGGATGGGGACTGGGCCGGCCTGTAAATAGCGAAAGTCCAACTATAATTGACACCCATTGAAACATGTTTGGGAGGGGGGGGGGGGTCATTTTCAAACCCTACAAAAATCTTCAAAAAACGTTGATAAACATTCATTATACAGAAATTATATTATATTATTATTATTATTATATTATATATTATATTATTAAAAAAAAATTAGGGATGCAGAGTAATGCTATTTTCAACAGATACTGTTAAACCAATAATTTAGAAAGTGCCGATGTCGATAAGCCGATAATTTTTTGCAAAATTAACTTGAATACAAATATGCTTTCGAGTCCTACTATAAGTCTAACATGTACAAATACATTGAAACATTGTGCAAAGCGCCATGAAGCAATAATTGTATTGATATCTCTACTTCAAAGACGACCGGTAACTCATTTTGAGTTTGCCAGAACAAAACAGTCATGTTTTAAAAATGAAAACAAAAAACTGCCATGTCGCCTTGATGCATTTTCTGTGAACACGAGGTCACGCGCATTATGACATCACAAATATGCAACACTAGCATAGGAGAGGGAAGGTGTTGAGGACTTGGGCACAACCACAACAGATGGACCAAACGTGACATGCCTATTATTATCGGCGGATTTCTTTTGACGTCAAATTGGTTCCTGCCCTCACCTATGGTCACGAGCTGTGGGTCGTGACCGAAAGAACAAGATCCCGGATACAAGCGGCCGAAATGAGTTTCCTCCGCAGGGTAGCCGGGCTCTCCCTTAGAGATAGGGTGAGAAGCTCGGTCATCCGAGAGGGACTCAGCGTCGAGTCGCTGCTCCTCCACGTTGAGAGGAACCAGTTGAGGTGGCTCGGGCATCTGGTTCGGATGCCTCCTGGACGCCTTCCCTGGGGAGGTGTTCCGGGCATGTCCTACCGACAGGAGGCCCCGGTGGACGACCCAGGACACGCTGGAGAGACTATGTCTCTCGGCTGTCCTGGGGAACGCCTTGGGGTCCCGTCGGATGAGCTGGCTGAAGTGGCTGGGGAGAGGGAAGTCTGGGCTTCCCTGCTAAAGCTGCTGCCCACGCGACCCGACCCTGGATAAGCGGAAGAAGACGGACGGACGGACGGACGGACAAATTGGTCGATAATTATCGGCCACCGATAATATAATATCGTGCATCCTTAGAAAAAAAATCTGGCATTTTTTCCATGCATTTAGTCTACTAAAATATTTTCATAGACATTACGTTATATTCCTTATAAAGTCGACCCCCGCAAACTCTATGTGGTAAATTGGGCTAAGTGGTATAAGGATGTATAAATATGGTAAAGTCGAGGATAGGGACCGGGTCGGCCCATGAATAGCAAATAACAACATATAATTGGCACCCATTGAATGTCCCTTATACTCTCAACCATAAGGTAAAGTCGAGTAAGTCGTATATGGCCAAATAAGAAAAAGTCAAGGACCGGCCCTCAAATACCAAAAATGTACGTATACCTGTAATTGATGCCCATTGAAATGCATATGGGCTGCTATAATTTTTTTCCCACAAATATTCTGTACACTACTGAAATCTTCTCATACACACTACTGAAGTGCTCTCATATACACTACTGAAACACATTCATACAACACTTCCAAAATCTCTCCCTCATATGATGCCAATGTTCCTTACAACAGTCTACCTGAGGATTTCGAAACACGTACCGAATTAGGATCATGCCATACGCCCCGGGCTATTAGCATTGACTCATTAAGCACTTTAATCAGGCTTTGCCAGCACAAAAGGAAAAACTACTCATGAAGTACCTCATTATCCCGACCCAAGCCCATATTATTACAATATGGAATATGATACCATTTGTTGCTGTCCAATAAAGCAGGTACCTCCGTTTTCTGTTTTATCTTCCAAAAAAACAATGAGGCAAATGAAAACCATGACATAGATTCGATTTAACTTCTAACTTAAGCTAAACGTACAGATATAAGAAGATGTTTTGAGGAAAATAGAGAGTTATCCGAGGTCATTTTTTTGTTTGGTAAGAAGCGCTCGGCGAACCACCGGCTGCCACAAACCCATTCACAGCAATGCTCATGTGTTCTTTGACACCCATTTAATGAATCAAAAGAGGAAAGCCATTAGCAGACTCTCTTCTTGTCTCGCCACGTCTTAAGAAATAATGTCTGGCTCTTCAAAACCACATCCTTCAATAGCCATTTGTGTATGGAAAAAAAACCCCAAAAAAAACACTGGCATATATGCGAGCATTTCCGTAACGTGTGAGTTCGAGGTTATTCAGAATCATGTCCCTGATGGTGCCTCATTTAGACGAGCCTTTTGTGTTACTCATTAAAGCTACAACTAAATCTCAATTCATGCCGTCTTTGCTTGACGCATGATGAGTTTAAATTCACAGACTCGTCTGTCATTTTTTTTAGATTTGTATTTATTCATTTATGTATGTATTGTCTACGTTATGTGTGCAAGTTCGTGTATCAAGTCTTCGTCACAGCCAAGTCGTCTTCGTCACAGCCAAGTCATCCTAGTCACAGCCGCGCCGTAGCCACTCCACAGCAAGTCAAGGCAACGCTTGTTCCAGTCATGGCGACCAGTCTAGTCACGTCCTCTCCACTCATGGCGACCAGTCTAGTCGCGTCCTGTCCAGTCAGTAACTCATTAAAGTTACAACTAAATCTCGATTCATGCCGTCTTTGCTTGACGCATGATGAGTTTAAATTCAAAGACCTCCACCAGGACGCCGCCTCGTCCGTCATTTAATTTAATTTTTTTTTTTAATTCATTTATGTATGTATTGTCTACGTTATGTGTGGAAGTTCGTTTGTCAGGTCTTCGTCACAGCCAAGTCGCCTTCGTCATAGCCAAGCCGTAGCCACTCCAGAGCAAGTCAAGGCAACACTTGTTCTAGTCACGGCGACCAGTCTAGTCACGTCCTGTCCAGTCGTGGCGACCAGTCTAGTCGCGTCCTGTCTAGTCATGGCGGCCAGTGTACTGTAGTCACTTCCTGTCCAGTCATGGCGACCAGTCTAGTCGTGTTTTGTCCAGTCATGGCGACCAGTGTAGTCGCGTCCTGTCCAGGCATGGCGACCAGTGTAGTCGCGTCCTGTCCAGGCATGGCGACCAGTCCAGTCGCGTCCTGTCCGGTCATGGCGACCAGTCCAGTCGCGTACTGTCCAGTCACGGTGACCAGTCCAGTCACGTCCTGTCCAGTCATGGCGACCAGCCCAGTCGCGTCCTGTCCAGTCATGGCGACCAGTCTAGTCACGTCCTCTCCGGTCACGGCGACCAGTCTAGTCACGTCCTGTCCAGTCATGACGATGCAGTAAATAAATAAATATATCTACCACATACTCTTACTTCCAGACTGTATTTCCCAACCTTCAGTGAGCTGAGAAACATTTTAAACGGACAAAAAGTCTCCCAGCGCGCCAGCAAACAAAACAATTCTGCGTTATACAGCAACCCAGCGCGCTTCTCTGTTATCTTCAGGTAACTCCCCAGCATACTGTCACGTTAAGATATACACTCGGCTATATTTATCTATACAGCCGGCAGACTCTTCAAGTGCTTTCCGTGCGCCACCTCGCCTCTCTGACCCGCGTGCACGTGCGCACTCCGCCGGGCCGCACCCGAGCACTAAGACGAGCTTGTCAAAGCGTCAGTCAAGTGAAAGATGGACGTCAAGACATCATAAAGCAAGCCGACGGGAGGTCCACCCGCTCGGACGAGCGCATATTCCCGCAGACATGTTTGGGTCCCGCTAAACCCGTGTGCATGCTCACACGCTATATTTGTGATTAATACCGATTGGCACTTGCATTACCTCAACCAGACTTATGAATTTTCAAAAAGACAGATTGCAGATTGAAGCGTACGCCAGGCCTCCCGTCACATTTGTTTTGGCGCGGAGTCCATTTTGGCACCCCCCCCCCCCTACCAAACCTCGCCTCCCGCCATCTTGGATGAAGATGTCATATCTCACCATGGGTATGGTTTTAAATCACCGTCTTTGGCAGGTTGCTGGGGTGGGAAGACAGCTTTTCCTCCACCTCCATCACATTGCCGCATCATCTGCGCCTTCCCTCGCTCTGTTTGGCGTGGGTCGCCAAGTAGGAGGGGATAGGCAGGCGCTGTCACGCACACACATTCTCCAGCATGTGTCTTTAAACATTCATACGCCTCCATTAGGGGCCCGTCAGGTAGCCAGCTTAAGTGGATCGCGTCAGAGGGACGCTTAATGTCTCCATTCGTCTCGCCGCCGCAATCACATCGGATTAGATTGGAGGTGTCATTTTTTTATTTTTTTTTTTTTAAATCTCAAGTATGCAAGAGCCACTGTGGCATTCTTTGCCTTTTATTTATTTAGTATTTTGAAGGGTATTATTTGGGATGGGCAACTTAAAATTTAATTTTGTATTAGTGCAACTGGGGGGGGGGGGGGGGGGGGCACATAGGACGTATGACAAAAATACCATTGTATTCATGCTCTTCGTATATTATATTTTTACATAATACATTTTTCAAAACTTGCATAAAAGATCCACTATCCTAACCCTAAAAAAAAAAAAAGATTTTGAAGCAAACAAAATAAATTACCAAATGGGTTGTCTGGCATATAAATGACCATTCAAGGATGGCACAAAAAAAACTGCTAAACAAGAAACCAAAATTAAATGCAAAAAAATAATAATAATAATAATCAACTCACTCAAAATTGACCAGGCTGTGCAATTAATCAATGTAAAGTTACAAACTTTTTTCAAAGCCACAAAAATCTCTCCCTGACTTCTGTGAGCACCCCCCACCCCCCCAAGGCGTTCCCTGTCAAAATCAAAGCCGCGGCTAATGAAACAATCCATCCTCTGGAACTTGTTACTCACGATTCATTGATCCCCGTCACATTTTCTCTCATGTGGGCATCTTGATTGCATATCTTCCAATCTTTTTGATTTCCAAACAACAGCGAGAGCGAGGATTCAAACTTTACATTTCTCAGGATAATTGCATTACTTTGTGACTCGTTCGTTCGCACAAAACACGCACTTTTTCTCTTTGTTTTGGTGACGTCAAGCGGAAACAACAAAGACGCGCGCGAGCTAATTAAGCTCTCGGGTTGCACAATATTTGAGAAGAATAGCGTACGTGAAAGGAGAAAGGGGGCCGCGTTATTAAAACAGTCAAGGCAGTGCTGAAAATTTGTCATGGCTGTCAATTAAAGCTTTTTTTTTTTTTTTTTTTTGTAAAAGATTTAATTCCCTCAAAATTAAACCATTTTACACTAAAACTGAAAAATACATTCAAGTTGCCTTTAGTGCTGTGCTAAATGTTTTTTTTTTTTTTCTTCTTCTTCATTGTATTATTCATGAATCCCTGCTGAGGGTTATGTCACACGCAAATGTAAAGCAAACGCTTCTGCGACACGATTGCTCGGGGCTCCAAATTACAACTGACGTCATGACGCTCCACTATATCATTCATTATTAATTACTCAGCCAATCAAATAATAGCGACTGTTCTTCTCACACAAACATGGCCGTGTACCGTAACGGTATCGTACACGCAATTACACGTGTACGTGCGCCTTCAGCACAATGATTGGTTTTCGCCACTGGAGCGACCGGCTCAGCCCGGTGAGAAATCACCAAGTCGGTGCAGGACTATTACAGAGTAATTGGCCTTTTTTTTAAGAAAAAAAAAGGGGCTCTGCCATGTGAAAGCGTGTAACTGAGAATGATACTGTCATCCCTTACGTTCCCCACGTTGTCCTCCGTCGCGATTACATTTTCAAAGTATGAGCTCTCGATGCTTGCTCAGCACCAATCAAATAGTCCCTACAAGCAATACAGTGGTGGTGAAGATTCTCCAACAGTAGCCCGTCTGTGAATAGCGAATATACGTGTAGAATTGACGGCCAATGCAAACGTGTCATTTTGTTGGCTCAGTGTAAAACTACAGTACAATTAGTATACAGTGGAGCCCCCGCGTACTTACGGTTCGGCATTCAAATTTTACACAGCATTTTTTGTCATTTATTTCCCCAATTATTTTTATGTCTTTTCGGGAGGGCCAACCCTCATTTTTCATGCAAAATTCTTAATGGTTCCCATTTATTATAAATACATAAATAAATAAATAAATAAATATAAGTTAGGGGTGTGAAAATTACGATTAAATACGGTATTCAATACGCTATATATATATTTTTAATCTATTTATTTTTTATTCCCATATATATATATATATATATAATTTCCAAAACGGATTAATCTGCCTATTTAATGACGATTAGACTTGAAAGTGGAACGATCCATTTTTTTTCTGCATATCGCTGGCAATGGGCCAAACCCTTGGGCAGATTTTATTTTTATTTTTTTCGGAAATCTATTCTATTGGGGTCAATTCACACGTATGTAGTGTTCTTTTTTTCAAATTGACCAATTTCTAGTGACGAAAATGGCTACCCAATGGCAGCGATATATTATTTGAGAATGACCACGTTTTACTTATCATATCATATATATATATCATATTTCTTTATGCCTTGAAAAAAAAATTATAATAATAATTATTTTTATTTTTATTATTATTAATAATAATAATAATAATATATTTTACTCATAATGCACTTTACATTTATAAAATAAATCTCTAAGTGCACAATGCAAGCAACAATAAAAGCAATGGAAGCACACGGGGGGAAAAGGTAAATAAAATCTAAATCAAAATACATCTGATATAGAAATAATGTGCTATAGAAATAGAAATTCATGGGTTTGTCATTTGTTCTTTTTTTTAAATACAATATATAAGAATATGACTTTTTGTGATCTCATTTTTCAAAACAAATGCATATCAATAAGCCTTAAACGCTTTAGAAACAACGGAAAAATGACATTTTCTTATTTGTCGCAGTATTTATCAAGTGATTTTTTTTTTTTTTAGCCACTATGAAAATAATACAGTGCGCAACTTATTTGTACAATTTCCACTATTTTAGCTATACTTTTTGCAAGAAGGCTTTCAATTCCGAGCCACTCTCCCCATCACTGATTACTAGTGTCCACCTTTCAGCACCGGACAGCTCCACTGAGCGGCACATCCCTCCATTTCCTACATGTGCTGCTTGTTTTCATTAGCTTGCGGGTGACTGGAGCGTATCCCGGCTGACTTTGGGGCGAGGACCCCGGACTGGTTGCCGGACAATCAGCCATTCACACAAACCTAATGTCTTCTTCTAAATAGCTCAAAAAAAAAAGAACAAATCACTCTCATTCATCCGAGTGAGCCTCTGACTCACTCAATGGAGATTGCGCCTCAACACTCACCGCTAAAATGATCTTCATTAGCTTTGTATGAGGCTCATTAGCTCCATTGTCACGCCAAAACGTTCAATAATGACATATGTCGGACCGAGGGTTTTGCTTTGCCATCACGCGTAATTGCCTGTGTGGGTTTAGTTTTTTTTCGAGATGAGGATGTGTAAGGTGGAGAGGGTTCGAGGGAGAGGAGGGGGTCATCACACAAGTACACTAACATTCTGTAGAGTCAATTTGTGGGACCAAATACGCGTCTGAATTTACTCTACAGAATTTACCGTGTACTAGGGATAGAACGATTATCGGCTGGTCCGATTATCGGCGCCGATTTTCAGCATTTTGACGAATATCAGCAATTTGAAGAATTGTACAGCCGATAACAGATCCATTTAAAACAGTGTTCGGGGAAAGAAAAAAAATCTGGTAATTAATCATTTACATTTTTATAGACGCTTCTGACCCTGCGAATACGCTGCATGTTATCTTTTTGTTTGAAATCAAAACTAAGATAAGTAACAAAAACATTTAATACCTCCGATATTTTGAATTTAAAAAAAAATAAAAAATTATTTACTGTAGCAAACAATAGGGAGCAATTTACTGCCCCTGGAAGATCCCTGAACTTTTTGTTAGATTTGTAATATTTTACAAAAGCTGTGATTATAAACCCTAAATGTTGTTCAATAAACATATGCTTAAAAATAAATAAATAAATAAATAAATAAGAGCTAGAGTTTGTATTTTTTTTCTATGTTTGATGCCAATATTTTCCTTTTTAGTAAAAATGAATATCGGCTCCAAATATTGGTTATCGGCGTCCTTGACTACTAATAATCGGTAACGGCCCTGAAAAAACGTATTGGTCTATCTCTACCGTGTACATTGTTTGGCTTGCGGAGGCAGGCCACCTCCGAGGAGATGAATTGTGGGGACGCATGTTGGACAGGGTGAGAGACGTACGTAGCGAGTCCGAGAAGGATGAACGGCGCGTAATGACATGTGAGATGTCTTCCTTTGGAATGCGCATTTGAGCGCTTTTGGTGGTGTGACATGCGGGGAGGGGGGGGGGGGGGGGTGGGTTAAGACGAGGCGGAAGCGGGGAAAGCTTATTCCACCAAGAAGCCTCGGGCAAAGTGCTAGCTGGAGAATCTTTAATCATATGCATCAAGTCAGCACCGGCAGTGTGGAAGCTCAAGGTGCTGACTACAGAGGAGAGGTGGCCTGAGCACCTGGGGGGGGGGGGGGGGGGGGGGGACGGTGGGGTGGGGGGGACGGGGGCTGAGTCCCCAAGCACAGCCTCCAGGTCTGACCTGGCACAAAGAGCGGGTTAACTCTGATTTCCCAACAGGGATGTCCACAAGAGAATGAGAATTTACTAACATTTAGCAACATTTAGTACAATCAAAGTGACATTAATTATGTAGGAATGGGGCGAGTATCCATATCAGGTATCGAGAGCTCATGGACAATGTCGATACCAGTTGCAGATACCAGTCACTGGCGCCCTCTTATTGCTGTTCTACCATCAGGCAGTTATTGGCTAACAAATGCCCATTAAGCTCTCGGTTTTGTTGCGGGTCAAATTGACCAGAAAACATTTTTGGGGAAAAACTTTTTCATTACTATTAAAAAAAAAAAATCCATTGCATTATGTGATTTTTTTTTTGTATGATTAAACAGAGTGGTTACATTTTAAAACAAGTGGCCAAACACCAAAAAAACATTGTTATATATTCTTTATATAGATGATCAAATCTGCTTTTAAAATGAAATATGAACAACTATCACCACTTTAACGGCGATTCTAAAAACAAACATGGCGCAGAGTGTGTCCTTTTTCAGGAGAGGACGCTAGGACGGAGGCGTCACCAGCACCCCAGGGAGCGAGCGGCAAGACAGATTAATGCAGGGGGGCTTTAATATTTCACATGAAAACGTATTACTGCTCTCTCTCTCTCGCTGCGACTCACAGAAGCGGGCCTCTCTCATCTCTCCGGCTTCAAGCATGAATGTGTTCTGCTGAAGGGGAAGATTTCCGCATCCCAAAGCTTCCCCGCCGCACTCTTTGTGACAACGAGTGGCGGATCAGCCACGGCAAAAAGAAGCGTACCAAAGTAGTCCGTTCGTCTGTCCCCCCTCCCGCCGCTCTAAAAGCTCCTGACCTTGCACCTGCCGGCTTCGGGCTCGGAGTCACCTTGAATGAGACGCGCCCCCTCTCGGGTTGCACCCCCTGCCCCCTTCCCCCTTCCCCTCTCTCCGCCCCTTGCCTGGCAAGCTGAAGAGACCTTATCGGCAGGACGCAATCCATTTATGATCACACGATCTGATCCGGCGTCGGGTTAGGGATTGGGGGCTGCTTCTAAGACTAAAGATTTACTATATCATATATTACAGCATGTACAGGTCTGCGGCGCGTCTACTGGCAAGTAAATCCACACTAAGAAGATTAGACGAGAGAATGCCTCTCCGGTGTGCCAGCAGGTCCACCCGCTCTCAACTTGCTAGGCTGCCTGTTAAATAGTCACCATTGTCACATAGACTCCTTTTTAGGTAGGAGCTATATACATGCATGCATATATATTAGGGATGTTCAATACTACTTTTGAGTATTCACCAATAACCCCCAAAAAAATTTAAAAATAAAAATGGGCAGACTCATTCACTACCAGCTATTTTCACTGAAGCAACCCCCTTCGCTCCCCAGGCAGTTTTTCTGGATTTTGACTGATTTTGCAAGGCCCACAGCACATTGTGTTCTATTGCTACAAAAACATGGAACCTACCAAAAAGAAAGATTGGAGTCTCTTCTTTCATCAGGAAAAAAAAAAAACTATATTTGTATCCGTTTCCATTTTGCAGCAATTAGCATTAGAATATAGCCAAGTTTCATCATTATTCACAAATCTGTTAGGAACTGTGGGGAAATCAGCTTGTTTGCAACATGGCCCTGGTTGAGCTTTCATACTCTGCTGCCACTACCATTGCTTCACCCGTTCTGAGGCTGCATTAAAGCCTTCTGTATGCTCTAGCATTAAAAATATATATATAATTTTTTTTTATAAATATGCGTTTGGGACACTTTAAAATAAAACATATTTATACGTTTTTGGGAGCAAACGAGTTAATTAGTCATGCTCTACGAATGAAGGGCAAACTGCAGGCAGATTGCAGCGATGCCGACTGCATCAGTCACAAGCTGAGCTGTGGGCCGTGACCTAAAGAACAAGATCAAGGATGCGAACAGGCCGGAATGGGTTACCTCGGCGGGACGTCCGGCCAGGCTCTCCCCCCCTTTACAGATCGGCTGAGAAGCCAAATTTTCGACCTTCAGGACATGGCGTAAGTCTGATGGAGAATTTTTGCTAGCCTAGCATCTGGCCCATGGGCAAATCCTTGCTGAAAACCGAAGCACTTGGTGAAGCTAAAAAGCAGGAGTGACCTCTCAGAAGTCTGAATAAGAAAGTCTGAGCGCCACTCCTCCCATAAAGGCCGCCGCCCCGCTTTGCTTTCCTGCCGACTCAGCACCGCTGCCACTAGAACTAAATCATCCGCTGCTCATAGTTTCTTAGGCGAGCATATGAATAATGTACCTATGTGACTACTTTCAATTCAAATTCCAAAATGAGTACGGCGATGATATTTTAATAAATATATACGTATTGTACCACCTGCTCTAAATTTAGCACTTGAATGCGGTGGCACCCATCTATCGGTTTTATCTAGGCCAGCAGATTCATACAGCTGGACACACCTACCCCCCCCCCCATAACTTCTTGCTTTGTCTCATTCACACACACACGCTCGACATGTGCACACGCGTGATATCCATCGCGCACGCACATGCCAGCTGTCGTGGATTAGCAAAGAACAAGAGCTTGCGCCTGCTCTCCGGGCTGCTTTCGATGGTCATGGCCTGGATGCGACCTAAAGCCAAGATTTATCTTCTTGTTATTCCAAACAGTTTAAGCATCAGCGGGTGAATGCGAACGGAAAGTAAATGCTCTTACTGGCAAATGTGCCGATGTTTGCATACAACACGTTTTGCTTAAATGCTCCCAACAAAAAGCACGGGGGATGCCGCAGTTGCGGGTCTTTTTTGGGGGGGGATTTGATCCGATTTAAACTTGATTTCTGGATCATCCATCTTGAATTTCCTCTATGCATTGATCCTGCTGACTCTTCAATCTCCCCGCCGCTGGATCTCGGTTTAATCTTCATTATTCCTCCTTAAAGCCACAGACGCTTTCTGGTGGTCATCTGGACCACCCAGCCCCCCCTCCGGCCACACACACACACACACACACACTAAGAGGACAAACGGATTGGAGTTCCATTAAAACGGACTAAAGGGTGCTAGTGTGGCAGCACAACAAATGGATGCCCTCAATCTATAACAGTTTAGCCAGTTCTAATACTGTGCTTAGATGATATCAAAGAACAAAAAAACAAGGAAAAGATATAAACTGGTTTAGTAAAATTACATATTACTCATTATAAAAAAAATTTTACATTACTCAACGGTATCCCTAGTCAGATTTTGACAAACTATATATATATATAAAATTTTTTAAAAAATACTCGGGGACAAACGTCTTTTACACCAATTGCTACTTTCCTATTATCCAGTGCTTTGGTTGCCATTTGGGTAATTACAGAAAAGGTACAAAATATGCTAAAAAGCTTTCATTAGGCGAATACTTTAGCTATATATATATATATATATATATATATATAGCAAACATTACCCACAAACTGAAAATGTAGCATAAATTGGCCTGACAAACTATATATATACAAAAAATTTTTTACTCTGGGACAAACGTCTTTTACACCAATTGCTACTTTCCTATTATCCAGTGCTTTGGTTGCCATTTGGGTAATTACAGAAAAGGTACAAAATATGCTAAAACGCTTTGATTAGGCGAATACTTTAGCTATATATATACATATATATATATATATATATACATATATATATATAGCAAACATTGCCCACAAACTGAAACTGTAGCATAAATTGGCCTGACAAACTATATATATAAAAAATAATAATTTGCTCGGGGACAAACGTCTTTTACACCAATTGCTACTTTCCTATTATCCAGTGCTTTGGTTGCCATTTGGGTAATTACAGAAAAGGCACAAAATATGCTAGAAAGCTTTGATTAGACGAATACTTTAGTATCAAACATTGCCCACAAACTGAAAATGTAGCATACATTGGCCTGACAAACTATATATATATACAAAAAAAAATGTACTCTGGGACAAACGTCTTTTACACCAATTGCTACTTTCCTATTATCCAGTGCTTTGCTTGCCATTTGGGTAATTACAGAAAAGGTACAAAATATCCTAAAAAGCTTTGATTAGGCGAATACTTTAACCAGCAATATATATATATATATATATATATATATATAGCAAACATTGCCCACAAACTGAAGATGTAGCATAAATTGGCCTCACACTCCCAAAGTGGAAGGTTTGAATATGACCGCGTGCTAAACACTCGACGTGTTGAGGTTTTGGAGGCACAGTGACAAGCGACCCTCACTGCGGCTCTCTCACAAACCGCCATAAAATATTCCATCATATCCTCGAGCATCCCCGACTCCAGCTGGGATCAAAGTGGAGACTTGATGACGGTGCAAGGAGCGCACATTAGTGCCTCCTACGGCTCTTTTTTTCCCCCCCCACGCATACGCTAAGCCCCTCATTCCCTTCCATTAATAGACGCCGTGAAAAATACATGATAGGCTTTGCTATTGCCATTTTGCTCGGCGAGCAGAGATACATAACCGGGGGGGACACATTGCGGTGGGCCTCTGGAAGAAGAGTGACGGTCAGACGCTCACAAAATGTTAATGGCGAGCATTAAAGGTGCCAAGTTTTCTGGAAATCTCAAGCTTGAAACTTTTAAGGCACGGCGAGACTTTCACATTTCACACTCCTAGTCAACAGGGGGCGATGTTTTGAATCTTACCCAACTGACAACGGATTCTTACTGTCCTATTTTTTTGTCATGTTTTCATCATAGCTTAGCATGTTTTGACAACTTTTTTTTTGTTTAGTTTTTTCCCGGAGAGCTCAGTATTGTTTATTCGGTAATTTTACCGATTTGACATGTCATCATCATTGCTCTTTTTTTTTTCTTTTTTTTTTTGACAACTTGTTTTAATTGAACCATATTACAGTGGTGCCTTGACCTACAAATTAATTTCATTCAGTGTTTGTTTCTGTTATTTTGTTATGACAAATTTCAGAGCAGCTCTGTACCATTGTCACATTCGGCAGCGCAATGTTCACAGTGTTTACGTAGCTGACGCGGCTAGCCTTATCTGGATCGACTGCACTGCGGCGAAGTGAACTTACTTCCTTGATGGATGACTACAAAGCCCTTCAAAAGGAACCAGCGGGCAACAATGTTTTGTTTACAATACACACAGATCGGAGATTCGTCCGGGTTGTTTTCCTCGCAAGGCTGCCTGTGACAGGGGCTTAATGGCTGTTGTTGGGGATGTCCTATCAATGATTCAATACGGCGCGCATCTGATGGTCGGGGAACTGACAGGAAGATTTCTATGGTAGGATGTTCAGGGAGAACTTTGGATATGTAATTCACCGTTGCAAATGTGAGGGATGCTCTCCCCTGCGCCTCAGCGGTGTAAAGACTTTCCCAGCAAACACGTACAGTTGGGGCCCATATGGGCACCGCTTGCTCTAGTTGGGCTTTGGCTGGGCATGGGCTTAGAGTGGGCTTCATTGTTGGGCCCCACTTGGGTAGTAGGTGGGCAGTAGATGGTGGGTAGAGTAGGAAAAATAGGGGACAGTAGTTACATGGAAATGAGATGAACCCCTTAAACTGGCAAAGAATCAAGTGTTCATGCCCACAATGGCACAATTTATTTTTTCCTTTTAAGTCTTCATTTAACTTTCTGATGTTGACGACTCCAAGACTGATTCACGTTTGTGTTGGCTTGTGCTGGACTTAAAACCACCAGAAAAATCCTCTTTATAGATGTTCTATTTGAGTACTTTTGCCACATCTGCGTCTCAGGAAGGTGATCTGACATTATGGTTTAAGCCACTTTCAAGGACAAACTCAATATTTTGATCCAGGAAGTGTAAGACTTTGAACACCAGCTCAGGTGTTTTCATACAAACTTGATTGACTGCCTATCGGTGATTGTTTTATATTTAACTAAGTGGCGGCACAGCTGGTTGCGCGCAGTAACACGACCCTCACGCCTGTTCAATCAACTCGCAACGGGTAATCATAGAAGCGGGAGCGGCGTGAGTCATAAAAACGCTAGCTACGATTAAATCAGAGGACACTATGATGTTCTGTGCTGGCTATTAGTCTGGGATTGTTTAAACAACGTTAAGCCAAAGTTCAACTAAACAAAAGTGTGTGAAAAATTTGGTGCAAAATCCTACTAAATCACTGTGAGATGGCTCTTATCCAGCAAATCATTTTCTTTTCTATATAGAACAGACCAAAAATAACTGCGGCTCCTCAGCCAGGATGCCCCCTCACTCTCTTCATCATCAAATATCATATTACATTATAAAATCACATGACCATAAAACGTAGCCTCCACACTGGAAACGGGATGTTATACGTCTTCCTCCTACACTCCGCCTCCAGGCTTTTCCCTGTAATGTATATTTCCCGACCAAATATTGAATCAAACAGAGGAGCTACTTGAAATGAAATGAAATGAAATGAAATGCCATTGCCGTCCGCCATCTGGTCCGATAACATTTGTGTGTTTATGTTAATCAGCGATCTCCAGCAACAAATCCACTGGACGGCGAGTCATGTAAGATGGCAGATTAGAGACGAATATGAAAGACCCTGTGGTGAGTGTGGAGTGAGCGCTACAGCAAAGGGCTTTTGTCTTGTTATCTTGGGGAGAGAGTTGACATTATCCCGGTGGATCAGGTTTTTACCATGCGTGGATTACCGCCACGAGGCAAGCCTTGTGCAAGCCGCCCAGAGAAAGTATCTCGAAAAGGACCCCTTCGCTCCTGTTCCTCGCCTCGATGTTCATCAAAGGTTAGCTTGAACTTTACGTGGGAAAAAGTCACTTCAGTAAAAAATAAACCACAAAGGTATCAAGAGGATTTCTATGAGCAATTGGGTGGACCGCTAACATTAGCTGCCGATGCTAGCTGGTGTTCTATTAGCTTGTGTTTTACAGTGGCTCACTATTCGCAAGCATTACTTTCCAATAAAAAGACTTGTTAGCGAGGCAGCTATCTAGCATGGCTATATTAGCTTGTTTCCACTTTTTCATTAAGGGGGAAGTAGCTCCTTGTTTTCTGAGAAATATCTACTTTAACTATGTAAACAATAGTTTTTTTTCTTTTTACATTTATTAATGTACGTACAGAGCACATTCAAAATGAAAACTCCCTTCAGAATAATAAGTTATACAACTGTCACTTATTTTTGCTCATGGTGGGGTAACATTTGTGCTAATAGCATGTTAGCATGTCTAGGGTGTTTGCCCATTGTATGTTAGCATTAAGCTAGCTATTCTCTTTGGTTTTGTTTGTCAGTTTTACAGTGAACTTTAACTAGGCGTGCCAAACAACTTGAATCGCATTTTGCCTTTGAACTTTGAAAGCAAGAAAGTGAGAGCTAGCAAGTACTAAAAAAAGTCTACTACTAAAAAGTTAAAGTGTTTTTTCCCCCCCCCAATCACAGGGGATAGATACTATTATATAAGAAAGTTTGTATGTGGTCTCTATATAGCAGGTTTTCACATACTATATAGGCAATTGTAAACGTAATTAGGGGTACACTCTGAAAGATATTATAACATTTTTAATACCTAATTTCATATCTCAACTATTGTTACACATTATGAACATTTTAATTCTTCATATTAACCTATAAGACATATTTTGTGTCCTGTGCAGAGCAGATGGTGTTGATTTCGGTATAATATGACCTTAAACTGGGTCATATTATTTAGTCTAAAAAAAGTTCCTTCTCAGCGCTTTGTGCGAAAACACATTTCGGTCTTGAAAACAAAATTTGCTTTGAAATAACACACACACACACACACACTCTTTCACTTTCTTCATCAGTCACGGCCACCGTAAATTTGGTTCAACTTGTTTGTGAGATTTTGCTATGGGAAAATCCTTCAACTATATAACACATTCTGTCTCAAAAACATCCACCTGACCTTGTTTTCATCTGCTCACGGAAAAGTACCAGAGAGTATGTTTAGTCTACAAATGAAAAGGAGGAGGTCTTTTTAACTATAAGAAGCTATTGTACACGTAGAAGAACACATTTGACGCTCTGAAATCCCACGTTCTTTAAGTGATGAAATCGGAAGCTGTTATCTGTCTCCAGAGATCTCTGATTGATTAAAAATCATTTTTGCAAAGGTGTATTTTTCTTGCATCAAACCTATCCTCATTTTTGGAACACGCAAAGAGGACAAAATTCCTTTAAATTCCTTCAACTCTTAAAAGAGATGTACTGTAATGCAGAAGAGAAGCTCTTAAAATAGAGAGAGGGATGGTTGTAAAAAAAAAAGAATCTGAATCAGAATCACCAATCAAAAGGGACAAACTACTAAGAATAGTGGCACGTAGCACAAAAAAAAAAGTAACCTTCATTTCCACATCTCCGCCAGGGCACAATGGCACACTTCCCGTCAGCGGAGGTGGCAGCAGACGGCACATTGCAATGAATCAATCAGACGGCGGCGGCGGCCTCCGCAATCCGCACGTTCCCCCCGCAGGCTCGTCATGTACCCAGATGCTACGTGCGAACCCGGACGAGCCACCAATTGCGTTCCACATGCTGCGCCGTATCCCCGGCGAGACGCTCTGACATCAATGACTTTCCGTAAGGTTGACCAAAAAAAAAAAGAGAGGATCTATTTGTGGCCAGCTAGCAAGTTTGTCTTACAGGTCTGAGGTTTGAGGTTCGAGCCTTTCTGTGTGGAGTGAAATTGCACATTCTTCCTTTGTGTTTTATTTATAGCACCGTCATGTATGTTAGCTTCATTGTAAACTCTAAATTGTTCATTGCACTGTCCATTTTTGTACCATATCCGTCTGTCTGTTAGCAACCGTAGCTGATGGGGCCCTTGCAGTAGTAGTAGTAGCAGTGATGGTAATAATAATAATAATAATAATATACACATACATTTTTGTACTTTCACAAAAAAAGTTATTTTAATTAAATTTCTAAAATAAGTTAAACGGGGTTGACATGGCAATTACATGTTAAATTGTATTTATTAAATTACTATTATGAGACCCCACACCAAATGAGAAGAGATTTTTTTTGCACACAAAAAAAGCCCCCACATCCCTTCAGCCGTCTCCCCATTTCCCTCCCCCTGTGTTATTACAAGCTGATAACACAAGCAGCTCGCCCCACTGGGCCCCCTGATTTAATATGGGGGCTCTAAGAGTCTCAGATCATATTTAATGGTGTGTAATTCAGCCGCGTGCACTACTTTATTTCGGCGGTCTACCCCATGTGATACAAGCCAGTGGCCGAATCCGTCTGTGCACACGAATGAATGAATAAGTCAACAATTTCATGAGTAACTGAATTATTGAGAGAGGATTTGTGCTTAACAAGCAGGCCAATATGGAGGCAAACGGTTCCTAAAAAGCATCGAAAGTGCACATCAAAAACAGCGTCAAGTAGCCAACACTCGCAGTGGGGTCATGTGAGCGGCTATTTAATTCCCATATCCCCTATGTTGTGATAGTATAGGATATATAATATTTGAGTTGGTGTAGAAGATTTCAATCCCACACAGAGATCCCAGAACAGTCTTAATGTGAGGAAACGGTGCCAATCAATAGATCAACTCCGTTTCTTGACGTCCTTAGGCACACACAGCTTTTCGCTAAAAACACTTTGTTGGGCTATTTGAGGAGAAAAATCTTAAAGTGGCATCGGAAATTTTAGCCGACCATGTACCCTAACATCCCACAGCGTGTTCTGGCCATTAGGGCCCCCCGTGCATGGGACTTCTCCCGCGCTTTACAAATGGGACACACCATCAATTATTCATGCTTCCTGCAGCGCACGTTCCACGTTTCCCTTTCTGTACATTAATATTTAAAGCTCCAGCGCGACCACCGCGGCCGTGTACTTCACGCGACTCCTCGCCGAATCCCAGCGTGCTTTTGTCACTTCCCAGTAGGACCGTTTGTCTACACGACGCACCGTAATTTGTAGCCGCGGTGTGTACTTTAACACCAACACTCGAAGACTTAAGTTATATTTACTCTGTAGAATAAAAGTGAAGAAATACAGAGGGGGGTAAAGAAGGGGACAAATTCTCGAGGTAGGACCCCCTCGAGTGTACACTGAATACTTTAGTTGCTAAGGTTAATATGAGGGTCATTGCCGGGGTTAAGGTCAGCCAATTCAACTGCAGGAGTTCTCGGTACACAACAAGAGATCAACTTTCTCATTTGTACGGGAGGGCTTGGCGCATTACCAGTCAAGTGCCGCAGTGTCGGATGCGACCATGACAGATTATCGAACCGCCCACAGGATGTATACTGGAGGCAGTAGGTGCTCGTGTTTATCCGTTAAGGAAATGCTTTTCTGTTCATAGATAAGCATCAACTGTTTTCAGAACTCTTGGACTTGGCCTTGACTTTTATGTGAAGAGATAGTCTTGAAAATCACCATCAGAACTTGTGTATGTACATTTTTGTCAATAAAAGCCTCAAAACATTGCTTAATTTAAAGTATTACTGAAGGAAAAGAATTTAGTGATTCCAGTAACGTACTGCCGACCGAGCCAATTCCTTATCGATGTTTGGACTTTTTCGCCAACAAGTCCTCCAATTAAAACGACCACATAGGTTGTACCACCAAAACATGACCACTCAGAGAGTATTCCACGACAGCTCCCCCAATGGTGACATGAGGAACACCACGCTGGCGTGTCCCCAGCAGAGGGACACTCTCTGGATGGTTGATTGGTGGTTGGTAGGGGTTTAGGTTTCGGTCAGTTTGTCATTTTCAATTATATACATGGTCGATCGGGGTTGTGTAAATCCAAAAACATAACGATTGGTCGTAATTTGAGGCATGTAAAAAAAAAAAAAACGACGTCTGTGGTCATTTTCAATTGGAGGACAGTCTAAAAAAAAAATTGACTAATATACACAATGACACAGTTCTGCTAACATTTGCGAATATTTACAGCGTGCCTTCCGCATTTAACTTGTCATCTATTGCCTCCAGCATGCTTCCATACTTGAGGATGCAGACAGAATGCTCTTGAGGCTGATAGCTGGTTGGAGATTGGCTTACAATGAATTTATTTGTCATGCATATCAATGCATCTCCATTCCCTTTCAGGACATGAGCTTTTTCCCCCCCCCCCAATCCACGGTTCCATTAAGGTTTTCTATTCAGATGTCAAGGTCAGACCACAATTGCCTCCAAGGTAGCCCATAATCATACTAGGAATCCTCATTTCTTGCCCCGTGGTCCATACTGACCAAACCCCTTAGTAATCTTGATTCCTCATCTTTTTTTTTTTTCTTTTTCTTTTTTTTCAGGAAAGCTCAGTATTGTTCATTCGATTTGACGTCATCATTGCTCTCCTTTGAGAAAAAATAGTTTATTTTGGGTAAAACTTTCATAGAGAAATAGGAAGATTGTTCCAGCGCTCCAAGTCACTATAAATGTTATCCAGAAGTGGAGAAAAGTTTAAATGAATTAAATCAGTTAATTTAGGTGAGATTTTTATGCCTAAGTATTTTAAATTACCTATCGGAAATGAGTAGTGTGGGTCCTGGCTTGCAGGGTTCCATGAATTTTCTGTAATAGGTAGAAGTGTTGATTTTGTCCAGTTAATAGAATAATCTGATAACTGTGAGAATTTAGTTATTAAGTTATTAAGGCTCAATAAATATTGCAAATAATAAAGGGGATAGTGGGCATCCCTGTCTTGTGCCTCTCTGTAAAGTAAAGCTCTGAGATATAATCCCGTTAGTAGTAACTGTAGCTTTAGGAGAATCATATAATACTGATACCCAGTGGATAAATGATTTCCCAAAGCCAAATTTATTTAAAACAGCAAAGAGGAAGGACCAGTTAACTTTGTCGAAAGCTTTTTCTGCATCCAATGATATAATAACTGCCTTTTTATCATGCCGCTGTGACATGCTAATAAGGTTAAAGAGTCTCCTAATATTATTAGTAGAGTGACGATCTTTAATAAAGCCTGTTTGGTCGCTATGAATGATTGTCGAGATTACTGTTTCTAGTCTAGATGTGAAAGCCTTAGTGATAATTTTAATATCAGTGTTAATTAGTGAAATCGGACGGTAACTTGATGGAAGGGTGGGGTATTTTTCTGGCTTTAATAAAAGTTTAATTGCTGCTGTATTCATGTGTGGGCGTATATAACCATTAGTTTTGATTTCTGTTACTACTCTTAAGAATAGTGGAGCAAGCATTAACCAGAAGTGCTTAAAAAATATAGCCGGGTAACCATCCGGGCCAGGTGCTTTGCCATTCGGCATACTATCTAGAGCACTGTACAACTCGTTTATATTAAGTGGCGCATCTAACATGTCTTTATATTCAGTAGTTAACTGAGGTATATTTAAGCTACTGAGGAATGCCTCGATATGCTCAGGGTTAGGCTTATTAGTTTCTGAGTTTTATCAGCAATAGAGTTATTTGTAAGAAAATAATCGATTCTTGAAAAAGACCTGTGCACAGTGGAAAAGAAGGTAAATTCCTTCTTATTTGGATTTTTAAGTCTCCAGCTGTTGACGAGGCCAAAATCATCCATATATTCCCCTATTACTTTAGTAGATTGTAATCGCCTTATACATGTTGTATTATTAGAACGGTCAATTAATGGATTTAAGACTGTGTTAAAGTCTCCTCCAATAATAATAGTAGAGTTCGCTGCTAAATCAAACAGCTGAGAGAAAAATTCATGGAAAAAGGCCGGATCATCATTATTAGGGGCATATAAATTACCAAGTGTATATATTTTATTAAATATAGTCACCTGAATAATAATGTATCGGCCCTCTGGGTCTGTTATTGTATTATTTAGAGTAAAGAGTAAATTCTTATGTATGAGTATACAGACTCCTCTTTGTCGACTGTTATAAGGGGCAGAGTACGCTTGGCTAAAATTCTTATCAATAAGTAATTTTTCTTCAGATTTTTGTAGGTGGGTTTCTTGTAGGAGGCAAATATCTGCTTTTAATTTTAAGAGATAGTCTAAAGTTTTTATTCTTTTTGCTTGTGAGCGAGCGCCACAAACATTACAGGAAACCAGAACTAATTTATGCATACAAACAATATGGACTCAGTCCTGTGTATATATCTGCACAGGCCATTTGTCAATATTGGCATGTTATAGGATAGAATCAAAGTGGTTACGTGGTTTATGTAATTTGTGTAAAATATGAGGTGACGTGTAAGTAAATATAACAGTGAAAAAAACGGGTAGGGAGGTGAAAGTGAAGGAAGTTAGCGGGGGCTTAAACATAAAAATACACCAGTAACTGGTAACCTAAGCGAGATTGTTTGTTTAAATATACTTTAGATATAGTTATGTATATAATAATATAGCCTAAACATGAGTATTCACATTTTAGGTTTTATAACCACATATACAGTATATGTATACATCTAATAGATTCCTCATCTAACAAAGACAGTTTGGACAATCACATGCTTCCAACTGTTTGGTTTTTCACCCCATCGCACAAAGCCTGGTCCATAAACCTACTGTTTTACAGACTGATCAATGAAAGCTCTCATAAACCTCAAACGGAGACCAACCACATTTTTCTTCACGTTCAATTCCCTTCTACCACCACCCCTGTATGGATCAGACACCACCATAAACTGGACACTCTAGACCGGCCCCAGCTTGATCACGCCATCGGGATTCTCAGCCACTAGTTCGAGGCAGCTACTTGAAAAGTCACCTCACTAACACCTACTTCCTCGGGGCTCGGAGATGAAGGTCACACCGACTGAAACCTCCCCATTGTGATAGCAGATGAACAGTTCCTTACGAAACACAGTGTTCTCTCCCCACTCAATGGTTCTAGACTATAATACGCAGACAAGCCGATTTACATATCCGGCTCATTCAGTTATTTGTCAGATGCGTCATGCTGACACTGGAAGCAGAATAGAAGTGAACCTTGCGATACCTGGAGGGCAATCTGCATAAATAAAAAGAAAGCGATCATAACAGAGCCGGTAGACCGTTGGTCCGAGAAAAGCCGTGATATCTTTATACTTCTTTCCTTTACAGCTGGATCTTTATTGCCGTCATTGTTTTTGACAGTCAACTGCCCCCATTAACTTCATTTCCAGACCATCTCTGCATTCCAAAACGCAATCTTGTTTGTCTCTTTAAGCTGCGCTCTCATTACTCCGGGGCCTGCCGCCTCGCCTCCCCGCCCTCCTCCTTTCTACTTTATTGATTTGCTGAGAGTCAGTGGGCCGTGCTCGGCACTTGCAACGGAAAGGGCACTGGGATCAATTTCCACAAAATTCCACATATTCGCTCGGCCTGTCAGTCCGGGATAATTTGTCTGCAGGCTTGCCCCGTAGAATACACTGATGTATTCTGCTTTGTAATTGGTGCCCATCAGTGTCAAGTGTCTCCGCTAGCTAAGATGTCCAAGGCCAACAGAGCGGACTCTTGTGCCATATTCATTAATTTGCAAGAGGCGGAATCTATGCTCGCATATTTTAAGCATGTGATGTTATGCAAATACTTTGAGGATATTTCTTTTTTTTTTAAACATGTTGATAATTGGGAAGCCAAAGACCTCCAAGTTGGCACGCAAGTGTCAAAAGATTTAACAGCACTGTGTAGCATGTCCAAAGGCATTGTTTCTTTTGCGGCGCCGCCTCCGAGTTGTACTCGGGTATGAGTAATTCCTGTTGCATTGTCTCCACATATTTACACTTTGCTGATGCTGATATAATCCCCTATTAGATAATCAAGCTTCAACGTTCGAGCAGCTTGAGCCACACTTTTGGAGGCTTAGAAGATCACTTTGTAACTACAAAGGGAGCAGCTCTCGATCTAATAGAAGGAAGTGAAGGCAGGGCTTAAATTTCCTTAGTAACTAAACCCAATGCAATAAAATAAAATAAAAAAGTAGTGCCAAAGTACCTTCCCTGTGAGCGACAGGGATACATTCAAAGGCGCACAGGAGCGAAGAAGCATCCCAGCAAACTGTCCCAGAGGGATAAAGGCAGGGTTGGGGGATGCTGTTACGGGACCTCAGAGGCACCCTGGCAAATCTGAGCCTGACCTCCAGGGAGAGCCAGAGAGAGAGAGAGAGAGATGAGCGGCAAACTGGATTTCTATCTTTGTTTTTAATCCCCCTTACATGTCCCACTGGTTCCAGGACTTTGCGTGAGGATTTATGTATAGTCAGGGACACACAAAAATGAAAAATCAAGGGCTTGTGTGTTTGGCTTGTGTTCTTTTTTTTTTTTTTTTACAGCAACCTGGTGCCTGTGTCCCTCTCACCATTCTTTTATTCCAATCCAGGCGACTGCAATAACAATAGCTGACTTTTGACTTGTGATGGTAGCGTGATTTGAGCCGCTCAGTCAGACTCAAATATAATTTTGTTACCTATTCAGATCGCTCGCTCACTCTGGCGTCAGCTTATTGTTAATGCGCCCGATCCAATCAGCGCCATTCGGGACTCTGTCTGCTTGATGTCATTTTCAGGACAGAGGGGAATTTGCGGGGGCAAATGGCTTACGGAGGCCAACACTGCGCTCATGAAGCTGATCAAAGTCTTTATGTGGAATGATGTTACTGCAAACTGTATAGAACTATACCCCAGCGGCATTCAACTTTAAAACATTACCACCAATTCATTCACTCCCAGCCATTTTCACTGAAGCAACCCCCCTTCGCTCCTGGCTGTTTTACTGGATTTTGACTGATTTTGCAAGGCCCACAGAATATTGTGTTCTATTGCTATAAAAAAAAAACATGGAACCTACCAAAATAAATATTTGAGTGTCTTCTTTCATTTGGGAAAAAAATATATATTTGTATCTGTTTCCGTTTTGCAGCAATTAGCATTACAATATATTTCATCATTATTCACAAACCTGTTGAAAACACTGGGAAAAAGAGCTTGTTACAACATGGCCCTGGCTGATCTCTTATACTCTGCTGCAGCCCGCCGGCTGTTTTTTGTAACAAGTACCATTGCGTTAGGCGACCTCTTCACGTAAGTTGCATCTAAGCCTTCTGTATGTTTTTCCATATAAAATTATTTTTAAAAATGTATAAATCTGTTTTTGGGAAGGACAAAGTATTAAAATACGTAATTACAATTTTTGGGGGTTTGAATGAGTAAAGATGGGTATCAAAATAACCTATAGCTTCCGACAAATAAGCCCCAAATTATTTATATAGATAACAGGGATGTGATTTGACCAAAGTGAAATTATCTGAAAATTTAGCCGGGGGTCTGGGGGCCGCTGGCACCCAGCTAGGTCCAGGGTAGTGCCCTGGTGGGGGGACATTCGCCCCCCGGAGCTCATGGGTTTTCCGTGTTTTTAAGTACTTTCAATGCACTCACATGACAAAGAAATAGACAAAACAACAGCATAAATTTTCAATGTATATTGAACTATCCCATATAAAATGGCAGTTTTAGTCAACTCAAAATCAGTCACATTCAAAAACATTGGACTGCCTTTGCTTTTAAAAACTATCACTGAGAATATCATCATATCTAACTAATGTGATTACTAAGTTAACACATAAATAATGTTGAAGAGTTCAAATTTCATGAACAAATAATTGTATCATGACCAAATGAAAAGTAACTCATATTAGAGCATACCACAAATGTCTTTGTTATAGCAGAAGATGTTATCTGTCGGAGTCATGTGCATACACAATCAACTACTACTAAAAAATAAAAATAAAAATAAAAAATCGGATTTTTTTTTTTGGGGGGGGAGATAAAAAAAAGCGGCATTCCGCGAATTAGCGGAAAAATCACATCCCTGAGATAAATATTCTGTTTAAGTGAAGCATATAATTTAACCATTGCAAACCCATGTTTCAAGCCAATAGAAGATTTGGCTTTGAAGATAATGACTGACTTGAGGAAGCATCCATGGACCCGATGAAAGGGCAACGTCAACAAACACGAGGATGCCGTGTGGCATCGTAGTCAGTGATTAGAACAAAGTGGGCATGGGCCAACACGCCTCCTCCCCCGATTGTTTCTCCTGACTCGCGCTCCTCAAGCAGAGCTTCAGGCTGCTTGTCCCCCCCCCCCCCCCCCGCCTCAGAGCCAATAAGGGTGGCAACAAGAGACTTGAGTGTGTGGCATGTAATAAGCTCAATAGCAGACACACACACACAAAAAACAGATGATGGAGTATTTGTACACGCACTCGCACATTCCCATGCTGGTCTATGCTCACAAGTGTGCCAGTTTCGCCATACGCTCATGACAGCAAGAATAAAAGGGGAAGCACAAAAAGATAAAATAACGGAGGAGGAGATTATGACAGAATAAGTGGTGGAAAATGACATCACTATTGGACTGTCATTTATTCAGAGCTTTTGCATTGGATTTGGCAGAATCTGATAATAAGCCTAAGTGCACCTTAACAATATAGCAGATCAATTGGCTGCGGCTATAGGAGGGGAAAAAAAAAAAAAAAAAACACCCGGAGCCGTGCTTTGCACAGCGTTTCATCACCAGCGCAGAAGCTTTTATTCTGTTGTGTTATTACATTTTAAACACAGCGCGTTGCACATAACTACAAGATATTTTAGCCAGCTAATACAACCACGCTTTTAAAGGAGGCTGATTTATCAAAGAAATTAGGAGGTTAGCATCTGGAAAGGATAGAATAGGTAGACTTTTTTTTAAGAATAAAAGAAACTGTAGCAAATACTTCACTGCAAAGGTTATTCAAGGGGAAATGCTTCCGTGCTTAAACTAATCATTTAACAAGTCCACCTGGCATCAATTTTTACATCGTTTCAAATTGTACATTGTAAAGGTGAATGAGAAATCCAAAAAAAAAAAAATCGATGGATAATCAATCCTAAAAAGATTACTTTGTGGCAGCCCTCAAGTCAAGTTCAAGTCAGGAAACGAATTTGAACGAACTTATTAAACCCGATTCCTGCAGCCGAGCTCTATTTGTTCACAGAACGATTAGCCACTAGTCGTCATCATTCATGCTAGGCATCTCGGGCCATGCGCATCGACGGCATTAGAGAGTAACCCCTCAGCTAAAGAGATTAACTCTAAACACGCCCACTTTGTGGCACATATTGAACCGCGGTGCCTCCAATGGGGAAAATATCATTATGGGTAATGTATCATACACCGCTGCTCTGACATGGCGGACATGCCCTGCAAAACAAGCCATTGCTGCTTCAATACAGTCATTCTCGCCAACTATATGTTGCAAATGCAACCGGCGGGATTGTTTTTGCTACGGTTGGGTCACAAGGCCAGCAGACGGATGTCAATAGTGTTTGGAAGGTTTGATGGCTTTGCAATCATGAGTGAAAAGTGCACAAAAGGCAGCTTCACAATGTTTGTTCAAGCCTTTAGTGGTAATCGTATTGTGTGCACTGATCTCACACAAAGTCCCTTCCGGTCTTACATGTAATGTGTGAGACATATTAACAGTCAAGCTGCATTAAGGGCAAATGTGTCTCTTATTTGGGTGCATCTGATACAAAGTGTACGGGATTGATATGCATGAATCCCCTTTTTTGAACCACTACCACCAAATGACGTGTTGTTGCCTCGTACAATTAGACAAGTAAGTCTCTTCATTTGTGCTCTGCGATTGCCTGGCGACCATTCCAGGGTGTATCCCGCCCGCTCCTTGCCCAAAGTCACCTGGGAGAGGCTCCAGTTGCCTTGAAACCCGAATGAGGATACAGTAAGTGGTATAAGAAAAGAGATGGCCGGCAGGATGGCAATCAATTAGCCTACCTAAGTTGTTGGTGGTCCACCATTTTGGTCTGTTTTCTTAATCTAATTCAATTTGATATATAAAGCAGGGATCTTGATTGACTGTTAAGAATACAGTCAATTATGTGGACAATTGATTGTTGCAGCGCCTGAGGTAACATTGAGTGTACTGTTTGGAAGCAGTCAGAAGAGTACTTCATTGTCTTAAAAAAAATAGACCAGTATGAAGGGAAAGAGGGAGTAGGGAAGAAATGAAGGAAGTTATGAAGCAAGGAAGGAAGAAAGTAAGTAAGTTAGGAAGTAAGGAAAGAAATTGGAAAGGAACCAAGGCAGTTATGAAGCTAGGAAGGAACGAAGTAAGGAAGGGTGTTAGGAAGGAAACAAGAAAGGAAGGAAGTTACGAAGGAAAGGAGGGAGTTAAGAAGGAACAAAGTTAGGAAGGAAGGGAGGGAGGGGGAAGAAAGGAAGTTAGGAAATTACAAAGGAAGGAAGGAAGGAAAGGAGGAAGTTAAGAAGGAACAAAGTTAGGATGGAAGGAAGGGAGGAAGAAAGGAAGGAAGGAAAGGATGAAGTTAAGAAGAAACAAAGTTAGGACGGAAGGAAGGGAGGAAGAAAGGAAGTTAGGAAATTACAAAGGAAGGAAGGAAAGGATGAAGTTAAGAAGGAACAAAGTTAGGAAGGAAGGGAGGAAGAAAGGAAGGAAGGAAGGAAAGGATTAAGTTAAGAAGGAACAAAGTTAGGACGGAAGGAAGGGAGGAAGAAAGGAAGTTTGCAAATTGGAATGAAGGAAGGGGTTAGGCATTCAACCCATTAATAAAATAAGACCGCGTAGGTAAACAGAAACATGGAACATGAAAAAAAAAGCAGCCAGGTCAACAATTTGCTGAAACCTGAGAGGGGGGAAACATCAGAATGAGTGTATCACTATGGTTACATCTTCATCCAATCTGCACCTTGCATACACCAGAGTGAAATTAATAATAGGGAAGCTGTCTGTCTTTGCATAGTGCTTAATATGCAAAAATCTGCAGCCCCCTCACTTTGAAATTTCCTATTCCCCCTCCAGCCTTTCCATCACTAAGTTCCCTGCATCTGCCATCACTTCGCTCCGTCTCCTGATCTCTCTCTCCTTGTCTTTGCTATTTCTCTCTCACCTCTTTTGTCCTTGTTTTCTTCATTTCCTTCTTCCCACTCATCAACCTTAATCTCATCCATACATCCATTTCGTCCCCCTTTCTCAACAATTGTCTTCCTACCCCAAGACATCCTCAGCCTCTCGTCAAATAGGATGTTACGACAGTACATCCGAGTCCTCCAATCAGGAGGCGAGAGCTCACCTTTCGCCCCTCCTAACCCTCACTTGTTATCTGAATCCACAATAAACCGGCCACCCGCAATTGCTGAACACGTCCCAAAGCTCCTGACAAAATCGGTTCTTACCAGAGAGGAAAGAAAAGCTTCCGGAGGTAAGATGTTTATCGGATTAATGCTTAAGTGATAGATAAAGACTAGAGGGGTGAAAAAACAGTGAATATCCCCTGATATCAATTAGGACTAATGAATACAATTAATGTTCATCTGTCCAGTATCCACTTCCCAGGAGGTTAATAAAAGCAATGATTTACATTTTCAAACCATGAGTCATATTTAATCCAGTTCTCTCCTGTGATCATTAGTAGTGTTCCATTATTAGCCCACTACCGTTAAGGCCCAGTATCGTCTGAAGCAACCACTCAGAATTGGAGGTAATCGGAGATAGCAATGACTGATAAGTCGCAGCGACTTGGCAGACCAAAAATATTGCTTGTTCTCTCACACAGAAGTTGCTGCCACACTCTGATGTCAAAGTGACGTCTCCAGCAGGTCTCGGACATATCACAGAGACCTCACACAGACGTCTCTACAGTCGGAAACAGAATTAGTCTACGCGACGTCTCTGAAAACTGCTGGAGACTCTACAAAGTCTCCAAGAGGTCTAATAGAAAAATGGTGCAGAGGCCTCGTGCAGACGTTTCCACATTAGTGGACAGAATTAGTCTCCACGATGTCTCTGAAACCTGCTGGAGACTTGAAAACATCTAAGAGGTCTCTGAGGAAAAATGGCTCAAAGGCCTTGTGCAGATGTCTCCAAAGTCACGACAGAATTAGACTCTGTGACATCTCTGTAACTTGCGAGACTTGAAAAAGTCTCCAAGAGGTCTCCAAAAAAAAAAAATGGTGCAGAGACCTTGTACAGACGTCTGCATAGTTGCTGACAGAATTAGTCTCCGCAACGTCTCTGAAACCTGCTGGAGACTTTCAAAAGTCTCCTGGAGGCCTCAGGAAAAAAAAACTGAATGTCTTTGAATTTACAACAACTCCCTGGTGACCCAACCAGTCTCCAGAAGATGTCACGGTTGAGAGATGTCGATTTGAGGTCACCAACCAGTCCCCAGACCAGTGAGATCGGCTCTCAACTTAAAAGCGATTCTGTAAGACCAGTAACTCACGTGTTCGGAAGCGATGGTGCGGTCGAGTTGCCGGAGCCTTTCCTTGACGGCCGTGAGTCCAGCGAGCAGTTGGCTTCACTGGAGGGGCGGCTGGCTGAGAGGTGGTCGTCTGGACCTTAGTGGTGATCCTTACAGTGGTGGTGGTAGTGCTGGAGGTTGTGGAGGTCCCAGTTGTGGGTGAGGTCTGTCCCGGCTTTGAGTGGCCTGATCCGTTACGCCCACCGACGACGCCACTTCCTTTCCTGACCGTACTGCGAGGGGTCACTTCCTTCCCGCCGGACGGCGGCGTGAGTCGGGGTGCGCGGGTGGTGGACGTCGTCACCGCAGTTCCACCGACACGAGTGCCAACGCGGTTGTGGAGGTGCGGCGCTCTGTTGCCTTCGCCACTGGCAGCGCTACCGTTGGCCGAGTGGTTGGCCGGCGGTCCTGATCGAGTTCTCGGCGCCGGGGCGGTCCCGTCGGCGGCTAGTGGCGTTGTCGTGGAAACCATCGCCGTGGTCGAGGCGGCTGACGTGGTGGTGGCGGTGGAAATGTCCGGCGGCCCCTTGGGCATGGCACTAGGTTTGGAGAGGAATATCGGGTCCTGTCCCATGCTCCCTTTGGGATCCACCAAGTCTGTGGGGACATAGTCTTGGACTGATCCCACCACAATCCATTTGAGCAACATGAGACTGAGGCCTAGGCCCACAAAACCCATCACCAAGGGCACGGCGCACAGCCAGGTCTGCTGGCGAGGCCACACAGCGCAGGGGCCGCAGCGGAAAGGGCCCGGGGCTCGGGGGGACGCCTGCTCCGCCCCCGGCTCCTCCAGCGTCATGGCCGCCAGAGTGCTCGCGCCAGAGTGCTCACTCATCCTGCTTTTGGTCTCTCGGGGAGCTTTTGGAGGTCAAACAGGTTGGCAAAAGATCAAGGGGCGTATAGAAGGAACGGATGGCGGAGGAAGAAAGCGGCACATTTTACACACACACACACACAGGGCAAGCCTATATACACATCTCAACGTATCGATTTATATACACACGCACATGCATGCACACGCCTTTACAGCTCTACAGCTCTACTCTAGCAAATCTAACACTCACGCACAGTCATGGAACTAATTAAACGCTGGCACAGCACTCACATGCAGACACGAGAAACACAACCTGCACTCCCTCTGGCGGACGAGGAAGCAAACACACACATGCACAGGGACACACACAAGCTCACAGGTTATGCACAGGTGAGATGGAGGGAGGGGAAAAAAAAGGGTGAGGGGGGCGCCTCAGACAAAGCGATGATAAATCCCAAGATGCTTCACTCCCTTGTTAAAAAAAAAAAAAAACGATGGGTATTGATCCGAGGTGGTGGAGATCAGAGCTGTAAATCCATGTGAGGGTGGATTTCCACTCGCCGTCGCTTCAAAATATGAAAAGTGTCGTCTCCTCCTTTGCTCAATCATCCAAGTTCAAGTTTGCATCCCACACTTTTTTTTTCGTAATCCACTATGGAGCCGATCCGCCGGCTACACTTTTTCCTGGAGTGACAGTTGGGTAAGGTCCCCCGGGGTAGGGGGGGCTTGGTTGGTAGGTGTCCGACCGCCTGCAGCCCGTCGCTCTCCTCTGCGAATAGCTCCGCTCCTGGCGCCGGAATTGGCAGACACCTTTACGACCGGTTCACCTCCGCCGCATTCCCACAGTGGCGCAAGCACCAGAATGGGAGATGAAGAGGAGAGGAGGGGTTGGGAGACGGGAAGAAAAAAAATAGAAAAAAAAAACGATGCGGCGGCGGCGGTTCCTGGAGGCTGAGACGGACAGCTGGCTCAAACCAGCGATGCGTCCCTGCGCGTCCCGGCCGCCGTCCTCAACACTCGAAAAGTGACGGTTGGCGATTGTCCCGTCTCCATGCCTTCTTGAAAAAAAAGAAGGAAAAAAAAAAGATGATGATGATGATGATGATGGAGCGTGTTTGAGATGCGTGTTGGCTAAGCTCTGCAGCAGATGCAGATGGGAGGCAGAAGGAAGGAAGGAAGGGAGGGAGGCGGCGAGAGCGGCGGCGCACACACACACATGTACGCATACACTCTCACGCTGCATGGAGAGGCACAGACACACCCCAGGGAGGGGAGGGATGGAGGGAGTGAGGGAGAGAGAGGATGAGGAGGGAGGCGCTAGGCTTGCACCGAGCAAACCAAACCAAACAGCAGCATCAAAATTTTGGAGCGACTTGGAGTCCGACTTTAAGTTGAGACTTATTTTGATGTTTGCGAGGGATCGCCGTTGTTTTAGCTAAAGACATCTGAGTAGTGGGGGGGGGGGACACCCTCGAGTTATATCGTTAATTAAAGCTGCATGGCTGCAGGTGTGACGTTTGTGACGCATGGACATGAAAGTACGCAAGCATCGCCGAACTCCAAATCATGTGTGTCACACAGCTGTAACAAAATTGTACCAACTGCATGACGGCAAATCGTAGCAAGACCCAGATGCAATACAGGTAGGCCCCCTAGTGGCAGGGCAACTAACAACATTGACGCACAGATGTTTCTTTAGTAGAAAAAAAAATCCAAAATAACAGGAAAATGTTGCAGCACTTGCATTGCTTGTAAATAAGTGGACAAACGGCATGTTCTCAGTAAGAAGACGAAAAAAACGTTTCAGAGGTGAATGGTTGATTCTCAGCATTCACACCTCAAGAAGAAATAAAATTTGTTTAGCTCACACCACCAGAGTGAATGTTTGACTGCACAGCAGCATGAGTGCGAACGATTGAGTCTCAGCATTCACAACATACTTACTGACAACAGCAGAATGAATGATTAACTCTCAGCATTCTCCAAATACAAAGAAAAACATTATTTTAACACCAGTAGAGTGAATGCTTGACTCTCAGCATTGCAATTCAGAAAAGAAAAATGTTCTTTTGATGCACAGCAGCATGAGTATCAATGTTTGAGTCTCAGCATTCCCAACATAGTGAACTTTAGTATACTTTATAATTAACTTACAGCAGTAGAGTGAATGCTAGACTCTCAGCATTCTCCAAATACGAAGAAAAATATTTTGACCCACAGTTCTTTAATACACTCCAGTGGAGCGAATGCTTGACTAAGCATGCTACTATGCATCAAAAATATATCATGTGAATGCTCAAGCATAAGTAAAGTAAGAAGAAAAGTCGCAATTGATTCTCAGCATTCACATTAAGTAAACTGAAATTGATCATTCATGACAGCAAAATGAATGCTTGACTCTCAGTATTCTCACAGTACAAAAAGAAAAATATTACTTTCGTGCACAGCAGGTTGAGTGTGAGTGCTTGACTCTCAGCATTCCCACAATACCAAAACAAAGTTCTTTGAACATACAGCAGCATGTGTGTGAATGCTTGACTCAAGAAAAAAAATCACTTTCAGGGTGAATCCTTGAAGAATAGGCTAAGTGATGTTCCTTAGTACAGTACACTACCAAACAATGTATTAAACTCTCAGCATTCTCAAAGTAAAAAGAGTCCTTGCAACACTAAGGCAAGAAAAAATGTTTAATACACTTAAGTGTCAGTATTTTATATCACACACCCCACAATTGGCGCAAAACTGAATTAGAACAAACAATTTTCTCAGCATTCACACAATCATAAGAAAACAAATGTTTCAGATAAGTCTAATTGATTCTCAGCATTCACAAAAAAGAAAGTCTCTTTTCAACAGGGCAACACCCGAGACTCACATAACGAGAAAATGCATGTTAAGTAAACAAGTATGAATGCTCGATTTTCAGCATTACATGAAATAATAATGTCCTCATTCACACGGCTCAACATCAAAAGTTTGCAAGCACAACAAAAGTTGCGACGCGGCTAATCTCATGTGCAATCCAGGCAAACACATTGCCATGCTGTTACATCTTCTCTGTCATCCTTTGCTGTGTGCATCATTTATTTTGCTGTCACACCCCAAACACAAAAACACAGAAAAACAGGCTTGTGTTTTTTGTTTTGTTTTTTTTTTTAGGCGGGAAGTTAGATCTCGGCGGATATACCTGACTGTCTTTGACAACAAGCTACGCTTCTCACAAATTGGAAATGAGCACCGGCGATAAGATGGTTGATGGCAGACATATTAAAAAAAAAACACTCCACTTGTGCTTTCTTGTTAGATTGATTTTGCTGTTACATATGAAAGCAGAGGCGTGGAGGAAGTTAAGGGAAGTAAAGGAAATCTTTATGCACAGGAGAATATGAGGAGAGGTGGCGGCGGTTGGGGGAGAGGAACACTGCGATAATTAGCCTTAGCGAGTGTATAACGCGAGTGCCGAGACGAGAAAGTTGGGGGAGATAAGAGGGGGGAGGAAGAAAGTTAGGTCAGAGTGGGCGGCGAAGATTCCGAACCGAGTGTTGGCTCCGATCCGATGGCATCGTCCTTTTCGTAAACATCAACCGCTTGTGGCGATGCGATAATCCATCTCAAAGGCATCATTCCCCCGCAATTGACCCCAAAATTATGCAATTTTATCAAAGTCTTTAACTCCCAGAAATCATTTGCATATGCACAGTGTTTTTATTTACAGTAAATATCTCATCTCAAGGGGATTCAGTAGGCATTTGGAAGAAGAAAAAAGGTGCCCGTTAAAAAACTTGAGCTGTTAGTTGGTTTGTCATCATTGAGATATTCATCAGAAATCCAATGATCAACAGAGCTTTTGGTTTATTGGCCTTGGGGGTGGTCAGACCTCCCTTGAGTAAATAACATTAAAAGCTCTTTTTTTTAATTTTAGTAGGGCTCTGAGGTCTGCAGACTCGGGTCAATTATTAGAGCGCAGGTTTCAAAACAAACCTGGTGAAGCAGCATGTAGCTGTTATGCTGCATGCAAATGCAATAAGCTAATTATGGTGCAGTCTTTTAGTAATTTTAGCCAGCTACTTTTGTAATAAATAATAAAGCTGCCTATTTTGGTGAGCAATGTAAATCCTGTGCGGCACAATTCTGCACAAAGGCAGGTTAGATCCAGTGTTGGTATTTTCACAGATGCGCACAAGCCGGCAGATCTGAGGTTGGTTAAAAACATCTAGCCCACAGTTCTTAGACAGTTTTTTTTAGGGGGGGTAGTAGAGGCATGCTAAGATTAATTGAATACTAAATTTAAATTGTCCAAAGTCAGCGAGAGTAGGCTTCAACCCACCGGCAACCCAAATGAGACTACACGTTCAAACAACGAATTAATTCTGAGCCACGGTGTTCAACGTCTTGTGCAATTTACAGATGATCCTCCATATGCATTCCCACTCACAAGTTGCTTTTAAACTAAAGAGGCTGTCAGACTCAGTCTGTTCTTGATCTGATGTTTCCGCATCGTCACATGAGCAGAAATAACACATTTATTCAAATTGTGAGCTCTAATTATGTCACATCCATGTTAGGATGAGACACAGGCGGTTCGTTCATTTAAACGATGCATATCAAAGAGTCTGGTTTGACAAATGAACAAAGAGCAGCAGGAAATCCTAATTGTGCTGCCTGTGGAGACACATGCGGATCTAAACGCAACTGAGTATTTCCAGCTGAATGTAATTTATGGGACAGGCCTTGGGTAGCTGGTGCCTATGGGGCCAAAGGGAAAGTCTCGAATTAACTCTATGGAAGACAATAAGGTCTCCAACCCTGATTAATCCGCATTAATGTCAGGTTAAGTTCATCCCATCAAAGCGGGGAAATCCTTTTGTCAGGTCCATTGCCAGGGTGCCTCCCAGATGTGACACATTAACGGCTTCAATCTCTGGGAATGTCCAGCGTGTCATCCTGTCTAGAAATCAGCGAAGGAGGCCTCCAAAGGCCTGGCTGCCTCTCAGCCGGAGCCTTGTTCCACACCAGTGTGCATCCAGGGCATGAAGATGCGCTCTTAGTGAATAATGGATGACTTCTTGCCCTCTGCATCCTCCCCACGACTCCGCTATCATGCTGTGTTTACCCCAAGACCGACAGGATGAGGACACATCAAAAAGAGCTGTCGGTGTTGGCTTCACTTGGATGACGGCAACTCCCGTCGCAGTCTGAATCGCGTTTAGAGTCCGTTCTTAGTACCACAGGTGGATGGAGTCGGGCATCTCAGGGGAACAACCATTTAGTCGGACTTGTGTATCTTTTGGGGCTTTTCTTCAGCACGGCATGACATCGTTCCGCAATGATTAGAAGCATATCTTGCTGGATTTCACTTTCCTTTCTTTGGTCCTTCCTCGGGTCTCCTGACGGCCTCACAACTCTGGCTGGAAGTGTTCGGTTTAGGTGAACGGTATGGGATTTTTTAATAGGTTTTAGGTGAACTAGTGAATACACACACACACTCGCACGCACATACAAAAAAAAACAAAAAACGAGAGAGCAATGATGATGACATGTCAAATCGGTAAAATGACCAAATGAACAATACTGAGCTCTCCAGGAAAAAAAGAAGAAAAAAAAAAGGATATCTTCCATCCATCCGTTGAGCTCTATAACCGTTCGGGGGGGGGGGGTCACAGACGCTGGAGTCTATCCCAGTGTAGTACATCCTGGACTGTCAATCACTAGACAAGCACAAAGATGAGGGAATGCGCATCGCCATCATCGCTGTGGCGCCGAAGCGAGGCGAAGGCTGCTCCCGATTACGCCATAAAATGATTCACTGAGATATAATTCACTCCCGTTTGTGGAAAATTTCTGGATGAAGAAACAAAGTAGCTTTATCTGAGTACTGAGAGAGAAACAAGTTAACAGTGTATTGAAGAAAAAAAATATATCTCTCCCTAGTGTCTGACTCACCTCACATAACAGTCTCGTAATATACAACACCAAGAGGGATAAGTTCCCTTTGTTGACCCAAATAACAGGAAGAGCTAAACAGATTTTTTTCAGGAACCTGAATCAGCCATTTGATGGAGCAGTTTGCTACATTGACACAAGGCCATTCTTTGCCGCTTCAAGGTTTTACTGCATGTCTGTCATTTATTGAAAAGGGTCATTGCGGTTATAAGACTATAAGATCTGGTTCAAAGTTTTTGATTCATCCTGAAGAGGGTCTTCTGCCCAGATTTAGTCAAAACTGTTTTAACTTATTTATTTCCTCAGTAGAACTTTTATCTGTGGATGTGTCTTTGCGAGTGATGTCGCAATTTCTGCCAAGTGTCTGTAATCAATGATGTGTCCTGTGTCCGGTGAACTCCAGGTGGACTGTTTGGAACCGCCCTTCAAGATAGTATAAAAAGGTTGTAAGTGTCTGTAATCGACACCCTTGCGAGAGACTCCCAACCATTGCTGGGAGCTCGCTTGTGTCCGGAATATTCTGTAAAATAAATCCTTCGAAGGACCTGTTCACCGATCTCCAGTATGTATTCAGAAAATCGACATTCTCTCTACCCGAAAAAACAACAAACACGCGGAAGACAAAGATAGTCTTCTAACAATCCCAAAGATACCATAAAAGGATTCGCTCAAATTGTGACAATTAATTCCAATTATAGTCATACTCTAGCGTACATTTCACTACTCCAGTTTGTACTTTATAGCAGCATGTCATATACAAGAGTGTTTTGGCGACCGTACCATCCACGGATTCACAGTGTAGGAGAAGTCTATCCTGTGCGGTAATAATGGAAATAATTCCTCTCATCCTTCCCGTGATTTCCTTCATAAAGCATAAAGGGTGAAATGCATTCTTAGGATCCAACTCTGTAAAATTGGATTATGCTTAACGGGGTTCACTCGTTTCTAAACGCGGTTCAATAAGAAGCTTAATCCCATTGCCGCCCCATGAATACCCGAACAAAGAACTCCACCTGACTCGGGGATTGTTTTTTTTTTGTCACTGGACATCTATTTCTGCTCCTTTGTCCCAAGTCACAGTGGACTAAGGCGGCAGGTTTCTCACCGGGCTATTGTCTTCTCATGGAGACAGCGGCCGGATAATTAATACATCATCTCAGGAGGCTTTGCGGTGCCCGAATGCCGAGCTCGGTTCATCCATCGTTGCTTGAAGGCAACCATTTTTCTGGGTGTCATTACGTTCAACCTTTGACCATCCGCTTTCAGAGAACTGGTCTGTGGGGACCACGCTTCTCTGCCTGGCCGCATCCGAGGGAATTCCAAATCCTGTGGGACCGATGCTTTAGGAAGAAAAATATAGAAGACCTTGTTCGCTTTTGTCCTTTCCATTTGCTTTCAGAGCTAAAGAAGGGTCGGTTTTAGCCTTGTGAACGCTTGGTCAAGACTTCCTGGACAAGCCCAACAGCTTTCCTTCTTCTTACTTAGTCTTAAATGGACTTTCGCATTTGCCGTGAAACAACACCCACATAATACTTCGAATTGACACCATTAAAATTTCAACTTGCTTCAAAAATTTCCCGCCTCCTGGAGTATATATCGTCTGATTCCACATTACTTACAGTATTCGCACAATTTAATGTTAAATATCAACTTCTACCCCATTCATTTTCAATGGGACTGACATTGAACTTTTTCAAAGTCCCACTTTCCACGCCCACTTCCATACGTTACGACTGATCATCATTGCCAGTTGTCTGATACTGCTTGGTGGCGCAGTTGGTAAAGTGCATTGTTGCAGGTTTGTCTGTACATTGCAAATGGTCGGTATGCTAAGTGATATACAATGTATGCCAACTATCATATCAGGAAATTGGTTATAATTCCATTGAAATGATTTAAGCACTCTTAGTATTCAGCTAATAGCATTCAGCTTTTCAGCATTCCCGACCAACGACCATTATTTAGCCATACAAGGCGTTCCAATTTATCATGTAACAATATTCTTCTTGGATTTTCCTAAATAGTCGATGCAAATGACAGTCAATATAATTTTCAACAAACCTCCCAATGATAACAACAAGTTTCAAAACATGTCTAGGCTATAAAGAACTGAAAACAGCCATTTGTTGAAAATGCAGCATTGCGAGGTCGCATTTTATGAAATGAAAAGCTCTTTCAATCAAACACTACTTAACAGGTAAGGTTACATTTTTACAAAGAATAGCAGCTTTACATTTCGTGAACTCACTGAACTTGTGAGTTTTTAGAGAATTTCTGCTTGGATTCCGAATGTCAGAACAGTCTGGCAGAGCTGCTGTTTGTGAACCGTCTCCCACCTTTATCGATCTTGCTTGCGGATGCTACAAAAGTTTTCAACATGATTGAGGACAGGGGATGATGGGGGGGGCCATACTATGAGTCTCTCACCTTTTATGCCAGTAGCAGCCAATGATACAGAGGTACCTGTATATGTATACATGCCTTGGCTGTGTTCGGTTGACCCTGGTTTACATCAATCAAGCAGAGTTGCTTAGAAGAGACACTTAGTAAAAAAAAAATAAAAAATTAAATAGGTTTTAGATGAACTAATGAATACATACTCACCCACATACAAAATTTTAAAAAAATTAAAAAGTAAAAAAAAAATTAAAAAATAAATAAATAAAAATATTTAAAAAAAAGAGAGAGCAATGATGATGACATGTCAAATCGGCAAAATTTCGAATGAACAATACTGAGCTCTCCAGGGAAAAAAAAGAAGAGACACAAACAAGTTGTAGCTCCCTTTAAAGTTCAATCAATCACTCAATCGTACTTTTTGGGAGTATCACCATATGAACTGATCTGTATCTGCCTCCATTAAAACTGAGTGCTCGAGATGCCGTGGCGCAACTCCTCACTGAAGCCCTGACATGCCGACTGGTGTTTCTGACAACGTCGCTTTGTGCACGTTTCTCTCCTCTTCCAGGGCTCGCCTCGTTCTTGTCAGCACATTTTCTTTTTGAAAAGGTTGGCTTAGTCAACTCGTACGCGGCGAGGCTCAGTCAGTTTCACGCTGTGTGTTTGTAAATGGCACCAAAACACCAGCCGAGCAGCTCGCAACCGATGGTTAGGGAAAGCGCTATCCATCAAATGTTGATGATTCCCTGGGATATAATGGAACGGCGGCTTTAGATCCTACGTGACATCGTTGAAATATTTTGTTGTCTAATTTTCCCATGCTTGGATTTCCTTCCTTGCCATTGCGGTAAAAAAAAAAAAAGTGTGCCGTTTAAATCCCAGGAGGGCCTTTCATTTCCCCCTCAACTAGGTAGAGGTTTATCACTATGTCCTTCACGCTTCATTTGTTTGCTTTAATGCCTCAAAGAGCAGATACGTGAACTTACTTTACTTGATTAGCTGACCGTTTCCACCCCCCAACGCCCCCACACACACACCCACTGAGCTGAACTCCATCGACTTATTGATGGGAGTTTTATCTCTTCGTATCACTCAACGGAGGGTCTCGTCTCGGGTTGGTATAAACGCTGGATGTTCAACCGATTTCTTGAAGGGTAGCCTTTAACGATATTGTTTCCAAGGAATGTACACTCTTTGTTGCAGACATTGTAGAGAAGTGTAAACAACAATGTTTACAACAATGCCCCCTTCCGGTCGTGAACGGGACGGGTAGTGATGGTGTGGACGAGAAATGTCAGATGGTAAACAAATAGGTGGCGGACGAGAAATTTCATATTGAAATTGCTGGTTGAGACTAAGGGAAGTCGTGAAGTTTAATGTCCGTCGGAAGACTCGTGCACTTAATTCCCTATCAGCTTTGATATATCAAGACTTGTCAAGATACCCGCGGACTCCGCCCCTTTGGCTCCTCCTTTCGCCTGTCACTGGTTACCAAACTTTGCTCAAGTCTTGCACGATATGCTGACGTTACATTTCTGCAACTTCCTGCGATCGAATAAACATTTGGAATGTATCTGGTCTTAGAACACCCATGACCTGTGAAACCCGCTTCCTTGTTGAAAGCATTCGCCGCCGTCTCATTAATTCCAGCTGCAGGCCAAACCCGGTACAAGAATAATTTGGGAAACACCAGCCTTTATGTATAATTCAACCACTTCCTTAATAATGCATGGATTGACTTCACTGTTAGATAGTGACTTTGGGATGTTTGTTGTAAATTTTCCTCCTTAATTGGCCAGAGGTGGTAGCTTTCTGACCGCCGTCCTATTTATAAGAAATGAAGTCGGCACATTAAATGATACCGAGGCTTGTTTACGAGACTTTTACACACACAAAAAACGCCACCGGAGACTTAATGAAGAGCTGGACATTAAACACTTTGTTGCTCTGCAGGTAATTCACTAGACAGTCCCTCAAAGTATTTCAAGGCCAGACGCGATTGAGTTTGACTGGCTGAATAAATTGGCCAGTGAGTCACCGAGGCCGCGCCGCGTCGGGAAGGCTCATTTGCGATTCAAAGAACACCCGTTTCTGCTGCACCCTTCAATTTATGTGCTTGAGAGCGTCGCATACGAGCAAAACCCGGATCTGGGATCACGATTAAGGTAAGCGTGGGCTCATTTGGTTACGCAAAGTGACATTTCACACAAGGTAACCACAACCTGCTGCTGTCTATGTCCCCGGGAACCACCACCGCCCCCCACCATCATCTTCGCCCAAGAGCACCGCCTGTCCGCCTACGTTAGGAAGTGACACTTCATTCATTCGGCAGCGCTGATGTTGAGCACCAAGAGAGCTATAGTTTACATTCTTACATGCGCCAAATGACTTCCTAAGGGGTTGTTTCCTGGTTTTATAGTTCAACAAGACAACATTTACAAGACATGGGTAGTAAAGAGCTACAGTTCCATTTTTCCACTTTTTGCATATACTGTATTGTACTTGTCAGATCATTTTTAATGCAATGTGTTAGAAGACTATCTTTGTCTTCCGCGTGTTTGTTGTTGTTCGGGTAGAGAGAATGTTGATTTTCCGAATACAGACTGGAGATCGGTGAACAGGTCCTTCGAAGGATTTATTTTACAGAATATTCTGGACACAAGCAAGTTTACAGACAAATGGCTGCAGTCCTCTCGCAAGTGTGTAGTTACAGCGGACTCACAGCATTCTTATACTATCTTGAAACTCAGGAAACAGCTAAAACAGTTATAACTAAATCTGGGCAAAAGACCCTCAACAAATAACTTAAGTGTTTTTGTTATATATTTGAGCCCACAGGAAGTCAACTAAGAACATGAGTAGGTTTTTTTTCCACCGAGTTCTTCCTTACTTTTACTCAAGTAATTATTAGGACGACTACTTTTTACGATAAATAATGTTGAGTTTTAGTTCAGTCATATCAAGATCAATTTTTTTTTTCAATGACGGACACCCATTTTGTTAATGATTGATGGGAAGCTTCGAAAAATTGACGGACTAAGCATTGTTGGGAAGCGGGTTTTTGTCCGTCACTGGAGGAATGCCAATTTTGGACGGATGCATATTTCGCTGGGGAATGGCAGATTTGACAATTACAGTGCGGTTTGGCTTGAAATATAGATGGATTGACGATGACGGAAGGGTGTCCCGACTGTGACGAATGAGTCGACTTGACGCACAAAATTAATTAATGTGCCCATCTCTGGTTGTATTATTCTAGGGTAACAGTATTCTATTCTTACTCAAGTAAAATTTTTGGCTACTCAACCCGCCTTTGTGCTTCCCAAGTCAGACATAAAAAGAAGGTGGCAAACTTAAAAAGCATGTATAACCTGTAAAAAAAAAAAATGCATTTGTCAAACAAACACCAGCAGCGAAGATTCTTCATAACTTCCTTTAACAAACCAGGCTAAACTTAGCTCCTTCCAACATACAAAAATCCCAGTCTCTCTGTTGTGTAATATCACTTCAATGTACTTCCTCAACACCACTACTACTTTCCTATTAGCCAAAGCTTTAGCACCATATTTTCGCATCTTTAATCATTACCAAAAAAAACACTAATACACGTTTTTCGGAATTAGATTCTAACCCTGGAGAACCCACGGGGTCAAATTTGGCCCCTATAAATTCTGCTACTCAAATAACAAAGACCTTTTTTTTTTTTTTTTTTTTTTACAAATTTAACTTCAAAAGTCCAGAGTGCCACTTCTGACCCCTGCACGGGGCCATCTGAATTTATAGCAGTCATTTAATGTATAATTCATAATTCTCCAAAGAAGAAAAGGGTTCTTGGGTTCTCCAGGGTTAAAAATGAATGTTGAAAAAAAACGAACATATATAACAACTGAGCATTATCATCAACTCCGCCATCGGATGCCGTTAAACAGCGTGCATTTACCTAATGTAGTATACACGATGCTTAGCGCTGAAGCAAAGCGGAGCAGATGGCAGCATTGCTAACGACATTTCTCAGCTGTCCAACCGCGACATCCAACATGAGTGACACGAGCCCCGCCCACCTCGCCTAGCGACAACTGGGCTAATTTGCCGGGCTCTCTGCATCGCAGACAACCTTGCAGCAAATGTTTCGAAAAGACATCTCTGTACCATTAAGAGGCATCAAGGCAGCTCTCCTTCTGTCGCATTCCTGCGTACTCGGCACCCCCACTTGGAAGAACACCTTTTGTCAGCCGTGATCAAATAACCTGCAGCGGCGGCGGCGGCGGCACACGGATGAGAATGCGCGCACTTCACCGTCAAGTAGTGGGAGTGTGTGCTTTATCATCGCTGTAATCTCCTCAGTTTTACCTCGACTGGGCCCAAAAAAACACAGTGCGCCGGCAGATGTTTAAAACTCATTTGATGAAAGCTGAAGACGCACGATAGACGTGTGCGCACGGCGGACGCGAAATTAGCTACACCTGAAATGAAATCTGGTACAAGAGCTGGGTCTAAAAGATCAAGATGCTCACTTTTGATTGATACTTAGCACAGTATACTTTTCAACCCTACAAAGCCAAACATATCACATTAAATACAAGACATTTTGAGCCTTCTATTTCATGAGTATAATATTTTTCCCTCCCATTAAAACCCTGACGTCAATGATGACCCCATTAGAGGGCAGTATGAGAGACTCCTATATTTATTAATAGTAGGAAATGTTTTTCTGATTTTTGGAAATCCTAATATGTTTGATTTGTCTGTTTATCATTATATTTTTGACAGTCATAAATGTACGAATTTAAAGCATTGTGACCAGATGTATCAAATATGACACAAATCAAAAAGTGGAAGTTGATTTTTAAAAAAAGTTTGTTAAAAAGGACCAATAAATACCCTATTTACAGAGAATCCGAATTTTCTCACATATATTTCATGGTTCGGGCTTAAGTAGCTTTCTCCATGCACAACCTGCCAGCCCTAACACCCTCTAATTTTAATACAACCAATCATCTTAAAGCATTTCAGACACATAAACGCTTCTGTTATTTTTTTAAACGTAATGAAAAATGTAATATGGGTGAGGTAAACTAAACTTAAGACTCATCTATTAAATTATTTGTCATAGACAAAAAATATAGAATATTTTTGCTATTATAGATAGTTGTAGTAAACGTAAAACATAGTTTGCTAGTTGTGTTTGTTTAAAGCTTCCTCCTATTAATTTTTTTAGTTAATTATTTTTCAATTTTAATTTGTTTCAATAGTTTTCGTTAAATAAAATAAATGTTATATGGTATTCCACAGGGTTCAATTTTGAGGCCCGTGCTGTTTTCATGGTGACTATCAATGCCAAATTACACGTGAGCGTCTTTTCTGCAGCGACCTTCAGTGTTTTCTAAGAAAAAAACCTCTGCAACAATCCCGAGAAGTAAATATAGAAGAGGCCCCCCAAGGTCTCCCCATTCAGTATGTGGACAAAAGTATTGGGACACCTTGAAGGTATGCCTAATAAAGATGTTTCTGTTCTCTGTAACCTAACCCTCACCTGTGGCTGGGCTTGAAACGTGGACGCTCTATGCTGTGTTTTGCATTTGCAACAGTTTGTAGCAAAGCAACACTCTTTTTTTTACAGTTCAGTGAATGCAGCGCCCTTTTTTGACAGAATGTGTGTTTTTCTGAACGCACACGTGCCTACACATTCACCGAGACAGAGAGAGAGAAGCCGCAGGCGGGAGCTTTTAGTGACGTCCGCGCGATGCTTTCCCGGGAATATGCGTCTGAAAACAACACTTCAGCATTAACCTTAGAGCGCAAGGTTCAGTGTGTACAAGAATCTGGAAGGAAGGAACACAGGTTTGCCAGGAAAACAACTTCTCGTCCCGTCTCTTCAATGCCTAAAAGACTTGCGATGGACAGAACACTCAAAAGATCATCCGTCTGTAACACAGGTTGCGTCTTTTTCTCGCTGTAGCTCTCATTGGTCCTGTTCATTTATGAAAGAAAGCCGGAAAATGTGTTGACTTCGCCCGCCGGTGCCCGCCATTCCGTATCACAACAACAGGCAAAGAAATGCAGGCTCTTACAACTACAGTGTGACAGAAGTGATTGTCAGGTGTTAACCTTTCCATCCTTCCTGACATTGTAGAATTCCCCCGCACACACTGCCTCTGGAACTGCCTGCAAAGATGTAAAATTGCCAGGGTGACTTTGCCCACCTTTTAACTTAAGTCTGTCTGTGCCGTTTATACAGAAGAGCAACCCTAGAAAGAAAAAAAAAAATCCTGGTTTGACAATATGGCTCGAGAAGCGAGTGTATCAGGTGTCAAACTTTACACTACAACTCTCTTATCAATTCTGAAGGCGGGAATTCTCCAGGTCAACTAAATTCCATGCTGGTACTGTTTATACGGAACAGCAAACCAGAAAAGGTGCAAAAATGCTTGTTGAGTGAATGTCGTCTAAAATCTGTTACTACCTTAGAAGGAGGAAAATTGCCAGGACTGCTCAACTATCCCTATAAAGGGAGTCCTCGTTTTGACTTTACGTCGTCCATGCCTCGTCAGGAGCACCTTCTTTTTTTGTTAATTTCCCACAGGAATCACGTCATTTAAAATGATTTCAAGTTCTGTTGTTGTTACCTCCAGCAACGGACGTCCATAGAGCAGGTCAGCTCACCATCAGGTGTGTCACATTTCCGTGTTTAAGTTTCCATTTGCGGCGCTCTGCCGTTTGTCAGCAATGAATATCCGTGCAGGAAACACGAAATATTCGTTCTGGCTCTTCCAGGTTGTGCAAATATGTATTTTTTTTTTTTATTACTGTACAACGTATTTTGATATAAATATTGACTTTAACGGTAAATTCCGAAATTCGGGTTACGTCGCCCGTAACTCAGACGTAACTCGAGTACTCCCTGTATTCTGTGTTTATAAAGAGAGCACAACCCTGGAAAGATTCCGACTTTTACAACACGTCCGCGACGTGAGAAGTGAATGTCAGGTGTCAAAATACACAACACTGTTCCATCAGGCACAGACTCGATTCCGCATCAATACTCCTCAAACAGAACGGTGACCCGGAAAAATGTCAGCTTGTGCGAAACGACACAAGTGAGTGTCAGGTGTCAAATTTCACACTTCTGACATTGCCTAATTTCCAGATTTTTTATTTTTATTTTTTAAGGTGCAATCCCAATTCTGATACTACCTCTAGAGACGGAAAATTACCGGGCATACCACATTCCATGGTGCCATTTATACAGAAAAGCGACGCGGAAAAAAGAAGAAAAAAAAAACTGAATTCCACCACCTTACACAAAACAAGGCGGAAGAAGTGTGTGTCATGTGTCAAATTTCACACTTCTGACATTGCCTAATTTCCAAATTTTTTATATATATTTTTTAAGGTGTAATCCCAATTCTGATACTACCTCTAGAGACGGAAAATTACCGGGCATACCACATTCCATGGTGCCATTTATACAGAAAAGCGACTCGGAAAAAAAGAAGAAAAAAAAAAAACAGAATTCCACCAGCTTACACAAAACAAGGCGGGAAAAGTGTGTGTCATGTGTCAAATTTCACACTTCTGACATTGCCTAATTTCCAGATTTTTTATATATATTTTTTTAGGTGCAATCCCAATTCTGATACTACCTCTAGAGACGGAAAATTACCGGGCATACCACATTCCATGGTGCCATTTATACAGAAAAGCGACTCGGAAAAAAGAAGAAAAAAAAAAAACAGAATTCCACCATCTTACACAAAACAAGGCGGGAGAAGTGTGTGTCATGTGTCAAATTTCGCACTTCTGACATTGCCTAATTTCCAGATTTTTTATTTTTATTTTTTAAGGTGCAATCCCAATTCTGATACTACCTCTAGAGACGGAAAATTACCGGGCATTCCACATTCCATGGTGCCATTTATACAGAAAAGCGACTCGGAAAAAAGAAGAAAAAAAAAACTGAATTCCACCAGCTTACACAAAACAAGGCGGGAGAAGTGTGTGTCATGTGTCAAATTTCACACTTCTGACATTGCCTAATTTCCAGATTTTTTATATATTTTTTTTAAGGTGCAATCCCAATTCTGATACTACCTCTAGAGACGGAAAATTACCGGGCATATCACATTCCATGGTGCCATTTATACAGAAAAGCGACTCGTAAAAAAGAAGAAAAAAAAAAACAGAATTCCACCAGCTTACACAAAACAAGGCGGGAGAAGTGTGTGTCATGTGTCAAATTTCACACTTCTGACATTGCCTAATTTCCAGATTTTTTATAGATTTTTTTTAAGGTGCAATCCCAATTCTGATACTACCTCTAGAGACGGAAAATTACCGGGCATACCACATTCCATGGTGCCATTTATACAGAAAAGCGACTCGGAAAAAAAGAAGAAAAAAAAAAAACAGAATTCCACCAGCTTACACAAAACAAGGCGGGAAAAGTGTGTGTCATGTGTCAAATTTCACACTTCTGACATTGCCTAATTTCCAGATTTTTTATATATATTTTTTTAGGTGCAATCCCAATTCTGATACTACCTCTAGAGACGGAAAATTACCGGGCATACCACATTCCATGGTGCCATTTATACAGAAAAGCGACTCGGAAAAAAGAAGAAAAAAAAAAAACAGAATTCCACCATCTTACACAAAACAAGGCGGGAGAAGTGTGTGTCATGTGTCAAATTTCGCACTTCTGACATTGCCTAATTTCCAGATTTTTTATTTTTATTTTTTAAGGTGCAATCCCAATTCTGATACTACCTCTAGAGACGGAAAATTACCGGGCATTCCACATTCCATGGTGCCATTTATACAGAAAAGCGACTCGGAAAAAAGAAGAAAAAAAAAAACAGAATTCCACCATCTTACACAAAACAAGGCGGGAGAAGTGTGTGTCATGTGTCAAATTTCACACTTCTGACATTGCCTAATTTCCAGATTTTTTATAGATTTTTTTTAAGGTGCAATCCCAATTCTGATACTACCTCTAGAGACGGAAAATTACCGGGCATACCACATTCCATGGTGCCATTTATACAGAAAAGCGACTCGGGAAAAAAAGAAGAAAAAAAAAAACAGAATTCCACCAGCTTACACAAAACAAGGCGGGAGAAGTGTGTGTCATGTGTCAAATTTCACACTTCTCTTCCTTTAGACCCAGGCTCAATTCTGCAAAAGTGTCGTTTATACAGACCAGCCACCCGGAAAAAGGTGAATAAATGTCAGATTTTACAAAACAACAAAAGGCAGAAAAGCGAGTGTCAGCCTGTCAGGTGTCAAACTTCCCACCTCTGTCTTGGTATTGCCTACTTCCCTTAAAAACGGGTGCAACCGCGCTTATATTATGGTTCCAATACTGCCAGGTAGACCACATTCCATGTCGGTGCCATTTATACAGAACAGCGACCCGTAAAAAGATGTGAAAATATCTGACTTGAGCTACATTGGCCTGTTGTTCACATAATCTGTTCTAATGACCCACTGAAGGTTCTGGCATCTTTACATTTGACTAATTTATCATAATTGTCACGAGTTGAAAAGACTTGGCTGATCTCGCACAAAAATTGAATTTGTTCTCATATCTGATTTGACCGTAATGGCAGCAACGGTCAGCCGATTACGACCGGGTGTCTCTTTCGCGCCTCACAGAGCTTTTAGATAATGAAATAAGAGTCACTAGCATGTCCTCAACGGATTACATAGATCATATTCAGCAGCCCAAATTAAAACAGAGTGCACATACATGAGTAAGGTGGGTTGGGCCCAAGGCCTCAAGAGAAGGATGGGGAAAAAGCGCTGAGGGACTGTAGCGAACACTGACGGCAAGAAGGCGACAGGGTGGAAATCAATTACATGCTTGGGTCACCTAATTGACACCCACCTAAGCATGAAGATAGATAACAACTTGAGCAATAATAAGGTGCAAACAGTCCCAAGGAACTTTTTTTTTTTCTTCTTTTTTTTTTTTTTTTTACTGGTGCCTAAAATAACTATGGCAGTGTAAATACCGCTTTGAGGCTCGAACAGGAGCACTCTAATTTGCATACGGTGCTAAAGAAGTAAGAATATACGTGAAAACAAACTGTGGTATATACAGTATGTCTCATAATCATAATGATGGGATCAAGGCTGGAATTGTTGTATAAGCCAAGCATCTTTTTTCCCCATCAAAATCTTCACTTATTACTTAACAAGAGATCAAAACAATTGCACATCTTGTCTTACACACCCCCCCCCGCCCCCAGCACCTCCTCCTCCATCCCTATCTATAAAAGAGTCCAACTCATGACTGACATTCTAACATGAAAGCTTTAATTGTGCGCCCTCTTCGCGCCAAGTACTCAAAAGTGCCAAAACTTCATTTTGCAAGCTCTTGAGTAGAACAGAAGTAAAGACAGCTGCGGCGTTTCTTCTTGATAAGAATGTTCGTCTCCAACGTAGAAGCCCTTTAAAGCCTCTGTTTGTTGTACTATTTCACTGCGATTCATGTTTTTTTATTTTTACGTACAAGAATTTGAAGGATATGGTCCAGAATTTCACACCAAGTACATAGTAAATTATTTCTATTTTACACACGCACAGTATATATATATATATATATATAGACAATTCGATACGGTTTTTGACACGGTTTCGATTTGAAAGTGGAACGATTTGATTCGACTCGAGTTATTACGATTGGATTCGATATGGTACGTCTTCGAGAGGGTAGGACTTTTTGTTGTCATTTTACATACATTTGAATTAACTTGTCCGTACTGTGAATTTACCATTTCCTTCGAAGATGACTCGATACGTATCCGGATAGATTTCAAAGTTGAACGATTTTCTATGTACTCTCTCTTTTTAAATAAAAATAAAAAAAGGAAAAGAAAAAAAAATAAAGCCATCACTATACAGCACAAGCATAAAGATGCATTGTTTGTTTGAAATGAACAATTTTCGGACCGGATATTTGGGATAATTTTCCGTGCCACACCAAATGATCTCTTCAGTGGTTGTGGATCATTGCTATAGAGGAAATACAGTATAATATGCTTCTGTGGGTGATTCTGCAATCGGATGACGGGAGCCACTCAGTCACACTAATTCCTGGGTGTCATTCAGCGTTGTTGTTTCCCAGCATTCTTGTTTGTTGACGTCTCTCCAGCACATCTAAATGCAAATGTCGCTTTGTTCGTGTTTGGGAACAAATGTCGATCATCTTGATGACGGCGCTCGCTTAACAACTCCCCCCGCCCTCCAAGTCGCTTTAAAGTCTTTACTCTTGGCACTGAGATCCAAAATTCCTGAGTAAACTGCCCGCTTGGCGTTTTTGTATATGGCACACAGGACTGCTTTGGGAGGTAGCTTTGCTTTGTGCGTCCTCACTCTTTTTTTGTGTGTGTGTGTGTGTTTCTTATGATTGTGAGTACAGCGCCGAGTCCATCTGTATGATGTATTGTCATCCAAAATAAAAGCTCAAATTTGTCCCATTAAGATGCTTGGAAATAAGTCCTGCCTTTGTGTTTGTGCTTTTGCTTTTCACGCTTCCCTGACTGTGTCATTGTCAATCCCGCAGTGGTCCTGGTTAACTGCTTGATAAATGAAAAGGCCGGGTCTGTACTTGGGCTACCTACTGTATAAGTTTATATTATAGCTATAATTTTAGAGCTCCTCACACAACACCATTTTTCTTGTCCCATATTTTTCCCAGCTCACTGTCCTTCCTGTGTGTAAGGTACCGATTGAAGTCAAAATTTAGTGCTGACATTGCCGTGCATTAGAGACGTAACGATAACTAAATATCACGATGTGAACGTCTCGCGGTACGATAATTATCACGATATAGTGGGGAGATTGACAATATTAAAAAATAAATGAATTACAATTCTGATATTGCCAAAATTGGTTTTAATATATTTGCTGGTATGACTGATTTATATGAGAGATAATCACCACAGTGGCCAAAACATTCCTAATTAAAATTAAACTGCAATAATTAACTAACCACCAGAGGGTGCTAGAACTACACAAATGGAATACAGCCTCACCTTCTTAACAGACGTGCTGCTTTTAAAAATATCCAAGTATATAAAATGAGTCTTTAAAATCGAACCGTTCTCGCCACTACTGCACTGTGGGTGTGTCCACGTTGAAACCACGCCCTGCTCATCTCCCAATCAAATACCAATTCTGCATTAAACACCATATTAATCATAAAAATGTATCTGCTTAAAGCATCTGGTGGTTGGAATATCCCGCCCAGTCATCGTGTGGCTGTTCCACGTCGCAACTACGAGGCGCTCTAAAGCAGCAGGACCAGCGTGAAATCATTCACATGCTTCCTTTCATGTGGATTTTTTACAAAATATTTCTTTATTACCTCACTCTTTCTTCCTCATTGTGACAAGCGCGTACTCACTGCCAACAACGAGGCACTCTAAAGTGACCACGCCTCTCGATTTTCAGGGTGTAGGCATAGCTAGCTGAATAACTGCACGTCACATTTGCGCGGAATAATTGCCGATGCTAACGAAGGGGCTCAAGTTCCAGTTTTAGCTAAACAATTTAACGCTTTTTCTTCACAAGTAGGCTACTACATACTTGTTTTCAAATATCTTCCAACACGTGAAACAAATGTCTGAATTCAGTTTATAGGGTCTTTTATGAACCGCACGAAAGCAGCCAAAAAGTCGCATGAGGTTTGCAAGGCAGAGTGACAAATGTACAAATGATACCATTTCTTGTTGACTTGATATTCATGTTCCACTAGAAGATCAAAAAAAAAAATAAAAAATCCTGTTCTGAATACGACCCATAAACGTCCACTTCAACTGAGACATCATATGGATCCTCGGAGAGCTGTGAGACACATTTCCATTTATTACGTCTCCTCACTCACTGGCTGCTCGTCTTTAGAGGAGCCTCGGTATTGTGCTGTAATCCCAAACAGCGAATCCCTGTAGACGTTCAGGCTTTTGTTTGGAAAATGGCCGCTTTCAATGATATCTCACACTTTGCATTCATAAGACTTTTTTTGGGAACGCGGCGGCGTGCGCCGGGTGTGGCCCGTATTGCCCGAGTTGGAGCTTGAAAGCCTTCGTATGAGCTCAGATGAGTTGCGTTGGGGGGGCTGACGTAAACTCACTGGGCAACTTTATGAGGCTGACCAGTTTGGAGGGTTTTAACGACTTTAGCATCATGACTCCTTTATTGATCCCTTGAGGTAAACAGGCTATGATGCACTTGCTCACATTTGGGAGGGGAGTTCAGGTCAGGAACTGTCAGAAAGACCGGGGGGGGGGGAACGAAAGTTTTGTTCCGTCTCATTCGTTTAATGTGTGTCTCCTGAGGTAACACTTCTTCATTTCATTACTTCCGGCAGCGCAAGAGAATAAGTACTCTTGTTGTAATATAAACGATATCTGTGGTTCGTATATTGCCTCGTTTACGTTTGCCGCGCTGAATTGCCTCGTTAACGTCGTCAACTGGTGCTAAAAATAGAACGGTGCCGTTTATGGCCCTCGTAGACGCTAATTATAGCCCTTATACGCACTACATTATATTTGTAATGTATGTATACTAATTCCAAAACAGAGCAGCCTTCCAAAATAAAAGCATGGATTTCAAAACAAGATATAATTAATCATCACACACTAAACAGCTTGAGGAATTCTTAACATGGTAGATATTACTAAATTACTTACTACACTATTGTATTAAATTGAATTCTTTGCACTTCACTGTATTCCTTAAAAAGACGTACAACCATATATTTTGATTGGGACTTTTTTTTTTCTGGCCACTTATTTGTTTTATCTTATTTACAGATTTTTTAAAATTTATTTTATTGTGTGCTCTATGCAAAATGACTTTTATGAGCAAATTGGGGGGAAATAAAATTGCCATTAATGTTATTCAATTTTAAGGAATTTTGCTATAGTTGAGATATATGTTAATTTTTTTTAAATTATCTGTCATTGGGTTGTTGTTTTTGTAGAAATTTTATGTATCAAAAAATGGTAACAGCACTTGGTATCAGTATCAGTGAGTACTTAAAGTTTGAGTATCGGTCTAAAAAAAAAGTGGTATCAAATATCCCTACTTCTGCTCCTAGAGGATCAGTAAAGTCTAAGTATCACTTCGCAAACTCTGAAAAACTTCATATGATCATATGAAAAACGTTTGATATTGTCATCACTCGTAAGGCCAAGACTACGAACGGACGGCTCTAAAACGGCTAACAAAACTAAAACTCCCTTCATGACTTCCATTCCCTCGCCATGGTGAAGCGTAAACCCCGGCGTTCCGACTCAAATCTCCCAATCCTGCCCGGCATCCAGCTCATTCAACCCGATGACCACGGTTGCGCTGGGAAACTGTCAAATCATCGACAGGCTGAAAGAAGAGAGGACGCAGCCTCTGCCATCCGTGTGCTTCCTCCCGTATAGATTTTCTCGCCTAGCGCAATCCGAGAGCGAAGGCCGTTCGCGCACATGTTAGGGAGTGAGTCAATAATCGTGCGGTTCACACAGCGGAGGAACATGCGCCACTCTGGTACAAGCACAAGTCAGGGAGTTCATTTGGATGAATTTACATTGAAGACACACAATGTACACTTTAGTCATGTCTTGTGTGGGCTCTCGCTATGGAAGTTATACATATGCCTTTTTTTTTTTTTACGACTATTCATTTGGACCATCACCTCAAATCGGTAATTAGATACACGATTTTGATAGAAAATTGCGTGTGAATGCTGAAAGAATTGACTCATTTTGTCAAATTGCGGAAATGAACAATCTTGCATTTGGCATGATGATGGAATGGCTTGAATTGCGGGAGAAATTTGGAATTTTTATGTGGTTTCATTTTTTAAAAATAGAAAATATTTTCCGTAAATTGTTTTTGTTGTTGTTACTTGAAGCCTCGTCTGTACAGCTAATGCAAGTTTTATGACTCTGGAACATATCATTTCCGTTCCTTTTATTTCCTATGGGAAAACTTTTACAACTGCTTTTTTACCGACCACACACATGAGTGTGCTTCATGTCTTGTTTCGGGAAAAGCCAATTGTGAAATCATCTGAGTCACAATTCCCACCAACTAAACAATAATTACAGCGAGAAGACTGATTCTTTTTTATTATTATTTAAAAAAAAAAAGAAGACAAGAGGGCAAAGGGTTGTGTTGTCCAGTGGTATGGACATGGTACAATGCTTGTAACCATGGCAATGTGCTTGACACAACCAAGGTCCAGACGGCGGTAAAGCGAATTGCATTAAAACAAGGTTGAACTGCGCCAGAGTGAGGAAGAAGGTTTTCACGCCACGACTACTTGAAATTTCGTTGACTTCAAATCTCGTTGCGACGACTTCAAATCCCGCACAGAGGGAAAATAGCTCAACTGTAATCATATTGTTGCAAAAAAAAAAAAAACACAAACGCAGCAACACTTTGCCTGTTTGAGTGTTAAGTCGACCCGTTTTGCATTTATACTGTTGCAGAATTAATTGTGGGACAAAGTTAATGAAGTTATAAGGACGTTAATCTTTGTCATATGTATTTGTGTTCCCATATTTAACACGTTTATGTCGGTCTATGATAAAAAAAAATAATAATAATTTTAAACAAACCGTGTCTTCGGGTTGTGTGTAAAATAATGACATCCAGGACGATTCTGTGTACAAGTTGCATTGCTCATATGAGGACTGCTTTCGAAATGACGAATTTATATGTTTTGATTGTGGCCGGCTGATTAATTGGTCCTACATTACTTTTTTTTTTTTTTACCTTCCAAAATGGTCTCGCGGGCCGGATTAAACCCCTTTGCGGGCCTGATCCGGCCCGCGAGCCGTATGTGTGACACCCCTGGGCTAAATGTTTAGATTGTTTTTTTGGGGGAAGATTGTCTGCGCCAACTCTTCCAGGATGTTCTTTTACCGTTACCTCAAATTTTAAAAAGCCGAGGGAGCGCGACAACGAGCCGCCGTACTGTTAATTTTGCAAAGGCCAGATGTGTTTTTGGAGAATCCACGGGACGATTACATGCCTTCGTTTCTCCCCTCGCAGCTACAAATTGAAACAAAACAGTCTCTCATGGTAATGGATGAGCAAATCATCGCTCGGTGGCTGCCGGGCGATTTCCCTGCCTTTTATCGTCCCTGCGTGCTAAAGACAACAATCAGTAATACAATTGCACTTTTAACACGGCGGGTGGTAACGATCCAGCGGGAAGCGTTCATACCTGAGAGGAAGTGGAAGCGCGGTTTAAAAGACAAGGTTTCTCTCTTTAATCCCTTTTTCTTTGGGAACACTTGCTGGGATTTTTGTCCTTTGCCTGGGCTCGTTGCTTATCGGCGTTCAAAAGGCCTTTTTTATCATTTGTCACGCGCTATATTGCCTCGCTCCACGTTTGCGTTTCTCTTATGGCTCCCCAGCAGTCGCCACTGATACTTTTATGACGGCGGAAAAAAACGAAAACAATGTCCCCTCTGTGCGGCATTGTTTTTGTATCGTTTTTGTTGTTTGGTAGATGCTTCTCTTCAGATGTTCCCACAGACTGAAACGAATCATGAAATGATGATTACTGCCGGGAAAATGTGCTTTAAAAGTAAATTCACTTTCCGTTTAGTTAGTTCTATTGCATGGCCATTGTTTAATTTCAGCTGTGATAGTCTTTTAAACTCATATGAAACTATCAATAGTGTACATTTTTAAACAACCTTTTTTATTATTTCAGTAAAAGTCATACACATACTGCAAATATGTCCATCATGAGGAGACTGAAAAACTCTATACTGACACACAAATGATCATTTGTGTGTCATGTGACGATCATATGATTTACATAAAATCATATCTAAAGTTAAATAGAGCAAATAATCCAGTAAGTTACGCAAAATCCCACTAAATTCCAAAAATGGTAAGACATTTTTTGTACTGATACCACTAGTACTTTTGATAAATAAAATTTCCCCCAAAAACAATGAAGGATACTTTTAAACAAAGACCTGTATATAAGAATACATTATTTTTACTTAAACAAAAAACATGAATCCAAATAGTCTATTCCTCTAATTTCTAGTTCCTGATCATAAAAGAGGGCAGCCGATATTGGTATCGGTCGCCGTCGCGAATACCGATACCTTGAAAAAAGGCCGGTTATCAGCCCGATACCGGTACTTGCCCATCCCTAATTTTTTTGTAATAAAATAAATGTTCTAGTAATGAACTAAATCAAGCAACTCAAATTTGTCATGCTTCTACTAATTATTTGGCACTTTGTTTAAAATCTGTAAACAGGTGGAACAGACATTTTTCACAAATTATGAAATAATACAAAAAAAGTTATTTGGAATGAAAATCGAATCAATCTTTTTTTTTATAATGGAATAAATCATTAAAGTAATTCAGTTGCTTTGTGTACAAAATAATACTCACTCAATAATACTGTATTACTCACAGGCATATATTCTTTATCCTCTGTGATGATAGATGACTATGTATTTTCATGTCTGTATTATACTGCCCACAAAGAACGGTATAATGTAAATTGAAAAGAAGCAAATTACTGTGTTCTTTACATTTCTTTTTTTATGTTGGTCGGCTGGAACGGATTAATGGCTTTTACATTCATCTGAATGGGAAACACGCTTTCAGTGACAAGTTGGGTTACACAAAAAATTATTATGACACACCTGGAGTCCATTAATGTCAAGAATGTGCGACAGCAGTGACGTGACAATTTTACACTCCCACTAAAAAAAAGAAGAAATCTCACACAGTTCACATACTGTACATGCGAGCAGATGCACCCTCACGTTGCACCTTCCTAATTTAACCAATATTTCATCCACCTCATCTCACGGCAGACCAATTATAAACGCACGTGTCCAAACGCCCACCTTGCTCCATATTACCGCTGCAGCACCCACCTCATTCACACAACAGCATATTGGCTAATAAGTATTCAGTGGAGAAGGCGAGCGGAATTAGCACACTCTGACTCACAACTTCTTAATTGCTCGTGGCAATTCTCTTTAGTCTGTTGGCACCGGGCGACGTGTCGCGCACGCGTTTCAACTCGCACGCAGAGCCCAAGTGGAGAGCGAAATGTCCACTTGCCAAATAATGTTTGCGCGCGGGCCCCTGGAGGGGACCTGCTAGCCTCCAGTGGAGCTGGAACAAGTCAGTGTTCCTCACGAGGATGCGATGATGGGAGGTGTTTAAAATGCACGGCCTCGTGTGAACTCGCGTGAATGAGGAGCTGCAATGCGGGCCCGCCTTTGAGGGGGGAAAAGCGCATTTGTCGCTCCGCTGCAGCGTCTTCACGCTGAGAAGAGGGGGGAAAAAAATGTCACATCATCGCCAGCCTGCGTATGCACTTACGGGGACTGGTGAAAACATCAACATATTTTCTCAAGTAGTGACTCCGACTGTGTCATCCACTTGAACAAATGAAGGAAAATACTATCTTTTCATTAAAGCTAATGTTTCACGCAGAGATAAGAGTGAACTCTCATTTGAACTCTGCTGCTAGGAAAAAACTGTCGAACCCAGAGAAGCACATGAACAATATCTCAGATGGATTTAAGCGTGGACTCTCACCACGAGGTATGATAACCGTGAGCGAAAATATCACGGTATTAAATGACAGTGAAATAAGTCACAGTGTCCCATCACTGGGGAGCTATTTTTAGAACAGACCTACGGGATACTCATGTTGTCCTTGGGGCTAACTAAAATCCACTGACACTTTTTTTTTTTTTTAGGATAATGCACATTAGTCACAGACACAGTAACAACATTAGTCAAGCTCATTACCAGTGACGGCTAGTATTAGCAGTGACTTTTTAAAAATATGATAAACCATCAAGGTGGTAATCGGCCCATGCCTACTTGGCACAAGTATGACAGATGATTTCATGTTACAGATAATTCAATCTATTACACACAGGGTAAAGGACCAAATAAAATTGTTAAATACAAAAGAGCAAAACTAGCTAACAAAAACGTACAAAATGTCATGACTAATCAAGAGTGACACACTCGGTTAGAACAAAATGCAGAGTAGAAAAAACGGAAAAAATAAAAAAGAGAAGAAAAAAAATAGTAAAATGGTGATTTGAACAAAAAGTAGCAAAAGAACAGAATAATGAAGATAAACTGCCTCAAATAAGTAGTAGGGCAAGTTACAAAAAACAAAGTCATAACGAAGGTGTTTGTTTCTATAGTTTGCTGCAGAGGTGGCAAATCCAAGTCCAGAAAGTAAAAACCCTGCCACAGTCTGGTTTAGCCCCAGGTGCTAGCTAGCTAGCTAGCTAGCTCCTCTGGTGCACGTTTACCTGCTAGAGAGCTAGCTAACATCAAGGGCTAAAGCCAAACTGTGGCAGGGTTTTTACTTTCAGGTGCTATCTAGCTAGCTCCCTAGCTAGCGCCCATGGTTAGGGAGCAGGCTAGCATCAGAAAGGGTTTTTACTTTCTGGACCTGGATTTGCCACCTCTGATTTTCTGTTCTTTTATAATCTCCATTAGATATGTGTTGCTTTCACCATAAAACACCTGTTTTTGACCAAAAAGCAGAAAACAAAAGTTTTTCGTGCAATGAAACTTGTAAAGCGACTCTAATTTACCACCTCATCTTATCTTCTACTCAAAAGCTGCGCTGATCCCAAATCCAACGTGATGCAACGTCTCCATCTACAGGAATTGGTTCATCACTACAGTGCTCACAAACGTGACGGTCTTTGAAAAACACATTTGACGAATATACACGTCGGTGGCAGTAAACGTTCCATTTGACGAATATTAAAAAATATTTACTCGTACCTTCTGCCATCTAGTGGAAGAGCATTTAATTGTGTGCGGCTTTTACTAATTAGCTATCATTCCAGACGCATAAGAATGTGCTTAAACATTGAACAACTTAAATTAACTTTTTCATAAAAAAAATGCTCAATTCAGCCCCATTATCAGTTTATATGTCCTCCACCTACTTTCCTTTGTTTTTCCCCTCCATAACTTTTTGACACTAATTATTTCTTCGTCCTTCTCTCCATCCATTGTCAAAACTTGCAGCCTGTTACGAAGGTGCACCGCACAGATACGACGCCCTTCTGACCCCCAAATAAAACCCGGGGAACCATCAAACCGAAGCGAGATTTGAATTTCAAAACCCACACCGCGCCACTTCTTTTCTTAAGTTCACGACCTGCGACTATGTCCCCAGGCCTTGCGCTAGAAGTCTCCCGGCGGACGCGGACCAGCGGGGAGGGCCGGCGAGGCTTCAAACCGGCCACCATGAAAAGACGCCGTGGACGCCGCAGGGGGGGGAGGTGGCGGGGCGAAAGCCCGCGGGGACGAGGAGACGGCTCCGGCGGCCGGAAGTGGTGCAACAACAAGGCGCGCGATGGAGAATACTAAACGCGGGATGGAAAAGAGGAGCGGGGGTGAAGCAACAAAGAAGCAGCGCTTGCTATAATTACATCCCAGGTGACTCGTAATTAATTTCACTGAATATTCACAGAGCTGCCCTGAAGAGCCTGAAAACAATATTTATGTTCAGGCAGCTTACCAGGCACCGACTTATGTTTGTATTAAGCACTGTTATATATTGCATGATATTTGTACATATATATATATATATATATATATATATATATATATATATATATATATATATATATATATATATATATATATATATATATATATACACACGCACAAACACACATACAAAAAAAAAAAAAAAGGGAGAACAATGATGATGACATTTCAAATGATCAATACTGAGATCTCCCAGAAAAAAAAAAAAAATATATATATATATATATATATATATAAAAAAAACACCAAAAAAATAATAATAATAATGACTCGTAAGTCAAACAGTGAATGCAAATGGAGCTGGCACTTTCCAAAATAAGATAGTGACAGCCTACTCATGTTTTGTCTGGAAATATGAGCATATTAATATGTGAAAGTTGCCTAGCAACAGTCAATGTGCCGACCAGGGGTGGCAAATCGAGGTCCAGAAAGTAGAAACCCCGCCACAGTTTGGCTTAAGCCCCAGGTGCTCGCTCGCTGTTGTGCACGCCATGGCCACCTGGGGGCAGTATAATAAGGATTTATATGTGGATACGGTCACAGCTTCTCAGTAAGCCGCAGTAATATTAGTCGTTCTGTCTTCATTTTTAAATAGTCAGGGTTTTTTTACATGGCAATTTTAATATGATCATGTCCTTTTACTTTCCTCTCAATATATATACCCACTTTTTTTTTGCATTACGACAGAATCTAATGCAGTAGTCTTGACATTTCCCTACATTTCTAATCTTAATTGGATTCCCTTCAGTATGAATAGATGGCCCAAATGTGCTAGCGGGTATCTTGACTCGCATTTCAACACTCAAGAATTTTTTTTTTTCCTCATCACAAAAAAAAAAAAAAGTCCACAAGTGTCAGAAGTACTTTTTGAAAGTTACAATAAAAGGGAAAAAAAGTACTCAACATAAAGTGTGTAATTTCGAAGCTCCTCTTATCTTCATGCGGCACCTTTTGTTGATGTCCGTTCGGCTCGTCCGGTCCACTTTTTACGGCTTCTGTATTTCACGTTTTGCTGACTTCTACGCCGTTTGGTTATCGTTGCCATAAAAAGGTGTAAAAGTGCGCCGTTAATTGAAATGAGATTGTGATTTAGTTTCTGCGCAGTCGCAATTTGGCCAGTTTCATTAGGACGCGTTGTTGGGCTCGCCTCAAATCAAACGCAACTGGCGAGTGACGACGGCTCGACGGTGCGGGGGGGGGGGGGGGGGGAGGGAATGGCGTCAAGTGTGCGGTTGCTATGGAAACAGATTGTGAGTTATATATTTACTTTTTTAAAATAATTTTACTTAACGTAGGTTTTATCAACACTTTCACTGTCGACGTGTTTTTCTATATCGTATTTGCCCTTCGTGGTTCCTTCACGCTCACAATCAAAAGCCCTTGAAATACTAATCACCTTATGTCAACGTACAGTAACGAATGACACAGACTCACCAAAAACAGAGGCGTGATTATGAATAAAAGCATCACATCAAAATGACTCAGCCTGGTTTGGTCTTGAAAGTCATACCTACTTTTTTGCAAGTGAAAGACTTGAAAGAATGATGCAGAATCAAATCAGGTGGAGGCTTACAACTCTCATACCGACTCACAGAATCTTCTTTGGGAATAATCCAACCCCTCATTTGAATATTAGGAGGTGATAGTGATGAGAGGACCAGACCATCCTAATCTACCACTGACTTTTTTTTTTCTTTTTTTTTTAACATCAATTACATTGTTGAACCGTCCTTGAAGAGCCTGGCGCTTTTCGATTAAACGCAAAGTCTTTTTTGGACGGCAATGTTATTTTGTGGAGGCAAAGCACATTTTATTGTCGCGTTCCGAGTCCAGGATGGCTGCAGAGTGTCCCATTAACCACCTGGCACATCATGAGTCCACATCAGTTTTATTCGAGCCCGCTGCAATATGGCTGCGGTCCACGCGGCCGAATGGATATTGCGCTAATTCCGGGGTCATTCGTATGCTAAACCAAAGCTTTGGATTAGAGCGCTCAATGGAGCATTCTTGGAAATACCTGCCGCCCCCTGATGGCGATAAAAACTGCCGGATGAAAAGGCGGCTTCAAGGTCAAAAAAAGCTAAAGGAGGCGAGCAAGCGTGTAGGCAAAGACCAGCAGTTAAACCAGTTATTAGTTGACACTCGTCTAATTAATGACACTTATAGTAGGGCCTGATATACTCGCATCCCAAAAGTGGTGGAGACCACCGGATTTTAAAGAGCATTTTGCATTTTAGGTGAAGTTTGAAGTGATGGAATGGGAAGTGCTAGTGGAAAGGAATTGAAGGGAGTTTAGTTTTTTTAAATATATTTTTTATTTATTTAACATTTTAAGATTTTTATTTAATTTATTTTATTTATTGTTCATTTAATTTATCGCAGTGTTAATTTGTTGATGAAAATTTTTCGGCAAAAATAAATTGACTAAAATGATAACTACATTAAATTGCCTTTACAAGAACAACGTTGAAAAATCTGACAACAGAGATGAGCTTTAACGTCAGCCGTGTCGGGGGAGGGGGCGGGGTGTCGCCCCGGACTCCTGGGTTGGCTCTCTCTCCGGGGTCGGTGAAAGATTCTGGATTTGTAACTGGGTGGGTTTCGAGGGTGGTGCCTGGTGTTGGATTTCACTTTGCATCACATTTTCTTCCTTTGATCCTTCCTCTGGCCTCCTGCCAACTTCACGACTCTGGCGGGACTCATCCGGTTAAGGTCAAGGGTCTTGGATTTATGTAGTGGACCCTTCACTATTCCTGGGCGATAGGAACCCTGTTAGATAAGGATTTTTTTTTTTTTTGGGGGGGGGGGGGGCATGAATATAAATAAATTGTTTTCCCACCCACAGTGTTGACACACAATAAAACCATGAGTGTTGTTTTGAAGCGTATAATTCTATATTTAGCTCAACGATCGCTTCTTCCAGCCGGCCTGTTGCCAAAGTGAAAAGCACTTCACTTTAATCAACAGACAGCAAAAATAGAAATAATAATAATAATAAAAAAAGTTGGCATCAACTTCACAAGGACACCATTCCATCTTCATCGTCCTCGTGATGTGATGATTTACGGCGACTCCTCTCTTCTTCCGTTCTTGCATCCAAACTCTTCTTTTCTGTGGCCAATTAACAATGATGCATTTGTCGCACCATCTGTTTGCGTCCTGCCTGGTTTTTGCCTCCTCTTGCTGTTGACGCGACGTGAAAGGAGGCGTCGGACGAGCTTTACTGGCAGAGTGGAAAACGTCCACCGTTAAAGCAGGACTTGGCGTTGGTGAACGGTCAGGTCCAGAAAGGCCACCAGAAGCACTGGCCTACATTTACAACCTAAATTTTAATATTTGTTCCATATTTTTTTGCAACATGTGTCCTCACTGAAGGCCCAAGGACCAAATGCACTGTGTGCCTGCCAGGAACATTTTTTTTCAATTCCAACATAATTTTTCAAAACAAAACAAAAATGCTCAAACAAATCTATACAGTTCTTTGGAATTTCTAGGCATTTTAAAGTTCATTGTTATGAATGTGCGTAAGCAACATTCTGTTGAAAAGGAAGGACTATTACGCTCCATGAAAGAATGTAAAGCACATTTTTCATATTGTGGAATAAAACGAACAGACTTGGCATTTGCACCCTTTAAACAATCGAAAGTGAGCATTGTTATTCTTGTAAAAGTGCAATTGTTGATCCAGCTTCGGTATTGACTGTCTTTGACATGCAACTTTATTCCCTACACAGTGCGGATGGAGATCTCAATTGATTTTTTCCTTACTGAATTATGCAAAAAAAAAAACCCATGTTTGAAGCCATTTCTCCGCTCTAACAGCGCCTTCGTCATATTTCAAGCGACAAAAGATTTCATTTTTCTTGATGCTCAATGACTTTTTGAGAGGGCACGGAGCTCAAACGTGACTCTTTATCAGATGTCGTATAAAAGTGTCCCACCGACACAAGGCTTCAATATTTCAGTCAAACTGAAATTGATCTGATTTTTATATTCTAACTTATTTATGTCATGTCAGGACATGAAGCAACGGGACTTCTTTATGTTGTCACTTTTTTTTGTCTTTTTATGATTGATGGGTCAATTTCTCTACGTGAATGAATTTGAACGTTGCTTTCTACTGTAAAATTCTACTCAATTGTATGAAAATGTGCACCTCTTTTTTTTTATACAATTGTGAATGTACAGTTTTTCTGATCCTTGGCAGTTGTCAATTACTTTGTCATTTGCATTATCGCCACCTATGAGACTGGAGGGGGAAGTGCATCAAACACGGCTTGTTAAGGCAAAAACTGTTGCTTTTTACTACTACCACTAATGACACTAATTCATGTCATGACCGTCGTAAACTGAAGACTTAATTGAAAAAGCTAACGACTCTAAAATTACGAGTGTAATTATTTTGTTTGTTTAATTAACAATAATGCAGGATTGGCTATCTTACCATCCCCCCCCCCCTAAGACTGCAGTCAGTGTTAGTGTTTTTGCTGGGCAGTTTTTTGTATTGATTATTTTTAGGTGTTACTTCTCCCACTGCTGCTTTTCTATTTCTATCCTTGTAGCATCTTCACTAGTCTAATAGTTCTTAGCTTCTTACCACGCGTTTCACACATCCGTCGGTCCATTTTCTGGATCGCTTATTATCCTCAAGTCAACTTGGAGCCTATCGCAGCTGACTTTGGCCAAGAGACGAAGGGTACACCCTGGGAAATCGCAGCACTTTTTACACATTTAAATATGAAGCTTGAAAATCATCTCATTACTTCCACCGTGGTTCACCTTTTGACTACTTGACTACTAATGGACGCTTGCCCATGCTGAATCCATATCTCCTAATATATCCAGGATGTGGACCAGTATTGAATTTGGCCCCACAGAGGCTAGGTAAGCTCCCAGGTTGGTCTCCCATCCAAATGCCGACCACACTTGACCCTACTTAAGCTTTCAAGATCAGCCATTCGGAAAGTATAATGGCCGTCGTTCCCCCTATTGATAAATGGTAGCCTTAAAAAGCAGATTCAGGAAGAAGACAAATTATGCCCGCAGCTTTAAAACTAGTCTGCGTGTTGTCCACGTCGCGTACATGAACACGCGTGTTGCACACAATAAAGCCCGAGGACAGTTTGACGTGGACATGAGCAGCTGGTGAAAGGTAAATAGAACAGCTGAAGAAAACCAACAGATGCGAGAGGCCATGGAGGGACGCTAACCTACAAATCCGCCGCGAGGCGGTACTTCTGCTGAGCCAGCACGCCGCCCCGAGAAGGCGGCCTACATGCGGCGGGAGCGCAGCTGCGTGACGTTTGCCAAGCGGGGCAGAGCAAGGCCAGGCTCGAAAATAAAGCAGTTTGGATCAGCTGGAACGTCGCACGTTCGATCGGAATCTTGTCTATAGAGAGGTAATAAGATGGCCACTCACCGAGGGATGGTGACAATACTGAACTCACTGAAAAAAAAAAAGAAAAAAAAAAAGTGACTCCTGGAGTTTTTATCAGGAAATTTTTGAATTGCTTTATACATGTTTAATTCATTCGATTATCACGCATGATTAGCTCATTTGCTCCCAAAAACATATAAAAACGTTTTTTAGAGCATACAGAAGGCTTTGATGCAACCTCTGACCTAAAGAGAATGCTTGAATCAATGGTAGTTATTACACAACACGGCCAGCAGGTGGCAGCAGAGTATAAGAGATCAGCCAGGGCTATATTGCTATATTGGTGACAATACTGAACTCACTGGGGGAAAAAAAAAAAGTGACTGCTGGAGTTTTTATCAGGAAATTTTTGAATTGCTTTATACATGTTTAATTCATTCGATTATCACGCATGATTAGCTCATTTGCTCCCAAAAACATATAAAAACGTTTTTTAGAGCATACAGAAGGCTTTGATGCAAACTCTGACCTAAAGAGAATGCTTGAATCAATGGTAGTTATTACACAACACGGCCAGCAGGTGGCAGCAGAGTATAAGAGATCAGCCAGGGCTATATTGCTATATTGGTGACAATACTGAACTCACTGGGGAAAAAAAAAAAAAAAAAGTGACTGCTGGAGTTTTTATCAGGAAATTTTTGAATTGCTTTATACATGTTTAATTCATTCCGTGATCACGCATGATTAGCTCATTTGCTCCCAAAAACATATAAAAACGTTTTTTAGAGCATACAGAAGGCTTTGATGCAACCTCTGACCTAAAGAGAATGCTTGAATCAATGGTTATTACACAACACGGCCAGCAGGTGGCAGCAGAGTATAAGAGATCGGCCAGGGCTATATTGCAACAAGCTCTTTTTGCCAGTGTTTTCAACAGATATGTGAATAATGATGAAACTTAGCTATATTCTCATGCTAATTGCTGAAAAACTGAAGCATAGACAAATATGCTTTTTCTTCCTGATGAAAGAAGTGACTCGAATCTTTCTTTTGGTAGGTTCCATGTTTTTATAGCAATGGAACACAATATTCTGTGGGGTTTGCAAAATCAGTCGGAGCGAAGGGGGTTGCTTAGGTATTTTTTTTTTAGTAGAGGATAAAGAACATTTTCTCATGAATTTTTTTATATTATCTTTCGAAATGTGTTAGCCGTTTCTGTTCAAATATCCATTGCTTCTAAATCTCCAACTACTGATGCTAACCGTTAGCATGGCAACAGCGTTTTGCATTGTTTGACAGTATTAAGCTAAATTGACTTTTTCATGTTCAGTTTTCAGTTATTTTAACCACTACTTAATTTCGTTCAAAACATGGTTTGTCATGTTGTTAGTTACTGGCAACGTCAAAGTTAAACGTGTGGTTAACGTCACTGGTTAGTGCCAATATATCCCACAAGTTCTCATTGTTTACTCCGGTTTTGCGAGAGAGAAAAATGGATAGCCAAATAAAAAAAAATTATAGGATTTTTTACGTTTTTTTTTTCTCACAAATGCTGTATTTTTATTTTTTTATTTTTTACAGATATTTCCCATGGATGTTATATTATTCTGTCAATATCTCTTAGTCATGTCTTACAAACTGAATACATCTATGAAATATATTTTGGGTAAAGTAGGAATCATTTCAATTTACTATCTTGTGAATTAAGCAAACTGTTAAAAAGCTAGCAGCGGCCCTTTAGGTGTGCTAACTTTGACGTCAGGTTAACAGCCGGTTAAAGTTAATAAGAGTTTTGAACAACAAGATAACAGTGCCGTTAAACTTAACAGTTGGTTAAGTGTACTTAAAAAGTGGTTAAAAATATAACAACACACAAAGTATATATTTTTTTGCAACCAGTAGCTTTTGGTCCCGTCACTCAATATGCGGCGGGCCTGCTAGTTATAGAATCAATGTGTTGTGACCACATTTTTCAGCGTCATGTGGTCACATGCGAGTGGCTTTAAACATCAGGCCGAGCGATCGACAGCTGAACCGAACTCTCACATTTAAAAAAGACAAGAGGAGATCTGCCTAAAATCAAAAAGGCCATCACCTCCATTTTCACCTGCCAATGTTGCAACCCTTCCTCACCCGCATTTTCGCCACCGCCAAAGTGTCGAGGAGAGCGCCTCATAAATTATTCCTGTCCTTGCATTCTCACTGCAGACGCGACTGGGCTGCAAAGAGAAGAAAACAAAAGAAAAAACAGACATCAGTCACGGGCAGACAGATGGAAGTGTGTTGGTTGCACCGGATTTAAGGTGTGTGTGTGTGTGTGTGTGTGTGTGTGTGTGTGTATAATGTTAGGAACAAACATCTATCGAACCAATGAGCTCAAAGAACAGGTCGCGGTTGCCATGGCAGCCACATTACCTCATACAAAAGACATTCATGTGTAGCCTTTCTGAAATCTACAGTACGTTTCTTATGAATGTGCTAAAATTTTGCAGTGGTCTCTTAATTTTTCGGTTTCCGCTGCTGGCCGCTAGAAAGGAAGCAGATTGAAAGGAAGTTTTTGTTCGAAGGAATTCATGCCAACCCCAAGACGGTAAATATTTACCCCAAAACAAATGTGACCCGTTCTAAGTCAAGTCAAGCTTCTTTCCTTGCTTTGACTCATAGACTGTTGGTTAGCTAGCATCACGCTGACTGCCCAAACATTGTGACATCTGTCGCCGGAGATTTGGTCAGTAAGCACCTTGGCATGCGACGTTCGCTGCCTCAAATATGCGCTGCTTGACCTACATAGCATCTGCGCTTGGAAAAGGAATTTCAGTTTCAACACTAAAACTGGTTGGGACAGGACAAAACGCATGTAAGTAATGCTGATGTCGATGGACGCTGAACTTTAATGAAATCTGACGTTCGACGGCGTTCAAGAACCAAGCATTGATGTGAAGAGCGAAAATGTTATTTTAATTTAATATAATTGCCTATATTAATAGCATAGGTCTAAATATAGCCAACTTATGATGCCAAAATACTTTGCGGCCACGCATATGGTACATATGAGAAACAGCCACTGTGTATTTTGCTGCTTCGAAACCAGTGTAATCAGTAAAGTAGCTAAGTTACTTTGAAAAAGTAACTTAGCTACTTTACTGATTACTTGCAATAAGTAAGTAAAGTAAGCAAGATAACAAATTACTTTAATGATTACATTCAGCAGACACCGGCAAGCCTGCTTAACATAAAAATGGTTTTGCCATTTAATAAAAAAAAAAAAAAAAGGTTGTTTTCATTAAAAAATAAAATAAAGACAACCTTTTGGACTTCTAATTACAACCAATCACGACTTGGGCTTGCAAACGTCACATAATCAATGTCAGAGCCCTGAGCAACTGTGATGTCGTTTTTAGTCGACAGCAAGTTAGGGCTGTGCAATTAATCAAAATTCAGTTACAATTTAAATTATTACACTCGACAATTACAAAATCTGCATAATCATTTAAAAAAAAAAAAAGGATTATTAATACTAATTAAAAATAAATAACTTATTTAATAAATTTCGTTTCATCCAAAAGGAACCTCCATAATTAGATAAAATTGTGTTTCACAGAATTTTATTTATCTTAATAATTTTTACATTTTCTTGTTCTGTACCATAAAATAAATGATCTTATCCTTATCGTGATTTCAATTATTACCGAAATAATCGTGACTAATATTTCTTCATAATCGAGCAGGGTTAACTTTATTAAAATGAAATTAAAAAATTTCATCCCGTTCTTCTCCTGTAAACCTTCACTTTTCAGAGATGGCCGGCCGGGGATGGTCCCATTAGCGTTCCTCCTCACTAACTGGATGATGCAAAAAGACACCATGTTATGTTTGTTTTTGTTTTTTTTTTGGGGGGGGGGGGGGGGGGTGTTGGTTTCAGATGGTGGCCATAAGCCTTTAATGCTATTATTATCTCTCCCTGCGAAAAGGTAATGACACCCAAATGGTTATTTTGCCGCCACATTGCCCTCACAGAAGACGCATCTCGTGAAGTCATTTCAAGCATATTATGGCAACGGTACACACACAAGTGGGCCGCAATAGATAATGTAGGGAAATGACACTGACGGGACACTTCATTAGGTACACCGGCGCTGCCTAATGTATGAAACGATGATGATGCTCGGTTTTGAGAGGCGTGCAAACTGTTGATCGAACACACGGGCTGACTGGTGCCAATGACAAAGAATTTCCAAGGTCACTTCAAATTCTATCAATTGGGCTCGGCGTCGTTTTGCACCTTGGATGATTCCGCTTTCCTCTGAGATCTGCATGATTTTCTTTGACGTCTCTTACGTTCGGTCGGCAGGCGCGACCAAACAAGAGCAATATTTCAACATGTCGCGCGCTCACGTTGCTCACATTGCGTCTTCGCAGCACAGCCTTGAAGGTCTTGAACGCGACGCCGTTCCACTATAAATCTGATCGGATCTGCTAAAGACCCGTGAAATGAAGTCGCTGCTTCGTAATGGGCTCCCAAACAGCCTGAATGAAACAATAAAACGCGTTCCAACAATAAAATAATGTCAATCTAATGGTTTCAAATGCTTTGAAGACAAAGCAGACAAGCAAATATTATGTAAGCAAATATGATGTGGAAAAGCCTAAGCTAATTGTTGCGCGGAAGGACGATGTAATAGCTTTAATGACATTTTTGGTTTTGTTTTGTTTATCTATTATAGGCAGAGTGGCTGGATTGTATTTCATATTTGCACCAAGTGAACGCTGAATTGTTTATTCAAAAAGGTGTCAGTGTTATCTTTGACCGGGGGGCATGTTTCTCTCTCAACCGAGAAATGAAACATGCTTTAACTCGCAGGGAGTTTGATGCTTTGGAATCATTTGTCACCTCTCGGAATCATAAATGGTATTTTAGGAACTGCAATAAAAAACGTTCACAACTGCCTCACGGGGAAAACGCGTCGAAAACGACTTCATATAGATGATGACAAGTTGTGTGACAAGATCACACGGAAAGACAGACGAATGAGGGAGGTGACAGTCGGGGCATCGGGTAGAGCGCCTCGTTGCGCGCCGTGAGTGCATACAGGTCATGGAGAGAAGGCGGAAGAGTTGACGTGGGGTGGACACTAAGACGTGACAGCCACGTGTGGACCGGTGCTTCCGGCTGGTGTGGCAGCATTAGAGTGCCTCGTTGTCACGGCGTAGGAAAAACCCCGCAACAAGTAAGTATATAGCAAGAATATAAGCCTTTTTCCCCTGCTACTTCACCCTCACTTGTTGACGTCTTGTTTTTGTCCACTCCTCAGACGGCATTTGAACAATGGCTTTAGGCTCTCCAGCCACTCCTGAGGGATACATTGCCTTTTTAGCTGCTAAATTCTCCCACTTTGCTCCCCCTATTCATCATGGTCGGCGGCCGGCGTTTGCGGTAAGAGCGAACCGTAAAAACGGTGACAGAAAAGCAATAAGTTATTTTCTCCGACGGCGAGGAGAAAAAAAGTTGCAGAGTTGATAATTTGCCGCACATCCGTTACTTGGAGTGACGCGGCTTGACATTTCATATGCCGTTGCTTTAAAACAATTGGAGTTATAGCCACTTTAGCTTGTGCATCACCCCTGACAAATATGAACACACTGTAACAGAGAGAGTTCTGCAATACAGTATTGAAGGAGGGGGAAATAGAGAATCTAATATATGGAATTATTGCCTTCAAACACTCATGTAATACATCTGCGTGTGCATCGTGCATGCAAATTACATTCCAGGTTGCATTTAACAATAATGACTATTATGGAGAAAATCTGGAAAAAAATCATTTGAGGGATGTCACCGCGAAATGAGGAGGGGAAAGAAAAAAAAAAGACTTTAATTACCTCCTGACTTAAGTAAGCTCCTGAAAAATGCAGCATGTGAGCTTACATCAGCGGCTGCTATATTATTTAGCATGACTCGGCTCGTGGGCTGCAGACTGCCACACACAAATCACCTAAATGCCTCTGTTGAGCTTCCGGGTGGCAGTCGACACGCAATTCCGGATTCATTGAGAAAAAAATGTTTTTGATAATTAAACTACAAAGCGGAGAAACTCAAAAATAGAATTTGCATATTCAGAAATTAGTGCAAATTGTTTTTCACGGGTCAAAGAATTAAGTCATGGATCTGACCTTTGTTAGCGACACAACAAAGGATTTCATCAATATATAAATATCCTGAAATATATACTCAACAAAAATATAAACGCAGCACTTTTGTTTTTGCTCCCATTTTGTATGAGATGAACTCAAAAGATCGAAAACTTCTTCCGGATACCCAATAATCACAATTCCTCTCAAATATGGTTCACAAACGTGCCGACAGTAAATCTGTGATAGTGAACACTTCTCCTTTGCCGAGATAATCCGTCCCACCTCGCAGGTGTGCCATATCAAGATGCAGACTAGACACCGTGATTAGTGCACAGGTGTGCCTTAGACTGCCCACAATAAAAGGCCGCTCTGAAAGGTGCAGTTTTTTTGTTTTTGGCTGAAAAATGGCACACCTGTGAGGTGGGATGGATTATCTCGGCAAAGGAGAAGTGCTCACTATCACAGATTTAGGCTCGTTGAGAATAAGATGGAATTTTGAAATGTTAGCTATTCATCTTTTGATCCAAAACCCAAATGTCTTCCGTATACAACAAAAACAAAGGAACTGACCTTGCCGCTCCGATACTTCTGGAGAGTACTTTTGGTAGTGGTCAGTTGATGAGAACCTTCTGCCACTTGAATAATAGAACAACAAGGAGCCCAGCCGGCCTCCCAGCACATCACAACCTAACCTAGTTGGAGTTTTTCTCATGTAGGTCAGGCCTCATGCAAAAAAGATTGCGTCTCATTCCTGGCCCTCGCGAGCAGAGCGCATATATAGACGGGGAATATTGAAAAAACATTCATGGTAGCTCATGAATAGGTAGCTCGCCTTGAACCGTTAATGAGGTTTACTCACATGGCAAAAAAAATTAAAAGCAACACATTGAGTCAGCCATTTTACATTATTCATCCCTTCAGGGAGCCAAAGTACACCCGATAACCATTTTTAACACCATGTTCCAGCCCTCGTTAGCTTATTTTTATTTTCCAATTCATTGTTTGTTTTATTCATGTTTCTGCCTAATGATGGACACAGCACAGAGTTTGACCTAGATGGCTTGATTTGGGATTTCTTTAAAGATTTGGACTAAAATAGCGCATATGTACTTACTTTGAGGAGGATCACGTCGTCCAGGAATTCACAACTATGGTGAGGGTGTGTGGGAAAAAAAAATATTTTTGGTTGGCTAGCCATTCGGTTAAATGTCTAGATAGTTAACTTACAGTAGACTTTGAGCTACTTAGTAGTGTAGCTAGATATCTACCTAGTTTGATATTTAGCTACTTTGTTAACGAGCTAGCAAGTTAGCTATTAACCATTGTTATACATTATTAACATTTTAATTCTTTATATTAACCATGTCGAAATGTTTTGTAGATGTGAGGTAGTGTTGAACTCAGTATAATTTGACCTTAAGCTGGAACATATTGTTTGGTCTAAAAAAAATTATTTTCAGTGTTCTGTGCGAAAACACATTTAGTCCTTGAGAACAGAATCTGCTTCGAACACACACACACCCCTGACTCTGTTTGCGCCATCGCTCACGGAAAAGTACCCAGAGAGTATGTTTTGTCTACAAATGAAAGAGAGGCGGTCTGTTTAACTATAAGAAGCCATCTTCCCCGCGGAAGAGACACATTCGGCACTCTGAAATTCCACCTGTTACGTGATGTTTGGAGTCTGTCACGATGTCCAGAGATCTCTGTTTTTTATTAAATCATTTTTGCAAAGGTGTTTTTTCTTACATTAAATCTGTCTTCATATTTTTGGAACACGCAAAGAGGACAAAATTAAAAGTATTCCTCTTCACTACCTTAGTCAGATGTAGCTAGTTTGGAAGCTATTGCTACTTATTAAATCAGCTAGTTAGCTCGATTTGTTAAATGACAATCCAAAACATTTGTTTTGTTAGTGTTGGATGCTTCTTAATTTTTGTGTATCAGTTCATTAGTTAGCAGGATTAAACGAGAAAGGCTTTTGAAGCCTATTGACATTAGCTTTAGGCCATTTAGCTTGAGAGTTGGTTGGTTGGTTCTTGTGTAGGTTAGCTGGTTGGTTGGTTAGATATCTACCTAGCTTGTTTGATATTTAGTGCGGTATTTATAGCCTTGGCTATTGTACGGAGGCGAACACTTGTGGAGGAGGAGGCATCTCGAGGAGGCATCTCGTCCACTGACACCCCCCCCACCCCCTTCTAAGGCGCAAGGGCCCTGGCATTGAAACAGCGCAGACAATCGCTGAAGTGACATGAGAGTCCCCGAGTTGAGACGGCCTCCTGTGGCTCTTTGTTGGCCATCTCGCTTATTTCACTTCAAGTGTCAAGCAGCTGCTCAAAGCCCGAAGTAGCAGCGGAGAAGGATGGAGGATGGGGGATAGAGGTGGGCATGGGGGGGGGGGGGGGGCGCTGTGGTATGAGTTACACAATGCTGTTGGAAGCATCAGAGGAAGTCATTAGTGCGACTTCACTTGTCCGAGGCCAGAAGGAGAAGACGTGAATACTGATGCGTAGACAGATGACTACACTCACTGGACATGATTTTTAGTTATGCTAACACAACATTCAAGATACTGGCAGTTTGTGAGTGTGTGGGTTGGTTGCGTAATCGTTTCAATTGTTAGCTTTCTCGTTGGTTGACAGGTCTGCTAGAAGCTATATATAGCTGTATAAGATAGGTTAGCTAGCTAGCTAAGATAAGCGATAGATAGATAGATAGATAGATAGATAGATAGATAGATAGATAGATAGATAGATAGACTAAGATTAGCTAAAATTAGCTAAAATTAGCTAAACTAAGATTAGCTAAAATTAGCTACAATAAGATTAGCTAAAATTAGCTACAATAAGATTAGCTAAAATTAGCTACAATAAGGTTAGCTAAAATTAGCTACAATAAGGTTAGCTAAAATTAGCTAAAATAAGGTTAGCTAAAATTAGCTAAAATAAGGTTAGCTAAAATTAGCTAAAATAAGATTAGCTAAAATTAGCTAAAATAAGATTAGCTAAAATTAGCTAAAATAAGATTAGCTAAAATTAGCTAAAATAAGATTAGCTAAAATTAGCTAAAATAAGATTAGCTAAAATAAGATTAGCTCAAATTAGCTAAAATAAAATTAGCTAAAATTAGCTAAAATAAAATTAGCTAAAATTAGCTAAAATAAGATTAGCTAAAATAAGATAAGCTAAAATTAGCTAAAATAAGATAAGATAAAATGCCCCCTTTTGTGAGGGCATCAATAAAAACAGCTTGATGAAAGTTCAAAGTTCAGTCCAGTCCACATGCTGAAGGTCAGTTTAAAACACAGACTTCCTATCCGCTGTTCTCCAGTGAGCACCACTTGCTTTTCATAACTGCCCGAGGACGGCGAATTCACGGCAGCGTCGTCGAAAAAGACTCCAGCGCGGGGGCAATAAAGGCGTTTATCAATTTAGCGGCTGCAGGTCTTATCGGCGCACCTTAGGTCCACATTACGTTATAAGCTGTTAAATTAAAAGTGCCGCCGCGCCAGCTCAGTGGCCCGTCTCCTGCAGGATGTACTTCCAGCTGTGCAGATACCACAGAGGGAAATATATTTTTATGTGTCTTCTTTCCTTGAAATAATATCCTGAATTACTTGCTTTCCGTTTTTATTATTTCCTCCTTGGGCGCTGTGCCGCATTCAGAAATATTATGAAATGTTTTTGAAGAATGATTTCTCCCGTTGCTTGTGCAGCAACATGTTTTGGACTTCTTTTCAAAGGCTTGGTTTAATATATTTGAGGAGTCTGACCTCATACTTTATAAAATCCTTATCTGGCCTCTGGGGTAAAAAAGAAAAATAATGAAGACTCGCAAATTTGCCACTTTAATTTGCAAGAAAAAAATCGTAAATTTGCGACTATAAAGTGGCAAATTTGCGATTTTTTCCCCCGGAATATTGCCACCACCCTCAAAAAAATATATATTTATACGTGGCACTAATACGCCGTTGTAGCATTATACTTGTTTTGGTGTCAGTACATCTTTTTCCACAATTTATTGATGTTCTTGCTCCATAAATGCGTACCTAGAACATCTGTCACATTTTTCAACATTCTCCCGTTCACTTTCCAGGAAACGGCGGCACAAATCTGCTCAGTAACGACTCTGCAGCCATCTTACTCGTTTGATATTTGCTAGATCCATTTGAGCTGTGATGAATGTTCAAATAAATTAATTAATTAAAAAAAAAAAACAGATGTTCTTAAATTGTTTCTCCTATTTGTAAATCCAGCAGTTCTGTGTGTGTGCGCGGCCGTTAAGTGTCGTTTAACTGGAATAAATACATCACAGCTTGTGCTGTCATTTTTGCAGTTACAAAAAAAAAAAAAAAATTGACATGGACAAGGTAGTTTCCACTACGGAATACGGAATAAAGCGCCACTGACAGGCGCTGCCTGTGAAGCCAAGTGGCAGGAAAACAACAAAGTGCTGCATCCAACATGAGCAGGCGCGTGGATACCACTGAGCTTTGCTTGGCAGCGTGTTGCCTTTTTCATTTTGTAAGCACTATGTCAATACAATAGTGAGAGTTTTTTGTTTTTTTAAAGGGAATAAAAATAGGACTTAGCAGCAAAATTAAAGTACGCTTGTTCTCTCAAGAACTATAAGCCAACAAATGGCGACTGTTAAAGTCTTATTTAAGTCTATATATATATATATATACCACCCAAACCAGTACAAGTACTCAATTCTTGAGCAGTTACCGATACCAAGTACCGATACCACTAATACTTTTGATACATAAATCCCCCCCCCCCCAAAAAAGAGACTGATAATTGTAAAGAAAGACCTTTACATCTCAATTTAACATGTTTTTCCTCAAAATTGCATAAAATTTATGTCAATTTTCTATTCTTCTCATTTTTTGTTCCTGTTCAAAAAATGGCCACGAGTACCGATACCTGATAATGGTACTCGCTTGTCCCTATTAAATTAAATAAATTATATATAGATATTGTTAGAATAAATGTACATAAGTTGTCCCATATTTACTCTTATAGTATTGCAAAGCATGACTCATAAATACATCAATATATAAAATATAAATAAAATTGTGTGAAATCCTTGACTGAATCAAAAATCAATCAAAGTAAATCGTGAATTGAATCGAATTGGGGCCCTTGTGTACCTGCGGATGTTCACAAGCTGAGCCTGTAGCCACTTTGGCGTCAATTTCAGTCACCAGCAGGTGGCAGCCCCCTGAGACGGATGAAAACAAAAAGGTGGATTATTAAAAATTAATTAAACGATAAATTAATCACAATTCTGTGTTTAGACTAGTGGGGCAAATTTTTGACATGACTTCCGCTTAAAGACTTTCATGAGACAATACAACATGTGATTCTTTGTTTTGTTAACTTTGACAGTAAACTCAAGTAAAAGTGGCAATAAATAGCTTAAAAGCAAGCACTTGGCCTCTTTTTTTTTTTTTTTGGAATAGTTGTTCACTGCCATCTTAGCTTTATCCCCTTTAAAATTCTGACTTTTTATTGTAGTAACAGGATGTACCCTCGCTTTTTTTCTTCATAGTTCTCTCACTATTCTGTTTCCTTGATCATTGAAATGTCATAAAAAAAAAAAAAGACAAGAAGAGGATGTCAGACAAGCAAAGTAAGACATCAGCTTCACTGGTGGACTCGGCGGAGAGTCGTCCACGTGTCACCTTTCCACCATATCGTCATCTGATCGAGTGCAGTCTAAACACGGAGCAAGTGTCATCTGCTGAACTGGCACTATCTAAAAAGATTTATTTTATTTTATCTGCCTTTTGATTTATACACGAGCCGCGCTGCACTACAGTGGGCCTTATCGTTTATCAAAAAAAAAGATAACACGTCTTCGAGCAGCAGTCAGCAGGTCCTGAAGTAAAAAAAAAAAAAAAAAAAAGAAGAAAAAAAAACATCTAACTTTGGGGCTCTCAAATGTCACTTGGCCTTATTTTCATTAGTCAGTCTTGTTGCGTTTGAACGCTGTCCCACACGCGCGGCAATTCCCTCTCGGTGATGCCCCCAAACAAACGGAGATTGCTTCGATAAAAATTAATCAACGCTGGTGGATCTCCCCCGGGAGAAAAATGGAGTGAGCATAATTTTCCCTGCCCGACGCATTCATTTGAATTTCATGCCGGATGAAACTTATAGATGGCTCCGAATGGCTAAAAGGAAAGAAAACATATGCAGAGCAGCTTAATGAATTACACCAATGATTTCCAACAACTGGGAATTGATCCAATTTCACTTAATTGGTCCGCCATTTTTATTTATTTACTACAAATAATGTATCTTTGCTCATCTATCTATGTATAGACAGGCAGAAATATACTCTTCCACTAGATGGCAGAAGCTACACTTAATCCGTGTAACCACCCTGTTGCCTTTTATACAACAAAAAATAATCGCTTTGTGTTTCGCTAAACAACTCTGAATTTTGAGTTAATCTCTTTACGGGCAAATAACTATTACATTTTGTTCAAATGGCACACAAATTTCGTTTGTACACTTATTTACCTTCTTAAAAAGTGGGTAGGAGGCGAAGTAGATGTCGTTGATCATCAGCTGTCTCAGTGAAACATCTGTGAGGAGACTGCGTAAAGCCTGAGGCTCTCACGCCAGCTGCAAAGCTGAAATAAATAAATAAATATGAAACTGGGTGTTTGCAGTGTTAAAATTGCTAGCAAGATTTTAATGTACTGGTAACTTCACTTCACGATATGTCACTGCCTCGAGTATGGCCAGGATGATTTGCTAAGGGATTGTGAACGTGTGTAGCAGGGTGGGTTAGTTTTGGATGGTTCATTATAGTCACAAAGCAAAAAGTAAAGTAGAATTCTGTACAAACGTACAGCCATGTCAAAATGAATATACAGTATTTAAACCCAAAAGCTCATGTATGATATTAATTAACAAAGACAGAAATTTTCTCTACAAGTATGGTTGATTTTAGTTAGCTTTATAAACATGTAGTTGTAGTTTCAGTTAGTTTTAATTTTTTTAAAGCATATTAATTTCAATTTTATTAGAGAACACATCCAGCAATAGCAGCTAGCAATAGTAAGCTAGCATTAGCAGTGTAAAATAGTCAACGTTAGCCACAGTTATGTAGCTAGCATGACTTATTTCTGTGACCATAACATTTAATTGACATTTTAGTTTTTGTGATGTACAAAACCGATGATAAACGTACCCGAAGAGGAGAAATGTTGTTCATTTCTTCACTCTGCTTCAGAGGTGGCAAATCCAGGTCCAAAAAGTAAAAACCCTGCCACAGTTTGGCTTTAGCCCTAGGTGCTAGCTAGCTAGCTCCCTACGTAGCTCCCATGGTGCTCGTTTACCTGCTGCTTTAGCCCTTAGCGAGCTAGCTAGCATCAGGGGCTAAAGTCAAACTGTGGCAGGGTTTTTACTTTTTTGGACCTGTATTTGCCACCTCTGCTCTGCTTCTGTTGCTACTCTTATTAGCCCAATTGTTGGCAAGCAAAAGATGCATACTGTGTATGCACAGCATGTGCCAAGGTCCTTTAGGGGCAGCACTGTATCAATAGCCATCCACTAACAGTGTTAAAAAAAAATAAGAAAAATAAGAATACAGTATAGTGTTTTCCTACAAACTACAAAGTATAGATGGCAGACTTGTGAAAATAAATTACTATTCCGCCATAGCTTGATAAATGCTCCGCTCCACTCAAATTGCTTTCCATACAGACGAATATTTGCGCTTCACAGAGTTGACTTATCCATTGAAAATCACTCCCAATACATAAATAAATAAACCAGAATGAAGTGCAAATGTTCAGAACCTGACCTCTAATATTAATCTTACAGTAGAATGTCAAGTGAGGAATTTATGGTGAAGCAGAAGCTTGCACTGAAAGGTTTTTGTACACAGTCGGAGTGTTCTGGTTACACAATATGGACTTCAAGTTGTGATTGCTTTTTACTTTTATGATTTTTATAGTGCTTACTTCAAAAGGATCCGTATAAGAAAAATTAACACAAATAAATGCCTCCCTCAAATAGTATTGAACTGAATTGTAATATATGTGTTTTAATATTACAACAACAAAAATGTCAACTATCATCACCTTAGCGTCAGTCTTAGAAAGTTTTGATGATGGCCACATTTTGACCTGCTTATGTTATTTCCTAAGAGGAAAGATGACTTTAATTATGAACAAATCAGCCTTGCGGAATGGATTGTGTTCAACCGCAGAGATTCCAGTGTGGACGCTTGCACTTGTATGACAGCACAAATGTATAATGTACACGGTCGAGCCTTAAGAACAGTATCCCGCGAGCACCGAAAGCGCTAAATGTTTAACACATCGTTTTTAAGAAAGTGAGCTAATGAGCATCTACGTACAAAAGCAGCCATTAAAGTTAGCAGCGCAAAAAGTCTCTGGCGCAATCTGCGTCGTCTCCATTAGTTCACAGTACGAAACGGGATGAGCCATTCCCAAATGGATAATTCATGGGGGGAGTCGGCGTGCCACATTGGCTCATTCTTGTTTAACTTTGCATAGCTGAGATTGCGGCTCTCGCTGTCCCAAATCCATATTAAATGCAAACTTGCAGCCTGCTTGCACTCTCGCATGCTTTCAGTATTGGAGACATCCAAATCTGTGATAAGATAGGAGCTAATGTGCTAGGCTAATGATTCTCAAAAGTGAGGGGTGCGGTAAAAGGTCTCCATCTACTGGTACACACAAAGAATCATTGGATTCAAAATATTTTGTTAAGATTTTTTTCCTGTTTTTTTTAGATAATTTTTTTCTGTTTTTCTTTGTTTTTTGTTTAGTTTTTTCTGTTTTTCAATTTTTTTCTCAGTTTTTTGGAATGTGTTTTTTTCTGAGGTTTTTTTTTCGACTTCTCTGATTTTTGTTCAAAATATTTGTCTGTTTGTGGGAATTTTTCTGTTTGGGGGGAATCAATTTTTCAGAGTTTTTGTCTGTTTTTCTGATTTTTTCATGCTTTTCGGAATTTTGTTCTGATTTGATAAAAAAAAAAAAATGGAATTTAAATATATTTATATAATTTTTTGGAGCATTTAAATTCATACTTTCATTTGATACTGTTAAAAAATAATAATAATCATAGCCAGATTAGCAATTATAAAACATCACCAATAAAAAGTCAAACTAGCATTTAACTAGTCACTTTCTTGTTCTTGTGTCCCAAGATGATTCCCACTCAGTTCACTTCCCGGGCAACTTTTCTTCTTTTTTTTTTTTCTTTTTTTTTTTATGTTTGCCTGTTTATTTACTGCGCTCACGTGACGCCGTAACGTGCAGGCACCATGACCGAGAGCATTGCAAAAATGGGTTTGTCATACCTTAAAGCTAGCCGCTGTGCAGACATCTCATTTAATCAGTCAAAGCCATCCATCAGAGCGGACGCCACGGCGTTTTTCAAAGTTATATATCGAAATGGTTGGTGGGTAAACGGCATAAACAATTCAAGTCGCATTAGCACGCTACGATGGAAACTCATAAGAGGGAGAAGATTACTTGGGTGGCCACATTTTGCATGTGTATTTTGTACCATCATTAAACATTGCTAATAACTATACTCAGGGATGTGATTTTACCAAAGTGAAATTATCTGAAAATTTAGCCGGGGGTCTGGGGGCCGCTGGCACCCAGCTAGGTCCAGGGCAGTGCCCTGTTGGGGGGACAAGGGGGGCGAAGCCCCCCGGAGCTCATGGGTTTTCCGCGTTTTTAAGTACTTTCAATGCACTCACATGACAAAGAAATAGACAAAACAACAGCATAAATTTTCAATGTATATTGAACTATCCCATATAAAATGGCAGTTTTAGTCAACTCAAAATCAGTCACATTCAAAAACATTGGACTGCCTTTGCTTTTAAAAACTATCACTGAGAATATCATCATATCTAACTAATGTGATTACTAAGTTAACACATAAATAATGTTGAAGAGTTCAAATTTCATGAACAAATAATTGTATCATGACCAAATGAAAAGTAACTCATATTAGAGCATACCACAAATGTCTGTTATAGCAGAAGATGTTATCTGTCGGAGTCATGCGCATACACAATGAACTACTAAAAAAAAAAAAAAAAAAAAAAAAAAACGGAATTTTTTTTTTTTTGGGGGGAGATAAAAAAAAAGCGGAATTCCGCGAATTAGCGGAAAAATCACATCCCTGTATACTATACTGTAAAAATTTAAGAATACTGTAAGGACATGATAAAAAAAAAAAAAATAGAATACCAGTGTACTTTTTTTTTTAAACAAAAATGGAATTAAAAAATGTGTTCCAATTCATTCAGAAAAATGTGAAACATACTGTAAATTTCTTTACAAGTGCACAAGCTTGGCTATCTAATCTGCAAGGTAATTGCTTGGTGATTACAGTACTGTACTTGTTCAGTGTCATTAGGACGAGATGCACATCACTGTTTTTAATGGCCTTTAATGAGCTTTCTAATAGATGCAAACACCGCAGGCAGTGAACTCTGAACTTTAATTGTGACTGAGCCCAAGTCCGCTCGTATATTTTTTTGCCTTTATTGTCGCTTCGCAATGCCGCCTTTTCATCACGGAAAATAAGCCACCCAAACAAGCGTCAGCCTCCCCGTCACACATTTCGCCATCGCCGCAGATTGATGCTCGGCGGGCGGCCCGCGGGGGAGATATTAGGTGCAGCAGATGTGTGGAGGAGCCGCCGCGTCACAACTACACTGTCAATGCCAGGGCTGTAATAGTTTGGGATTTTTCATTATAGTTAGTTTTTATTTCTTTTTATTCAATTAGTTTTCAGAGTAGGTTTGTTCGTTTTTATTTTTAGCTCTGGCCAACAATGCCCAAAAGAAAAATCTAGTTTTGCTGCCATTTTGTGGTGAGTAACAAACGGGTTTGCAGTTTCACTATTTTTGTTGTTGTTGATTCTTTTTGTACATTTGATTCCGCTATTTTGTTTATTTTTTTTGGTAGTTCCACTGTCAGCCACTAGATGGCAGCACACCATTCTATTTGATATGAATTTGAAATTAGAACGAAAACAGGAAGTATTTCAAGATTAGCCTTGTTCTTGCTGAAGAGAATTGAAACGTCATACCCTCTATAATCCTGATTTTTACGCCTACAGAAAACAACAGCTGTATTTTATAATCTACATCTCTTTGGGCATTATTATTGATAGATATTTTATAGGTTTGTATAATGTAAACATAGGATCAGTACAGTGTTTATTAAATATTTTTGTGTTATCAATTGCGCTCCCTGCCAATAATATTGTGTTTGCATTATTATTTGTAAAAGTTTGCTTAAATAACTTTAACTCTTCTATCTGCACACCAGCGTCAGCTCCAGCTCACGTGGCCCAAATAAGGATAGAAGGTAGAAGAATTTGATGAATAATAACATAAGAGATTCATACATTATGTATCGATTCATACAGCATCAATTCTTAATGTGAGCGTTACCTTTTTAATTATTTAACGTACATGGCTGTGATCTGTTTGGAGCACGGTTTTGTGCACTGATTTAACTAAATGACGTCCTGTGAGCAACCATACAAATATCGCACGTCAATTAATATTAACAAGTCAGCGGGGGGGGGGGTTATAAAGCATTTAGAGAATTGTTCAAAAGACAATACGCCGTCCAGCCGGCCGATCCGCCGTTTGCCCTTGTGTGTCACATTACGCCGTCTTATCGCGTCAAGGATAATTGGAAGTGTGGGAGGGAATACCAAGCGGGGATAGCCAGGGCAATGGCGCAAGCAAAAAACAAACCCCAAAGCGAGGGACAATATTCAGAAATGACACGATGTTATATGATGTCCATTGTCGGCGCCTTGGAGGACAAATATTTCATTTGACTGCTGCAGGTGGATAAGAGGAAAAAGACAAAACATATCCCGTCCTCCATGATTTGTACACCTCCAAGGGCAGATAAGTGGAAAGGAGTGGAAGCTACGATTTGAATTCATTATATCGATGAAAACCAGAACAATCATATTCCAAATCATTGTTCCCCATTGAAATGAATGCAAATGCTATTAATCCATTCCAGGTTCACCCACCCCCCCCAAAAAAAATTTCACTAAGGATAAACAAAATGTCTGTAATTATTGCTATATTGTCTGTTTGAATTTTTTTTTAATTAGATTTACTGTTATTATGCTTTTACTATTTGCTAACTACCATTAATTAAGGGTCGTCTTTATTTCTTCCAAGTGCAGATTGAATGTTTGTTGTTTATTAGCATCCAGGCAGCTCACTAAATGCAACTACGCATTCTCCGGTGTCTTTACCATAACATTTATTTTTATTTTGACCCACTAAAACTTACAACATATTGATTTGAAATGAAACCATAACAGAAATACTTAAAAATATATAAATTATTGAATAAAATGTAAATACTATAAAAACAAAATATATAATGTAACCCAGATAAATATCCTGTTTACAGCTAAAAATAAATTTAAAATAAAATATTTCATGAAATATTCATATTCCTTCATAAAATATTGAATAGAATGTCAATCAAATTGAAAAGTAATCTAGAAAAATGCCCTACTTACAGCTAGTTTAAAATGTACATTATACATACATTAAAAAGGCAACTATAAAAATAAAGTAGCCTAAAAAAAAAACTAAAACAGAGACTGACAGATGCATTTTTTTTTTTAATATAAAATATTTTGGATTTTTAAATAGCTTTTAAATCTGTAAGCAGGATTTTTACCCAGTTCCTTTATATATTTAGATGATATTTGATGCAATATTTTATTTCAGGATTTTATCCACATGTAATACAAGGTAAATAATAATAATAATAATAATAAATACCGGGAATATGAGAGAGGGAGAGAGAGAGAGAGAGAATACATCTACAGAAATAATCAGTTTAAACCAAAAGAGAAAATGATAAATTGTCTAGGTTATTAAAATATCTACATATTGTGTAAATAAAAATAAATTGCTTGCATGAATGGGGCATTTTCGGATTTAGGGGAGGAGCAAATGTCAGCGCACCACTGAGGGAGTATCAAGTAACGCCGTGATGACTTCATGGGTGCAATCTGTCCATGGCTCAACACTGACCCCTAACGGTGACTTTTAGTACAGCTCACAAATGCTTAATATTTGCTAAGTAATAAATCCCCCATAATGTTCCATTTTTGTAGACTCTGAAGGCATAACTTCAATTGGTTTCATATTTTTAAATGTTACTTGAGTCATACCCCTTATTAAAAAAAAAAATCACATTCACTGTGCCCACTTCAAAGTGTTATCTGTCCCTCAAGTGCTTCCTCAAATTTCCCTTGAGGATAATGTGACTTTTTTTGTGTGGTTTTTTTTACTCATTTTCAATTTCAAAACTAAAGAAAAAACACAAAATAACATGCTAATCAGACCGTGTTCTCCTGAGACGCCCCTGTGTATTGTCCATGCTGTATTATCATGCGCTCATTGTCCACAGAGAGGAAATTAATTAGGAGTTTCAACTTCTCCATCCACAGAGCTGCTTAAAAATAACAATGAGCGGATGAGAGCAGTTCACGGGGATCTCAGGAGGAATAAACGTGGGGAGTGTGCGGCTTGCACAGGAAATGACCCACATCTTGCCTCTGCCGACGATAATCAAAAGAAAATATGGACTGAGGAGAACATAAAGTGACAGTGGATGTAAAGAGAAGGTCACTTTATTACACTTACCGCTTACTTCTTTCTTCTTTTTTTTTAACTACGTGTGCATAGGAGCCATAAAAGTCCATGCAAGAAACCCTAAGTATGATTAACTATGGAGAAAAAAAAAAGATTGTATGTGATCATATCATCCACTTGGTGGCACTGCTGACCAAGTTGGGACTTCCCCAAGAAGGGCCACACAATAGGACACAAAATTAGATACGCTTGCACATGCAGTCCAGTACCATCAACAAATCTGCCTTTATAAGGATCATCATAATCATTAAGTATTAATTGTACATACAATTTACCCCCTTAGGCTTTTAAACCCTGCTCAAATGTCACACATGCTTTATAGTTGCAGCAGAATAAAAAAAAATACAATCAAAGTAACGTCAACGTTTTCTCCTCATGTCGTGATGAGGAAAAAGCGAAGCTAAGGAAAGCACTTGAAGGCCCATTGCCTTGCTTTTCACACCATCAAGCACGAGCGCGCCCGCCGTCTACTCAAGACGCGTTGTGGTCGAAGCCCGAAAAAGCAAAACTGATACTAATTTGCTGCCGTCACACTTTGCTCGATTGCTTTACGCTAGGGCAGTCGTGAAAATTCCCACGTGTGTGTGTGTGTTCACATATGCAACTGGTGTGTTCCTGCGTAGTACGGCGTCAACAATCTTGGCGGGGGTGTGACAACACAAGGGCTTGAGGGCGTGATGGCTTCTGACATGTTGACAAACTGCTGTTTACTGAATTTACTCAACTGCAAAGAGGTGTCTAAAGGTAAGGCATCAAAAAAAGTTTTTGAGTAAATTTGTTGTAATATTAAGTGCCATACGTCACAAGGCAGCCTGTGACGTTTACTGTATAGATTTACAAGGCACCAATTTGGGGTAAGGCCTTTATCGAAGGCTTATTTAGGTAAGGCATTTAAAAATTCTTGGTTACATTTTGTGATAATGGCCGAGCGCATTTACTGTTTTTACTCAACTGTTGCCATGTGTCTATTGGGGTTGTGGCATTTATCATGGAGGAGGCATTTTGGTCAATTTTACATCAATAAATATCCAATTTGGAGTAAGGCCTTTATTGAAGGCTTATTTAGGTAAGGCATTTAGAATTATTTGTTACATTTTGTGATAATGGCTGAGCGCATTTACCGTTTTTACTCAACCGTTACAATGTGTCTATTTGGGGTATGGCGTTTAATAAGATATTCGTCAAAGTATTTTAGATTATTCAATATTGTATTTGCCTTTCTTTTTTGTACGTGATGTTTATGACCGCGCCTTGAAGAGCAAATGAATCCTTTTAGCGTGAAGTGAATGATGGTATCCCGCTGCTAATCTCTGTGACGGGTACGTGGTATACGCCGCTATTGATTGGTCCAATCTCATCCTGCCACGGTTTACTAGCGACACTTTAAAGGAATGAACGGCGGCGGTTAGCATAGATAACGCTGACAAGGGAGCTTTTCATCCACTTGCACTTGTGTTTATTTTTCAATATAGATTTGCTTAAGTGGAACCAGCACGGCTGCCTTCCTCAAAGCGTCAATCAATCACGTGCCAGGGAGATACAGTGATTCTCAACGTTTGTCACCCTGGGACCGGCAATTTCCTTTTGTCGTTTATACAGAAGTGAAGATAAATAAAATGCATAAGGTAATAGTTTTTGAAGGCATATGCAGTACTCGGGCCTGGCCAATCAGTCAGCCAGCCGATTTAATTGGCTGATACTAGCCATTTAAAAATATTTTAAAATATTAAATACATTTTTTAAATGCATTTTTTTTTCTTTTACAACATGAGACATTCAGAATAAAATTAAAAAAAAAATCACCTATAATTCCTGCCAATTTTATAGTGATATTTTGTAAAATAAACAATTGATATCTTTAATCAGTAATGAAAATCAGTAAGTACGCAAATAGCCCAACGTGCCTTAATTTATTTTTTATTACTAGCCCACAACCCATTAAAAAAAATGACTGCCATAGAGCATGACATGCTGGTTACAGAAGTAAAACACGCATATAACGTGGATGACATAAATACATCATGCAAGCAACAAGCTAATTGTTTACGTCAGTCTTCAATCACTTGGCTGGTTGAAGTGTGACAAATATAAATTCAATGAAATATTGACGTCGGCTGCGTTTACGAGGCCGGCTGCAATCATCTCAAAAACACTTCATTGACATCTGCCAGACGGAAATCATATTGAAAGCGTAAGGGGATCATTTAGAGCAATTTAGGGAAAAAGGAGCAATAAATTGAGCGGTCAATTTGTTCAATGCCCGCATGCACTCACACAATCGATGCCTCGCTCATTAACATTCAGCGCATACAGAAGCATGTTTGCATTCATTCATACACTGAACATTACACATTGTTATTTTAATATATTTTTTAATCATTAATAGCTATTTGTATCAATGCTGTCTATTTTCTTTTTGTATGATAAACATGATCTGTTTCAAGATTCTTCTTGACCCAGCACATTTTTGCTGTGCCTGTGAAAATGTGGTACCTGTTTTGCCTCCTTGCATGTTTTCTGAGTTTGGTCATGTGATGTTCGCAAGCTAAGTCGTGATTGGTTGCTACCGAAGCAACTGTGATATCTGTTTCAGTAAAGCAATTGGTCAAATGGCAGCCCCCATAACATGCAACCGTATTAATAATATAATAAATAAATTACAAAATATTTTAAAATATTTTTGATAAATAAAAATAAAATTATCAAAATAATAATAATAAATAATTGACTTTTCTGTGTATTTAAAAATAGCTAAAATGTATAAAAAAAATAAATTAATAAAACCATTTAAAATAGTTTTGAAAAATTGCCACCTCATAACATGCAACTGTACTAAATATGATTTAATAATTAACAATAATAATAATATGGCCGCCCCCTAAGATGGATAAAACAGGTGGATTTTCTGCTTAATTGAAAAAAATAAAATAAAAAAAACTATAAATAAGATAAATAAAAACTAAAACACAAACTAAAATAAAACCATTAAAAATAGTTTTTTAAATGGTTACCCGATAACATGCAACTGTATTAACAATAAAAAAATAATACAAATAAAAACTATATCTTATAACAAAAATACACAAATAAATTAATATTTAAAATAAAAAAAATAAAATCATTTTGAAAAATGGCTGCCCATGAGATGGATACAACCGGGTGGATTTTTCTGCTTAATTCATATTCCACAAACGCAATACTGTATATTAATCAGAATGCTGTGTTGAAGCATATAGATAATATTATAGTAAAGAAAGAAAAATAAAAAACATTTTGGGGTTGACTTCCCCTTTGCCTTTTAACAGCATTTGTATCACTGACTTTTCATTTCGTAATATTCCAAATTTGACCTGTTACTATTTGGGCAGAAATTGAAGTGCATTATAAGTGTACCTAATATAGTGCCCGTAAGTAGGTGACCCATTTAGTGTCGGGGGGAGGGTGCACTTAATGAACCCGATGATGATGATGGTGGTGGGCGAGCGTGCAGCGACGCGACGTCACGCCCCTCGCTCCTCTCGCCTCATCCCGAACGAACCCACTTGGTCTTTTTCAGCCACGAGAGTCCGGACGCGCTCGATCGTCTCCGCCTCCTCAACCGAACAGGATTTATACTATTATCATCAATATGATGATGTTTTCATCTCTTTGGCGGGATTTAAACTTGCTTTGGACCACCGGAGAAGCGCAATGACGGACCGTTAAACTTTACGCGCCAGAGGAAGCGGAACCAGCTTCGCAAAAAGATCAGTTTTAAGAAAAACCGGCATTTGCGACTGCTTAAGCGGCGTTTATACACGCCGTGGTGTGGACGGAGGGCTACGGGGTGACGCGGGGGATGATTCGGCGTGGTCCAAAACGCGTGGAACGGATGCTTTTGTGCGGCTGGTGAGCCAACAGGATGCGCACGCATGATGGCGACCTCTGTCTAATCGCTGGAGCACCGGTTTAAAAAAACAAACAAACAAAAAAACCACGATGATTTTAACAACTTTTGCCATCATCTTATCATTCCCTGGTAAGTCGTTTTTTTATTTTGTCCGTACACGAAATGAGCTTTTTTTTGCAAAGTGCGCGTCATAGTGAGTGAGATTCTTCCCGCAACTCCCAGACTTGGTGTCCACCTTGAAGGGGGTCGGCGGCGACCCCAGAGGCGGAGGTGGAGGTGGAGGGGCCCCCGCACGCTTGGACTGCGTCAGGGCCAGCGAGCAGTGCCTGAAGGAGGCCACCTGCAGCACCAAGTACCGCACCATGAGGCAGTGCGTGGCCGGCCGGCAGAGCGGCCTGAGCGCCGTGACGGCTCCGGAGGCGCAGGGCGAGTGCCGCAGCGCCATGGAGGCCATGAAGCAGAACCCCCTCAACCGCTGCAGGTGCAGGAGGGGGATGAAGAAGGAGAAGAACTGCCTGCGCATCTTTTGGAGCATTTATCAGAGTTTACAGGGTACATATAGGCCTATTGTACACCTTTAAGAAAATGTATAGCTATATAAAAAGCAAGAGAAGCAATTTAGAGCGATAGCGAAACAGGTATTCGTTTCGGTACATGCTAGCTGTGTTAGCTTCTATGCTAACTGGTCAGAACAAGCATCCAGTAGCTGGCCTGGGGGGGGGGGGGAAATATGATGTAAAAATATATAAGTATTTGAACATGTGATGCTAGTTTACATTTTGTAAAATGCACTGATCTGAATATATGACTGATAGCCATTAGCCGTTGAAGCGGCAGGGCGGCCATCTTGCTAGCAAACTACGGTATACGTACAGATTAGACATATACAGCTCGTAGGCAGTTAGTATAGGGACGGGTGTGGTGGGGTTGTGGCGGGGTGGTCACTATTTTTTACCAAGTTAAAAAACAAAGTTTTTTTTTTTTTTTTTAAATTAACAAGTCAACGGTATGTGGCGCATTGAAAGACCCCCGTTTTTTTTAGCGTTCAGTTCCTTAGACCCCAGTATTAGATTTACCAGACAGAGGCATCTTTTGTTGAATTACATTTATAATTAGTTAATAAAAAATCTACACGTTTCCTCCTGTAAACATCATTAAGTATATTTGAAACATATTTAAGGCAAGTAAAATGTCTAAAGTCCTCTTGTTTATGTTTAACAAATTTAAAACATCATAAATCATGCTGTTTCTACTAAGTACTCATGTCTAAAATGTTTGAAAATTGTATGCCGATAAACGTTTCTTGGGAGGAGGAATATGGCGGCCTCGCGGCTTCAAAAACCTTGGCCCTATCGGCTGTCCAGTCATATATTCAGATCAGTGGTAATATGTCAGCATGTTCCCCACAGGTAACGATTTACTGGAATATTCTCCATACGAGCCAGTCAACAGCCGCCTATCGGATATCTTTCGCTTGGCTCCAATCATTGCAGGTAAGATCATATTTTTTCTTTTCTTTTTTTTCTAAATTGCCACATGTGGGTTCTTTTTAGAACAGTTCCTCGGGCCGGAAATGGCCCGCGTGCCATATGTTGCCCCCCACCTCTGTGCTAGCATTTAATGTACTGGGCGATTGCCCCCCTGGATGTAAATTAGCTGCCATCCATCATCTGACACTGTTGACCGTGCGCGCAGTCGTTTTGGTCCCATTTGGCAGGATTCATCATTGTTTGTGTGCGTGCGTGCGTGCGTGCTAATGGCGGATTTGAAAAGGAATGTCATCAGGAATGTTGCTCGCTGTTTGTACAGGACGCGAGAGTGCTGCGAAGCATGTTGAGCTACAACGAAAACACACAAACAAAAGACTTATTAACCATCTGTCTGCGCCATTACCGTGTGTGTGTGTTTGAGTGCATCTGCTGCACAGGCTGTCAATCAAGCAACTGTCACACTGAAACAAACACACACTTGCAGTATACAGCTATGTGTGTATCACCATAACTAATATACATCTATATACATATAGTATTTGCATATGCATACATAATATACACATATATAGACACTAGCCAAATGATACCACTTCAGCAAAAAAAATATTTTACTAATTTTATCATTTTATTATTATTTATTTATTATTATTTATTAAAAAATTACATATTTATCAAAATAAATCATTAAAAAAAACATTTATTTATTAAAAAAAATAAAACTTCTGCAGCAAAATACTCATTTTGGTTATTCTTTGAAATATGGACAAAAATAGGGATGGGCGAGTACCGATACCCGCCTTATTTTAAGGTGGCGGCCGATACCAGTATCAGGATGCCATCTTGTGGCTGTTTTACATTCAGGAACTAGAGATTAGAAGAACAGTAAATTGTCATTAATGTCATGCAATTTAAGGAAAAACACTATATTGGTAAATAGAAGTCTTAGAGTCAAAAGTGGAAAATGGCGCAGTTTAAATGTGTAATACTCAACTTTTATCCGATTCATCGGTAGAATAACTATTCTAAAAATATTGGATAACTACAGCCCTACTTAGTGTTTAACCTTTTTGGACTACATTCACATATTGTTTTCTAGGGCCCGGACCGATTAATCAACCGCCGATTATAATCGGGCGATGATTGGCCTTCAAACATCGACCAAAACAATCGTCCGATTATTTTTCCCTTAAAATGTTATTAAAGAAGTCCCCAAGTTTCCGACGCTGTGAAAGTACCCTGAATGCACCATTTTGCCTACATAGCATTAGCAACTAGCAAGTGTGTAGCATATGTTATTCTGGTTATCCTGTTGTCCCCAAGAGTCATTTAAGCTGTTTCATGGCACCTCAGTTGGAGTCAACTATAAAACTATACACACGACGTTAACAATTACATCCCCTATATGTTAAATACAAAATATGTTTCTTTTTTAAAACATCGCTAGCCTAGCGCTAATGCTAAAAGTGAAGGGAGGATTCCATTAAAATGCTAACAGGAAGTTAGCATCGACTTTGGGGGTGTTTTTCCTTCAAATAACGAATATTCACACACAAATGCTGTGGGAACACAATTTTATGAATTAAATATATTTTTTTAAATAGTCGGCAGATTAATCGGTAATCAGTTTTTCTGCCAAAAAACGGTATTTGCCTAAAAAAAAATGCATATCGGTCGGGCCCTACTTAGTGTGATTTTGTATTACAGTCACATACTGTTTTCGCCAAATGATCAAGCTCATGCAAATGGCGGCCATATTTGCACATTTCAATGCAATATACAGTAGGATGACCTCGTACTTTGATAAAACTTATTTCCTATGAATGAATCCCACCTCTAATGAGATCAAAACTCCTCCCAAAGACATTTGAGTCTGCAATTTGGTGTATTTACAGTCGAGGATTCTGCAATGTGACATTTAAATACGGCGTGTGCTTCCCCGCAACGTTTTTCTTTTCTTTATTATTTACCGTTTTTCTTCACGCTCTGCAATCGTTGGAGTGGGAAAATAAATGGAATTGGAAACAAATGGTCGGGAGGCTGGCCGATAAGGATTAAGGCTCACCATGAATCAAAAACAAGGACCGTTTCAACACAAAAGGAGAAAAACGGGTCAAAATTTTTTGCGGAGTGCAACCTGCTGCGTCGGATGCAGTCGAGATAAGGCCGAGTGGAGCGTGCCTGAGCATACCCGAGCAACTTGGATGCTCACGATGAATTGCGATTGAACAAATTAGTATTAGAAAAAGGAGTATTTATTGACTGTCTATGCTGGTGACATATACTGGCCAGTCTGACCAATTAAATGCGCTCCCACTAGATGGCAGCAGGTCCAATCCATCATCACTGAGATGATGATGATGATGATTTAGGGGTGTCAGGCGAATTAATCGCATGACTTCAATAGTTAACTCACGATTAATCGCAAAATTTTATATTGTTCTAAATGTACAATAAAATATTTTCATATTCTTGTTAACATAAAAGTGGAAAAACATTAACAGGAATATGACTGCATCTTTTAGTCATTGATAAGGTAATTTCATAATAGTTCATAAATTTAAGGTAATATAAAAAAATTACTGTACTGTAAAAAACGAGGGTGATATTGATTTATGTTGAGGGCATTTTTTCTGCCACTAGATGGCATCATTGCATTTGTTAGACGTTGGTGACAGCTCAGTGCATTTTTCTTTTCATATTAAGAGCTCTCTAATCTTGAACATGAAGTAACTTGTGAAATTCTGCACATTTTAAAAATTGTAAGATACAACTTGACCCCAGTCTCCACAAATATATGCATTATTATTAAATGTATTAATGCTAATTTATGCTAATTTATGTCTGCTGCGTTGCGACTGGAATCCCCCCCAGTACAGGCTTTCCAAGTAAGGGGTGGTCAATCGTGCGTTAAAATTTTTTGTGGCCTTAAAGGAACTTTAAATTAACTCACAAATTTTTACACTCCTATTATTATTATTATACGCATATTTTCGCTCTTCCATTGTAGTCCTTACGGCGCACCGATGATGTACTTTGTGGACACCTTGAATGAGTCGTGTGTCAAAGTCACACGTTTTTTTTTGCATCATGACTCACGACAAAAATGTCAGTAAGCAACACGCTGTGCTTTCACGCGGTGACTAACCTTGTGCCAATGTACGTTGACATTGCGCGACTCGGGAATGTTATTGAAGGGGCCGAGCGTGACCCCGCCAAGATGGCTGCGCGTGACACACAGATCGGTATAGCCGGTGATCATTTTTATGATGGTGGGCCATGAGAGTAAAGAAGAAATTCACTAGTGAGCTTTTTGGTTGCGGGTTCGAGCAAAGACAACAGAACAGACGGCGCTCGAAATTGCCAGTTATCGTTTGTTTGAGAACGATGGGCGGGGTTTTAGAAGCGACACTCCAAAATCCTCGCGTCGGCGTCTTGTTGCGAGTTCTAGTCGGCGCTCGAGCATCAACGGGAACAGATGGAGCTCGACTTTGCCAGTTGACATTGATCAAAATGGCAGAATTAAGAAGCAATACCTGAGCCATATTTCACAAATGAGCTTTTGTTTTTGGAGTTCTAGTCAGCACTCCAGCAACAGAACAGAACAGAACAAACAGGTGGAGTAATGTCCATCCATCCATCCATTTTCTTGGCCGCTTTTCCTCACTAGGGTCGCGGGGGATGCTGGAACCTATCCCAGCTGGCTTCGGGCAGTAGGCGGGGTACACCCTGAACTGGTTGCCAGCCAATCGCAGGTGGAGTAATGTATTTTTTTTGAATTACACATATTTTGCTAATGAACTTTAGGTCGGGAGTTCTAGTCAGAGCTTGAGCAGCCACAACGAAACAGATGAAGCTTAGTTGCAATTGGCAGTGATATTTTCTCAAGATGATGCAGGATAGAATTAAGAAGCAGCACAACCAATATCTAAATTTCACTCTCTAGAGTTCTAGTCGGCGCTCGAGCAAAGGCAAGAGAGCCGATCGAGCGTTGCGTTGCCAGTCGTAGTTTGTATGATGATTAGCCCTGGCAGTAACAAGCAGCACTTTTAATATCCGTATTTGACTACTGTGCTCTTTTGGTCGAGAGTTCTCGTTGGCGCTCGAGCGACCGACCGGGCGGACGGAGCTCATTATTATGATAGTTGAAGGCCCATCAAGTTAAAAAGCACGTCTCTATATCCAGATTAGGGAACTTTTGGATTGGAGTTCTAGTCCGCGCTCGAGCAGCGAAAACAGAACATTCGGCGTTTAGAAAATAATGAATAAAAGGACAAATATGGAACACCCCCCCCCCCCCCCCACCGCCTTCATAACGACACATTTAATATTTTGCCATCTGTCACGTCGTAAAAGAAGTCAACCAAAACAAAGAGACGTTTCGGGTGATGATTTGGCACGTCGTCGTGAGTGAAAGGATCCCATTTGTTTCCAGGAGCTGTTTTTGGTCGGGGTCAAAGGTAAGACTCCAGTGTTTGTACACATCCATGGCGCCATGGTGGGCTTGCTCAAGGGCGGGAAACCTGAGATTTGTGCTTGTTTTTTTGTTTTTGTTTTTTCTGACAAATGAAACAACTTTTCTATTGTGAATCTGTGACACGGATGACATCATCAATTCTTGGAATGAAAGTCATGTTTTCGATTTCGCATTCACTCAAGACGGTAAAATGGAATTAGTCATGAAAGAGACAATCTGACCTCCCGGTGGACTTATTAAGAGCAGAGCACGGGGAAAGGTTTTCTCCTGCTGAGGGCACTTTGCTTTGTATGAAGAGTCACCCTGACCCCCAGCTCCAATCTCTTAGTCACACACACACACACACACACACACACACACACACACACACACACAATCCGAACCCTTTTGCAACATGCACGCACACACATCCACATGTTGTCTTAAGGAAGCGACAAATATTTCGATGTCGAACGATTCACGGACGCTTTCGTTTGTGTGGCCGTCAGCCGAGCCGGCGTCCGCCAAGGAGAACAACTGCCTGAACGCGGCCAAGGCCTGCAACCTGAACGACACGTGCAAGAAGTACCGCTCGGCCTACATCAACCCGTGCACCAGCAGGGTGTCGGCCTCCGAGGTGTGCAACAAGCGCAAGTGCCACAAGGCCCTGCGGCACTTCTTCGACAAGGTCATCAAGCTTAAATACAAACTTATATGCACAATATTTTTTATTATTATTATTATTATTATTATTAACTCATTCACTGCCATTTTTATTAGATTCAATTTTGTTCCCACTTTTGTTAACAAGAGTATGAAAACCTAGAATTTTTTTTATTGCACTGTACATTTAAAACAAATTTATGATTAATCGTGAGTTAACTATTGAAGTCACGCGATTAATTACAATTAGAAAATTTAACCGCCTGAGGCGATTTAAAAAAAAAAGAAAAGATTATTAAAAATTAGGAGCGTCAGGCGTTCATTTTTTTGAATCGCAATTAATTGCATGACTTCATGAGTTAACTCACAATTAATCAAAATTTTTATATCTGTTCTAAATGCACAATAAAAAAATCGAGGTTTTCATACTCTTAACAAAAGTGGAAAAAAATGTTAAACTAATAAATATAGTTCAAATTAATTTTTGACGTCTACAACCGTCAATGGCAGTGAATGAGTTTGTTTATATATATATATATATATATATATATATATATATATATATATATATAAAAAAATATTAGCTTATATTATATTATATATTATAATATTAGTTTTCCTGGATGACAGATTTTACACAGATTTAGAAAAACAATATTTTGCAAGATTATTTTATTTTTATTTATACATATATTGTGACAATACAATATGCTACTTGGCTAACGACGTTTGACCCAACTTGCTTTTTTGTACTAATGTTTCTAAAGCACAACGGCTTATTAGGGCCACGTATAAATATATATATTTTTTTTTTTTAGAGGGCGAGAGCAATGTTCAGAGAGAAATTGTCCTTGCAAATTTGCCACTTTATAAAGTGGCAAATTTATCCCCAAAAAATTATAAAGTGGCAAATTTTCGAGCTTTTTTTCCTCTCTGAATATTGCCCCCGCCCTCTTGTACTAAAGTCACACTGTGTAAAGAAATTTTCCAAAAAAGTGGATACACAGGTTAATTATGTACCTTCTGCCCTCTAGTGGAAGAGCGTATAATTGATTTCGCTGTCACTACGTCACAAGTTTTGCGAGGTACACATGCTAACCAGGCATGCTAACCAGATGGCTAAAACCAAAGTAAAACTAAAATCTGTATACAGGAAAACAGATCCTTGCATCTAAAAAAAAAACACTAAATTGACTTCTTCAATTGTGTTCCCTAACGCAGGTTCCGACCAAGTACAGCTACGGCATGCTTTTCTGCTCGTGCCCAGCGGGCGACCAGACGGCGTGCGCCGAGCGCCGCCGCCAAACCATCGTGCCGGCGTGCTCGTACGAGGACAGGGACAAAGCCAACTGTCTGTCTCTGCAGAACGCCTGCAAGACCAACTACATCTGCAGGTGACTTTTCCTCTCGACGTCATCAACAACGCTGCTGGGTTTTTTTTTTTTTTTCCCACTTTAGCTACGTTTGTTCCCAAACAGGCAGTCATTATGTTGCGAACGCGTCCGCCGTAATTCCGATTGTCTATTTTAGGAGGAGATAAGCACCGTTTCTAAAGGCGAAAGCAGAACATTGGCGATGTTAATGGAAAGAAAATTGCTAGGTTGGTTATGGCCGCCGCAATCCCGAATCAGTCGTGTTATGTGAATGGAGAAGGTCGCAGTTGTGAACTTTGAAAGCAATCACTCCAAATTATATGGACGGTGGAAATGAGAGTTCCAAAATGGACGGGAGGCGTCAGCTGCTTGGAATTGTTGCAAACATCGGCAATTTATGGCAGATTGCGCATAGTTCTGAAGAATAGTGCTTTGTAGGGATATACCGATTATCGGCATTCTGACAAATATCGGTATCGGCCTTTTTTTTCAAAATTTGACGGCCGGTAAAAGGTCAAGCTAAAACCATTTTAATCTCAGGGAACTATTTATTTAAATTTTTGTCAACTTTATAAGAAATGCTGCTGACCCTGGGAACCTTCTGACTCTTTTGTATTTGTTTGACATTAACTCTTTGACTGCCAGACGTTTTCAGAAAAGGGATGCCGTGGGTGCCAGCAGATTTAAGCATTTTTGACTGATCTTTCAAGGTCCACAGAAAATGATGTGTTTGGACTATGGAAACACACATACTACCAAATGAAAGATTGGACTCTCATCTTTCATCAGAAAGATAGTTTGGTTCTACCTTATTCCGTTTTTGAGTAATCAACAATAGAAAATGGTTAGTTTCACCTCTGTTTTGAAAAAAAAAAACGTCTTTTAACGTCTTTGGCACTCCTCCATAGGATTTTACTAAACGTTATTTAACGTTTTTGGCAGTCAAAGAGTTAAAACAAAGAAATGTGAAAGTTTAAGATTTCAGGATTTTTATTTTTATTTTGGAAAAAACAGAGCTATGGTACTCGAGTTTCCATTTAACTTTTTAAGCCGTACTGATAACCTGAATTATTTTTTTTTTTTTTGAAATTTAAAATGAAGTATATTTTTTATATAAACATTTTTGAAAAGTCTGAAAATGTGTTCAATAAACATGCTTAATTAAGACGTCAATAGTTTCCCCCTCTTTTTGCTGAAAATGAATATCGGCCTCCAATATCAATTATCGGCCTCCTTGACTCCTAATAAGTCATCATCAGTATTGGCCCTGGAAAAAAACAACATATCGGTCTATCTCTAGTGCTTTGTGACAATGTTTGTTTCCTTCCGATGTCAGGACTACAACTTTTTGTTGTTTTTTTCGTGCTCGTTTCCAGGTCTCGACTGGCAGATTTCATTAGCAGCTGTCAGCCAGAAGCTCACTCCATATCAGGCTGTCTGCGGGAAAACTACGCCGACTGTCTGCTCGCCTACTCCGGCCTCATCGGTGAGCGCCGCTCTCGCTTTCATAGCCCCCCGACATGTTGCCACTGGACTTGAAAACCCGTGGACGGGTGCGGTGCGCTCATTTGTTGAATTTTGTGTGTAAAAGTGCCTCCTTGCAAGGTGTTGCCTTGTAATCGCGCAGCATGTGTTTCGCTCAGATAAGACGAGCGGAGGGGACGGCTTACCAACAAATTGGTGGATTAATTTAATTTATGAGGAAAAAACAAGGCATCCTGAGATGAACAGTTTTTTTGTTTTGTTTTTTGGGGGAGGGGGGGTGTATTTGGAATACAGTATAAATCTGGTAGAGATCTCAAAGCAAACATGGTGAAGCAGCATTTAGCTGTTATGCTGCACACAAAACTACCAGTAGAAGTGAAGTCAGCCCTTAAGTGTAAATGCTTTTAATCCCACACTTGCACACTTGTGTATGAAATGCGCTATACAGTACAGTATAAATAAAGCTCTGTTATCGGCGCTATTGAAATTTCAGCATCACTAGCTATCAGCAATACGGTTTCTGCTGGGGTCAGCAAATCGAAGTCAATGTGAAAACAAGACACACTAAGCATTCAAAAGGTGCGTGGGACATTGAGTCATAGATTTGTGTTGAGGTAATTTTATGCCACTAGGTGGCATTAGTATTTCATGTTGGATGGTGCAAAATAAAAATAAAAAAAGATGTTTTTACTTCAATTATATTTAACTTTTTAGTGCATCTGGACATCGTATGTAAAGCTATTTAAGGTCTTCATTTAAGCAAAATCCATTTAATGCTTTTTATTGACCCCGCGGAAACCCTGAGTAATTACGTATCGCCTCAAAACTATTATTCATCTCTCCCCTTGTCTTCCATTTGCAGGCACGGTAATCACGCCCAACTACGAGCGCTCCCTCGGCATCAGCCTGTCGCCGTGGTGCGACTGCAGCAGCAGCGGGAACAACAAGCCCGAGTGCGAGAAATTTGTGGAGTTCTTCGCCAACAACCGATGCCTACGTAAGTGCCGATGCTCAACTTCCGAGTGGAGTTCTTGTGAGCTGACATTTTTAGGTAGCAGTAAATGTAGTGAGAAAAATACTCGAGTAAAAGTAAGTTACATAAAAAAAAAATTTTTAACTTCTTATATGAAAATCGATTTTGTCCGCCCTTGCAGGAAACGCCATCCAAGCATTCGGCAACGGTACCGACGTGGGAGTGTGGCAGCCTCAGCCCCCCATCGAGCCCACCGCGGCGTTGCCCAGCAGCACGCGGCGGCACGGCAAAGACGGAAGCGGCAACGCTGTCGACGAGCTCACCGGCCTGGGCAAACTGGACGGCGAGCCGTCCTATCACATTTGTGGAACCTTACAGGTAGAAATTTGCCAACCTTTATTGAGCCAAGGCACGAATTTGATCTGGTGGCGCTATTCGAATGTCATGATACGTCACTAGCATAGATAGACTGGACTAAGTGCAATTTGTGTAGAAATTGCGTGGGAATGCTGAAAGCTGAATGCTAATAGCTGAATGCTAATAGCCGAATGCTAATAGCTGAATGCTAATAGCCGAATGCTAATAGCCGAATGCTTTTGAAGTAAATTGAAAGATAAATGATGTGAAAATCACAACGTATTAATTGTAGTTGAAAGATAAATGAATAAAAAGAACACTTGAACCCGGGAGGCGTGAATTTTTTAAACAAGTGGAAATTTATATGGAAAGGTGTTATCTGAAAGTACCCTCCATTCATTTAGATGAAAAACTGGAACTAATGATATACAATGGAAAAATGCGGGGGTAAAAATTCACTCAATAGCGCCACCTAGGCATGCAGTACCCTCCATTCATTTAGATGGAAAAGATTGAAGGAATAGTGTAAGTAATGTGGAATCAGACGCTAAATACCCAGGAAGGCGTGAATTTTTGAAGCAAGAATTTGTAAATCAAAAGCATTTCGTGGGAGTTGTTTGATGGCAAAAAAAAAGTGAGGCGAAATCACAATAAAACATGTTCCCACAATGAACACACGAAGCGAAATGGACAAATTTCTCGCAGCACAAACCGACATCAATCGATTGCAACCCGAAAGCCGAGCCCGTGTGATGCGTCAGTGGTGGGTTTTGTAGCCGCCGCGCTCGCAATCCCGCCCCCTGGGCACGAAGATGAGACGTCACACTTTCCAAAGCTGTCATGTCAAAGCTAATTGGTTGCCGTAGCAACGCTAGGAATGGGCCGCAGGGGTGTCTGAGACCCCATTTGTGGGTGAGGTTGTGTGGGAACAATTTGTCACTGGAAGGCTGCACACTCAATGTCTATTTTTCGAGAACGATGTCACGTTTAACCCTGATCCGCACATCCCACTGCTCTCGGTTGGTTTTTGTCAAAGCGAGAAAACGATTTATTAGGAACAGTCCCCCATAAACTGAAACTTCTTTCATTCATAGTTTGACCACTCTAGTTGTTTTTGTTTTCTTTTTTTTTAGTGAGGCAATCCATCAAATTGGCTTTTAACTCATTCACTCGCAGCCATTTTCACTGAAGCAACCCCCTTTGCTCCCGGCTGTGGATTTTGACTGATTTTGCAAGGCCCACAGAATATTGTGTTCTATTGCTATAAAAACATGGAGGGGGAAAAAAGGTGGGAGGAAGCATATTTCTATCTGTTTCCGTTTTGTAGCAATTCGCATTAGAATATAGCTAAGTTTCATCATTATTCACAAAGCTATTTAGAATTGTGAGCAAACAAGCTTTTTTTCCAACATGGCCCTGGTTGATCTCATACTCTGCTGCCACCTGCTGGTCATTTTTGTAATTACTACCATTGCTTCATGCATTCTCTTCAATTCTGAGGCCGTATCAAAGCTTTCTGTACGGTTCAGCATAAAACAAAAAAACGTATAAATACGTCTTTGGGAGCATGGTGATATTTAAAGTCGACCATATTTTTAGGTTTTTGGAAGCAAATGAGTTAACAGCAATGATGTGGTGAGAGCGATTCATCACCCTCATCAAATGGTAGTTGGTTTATTAGTGCAGTTTGATTTTAATTAGGAATGTTTTGACCACTGTGGTGATGATCCCTCATATAAATGAGTCATACCAGCAAATATATTTAAAGCAATTTTGGCAATATCGTGACATTTATCGTATTGTGATGTTTGGATATCGTTACATCTCGAGTGGCATCATTGTAACCAAATGACTAGTTTCGACCTAATCACCGGTCTCTCCCTTGTCCCCCAATTTCATTTTGTAGCCTCAATGTGTTCAAACAGATAACAAAAGCCATTTTTTTTCTGCTTCCAGGCCCAAAAACTGGTGTCCAATCGCACAGAGGATTCAACATTGTGCACGGTAGGAACAGTTTACATTTTTTATTTTTATATTCAAACCACCACTACCGGTTCTGTATGTATAACTTGATCTTAACCTCTTAATACGTTAGACATCACAGATACTACAGTACATATTAGGGATGTGTAAGTACCGATACCAGGCCACATTCATGGTATCGGCACTCGCGACTGATATCGATACCAGTATCGGCCCCCGCTCTTGTGGCCATTTTTCGGTCAGGAACTGTCAAAAAGACTGAGGAGAACGAAAGTTTTGTTCCGTCTTGTTTGTTTCCTGTATGTCTCCTTATGAGGTAACACTTGTTCCTTTCATTACTTCCGGCAGCGCCATTTCGGCGTGCGTTACTGAGAATATGTAAGTACTCTTGTTGCGAGTAATATCAACTATATCTTGGGTTCATATATGTTTGTAACTTCTCCGTGTTTAATTGCCTCGTTTACGTTTGCCGAGGGCTTAATTGCCTTGTTAACATCTTCAAGCTTGATTTTTCTGGCCACTGGATTATTTGTTTCATCTTATTTATGGATTTTTTTTTTAAATTCATTTTATTGTGTGCTCCATGCAAAGTGACTTTTATGAGCAAATTGAAAAAATATAAGTTTAAGAAAATTTGCTATAGTTGGGACAAACGCCTTCTTTTTTTTAATGACATCAGTATTGGTGAGTACTGAAGATTTGAGTATCGGTATAAAAAAGGTGTGTTTTAACATCCCTAGTACATATAATGTCAAACAATAATGTTGCCACTTGCGATTGTTTCCCCCTTCAGACGGGCGACTCAAACGCCATCGCGAGAAGCTCACCGGCCGAACTTGTTCGTCCCCGCGCATGGCGTCTGCTCCTGGCTCTGGCCTTCGCTTTCACGCCAGCGGCAACGTTCCGGCTCGGAGGGGTGCCGCTCTTGTAGAGCCTGGAGGATGAAGGATCAGCGTTCTCTTATCAGGACCTTCCTCGACATTTATCAAGGATTAGAACAACAACAAAAAAAATACCACGGACTTTTAGGGAGGACTCGTTTTGGACTTTTAACGGGCGCCCGGTGCGAAGAAGTGCGAATCTCTTTTAAATCTCTGCATACGTGTGCTGTGGTTTGTCCCGTCAATCGAAACCGCAATCGCTCAACAAGGAGGCGACGAGTCAAGTTTTGCTGTTCAACGAGGGCGGCCAAATAAAAAAAAAATTCAAATTGGTCTCGTATTAAGTCTTAGGTCAGCTTTGTCGTCAAAACTGTTTGTGTGTTAAAAAAAAGAAAAATTTGTAAATATCAAGACATTGTTGTCTGCGACGATGATTCAAGCGTTGTCGTTTTGTCAAAGGGAGGAATCATTTATTTAAAAAAAAAGAAGGGAGATTTCAATTTCATGTGGTTCGCAAGTTGCAAAGGGAAACTAGTTATAGCGTTAACATTGGCTGTTAGCTCCATTTGAACAAAATTATCTTATTTGAATATGTCCTCCATTCCCCATCTCAAATTTATTTCCGGAAATTGACCCCCAAAAAATGTGTAACATGAAAATTATGCTGACTGGTTTTAGTTCGATTGCAAAAAAAAAAAAAAAAAAACTGCCTAATTTAAACAACATAGCTATTAAAAATCCAAATATTACTTTAAGGGTAGGAAAAAACATAATGAGAATGTCTGAAAATCACTTCACTGTAAAAACCCAGACTCCAAATAAGTGTGTAAAAAGCCAATAAAAACAATGTTTTTGCAAATGTGTTGACTTTTCAGTGCTTATGTCTGTAAAAATGTTCATGGGGTCGATTTGATGACCCTACTTGGCATTTACGTTGTGTAGGTCGAGTTGAAAACCAAAATGTAAAATGACTTACAGGAAATGTTAACGGTTCCATTTAAAATCAAATAAAAGCTGGAATAACGTCCTTCCTTCTTGAAATCAAAGCCATTTGGAATGAACAGTTCCGTTTTGATTACGGAGCAGGCGCACACACGCGCACAGGTTGTCGTGATTGCAAACCAGGAAACGAGCGGACCAATCAGAATGTAGGGGGCGGATGCCTTTTCTTCCTGGAGTGTCCCAATACTTTTGCCCATAAAAGGTGGAACACAAAACGAAACAAAATGCCTCAAAACTCAAACAAAACTTCAACCCTCGAAATATTGCTATCAATCAATGCTGTTGACTTTTAAGACAGCAAAGTGCGCTTATTGTTTATTACTCCAAATTTTTAAAAATGGCACATAAAACCAAAACTTGAACTATATCTTGGATATTTTCTAACGAGTCTGCTAGCTTAATGATTTTTTTTTAATCCTTAATGTAATTTAGCTAAAGTTTGTAACGTAGTTTACAAAAAATAATGTTATGCTTACGTAATGTGAAATTAGCATCGGCTTTAGCTAGCATCGACTTAAGAGTAAACGCGTATTTTGTCTCTTCGGACTTTCATGGATATTGTACATAAATACAATTTAAAATAAAATAAAAACACCAAAACTAAACGGGGGGGTTCTAATACATAAAAACAACACTTCTGACTTACACGGTGGCTTTTTCCGCAGCCGTTCACGGAGTTTCCATTATTGTCAGTCACGTCACATCAGAGAAGACGGAGGCGGACAAGGACGCCAGCCAGGATAGAGGACAGACTGTAGAGGAGACAGTCAGGTGGGATGATGTGGGGAAGGGAGGGGGGACGGGGGGGGGATGTCTGGTCAAGAATATGGCCCACCTGCTTTAACACAGTGATGGACTACTGGACCAAGAGAGAGCACATAAGATTTATTAGACGTGCCAGCAGCTCCAAAAAGACACAGAATGTCCTCTACGTGTCGGGCATGGTGACAAGATGGCCACTGCGGATGGACGCGCTTTGGATGAGACACAACACGAGTGCGTGTGTCCGTGCGTGAGTACTATTAAGCACATTGTCAATGCGTGCTAATATTAAAAATGACGTCACACAAAACTAATAAAAAATCTCCGGAAAATGTTGCAATATAGACACAAATAATAATAACTACAACAATACATTTCATTTGCGATGCACTTTATATATCAAAAGAGAAAAGTTAAAAACAAATTACAATAAATAAAACAGTTAAAAAACGTGAAATATAGCACACAAAAAAAAAAACTTTACCCCTGTGACACCTAATTACTGAAATTTTGACTACCACAACCCTTCTCTGGAGGACTTGATTCGTTTTTTTTTTTTTCTTTTAAATGATGCACCTGCCTTTTAAGCATGGGAATCGCACATTTGGATCTCTCCAGTGGCATTCAGGAGCACAGATAAGGAAGAAATAAGCCGCGACTACAGTCTACATAGAAAGAGAAAACTTTATAAAGCCCTCAAAAAAAAAAAAAAACGTAGATAAGACCTAGATGATGACCTTTAAGAAAGCGGCTAAAACTTTCTTTGGATTGCTTTCCCATCTGAATCCTCAGATGGAACGCTCGCCTTTTGAAACTTTTGGGCGACAAAAGCCTTCGTGACCAAACACCATACTCTTGTTAACAAAAAGTGGGGAAAAATGTGAAACTAATAGAAATAGTTCAAATTAATTTTTGACGTCTATAGCCGTCATTGGCAGTGAGTGAATGAGTTCAATAAATTTTCGCCCCCCCCAAAAATCATGAAGTGTGTGTCATGTCATCTCTCGCGTGTTCCTAAAGAATAGGTCCAAACCAAACCACTATTGAGACCGACGACACCAGTTTGTGACACCTCCTGATACGCAACATGTCAAATGCTCTAAAATGTATCGTCCGCGGCGCGAGCGAAGCAGTCTGCGATAAGCTAGCAGATGCCAATCGCGGCGCAGACGGAAGCCTGAGGGCGGCTGCCACAACGGCTGTAAAAACAGTAGATGTAATTATGATATGGGAAAAGTACTCACGCAAAATGACACATAAAAGTTGCATCTTTTTTTTTTTATTATGTTTGTCAGCTGAGTACTTTTTAAGAGCGTCAACAATGATAAATGAGGAGGTATTGCAGCAAAGCATGATGGGATTTTTTTTTTTTTTTTTTTTTTACAAAAGGGGTTGGTGCACTGCACACGAGGGTAACGTGAGGTCAGACGCCTCATGAAATAAATTTACAGCTTTTGCCAAGTCGTTTCTTTGGCTCGTTAAGTGTTGTATGTAAATCCAAATAAAAAAAAAAGAAATACAAGCTGGCGTCACCTGACTCGACAAGTTTGATGTTCAGTGTAGCCAACACTGAAATGATAAAAACGCGGCTCGGGTGTCAAATCATTTGAAAAGGCGCTCCAATAGTTTGCTTGGCTTGTCCTGTGATGGGATTTCTAGGAGTCAAATTGGCAGAATGATCTCCTTCCCTCATCACAAGTGACTCACCCTATTTCTGCTTTTAGCCCCTTGAGATGCCTTCCGAAATTGGAAGATGACGTCATTTCTTAGGAACGTTCTGGCGGGCGGCGCACCTTCGTTTAACAACATGAGGTCACTTTATACAGCGCGTACAGAAATAAAGAGGATAAAATATAAAAGCATTTTGAGATGTTGTATTATGAACAAATTGTCACCAAATGGCAGCATTCGCGGATGATCGGAAGTCGGGCTTTTTTTCGAGTTCAAACCAGGAAGTGTGTACGGGAACGTACCCCGACGTCTCGGGCGGACTACAAGTGACGTCACTCTACAATGGCGACCTCCGTTAGAAACACAGACCGTGAATAGTAAAACACAATTTAATCGAGTATAAAACCAGATGGCTTTCTTCATTCATAAATATTCGGCATAACTTCACGTAACAACGTACGTGAGAGTATGCCGCTATCTCGCGGCATGAAATTATACGGTGAACTACTCAGCTGAATGTAATGTTTAGGAAATAAGATTAAAAACAATAAATTAAGCAAAATTGCTTGAAGGCAAGTTTGCTGGTGGTCAAAATGAGTTTGAGGACCAAAATAAAAAACAATTTATCACTAGCCGCCATTTTTTGTTTACTTTTGCCTTGAACGCTTTCAGGTCGGAACTAGGAAAAAGAAAATAAACTCGTATATATCCGACTTCCGACCATCCTCGAATGCAGCAGTGCGTCAATTTTGAGTCAAAGTTCCTTGAACGCCACACAATTTTTTTGAATGAGTGATTAATGACTTGGAAAGCCTTTACTGGGGGAATTCCAGTCGTGTCAATTTAGTAGTAAAACATTTAATAATAATGCATGTATTTGTGGAGACTGGAGTCAAGTTGTATTTTACAATTTTAAAAATGTGCATAATTTCACAAGTTACTTCATGTTAAAGATTAGATTGCTCTTAATATGGAAAGAAAAATGCACTGAGCTATCACTGTCTAACAAATGCAACTATGCCATCTAGTGGCAGAAAAATGAATTCAACACAAATGAATATCATGCTTGTTTTTTTTTTTTACAGTACAGTACATCTTAATGACCTTATGAATTATGATTACCGTATAATTACTGTATCAAGGACTAAAAAATGCAGCCATATTTCTATTAAAAAAAATTCCACTTTTATGTTAACATTATGAAAACTTTGAAAAAAATGGTTGTACATTTTATTGCACATTGAGAACAATATAAAATGTGCGATTAATCATAAGTTAACTATTGAAGTCATGCAATTAATTAAGATTAAAAATTTAAATCGCCTGACTTCTACTTATATACAATATAAAGATTTGTAAAACGTGTCCAGACACCAAAAAGTGGCCTCCAGTTCAAGTTTGACGCTTGCTATCATTTATCATCAGTGTAAACTTTCTATTGGTTCGGCCGTAATGTGGATGTTCCTTTCGCCAGTTAAAAGATGACTTGCCCTTCATTGCTTTGCTTCCGAGCGGCGCCGTAACGTTGCAAAAAAAGACACGGCACATGAATAAGGAGAAGCAAAAAGGACTGACCTTGCTGTAGAGTGTAATTCACATTGATTTAAACGGCAATCTTTTGTTACCTCCGCCAAGGTGGCCCTGTCTCTTGCGACTTTTGAGTGCATTTACACAAAAGCAACTTACCCACGTTTGTAAAGCGGGCGGGCCAAAAGGAGGAAGAACTTATGGCATTTAAATGTGGATAAAACTGAAAATCAAGAGAGATCTCGCAATGACGAGCTGAAAAAAGTGTGAACAGTTGCAAGGAACACGCAATCAATCGACATCTTGTATTTATAAAAACATGGGAATTCCACACCATAGAATGTTGACATCTGCACCTACTTATGTTTTAATTAGACATGTTCTTTCAAAAAGAGGAAAAGAAACATGCATTCCGTGACATAAGCAACAACAAAAAAAAACTGACGTTTTTCTTTTCTTTTTTTAACTCATTCACTCCCAGCTATTTTCACTGAAGCAACCCCCTTTGCTCCCGGCTTAGTCGATTTTGACTGATTTTGCAAGCCCCACAGAATATTGTGTTCTATTGCTATAAAAACATGGAGCCTACCAAAAGAAAGATTAGAGTCTCTTCTTTCATCAGGAAAAAAAAGTATATTTCTATCTGTTTACGTTTTGCAGCAATTAGCATTAGAATACAGCTAAGTTTCATCATTATTCACAAATCTGTGGGTAAATGAGCTTTTTTTGCAATGTGGCCCTGGTTGATCTCTTATACTCTGCTACCACCCGCTGGCCGTTTTTGCTTCGACCGTTCTCTGCAGTTCAGAGGCCGCATCTGTATGCTCTAGCATAAAATTAAAAAAAAAAAAAAAAACGTATAAATACGTCTTTGGAACACCGGTGGTATTTCAAATAGAACGTATTTATATGTTTTTGGGAGCAAATGAGTTCATATACCATCACGTCGTTTCCTCCTTAAAACACATCGATGACCACTGACAAGCAGTCTCTCCTCTCATCTCTTGCTTTTCTTTATTTTTTTTTTCCTTTTAGTTTCCAGCGAGACCCGGATTCCTGTGTAATGACACGGCACAAACACACACGATAAGGAACATGTTAGCTTACATACGATGCAACATAATGACCGTTGTTTGCGACAACAATGCCCGAGGGGAGGGGGGGGGTTTAAAAAAACAAACAGCATTTATTTCATAAACAACCTACTATCAAAATTTCTTTCAATGTGCTATTACACAGGAATCGTATTAAATATCAAAACAATCAACAGAAATGCTCTTCTTCACAATAGTTTGGTAAATATAATAAGGGATAAATGAAAAATATCTGGCCCAATCTGTCTTTGAAAGCGGACAAAACCACAGGAAATATCAAGAGAGGAGAGTGACAAAAGACTCACGTTTGTTCAAAAGCAAACACTGTAACAGCTTGGAAAATTCTGACCTCCGCTTTTCGGCCGGCAATACAAAAAAGGTAACAGTGGGGTCAGCCGGGAAGCAGAATGTCCTTTGCTTCAAGTGGACGACGTCGCCTCCGTGTCCCCCAAAAACGGCCCAAAAGCAACCAAACAGAACACTGAGGCAAGATTTTTCCAGTTTTGTATCTACATTAAATGCTAAAAGTGACAAAACGGTGCGATTGTAGTGCGCCGAGTTCCTTCAGGCGGCAAACCGGTGGAGCTTTTTAGCACCGTGAAAAACACTTGTGGGCGTGCAAAAAAAAAAAAAAAAAGAAATAATAAACAATAGGCAGCATTTAACAGGCGTCGGCCAGCTTTAGCTTCAAATGAACTGCATAGCGATTAGCTTTTTCACTCATGCCGAGCAAAAAGGAACACAAACAAGTGAAGCTTTAAACCCCCCAAAAAAAAAAAATCCTCCGTTTCCAGCTTTTTACGTCCTGCAAGGTTCTCAAAGTCCTTCGTGGCAGGTACAGTTAAGTACAGTTGCGCTGTGGTTCTTCATTTCGATCCCCCTTGGAAATATTTCGGTCACAGACAAACAGGCTCTCGTCCCCGTCTCACCACAAAGGGAAAGTGGTCCCGCCGGGAACCCGCGACGGTTCGGAGGCAGCGTGGCGGCAAAAGGTGGCGCTCAGACGCAGGTGCCCTGATGTGTCGGCGCCAGGGCCTTGCGGTTCTTTAACGCCTGCGACTTCTCCTTAAAATCGGATGCTTTTTGCTGGGAGATGTCGATCAGGGCGCTGGCGACGATCAGGCCTGTTTTGGTGGGGCGACACAAATGGTGGACCATCATTTCGACCCGTCACTTTGTCGCTCACCTACGACGGCGTATTAGGGCCACGTATAAAAAAAGAAATAAAAAATTTAGAAGGCGGGGGCAATATTCAGAGAAAAAAACTTGCAAAAGTGGCAAATTTGAGATATATTTTTTTTTAAATAATAAAGTAGCTAATTTGGTAAAATAAATATTTACTTGTACATTTATGTTTCCCAAATTATTATTTACACATTCATACATTTTTTTTTTTTTTTTTGTACAAGTAGCTAAGTTGATGTGTCGAATCTGCTGCTCTCCGTCATTCACTTGCATTGACCTAAAGTATGCTGGCTTCTGATTGGTTAGTGTTTAGTCAGCTGATAGGGAATCAGGAAGTGTTGTCGCTCAAGTTGGCGTGTATAAAGTCTAAATTAAGAATGAATCCGTCTCCATTCTGCCATTTCATTTTCTAAACACTGTCCCATTAACCGCCAACAAATTCTCGCAAATTTTATACACTTATAAACTTTATAAAGTTAAAGTGAGTTTTTTTCTCAGAATATTGCCCTCAGCGTCTAAAAAAATATATTTATAACGTGGCCCTAATACGCCGTCATACTCACCATTTTTCTGTATAACCAAACAAAAAAATGATAAAGGCGTTGAACTCTAAGTTAGTGATAGGCCGATACGTTTTTTTTCAAGGTCGATGCCGATTATTAGTAATCAAGGAGAACGATTGACGATATTTCAAAACTATATTTATTTGTAGTAAAAGAGAAAATATTAGCGTCAAAATAAAAATCTTTTCATTTTAACGTATAAAAAGTAGACAGCTTTGTTTAAAAATTATAACAAAAAAATCCAGGGAGCTTTGATCAGCATGTGGTCAGCTAAATAAAAAAAAAAATTCAACATAATTTCTTAATTTATTTTATGATTTATTTTTTAGTGTAGCATCATTTTTATAAAGTGGAAATTTAAATAAATCCATGAGCGACAAATGCTAATTTGGTGTTTCAGTCAGGGTTCGTAAAAGGTTTCAAAAGATCTTAGCAGACAGTGAAAAATAGTCTAAATATGTTCCAAATGTCAAGTAAAAAACTGTCTACCCTAATGAAAACCCTAAATTTGCTACATTCGCAAGCATTCACCAGATACCAGAGCTTTATCGGCTTTTATTCGTAAAAAAAATATTTGTCTATTTGTCAAAACGCCAAATATCGGCACCGCTAATCGGCCCTAAATCCGTCCAATTCAAATGAAATTGCAAGAAAATGTTTTGCTACCTGACTGGCCGGGCGGAGGCAAATTGGTGGAACCCGACGGCAGCCGCATGAGGACCGTCAACACGGCAGCTTTGCCTCCGGAACACGGCTCCATGGCAACGGGTTTGGGCGCACACTGTGGAGGAAAGTACATGAAAAATAACACAATTGAATGGATAAACAAATGACGCTAAACAATAAGCGAAAAAGTGTTCCCCATGCCCCAGCAGGTGGGAAAGGAGAGCCGCCGCAGCCGATGCGCGAAACCCGTGGTTTGCCAATCAAGTTTTCCGAAGCTAATTAACGCGCGCAGCGGCTGGCAAATGAACCTTTCGGACAGCTAGACAGTCAAATCTATCGCGCCCCGCCCCCTTCCCCCGGGACCGACGCTTTAATTGGTCGCACAACAACAACAACAACGACGAAGACGGCAAGAACGCTCGCGTGTCCCTCTGCCTGCCAGTCGCGTTGTTGTGAAAGCCAACACTTAAGACTTGATAGCCAGAAAAGTGCTCGTGTCTCAAGCGTGAAAAAAACATGTCATCCTGACAATGAACGTCAAGGGTTATTTTTGTGCGCGTGGCGCGTTTGGGACAGATTGAGGAATAATAACACGTCTGACCACAATTGACTTCTTTTTGTGTCTGCCGGGCTCCAAATTGCGATGACGGAGGACTCAGAGGCGGACTGTCCGAAAACAAGAATGTGTGCTGAGGGACTGATTAGTTTCTGTTTGTAGTCCATTTATTCTTTTGGGTATACTGAAAGAGTACTTCATGTTTTTTTGCAACACTTTTGTAAGCTTACCAATTTATTTGAACTCATTCGCTCCCAGCCATTTTCACTGAAGCAACCCCCTTCGCTCCCGGCTGTTTTACTGGATTTCGACAGATTTTGCAAAAATCCACAGAATATTGTGTTCTATTGCTATAAAGACGAAAGATTAGCGTCTCTTCTTTCATCAGAAAAAAAAAAGTATATTTGTTTCTGTTTCCGTTTTGTAATAATGGACATTAGAATAGTAATTATCATAATACGTTTAATCGATATTCACATTCCCGGTGAAAACACTGTCAAAAAGAGCTCGTTGCAACATGGCCCTGGTTGATCTCTTATACTCTTCTGCCACCAGCCGGCCGTTATTTGTAATAACTATCAATGCTTTAAGCAACCTTTTCGTGTTAGAAGCTGCATCAAAGCCTTCTGTTATGCTCTAGCATAAAAAAAAAGTGTAAATACGTTTTTTTGGGAGTGAAGGACAAAGTATTAAAAACATATTTATACGTAACTGTGGGGGAAAACAGCTTGTTGCAACATGGCCCCGGTTGATCTCTTTTACTTTGCTGCCACCTGCTGGCCGTTTTTGTAATAACTACCGCTGCGTCAAACATTCTCCAGTTCAGAGGCTGCATCAAAGCTTTCTGTATGCTCTAGCATAAAAAAATAAAATAAAACGTATAAATACGTCTTTGGGAGTGTGGTAATGTTTAAAATAGAACATATTTATACGATTCTGGGAGCAAATTAGTCAACTTTTTTAATCTTTTCAATAGTCATTAATTCCCCACAACTTTCATGTGTCTGCCACTTCCGGATGATTATGATTCACTTTCGTCAGCCTTTAATTGCATCCTATTTCTCATAAAGTTCGTCTGGCCCTCGGAGGACTGAAACGGCCCGAAGAGCAAAATGGCCCCACACTCTCGTTATGAACAATATCCATAAATACACTGCGATGAATAAGTCAAAATGGATGTAAACACAAGGGAAGTCAAATTAAATCCAACTGCGTGCGCGAGATAGAAAATATGTTTCCGTCACGGAATATGAATATTGATGTGCGATTCCAGGCGAAGGCAATGAGGTCACGTGACGCCGGGAAAACATTAGCGTGCGTCCGCTCGGGCGCAGCGCTGACGGATTTGGCAACGTGCTCCGTCTTGCGCCGGCATCCGAGGGCAATCAACTTGTCAGTCGGCTTCGCGAGCACTCAGGTGATCCCCGCTAATGAGTAGCTACATTCCCGCAAAAAAAAAAAAGAAGAGAAAAGTGGGCCTAAATTGTCTCACGCTAACGATAAATCAGAATCCAGCGCATTACGGATCACTTGGTGAGACGTCATTACAGCTTTTCCAAAACACAACGCAAAAGTGGAACTTTTCTTTGCTCAATGTTAACATTCAAGACAATTTTTTGCATGAGGACCAAATTCCGCTCTTCCGACAAAACTGATTCAGTCAGTGAAAAAATAAATTAAATAAAGTCCTAAATTGTAGTGGCAACAAGCTGTCGATACAAACAGGCGGTCAGTAAAATGTGTTGTCAGTGTCCTCTTTGACATCAACCAGTATTTCCAACAGTTAAGTGACGCCAGATGCTGAGCAATTAGGCTTGTAAAAAAAAAAGCGGCAAAAAAAAAAAGAAAAAAAAGGAGGAGCTTTATGTTTATACGGTTCACCTTCAAGCTGCTGCCAAACAATGCCATCAAATAATCGGATCGCTTGACTCAGCAGTGTTTAAAATTAGCCGACAGCACACACGTAGGATTTGAAAGCAATAATGTGGTCGGTTTGACTTTAAAATAGCCGTTTTGGATGGTGCAATTGCCTGGAATGAGGACAACGGCGTTGCTGCTGTCGCCATGGCAACGACAGTTTACTAAGTCATCGATTTCTTCTTTGACAATCATGTCATGTTTTTGTGGTTCGGTAAAAAAAAAAAAAAATCATGGATGAGGAGCCTCAAAACCTTGTACAGGGATGCAGTTTTTCCGTTGAAGGACCTTGGTACATGTGTGGTGCTCAACTGATTGGATTATATTTTCATTCGTGGACGCAGCACTTGATTAGTAAAAAAAATTGTCAGATTTTTTTTCCCTATGCAAAAAAAAAAACTTTTCTCTTTTGTTACTGGAGAAAGCAAATGAAAATCGAAACAAGTTTTTCGGTAGATGTGAGGTCTTCACAATTGAATAGATTGTATTTTCATTCGTGGACGCAGCACTTCATTAGCAAAAAAAAAAATTGTCAGATTTCCCGCCCCCTGCAAAATAAAGATATGTTTTTGAAATAAATTTAGTTCTCCTTCGTTACTAGGAAAAGCAAGTTTTTCTGTAGATGTGTGGATTGTATTTTCATTTGTGGATGCAGCACTTCATTAGCAAAAATATTAAATACAAATGATTTTTTTCCATGCAAATTTAAAAAAAAAAAAAATTTTAGTTCTCCTTTGTTACTAGAGAAAGCAAAAGGAAATCAAAACACGTTTTTCCGTAGATGTGTGGTCCTCAATTGAATGGATTGTTTTTTCATTCGTGGACGCAGCACTTCATTAGCAAAGAAAAAATTGTCAGATTTCCCCCCCCTGCAAAATAAAGATATGTTTTTGAAATAAATTTAGTTCTCCTTCGTTACTAGAAAAAGCAAATAGAAATCAAAACAAGTTTTTCGGTAGATGTGTGGATTGTATTTTCATTTGTGGATGCAGCACTTCATTAGCAAAAATATTAAATCAAAATGTATTTTTTCCATGCAAAAAAAAATTTGTACTAAATTTAGTTCTCCTTTGTTACTAGAGAAAGCAAATGGAAATCAAAACACGTTTTTCCGTAGATGTGTGGTCCTCAATTGAATGGATTGTTTTTTCATTCGTGGACGCAGCACTTCATTAACAAAGAAAAAATTGTCAGATTCCCCCCCCCCTGCAAAATAAAGATATGTTTTTGAAATAAATTTAGTTCTCCTTCGTTACAAGAAAAAGCAAATTGAAATCAAAACAAGTTTTTCGGTAGATGTGTGGATTGTATTTTCATTTGTGGATGCAGCACTTCATTAGCAAAAATATTAAATCAAAATATTTTTTTTCCATGTAAAAAAAAAATTGTACTAAATTTAGTTCTCCTTTGTTACTAGAGAAAGCAAATGGAAATCAAAACACGTTTTTCCGTAGATGTGTGGTCCTCAATTGAATGGATTGTTTTTTCGTTCGTGGACGCAGCACTTCATTCGCACAAAACATTTTTTGTAAGATTTCTTTTCCACGCAAAAAATATATTTGAATAAATTGAGTTCTCCATCAACACTAGAAAAAGCAAATGAAGATCAAAAGGAGTTTTGCTGTTGTTTTTTTACCCTCCTGGGATTTGCTGTATTTCTCCTGCTCCCAAACAAGCTTTGAAGCATTAACTTGCATCAACCATATAAAAAAGACAAACGAGTGTGTCTGCAGGGCAATGTTACAGATATACTGTGTAATTTTGTTTTATAGTGTATAATTATGACACTCCAGAAAAAGAGCCGTTGATGTTTCAGACGTGTTTGTTCTCAAGTGCGTTGGCAACTTCCTTAAAAACGACGCACGGGCATTGAAAGTGAAAGACGGTTGCTGGTTCACGCCGCATCTTGTGAGGGTCAACAAACAGAGGACGCAGGATTCTTTTTTTTTCCTGCGGTTATCATTTCCACAACAGCTTGGGACAGTGTTTACCGCAATTGTCTCCAGTGGGCGCAAACCTTTTTTCCTTAATGCGCTCTGACAAACAAACAGCTTTTGCCAGGCGTCCGAAATGGGACGGACACAAACTCGCGGAACTAATTTGGCTATAATTAATGTTACACTCACAAATAGCTCACGATTATTTTATTTTTATTTTTTGGGGGGGTGGGGTGGGGGTGAGGTTGTGGATTCAGACTGCAGCAATGAATTGCACTCAGAGAGCAAAGAAGCATTGTTGTTCTCCTCTCCTGTTCTTTCCGCTGCCCTTCACGATGGCGTAATGGGCGGCGAGCAGCGCTCAGCAATACACTAATGGCTAATGTAGTGCCTCCTCGCTGGTTGCCACAGTGATTTTATTTCTCTCGGCGGCAGGTGACACAGCCTTGGCGGAGGAAACCACTGTTGCTCCTCTGATGTCAATTTGAGCATGTGGCTCCCTTTTATTGCTTCCAGCTACGCTTTTATCCCCAGTGACATTGAGACCGCCGCTGTACTTCCTTCAAGATTTCTTTTCTGTTTTGTGTGTGATGTATTTAAATGATTGGAAGAAAGGGTCAGAGGATTGTTTTTTTTTTTTTTGACTTTAACTTACAAAAAAAAGAAAGAAAAAAAGACCTTTCTCTTTAGAATATACTGAGGATGTCTCTATGCTTATTATTATTATTATTATTATTTTAACTAAAAAATAAAAGGATTTAATTGGCAGCAATGGTTGCAGAGGACAAGTCATAATAAACAGGGGACAAACTTTAATTTGTAAAACAGAGACAGACGGTCAGGTCATTCATTGGTAAGACCAACAAAAAGGAAACGTTTTTTCAATTAATTTAGTTAATTTTGTAATGACCTATTGGGGAGTAAAATATATATTTTTTTATGTTTGTTTCGCTGATGTTTTATTCTATCATTTTCACTAACTAAATCAATTATTCATGAAAAATAATTATTTATTAAAAAAAATATAAATCTATTATTTGTTTATTTATTATTATTATTATTTTTTTTTTTTACAGTACAGTTAGAGTGGACTGGCATTATTTGCAGTGGATTGAGCCTGACTGTGAGCAGGGAACATCCACAAATAACTGACTTATAAATGGCATGGAGAAAGAAAAAAAAAAAAACAGTAAATACACAAATGCCAAACCGTGAATATTTATGTAATATTTCTATCCAGGCAAAACTAAGCAATTTTGAAAAATGTCATGAAAACAGAAGTACAAGACTTACGTCAGCCACCGGTTGTAGCATCTCCGTTTGTTCTCCTCCTCTCGTGTCCAGCACGACGGCGGCGGACGCAAAAGGACGACTAGCCATTTGTTGACGCTCCCTCATCAGTTGCTGGGGGAATAAAGACCAGAAAAACAATGTATGCCAACAATCATTTAAAAAATGTACTTACAAATTTGAGGTTTCATTTTTTATTGTCAAGCAATTCACTTTATGTGTAAATGGACGGTAAATACTTGAAGCATACTAGTTTATTAATAACTTATAATTTTTTTTATGTAAATGAACAAATACATTTTGCAAAATTCTTTAAAAAAAAGAATAAATATTTTATAAAATATGGTTTCAGTTTTTTTTCACAGTGTGAAAAACCTCTTTTTACTAGCCCTTTTGACAAAAGTGAAAAAATAAAAATTGGCACTACAAAATGGTTCAAAAAGTGCACCCGAGATCCAAATTCAATGTTTCCCAAGTGGGAAACAAGCGAGGTGGAAAATGAGGAAGTGGGACTGTAACGACATTCCTCAACCCTCGGGGCGTGAAGCTAAAAATCAATAGCGGATATCGATGGGGAAACACTCAAACCACACCCATGCTGTAAAAACCTGGAGGTCGTTCCTGTGACCCACTTGTGAGCGCAAAACATGCCGTCAACTCTCACGCAATTTTAAGTGAGCAACCGAATACAAAATATTCCATAATCACGCAATCATCTGTCGGTTTGAGCCGCGTTTCTGTCGGGCAGAAAATAGCTTCATCGCCAATCAATACTGTAAAACAAGGAGAGCCACACTTCTCATCCTACAAAGCTGAGGTTGATCGATAGCAAAACAGGCCGACGTATTAGCTAGCTACAAGGTGATTGATTATTGGATTTGCGATGAGTTTTTAAGTTTGCTGCGTTGAGAAACGAATGAGCCTGTCGTGACAATTACGTCGCTATAAGCGGCTATTCCTTGAGTTCGATAAATAGATTGTACGTACTAGTGGTGGAAAAAAAAACATTCCCATGAAAACATTCGACAAAACAAAATATGAAACAACAAAAGTGAATCAATTTCAGCACGATATAAAAAAAATGTTAAAAGTTTGTCATCGAAAAGGAAAGAAAACGGGGTTGGAGGTCAAACAAGGACATCTGCCGCATGAAATTGAGATTGATTTTACTCGCCGTTCCTCAAAACTTTAGCCGGCCCATTGTCGCACATCTCTGCTATTAAACATCTTATAGCGACATCGCATCTATAAATATAAGCCGCCGGGCCTGGCCGAAGGTCAGCAATGAGGAAATTTGCCCTTCTCGGAGAGATAAAGAAAGATGTCGGTGCGCCTGCAGGGCTATTGTAGGAATGTTGTTTGTTGTTGTTGTAATTTCCAACACCAAAGCTTCAAATCCAACAACATCCATCCTAAATGTCAGATAGCCGCAGTGTTATTTATCACGCCGCAGGGTTAATTTAAAGCGACAAAGCGCTCGGAGAGGGGGAAGCAAAAGTCGGCGAGCGCTCGTGTCCGGCAACGGCGTAAAATGCGCTGGGAATACAATCGACACAATAACCGAAAAGGAATCCATAAATGAATAACTTAAGTCAACGACAAAAGGCCAGAGTGAAGTCCGTAAAACCAATTAACAAGTGATTTTGTCAAGAACACAAGCTGGAGCCTTTCACCGCCGCGATAAGCAGAAGTGCACATTAATATGCGGCTTGATTAATTTGGCAAGTGAGCGCATGAATTATCTGTCGGGTGAATACAGCGTTTCCCCCTCCTTTCATGGGCCGCTATAAAAAGTGTCATCCCGCCTCGGAGCCTTTTTCGTCACCTTAGCAGGTCACTTTATGTTTTTTTCCTGCGTCACGGTGCGCGCCCCCCCCACGGGCGCTCCCCAAAACTCGGCGCCGCCGTACATCCATTTTGGCTGAAATTGGCAAGCCCGACGTGAAATTCTTTGTAAAAGGACTGAGGTGGATCAAGTAAGGATAAAATGTCACCACGTTCCACATTTGATAAGACCCGACGCAGACTCGGGCTGCGTGTATCTTGAGAATTCCCATTAATACCTGCTTTGTCGGGAGGTAAAAACCGAAAGGTGAAATCCTTATCGGGTGACTTTAGAGGAAATGACTCAAGTTCAAACTCAAATCCTCAGGCACACAAGTGTTCTCCAAGTTGAGGAATTAGGAATATTTTTTTCTGTAAGAGAAGGCTTGATCTTATTAAAATAAGGCAAAAAAGTGTTGACTGAAGCTCTTGAAGGGAGCCGCGTTGCCGGTAAGGTGGTCCGAAAGTCGCATCGGCGCAAGTATAAAAGCTCATTATCCCATCAAGCAAGCTTCATTAGAACTAAGTGCATTAAAAGGAAGAATTTACATAATTGATACGTGCACGTACTTGTGACTGCACTTAACTTTTGATTTTCAACACGCATGCTTGCAAAACACATTTATACACAGAATGCGGGCTTGTACATTAACTCTTTGACTGCCAGACGTTTTCAGAAAAGGGATGCCGTGGGTGCCAGCCGATTTAAGCATTTTTGACTGATCTTTCAAGGTCCACAGAAAATTATGTGTTTGGACTATGGAAACACACATACTACCAAATGAAAGATTGGACTCTCATCTTTCATCAGAAAAAAAAGTTTGTTTCTACCTTATTCCGTTTTTCAGTAATCAACAATAAAAAATGGTTAATTTCACCTCTGTTTTGAAAAAAACGTATTTTAACGTCTTTGGCAGTCCTCCATAGGATTTTACTAAACGTTATTTAAAGTTTTTGGCAGTCAAAGAGTTAACTCATTCACTCACAGCCATTTCCACTGAAGCAACCGCCTTCGCTCCTGGCCTTTTTACAGGATTTTGACTGATTTTGCAAGGCCCACACAATTTTGTGTTCTATTGCTATAAAAACATGGAACCTACCAAAAGAAAGATTAGAGTCTCTTCTTTCATCGGGGAAAAAAAGTATATTTCTATCTGTTTGCGTTTTGCAGCAATTAGCATTAGAAAATAGCTACGTTTCATCATTATTCACAAATCTGTTTAAAATACTGGGGGGGAGCCTTTTTGCAAAATGGCCCTGGTTGATCTCTTATACTCTGCTGCCACACGTTGGCCGTTTTTGTAATAACTACCATTGCTTTAAGCTTTCTCTTCAGTTCAGAGGCTACATCAAAGCCTTCTGTATGCTCCAGCATCATAAAACCCTATAAAAAAAACATGTAAGTACGTCTTTGGGACATTTAAAACAGAACGTATTTATACGTTTTTTGGGAGGTAATGAGTCAAGGTACAAAACGTAGGCTGCTTTTTTTCTTTTAGGTCATGAAAAAAAAAATCGAGCAAATAAAATACTGAAGCCTTTTTCTTCAAATAGCCTGGCCCATCTGTCCATTTAAAAAAAAAAAAAAAAAACACAAACGCGGCACTTGAGCCCAAACATTTGCCCGCCAGAGTTCGACACTGGAACAAAAAAGTGCAAGCATGTTGCGTAAAGCATCTTTGAACGTATGCTTCAGTCCCGCGGTGCGAAATGTCAGCGCCTCGCCCCTTCCACGCTGGTGGCGTCAATGAGGTCAGCGCCTACGTCCTGCGGTGTGACATTTACAGCTGTTGTCTCTTCGTACCTTTGTCCCTTGGCTCGCGATCCAACACCGATCACATGACCTCAATGCAAATTACAGGCATATATTTGCGGGTGCCGCGTAGGTTTACATATCCCTAAGATCGGAACTTGATGATCTACTTTGTGTAGTAATAAAAGTTTTGATTCATCTCGTTGTTTATTTTGATGTGGGAGCTGAAGGGCAGTGACAAAAAAATAAAAAATAAAATCGATGAAACAAACACCAACAGAGGTCCCCAAAAAAATTAAGCGAGCGGCATTTTAATGAAGGCAGACCATCTGCACGCATTAATTATTTGACTGACTTTAATTCTTCAGACTGGCATGATTCACAGTCAGGATGGCAATTATGATTGTTTATATCAATTAGTGGCAGGCGGATACAAAACCCACTTCCTGATACTCAATGTCAGACCAAAACATTGGATTTCCAAGCCATGGAAATCATGTGTAATCTTTGAATTTGGACGACGGGGCACTTACTTCTCGCCGCCGTGACGCCCAGCAAGTCTGCTTGATCTTCCACACCACGGCCGCCACCAGGAGAAGCGACAGAAAACAACTGCAAGGAGACGTGAAGCACAGGCAGGGATTCGGATTTTGGTATTGTGAAGATTTGCAATGTTTTTTCCCTCCCTCAAATTGATTATAGCACAATTGCTGAATCAGCGAGCTGATGGTTGCTCGGGTACGTCTATGACGTTCATAAAAATAGGAGCGCAAAAGGGTAATTGGCGAGTCTCTAAATCACGTCTACATTAATTTCCAAGTTAGAAGGGAACACGAGCCTGCTCCTGATGCGCAGGGACAAAAGATAATCACGCCACCATGTGAACTACATCCTGTAATTCGAGCAACAAGCCCTCGTCTTCGGGGGGGCCGGCAGCAGTAATCTCCTTTCAGCGGGGACACATTACCAGCTCGGACCCGATGAACCCACCAGCATTTTGTTTGATATTGAAACCTGAGCGGGCTATCGGTTAGATATATGGCCGAGATGGGCGTCGCCAAAAGAGCCGGCGACGTTGATGGCGGCGTGAAACGTGATCGCACTGGCAAGGACGGGAAAAGGTGAAATCCGCTGTAAGCAACGGGAAACATCAAACGGCGTGCGATCGCACTCCGCAGCGTGGGAACGCTTTCGTTCTCTTAAAAAAAGGGGGCCGCGATTGGCTTTGCGCCACTTTGAAGATAAGCGGCGATGATATTCAAGTGGGGCGAGAGATAGAGAACAGACAGACACTTGTTGGTAAAAAAAAAAAAAAAAGCAAAAATCCTCGGACTGCATAAACAATTCTTTTAGTTTTATTAACAAATGTATTGGCGGCCATGTTTAATGTAAACTAGATGAAGCAATTTCTGTTGAAATTGCATGTGAATGCTGAATGAAATATATTGAATAAGCGGAACAGTTAGAATGTCGCAATCGAAATGAATGGGGGGGATCTTTGGCGTGAAAATGTTGAATTGTGAGAAAAATAATAATAAATAATAGCCCGTGAAGCGTGATATTTTGGAACATGTTGAAGTCGGAATGGTTTGAATCGGTCGAGAATTGTAGAAGTAGTTGAAGGACAAAAAAAAGGAATAAGACGATAACTCACACAACAATTCTGCATTTATTGCATCTCAACCACTGCTAACAAATGTGCTCGTGAGCATTTTTTACTGTAAATTAATTGGAAAGCAATATCAATAATTCAGGCCATAAACAGAAGAAAATAAATTGTATCGATACCTACTTTTAATTTTTGCCAAAAACTGTGAATTCAGCACATAGTCCTTTAAACAAATGATTTGCTAGAATTTTGTTAAATAGCCACAAAGATTTAAGAAGGGGGAACAATATAATGGATTCTCTAATGGGAAACACATTTGGGGGAGTCTAAGAGGCTTGTTGTGAAAAAATGTCAACAATATTTGAGACAACTGAGCACGAGGAGACAACAGTGGTCGTTCCCTCGCCTCGTGTGTCGTATCTGTGAGGTGGAAAAACCCTGCGGGGGCGATTTGATGTTGTTGACATCAGGCTGATTAGGTTTCTCTCTGAAATTCACACCCCAGGTTCAACTAAGTGCATCAAGGCTATGTGAAATTTTGGTGACAATCAAAACTTCTGGTTCCAGCCAAGCGGCGTGTTCAATTTTGCCTCAATCACAACAAGACGTGCTTAATCAAGCATGAATTCCAAACAAATCCAATTTTTATTTTAAATTGCACTGTGTCCATTGTTATTCAATTGAAACGATGGCCTTTGCTACTAATTGCAAATTAACTCAAGTGCATGTTTTAATTATGTCAATTGCCATATTGGATTAAATAAATCTCCACCCTTCTGCATTTTTTATTTTTTTATTTTTTTGCAAGAATCCCTGAATTCAGCTGTAATTTGAGCTGACGGATGCGGGCGATAACGGTGCAACACTTTCGTCGGATGGCTTTTGTGGACTGGGCAGTGATGGGCAGGTGCCTCGGGGCAATGGCGGCCTTCGACTCGCAACCCTGACAGCTACACAAATAATAATGCTCGTCCGTCATCCACGGAAATGAGCCGCTTACACCGAAATAAGACACTGGCTCAGGACGGTCGTGAGCTTTAATTCAATCCTGGAAAACCAGTTTTGTTTCGTTTTTTTTTTTCAATTCGCTTTCCAGGGTTAGCCACAAATGAGTCCTGATTTATGACTGTTTTACGGCATTGAGACCGAATTAAATGATTACTGTCAGCTCGTTTCAATTTACTGCTGGTTGAGACGACGAAGAAGTCCATGAGGTTAAATTAGTTGACTGTCAAACAGGCTGAAGAAAAATCAACGGCATTAACGAAGCAAATAAAGATGAGCGCGGCTTCTTGGAAAACAAACACGGAGACGATCACGCGTCAAATCCTAGTGCGTCATCGAAATATTACTCACCTGAAAAAGGTCACAAAGAACTGCACAAGGTCCATGATGCTGTTGTGTTGGGAAAAGGCAATCTAGCGGGAGGGAGGAGGGGAAAAAAAACTTAGTACATTTATTATCTAGCATTCAAATTATTATTATTATTTTATTATTGATTTTATTTGTGATATACTTATTTTATTTATTATATGATATTTATTTATTATTTGTAATATATTTATTTTTTATTTATTTTTTATATTTATTTTTATTATTATTTATAATACATTTATTTAAATTTTATATATTATTCTTATTTTTTTTATTTACTTATTATTATTATTATTACTGTTGTGGATTTTGACGCTTAACTCACATTCCGTGCAATGTTAAATCAAAATGCTGCGTTTAACCTAGTGGGGATGCATAGAACATATTGTCCCCTAAGTGATGCTGTTTTGGTTAGCAACAGAGTTCAAAAGCACATTTAACTCTTTGACTGCCAGACGTTTTGAGAAAAGGGATGCCGTGGGTGCCAGCCGATTTAAGCATTTTTGACTGATCTTTCAAGGTCCACAGAAAATGATGTGTTTGGACTATGGAAACACACATACTACCAAATGAAAGATTGGACTCTCATCTTTCATCAGAAAAAAAAGTTTGTTTCTACCTTATTCCGTTTTTCAGTAATCAACAATAAAAAATGGTTAATTTCACCGCTGTTTTGAAAAAAACGTATTTTAACGTCTTTGGCACTCCTCCATAGGATTTTACTAAACGTTATTTAACGTTTTTGTCGGTCAAAGAGTTAACCTCCGCAGATAAAGGATGTCTGCTGTTGCAGTTAACTCTTAATAACAGCGATGAAGCATTTCTAGGGTTCCGGAATAACCGTCCCAGAGCATATTCCCGCTTTGGCGAAAGACAGGTCGCAGCGAGGGTAGCCGCGCGACAGGCCACATCACAGTGACACATCATTATCTACTGTAGACGCTTGGGAGGCATCCTGCCCCGAAAGCATTTAGACACAGACACACAATGTCAACAGCGGCCCGATTCCTTCGGGGCAACACGTGGCGGCTGTGCAACGGAGCGCGAGTTGCGTTAAGAGATTGATTTGCTGTCGCGCGTTTGTCGCTTTGCATGCGGATGAGGAGCAAATAGAAATGTTTGTTTAGGTGCGGATTGTTGGCTTCCATCTATTAATACAGCAATTGTGTGAAGTACACGCCTTCCGGGAGGGGAAGCGGCATGAGAAAAAGGAACAACTTCGAGTTCAGAACCTTCAGAAAAGTCTGCCGGCCGTTTATCTTTTCATCTTTAAGTTGAAAAAAAAAAAAAAATGGAGTCACTGTTGTGAGGCGAGATGCGCGGTGACATGGCTAACACGACCTACAACGGCGCACTCTGCCATGTTGTTGACTTTCTAATAAGCGGGAAGGAGTAGATATAGTCGGCTGGATTTTCACATAATGTGGGGGTCAAAGTAATATGTTTGGGGTTAATTCAGTTTCAAGACATCTAAGGCGGATCAATGGAATCGTTTGAGAAACATTGAAAACATTCGGAGTTAGCGCCAGTTTCTTTAAATTGATCGCTCTGGTAACAATTCCACTGAAAGCTTAAAAGTGGCTCTGGGAAAAAAAAAAAACCTTCTGTGTTTTCTCCACTTTTTAAAGCAATTAGTAGGTTTGGCCCTTTGGAAAGCTTTAAATTGGATTTCATTTCAGCCGCAAGCTCATACAGGCATGCACGGAAAAAAAAAACAGAGACCTTATCGGATCCTCCGAGCGGCTTTAACAGCTCAAACCGGTCCATAAATAAGCGATTGTTTGCCAAGGAATTTAATAGAAAACTATTATTGGAACACCTGTATAGATGAGGTGACCCTAAACATACTACGGTCCACCAATCTACCGCGTGAAAGCATGTGACCGCCACAAAATACGAAAATCAATACAAAGAGAAGACAAAAATGATTTGCAAAAACAGACGGGTATGTTATTTTTATAACTTTGTTTGCCTCCTATTCAAAATCACACGTCAAATATTGCCAATAGGATGACCCGATAAAATGGATCAGCACTAGTTTGTATTCAATCTACTTTTAAATAACGGACTCCAAATCAGACTGAGCGGTATAGGATTAAACAAACAAGTGTTCCAAACGCAAGCGCAGCATAAACGTCTTATCTGGCTAAATTGGATTGCTCCAAGGTCCGCCACGAAAAAAACAACGACCTTACCTGAATCTTGATGGGCCACGAGAAGTTACTGACGTAGACATAAAAGGTGATGTTGGGGTTGCTCCGGAAGGTAAACTTCTCACAGGAGAAGCTGTCTCTGTATTCCTTGATGTTGGTCTTGGACACGATGGGCACTTCCTCGCCGGAGATGGTGCCAGCTTGTTGACCCGAAGAGTGCACAGTTACACATTTTGGAGCAAATGTTGTCGTAGCAATTTCACTCATTCACTGCCATTGACGGCTATAGACGTCAAAAATTCATTTGAACTGTTTCTATTAGTTTAACAATTTTTTTCCCCCCACTTTTGTTATTGTACATTTAGAACAGATATCAAATTTGTGATTAATCGTGAGTTAACTAGTGAAGTCATGCGATTAATTATGATTTAAAAAAATAATAATAATCGCCTGACACCCCTAATTTTCATTAAGCTTTTCTTTTTTTAAAAAAAGAAAAAGAAAAGACAAGATAATTAAAAAAAAAAAAAAAAGATTATAAAAAATTAGGGGTGATTAAATTTTTTCGTAATTAATCGCATGACTTCACTAGTTAACTCACGATTAATCACAAATTTGATATCCGTTCTAAATGTACTTCTTTTTTTTTTTTTTTACGTTTTCATACTCTTGTTAACAGAAGTGGAAAAAAATGTTAAACTAATAGAAATAGTTCAAGTACATTTTTGACGTCTATAGCCGTCAATGGCAGTGAATGAGTTAAATGCCTGGTACTCATTGAGAAAATGTTTTATCAAAATGCAAGCAAAAGCTCCAGAAACAGAACATTTGACCTTCACTCTCACATCGCTGCTCGCTAAAATGTCTGACGAATGAATTTTTGACGTCTATAGCCGCAATTTTTTCATAATTAATCGCATGACTTCACTAGTTAACTCACGATTAATCACAAATTGTATAACTGTTCTAAATGAACAATATTTTTCGGGGGGGTTTTCATACTCTTGTTAACAAAAGTGGAAAAAAATATATTAAACTCATAGAAATAGTTCATATCAATTTTTGACGTCTATAGCCGTCAATGGCAGTGAATGAGTTAATATCCGCAATGAACTAAAGTCAGCCGGTTTGAATGCACTTTTTAGAAATAACCCAAAAATGTATCTATTTTCAGTTAAGTCTTTATGTCTAAAAGTCTATCTAATATAGATGCAAGTGTTGCTATTCAGTTGATATGTAGCAAAATGCTAATGGCCGTGTCCATCATGACGACATGATGGACACAAATCAATTTCCAAGCGTGAGCTCTGGCAAATAATCCCACTTTACATACATTTAAATGTTCCCAGTCATTTCATATTCACGCTGGTGTCAATGGCCTCAAGTCATTGACATTCCAACCCACCGCGAGGAAACAAAAGAACAGAAAATGACAGCTTGAGTGCGGCGACGTGAGCGTGTTTATCTTAATTGAAATCGCCCTCCTGCGCCACCGCCACCACCGCCGCCGCCTCCACCCAAAGGCGCTTAAGGCTCTTGTCAATTGTGAAGAGGCTCCAACGTGACTTCAGAGACAAAATATCTTTGGCGGGAGGGGATGAGAGGGGACCGAACTTCAAAAAATAATGACAGCGCTACGAAAAAGGTTAAAGTGGCTGCAGAGGAGCATCATCGCCAGTTGATGTGCGTTTTTTTTTTTTTTTTGCAGTGGCGGGAAATGTCAGGTGTTATGTGGACGGAGAAGGTGGCGGCGGGCTTGGGTGGAGGAGGAAGGACGGGCGGGAGATAAACGCGCCACAACTGGACGGCTGCAGTGTCCTTGGGTGTCTTTACACCGGCGACCTGCAATATCCGCTACACGTCTCAAAATCAAAATGCGAGGTGAGTTACCTACTCACCAATTTTTCTCGAGAACGGAAATATTCACTGAAAGACGCGCCTTTTTTTTGGAGCTCTTTTTGTAAAGACGTAGCTAAGAAAATGTATGCATAAAAAAAAAAGTCAAACATAACATGGCTTCCAGGAAAGTAGTACTGCAAAATCCCGGGAATAAGATGCATTTCATTCCATAAAAAAATGATGCAAATTTGTCTCACCGTATTATTTTACAAATTTATGTAATATTAAGCACCTCGTTTAAAAAAATTGGGATGCTTTTATTTTGAAGGTATTCCCGCCAGCGTGACTTGACACCGAGTTTAAATTCACAACTTAATTATCCTGACACTGTTTTCTAAAGTGCCTGTTGCTCTAGCGTTAGCATCTCCAGTGTTAGCGGCTAGTTGCTAGCTAGCGGCGAGAGCCATCGGATTACTTTTCAAAAGCAGTTTAACTCATTCACTCCCAGCCATTTTCACTGAAGCAACCTCCTTCGCTCCCCGGCTGTTTTACTGGATTTTGACTGATTTCGCAACGTCCGCAGAATATTATGTTCTATTGCTATAAAAAACATGGAGAAAGATTAGAGTTTCTTCTTTCATCAGGAAAACAAGTATATTTGTATCTGTTTCCGTTTTGCAGCAATTAGCATTAGAATTTAGCTAAGTTTAGTCATTTTTCACAAACCTTTTGTTCAAAAGAGCTTGTGGCAACATGACCCTGGCTGAGCTCTTAAGCTCTGCCGCCACCTGCTGGACGTTTTTTGGTAATAACGACCATTGCTTTAAGCGACCTCTTCATGTCAGAAGCATTCTCTATGCTCTAGCATAAAAAAAAAAAAACATTAAAAGACATAAATACGTTTTTGGGAGTGAAGGGCAAAGCATTAAAAAAACGTATTTATACGTTTTTGGGTTTGAATGAGGTCATAAATAAATAAATGACTGAACACCGCACTTTTATTAGAGAAAAAAAGCATTTTCATGCATTTGGTGGCAGGCAGTGGGGGGGATGAGGGTGCGTATTATACACGGGATTTTACAGTAATTGGTATATTTTACAAATTCCAGTACTTTTGTACCTGTCAAAATACGCCTTGCCTTGCCTTCTCTCACTAGTTGGTGACCGGAAATGTTTTACATGACATGTAAACCACGGTTAATTTCATTTTATATTTGCGTGGCCGTTAATATTAAAAAATGAGACGCACCGGTGCCACTGACGACATTTACTACCCCCTCCTTGATGGTCATTAAAGTTAAGCGAGTGTTTTATCGGTTTCAAGGTGTTAATATTGAACCGGCTATCTTGCAACTACTTACTGTGAATATTTTTCATTTAACTCTTTGACTGCCAGACGTTTTCAGAAAAGGGATGCCATGGGTGCCAGCCGATTTAAGCATTTTTGACTGATCTTTCAAGGTCCACAGATAATGATGTGTTTGGACTATGGAAACACACATACTACCAAATGAAAGATTGGACTCTCATCTTTCATCAGAAAAAAAAGTTTGTTTCTACCTTATTCCATTTTTCAGTAATCAACAATAAAAAAATGGTTAATTTCACCTGTTTTGAAAAAACGTATTTTAACGTCTTTGGCAGTCCTCCATAGGATTTTACTAAACGTTATTTAACGTTTTTGGCAGTCAAAGAGTTAAATACGGCTTGATGGTGAAAGAATATAATGCATTTCAATGAGAAATGGTTTTCTACCAGACTGCGCAGTTCTTCATAATTTAGAGTAAATTACCTGTTGATCCAACAGACCAGGTGATGTTGAGGTTGAAGTTGTTGGAGGCATTAATCGACATGTCCAAGTTCTTGTTGGCCTTTGGGTTCGAAACAAAGAACGGGAGACATCAGGCAAAACAGAAGCTTGCGTACTTGCACACTTATGAAACTGCGTCACGCATCACGCAGCCTCGAACACATTCGGAGCTGGAAAAACAGTGGCCGAGTCATCAAGTAGTCATCGGTGGCGTTAAATGGGGGGGGGGGGGGGGGGGGGGGGCGATAATTGACTTGCGATGGCTGCGCTCGTGTCACCCAATCCCAAGGGAGCAGAGTGGAAACCGGGCGCCGGGCGAAATCACACGTCACGTCTATGAACGCATGAGGAACAGGAAGTCGAGCCGATGACTCGCTTTTTCCGTTACCTGCTCAGGTGAGGCCATGAAGTTGATGGCCGTGTAGTGGTTATCATCTTCTTGGATGAGACTAAAGGTGAACTGGTAGTCGATCAGCAGATTGTCTGTTGGGGAGGGGGGGGGGGGGGGTGAAGAAGACACGTTATTAAAACCTCACCAAAGATTGAAAGCGCTATTTATTGGGAAACGTAGGCTGCAAATATCAAAAGAAAAGGTCCGAGCAGGAGTCTGACTGATGGAGCGGAAGTGAAATCAAAAGATGATTGTAATCAAATCCATTTAGTCGCAATCAGGGTGTCCAATTTTCTCATCAGGCTGAGTGCAAAAATGCAACTTTAACAGCAGGCTCCGAAAATCTCAACAATGATTAATAAGGAACGGTAGAATTTAATAACCATTTTGCGACGCATTTTCTACTTTTGTGCTACGCGCTTACCGACAAAGACTGTGATTACATGCGCAGCCCAAACTTGAATACATTTTGTCAAAATCAAAATGTTGGTCCCGGAAACAAACTAACGTTGTCTTTTCTGTCCACATTTGGGAGAACATTTTTAACCACTGCAGTTTTTTTTATGATCGTGACATTTTCAGTCTAATTTACACCAGCCTGCAAGTTAAGTGTGTTCACAACATGGCATGTGAGTGTGCATTTTTAGACTTGAGAGTGTAAAAAAAAAAAAAAAAGAAAGAGAGAGAGAAACCGGACGAGTATCATGAAACGCGTTTCCAGTGTTTTCAGTACGTAACCGAGAGCTGGAAAAACAAGTGTCGGTGATGCGGAGAGGTTAAAACAAGCTCGGGGCCTGAACTTCCTGTCTTCTCGCTGAGCTTGGCGTCACGCGATGGCATTTCAAAAGGGGGACAAAAGCTTGGCCGAAGCTCTGTTGTCTGGAGCGGAGTGTGACAAATAAATATATGAGGTAATGTGAAGGGCAGGGGCCCAAGCACATAAATATATAAGGCAAGACCGGTGAGATTTTTTTTTTGATGGACCACAATTTGAGGTGGGCATCACTGGTAGCAATTTTTGTGTCCCACTCTGCCCCACTCTCATATGGTGTTCCACAGGGGTCAATTTTAGGGCCCTGTTTTCATTGTATTTGCTTTAGATTGATTCTTTTGTTTTTAATTATTTAAATGGTATCACTCCACCTTTGTGAGACCACCAAAGTAAATTCACTGAGCCATTTTCACCAGTGAAAAGTTAATATTTTGTCCTGAATTTAATTAACACCTTCATTTCTTTAATAGCTTTAAAAACTCATTTTATCCACTTGCTGTCGACTAAAGATGACATCACCTGTGCTGAGGAAATAGGTAACAACAAATCATGGCTCAGTTTGCAGACCAAACCCAGAAAACAGGTGAGCCGTGATTGGTCGTTACTCGTTACATATTCCCTCAGCACAGGTGATGTCATCGACAGTCGACATCAAGTGGAAAAGTCAGTTTTTGAAGCTATTAATTGGACATGAAAAATAATGAAGTTATCATATTAATTCAGGACAAAATATAAACTTTTTACTGCTCAAAATAGCTCAAGCCATTTTCACTGAAGCAACCCCCTTCGCATTACTGGATTTAGGCTGATTTTGCAAGGTCCACAGAATATTCTGTTCTATTGCGATAAAAACATGGGAGAAAGATTAGAGCAGTGGTGTCAAAGTCCGGCCCTGGAAGGCCACGTTCGACACGGCTGATTCCTATTTAAGCTCATCAGCAAGCTCTGCAGGAGCCGGATAATTATCCTGATCATTCAATCAGGTGTGTTGGAGTAGAGAAACCTCAAAAACATGCAGGACTCAAGCCCTTGAGGACCGGATCTTGACACATGTGGATTACAGTCTCTCTTCTTTCATCAGGGAAAAAAAAAAGAAGTATATTTGTATCTGTTTTACAGCAATTAACATTAAAATATAGCTAAGTTTCATCATTATTCACATTCCTGTTGAAAACACTGGCAAAAAGAGCTTGTTGCAACTTGGCCCTGGCTGATCTCTTATACTCTGCTGCCACCTGCCGGACGTTTTTTTTTGTAATAACTACTATTACTTTAAGCGACTTCTTCATGTCAGAAGCTGTATCAAAACCTTCTGCATATTCTAACATAAAAAAAAAACACACACAAAAAACGTATATATACGTTTTTGGGAGTGAACGGCAAAGTATTAAATTTTTTAATCTTACATATGTGCTTTCACTGTGAGAAGTCATCCTCTGAGGGCTTCGCAACAATGCGGCCCGTGATGAAAGCAAGTATGACACCTCTGGCTCTCAATGAACGACAAAGTAGGCGGGTGACGGGAGTGCGCGCACGGCCCCGCGGAGACGTTCTCCTCCTCCGTCCCACTTGATTAGCTCGGATCACTCACTCCTCGTGATGCGCTTGACATTTTCCCGACAAGTCATTCTGTCAGCGAGAGCAAGCGCGGCGGGTGGCAAAGCGCTAAGACGGCCCATCTGCCGCCGAGCGGGAGGCTCGGAGCAAAAGAGGCTGGCGAGAGCCAAGAGGGAGCGGCCGGGAATAATCAAGGGCTCGGATAGAGAGCGTGTGGAAAGTTACTCACAATAACAGGTTCCTCGGAGTGGATTGCCAAGGTAACGGTTTTCTGAGTCACACCTGCAGATGGGCGGAGAGAACAGAGAGTCAGACGAGTGCACAACACGCGAGCCTCCGTTGCATCATTTTTGGAATTTGACGCAGTTAATTGGTTCATCAAAATCAAAATTTGACGTATAGTCTGATCACAGAGGGAGCTTCAAACATCAATCCGCAGTTAAATCCTATTAAAAACTTATGTAAATGGTAGCTATAATCCTCCGACGTCAAAGCCGTGTGCCGATGCAGGTGAATTGATGATATTAAAATGCACGATATGCAAATGATCGTATTTTGGAGACGCACCACAAGTGAGCGAGCCGCCAAAGGCTACACGAAACTTGTTTTGCATCATGTTTAATGATTCGGATGTTTGGATTTGATAATCGGAACCGGGGGGCAAACACATCTTAGCAGGGCTCCGAGCAAACTGGCTTTCATCTGCCATTTTGGAGTCGCCTCAAAAATAAGGGAAGCGGCTGGGGAGAACTCGCTCGATGGGTGCGACTTTGCATCCAAACGAAATATAAACTTGTTGGGTTTGAAATAAATAAATGCTATTAAATGGTTCATTCTTTAGCAGTCAGCGGAACATGGATTGGTTTCGCCCCCCAAAAATTTTGGACCAGAAAGCAGAGAAAATAAGATGACTATGACTATTTTTTATTTTTTTGTATTTGGAACACCTTAATTTATAAAACAACAAAAACAAGAATGATATTTTATTTTTATAGCAAAATAGTAATTTACTTACAATTATACAACGAAGAAGTTTTCTTGTGAATGCGACAGGCTTTTTCTACTACCTACCACGACACATAATCTGTTAACTCATTGACTCCCGGCCATTTTCACTGAAGCAACCGCCTTTGCTCCCGGCTGTTTTACTGGATTTGGACAGATTTTGCCAGGCCCACAGAATATTGTGTTCTATTGCTATAAAAACATGGAACCTACCAAAAGAAAGATTAAAGACTCTTTTTTCATCAGAAAAAAAAATAATAATATGTATCTGTTTTGCAGCAATTAGCATTAGAATACAGCTAAGTTTCATCATTATTCACAAATCTGTTTAAAACTGTGGGGAAAAGAGCTCTTTGCAAAATGGCCCTGGTTGATCTCTTATACTCTGTTGCCACCTGCTGGCCGTTTTTGTAATAACTGCCATTGCTTTAAGCAAAGCTTTCTGTATGCTCTAGCATAAAAACAGACAACCGTAAAAAAAAAAAAAAACGTATAAATACGCCTTTGGGAGGATGGTAATATTTAAAATAGAACGTATTTATATATCTCAAACAAGGCTTTAAATTCAACTTACCCTGGAAACACAATGAGGCAATAATAAGCCTGCAATTAACATATGGCCCGTGTGAAATGACTATAAACTGAGGGCCAATTAATCTATGAACGCCACTAATGAGGGTCCTAACTTGGGGGGTTAAAAATGGGGTGTGAGGGGAAGAAAAAAAAAAAAGATGCTGGATGGGCAATTACTGGGTTGTTTGCCTCGGAGCCATTGTTGTTATTTGACAGACGTTTTGGTTTTCAAGCCCGCGGCGTCTGTGGGATCTCGCAAAAAAACACACACGCACACACACCATCTGAACGGCAAAGATGGAAAGCGGCATGACTAAACGGCGTCCAGCGGCCTGAACGGGAGTGAGACGAGGACGTGGACGATGACAGCGGTACTTGCGAGTTTTTTTTTTTTGCTATCAGAGAGAGGAGAGAATGTCAGATCATTTTAATCACGCTCTGAATCACCGGAATATATCTGCCTTTTTTTTTTTTTGAATTGCAGTTTTTAGTAAGTGAATTTAACCAAAACTCCAACCAAACTATTTAGGAAAAGCTCACGGATTGGAAGTTACGGCGTCATCTCAATGATGTCCTCGAAAAGGTCATAATGAGATTGATGATCAGTTTAAGTGATGTGGAGAGGCACACTGTCTTGTTACTTGGCCAAAATATGTTATTTACAAGACAAGTAACCTTCGCAAGTGTCGGCCAATCTCATGAGTAAACAAAGCGTGTCATGTTCTGAGTAACTGCACTCGGTTTCGTTCCGTTTTGGAGTTGTCAAAAAAAGTCACCGAGTTTTTTTTTCCCTCATACAGCAGTTTCGTCCCTCAAGCGGTTTACATTTCGTTGCATCTTGCGGTACAGTAATAAAGCTATTCGGATTCTTAACTTCAGTGAAAAGCATAAATCAAGTGGATCATATAGCATCTTAGCTAGGTTTCAGCTTACCATATCGTATTGCATCTTCACTTGAGCTAACTGTATCGTATCTCAACCAGTCCACGGTGTTGTTAGCCTTTAGCCGCAAGTTAGCTAGCATGGGCTTCACTTCCCACAATTTAGGATAAGCGCCACAGAAAACTAGACTAAGTGCAATTTCTGCAGAAAGCTGAACGCTAATAGCTGAATGCTAAGCTGAGTTCTTATGAAGTAAATTGAAAGATAAATTATGCGAAAATGACAAAGTATTAGCGGTAATAGTGAAATAATTTGACAATGATTAGTATTAAAAAACATTTTTTGCAAGGCCCACAGAATATTGTGTTCTATTGCTAAAAAAAAACAAAATTTCTATCGTTTTACGTTTTGCAGCACTTAGCATTAGAATATAGCTAAGTTTCATCATTATTCACAAATCTATTTAGAATTCTGATTCTAATCGAGGGTTTTTTTTTTCCCAACATGGTCCTGGTTCATTTACTATGCTCTGCTGCCACCTGTTGGGCGTTTGTGTAATAACAAGCATTTCTTCAACCGTTCTTTGCAGTCGAGAGGCTGCATCAAAGCCTTCTGTATGCTCTAGCATTTAAAAAAAAAAAACGTATAACTACGTCTTTGGACACTTAAACATTTTTTAAAAATTTTAAATTGCGTTTTTTGGGAGCAAATGAGTCAAATTGATCAATTATGTTGGAACGCTTTGCCACAATAAATTGAACATTTGTGCGAATCCTACCACATCTGAATTTGAGCGTCACGGTAGCATCACGTCGTTGGACGTGTATGGAGAAAATGCGCATCCCATCACGATCAGCCTTGCTGATGCAGATGCACATCAATTACGAGCGGGAACATATGGCAGTGCTCATTTAGGATGTGGTGTTTTTTCACCTGTTATTTCCCCACTTGTGCATCTATGGAAGCTTTTATGCAATTAATGGTCCGCAGTACACTCGGAAGTCACGACCATAACGTCGCTGCACTTTAATCTGGTAGATGGGTTATTATTACATACCACACACGTGCGCTACAATGTGGTAAAAGAGACCATTTAAGTTTGTGAATATCCATTATCGCCATGCATTTATGACACGGTTGTAGTATTTTATGCGCCGTTGGGACGATAACGCACAATCAAACGGTCGTAGCGGAGATTGCGTGTAGGGGGCGGGGGGGTCACTGAGCTGAAAAGGTGACTCGGTTATTACGCTGAAGGTGGCAGTTATGAACCATTAAGGGCAACTTCTGTTTTACGCGTCCCTTGCATTTCTATAAAGCATAAGAAGAACTGGTTCGGTTCTTCTTCATTTTGAGTTTCAAGTCCTCGCTTTTAATTTGTTTTTGCGTCCCGTCCAGACGATCAGACGAGCACTGAATGACAAACAGATTTGAACGGGATGCGCGCCGTGGAACTAAATGCATGCTTTCAAGAGTATTAAGTGACATGATCAAGTATCACTTTGACATAATATCTCAGCAGCGAATCTAAAAAGGTCAAGCGTGCGTCAGCGAGTGGATGGGAGTGATCTCTGCCGCCAAGGACAGGCGAGAGTGCTCTTTCACGCCGGGAGACAAACGCCGCCGCCGCCGCACGCCATTGCATTTGTAGAACCGGCAAATACGCATGCACGCGGTCCGAGGGGGAGTGCATAATGCAACTCCCTCCTGCTGTATCTTAATTTAATCTCCACCTGCGTGAACGCACGCGCACGTCTCGAGCGCGGCCCGTCGACTTTACGCTGTATCTTAATTTAATCGATGCACGCTTGGACCTGTGTGCTTGTGCGCCCAGGTTCAATGCAATCACACAAATAAACACACACTGTAAAATCAATGCGGTGAAAAAGGCGAAAACTTGGTTTATTAACTCATTCAAACCCAAAAACGTATTTATACGTTTTTTTCTTTTTTTTAATGCTCGAACATACAGAAGGCTTTGATGCAGCTTCTGACATGAAGAGGTCGCTTAAAGTAATGGTAGTTATTACAAAGAAAGGTGGCAGCAGAGTATAAGAGATCAACCAGGGCCATGTTGCAACAAGCTCTTTTCCCCACTGTTTTGAACAGATTTGTGAATAATGATGAAAACTTTGCTAGATTCTAATGCCAATTGAAGAAAAACGGAAACAGATACAAATGTGCTTTTTTCCCTGATCAAAGAAGAGACTCTAATCTTTCTTTTGGTAGGTTCCATGTTTTTATAGCAATAGAACACAATACTCTGTGGGCCTCGCAAAAATCTGCCAAAATCCAGTAAAACAGCCAGGAGCGAAGGGGGTTGCTTCGGTGGCTGGGAGTGAATGAGTTAAAATAAACATAGTAAACGATGCCCAAAAAAAAAGTAGTAGTAGAGCAGTCAGATGTTCATGTATAGTTCATGAATAGCTGTCACTCCACACCAATTACTACTTTCCTATTAGCCAGGGATTTGGCGTCATTTCGTGGCATTTTAGGGTGTTACAGAAAGAACACAAAAATATGTAAATTGTGTGTGTTTTTCAGCAATTAGCTCAGGATAGGGTTCACCCCCCACCCCCCCCCCAAAGGGGGAATATGTGAAAATTATGGACTACTGCATTTTTATTTATTTTTTTACTACATACCACAGTATTGAGTAGTCCAATAGCATATTTGCCCAAGTTCATATTTTTGTGCAATGTTGATCTACAAAGATTGAACCTTTTGAGGCTTGTTTGTTGAAATGGTTGTGTTTGTGTTCTTGGAAAACATTCACAAACCAAATCAAGCAATTATGCTAATAGGCTAACATTATGTAGCATCTGCCAGTGTATCATTATGACCAATGACAACAAAATACATCGCAAAACCAATATCCCCCCCCCCCCAACCCCATAACGAACGCAATCCCGATTAATAAACACATCCGCATGTGCAAAATATTGACCCCGCCCCCTCCCTTTTCACAGCATGGACCAGCAGCATCTTTTGTTTACCGAAACAATTCCATCCTGTGCTAATGTACCCTCACTTCATTACGACGTCCATTACGCCGAGGCCCTAATGGCATCCGTGGTCGCCGTGCACGCATGTGTGAACGCACATGTGCAAAAGACGCCATTGTGCAAGAGGTCTTTGTTTAAGGGCGGAACTGACAAGGGCGGTTAGAGCGGGTGGAGGGGGGGGGGGGGGGAGGGGAGGAGGGGGGGGGAGGGAACTGATTACAGGTAATGAGATAGCGGGAATTACATCACCAAAACAGCACACGAACTCAACTGCTAATCAATATACCAATTTGATTACTCTAGAAACGGGTAATTACTTGAGCGCGCTAATGTTTGAAGGTGAAAATGCATTTTGATGTTAAAGATTAGATACCGTAACATCGTTTTGCGATGAAATAACGCCGGTTGATAATAAGGACGTGAATCAGATTAGTTAGAAACGGGACTGTGGAGTTGGGGGGGGGGAAAAAATGCATCCGTGCGTTCTATGTTCCTGGCTTAATTTTAATTTGATAATCAGTAATGGGCACCAGGAAGCGTCCCAAATCTGGTACGAGGGCAGATCCCTCCACTAAATGACTTGTGATTGGCCTGCTGGTGTCTGGACTGCTTTAATGTTCCAGTCAGTCATTTGTAGCAACTGTTAGCCACTTGCTACTCCAGAGTTGCTCTCTGCATTGTGCAACAACTAGAGGTGCAAGTACATGCGACATTTTTTGGCCAATGTGATGTTAATTGTGTTTCATTATTATAATAATTCATAAAATTTAGTTAAAATTAAAAAATATGTTTGTGTTGAGGTCATTTTTTCTGCCCCTAGATGGCATAATTGTATATGTAGGACATTGGTGAAAGCTCAGTGCATTTTTCTTTTCATATTTAGAGCGGTCTAATCTTTAACATGAAGTAACATTTTTAAAATTGTAAAATACAACTTAACTGCTAATTTTGACACTCCTATTTATTATAATTAAATCCATGTAGAAGATGTAGAATCAAACTTTTGCTTTAAATGCCTTTTTTTTATGCAACTTAAAACTAATTTAATGCCCATGTCATACTGCATATACACACACACATTATTTGGGTTGTCAGTCGATTCCAATTATCAAAATTTATTACATTAATCCATAGTTTGTCATCTTCTTGTTAACATAAACGTGGACAAATATGGTTACCAAAAGTTACAGTTAAGAGTTACGGTTAAAAGGAGTGTGAAACATTGAGTCATAGATTTGTGTTGAGGTCATTTTTCTGCCACTAGGTGGCATTAGCGTTTCATGTTGGACGTTTGAGACAGGAACACTGCATTTTTGGGGGGGTATTTGGAACATGAAGCAACTCGTGGACTCCGGGCCATTTTGTTCATTGTAAATTACAACTAGTCACCAGTCCCCACAAATATGTATTTTTTGCACGTTTAATATGAATAAATTGTGTTATAGTGACTCCTTTGCACAACGTTGTATGCAAAATAAAGCAAAGTAAAAATTTTAACGCTTATCAACATTGTATTTAGTGCTTCTTCATGCCCTCTAAGGACTTAATTAAAAAAAAAAAAATCAATTCAATGACTTTTAATGCTTTTTTTAATAACCTATGGAATCCCAAAAATACGGGACTAACAATTAGTCGGCTTCCAAGCTGTGCATCAAATTCAGTCCTAACAAGATCTTCACTCCCCAAAACCCCGAATCAGCATTTTTTTTTTTGCTGTTTTCTGCCAAAACAGCCATTTTCGGCAGAAATGTATCACAATTGATGAATTTGCATGAGCAGTGACCTCCTTCCGTTGCTCTCACTGCGTTCAAAACCCCCTCGGTGTCCATTTTGCTTACAACTGGGAAAATGGCCGGCTAAGTGGGGATGGTCCTCCTACACCAGGAGGGGGGGGGGGGGGGGGGGTTGGTTGACCCTGTCAGCAGTAATCATGCTGGAGGTGCACTTTCTGACCGACATCGCACAACAGTCTCCTTTTTTTTCTCTCCCAGCAGTAAGGAAAAAGAACAAGAATCTAACGTTCAAGGCTTGCGTTGGGAAGGGCCATAAAAAAATCAAAATAAAAAAGTCACGATGAGTCACAAATTAGATGCAAATGTAGCTCGGAGGTTAAACTTCCAATACGAGCGGTGCTCTTGTCGCTTTCAACTTTGATTACGCAATTAGGAGAAAAAGGTGAGTGAAAGTCAGTGGGCCTTAATGTGATCCAAATCCCATTAATTTCCCCTTAATGCGTATATGCTTATCTGTAGTGTCCTTCTGACTTCTCCTTGACAGCAATAATGACTCACTGAAACGTTGGCAGACAGTTACAGATACACACCCGCGCATTGTTTGAAAGTCGGGGTTAAGAACCTCCACTCATCTGCGCTTGCCCTCCATTTATGATTTTTGATTAATCACTCCGTCTGATTTCATTAAAAGGAAAACCCAGAGGCAGGTTTTGCTAATTGCTAACTTTCATCCTTGATTGCAAAAGATGGCGAAACAAGAGAAATACATAAAAAAAAAAATGGCATCATTAACTCATTCACTGCCATTGACGGCTATAGACGTCAAAAATTAATTTGAACTTTTTCTATTAGTTTAACATTTTGTATGAAAACCTATAAAAAAAATATTGTACATTTAGAACAGATATAAAATTTGTGATTAATCGTGAGTTAACTAGTGAAGTCATGTGATTAATTACGAAAAAAAATTAATCGCCTGCCGCCCCTAATTTTTAAGTAATTTTATTATTTTTTTTAAAATAATCTTTTCTTTTCTTTTTAAAAAAAGAAACCATTATTTAAAATTAGGGATATCTGGCGATTAATTTTTCCAAATCATAATTAATCGCATGACTTCACTGGTTAACTCACGATTAATCACAAATTTGATATCTGTTCTAAATGTACAATATTTTTTTTATAGGTTTTCATACAAAATGTTAAACTAATAGAAAAAGTTCAAATTAATTTTTGACGTCTATAGCCGTCAATGGCAGTGAATGTTAATGATGCCATTTTTTTTTTTATGTATTTCTCTTGTTTTGCCATCTTTTGCAATCAAGGATGAAAGTATATTTTTCCCCCTAGGTTTTCATACTCTTGTTAACAAAAGTGGGAAAAATGTTAAACTAATAGAAATAGTTAAAATGAATTTTTGACGTATATAGCCGTCAATGGCAGTGAATGAGTTAATAACTGACTTGACTTGGCTTTGAAAATTCAACTCTCGTTTCCGCGCAGCGCAACTTTTTTTTGCATCGACGTTTGACCTCGCCGCGCTCGGAGACGGTGAACGGTGTTCAGGACAGCCGTCGGAATAGCCCAGCTGAGCCGTGATTGTGTTAGGCGCGTGTGTGCGGTACTCACAGCTGGCACTGGTCCCCTTTGATGCCCTTGGTGGTGCAGAAGCACTTGCCAGTTAGCACCTGGCACATACTCGCATGGCCGTTGCACTTGCAGGCTGGATGGGGACAGATGGCGAGAATATGGAAAAAAAGAGTGGATGAGAGACTGACATCAACAACGACAACAGAGGTTGGCAAAACACTTGGCTGTTTTTCTTTTGGCGTTGGACCGCTTTGAAAAGGTAAACGAGGAGGGTCTCCCCAGTCAGCCTTAAATAATCATGGGGCGCATGATGGAAATATGAGATGAGGATGTCCCGAGGGGGGCGATAGAGCCTCCATTTCCCATAAGACTTTGAAATTCCAAGCCTAATAGTGTCCTATTGCTCCCTGCCTTCAAGCCAATGTATTGATGTTTAACAGACAAGGAAAAGCAGTGGCATACTGTATATTGGATTTTTTTTTTATGCATCAGTGGTGTCGTGGTCCCTGAAAAAAAAAAAAAAAGTGGGTATTTTATTTTTATTTTTTACTTTTTAAATTAGTCCAGAAAAACGTGTTTTCCTGTTTTAGAAATGGTCTCATGTAAGAAAAATCCGTCATTTGTACATGCTCACAATAAATTAAATTAAATTATGACTTACTGGTAATTAACTCATTCACTCCCAGGTATTTTCACAGAAGCAATCTCTGTCACTCCTGGCTGTTTTAATAAATTTGGACTGATTTTGCAAGGCCCACAGAATATTGTGTTTATTACTATAAAAACATGGAACCTACCAAAAGAAAGATTAGAGTCTCTCTTTCCATCAGGAAAAAATTGTATATTTCTATCTGTTTCCGTTTTGCAGCAATTCGCATTAGAATATGGCTAGGTTTCATCATTATTCACAAATTATTCAGAATCCTGAATAAATTAGTTTTTTTTTTTCCAACATGGCCCTGGTTGGTCTCTTTTGCTCTGCTGCCACCTGCTGGCCGTTTGTGTAATAACTACCATTTCTTCAACCGTTCTTTGCAGTTGAGAGGCTGCATCAAAGCCTTCATCTGTGTGCTCTGGCTTAAAATAAATAAATAAATAAAAAACGTATAAATATGTCTTTGGGACACTCTGAAATATAACGTATTTATACGTTTTTGGGAGCAAATGCGTTAAGAGCAGTTTGTAGTTGTCACAGGTAACACATGCAGCCTGAATTAACGTAAAATGTATTTATCATGAGACAAATATACAGTATAAATAATATTGTAAAATAGTATTTAGTGAACAAGGATAAAAAAAATAGTAAGAAATCACTAAAAGATCTTAATATTTTTATACTTTTAAGGTTAGGGTTCAGTATTCAGTTACACTGGGTATATTTTTGTGATTTCAACATGATAGATATCATTTTTATACTGATATCTATATGTGAATAAACAACTTTGACATACTGCTTACAGTTCCATGGCAAGAAATAAAAAAAAAAAAAAAAAAATTGTGTTATTCAATACTACTTTTTTCAGACACCTTATGATTTCCCACAGCATGGGTACAAGATGACTGCATGAAAATATGTGTCAAAGGTCTGTGTGTGTGTTGACCGTAAACACCGCCGCGTCGTTTGAACGTGTGAAAGACGAGTGGACGGCCGCTTGAGTGCCGCGGCGTCCTTTCGGCTTCGGCGGGCGGGGGGGGGGGGGGGGGATTGCCCATTACGTGTGCTTCGCTACGCTTTCAAACACGAAGATGTATTACGGTGGGGGTCAGTGGGCACGGTGTCTCTCTGAGCTGCAAACAAATCCTTGCCCATTCTCTCCCCCAGCATGACTCGAACGGCATGACGTCCAACATGACAATGCGCGCGTCACGCCGAACGAGCCGTTTTGGCTAATTGCTATTAATTGCAACCTCATTTCAAACTGTGATTGAGGAGGGGATCCAACGGCACTTTCGGAAACTTGATTTGATTCCTCCGTGAATATTTCTCTCATTGATGAGCACCTGTGTGCGCCTTACGGGTTGCGGTGATTTGCTTATGCATGAACAGATGTTATCTCACATTGCAATACTCACCGCAGCTGTGTGCGTGCGCTACTTAGAAATTCCCAGCAACATGCAGTTTCTAAGCAATGCTTTTCAATGATGAACACACAAAATAATTTTTTTTAATATATGACAAAATATGAACACCGCACCTCAAATAGACTAGCATACCAACGAACCCATTTATGCCTATTGCTAGTTGTCTTAAAAACACCCCCATCCCTTTTATTACTCATTCACTGCCATTGACAGCTATAGACGTCAAAAATTCATTTGAACTATTTATATTAGTTTAACATTTTTTTTCCCCACTTTCGTTAACAAGAATATGGAAAAAAATTATTGGATATTTAGACCAGATCTAAAATTTTATTTAATTACAATCGCCTGACGCCCTAATTTTTAATAATCTTTTCTTTTTTTGAAAAAAGTTTTTTTTTTTTAACTCTTTGACTGCCAAAAACGTTAAATAACGTTTAGTAAAATCCTAGGGAGGAGTGCCAAAGACGTTAAAAGACGTTTGTTTCAAAACAGAGGTGAAACTAACCATTTTCTATTGTTGATTACTGAAAAATGGAATAAGGTAGAAACAAACTTTTTTTTTCTGATGAAAGATGAGAGTCCAATCTTTCATTTGGTAGTATGTGTGTTTCCATAGTCCAAACACATAATTTTCTGTGGACCTTGAAAGATCAGTCAAAATGCTTTAAATCGGCTGGCACCCACGGCATCCCTTTTCTGAAAACGTCTGGCAGTCAAAGAGTTAAGATTATTTAAAAAAAGAAAAGAAAAGATTATTAAAAATTAGGTCGTCGGGCGATTACAATTTTTAATTGTAACTAATCGCATGACTTCAATACTTAACTCATGATTAATCACAAATTTTATATCTGGTCTAAATGTATAATAATTTTTTTCCTAGGTTTTCATACTCTTGTTAACAAAAGTAATAGAAATAGTTCAAATGAATTTTTGACGTTTATAGCCGTCAAAGGCAGTGAATGAATGAAATGCCTGGTACTCATTGAGAAAATGTTTTACCAAAATGCAAGCAAAAGCTCCAGAAACGGAACATTTGACCTTCCCTCTCACATCGCTGCTCGCTAAAATGCCAGCCAAACACTGTGATCCTTGATATTTGCTTGTCTTTTGATGAAAATTGTGTTTCAACTCACAATGACTGAAAGAAAACAGCCTCTGCTTGTTTGGGACATTTAGCCTGAAGCCATATGCATTTATAGTGCCAAGATAAACGAGTCCAGCCATATAAGTGATGCCCAATAGTGCCATCTGTTGGATAAAACATGCCATGACCGGATATGAATGCTGCAGATGTTCGCTTTCAAGATCAGACAAACGATTTTGTTGCAAGCAATTCCTGCAACAATTCCCAGCGAGACTTTTTGACAAGGGACTACTCACCTTGGCATTTGCCGCCGTTGGTGGGGTCGCCGTGGTAACCGGCCATGCAGGTCTGACAGTGAAGACCCGTGGTCAGGTTGCGGCACTGCTCGCACACGCTGCCGTTCACGCATGTGCTGTGGCCGTTGCACTGACACGCTGTGGGGGGGGGGGCGGGACATGTGATACCTTCGCTAATCAGCCAACATGTAGATCGGTTTTGGAAAACTTTGACTACCATGACTTAAAAATATTTCATATCGGATAAATACTTCTGATACAACTAATTACTGGGTGACTAACTTCTATCAAATATGTTCTGGTAAGACACTTGTACTTTTACTCGAGTAGTTTTAGGAAGCACTTTACAGGATCAGATTGAACAAATTTGGAACACAAATATTGCTCAGTCACAATATATATTTTTTAAAAGGGTCTGAAAATTGCTTTTTATTTCCTCCCTAACAAATTTGTGATTTTTTTAATTCTACTAATTTACTTTCATGTTTATTTTATTTTTTTTTCCTAATTTAAAATCACTTCCAAGACACTCTTCATGTTCTACATTCAACGAGTCACATTTTTGGAGAAAAACTAACAAACATAATTTTAACAATTTAGCGTCTTTATAAATTAAAACTGAAACATTGTAGCACTCTTGGAGAAATAAAATACATGTTTTCAATTTGTAAATATATTTGAATATTTTAAATAATTTAATAATATATATTTTTTAAATTTACTTTCATTTTTATTTATTTTATTTAACCCCCCCCCCCAATTTAAAATCTCTTCCAAGACACTCTCATGTTCTGTATTTAACAAGTCAATTTTTTTCTGTAAAAAAAAAAAAACCTCCCTCATTTTAATAAATTAAACCCAAAGTGGAGTTTTCACACTAACATTGTAGCACTCTTGGCGAAATAAAACATATGTTTTCAACTTGTAATAAATATATTTGAATATTTGAAATAATTCAATGTGTTTTTTATTTACTTTCATTTTTATTTATTATTTGAAATTGTTACCGAATTTAAAATCACTTCCAAGACGCTTCATGCTCTAAAAATAACAATTCAAGTTCAGCTTGTCCTATCGTAAAACATGCAAAATATAAAAAATTTAAAATATATTTAATTATAAATCAACCTCCAGCGAGTTTCTTATCAGGTTACTTAACATGACCAGCATAAGGTTGCATGAGTCCGCAGGGAGGGATCACTTCCCCGCGTGCGCCGTAACAAGACACCTGATTAAAGAGCAGCTTTTTAAAACACGAGACGCCCCCGCGTCGATACGTAACCCGAACAGGAAGTGGCTCTCTCACCGGGGCAATGAATGAAGGACCACTCGTAGCCTTTGTCTTTGGGGCAGACGCCGGGTTCCAGGCTCAGGTCGTGGGACTGGCCCTGCTTGGCCGGCCTCTTCATGGGCCCCCGGTACGAGCCCTCCGTGCACAGGCCTTTGCCCGTGCTGCTGGGGTCGCCGCACCAGCCGCACTCGGGCTGCTCCAGGCACTGGCCGCACGTCCGCAGACCCGAGCAGTTCTGAGCTGAAGGTGACAAAAAAAGATTTTGAAGGTGAAACTTTTTTTTTTTTTTTTTGGCCAACCCACTGCGGCTGCCCTTTTTTGACTCCATTCTAAAAAAAATCATTGCGGGCATTTTGCACATTTCATTTCCAGGGTCACCTTGACGCCAACATCTGCATTGTGAACCCGATGGCGGCGGTGTTGGAGAGGATTTTCATTGTGTGGGATTTCTCAGCCTTGGACAGATTAAGGTGCTTTAAAGTGCTTTACGCCGGCGCATTAACGCGTTATCTGTTAAGCTGTCAGAACAACAGATGTGAGAGCAGATACAAGGATAAGTCTTTTGGTTTTAAAGAGTGGACGTGGAACGAGGAGGGGAAAAAAAAAAAAGGCAAGAGAATGAGGCTTGAGCGCCAGGCGGCACCCCGAGCTACGAAAGGGCTTCGATCCACTCGTAGAGCCAACTTTGGCGACCGCTGTAATTGCCTGGACGAGCCGCGCGTTGCCACTTTGGCCGCCAGACGAAGCACTTCTGGGCAGAGAATGTCGCCGCCATCTTAAAGAGGCAAACTCTAAGTGCTTCTTTTTTTTTTTCTTTTACCTACCTTTATGTCAAACAAATCTCCAGCTAGTCTGCTAATGGATGTGTCGCCATGACAACACGCGGCCATTTAATTGTGTTGTGACGGGCGGAGCTTTAAGTGGCAGGCGGCGCTGGAACGAGGCGTTTCTTTTGTGCCGCAAATAAATACAATTTAAATTAAAAAGCATGCCGGAATCAATAGGAAACAAAAACACACAACTTAAGCACGGACTTTGACAGGTAAATCAATTCCTGCAAGCAACTCAATCCGATGCTTGGAGTCGCTCCATAAATTGGATGGCAAGCGTGTAAAAATGAATCTTTTAAGGACGAGATGTACGATCACGCGACCAACGCTACTTTTAACTAATCCCCCCCCCCCCCAAAAAAAAACGTATAGACACGTTCTAGTTTAAATATTGTCATGGTCCCAAAAACGTATTTATATGTTTGTTATGTTTTTTTGCACAAGGCTTTGATGCAACCTCTGATCTTAAGAAGTTGCTTAAAGCAATGGTAGTCATTACAAAAAAAAAACGGCCAGCAGGTGTCAGCAGAGTATGAGATCAACCAAGGCCATGTTGCACCAAGCTCTTTTTCCCAGTGATTTCAACAGGTTTGTGAATAATGATGAAACTTAGCTATATTCTAATGCTAATTGATGCAATTTTTTTTTCTGATGGAAGAAGAGACTCTTGTCTTTCTTTTGGTAGGTTCCATGTTTTTATAGCAATAGAACACAATATTCTGTGGGTCTTGCAAAATCAGTCAAAATAAAGTAAAAGAGCCGGAGCGAAGGGGGTTGCTTCAGTGAAAATGGCTGGGAGTGAATGAGTACAATGCAGACAAGACTCATATCTCAAAGTATAATCCAAGAGAAATGTGATGTTGCAGTTAAATGTCAGCTTGTGATGAGTTTGTTCAACATCTCGTTAGGCTTGTTTGACGTTGTCTTAACTTTTCTCTTTACATTTTCTTTCATTTTTCAGAATCCCTGCACAATTTAATGACTCAATATAAAAAAATTGTACTGGCTAATACTGACCTTCAAAATAAAATAACACGCTTTCACCACACACACGCACAAAATTATTTGAGCCAACAAAAAAATAATATATAATAATAAATAAATAAGAATAATAATAAAAAAAGCCAATATAGGTCCTATTAAAGTGTAGTAAAACGTATTTTACTGGTGTGCTTTTATTTTGAATTGATTTTTGTCAGCATGACACCAGTGTCGCATTGCAACGCAACAGCAACCTCCTGAGTGCCAGCCATTCGATAAAGAAGGCGAGAACCTCTATAAAATTCAAGACAGAACTTGTAAAATGGCTCATTTCTCTCCTCTCCTCACTGTGTACGCCAGTAAAAGTAAAAGTGATGTTAAATGTTCATTGATCCATTTCAGTAGTCTTTTCTATTGATTTTACACCATTTCTGTGTCAAGCTATAGTTATTCTTTATAAAATGTATTTTTGGGTTTATGGAACGGATTAATTGGATTTATATAATTTCCTATGGGAAATTTTGCTTTGGAATTCGTACATTTCGGTTTTAGTCAGCTTCTGGAACTGATTATCATTCCACTGTATTGTAACATTCTTTACTGTCCTACAAACGAACAACTGTATAAAAAAAAAACTACAAGTACTGAATACTTTTTTGCAAGTTATTAGCATATATGCTATTTACATTACCTTCTCCATCACCGGTTCCCAAAAACAAAACAAAAAAGCCAAAGAATCAAACCGCATACCTGGGGTGTGCTACACTTTGGTGTTTAACTCGCTTTTAAATCTAGATTCTGTTTACGTTCTCCTCCCTGCCTATAATAAACGTCTCCAAGGCCGCGCCCGGCGGCAAGTCAATTTGCAGCTCAGTCGCCAGGGAAATCAAACAGCGAGAGGGACGCTGTGCGCAACTAATTGGGCATAACAAAGCCCCCAAAACACCTCTCTAATCCAATCACAAAACACTAACACGAGAGCTTAGTTTCCTCCTTGTCCGCTGTCGTGAGCGCCGACTGGCGAGCCGAGGAAACGGCGGCGATTTGGGGACGTGGCGCTCACCCAGGCAGTCTCCCGTCTGCCACTCCAGACACTGGCCGTAGGGGAAGGAGATGACGTAGGCGGTGGAGTCCACGCAGCGCCGCGCGCTGCTGCACCACATGCACTCCATGGCTTGGCTGGTGCAGTTGGTGCAGGTGGTGTGCACTGAGCACGGCTTCTTGCAGGGCAGGCGGGAGCTCTGATTGGGGTTTCCTGCGTGGAACAAAAGACAGCAGGGTGTTTTGTTTCCCGAAATAATTGTGGAGTGCTTCCATTCAGTGTAGATCGTTTCTTCTAGGGTTAGACTGATGATGGTCAGGCGCCAATATTGGGCATTTTTACGTATATTGGTATCAGTTTTTTTTTTTTTTTAAATCTAAGGTAAATCTAAAAGGGTTTTAATCTCATGAAACTATTTATTCAAATTTTCAGTTAACTCTGTAATAGAAACTGCTGATCGTGGGAACCTTCTGAACCATTTTGTTTTTGTTCGACATTAAGACAAAAAAATGTGAAAGTTTAAGATTTCAGAACTTTTTTTAAATTTTGTAAAAATAAACAAATAAATAGTGTAGACAACTACAGAGAACTATGGTATTTACTTGTTTAAGTTTCCATTTAACTTTTTATAACCTTGGGAGCTCCCTGAACATTTTGTTACTTATTTAAATATCTCATTTTTTCCCATAAATTCTTAAGAAAATAGAATTTTAAAGGCAGATTATTTTTTTTTGTATGTTGTTTTCTTGTAGTTTACTGTTCACATGAATTTGAAAATATTTTCTTACCTGACTTACTGCACTATGAGACAAGTCAGAATCTTTTGAATTTATATTTACAATTATTGAATTAAAATGATGACAATATTTTCAACTAATCTTTGCTGATGTCAATAATTGTGTAACACTTAACTGATCATTAATAAACGAAATCATTTGACCGGTTACTGCCTCCGCAAAATTGACTTTGGAACGTAAATATTGCTATTTAAGGAGAATTGATGAATTAATTAATCCATATTGGATTGAATTGAAGTGAATCGAATCGAACTGAACTCTCGTGAATCAAAATTGAATCAACTGAGGAAATTAGAATCGATACCCAGCCCTAATCAATTGTGACACTCCCAGTTGAACTAAGGAGATATGCGATGCCTCCGTCGTCCGTGTCACTCACCCGTGGCTTTCTCGCAGATGAGGCCGTGCGCGGTGGCGGTGCACGGGTTGGCCCTGAGGCCCGACACCTGCGGCTCCTCCAGGTAGGCGCAGAAACCCGAGTCGCTGGGCTCGCCGGGCAGCCAGCGCAGGCTGCTGTTGGTGAAAGGCGACATGTCCTCCCAGCCCCAGTACGACACGTTGATCTTCCTCAAGCCCACCCAGGGCGACAAACGCTGAGGGCGCACAAGATCGTTAACACACCAACGCGCATTTGTAAGGCGGATAACCGCCGTGACTGCGCTGCTCTGTTGCACCGTTTAAAAATACATCGTGTTTCATTCAGAGTACTGAGAACGGTGTTAAACAAAAAAAAAAAGGCAGAGGAAATAATTTCACAGATGATTTCTCCGCTTGCCTTCAGGGCTTGAATCTCAAAAGTAAAGGAAGGAACGTCACGATTGTAGACTGACAACAAACAACATCCTGGGGACTTGCAATAAGTAAATTTAAATCAGCAGAGGGAGAGGAGACGGGGGAACATTAATCACCGCAATTGGGAGGCTTGTTTGTGTGGGTAGAACTTTTCCCAAGGACAAAATCAGATTTATGAGTATTTATCGGGGATACTGTATTACTGTTTAATTGATAACAGACTGGGCATGCTTTAAGCACGATGGCGTATTGGCAAACTTGTGAGTTTATGAAGTAGCAAATTTGCAAGTTGTTATTTAAATTTACCACTTTATAAACTCGCAAATTTGCAACTCCATTAAGTGGCAAATTTGCGAGTTTAGAAAGTAGCAAATTTGCGAGTTGTTGTTTAAATTAGCCATTTTATAAACTCGCAAACCTACCACTTTATGAACTCGCAAATTTACGAGTTTGTTCTCGCAAATTTGCCACTTTATAAACTCGCAAATTTGCAACTCTATTAAGTGGCAAATTTGCGAGTTTAGAAAGTAGCAAATTTACGAGTTGTTTAAATTTGCCATTTGATAAACTCGCAAACTTACCACTTTATGAACTCGCAAATTTACGAGTTTGTTCTCGCAAATTTGCCACTTTATAAACTCGCAAATTTGCAACTCTATTAAGTGGCAAATTTGCGAGTTTAGAAAGTAGCAAATTTACGAGTTGTTTAAATTTGCCATTTGATAAACTCGCAAACTTACCACTTTATGAACTCGCAAATTTACGAGTTTGTTCTCGCAAATTTGCCACTTTATAAACTCGCAAATTTGCAACTCTATTAAGTGGCAAATTTAAACAACTCGCAAATTTGCCACTTTTTAAACTCCCAAATTTGCCACTTTATGAACTTGCAAATTTACGAGTTTTTTTCACGCATAAACTCTATGCTAACTTTATAAAGTGGCAAATTTGCGATTTTTTTCTTGAAGTATTACCCCCCTCTCTGAAAAAAAAAAAAACATTATACGTGGCCCTACGTTGTCGTACTTCAAGTATAGAATACAAAATGGTAATGTTTTTTTTTTTTTTCACCTATCATGAGTTATGTATGTCAATTTACCCTGCAATATTATATTCCAGTCTCCACTTTTCTGTAGTGAGCCATTTTCATGGCTCTTCTATACAAAATATTACGCACACGCACATCATCTCTTAAAGATGGTACAAACCTTTGCTTGTGGACATTTCTTGTCTAGTTGTGCTATTTGATTACAACAAATGATTTAGCCATCAACCTCTAAGCGTACATACATATGCAAAACAGAGTGCGAGCGATTCAATTTAGTTTTGATATGCAGCGTGTGGCTGACGCAAGAAATCATCTTTCTGTTGCTAAAGTGATCGCTAATCACATCAGAAGCTGCTCGTCTGCTCGAGGAAGACAAGGTGATCAAAGTAGAAAAAACAAAACATCGCAATCAGGCACAAACGCCGAAGTGAAAGAGAAAAAAAAAAGAATGTTAACAGCAGCAAGAGAGCAGATCATCGAAAATGCGCGTCTACCTTGTCCTGCTGCTGCAGCGTCTTCAGCTGGTCCAGAACAAAGTCCACCTGCTTGGCGGTGGTGAGCGAGGCGATGTTGCCGTGGAGATTCTTACAGTAGTGCTTGGCGTTGTCGTAGCTCTCGCGGCTGGAGTTGATCCGCAGGCAGGCCTCACCCACCTGACTCCAGCCCTCGCTGCACTGTTGGGCTGCCAAATGATGCAAACCGCAAAATGTCTCTCTCTTTCTTTGCATCGGATAAACAATACAGAAATAAGTGAAGGAGAGGAGACTAAAATTTGATTTTGGGTGGGATGTTACTATTTCCATACCCCTTAAATGCTCACAATTCAGATCTATAGGAGCGTGTATTAAAAAAAAAAGATTTAAATCATTGAGGCCTATATTTCCAAAATCCTTAATGTTGGTGATAATTATCAAATTTCATACTAAACTTCCATGCGCTTCGACTGGAGGGACTTACCAGGGAGGGCGTGGCACTCGGACTGGTTCTGGTCCCACTGACAGTTGAGATTCAGCGAGCAGCTCTTGCAGTTGGCCAGCTTGCTGCAAACCCGCTCGTTGCGCACGGGGCAGGCAGTGAAGTTCCGCACGTTCTAAAGTGAGGGGAAGAGTAATGAACACGGGTGGTGCAGTATGGAGGACCAAAACTAAAAAAATAAATAAATGACTAAATAAATACATAAATAAAATAAATAAAAGTGAAAATAAAAACGGATATAAAAAATATAATCCAAAAGTTAAATAAAAATAAAATACAAATTAATTAAATAAATAAATATAAAAATAAATTTGCCCCAAAAATTGTATATATATATATATATAATTTTGTATTTATTTTTACTGTTTTTTTAATTTAGGGATACATATATATTTTTTGTTTTTATTTCCATTTGTATTTACTTTTTGCATTTAATTTTGGAATTTTTTTATATCCATTTTTATTTTCACTATTATTCATTTATTTATTCATTTGGTCATTTATTTTTAATTTTGGCAGTTTTGGTCCTCCAAAGTGTAGGGGCGTTAAAGTGAAGTTAAAAAAAAAAAAAAGTATAAATTGAGGGGCAGTCCTTGTTTGTTTATCATCTTTATTGTCAGCCCTCCTTTGATTATGTAAATCAATAGTGACCAATATGGCCAGAGATGAGAATTTTAAAATGTGAAAAAGTGGGACTGTTAAGTAAGGATCAAAAGGGCGGGACTACCTGTCACGTTATGGACGATCATTGAGGGATTTGGAGGACTATCTTTATCGCACAACTCAAGCCTAAATGTTGCCTAAAGCATAAATGGAAACTAATGTTCTAAAAAAAAAAAGTAACAACAACATTATTGCTATTTATTAACCAGAGGCCTCAACAAGAGAAATGTGTGCACATAGGACAATGAGTTGAGAAACAAGACCACAAAAGAAAGTGGCGCTCTGCCGCCCCCTGTTGGTGTACTCACAAGAGTGCAGTTAGTGTACACTGAGATACACTTCTTGTCGTCGCACCACTGGCACCCATTCGTGTTCGCTGTGCAGCTGGCGCAGTCCGAGAAGCGGTAGCAGAGCTCGTCGACTGTACCTGAATACATCAAATGAAGAGAAAATGAGAAGTCAGTGTGTGTATATTGTCTAACCACGTTAGAGTTTAAATTCCTAAGCAGAGGTCGGCACTTTTGCATGACCTGCATATTCCCATTTATCAACTCTACCTGGTTTTGGTGGGCAAAAGGCGGCAGGAGCGATGCCTCCCGTGCTCATACTGGCTTCCCAAGGCTGGCAGCGACCTTTGCTCCAGATGCAGCGGACCCCCGGGCCGGCCTTGGCGCACCAGCCCTCCGTGGAGAAAGCCTGGCAGCTTGGCGGCCGATACACGAGCACGTCGTTGAGCAAGACGCCGGAGAAACCGCCGAACACGAACATGGACCTGACGTGGGAACGGCGTTAAAGCGGGCGGCGTGCCTCTACTTTTTCTTCTTCTGTGACTCACCCGTTGCTGACCACGGCGGAATGTCCGAAGCGGTTGACGTCCCTGTGCAGGTCGGGCTTCGGGAGGATCCTCCACTCGTCGCACGCTGAGAAGAAACATGCAAGGGAGGATTTGGTTAATGACTGTCATGATGAGTCATGCGTTCTTCCGGATTAACTCATTCACTGCCATTGACGGCTATCGACGTCAAAAATTCATTTGAACTATTTCTATTAGTTTAACATGTTTTTCCACTTTTGTTAACATGAGTGTGAAAACCTAGAAATTTTTTTTATTGTACATTTAGAACAGATATAAAATTTGTGATTAATCGTGAGTTAACTAGTGAAGTCATGCGATTAATTACAATTAATAATTTTAATCGCCTGATGCCCCTAATTTTTAAGAATCTTTTCTCTTCTTTTTTTTTTTTAAATCGGGTCAGACGATTAATTTTTTTAGCTGTAATTAATCACATGACTTCAATAATTAACTCACGATTAATCGCAAATGTTATATCTGTTCTAAATGTACAATAAAAAAAAATGGTTTTAGGTTTTCATACTCTTATTAACAAAAGTGGAAAACTCATTTTTGACGTCTATAGTCGTCAATGGCAGTGAATGAGTTAAAAGTGATTAACGCTGATGCTTAAGAAAAAAAAAATAATAATAAAATAGAGAGCGCAATGATGATGACATGTCAAATCGGTAAAATTACCGAATGAACAATACTGAGCTCTCCAGAATGAATAATAAAAATTAAAAAAAAGAAGATAAGAACGCAACATGGACTGAGGGCGGGAAACCAAAATATAACCTAAATACCAAGCGAACACATATCATCATCATGTTACCTCGTTGGCAATCTTTGCCTTACCGATGTCATACGCCAGGAAGTCGGCCGAGAAGCACTTAGCGCCGTTGCTTAGCGACGTGTCGTTGTGCGTGTTGCCGCCGAAGATCAGCAGGGTGCCGCTGAGGAGCACGGCGGCGTGGAGGTAGCGCGGCGAGCTGCTTTCTCGCAAGATGAACCTACAAGTGGATTGATTATTATTTACAGGCTCTTTCTTTTCTTGTCATACAGAAAAAAAAATGGGAAAATGGTTCCCACTCGCCGTCTGCTTCTAAGATGGATTAAAGACGCTTTCTATGAAAAATGCTCGCCTGAGGAAGGGGAAAAGTAGTGAAGTTGGCAACAATGACTGTTTTTGTGCAAAGGAAAAACAATTCATCCTGAGAGATAAACTTCAATTAATGGATAAAACTGTTTGGACCCAGCCCTGGGCAGATTCTAAAATGTGTGCTGTAATAAATCGACCTACCATGTACGTGTATCGACGTCATAGCGATAAAGGTCGTCCACAAGGCCAAACTTGCTAGCCGGCAGCGCCTTGTAGCCTCCGTGGACGAAAACGCTGCCGCTAGCTTGATAATACGTGCTGGTGTGGCCGTAACCTCCCTGTGGGATGGCACCTTTCGTCTCTGGCACGACCCAAGCGTTGGTCCCTGGAGATGGAGATGTCCCTCAAATTTCAACCTTGATTTGTCATCTAACAGTAGTAGAGACTGAGCCCAGCTTTCAACGGCGGAAAAAATGCAAGGAGTGAGGTTCTAAAGAATAAAACTAAATGAATAGGTACAATTGCGAATAAGCAGGGGATGACGATAACCACGGTTTTTGCATGCATCATCAATTCTAATTTCATGCTTTTTAATGCCATTTTAACGCAACTTAAAACTAATTTGATGCCCAATTATTGTTTATTAACATAAACATAAACCAATACAAATACCAAATACAAATGTGGTTGTATCCTTTAGTTCATTGTTATAGTAATTTTCTAGTAAGTACTTCATGAAGTTATAGTTAGCTACAGTGTTGAGATAATTTTCTGCCCCTAGGTGACATTAGTGTTTCATGTTGGATGTTTGTGACAGGAACAGTATAATTAGTATTTTTGGAACATGAAGCACCTCATGTACTCCATGCCATTTTGTCACCAGTCCCCACAAATACATATATTTTTATCACATTTATTAATGCTAATGTAAAATAAAGCATGAAAAACAATTTATTATTAGATATTAAGATTATCATTATTATAATATTTAAATTTTTAATGCCTTTCGACTCTGTATTTAATCCTCCTTAACTCATTTTCTCCCAAAAACATATAAATACGCTCTCTTTTAAATATTACCATGCTCCCAAAAACGTATTTATACGTTTTTTTAAAATCTTTTCACTTTTTTATACTAGAGCACACAGAAGGCGTCGATGCAGCCTCAGAACTGAAGAGAAAACTTGAAGCAATGGTATTTATTACAAAAACGCCCAGCAGGTGGCAGCAGATTTTAAGAGATCAACCAGGGCCATGTTGAAAAAAAGCTAATTACTCACATTTCTAAATAGATTTGTGAATAATGATGAAACTTAGCTATATTCTAATGCTAATTGCTGCAAAATGGAAACAGATAAAAATATTATTTTTGTTTCCTGATTGAAGAAGAGGCTTTAATCTTTCTTTTGGTAGGTTCCATGTTTTTATAGCAATAGATCAATATTCTGTGGGCCTTGCAAAATCAGTCAAAATCCAGTAAAACAGTCAGGAGCGAAGGGGGTTGCTTCAGTGAAAATGGCTGCGAGTGAATGAGTGAATGTCATTTAAGGCCTTCATTTTAGCAAATTCACTTCTTAATGATCCCCGGAAACACTGATCACTTTACGATTTCATCACAAGGACTCACTCAGATTATACTCCTGAACGTTGCTGATGTAGCCGGAAAGGGGCGAGTAGCCGAAGATGACGAGCATGACCACCTCGCCGCTGTCCAGGACGACGCAGTGCGCCGTGTGACCTTCCACCGCGTATATCTGCACCGGACCGGGCGAACCCGCCACAGGGTTCCTCCGCTGCCACGTGCGAGCCGGAACGTTGAACGCCCACAGCTCGTCCGTCACGTTCGCCCAGCCGGACTCCAGCTTCCCGCCGAACATGAAGATGTCCTCCTGAGTGTGTGAGAAGACGTGTGAGGTGATGCTAGGCTTCAGTTCAGCAGGATTGCTTGAGTGTTACCTGGTAGGTGGCGAGTGAGTGGCTGTATCGGGGTGTGGGGCCGCTGTTGATTGGCACTGTGTTCCAAATGCCGCTCTCTAGGTTGTAGCTGTGAAGAAATACTACCGTTAATTTCACCAATTTTTGTGTGTGTCTTTTTTCTGTTCTGTCTTCTGATTTAAGAATTCTCAAATGCCCCCAAAAAATATAGCGTGCAAATAGTTTCTCAAAAGTAAAATTGTAAATAGTACATTATTTTGCCATCAAAAGCACTTTTTAAAAATTGTTTTGGGGTATTTTATAGAAGGAAAGGACTGTTCAGATGTTGGAGGCGTCAATAAAGAAGTCCTTCTCAAATAGGGTGGGACGTGACTTCAGGATTAATATTATTTTTTGCCATACTCCAATCAAGTGCAATTGCACATCCACTACAGTAGGTGGCAGTGGCACTCTCATTGTTAAGAGTGCGAGCAAAGTATTTGGTCTTCTGCATAAATGTACTTGGGGCAAAAATAAATATTTTTTCCTCCTTGGCGTGGGGGGGGGGGTCTAACAAAAAATAATAATTGAGAAACACTGCACTAAAGCAAAAAAAAAAAAAAAAGTATTGAAGTGAAATATCTTTTCACCCCAAAACTTATTTGCTGTGTTTTTTTTGGTCCTAAATAGGTGATTTGGGTGGAGTAAGGTATAAAAAACAGCAACTTTTATTTGTGATGAATAATGAAGAGAGTCTAATCTTTCATATGGTAGTTTCTATATATATATATATATAAAAGTATATATATATATATATATATATATATATATATATATATATATATATATATATATAAAAGTATATATATATATATAAATATAAACATATATATATAAATATAAACATATATAAATATAAACATATATATATATAGAAATATAAACATATATATATATATATATATATATATATATATATATATATATATATATATATATATACTTATATATTAAAAAATTTTTTTTTTTAATCTTTTGGCCACTATTGTAAAAAAATAAATAAATCAATAGGCACATAAAAATCCATGAAGTTAAACAATGTCAAAAATGTCCATATAAGGGCATAATTTTTGTATTGTTCTCGCTCATGTAGCTAATCAAGTGTCTGCTGAGCGTTACGCCGTCGCTTACTTGAGGATCATCTGAAAGGAGGTGACGTTGAAGGTGTAGCCGCCCACCACCCACATGACCTTATCCTGCACCACGGCCCTGTGGGACGCTCGGCCCAGCGACGTGCCGAAGGGCTTGACGCTGGGCAACACCCAGAACGACTCGGTGGACGGCACGGTGAGGGAGCAGTCCGGGCCTGAAGGGGTTAAGAAAGCGAGTCATGACTACACAGCTGCTTAGGTTTTGCTTTAAGAAAGCGCTTCATGACATCTCGCTACACACCAACCTCAGACATGGGTGGAGTGACAGCATTGTAATTACGTAAGAATGTAACCACGGCAATGTACTGCCCCGCCCAAAATGATCTTATGATCATTTCCTTTTTGATCTGTTATAGAATCGCGACTATATTGTGCGGGTTCTCACCTTGCCAGCTGTCGTTGCAAACGCACAGCTTCTCGCCGGTGAGGTCGCAGTAGCCGTGGTCGGGGCTGCCGCAGTTGTTGCGGCAGTACGGGATGTCGCAGGCCTCCCCCTTCCAGTACTTGTCGCACTCGCAGTACACGCGGCTGGCGGCCGAGTTGCCCGGCGTGCACTTGCCATGGGCCGAGCAGTTGCTGGGACACGAGTTGATCCTGGACACAAAAACACCATCGTCAACATCAACTTGAACCGGATTTAACTGCTAGTTCAGTCAAATTGAATCTTTGACGTCTATCGTCGTCAATGGCAGTAAATGAGTTAATAACTCATTCATTGCCAGCACAGCCAAAATCGATCTTTTGACGTCTATAGCCGTCACTGGCAGCGAATGAGATCATAAATGCCGCCAGTTTAGTATTTTTAACTTACGAGTAGAATATTTCAAATCCTGTCAGGTTGTAGGCAGCGTCGCTGAAGAAGTGTAGCAGTGCATAGCCCGACGTCGTCTCCACCTCGGGGACGGTCTCGTTCCCTCGCACCTCCGGCACAACGAGGCCGCTGTGAACAAAAGCGTAAAATCAGATTTGGCCTTTTTTGTATGGAAAATACACCACATTTTTAAATGCACGATGACCGTTACTTGCTGATAACAAGCTTGGATAGGGAGATTTCATTTCTGAGGACCTCACCTGAAAACGGCAACGAGAGAAGCGTATACGGAGTCTCCGTCGTAAATGTACATGTGGTCCCAGCTACATTCCGTAGCAAAGTGGTTGAAGCGCAAGCGAAGCACGGCATTCGGGCTGTGGAGAAAGATGGGAACGATGCAGATTTGAGGATTTTGTCTTCAAAATGGGGTGTCGGGCGATTACATTTTTTGGACTCAGAATTAATCGCATGACTTCAATAGGGTAACTCACGATTAATCGCAATTTTATATCTGTTCTAAATGGACAATAAAATACTTTTTTCATACTCTAATTAATTATTCATTCATAAAATTTAGTTACATTTAAAAATATGTACTGTACTGGAAAACAAACTATTTGTGTTGAGGTCAGTTTCTGCCACTAGATGGCATAATTGCATTTGTAAGACCTTGGTGACAGCTCGGTGCATTTTTCTTTTCATATTAAGAGCCGTCTGGTCTTGAAAATGAAGTAACTTGTGAAATTGAAACTGTAAGATACAACTTAATCCCCGTCTCCACAAATATATGCATTATTATTATATTTATTACTGCTGAATTTTGACATGGACATGTCCGCTGCGTTGCGACTGGAATTCCCCCAGTAGAGGCTTTCCAAGTAAGGAGGGGGGAGGCATTAATAGCACATTAAAAAATTTTTTAAAAGGCACTTTAAATTAACGCACTATTTTCGACACCCCTACTATTTATTGAATGCTAGTTGTAACTGCCAGAATATTTCATCCAATATTCCACTAAGATAAAGCAGCAGACATGTAAATGAAAATCCACTGCAGCCAGCACACTATAAGTGCAATGTTCTTGATGGTAACAGCCTTGTCCTCGCAACGACTGCGGTTGCCGTAGCAACTCGGCGGATGTGCAGGTTCAGCCACGCCACCCCTGCGTCTCTTTCCGAATGGCGGCCAATTAAAAGCCAAACAGTTCAAAACGGAAACGTTCTGTGCAGTTCCACTTATGAACATCAATCAGGGTTACTCACTAGGCCTCGATAAGCCAGGTGCACTTTGTTTTGTACTTGTAGTTGATCGGACCGTCCGTCAGGAACCCCGAGGGCTCGGTCAACCTGAAAATAAAACGCACACGGAGAGAAGATTAGTCGCTCGAGGCGTAACTCGGTAATTAGAGGTCGCCTATATAGTGCGTCCGGAAAGTATTCGCAGAGCTTCACTTTTTCCACATTTTGTTACCAACATGTGATTTCTTTTCATTTTTTTATTTCTATTAAGTTTTTCATGTTGTCCATGTCGTGTGTTGTGAGGGGAAAAAATGAATTGATTTCAAATTTCGAAATGAGGTTGTGAGGTCATAATGATGGAAAAAGTGAAGCTGGATTCACAGTATGATGTGCGCATATGCAGCCATTATTTCTCAGCTACGCCATATAATGCGCAACTCCAGTGTTAAATGCTGATTAGCGATAGCATTCAGCCACAAAATGACTCATAGATAAGCGCAGTGGTCCAACCCACCTATTATCAAACTGCCGTATGCTTTTTAAAAGGAATGCAGTCAATTTAACTACATTTTGGCTGCAGCACTTTAAGTTAAAAGCATTCTAAAGAACATTTATAGTGAGACAGAATAAAATGATGCCTCCAAATTAAACGATTTGTTCTTGGGGAATGCAAAAAAAAAAAAAAAAGAGCACCTTACCTCAAATAAATTTATTCTATATTTATTTGAGGGGAAATGTTTTATACATTTATATAATAATACATATATTTACAATATATAAATACCTTTCCAATAGTAAATGGCTAGTCAAAAAAAAAAAAAAAAAACATGAGTATGCCTGTCCACATATGAGCAAATACAGACAAACTGCCAACACCCTGAAGGGACAAACCGAGCCCAAACAACGTCTACTGCGATGGACGCTTTAATAAAGGATGACCAATTGTACACCAGCAGCTCATTAACTCATCAATGTTGTTGTCACGCAAAATGAACCCGTGACCACAGCCAGCCCAAATGTCAAATGTGGGTTTTCAAAAGAAGATTTTTTTTTCCTAAGAAAGCTGCTTGCGTTTGGTTTCCTCGAATTGGGAGGGAAAATATGTCGGACCCCAAGTGTCTTGAGGCCATGCCTCTATGACGAGGCTTGCTGATGCCAGGAGCATCCACTACTTCCTGTTTAACAATGTAACCCTACTTCCGCTACAGTGTCTTGACTATGGCGCTGCGGCAAAGTGGGGTTGGATTTCTCGCCAGGGCATAATCCAAACATCTGGTTTTATATATATATATATGAAATAATTGTCGAACATATCAAATGCATTAAGTGTTCTGCTTCAAGGGCTACTTTTTCCTTCTAAAGGGGCCAATTGAGAACCAAACCTGCATTATGGGGTTTGGGAGGACATTTTCTCACTTAAAACATTTGGATGATTTACTCAAACTTAATGCTAGCATACTACATTTCATGTCAAGGTCATTATACTAGCATGCAACAGCATGCTAGTATGACATGTTAACGACATGTTAACTATTGGTCTGAATTTCCAGGTTGATTATTTTGTTGATCTATTGCAATATTAAATTACATCTGCCGTTCAGTCTCCCTTGGAAGCAATTTATCCCACCTAACATCTTTTTTTTTTCAGCTGACACTTTACGCAATCAAACTATGGCAGTAGAGCTCAAAAAGCATAATTGAAGTAATTTACAGTTTTCTCAATCATTCTGCCGTGACATGGAAGGGTTTGTTTACTAATGGTGCCATCTGGGCTTTTGTGACGTCAAAGTGAAAGTAATAATATTTAAAAAACGAAACAAAAACAAAGAATAAAGTGAGTTGTGACATCAAGAGCATCCTGCTTGTTATTTTGTTGTTGTTTTTATGCCTCACATTTGCATGTAGTACCTTTAAATGCAATCATAAACAATATGACAGTTTGACATGCATATTCTGCCACAAACTTACTTGAACCTGCCCTGGCAATGCTGGCACTGATCTCCCACCCATCCTGGCTCGCACACGCACGACCCATTGTGACATTTCCCGGACAGGCACGACTTGTCACAGGCTTTGGGGGGCGAAGAGGTGTGGGCGAGCACGACCAAGTGGACCAGAACCCACACCGCCACCAAGTATCTTCCATAGGGTAGCTTTGCCGAACGTCTCCCGGCTGGATCCATTTTTGAGAGGAAAACTAAAGAAACGAGTGCGTCTTTGGATCAGTGCTTCAAGTGGGACTAAAAAAGTTCCGCATATTTAAATCCCAACTACATGCATAGCATTAGTGAGGGGGGAAAAAAATCGCTGGTTTCCAGATTGTGGAGTCAGTCAAGTAGGAATTCCTTTCACCTGGCGTCTTGTTGGGAAAAGCAACAAAACGAGTCAAACATGGACGCAAGCGGGTTTAAAGGCTCATTTCCCCGAGAGCTAACGCATCATCCGTTAGCTTGTTTAGCTTATCCGCAGCGTCCCAGCATTGATTCATGACCGCTCTCTTCCCCCCCCCCCACCTCCCCTCTATCCTTCTCTCCCTCCCTTTTAAATAGCAGCCATTTTTAACGCGTCAACAATCCTCAAGACGACCCGCGGGGAGTCGTGGCACGCCGCGCGTCCCTCCACAAGCCGCGGCAACGCAGCCGGATGTCGTCCGCGGGAGAACAAAGGCTCGAAGCCCCCGGAACCAGCGCGAGGGCTGCGGCCGCCAACATGGATGTGGAGGTCCGGGGAGGAGGAGGAGGAGGTGGAGGATGAGGCTGTACTCTCGCCGACTGGAAGCGGGGCTATAGGAAGCACTTGGAGCGCTTGTTTGGAGCCCCCTCGCGCCGCCCGCCGCCGGTTAGCCGTTCCGAACGGCGAGTTAGTTTCCGCGGTGGTTCGTTTTATTCCGAAATGAGAAGATGTTGGGAGGAAATCAGCGTTGTTGTTGTATAAACATGACAAGAATCGGCAGCGAACGCGTCTCCAGACAGCTCCTCAGGTTGGAGAAATCTAAACACCAAACGCGCATGCGCAATGGAGAACGACTCCCATTTAAAGGGACAGGTCTTCTTTTTCGGAAGGAGTCCTTTCAGATAATGAAACAATAACAAAACATTAATCTTTTTAAACGTTTGTAATTTTTTAGTCTTTTAATGTGTAGTTTTATGTTTTATACTATACGCGGATCTGAAATAAACAGCAATAAGTGAACGAATAAGTCATTTCTTACAGCATTTAAACGACCTCTTTATTGGAAAAAAAAAAAAAAAAAAGTTCCGCGCATGCGCACCAGCGTCACAATAGATTATTGTATTCTCACCAAAAGATGGCAGTGCCAAGCAGCATTTTAAAGCTGCAAGGAATCATGGATATTACTACTTCTTCTTTTTTTTAAACTTAAAAATAATAATAATCTGTGCCTCCTGAATGCAAAGTGCCATTGTGAAGGGAACTATGGTTTATTTTCAAGCAATAAAATTCTTACTTTGCCAATCTCTCACCATTTTCACAAATTTAATAAAATAAAAAGAGGAATGTTATATAATGAAAAATGAATAGTGAAAGAAAAAAAGTACAATTTAAGAACAATTACAATATATATTTTTTTGAAAAGGACAATGTACTCAAAGCTAGGCAGAATCTATTTTGTGCAAAATGAAAATACGGATATAAAGCGCAAAGATGCAGCCGAGTAATGCAGGTTATAGAGATATTGCACAGTGTAAAAATTGAAGTGAGAACGATAACAAAAGAAAAAATATTGCAGTGTTACTGGGACGTGGGAAGTAGCTGTTTTTTTTTTTTGTCTTGTTCTGGGGCGACACTCTATGGTCGAAGATTATTTCAACATTAAAAATGTTACAAATGTGATTTAAATAAATACGTCATGAAATATGTAATTGGTTATTTACATAAATTAAAAATTATATCCACAATTTTAGTACGAATAAAGTACTAAAAACATACTTGACTTTATATTTCCAAAATCCACATACGAAATTGAACAGTGTGTTTTTGAGCTGTTTTACCCGAGTCATCATTCAATGACTGCTTATGACTCATTTTCAATAAATGTGTCTGTCATATTAAGAACATTATGAGCCGTAACCAACATTTTCACACACTAAAGCACCCCTCCCTATTTTTCCAGCCGGCTTAACCATTAAGCAAAACCAATATTATTGCGCCGAGACTCTTCTCATCTCTGCAAGGTGTTTGCGTGTGCGTTCGCCCTCGATGTTCCCCAAACAACCGGAAAGCAGCCAAAAGAGACACTCGAATCGGTTTTCTTTGGAAATTCCCAGACGTAACAGTCAGCCGAGGCACCAGATTAGATGAAAACCTCCAAATGAAAGGCAGGGGAGGTGGCGGGGTTGCGAGGGTCTTTTCTTTTCAACAATTGACGAGGGTCCGCTGCTAATTTGGAGTTGATTCAGCGACCTTTGACCTGTGATTCACTGGCGAGGAATGCTCTTTATGTGACAGTCGCAAACAGAAGAAAAAAGGCCCAAACTGACGCATTTTTTCAACTTAAAAAACATCCAAAGAATCGTCTCCTTTTTCTCTCTCTACTCCTGCAAGCGAACGTGTATAAATCACTGAGCGTATTTATAAAAAAAAAAAAAAAAAAAACCCTCAAGACTCAACGCCACCCATGCAGCCCCGAGCTCTTCCAAAAGGTCTGCTGCACTCCAGGAATTCCCCTCGCCGGATTATTAACAAGACACTTTGTCTGCCGTGGACACGGCGCGAGGGGGCGAGAAGGGCTAAGACCACCCTCCATTTGGAGCTCACGCTGAGACGTAATCATCATCATTCCAAGCTGTCCCGGGAAGGAAAAACTTGCTACAAACTGCATGCGCTAATTTTTTTTCCCCAATTGTGTCACCACTGGATTTTTGTATGTTGTATCGCATACAGGGATTCTCTGCGCATGACTCAACAGCTAGGCTAGGACAAGATCCGCCCTTTTCAAGCGCTATCATGTGGAAGCCAAAAGCTAACCAGAGCTAGCTGCTGATTAGTGGTACTCGCCGGGCTCGACTGGCCATCTGGCATAGAGGGCAGATGCCCGGTGGGCCCGCCTCTTCTGGGGCCGATGCAGTGTTTTGTTTTTAAATTATTTTCCCACATTTGACCACAAGAGACTGGCCCACAATTTAGAGGGACCAGTCCGTTAATCCATTTTGAATATGAAACGGGCCGTTTTTTTTGTGCCGGTCCAGCCCTGGTGGTACATACTTGAGAGTTCAGCTTGGTGATGAAGTGCTGCCTCAAAGAGTGAAAATACGGACCAGTAGTAGCCACTCGCCTCGTGGCAAACTCTGTTGCGTCGCTCCAGGTTGCCATGGTAACAAGACAGTCAGAGTACAGTGGATTGGGGAGGGGTGAGCAGGAGTTCAATGAGGCTAAAAAAATAAAATTAAAAAAAAGGTGAAAAGTGAGATATAATTTTTGATTCTTCGAGTATTTTGACAAAAGCAAATTATTAAGAAAGTAATAGAGTTGGATAAAATATGATACAAAATGCTGTATATCCAATTAATTGCATAAAAAAAAAATCCATCATATTTTGCCATTTCTATGACCTACATAAATCTTTACTTTCCATTATGTTAAATCTTAGGCTGTAAAGTCATCAGAATAATACGCTATTATTGGAAAACTCACTGAAACTAATCTTTTCATTATAAGCACCTTTTGTCGTTTTTTTTTTTTTTTTTTTTTTGGTAAGGATTTGACCACTTGTGTGAGGCACACAAAAGGTGTTTTTTTTTTTAACACAAACAAAGAAACATCAGCAGGAAAATATCCCGGGAGTCCATTTTTGCATGTGCAACACAATCACCCAGCTAATAGCATTAAAGGATCTACAGTGACCTGCATCTTTGTGGGAACAAAAAAAAAAATATGCGAGAGAACTTCAAGTTGGGGAGTTATCAAAAATGATTATCATTATTTGGCCTATTTACATATCATTTGCATACACAAGTCACACCAGCTAATATGGTGCATTTGTACATGAATTCCCCCCCCCCAAAAAAACATTCAAGTATCCTGAACCTTTCGAAAGAAGAAAGTTGTGCACCTAAAGGGAGCCCGTGGGAGAGCAGCGAGCAGGAAGAGGAATGAGAGGAATGCGCCGTAGCATAACAAAGTCCAGAAGATGATTAAAACGCATGACGAGTGCGGTCAAAAGACATCGAGCAGACAAAAACGGGCCATGGTGGGGTTTAGGTTACGTGAATGGAGGAGGAAACGTGACATGTTGTGATGTCATCAAATGCCGGTGAATTCTTTTTTGTTTGACTCAAGGTTAAAAGAGTAAGTCATTTAATTGATCTATTATCCATTAAAATGTGTAAATAAAACAATTTAAAGCCTAAAATTGTAAAACTAATCATTACTAGTAAAATAACTATTTTGTTTTGCTTTATTTAAAAAAATAAAATACATTTGTGGATTCAAGTGCTGCATTTGTAAATATGATCAATATAATTACATTTTTAAAAATAGTAGTATTTAGTTAAAAATAGCAGTAATAGAATGAATACAATAAAAAAGAAGCGAATTTTAAAAATATTTGGTTCAAGGGAACAACACTGAAAACAAAAATGTAAAAAAAAAAAAAGAATTCTTAGAAACAAAAAAATATATATATAAAAAAACAAAACAAAAAAAAAACGTTATGTCTGAAAATCAACCAAATCTGGACTAAATACCAACACTAGATATAAAAAGTCTCTTTTTCTGATATTTAAAAAAAAAAAGTTTTTTAGAGAGGAAGTAATAAGATGTGGTTGCACAAGTGTGCACACCCCCGGTAAGTCAGTAACTAACTTCAACTAATTATTTGTAACTCTGTAAATGGGATTAATTCAGTAGTTAACTTAAAAGACGATTCGATACGTATTTTGAAACGTGGAGTTTGGTCCTATTCTAAGTCAGCAACATTTATTTTACTTAGAAAGTAAAGGGAAAGTTTTGATTTATCTCGGTCTAAATTTGTATTTTTTTTTTACATCACAACCTGGCGTTTTAACAGGGGTGTGTAGACTTTTTAAAATCCAATCTAAAATGGAGACACATACATTTTAAACTGTATACATGCAAGTCAAGCTCATCTTTTATTTTCTCATGAGACATACTTGGACTTTAACACTAAAGGGGAGTTTCCGAGTGGTTTTTGGTCAGTGTGTGTGTGTGGATGCTGTAGGCAGGGAGGAGGAGTAAGCAGGGAGGGAGGGGAGGAGGGGGGGTGCTGGGGGGTACGCCACTCACCACATTGCACAGAGTGAAAGAGGACGTGGATTGCGGGCAGCCACTACCAGAGCCAGTCCAGTGTTTTCCGGGTCCGTTAAGAAGTGAGCGCGGGGGTTGCGGGGCGCGCCAGACGACTGTGAGAGGGTCATCACTCTTGTCTGAAAACTTTCGGGATAGTCGGCTTGTATGAGTGGAGCGGGACGCCACCGGGCAAGAGGGAATGGACAAGCACAAAGGTAAGCAGAAAGGGGAAAGTTGATGAAGCTTGACATGTCGTCGCTCACGTCATGTACTGAGGCTAAGGTGTCAAAAAGTCATTTTCCCTTTTCGACAATCGGTTAAAAAAAGTGCTAAAACCACATAGAGTGGTGCCTTGGGGTAAAAGGTTAATTCATTCTTTGATCACGAATAAATTTTTGTGAAATAAGTAATTGCCATGAAAAAAAAAACCCACAATGTCGAGTTAAATAACATTTTTGCAGCTTAGTCGTTCTTCGCAGAGGATAAAGAATATAGCTGAAAATGGCATGTTTGTTGAGTTGTTGGGCAAGCCATTTACAACACTTCCAATATAACACATACGCATGGCAATTCACCAATAGTGTCAATTTTATTTTTTTTTAAATATGAAATTGAACAAATTTGGACAAAAGTTTCGGATCGACGTCAGCGAATTATGTCTGTGACTATATTCTTGTAACTTTCCATTGCAAAAAAAGGGTTCTGAAACAGCAACTATTGATGCTAATCATTAGCATGTCTTTGGTGTTTTCCATTGTATGTTAGCATTAAGCTAGCGGGAGGTCTTTCTTTTGGCAGTTGTTTGGTTGGTTTGAATGCACAATGTGTAAAAAAAAAAAAAATTGAGTTTGAAATCAGAAATCATGGAAAATAGTGGGCAAGCAAATATTTATCTTAAGGAACTCTGCAAAGCACTCATTGACTCCCAGCCATTTTCACCGACGCAACCCCCTTCGCTCCCCGGCTGTTTTACTGCATTTTGACTGATTTTGCAAGGCCCGCAGAATATTCTGTTCTATTGCTATAAAAACATGGAACCTACCAAAAGAAAGATTAGCGTCTCTTCTTTCATCAGGAAAAAAAACGACATAGCTAAGTTTCATCATTATTCACAAATCTGTTTAAAACAGTACGTAAAACAGCTTATGGCAACATAGCCCTGGTTGATCTCTTATACTCTGCTGCCACCTGCTGGCCATTTTTGTAATAACCACCATTGCTTCAAGCGTTCTCTTCAGTTCCGAGGCTGCATCAAAGCCTTCTGTATGCTTTAACATAAAATAAAATAAAACATTAAAAAAATGTATAAATACGTCTTTGGGAGCATGATATTTAAAATAGAACAAATGAGTTAACGGAAAAATAAAATGTAACTTCAACTCAATTGATTTAGCAAGAATCATGACTGTTTCTTTCTACTTTAATAAGCCACATCAAATGATGTGCAGTGGACCCGGGATTGAACCCTGTGGAACGCCATACAATCCGTTTTACCCGCGACTTTGACATTGTTTATTCCATTTTTTTTTTTTTTTGCGCAACTTTTCACTTTTAAAGTGACAGTAAAACATTTTCAGTTTTCAAGTTCAACATCCCGTCGCGTCGTTTGCCCCGCGTCCACCGATCGATTCCAATAGCGCTAACATTGTTCTCAAAGCATTCCTCACATTCCTGCGGTTATTACTCGTCCATTCGGGATGAGCGAGGCACTTCACTTCCCTATTGGCCAGTGCAAATCTCCCAAGATCGAAAATTGAATTTGACACAGATGGCAGTGGGGGGGTATGGGAGTTGTTGTTTTTTGATTGATGCACTTGTTTGCGAGAACAATGTCCAGCAGTCAACGTGGCCTGGAAGCAGGAGGCTTTGAAAGGAACAAGTGTCGCTTCCACAGCGTTTACTCCCACTCGCTGTGTGTGTGTGTGTCAATGGGGCAGTGTTGGAAGATGCCAAATTCTTCATGTATTTTCATGTCTTTCATGTCATTCAGTCAGTCTAGCGAGAGAAATGGGATTTTCTAATATGAGCATTCAGGGGCTTTTTTTTTTTTTTTTACAACGGATCCTCAATCGTTTGTTTTCTATACTGTTTTTGTTGTCGTCGTTAGCGTCACGCGTCGCTCTGGCAGTCGAGCCAAACAAGCGAGGTGAGGTCATGTTAAGGGCAAGAAAACGAAAGTGCGCTTTGGAGTTGTGGAATAACGGCTGAAATTGAAGACGGGAGTTTTTTTTTTTTTTTGGCAGGACGCTGAATCGGATCTCGGAGAGAGCAGCAGGCAGTCGGTGCAAGGGTGGGAGGGGCGCGGTCAGGGAAACCTGGATAACATTCCGGGGTGGTGGTGGTGGTGGTGGTGGTGGTGGGGGGGGGGGGGGGGGGGCAAGGTGGTGGGATGACAAGGCCGGGCATTGTTTGGGACGGCGGATGGTGTGCGGCTTCTCGAAACCTGCAGGTTTCAGTGCAGAAGAGGCGAAACGAGCTAATTTGATCTCCACCTGCAACATGGATGTTGTTTTTGGAGGAGCAGCGCTGCATGGTAATCTCAGTGCGTGGGAAAAATGTATTTTGCTACTTTGGTCCAGAAGATATGATGAGGGCAGTGCTTTACCACATCCAGCAGATGGCACTGTTTCCACGCCCATTTTTAAATATTTATTTTATGTTTAATACAGAGCAGGATTACAAAATTAACAATTAGGTTAGGGTCACATTTGATTTTTTTTAAACTGACAGATGGGCCCCTTTTCAGTATTTTTTTCTCATTGTTTAATGTATTATTCAAAATTAATTTTATGCTAACATAATGGGAAATGCCATTGACGTGCTAACAGTTAGCATCAATAGTATGGGCCCTTTTTAGTATTTTTTTCTTCTCATTGTTTAATGTATTATTCAAAATTAATTTTATGCTAACATCATGGGAAATGCCATTGACGTGCTAACAGTTAGCATCAATAGTATGGGCCCTATTTAGTCTTTTTTTCTTCTCATTGTTTAATGTATTATTCAAAATTAATTTTATGCTAACATAATGGGAAATGCCATTGACGTGCTAACAGTTAGCATCAATAGTATGGGCCCTTTTTAGCATTTTTTTCTTCTCATTGTTTATTGTATTATTCAAAATTAATTATATGCTAACATAATGGAAAATGCCATTCACATGCTAACAGTTAGCATCCAAGGCATCAAACTACATTCTAAACAAGAAAATTACACATTGTATATTCAAAAAAGCTTTGCCATAAATCTGCTTGGCTAAAACCTAACAAACAATGCAAAAACACCTTAGACAGGCTAACGAATAGCTTCTATACGGATTAAGCAAGCCGATGTTCAAACACAAACAGTGCATCAACACAAGTACACACATAGCTTGGGCATATACTGTATACTTTAAACTATAAACAAAGTAATTGTACATTTTTTCTTCCTTTATGTCAGCATGACGACTGCCCCCCAGTGGCCAAATCGCCTCTAGGAACAAATGGTTTATTTCTTTAAATTATTTTTTATTATGTACTTATAGAATACTATTTTCCGTGTTAAAAAATATTTTTTGGGGTGGGGGTGGTTTTGAGTTACAAGCATGGTGACGGAATGAATTCAACTTGTATTTCAAGGCACTAGAAGTGAATGCAGAGTGGCTAAAGAGAAAAAAAAAAACTTGCTAAAGCCAAGTAATGAGTTGACTGGATTTACTTGAGATTTCGCGTGGACTCAACTTGACTTCCATAACTTTTGCCACAATACCTTAAGAGACTTTCTTGAAACTTGAAGGTTAAGACTTCAAACTCATACGTGACGCTAAGTCAGCTCAGCAAAGTAGGCCACGGCGTTAAGCCTCACTTGAAAGTATGTCGACGCCTCATCAGAGGGCGCAGGTAATTTAAGGAAGCTGGAGCGGCCTATAAAAATGATGAAAAGGAAAGACGGTCTTCCCGCTACCTGGCAGCGGGTGGCGGTGAGGTTGAGGGGGGGGGGGGGTCTCCTTGGGCCCCCCCGACGACGCACTCCTGCTAGTTTACTGGCAACAGAAGCTCCGGCATCAGACGCGGGTCGTGTTGTTTCTCATCGGCTATTCTTTTGAAGGCGTTCACATGAGAAGGGCGGGCGTGCACGTTCGTGCACTCGCTGCACGCCCGCCGGGCCCGCCGGCCCCGCCGGCCGCTCGTCAACCTGATAATAAGCAAGTGAAGGAGCTTTTGCATGTTGTTAGTTGGTTTTTATTTGCTAGCGGCTGCTTCCAATCTAAACAGGGCAGTTTTGCGGAGAGAGAGAGAGAGAGAGAAGCCGAGTTGGAGCGACGTTATTTGGAACAACTACACTGAAATTACAATGTGACTATTATTTGCTCAAGCGAGAAGATTTATGCACTACTTTTGACTTGCGGCTTATTGTAATCGCCATGTCGTCTTCGCAGGCGACGTTCGCAAACAGCTGTTATTCTGTCTCATTATGATGCGACACGCCAACAAATACTCATTATTATTATTATTATTATGTTTTACGTATTATGGGCATTCGCAGGTCAGATTTTTTTATTACAGCCGCTGCTCTTGAGATTTTTGTCCGGACGGGTCAAAGGTGATTTTTTTTTAATACATTGATGAACCATAAAGAAGATGAAGAAAAAGTTGACGTGAGAGATGACTCATATGTTTGTTCTTTCAATGTAATACATGTCTGACATAATAATAATAATAATAATAATAAAAATGAATTAAAAATAAATAAATAAATTAATTAATTAATAAAAATGCCCTGTTAAAGCTGCTGCCCCGGCGACCCGACCCCGGATAAACGGAATTATATATATATATATTTTTTTTTTTTAAATTATAATCCATGTTAGTGGGTTGACTCCATTTTTCGAATTAGGCACTGAATTATGAAGACATGTCCTCAGCGCTCCGCAAAGACAGAGCAGCGTCTTTTGCCAACAAACAATGGAAGGTCAAACGGTTGTTTAACTTTCCACCAAAGGCCTCAATCGAGCCACTTTTTCAAGCCAGACAGGAACCAACAAGACGTAAAGAGCCTTCGGGTCACTACCAAGAATCAAATAGCAAAGAGAAACTTCTTCTTCTTCTTTATTATCAAAAGAAGCACATTGATGTCCAAACACACATTCGGTGCAAGTGTCATGTTTCACTTCTACTTCTTGTGCCCACTTCCTTTATCACTTGGAATTTTGCAGTTTCATTGTCAGACTCTTGATGGCTACTTGATGTCTAGACTTTAAAAAATAAATAAATAAATAAATAAATAAAAATAAGGCACTAATTGTTTGAATGCAAAATTGAAAAATTTATGAAAAAGTCAGTTATTTGGTCAAGTGAAAACATGAATAAGACACGAATAACAGAAATGTAAATAAAATATAAAATTTTTTTTTTTTCTTTTTGCCAAGTCAAAATATTACAAATGAAATACTTATATTATATATATACAGTATATATATTATTATGCTTTATTTATTTATATGTTATTGTGATTCTTTATTTTTACTTATTATAGTATTTTATTCTCCTCACTTTTTTTGCCGTGCAACAACTCCCACATAATACATCCGATTTACACCGTTCAAATTTCAACTTGCTTCAAAAAGTCACGCCATCTTGGGAATATATCGTCTGATTCCACGTCACTTACAATATTGGCACAATTTAGTGTCAACACAACTTTTCTTTTTATTCGTTTGTCATTTAATTACAAAAAAAAAAAATTCACATAATTTATCTTTCAATTTCCTTCATAAGCATTCAGCTTAGCATTCAGCTATTAGCATTCAGCTTGCAGCATTCCCACGCAATTTCTGCACAAAGTTTTTACTATTTTTCAGATTATTTAGTCAAATTCAGACCACCTTGAAACTAAACTAAAAACACAATCCCAGACATATTTTGAGAGAGTATTACAGTACATCTTTTTTTTTTGGACAAAATTCTAGTAAAAGGCCAACCTGATAAATGAAAACAGACACACTGAGGATGCAATTTAAAAAAAAGAAAAGAAAGAAAAGAGGCAGTGTGGCAAGGCCAGATGTGAAAAGAGCAATGCGAGCACATCTGCTGCTATTTTCCACATGTGCGCGCCGCATCCCAAAATACGAGCGTGATTCACCCAGAGAGGACATTTTGGAAGTGTCCAAAAAGCAGCCAGAGGTCCTCGCCGAAACATCTTACATGTCGGCGGACTTTATTGCATCACCGCGCTGACTTTAACCAACACTAACCAACCCGCCCTCACATTTCGACTCGCTTTTGCGACTTAATTCAAATCATGTCGACAAACCGCAAAAACATTGCATCACCGAGAAAGCTGTTTTTCCCCCTAAACTCCGTTGAATAGGATTTACTGAATTTTAACCACAGAGTGGCAATTCAATTAGTTGCAATGCTACATTTAATAAATAATTATGCATCAGATTTGTACACCTGCACTGGAGGCAATGTGTGTGAAGTGCCTTGCCCAAGGACACAGCGACACGTGATTTGGGGAGAGCCGGGATGTTTTTAATTAAAAAATATATATATTGTGATTTAAATCAACAACAAAAATTGCTACTATGGAGACTGTGTTTATTTTTTAAATTAAATTAAATTATTTAATTAATTAATTTTAAATTATATTTTTTAATCATCATTATTATTATTTTTTATTATTATTAAAAAAGAGAATTTTTAATAAAATTTTAGCACTGACTGTATTTTGGTCTTATTTTCTTACTTGAGGATAAAGTGTTTTATTTTTATTTTTTTGGGGGGTGGGGGGGTCATCATAAAAGTTAACTAGTTGCTATTCTCCAACTCCCAAAACTATTTTGTATTTGTTAATAAAATATCTAATCGAATTATCCACATCAGCAGTGGATGACTTCAGTTTGAAGCATATCAATATAAATTAAGTTGTTTATTGAATACTGTTAATGAACCAAAACAGGAAGTACAACCGCTGGCTCCAGTTAGATAAATACCACCCCCCCCCCCTCCCCCACCGTGGGGCACGCTTGAGCGCGGGGGTCGAAAACCTCAATTGATCGCATTATTCCACTTCCTGTTTACCACGTTTCCCGCAAACGATTCTATTTAAATTGACTTGTGCTTATAGACCAGGGTGGGGTTCGAGTGCGGTGGGCGTCCGGCCAAAAGCGGAGCGCGACGACTACAGAGTGCCATGTCCTGTCAGCTGACTGTGTTTCCCAGGGCCCCCCCGCACCCAAAAGTTCATCTGAGTCAACCTCTGCAAACAAACAAGTGGAAGCAGAGCCATGTGAAAGCAAAAGTCAGATTTGAGTCACCATATGAGTTATGTGGTCATAGCGGGAGCAGCGTGTGCTCCTCAAGTTCTACGAACGCTCGCAAATTGTTCCACCCACACCACCCCGGAAAAAAATGTAATAAAAAGACTGTACATATCGTAGTGTGCCTTTAAGAGGCGGAGCTTGGTGGGGCGGCATGTAACATGTCAAAGTCTGCAAAAATGTGTAGTATAATTAATGAATTTTTTTTTAGATATAAATACAAATAATATAAAAATATTAAATATAAAAATAAATATTTCATAAATGTAAAAATATATTGATTTCAACACTTTAAATATGATGGTAAAAATCACAAATTTTGATGGTATATTTGCAAGTGTATTTAAAATTGTAATTCATGAACCAATTAAATATATAAACAAAATTTGTTCAATCATATATTTTGTTTTATTTGATAATGTTGATTTACATAAATTGAATTATTAAATTGAGTTATTAAATTCAATGTGTAAAATAAATTTAAATGTATATTAATATACATGGTAAAATAAAATGTACAATCCATCATTATTGATTAATTATAATTAAACTGACCAAATGTTCCTAATAAAATTTATGCATTTTTTCCCTAAAATCAAAATTTATAAATGATTTTTCATTTTATATCGTTGATTAATTAGGATTAAAATGATTCAAATTCTATTAAAGAACTTTTAGTTAATGAACCGATTCAATATATAAACAAAATTTGTTCAATCATATTTTGCATTTTTTTCCTAAAATCTAAATTTATAAATGCTTTTTCATTTCAGGATTTAAATTGTATTAAATCATTTTTCTCTAAATAAATAAATACAATTCTAAATACATGTGCTTTGTGTGTGAAATTGTTCAGTAAGTATTAATAAAAAAATATTTACGTATCGGTAAAACATTTATATGTATTAACCATCGATTTAATGACAGATTTTTATTTTATTTTTGAGGGAAAACGCAAAAGTAGTCGAGACCCACCTTAAAAGGTTTGTTATTGGCTATATATGCCACTAGATGGCGGAAAATCACTTTTTTTTTCTATTGGACAAGGCTATGGCTTGACTAATGAAGCTCCTCCCTTCAGTTCAACGTAGTTGCTTGGCACAGAGATGGCAAAAAAAAAATGTTAACATGAGGGGCGTTTCATAGCCTTACAGGACCTTAGATAACGTAAATGCTTGGTGGGCTGCATTACAGAACAAAGCGAGCCCACCCCCACAAACCCGATGTCTTCTGTTCTAGCGATTCTGCGCTTTCCCGTTGTGAAATCCTCTTCCAGTATTTTGCTCCTCACAAGGGGCCCCCTCAGTAGAAGTTGACCCAGCGTGAGCAGGAGTCATTAAAAACAGTCCAGCTGCTATTGAGGGGGGCGGGGGGGGGGGGTCTCGTCATCTGCAACATGCAAAGCTTCTCAGCATTTGACACCTTGTGTTGCAAACGCATCCTCCCGTATTCTCACTTTGAAGGCTGAAGGTTTAAAGTTTTAAGTATGAAGTCAAGAGGCAACTCAATGTTTGAGAATTCAGAAGGAGTGTAAAGTAAATTTTGGATGACAAAATATATTGTGTTTTAGGGGTGTCAGGCGATTAAAAATTTCGTAATGAATCGCATGACTTCCAGAGTTAACTCACAATTAATCGCACATTTTATATCACAATAAAATGTACAATAACATTTTCATACTCAACATAAAAGTGGAGAAAAATGTTAAACTAATTAAATATGGCTGCGTCTTTTAAGTCATTGATAGTCATTTCATAATCATTCTTAAAACTGAGTAAAGTAACTATAAAAAAAATGGATTGTGATATTGATTTGTGTTGAGATCCTTTTTCTGCCACTAGATGGCATAATTGCATTTGTAAGAAGGTGTCAGCTCAGTGCATTTTTCTTTTCATATTAAGAGCTATCTAATTTTTAACATGAAATAAAATGCAAAATACAACTTGACCCCAGGCCCAACAAATACAAGTGCTCATCAAAAAATTTGAATGTCGTCAAAAAGTTGAGTAATTCTGTAATTCCATTCAAAAAGTCAAACTTTCATAGATGATAGATTCAGGGCCCACAACTTAAGTGATTTCAAGTCTTTGTTTATTTTTACATTATTTGGGCTTAAATGAACTCAAAATTAACGCGCTAATTTTCACACCCCTAGTGATGTTTAAATAATTAAAAAAACCTGTTTAATTTAATGCTAATAAAAGAAAAACGGAATTCATTTCACTACGAAAAGATGATTTGAGATATGAGAGTTTTGAGTTACAAGTGCAGCATCAAACAGTTATGCTAAGTTAGCCCGCCTAAGATGTTTCGCATTATTTTAGCATTAAGCTAGCAAAGGCCTATAAGTGAAACAAAAACCCAGCTTGACAGTTAACGTCGCAAAAAAACGAACGGCGCGAGCATCGATCGGCTCCGCCTTCCCCTTTAAGAACGTCTTTCATCCTCGCTCGCACTCTTGAGGGCCTCTGGATGCTTTTCACGAGGCCCACAGACGCGCACAAAGAGCTGCCCACACGGCCTGACCCCGAAGGACGTGCGTGGGAGGGACGTCAAGGCTGAAAAAGTTGGTCTCTCCCATGCAAAAAAAAAAAAAAACGCTGGCGTGAAGTCCGAGCGCTAACAGACAAATCCTCCCTTGCTGGTTTATTTTCATTCTTGCTTAGCATCTTTTGTTCTGTCTGTGCTTGCAGTGCTGGACCAGCTCCTCATGGAGCTCCACCACTTCCTGCTCATCCTAGATAAAGAGACCCTGAGTGGGAACGCAACCATCCACAAGGGATTGCTGTTCGAACTACTCCAGTCCTACACTGCATCCAACGGTACGAGTAAACAAGTCTACTAGGTCACGGTTGGGCTGAGGTTTGTTGCTAGGCAACCTTTTCTTATTTTCAGGGGAGACTGGAAGGGATTAATAGCATTTCCATTCATTTTAACGGGGTAAGATGATTTGAGTCACTGAACAAATTAAACTGACATCTTAATTTATTTTTTAAAGTTGTCGCGACTTTGCGGACACTCTGAATTTCAAGCTAACGGGCCTCTGGCTTCAACACTAGACCAATTTCCCACTCAACTCTCGTGAGAACATGTTTAAACAATACACCCAACGGTACGAGTAAACAAGTCTACTATAGGTCACGGTTGGGCTGAGGTTTGTTGCTAGGCAACATTTTCTTATTTTCAAGGGAGACTGGAACGGATTAACAGCGTTTCCATTCATTTTAATGGGGTAAGATGATTTGAGTCATAGAACGAATTAAACTGACAGCTACTTTTTTTTTTTCTTAAGTTGTTGTGACTTTATGGACACTCATACTTTAAGCTAACAGACCTCTAGCTTCACTAGACCAATTTCCCACTCAACTCTCGTGAGAACATATTTAAACAATACACCCAACGGTACGAGTAAACAAGTCTACTATAGGTCACGGTTGGGCTGAGGTTTGTTGCTAGGCAACATTTTCTTATTTTCAGGGGAGACTGGAACGGATTAATAGCATGTCCATTCATTTTAATGGGGTAAGATGATTTGAGTCATAGAACGAATTAAAATGACATCTCTACTTTTTTTTTTCTTCTAAAGTTTTTGTGACTTTATGGACACTCTACTTTAAGCTAACAGCCCTCTAGCTTCACTAGTCCAATTTCCCACTCAACTCTCGTGAGAACACGTTTAAACAATAAACCCCAAAAATTCGTATGGAAATAATCTTCTAGCCACCATAAATAACATCAGCCCACCAGCAGTTTCATGTTTTAAGTGTCAAGAGCCATGAACAAGGAAAATAAACAAGTAATTCCCTGTGATGGAGTGAAAGATATTCAGTTTGGCTGCCGTGGGCGTAAAAAGCGAACGATCACAAATGTTCTCCAATTAAATGCCGGGGTAATTTCGCAAACAACGCTTCAGTCAGCTCGAGTGCATCTGATGGTGAGGGCCTGCGAGAGTGTAATAATTACATGGTGGTTAGGCAGATAGCAAAAAAAAAAAAAAAAAAGTGCATTGCAAGTGGGTTGTCAGATAGCCAAGTGCTGACTTACAACGTTCAGTGAATTTGTGGGAAACAAAATCGGCGACCGCACGTTACATAAGGATGAAGACTGATGAAGCAAGTTTGAATAGCTTGCTGTGAACCAACCGCCGTAGCTTTACTGTATGACAAACACTACAACATGACATGCAAGCCGGGAAGAAGCCAGTTAACACTCTCATTCGCCGACGCCCACGTCACTCACCAGGCCCAGGCTATGCCTTTTAAATCTTTGCAGATTTAAAAGTCAGAAAAGAACAAACCCCAAAGCTATGGCTCCTCCCTTCTCGTCAACATAATTTGCTTAACACCAAGATGCCACTAGACAGCACCAAAGCAACTCATTTTATGTTAGACACGATTTTGGCCTGGGCACACAATGAGGTTCAGTATATCAGCGAATTAGCACATCAAAGGCTTTTAAAGCCTGAGATTTTTCCGGAAAAAGGCAGCTCACATGGTCAAGTGCAAGTGGCCTTTAAGTTGCTGTTTTTTCCAGTGTAACTAAAATCAAAGGAAATGCTTATAAAAATCCCAACATGTCCAATCATAAATGTAGTATGACTCTCTGAGGAGTCGATAAAAACGGAAACGTCCCCGGAGGTTTGCAATGAATTTTGGGTTGAAAAAGTCACAGCGAGTCCCCATCTCGTCGTGCGACACCGACACACTGGAACAGTTTTCCCTTTCCATGTTCAGGTCTTGGACTTGTTCCTCCACACTTCCTCTCCTGGCTCTTAGCTGTATGATTATTCCAAAGCCGCATTCATCCACTGGGGACGCTCACTTCCTTTGAGCAGCAGTTTATAAATAGCCCGACATCTCTCCAAACACAGGCAGAAACTTTCTATTTTCTTTCGTTCGTTCGTTTTCCGCCCAAGATATCAATTTCAAAGGAGTCTAACACCCAAAGCTGTCTTTGATGGTGCCCTCTTGGTCAGCGAAAATGGATTCAATTAGGAAAACGGAACCTTCTGTGAGGTTATGGTGACCGGCTGCCAAAAAGCGCACATTTTGTTTCTTTCTGAGGACTGTTTACGGGACATTGTCAAAACCGTATACTCTCAACCTACAATTACTTCTCTATGGTGAAGCCAATTTATAAAATGTTAATTTTTTGGGGACAGGATTACAATAAATTTATGGGGATGAATTTATAAGCATTCTACATGCATTCAGCTTTTATTAGCATTAAGGTTTCCGCATTCCCACGCAATTTCTGCAGAAATTGCACTTTTTCTAGCATATCAGGAAATGCATTATAATTTCACTGAAATGATTAATGCAGTTTTCTTTTTTTTTATCATCCAACTACAATTAATGAGTAATTTTCACATAATTACTGCCGAAATTTTATATTGTTGATTAATTGCAATGAAAGTGATTACAATTTTAAATAAATGTGAATATGTGAAATTTTTATTGGACATTTTTTTGTGAATTACAATTAAATTATTAAATAAAATAAATAACAAATGGGTTTAATTTCTTTTAAATAATACATAACGGAATGCTTTATGCATTCCAATTTTGGCGTTTTTGTGAGTGTTGACGCTCTTTCGCTCTTTCTGTGGCCTTCACACAGGTGCGGATGAGGAGTACATCTACATGAATAAAGTTGTCGTCGGTGGCAAGGAAAAGCAGGAGAAAGGTAAAAATTTTAAATTCTTGCACTAAAATGGATTTTTTTTTAGCTTTTTTTTTTTTTATTTTTTTTTATCGGGTGTATTTTTATTTTTTCCTTGGTATCAACTTCACGATCCTTGTGATTAAAATGTAAAACAAAATTTTAAAAATGCAAAGGAAAATCCCCAAAAAGTACGATATCCGATAAAATCATAATAAAATCAATTAATCTCACAAGCCGATGGTTAAATACGATTACATACATCTAGCTACTGTAATTCTGCCCGTTTGACAATTTATCATACTGCGGCATTACGCAACTCCATCTCGTTTAATAGAATACAGCGACTGCCAATTAATGAAACGGGTTTGATCAATTATTCAGCAGCCTCAAATCTCACGACTCCGTTGCAACAATCTCTCTGAAACTAAACTCAAGAACAAAAGAGGGGGCAAAAAAAAAAAAAGAGTCTCAAACTAAATTCTTTCTTGTAGTCCAAACAAAACAAGGCAGCTACAGATGGCGAGGAGCTATGAAGAAACAGACAGGAAATGGTGGCGGGGTAGGGTGGGGTGTGTGTGTGGGGGGGGGGGGGGTCAGGGGGGAATTGGGTTGTCTGTGACTGTAGCTTGCGTCTGCTTTTCACTTGAATTCCGTCCCGACGAGCGCGAGTTGCAATAACTCATGTCCACTGCAACGTTTGACCCACTTGGAGAACCTCAACTCAGCAGCGACTGAGGAGACACAAGACGATTGTTGGCCCATCATAGCACAATCTCACTATTTTGCAGATTTTTAAGTGGTCCTTTTTTTTTTTTTTTTCTCTCTTTTTACACTATACTGTAAACCCTTTACATAACGGACTTCCAGTTTTAATTTTTTTTTACTATGGCTTGTGGACAAAAATTTGACATCAAACACTTGCTAGATGGTAGCAGAAAACAACTCAATTCACAACATACAGTAGTTTGGGAGATATTGAACAATTAAAAAAAAAAGGCTTGAAATTGTTTATTGCCAACCCAGTTGAAGTTTACTGTCAAACTAAACATAATCCCATTCCAATGTTTGTGTATTTAAAACAAACCACACAACTGTGCTTTCAGAATCTTTGCTAGCTTAATGCTAATACACAATGCAAAACGCCAAGGACAAGCTAATGAATATCATGGATAGTTACAATGTTTTTTTTAATTCATTAAAAAAATTTGATTAAACACAAACAGTAAAGCAAGCAATATAACCATACTCACATGCATATATACTTTATCCTCTGCACCGCAAATAATTAAACGCCTGTTTCACATTATTTGAGTCCCTGTGAAAAGCCATTACAATCTTTATCCAATTCAAATCCAACCATGCAGCTTTGTCGAATAAATAAACTATGGCACGCAAAAGGAAGTAGATCCCCTGTTTGTGTTCGCCAAAAACAATCAAAACTAGGTCAAGAAATACAATACACCCAAAAGTCAAAGCGATCCGAATCCGCCCCAATCAGATCAGGTCTCATCGGATTTGAATGCCGGTATCCGCCCTCCGGTGTGGGACATCTGGACGTCCCACAATGGTGTTAAGGCAGAACGCACGTGAAGGACGAGTTATGTATCCATTTGCTTTGTGTTTGTTTTAAAATGGAGTGCAAGCTCATGTTACTTTTACATTCTAGATGAGAGATCAAATGTCCTGGTCAATGGAAAAGCATCCAAACACTCCCCCGTCCCACAGAAGAGCCTTCCCAATCTGCCACCCCCCAGAACAGTAAGTGACTGCATCGCCATGTCAAATAGTTTGATGTTAAACAAAAAAAGTTAGAAATAGATGAAAGGATTCGGAAAATTAATCCCAAAGGCTGTATTTTCACAAATCTCATTGACCCAAGCTTGAGGCTTTGGGCTGTTTTACTGGATTTTGACAGATTTTGCAAAGCCCACAGAATGTTGTGTGCTATTGCTACAAAAACATGGAACCTACCAAAAGAAAGATTAGAGTCTCTTCTTTCATCAGGAAAAAAAGAAGAAGCTAAGTTTCATCATTATTCACAAATCTGTTTAAAGCAGCTTTTTGCAACATGGCCCTGGTTGATCTCTTATACTCTGCTGCCACCTGCTGGCCGTTTTTGTAATAACTACCATTGCTTCAAGCGTTCTCTTCAGGTCAGAGGCTGCATCAAAGCCTTCTGTATGCTCTAGCATTAAAAAAAATAATAATAAAAAAACGTATAAATATGTTTTTGGGACCAAATGAGTTAATTACTCAAGGCGTGAGGAAACGGTAAAAGATCCGAAGATTTTTGAAATCCTTAGAACAGATAGCTTTTGCTAACAATTCAAGGACTCCTTGTATCCCAAAAGAAAAACGTTAGACCTCCAGCATATCATCAACCAACCGTTCCGTTTTGTCTTTCAAAGACATTTCCTTTTCTTCCCCCTGCGCATCCACCCGAGGTTTTACCGGTCCCGTCTTGGGAAGCCGAAGTAAACACGTCCATAGCGATCCGCTATTCGGAAAACCCTTCATCTGCCTTCGGGGCGTCCACTCGTTCCCGCTGATGACGTACTCGAGCGTCAGCATGTGTTTCACTGTGAACGCCGAGTCGCCCCTTATCACGGCGGTGAACAGCGCCCCCTTGCTGTTGATGTAGTGGCCCGGCACGGCTGTCCACTGGGCCGTGGTGATATTGTAGCAGTCGATGAGACAGCGGAGGAAGTCGTCGCAGGGCCCGTTGCGCATGACGTACAAATTGTCCCTGTGGGCGACCATGCAGTGGCCGTAACTCTGAGGTCTGACCATCGTGGTGGCGAGTTTCCACTCGTCATCACATGCGACATACTCGTAAATGTCCGTGGTATCAGGTGGCTTCCAGAAGCAGACAAACATCCGGCGCCTCGCAACGGCGCAAGCGGCCGACGCTACCGGCCTCGGTGCTTGTCGTATAAAAGCCCACTCGCCCTTCAGCGGGTCGTAACACTCGGCCGCGGCCGTGTAGCGTTTCTGGAACTCGCCTCCAATGGCGTAGAGTCGGCCCTCGTGCCCCAGTAAGGTGAAGTCATACCTGGGGGTCCGGGGTCCTGGCAGAGCGGTCCAAACCCCCGATTCGGGGTCAAAGCAGAAGGCGCCGTCAACAGTGTCTTTCCCATAGCCGTGAACGCCGCCGACGATGTACAGGCGGTTGTCCAGCACGGCCACGCCGCACATGGAAGTGCTGCATCGGGTCGGGAGGTGCGTGAGATGCTTCCATCGCCCTTCGTTTTCATCCAGGTAGCACACGACCCGGTAGGCGTCGCGGAGCAGCTCCGACGAAGGAGAATGAGTCCCGATTGCGACGTAAGACGCGGGGGATAACGACTGGGAGCGCCGCAGCAGATTCTCAGGGAGGGTCGCCGCCGCCGTTTCCTTGAGGTCCTCGAAGGCGTCGCGAAGGAAAAGAGCGGCGCTGTGAAAAAGTTTCTCCACCCCGAAGACGGAGGCGGCGTGGTAGAGCAAGAGGCAGTTGTCCGAATCGACGATATCGCAAAGATGGCGGGTCAAACGCGACACCTGCAGGAAAGCGGCGCACTCCACGGCGTCTGCCAGCTCATCCGGCTCGGAGAGGGTCGGCGTCTCCCCTTTACAGACCGCCAGAGCGATGAGAAAACCTCTGGCGTGAACGCCGCCTTTAAGGTGCAGCTCCTCCTGATGACTTTCGAGCATGCCGGACTGGAAGAGGGCCCGGAAGTAGTTGCTGTGCCTGGCGAGGAAGGCCCTCTCCACAACGAACCAGCTGTCTTCCACTTTCACCCTCACCCGACACGGGTTTCTTTCCACCAGGGTCGCATTCTTGTCTCGAACGGATCCCAGGCCCTCGGGCATGTCCATGATCTCGCAAACGCGGGGTCTCACGACGGAAAAATATGACACTCCGGTTGAAATGGATCCATTTATCCACAACATGTGACCCGGTAAACAAACGTTTGAAGAGTTCCATTGCGGCGATTCAATGCATGGTCTGAAAATAGAAGTGTTCTATTGATAGTAACGGTGCCGCTATGGAAGGAAGAAGAAATGAAAGCAGACGTCCATGCTGGCGACTGGTGAGCAACAGACGTCAAGTTTGATTGGATGGCATTGGCTCAAAATGTTTATGGTAACATTCTCTGACCGCACAATGTATACACGTATGGAGGACCAAAACGGCCAAAATTAAAAATGAAGAGACAAATGGCTAATAGTGAAAATAAAAATGGATATAAAAAATATAATACAAAAAATAATACACAAATGGAAATCAAAAATCCGGGGTAGGGTCGCGAGGGTAGCGGGTTTGCAATGGCTGACTCCAACCCAAGACATGCTTTAGGACCGCCCCCTCATTTGAATATACATTATTTTGCAAATAAATAAATGATAGGAAAAGAAGAAGAGCAGAGCGTTTTTTTTTATTAATTTATATTTATTTTTGTATTTATTTATATATATATATATATATATATATATATATATATATATATAATTATTTTTTTAAATTATATTTTTATATCCATTTTAAAATCATTCATTTACGGTATTTATTTATTATTATTTTTTGTTTTGTTTTGGTCCTTCATATACAAGTACTGATATAAAATTTGGGAACAGGTTTAAAGGTTGTTGTAAGGCGGCGTCATTTCAAACTTTATACCAAAATTCAGCATGATGGAGTCGTGGTTAGCACGTGATATAAAAAGGTGGTCAGAATTGTTTTAATTTAGAAATTTTAGGTCAAATTCAGAGTGCTAAGTGATTGTCCAGATAGACATATACACACATGAACTGCATCTGTGACATCTTTTGGTCTTGTTTTAGCAAACCTGTGACAGTCAGTGAGAATATTTAGTTTAATTTTACTTCATAAAAAAAAAAAAAGATTTCTTCCACTACAACGCTCCCAGTTTCAGACTGTTTTTCCAGATTCTTGGCATGGGAACCAGGGATTTTCCATGTTCCTCTGCCTGTTCTTTACCCCCCCCCCCCAACCCCCTCCACCACACCCCGATTACTCCCCCCGGTCCCCCCGTTGCTTGCTTTTGTTACATATGCCGGATCAAGTCGCTGAGGATGTCAAATGAAAGGAAAGGAGCGGGTTGAAGTGAGAGTAAAGCATCTTTTGAGTGATAAAACACACCTTGACGTTTTGTACGTGTGCACGCAGTGTCAATGTCTGCAATGGCGGACATACGCCCCCAACCCCCCCACACTCCCGTATTGCAACATAGTGATAAGGTGGGTGTGACAGGAGGCCGCTGCCGCTGCCTTGGAATGCCTTGTTTTAATTAACAGCAGATGCTTCGACTGCTGTGTGATTTACAGTAGAAATACACCCCCGAAGATATTTTTATAAGTTTCTGTTCGGCCAAACACTTCCATGGTAAAAGCTCCAATTTGAAGTTACAGTAAAACAGAAAAATAGACTTTTGTTGGCAGTAAATATCGGGCGACCTCCTGCAAGGTGCTTCATCGTTTTTGCACCATCATGCAGTGTCAACACACTATTATTGTTTGCCTACAGCTGTTTTGACGTTTTATTGGAAGGAAAATAATCACCAATTTAAATTTTTCATATTCAAATCCATTTGGATCATCAACTTTGTAAAAACCTTCCTACTTTCCCACTAACCTCCCCCAGGGCTTGCTTTGTACGTAATTGGCACCTCCCTCTGCTCATCTGCTCCATCTTGCATTTCTGTGATCTTGCTGAGGGAATGGATGCGCCTTGGGAGGGATCCTGAGAAAGTGCAAGATTTAAGATCAGACGCTTTTATCAGCGGCCGGGAAGAAAATGTTTCTTAATTCGACTCACAGAATTTGTGCACAGTTCACTTTTGTGCAGTCGGACTGAAGCGACCTATTTGTTTCGGTGCTCGGCGGAATAGTTTGAAATACCTTTTGGTGTATTGATCATCTAAGTAATCTGGCATGAAAGCACTTCTTTTCATCTTCTGGCGCGCTTTCAGTAATGTCGTTGTATCCCATCGAAGGGATACTGTGGACTTATTCTCATTAATTGAGATGTTTTGACAACTTTCTGGATTGACCCAATTTTTTGACCCAACTAAAAGGATCTGACCAATATTTATATATTGTGTTATTTTTGACAGTTTTTACAGTGCACAATTAGCATTTGTAGTTTGCAGAGGTGATCTAATCGTTTGGTGCCATTTTTTTCCCATTAGGGCCCCGTGACTCGGGAACCTTTTCCCCTACCCGGCGTCCAGGTGCCGACCTGCTCGGAAGCCTCAGAGAGTTACTACGAGGAGGCTCAACCTTATGAGGAAACCGTCAATGGTAAGGAGTGGCCTTCAATCGTGTTGTGTGATACTATTCGTCCCTCTGTCAGCTTATGTCAATGCTTTACTTTCTTCACGGACACCTGCATAGTCGAGTGAATGCCAAAGATCAAAATATAACTTTCATATGATGTAGGGCTGTGCAATTAATCGAAATGTAATTACAATTTCAATTATTACGCTCCACAATTACAAAATCAGCATAATCGTAAAAAAAGAAAGAAAATATTATTAATACAAATTTTTGAATTGTTTACATTTATACATTTGCGCCTTTTATAAATTTTCAAATAACTAATTCAATTTAATTTCATCCAAAGGGAACGTGCATAATTAGCTTAATGAAAGTGTTTCAAAGAATTTTATTTGTCTTAATATTTTGTATTTTACGTTTAAACATTTTCTTTTGTACCAAAACAATTTATAATTGTCCTACTGCACAGTGCAAATGCTGCACTCCAACTTCACGTTTTTGCTAACATAAATAAATAAATATATATTTTTATAAATATATATTATTATAAATTCTGTTTGGTCCAAAGTGCACTTGCATAATTATAGTATTTCAATTTTTTTTTCTTAATTGGTCTTAATATTTTTTAAACATGTAAACATTTTCTTGTTTTGTAACAAACGATAAATTAAGTTTTTTCCAACATAAATAAATAAATATATATTATTATAAATATATATTATTATTATTATTATAAATTTTGGGGGGTCCAAAAGGAAAGTAAAAGTTAAAGTATTTATATATTTATACTATATGCTTAAACATTTTCTTGTTTTGTACCAAAAAATAATCGTTTGAATAATCGTCATTTCAATTATTGCCCAAATTATCGTGATTATTATTTTTTCCATAATCGAGCAGCCCTAACATGATGTCAAAATGTTGAGCCAAATGCCCCAATAAAGCCACAAAGTTGTCCACCTTATCATTTTGCAAGTGTCTGATGCATGGCATATTCTCACTGTGTGTTAAACTGTCCCTATTTTCCTTCTTTTCTGCTGCCTGTGGTTCTCGTGCAGACCTGCAAAGCCTCCTCTTGAGGCGTTGGCTGCGAGTGGCGAGCTCTGACAGCGTTGTCTATGCCGTTATCACCCGCGGTAGCTACCTGTCTGTCTTTCCAACTTCCCGTTCCCATCACTGTGCGCTCACGCAGTGTCACTCTTACTTTCCCAGACGACGGCGAGGCGGTCAGCAGCTCGTACGAGTCCTACGACGAGGAGGAAGTGGTGACCAGAGGGAAGTCGCTGTCAGCGCAGCACCAGTGGCCATCGGCCGAGGCGTCCATCGAACTGATGAAAGACGCTCGCATTTGCGCCTTCCTGTGGAGGAAGAAGTGGCTCGGACAGTGGGCCAAGCAACTGTGTGTCATCAAAGATCACCGTCTACTGGTAAATAAAAAAATAAAATAAAATAAAAATGTAGTCAATAGGGGTGTCAAAATTAGTGCGTTAATTTTGAATTAATTTAATGTTCCTTTAACGGCACAAATTTTTTTAACGGTCGATTAATGGACGCCCATTACTTGGAAAGCCTGTACTGGGGGAATTTCAGTCGCAACGCAGCAGACACGTCCACGTCAAAATTGAGCAGTAATAAATTGAATAATAATGCATATATTTGTGGAGACTGGGATAAAGTTGTATTATACAATTTTAAAAATGTGCAGAATTTCACAAGTTACTTCATGTCGCTCTTAATGTGAAAAGAAAAAGACATAGAGCTATTATGCCATCTAGTGGCAAAAATATGACCTCAACACAAATCAATAACACTTGATTTTTACAGTACAATACATTTTTTTAACTTCAACTCAATTTTATGATTTATTATGAAATTACTGAATCAAGGGCCAAGCAACTTTTTTTTTCTAATTCTTCATACTCTTGTTAACAAAATTGGGAAAAATGTTTAACTATTAATTTCTTAATTCATAAAATTGAGTTAAAATTAAAAAGGTGCCTTGTACTGTAAAAATCGAGTGTGATAGTGATTTGTGTTGAGGTCATTGTTCTGCCCCTAGATGGCATAATTGCATTTGTAAAACGTTTAGTGCATTTTTCCATATCAAGAGAAATTTAATCTTTAACATGAAATAACTTATTAAATTCTGTACATTTAAAAAATTGTAAAATACAATATTAACCCCAATCTCCACAAATATATGCATTATTAATTAAATGTATTACTACGAAATTTTGACGTGGATGTGTTTGGTGTATTGCGACTGGAAGTACAGAATTTAATCGTGTGTTAATAAAATGAGTTAAAGGAAGTTTAAATGAACTCAAAATGAATACACTAATTTTGACACCCCTAATTTCTAGCAACATTGTAGAAAAACACAGCCACAAAAATCATTTTTTTCTGTACCTATTTGATTGACAACGTGTCTCTTTTTTGCTACGTTCAGTGCTACAAGAGCTCCAAGGAGCAGACGCCCCTGTTGGACGTGAGCCTGCTGGGCTGCGGCGTCACCTACAAGGAGAAGCAGATGAAGAGGAAGGAGCACAAGCTGAAGATCGTCCCAGTGGGAGGGGAGGCCATCGTGCTGGGGCTGCAGAGCAAGGAGCAGACGGAGCAGTGGCTCAAAGTAACGTTTGGCTCATATTTCACAAAAAGATGCCCATTTAAAAACCGGTATGATTGGCTGGTAAGCATACCGTTTCCTTTGTGCTCATTAGGTGATCCAGGAGATCAGTCCCAAGCCGAGCGAGAACGGCGACTCGCAGTATCCCGCCTCTGACTCTCCCAGGCTCATTTGCACTAAGGTCAGAATAAAATATGAATTGGGTAGATTTATTCCACACAAATGTGACCATAACTCTTGGATGCGGTTGTTTTTGACAGGGGGAGGTCGGCGAGCGACACTCGGTGGCTTCGGAAAGCGGCAGCAGCACCGACAGTCATGCTGAGACTCCCGAGAAAGATGGTGAGTTGACGCAACGAAATTGAACCATCGTCTTGTGGTTTTGCTTAGCGTCCCTGACAACTGTTCCTTTTACAGTGAAGAAAAAATACAGTGCAGGTTTGAAGCTCAGCAACTTGATGAACATCGGAAAGAAAAAAGTGTCGTCGTTGGACAACGCCGAGAAATGTGTCGAAACGTCCGGTGAGTTAGTCTAGTGCAAATCTAGGATTGGAGATCAGGGATGGGTACATTTGTTACACACATTTGTTTAACATATTAAATTTATAAAACTGGACAAAAAAAAATAAAATGCAAACAATTTTTTTTTTATTATATTAGTAAAAATATTCATTTTCATTTTTAGGGGGCAATTATAATTAAAACACAACAAACAAAAACACATACACATTTAGGATTTAATTATGCACATTTTGTATTTATTTTTATTTAAGTTTTTTGTTCATTATTGTCATTAAGAAGTAATTAAATGTTAACTCTATGCATAAAATATTTCATTCTAATTCTTAAACTGTATAATTAATTTAATAGTATTGTTAATTTTTTTTGTAAAAGATTATATATTTTTTATATTAGAAAATTGTTTAATACATTTTGTTAATCAATTGCATATTATCAATTAACATTCATTCAATAATAAAATTAATATTAAATGTACTATCCTGTATATGTAAATTTTAAAACTATTTTCGAATAATGTAATTTTTAAAATAAATTTATCATATTAAATGTTATTAAATAATCTTTGTTAAAAATGCTATTTTAATAAGCAAATAATTCATTCCTATTCTTAAACTATAATTAATTTAATAGTATCGTTAAAAATTTTGTAAAACAATATATTTTTTATATTTTTTTAATGCGTTTTGTTAATCAATTACGCAATATTAATTAACATTCATTCAATAAATAATAATACAATTTATAGTAAATGTACTATCCTTTTTAAAAAAAATTGTATAATGTAATTTTTTAAATAAATTTAATTATTAAATAGTCTTTATTAAAAATGTTTTTAAAAATATATATATTTTAACAAGCTAAATATTTCATTCTCATTTTTAATTTGAATAATTCAATTACAATTTATTTTACTATTATTCTTATTGTATTATTTGCAACAAATGAATTAACCAATTGTGAAATTGTATTTTAATGAACCAATTTTGCTACCGTCCTTTTGTCAGGCTACCTCAACGTGCTGGTGAACAGCCAGTGGCGAACGTGCTGGTGCCTTATCAAGAACGGTCAGTTGTGGTTCTACCAGGACAAGAACAAGAGCAAAGTGAGCCAACCTGCCGTGAAGCTCGAGGGTTGCCAGGTTTCGCCAGACCCCAGCCCGGAACACCTCTACTCCTTCCGGATCGACATGAGTGGCACGCAGCTGGCAACCCTGGAGGTATTCAGCACCATTTTTCATGACAGAAGCACCGGATAAGCATTGACACCAAGCCAAAGTGACGTGTTGCTGGGCTGGGTCACGTCGGGTGCTGATGATAAACAAGCTGACGTAGGCCTTGGATGAAAATTTGACCCAGATGAGGACTTACGTCGTACGAGAGATGGGCGGCTCACTTGTTATGAAAACATCAAGTCCAGGATGAAGAGAAACGTCTGGAGTGAAAAAAAATAATGTGTCAGCATTTTTTTTTTTTAAGACACCGGGTGCACGGTTACATGAAGTAAACACTGTCCTCACTGGAGCAAGGGTGGTCCATGTGTTGTGTGGATCTGGGTGGAGGGTGGGGATGTCCTGGGATTCGGTAATGGAAAAAGCCCTCCAGTTTCTCCCTGCTGCATATTTGAGTATCAACAACGGTATTTAATGTCCCATCTGTAGGCTTCTTCGTAAGACATATTTCTCAAAGCACTCACCATAAATCCCATTGGGCCATAAAGGCATGGAACGGTTCAGTAAGGAACGGTTTGGAAAATGTTCTTGGGTTTGGTTTGGAGGACCACACCTATAGACACATCTTGGGGAATGCAATGCAAATGTAAAAAAATGAAATAAAAATGGAAATGATGTTTACCTCTCGCAAGGAAAAGCTTTTAACTCATTTACTCCCAAAAAGATATATATACTTTCTATTTTAAATGTTTTAAGTGTGCCAAAGACGTATTTGTACGTTTAAAAAAATAAAATAAAAAATATCCTAGAGCATACAGAAGGCTTTGATGCAGCCTCCCAACTGCACAGAACGTTTGAGGAAATTGTAGTTATTACAAAAACGGCCAGCAGGTGGCAGCAGAGCAAAGGAGATCAACCAGGGCCATGTTGAAAAATAACAGTTTTATACAGATTTGTGAATGATGATGAAACTTTGCTATATTCTAATGCTAATTGCTGCAAAACAGAAACATATAGAAAAATATTTTTTTTCCTGATGAAAGAAGAGACTCTAATCTTTCTTTTGGTAGGTTCCATGCTTTATAACAATAGATCACAATATTCTGTGGGCCTTGCAAAATCAGTCAAAATCCAGGAAAACAGCCGGGAGCGAAAATGGCTAGAAGTGAATGAGTTAGTCAAAATTTTAATTGAGTCCATATCATTTAAAGGCTTTGGGGAGTCGAGAGCTACTTTGACCAAGACTGAATTCTGAACTCGTTTGTTTTCTGTTTCTAGGCCAAAACGTCCGCAGTCATGGGCCACTGGCTGGGCCTCTTGCTGTCCCAGACAGGAAGTAAGACAGACCCGGAGGAGCTAACCTACGACTACGTCAATGCAGAGAGGATCACCAGTATCGTCAACGCAGCAAAGACGTCATTATAGTAAGAAAGGAAAAAAACTCTGTAAGGGCTGCATGGGCCCAAAAACTCTTCACATTGACTGTGCTAGAGTTTCAAAAATGTATTTGTGGTTCCAGCTTGATGCAGAGGCGCTACTCTGAGCCAAACACCTATATCGACACCCTGCCCTCCACCCCTCACAACCCAGATGAGCTGTATGACGACGTGGCGTCAATAGCGGATCCAGAGGTACAAATGGGTCATTAGTCTTACCAATTAGAAATAATTGTTACCCCAACCAATGAACAATGGATTCGGGTCAAATATTCTATTTTCAGTTTCACTGTACTGTTTTCCAGGATATTGTTGCTGGCTGTCTTCCACAGAGCGAGGAAAAGGAAATTGAAGGACATAATGAAATGTCTGAAAAGTACCCAAAAGACCAAGTGGCTCAAGATGAGGACCCTGAAAACAGAGTATACCTCGACCTGGTACCTGTGCGGTCTTTTTTGCATACAGTAGCAATTGGCGGAAAGGAATCGCCTCCACAAGAAGCATCCGGAGAATCCCTTCAACCCTTACAGGAACAGAAGGACCCTTTGAGTCCAACTAAAGAGGTAACCTCGTACCTGAAAGTTCGATTTGCTTAATTTGATGTTCAAAATATCTGAAGAAAACTCTGGTGCCTCCATTCCAGGTCAGTCCAAATAACCTGCCAGAACCCCACGCAGCATCTACTTTAAACGACTCCAGTTGCGGCAAAGCCGAGGAACAGCGCTCCACGAGTCCCACCGCTCAGACACAACGTCAAACTCCACCAAATTCCAAGACCCTGCCGCAAAGCCAGGAGCCCCCCAAGAGGACGTTGAGTTCCTCGGGGGTCCCGAAAGCTTTGACTCTTCAAACAACCTCTGGGTTTCCTCTTAGTCCTCAACCGCTCCGACCTAAAGCGTTTAGCACAGGTGAGGGATAGTGTTAATTTGATCAACCGTTTTTTAGGTTTAGTCGAGTTTCAATCACGATTGTTAGTTTTTATCACAGTTAGTCAACCTCATCCTGTTTTTATTTTTGTCAATTTTTTGCCGACTATAAATCTAGCATTTTAGTCTTTATTGCAGTCCAAGGACACATTTTATTTGTCTAGTCAACATTTTAGTCTCATTTTACCCCAGTATAATTTTTGGGTCAGCAGATAATGTTGAACATTTCTGATCTTAAATTATTTCAAATAAAATGTTCTGTCATCTTTGTGATGAAAAACAACTTGACACAATTACAGTATATCAACAAGTGGCTACTGTGGCTCCATGCTATAAGCTAGTAAATTAGCCAGGTGAAAAATGTGTGGTGACGAGATTATTTTTCTTTAGTTTTCATTGACGAAATTAACACTAGTAAGGGATATGAATTGGGGGTAAAAAAAAAAGCATGTGTTTGGCTCCCTCAAGTGGTAGGCTGCCTCTTTTACAGCAGGAATTTTCGTTCAATGGTCCAAATTTAGGAACACCTGCTTATCAAAAAATCCTTCAAATCTAAAAACTAAATAAAAATAATTCTTTCTGAATTAATAATCGCATTAAAATGTATCCTTTTAAAGGCTTTTTGGAAGAAAAAAATACTAAATATTTCATATGTAATGGCAAAATTATTCTAAAATACAAGTCATTTCAAAACTGTTTTATTACTGTATAACAAGATAAAAAATAACATTCGAAATTAGTTGGAACCAACCAATCAACCGCACATGCCTGACCTTTCCCCCATTCGACCATAGGGGGAGCTGTAACACCATTAATACAATACAGCATTTCAAATCGATTTTACATTTGATCCTTAGAAGATTGTACAGCCATACCTCGTGATCCAGACTGACATTTGACTCGTATGTTGATTTCCAGGCTGTCCAGGTTCCGTTGAGGGGAAGCTGGGCAAAAAACGCACAGAGGCGGACTTGCTGCGCTACAGCGACGAGCGCGAGCGCTTGGAGCGACAGCGCGAGGAGGTCAGGAGCAACCTGGCCAGCCTGAAAAAGGAACGGCGGGAAACCAAAGAAGAGCTCAATGCCTGCCAAGGTAAATCCCAACTACTCAGGGCAGGGCTAAAATATTTCCACTCAAAATCCTCACGCCTGGATGCCCAAAAAGTTTGCAAGCCCAACTTCGAGAACATTAAAGCATCTGATTTGCATACCTGAGTGTTCTTCTGTATGTTCATCTCAGATGCCAAGCAGCAGGTCTCACTGGAAGCTCGGCTGAAGCAGACCGAGGAGGCCAGTCGGCAAGCTGAGCAGCGGCGTGTGGAGGTGGAGCTGCAGCTGGTGGAAGTTAAGGAGAGCCTGAAGAAGGTGGAGGCTGGGCCCTTCACGTTGGGGACCACACTGGACAGCAATCTCCAGGACACATCCACGGTCAGCCGCCATCAACCCGAATCAGCCTTTAAGTAAAAAACACATGGATTTAAACACGTTTTCCGCTCACCCTCAGACAAAAACAGTGACCCCGCCTGCTCCCCAAATTGCATCATCGCCATCCTCATCCTCCTGCCAAGCATCCAGCAGTCCCACCGGTGCAGACCCAGCATCTCCTGTCAATTCGGCCTCTGCACTAAAGAACAGGCCGGCGTCCATCATGGCCACAAAAGGCAAAGTGCTGCAGAAAGCCAAAGTGAGGCCTGTTTAAAAAAAAGTTTTTAGCACAATACCGCAATCTGATGCTAGTTTCTGTTTGAACTTAAAAAAATAAATAAATCACAATCCAATCCTGCTTTGTCGTTACAGGAGTGGGAAAGGAAGTCCACCACCTAAAGAAGAGAGTCCAATGTCTTTCGGGTCAATCTGTTTAAGCCTGTGTGGCGATCCCTTAACTGTATCCACCAAGTGCTACAGTCCAGTTTAAGTTTGTCCAGGTACGGTTTTTGTACCCGAGCTCATTTGTGTTCTTCCCATTGTTGCACAGAAGAGGCCATTCACTGTCGACCAATAAATATGGTACTGTAGCAGAGGGTTGCTAAAAAGGTGCTCTGTACCGATTACCTCTCATGGTATCCTTCACCAATTTAGGATTTTTTTTAAAAATGGCTGAAGCAAACTGTATTGATTGGTGGAAACCAGACAATCGAATAAATCCGCATGAAATCGTCATCCTGTGCACAAGAGCGTCCTCTCCGAAACCACTGGATACTTTCAAAGACTCGTTGTGCTCCAAAGGGAGGGATTTTTAGGTGTGGCGTGGGAGCATTCTGGCCAGTCGACTAATTGCTCTTGATCACTGAAAAGCGTCTTAAGTTTGAAACCACTGACTGTCTTTAATTGGCTACGAGTCGTCCTGGAGTTTGTCGCTTGGTTCAACATTTAAATGTGTAAATATATGCACGCCATTTATTCAGCCTTTTTTGGGTCTGTACTGCTAGCTAAAAATGCACTTTTTATTCAAATAAATACATACTGACTACAACAATGGCTTAGACATTTTTTTTGTTGTTGTCAAATATTACATTGAGCCCAACATTTTCTGGATGTAATGAAATAAAACGTAAGGAGGCCGGAAGATTGATTTTAGAAAACACAGTGGCTGCAAAATTCTGATTTAGTTGACTTTACTAGCAAAGGTTTCGGTAAACAATCATGGAATTTACAGAAATTTGACAACATTAGGCACACGATCAAATAAGATCAGAACAAAATAAGCCTTAACAAAGAAAATGAAGCTATTATTAACTTACATGTATGTATTGTTTACCTAATGTATTACAGTGCTCAGTGTATATTGCCCCATTACCCATAATGTGATGTAACAAGTAGTGTGTATAAAACAAGGGGTGGTGGGGTATTTAAAAAAAATAAATAAATAAAAAATCACAAAACATTTGGTCTGCATTTTGAAGCCATAATATTAACGGCATACTGTAGCAACATTGTGACCCATTCTGACTTTGGCCTTGGATGGACCGGAATTAAAATGATTACACATTAAAAAAAAAACATGTAGTGAGTTATGAATCATAGAAAATATTACTGAATTGTTGCTCTATAAACGTCCATGATGTAAATTATTGGTGGATGAGTGTGTGTGTGTACGTCACGCAGCGTTTCTCCTGCGGTGCAATTTGTAGTGGCGAAGGAACTCCTTGTGGCTCTTCTGCTGCCTTTTAGTCTTCCTCAGACCAGAAGGTCTGCGAAAGTCTCCTCTAGGTGAAGACCGGCTGATTCCTACAAGCACACAAACACCCGAATTTCAGATGGAAAACAGCCATCCCCTTGCATTTCTATTCATCTTTTAAAATAATCTTTAAAATATTGCAGCCTTATATCAAGGGGAGGTTAGGGTTAGTACATTTATGATTAAATGAGTTATAAAAATCAGCTCCACTGACGTATTTCACAGTGAGGTCCTTCGAAGCCTCGACACTGACAGCCAAAACTTCCTCCGGAAAGAACACACACGCCGTCATTCATACAAGGGTTGGGCTTGCAAAGGTCCACTGGCTTTTTCACTTCTGTTCAAAACGACAATATAGGAAATGTTAGAATGTCATACAGGGCATGGTCATTTTGTGATTTAAACAAAATGACTGCAAAAGCATGGAAATATTAAGTGTTGAATTTGTGTATTTAATTTCTGGAAACCTTATATTTTCACACAACATTTTTACCAAAAGTCTCCTCACCTGAACACAACATCTGCACCACCACATCCTCAAAGTATTTGAGGTCCTCGTAAAACGGCACCAATATCAAGTGTTGCTCCGAGCCGGTGATTCGCAACAGGCTGTCCCTCTGCACGTCCCCGACGCCGATGACAAACAGCAACACTCCGTCCTCGCGTAACTTCCGAGCCGGAACCATAGCGTCGTCCCCGCCCGAACCGTCTGTCACCAACACCACGGCCTTGTTGACCCCGGGGCGCGCTCCCTCGGCCACGGTGAGGACGTCGGAGAGGACGTGGAGCAAGGCAGTGCCCGCCGACGCCACACCACCGACGTAGTTGGCCTGGGCCGCCGCCTTGAGGATAGTGGAGCCCGTCTCGTGGGCGTCCAGGTTGAAGACGGTGGTGGCTTTGCGACCGTAGGTCACCAGCGCCACTTGGGCCAGATCGCGGTTGATGTCGAACTGGACGGTGAGGCTGCGGGCAAAGTCGCGCACGGTGGCAAAGTTGTCGTGGCCGACGCCGGCTGAGGCGTCCAGCACTAACACCAGGTCCGCTGCTTGACCGAGACAACCTTGGAGAGAAAAAAAATGTCTAAAAATGATTTGTTTGTGTGTTTCTGCTCCATGTATGACAAAGAAGCTAATATTTGTGAACCCGTCTTATGATAGCATTGAGCTAGCAGACTTTCATTAGATGAAATGACATGGTTTGAACATTTTGTTGTTAAAAATCTAATATAAATATACTATTTTGTTTTTCACTTTTACAGTACATATTTGCGTAATCTAAACCAATAAAAACGCATAATTTGGATGATGTCAACACTTCTGTTTCATGACTGGACGCTAGCTAACCAATAACAATCGCAAGTTGATTTGCATGTTAAAAATTTTACATATAAGCTTGGTAAGTTTACAACACGTAACAGCCTGGCGTCCACTATAACAAATAAAAACATGAGATAACCTCCCCCCAAAATGTTGTCTACTGTGGCAGATTTCAAAGCCTATGAATAAAAATAAAAATAAATCCAAGACAGTCCTGTAGGTGGCAGCAAAATATGCCAAACAACTGAATAACTAACATTTCTTTTTACTTGGCGTGTCCCTATCGCCACCATTATTAGCAATAATTACAATTATTTTTACACAAATAAGCAGAGCTCCACCTTGTGTATCCACACTGCAGATCTTAGCCTTGAGTTCAGGAATCTTGGCAGCGAGCCTTTCAGGAGAAGCGTAGGTGAGGGTCCTTTGAGGATTTCCTGTGATGTTATCCAGTTGTCCTTTCAATCTGTCCGGTCCCACCGCGATGAGGAAGAGCTCCATGTCCCGTGCGTACTTGGACGGCTCCACTACCTGGTCCGCGGATGGCGAGCCGGTCAGCAGCACCACCACATGCGGCAGGTCATCGCTTACGTCAGCGAACACGGGAATGTTCACAAAACCGTTGCGCGTGACATATCGCAGCGCTTGGCCCGTTTTGGTCGGGCCACCGATGGGTTCCAGTGCGTCCACGGCCTTAAGCAGACCCTTCAGGTCGCCTTTGAACTTCCCCACCTGAGCTTCCACCCGAGTCTCTCCTCCAAACACAGCCAGGCCTACTTTGCTAGGTGAGTTGGAGCCGATCACGGTCTGCAGAAAGCGCTTCAGGAAGGACTTGAGGCGCAGGAAGCCTTCCAAGGTGAGTGTGGAAGACCCCTCCAACAAGAAAAGAAGGTCCACTGAACAATCTAGTGATAAAGCTGGCGCTGAGGAGAGACGATGAGAATCAACATAAACATAGTTAGAGCGACTCAAATACATTTTTTGAAAATCCATCTATTTTCTATATCACTTATCCTCCATGTATGCAATCAACCTTTTGACTATTTTGTATCTGGATCTACACACCACAGTGAGGGTCTCCCCCATAGCCTGGCGGACACACACAAGTGTAGTCCTCTTGGGCTTCTGAGACGCACGTTCCTCCGTTTAGACATGGCTGTGAGTCGCAAGGGTCTAGAAAAATATACAGCAACAATAAATTAAATAATTGACCAAATATGAGCAAAAAAAAAAAAAGTTAGAATAACAACTCTACCAGGGCAGATAGTCCGATGGCAGATGCTCGCGTGCCTCTTGTAGGCCTTCTTGTACCTGCCACACACAAACTCATCCAACAGATTAACATGTTAATAACAGCTTGTCAGTGTTTTGTGTCCATGTTTACTTGCCTGTAGTACGGACAGAGAGACGTGCTTGGGAAATAACCTTTGGAGCCTTTCCAGCACATGAAATTCCCCTGCAGCTCCTTCACGGTCTCCAATGATTTTCTTTCGCAGGGGAACGCCTCCACCTGGCAGCCTTTGGGAAAAGGACACAAGGTAAAAAAAATAAATAAATAAATAAAATATATATATACTGTATATACACATATATACGTATACCAAAAGTGCAAAAAATAAATAAATAAATGACTGAAGTGAAAATAAAAATTAATATAAAAATATAATTCAAAAATGAAATACAAAAAATAAATGGAAATAAAAACAATATATATATACCTATATAAATAATAAAAAACAAAAAAATAAAAAACAAGATTAAAAAATAAAAATAAATTTTCATTATTTAGGGATATATATATTTTTTTGTTTTTATTTCCATTTATATTTATTTTTCTGTATTTAATTTTTTAATTATAATTTTTATATCTGTTTTTAATTTTCATTTATTTTTTTATTTTGGCAGTTTTTAAAACGAAGTGGGGTACCAGCCACTGGCCATGCAATATTTATGTTAATGATAAACTAATGAGATAATAGGCCTACTATTTTGGTGTTTACATTATGATTAAAACGGACATAAAACACAACAATGGAATTAATTAACTTTTTTCAAATTTCCAAATGCCAAAGCATAAATCTGTGAGGTTTCACTGTACCTGTAGGAGTGGCACCGCATAAGGAGGTGGTGGTGAGCGTCGTGTACAAGCCATTGACAGCATCATGGAAATATTCCGCAAAGAAAACGTGGCTCTCCATTGGCTCACTGGCCAAAGCATGAAGCTCCTCCCATCTGGACGACAAAAAGCAACTAATGAATCATGCCCACGCCATTTCCACCATCAGGCATACCTTGGATAACGCAGGCCAACAGCAAACAAGACGACGCCTTCTTCTTTGAGCTGCGCCGCCGCTTGTATGGCGTTGTCCTGCGACATCCCGTCCGTTAATAGGATGACAATGCGGGCGACGGCGGACGAGTTGCGCCCACCCGGGAAACCTTTCCAAAGCGCGTACTTCAGAGCCAGGCCCGTTTGTGTGCTGCCACCTCTGTATGCCAAAATACAAAGTGTAAATGTGACATTTAAGGGAGTCTGCAATGATTGACAGCCAATTAGCATCTTGCTAATTCTTCTTGGCTGACTTCCTGTTTGAGCTTTTGAACTCGGCATGTTGTCTTGTCAGCATGGTGACAGATCGTCATCACTTTCTTAAATATTTGCAGGCTAAAAAAAAATGCCATTGACATGTAAAACTGCAAGTGAGTGACGTAGTCTTTCCAGAAAGCTTCTAAAAGCCACCATGTTGCAATTTTGCTGCATGGAACACACCTGTAGGAAATCTTCTTCAGCCGTATCTTCAGCTCTTGTTTGGTGGTGTATGAATCCAGAGCAAACTCCCACCGAGGGATGGAACTAAACTGGATAAATCCTACACGCACCTGAATGGGGTGACAGTGTACTCACAATGAATGTTTTTCAAGTGAGATGGCGCATGACAGGGGAGAGAAGGGCCATCAAACCTTATCTGGTCCGATGTCGAGGGCTTGGCAAAGTTTCATTGCGAAATGCTTGGAACGCTCAAAGCTGCCCTTCCCCACACTGTAGGAACCATCCAAGAGGAAGAGGATGTCCATGACTGCAGAGCACTGCATCACTTCCAATGGAAAGATACAATTACACACAGTGCAAATTTCAGCTCAGTGCAAAACCATTATGGACGAAAAAACATGTCTGCTCAAGTCCCAAATAATCCCGATTGCCAGTGTTTGTCTTTAGTTTGCGAAGCACAGAGCTAACAAGAGTTTTGGAAAATCGCAATCATCGCCTTCCTCAATGCAATTAATTTATTGTGATGACCCACTCTCCCCTGCAGAGTTGATCTTCAGGATGTTATCGTGGCTGGTTTGGATTTCCAGCACCGAGGTACCCTGCTGAACTAGAAGAGAACACGGAGGTCAAGTCAACCTGACACAAACACCTGAACAACTCAAAATTGTTTAAATGCTTGTAAAAGTAAGTGCAAAAACGACTTAGCAAATATATATATATATATATATATATATATATATATATATATATATATATATATATATATGATTTACCGGTATTGGAGGGTCCTAACAGCTCAAACTATGATCAAAAATGCAGATGGTGCTAAAGCTGTCATTTTTTAAAATGAGTCAAAAGATTATATTGCTCCGTGACTCACGCCGCTCGCTTTAGGCAAATTTTGACAAGTCCAAGAGAGAAAAAGGAGAGAAAAAAAATGTGTTGATGCATTTTAAAGAAAATACAGGGGGGAAGTTTTTTTTTTTTTTTTTTTTTAAATGGTTTGTTAATAAATCAAAAATCATTTAGCAAAACAACTTGAGTTATGGTGCACATACAAGTAAAAATGAGAATAAATCATTCCACCATTAACACCAACAAAGCATTCTACATATTCTAAGCTTTTGATTTTATCTATGGATGACAGGGCCCGTCTGTTTTGAAACTACACAAATTTGGCCCTTGAGCACAAATATTTGCCCACGACTGCATTAAGCGTTTTGTTTTTTCTCAATCCACTTTGCCATGTCAAAAGGTCTCACAAAGCATTCCACACTGCATCATTAAAAATATTAAGTGAATTGTGTACGAGGGAGTGAAATGGAATGCAAAACAGTTGTACAAAAAAAATTAAAAGTTAACTGACCTTGAAGCAGCAGCACTATTAGAAGAAACCCATGATGGAAGTCAACACTGAGCATATTAGGACACCTGCAACAATGTAACACCGGTGTAGAGAAATGTTGAACTTTAAAGAGCTTACAGCAGAAGGAAAATTGCATACTTCAGTGTTTGTCCATTTTGCAGTCAGGAAGGAAGTACAAAAAAAAATTCTTCCTAACAGTTGTCTCATTCTTATACATGTAACCAGGGAATCCCTATGTTTAACTGGTTTTGAATGTTGGAAAATACCCGTGCAGTGCTTCTCAATTATTTCTTTTTGAACATAAAAAGGAACTCACAGGCCTCGTTAATTGTACCATAGAGCTTTTCAGTTGATTATACTAAGCATTATTCCTCTAAACGTTTTGATCCAAGTTAAAATAACAGCTGACGTCATAATGTTACAGATTGGCAAAAAAATTACTAAGTTCAGAAGTGCTGTATAACTCATTTGTCGCCACTTACCGCATGTTTTTTTTAAATCCACTTCCCATGACCTCCTTGAGTCTTTTCCACCCTGCCGGCTTCACACACTTCTTTGCTTCCAAACTGATCTCATCCACACAAGAGAGCTGTTACCACACCTCCTCACCGTACCCACCATTCATTCCACCTCCACCGGTGATCCTCCCAGCCCACACACACACACACACACACACTACTTTTCTTTCTAATTTTGCACAAGTGATGTACTTTGAAAAACACTACACGTTATGAACTTGTTAGTGAACTTTTATGCAAAACACAACTTGAACATATTTAAACGAAAACTATTTCAGCACAGAACACTTGGAACAGAATTGCAACATTAAAACAAAACACCAAAAAAACTTAACAGCTGCTTTAACGCTGGGAGGTCTCAACAATCTGGGTGAGCGACGGCACAAGCAGCTCCATCATTTGCTCCATGCGTTCGATGATGCGCTCCAAACGCCTCTGTGGGGAGAAAATAAAGTTTTGGAGATACTTATTTTGGGAAGTTTGTTTTCAAGAGACCCACACGGTGTAGATTTTTTTGCAATTGCGTGCTGAACTAATAGAATGCAAAGTTCAAAGTGGGTGTATTTGGAATCATGCGCACTATTGTGTATACCACCAATTACAACATTTGCTAAGTTCTTCTCTTATGGGTATCCGTAGCAGAAAGATGGTGGCCAAACATGTCAGCCTGCAATGTAATATAATTAGCGATGACTAGACCTGCGATTATGTCAAAAACATACGTTGATGTTGTAACATTTTTTTGTGTGTGTATTATTGAAATTAGGGATAAACCAATTGGCCAGGGCGCCGATATTGGCCATTTTGTCGATTATCGGTGTCGGCCTTTTATTCAAATCAGACAGCCGATAAAAAGTCAAATCTAAAACCATTTTAATCTCAGGGAACTATCTAAATTTTCAGTTAACTTTATGGGAGATAACCCTGTGAACCCTCAGAACCATTTTTTTCTTCGATATTAAAACACAGAAATGTGAAAGTCTAAGATTTCAGGTATTTTTAAATATTGGGGGAAAAAAAATTTATTGTAGAAAACTAGAGAGCGGTATGGTATGTACTTGTTTAAGTTTCCATTTAACTTTTCAAGACGTACTGATAACCTTGGGAGCTCCCTGAACATTTTGTTAGAAATCTAAAAGGATGTCTATTGTCTAAGATTTTAAAAAATAAAAAACTTCTACATTTTGAAAAGTCAGAATTTTTTTTTCCATTAAACATGCTTTGAGATATTACAACAAAGTCAAGATTGGCATTTGTATTTTAAATTTTTTTGACACTAATATTTCCCCCCCACACTTTTCTACTGAAAATAAATATTGGCTCCAAATATCGGTTATCGGCCTCCTTGACTACTAATAATAGGCATCAGTATCGTCCCTAAAAAAAAAACATCAGTCTATCTCTAATTGAAATCAATGTTGGGTTTTAAAAATTTAATGAACATTGAAAAATCCCCCAAATTCTACACACTCTCCTTTTAAAATAACACAAACAACACAACAGACAGCTGCTAAAATAGAATAAGATACTTAAACTCATCAACAAAAGCAGCTCAGACCTCTGGCTCCAGGTCGTGCCCAAGACTTGCAGTGGACTCAGTTGCCTTCGCTGTATTTTCCACAATCTCATGGATGGCAGGTGTCACTCCAGGCTGAGTAGTGCTGCTGCTGCTCTCCATCTGCTCAGCCTTCGTGGCAGCAGACTGGCTCGGTGCACTCTGGACTTTTTGGCTCTCCAGTGCATCAAGGATCAGAGCGCTGAGGTGGACGCCGCCCTTTTCGGCGGGCAGGCTGACAGTGACGATGTTAGTGAAGCCGTCGAAAGACAGCACGGTGGCAAGGGTTGCGTCCCGCAACAAGCTGAGGTACATCTGCAGCACGTCTGGTGGCCAATCGGCAGGGAAATGCTCCTTACCTGCGACGGAAGAGGAGATTGTGTCACTAACACAGAGATGAGTTTAAAAAAAAAAAAAAAGTCCAACTCTACTTACCAGTCAGAGCACAGCGGGCTACCTTGAAGGGGAGTTGCAGCAGGCGCTCGGGGATGGGCAAAATGCGGGAGACTGGCAAATTTTCGGTGTTGCCATAGTCGGCGTAGAGGACTGCTACCCCCTTGTCTAAAACCTCCACAACCACAGCGCGGTACCAGGTGTCATCAGCTGGTTCAGGGAAGAAAATAAGACATTTTGGTGAATATGAATGTAGCAAAATGAATTCATCCCTCAATTTTCTACAGCACTATCCTCATCAGTATCCCAGGTGAGCTCGAGCCTATCCTAGAAGACTTTGGGCAATGGAGGTACACCTTAAACTGGTCACTAGCCTTTCACAGGGCACATACAGACAAGTTGGATTTAAGATTCTGGATTCTTACAAATACAAAAAATATATATATATAAAAAAAATAAAAAAGGAGAGCAATGATAATGTCAAATCGGTAAAATTACCGAATGAACAATACTGAGCTCTCTAGAAAAAAGAAAAAAAAAAGATTCTGGATTCTTCCAAAGGTGCTCCTTTGGAAATACCAAAAATCCCTATTTTGTATGTTCAGGCACTTTTAAAACATAAGAGCTCAAAATTTGTTGTTGTATGAATACCAAGATGGAGTAATTAGTACTATTGCCCTTCACACTCCTTTTTCTGGGATCTTTTTATATATATTTTTTAATTATTATTATTATTATTTTTTTAAATCATTTTGTATGTATAAATTTTTTTTATTTATTATATTTTAGTATTTTGAGTGTTTTCTTATATTTATAGTTGGTTTTGCTAGATTTTTATGTGTATGATAGTGTGCTGATCTCAATGTGCAGCACCTTGGAAACGCTTGTTCAAAAAATGTGCTATGGAAACAAAGTGGATTGGATTGTTTGCGCACACAGAAACAATTTCAGACTAAAATTTGCCTTGTTGCAGAAACCAGAAATGTTATACTTTACTACATATTAGCCACAAAGTTACCTGCCTTGTCACAGCAGTGTTCTGAGAACTCACATCAAACTGGACCCTGTTGTTAGCCGGCCCGTGGAATGCATGCTAGGCTGATTGCATGTCATGTTTAAAGGAGGGCTGCTGCTATGCTGGGTCGCGCACACGCTGTGTAATTATGTGCTAGCAGACACCAAATAACCATCTTAGTGCACCAACTGCAGGTGGGGTTTCAAGTCAGTAAACATAGAATGTGGATTCTTATCTAATGTTTTTTTTGTTTGTTTTTTAGGACTGGAAATTTCATTTTGTTAAGCACCATACGCAAAGATTTTTAAGGTGTGCTTTTCACCTGTGAACTGGGCGGAGCAGGCGACCCCGGGGACGAGTTTGCTCTTGTCAGTGCATGAAGACAAAGTGGCCTTATTGCTGCTGCAGAAGGCGGCCAGTTCAAGCATCATCTCCTGGAGCTTCTGTTGATCCACTGCAGCAACAACAGAGATTGGCAGATCAGAGCAAGTTTGAACGCTTTGTGGTTAGAATGACTCAAAAAAAAAAAAAAAAAGTTTTGACCCTCGATGGGGCTAAGCAAATAGAAGAGGGAAGGACTGGTAACAGCTGTGATGTAAGGCTTAAAGGATCCATTGATGGGCAACTCAACGGTCTTCCAGTCTGTTGGGAAGGTTGGACCTGCAGGGAAGAGAGCTACATTCCAATCATGTTTCTCAACTGTCAATCATTCATTTTATTTAAGATGTGAACTGTTGGGGTCACGGACGGATAATAAAAAATGACAGGGTCTTTAGTCATAAAACATTTTGAGGTTACGAATGGGTGTCACGTGGCACACTCAGATGACTATTTTTCATTCTCTTATGTATTTTCTGTTTAAAAGTACTTTTCATCACTGAATTCTGACTTTACTATTACATAAATAGCAAAGTGTAGGTCACGGTGACACGAGTTGAGAACCTCTGATTTAGACTTTTACACTCTCGCTGACCTGATGGCGACTTCTCCTCTGTGGTCATCTGTTTGGCGGTCTGCATTTGGCTGCACTCCGCTTGCGGCACGCCCGGTCGCTGCTCGACCCTGGGCGACAAGCCTGCATGCGCCTTCTGGGCAATTTCTCCAGGATATCTGGCAAGATGATTTGAGACGAGACCGGCTGCGACGTTACCGCCTCTGCACTCCAGCTCCACGCCGTAACCTTGTTTGGTGACGGAAAGGGCGCATGCGGACAGCTTTTCGCCTTCCGCGTGCGACTGAAACCACAAGGTGGCTTTGTGGTCCCAATCTGAAGCTATGGGCTCCACGCCTGAAAGAAAATGCACACAAGAACCAGAAACAGAGAATGATACGAGATTTAATGGATATTCTTGGAAATGTGTCGCACTGAACCACATGGTCAGAGTTCAAAGAATAACAGGTTTGTAAATGTGATGCATTTCAACAGCTTACCTTTAAATACAAGTCTTAACAAGTGTGCAAAGCAAACATGTGCCACACTTGTTGCATCTAACGAGGCAATTAATCAGTGTTGTGTGTGTGTAAGGTAACAACAGGGATTTGAAATTTGACCCTCACTTCTCCCCCCCCTCTGTTGCGTGGAAGAGAAGGTCATTTTTTTATGTGCACCTGAGAGGAAGCAACGAATGGCGCGGAAGGGCAGCTGGAGGAGTGGAGGCGTAATGGAGCGAAGGTTGCTTGGTTCCACTTCCATGCTGTGACCGTAGTCCACAAAGTTCACGGCCACCTTGTCTTCAGACACGCCGCCGACCGTCGCGCGGTACCAGACGCCATCACCTGAGGAGCAAAAGTGTGAGCAGAAACATCCGCTAACAAAACACAGCATTGAAAAATGTGTTTGGGTGAAACCACCTGGAAACAGGGCACAGCAGGGCTCCCCCACTTTGGGCTCAAAAGTCGTTGCATCTGCCTCACAATGTTGCTTCAGCTCAGCTTCAAGATCCATCATTCGCTGATTGTCTAAGAATTTTTTTTTTTCCCCCCACAGACATTACATTTGTATATTAAAAGACACTTGATTCATCATCAGAAGTGCGCATACCCGCAGGATTGTCAATGTGGCAGAAAAACTCTCCAGGGTTGTTGATGATAACTGCGGACAGCGCCACTAACTGGCCGTCAGTGGGAAGCACAGCTGAGGACCACGTCAGAGGCTCGCATACAGGAAGTAGCGCTGAGGATGACATCAATAAGTCACAAAAAATCTTTATATTTTGTAAATTTAATTTCATATATTAACATTCATCAAGTCACCTCGTGGCATTTTTAAGAATGAATAATTTTTGTGTGAAGTGCTTTACATGAGAAAAATGCCAGGGCAAAAATAATAACAAAAACGTCATGAAAAGCGTATGCTGTATATCAAAATATTTGTGTCCTAATTTACAAATGTTCCCAAATTTACTTCAGCATTGGTCTGTTGCATGAACGGTAGCAGGTGGATACACGGGTTATTTGCACCTCCTGCTATCTAGCAGTTTGGTCTGTCACTACATCGCTAACGATGAAGAATACATTATTTGTCGTAAATAAGTTTCAAATCACTTATGTAAAATTGACAAATTTCCCACAGTGGTTGGAAATCACAGGTGTAGCGTATAAAAAGTTTTTTGGGGGGGTAAAATCAATTTGTGTGTAATGTATTATGCATTATATTGAATTGTAATTAATTATAATGTATTATGTACTTTTTCTGGTTCTATTTTTAATCAGAATTTATGTTTTTGCCACAATAAATCCATAAAAAAAAAAAAAAAAAAAACAGGACAGTTGTGGAGAATCCACTGCATTTGTCTTACCGGGTGGTTCTGCGGCAGCCTGCGGGCTATCGTTACCCTTAACCGGACCAGCAACCGGAGCAAGTGAGGCGTACCCGACAGAGATGAGCAGCTCAGCGATGTTGTCCTGTGGGTCGCTGACCTCGTCAAGCATGACAACCAAAGCTTTGCCCTCATGCGCCCCTTCAACAATCGCAAGCAGGATTCTGTTGCACACCCTGCGTTGCAGGGCCAACAGGCACTCCTCGGACCACTTCTCCCCTACAGGCTGTATCCCTGGAAGGATCCCGATGACAGATCTGGTCTGAGAATCACTGACCAGCAAGGAGCGACATGATATAACCACAGCAAACATGGCAACTCAAATGGAAAGATAAAAATGAAGCTATTGGTCACCCATTTGCTCCGACACACGGACAAGAATTGGAAAAAAATAACGATGCTTCCTTCCGTTCTCTGTCCAGCTTATCTTACCTGCGAGACCACAAGGAATAGCCTGCATGGGCAAGGCGAGCAGTGAAGAGCTTATGGCTCTCAAGTGGCCTATATTGACATCTTCAGAATTGCCAAAATCAATGTAGCCGACACAGACGCGCTCCTCAGAGGAATACGCCAGCACTTTGGCCCGGTACCACTGCTTGTCCTCTGGAAGAGTACAAGAAGGCCACAGAGGATATACAGTTAAGTCACAAGATTATACTTCAGGGATGTGATTTGACCAAAGTGAAATTATCTGAAAATTTAGCCGGGGGTCCGGGGGCCGCTGGCACTCGCTCATGGGTTTTCCGTGTTTTTAAGTACTTTCAATGCACTCACATGACAAAGAAATAGACAAAACAACAGCATAAATTTTCAATGTATATTGAACTATCCCATATAAAATGGCAGTTTTAGTCAACTCAAAATCAGTCACATTCAAAAACATTGGACTGCCTTTGCTTTTAAAAACTATCACTGAGAATATCATCATATCTAACTAATGTGATTACTAAGTTAACACATAAATAATGTTGAAGAGTTCAAATTTCATGAACAAATAATTGTATCATGACCAAATGAAAAGTAACTCATATTAGAGCATACCACAAATGTCTTTGTTATAGCAGAAGATGTTATCTGTCGGAGTCATGTGCATACACAATGAAATACAAAAAAAATAAAAATAAAAAAAAATCGGATTTTTTCTTTTTGGGGGGGAGATAAAAAAAGCGGAATTCCGCGAATTAGCGGAAAAATCACATCCCTGATACTTGCAGTGCATCAAATGTACACCAGGTGAGTTTGGTACCTGAGAACTGGGCGCAGCACACGGTGCCGGGTGCTGGTCTAAAATTTTGCATGGCAGACGCCTGATTGCAATGCTGCTTCAAACTCTGCTGCAACTCGTTGATGACGCCTGCCAAGTAAAAAGCGCTTCGTCTAAAAACGTCCAAACTTCGTACGACATTGGTACTTTGACAAAACACTCACCAGCATTCTCCACCTTCTGCACAATCATGTTATCAGGCGAATGGAAGTGTGTAATCACGACATAGAAGGAGTCCCCTACGGCCAGCGTGAGAGGCTCGGGTGGCTGAGCCCAGCTGTTGTCATCCTTCCCCTCAGATTGACGCTTGAAGTTTTCCAAGGAAATACACAAAATGGCATCTGAAGGAGGCCGCAAAATGAGTGTCAACTTCTTGATTATACGTAGATCTTCACTACTCTCAAAAAAAAAAAACTGTGATTGTGCAGGCTTACTTATATCTTCCACTGTTGGTGATAAATCGGCTGTTTTCTGGACAAAACCGCGATCGATGAGAAGTGAGCTTAGACGCTTTCCTACAAGAAGTCTTAACGTCATTTTTTATACTACAGGGCATATGCACACTTACCCTTGCACTTACCGATGGGAAGCTCGATGTCCACGGCGTGTGCGTGAACGTTCTCCAGTGTTTTCACCAGCCTGACGGTCACTACCCGACCAGTCAGAAGCTGGTTCACGACTGAACAGCACTCAGCGGACCAGCGGCCATCTAGCGGTTCTACGCCAGAAACACAACACTCCATTGCCTGAAGAGAAACATTTAGAAAGCTTTTATCAGTTTTACTGTGTATCAGTGTTAATTTAATGACCGAAAAACTAAAAAAATAATTTCGTCAACACATTTTTCGCTGCACTAAAACTAGATTAGACTAAAAGCCTCATTAATAAAGAATAACTGGGACTAAATGTTAATTTCAGTGTTAATTTAATGACCGAAAAACTAAAAAAATAATTTCGTCAAAAACATTTTTCGCTGCACTAAAACTAGACTAGACTAAAAGCCTCATTAATAAAGAATAACTGGGACTAAATCTGTATGCATTTTTGTCGACTAATGAAGACGAGACGAAAATGTACTTCACTTCATAAAAACTGAACTAAAATCTATGGACATTTTAGTTCATGAACAAAAACGAAATGGAAATTATATGATTTTGTAAAATGTTGTCTATGCTAATCTGTCACTGTGACACCGACATGTGAGACATAGTGACACACCCCCTTTCAAATCTGCAGCTAGCGAATGCAACATGCACAAACATGGGACAGACAGGAGGTGGATTCACGGTGAAAGGTAAAAAAAAGAAAAGAAAAAAAAGTTAATTATAGTCAATTTATAACGTAACAATCCAACGGCTATAACGTCCCAGCCATAATGTTAATCCGACCGCTAACTAATGCTGGCTAATTTACGAGCTCATAGCATGGAGCCATAGTAGCCACTTGTTGATATACTGTAATTGTGTGTCAAGTTGTTTTTCATCCAAAAGATGAGAACATTTTATGTGAAATAGTTTTAGATCCATTTTAGAAAATAATCTGCTGACTGAGTTAAATGATTCTCCTCCTGACTAAAACTAGACTAAAATGCTGACATTTTTTGTTGACTAAAACCAGACAAATAAAATGATGTTTTCTTGGACTAAAATACTGTGAAGACTAAAATGCTAAATTCATAGTCGACTAAGAATGGACTAATTAAAAACGGGATGAGGTTGACCAAATATGATAAAAACTAACAAGCGTGATTGTAATTGAACTGAAACTGAAAAATGGCGGATAAAATTAACACTACTGTGTGTGAGACTTGACGTTTTTGTGTTTCAGATCGTCTGCTGTACTGAATTTTGTGTTAATTTATTAATATTTATTTCATTTGCTTGCTTTTTTTGCGTGTTATTAATTTTTGTTTTACCTAACTGATTTTTACTCCATGTACAGCACTTTGTATGCAGTGATGGTTCTTTTAAGTGCTTTACAAATGAAGTTGAGTTGACTAATGTACTACTAACACAAGGATGAAAGAGCTCAAGGTCAGCAGGCAGCGGCCTCATCCTGTCCACGGTGACGTCTTCCTCATTCCCGTAGTCGATATAAAGCACGTGAGCAGACCTTTTGTCAGTGGCCATTTTCTGGACCAGAGCTCGGTACCAAATCTAGGCATGACAAAATAGCAGCAAAAGGCATTAGAGCAAACGGGCCGTGTTACTCTGCCTAACTGTCGCCTCTTACCAGATCGCCAGAAAACTGCGCAATGCAGACCTCTCCGACATAGGGGACATAAGCAGGCTCACAGGGATAGCTGGGAGTCTTCTGGAGTTGCCTGCCGATACTCTGCAGAGTCTCCAGGAGCTCAGAGTTTTGGATAAGGAGAAAAAAATGTCCAGGGTCGTAAAACTCCACAACGGATGCCTTAAAATCCCCAAAGAATCAATACTTGGCAATAACATGCACACAAATTGTCATTCTTGGCATTTAAGGTGTAAGCACCTGAATATCTGCTCCCTTATTAATCTTAATGGGAGGCAAGTCCTTCAAATACACCCTGCGGACTTCCTTGGCATCTGCGTGCTTTATCTCAGAGGGAGAGAAATCATTAAGTACATAAGATGAGTATTTGTAGCATAAATGTGGAAGGCCAAACTTCTAACTACCTTTGAATCCAGAAGGTTGGTCTTATTTGCCAATGTTGGCAAAGCAGCAATCTGATTCGGCGTCTCCCTTCAAAATTTAATTCAAATACTTACATGCTACTTGGAATATCCAAACTCATATTTACGGCTGTTGTTGGCTTACTTTGCGGGCTCCGGGTCAGCGGGCATGCAAATCTGTTTGTGCCCCTCCCAGTCCCGGGTCTGGCACAACGGCGAGCAGTAGATTGTCTTCTTGCAACGAGTACAACGTAAATTCCCTGGAAGATGAATGAGCACATCAACACAATTGAATATCGTATGTGCTGATCAAAAACAGTGTGGGACAAGAGAAAGTATATGTTCTATTTTTATTTAATTTTAGGACAGTTACAGTTTTTTTCCTGACATTTTTCTTTCTGACCTTACCATCCTTTGTTCCATCCTGTGTTTCCTGTAGCCTATTTGTCGGTCATCTGTGTTTTTTCCCTAAATTGTGACTTCCTTTTGATCTCTTTCCAGCCTTATTTTCACAGACTACTTTTTTTCCCCTGGCATCTTTACCTTCCTTACCTCTTCTACCTACGACAAACATTTTATTCATGTATCTTCCCTTTGCTTAAACATATTTTGCACCCTTCATTTACTCCTGTTTTTTTTTTAATTCATGCATCAATAAATCTCGCTTTCCTTGCAACTCAGAAGTGCTTTTTTTCTTAACTGTTACTTTTTATTTTTACATTCTTTGTTGATAAAGTCTATTTTCTGCCTTTTTTTCCTTTCTTTATTACTCCCTTCCCTCATTACTCTCTTAAACCTCAAACCTTTACATCACTTCTCCTTACAGACCTCCTTCATTCCTTACCTTCCTTTTTCCCTCTCTCAAACCTGTTTTACTTTGGATTAGTTGTTCATTTGCTGAAAACGTGGGCAATATTTTCAAATCCACTTTCTTTGTTCTTGGCTCAAATCCTTTGAATATATTCATTAATTTGATTCAACAAAGAGTACCATCTCGCTACTTTTGGCCCACCCTCATAAAATGTCACATATTTAATTGGGAACATTACCTTTTTGACAACAAAAGTTGCAGAGGAGAGCAGGTGATTTCATGGTCCCAGGTGACTTTATGGAGGAAATAAGACAGCATTTTTTAAAGAATTGACAGTCAGATATAACTAAGAATTATTTTATATGTAATACTGTATATACAGCTGGTTTATTCCCACTGGCTGGTGGAGACACTGGGCCTACAAAAGAGGAAAATTAGACTGGCGTTCAGGCATAAATGGTTAAAAGTGTTTAAGTCAGCACAAAAAAAAAAAAAAAGAGTTGAAGGTGTTTACCGGCTCCTTGCGACAACAAGTCCGGTCTCACAGAAAACCGACACGCGACCGGACTGGATGACGGCTTCCTTAAGGGCTGGTTAGGCCGCACCATGTTCGGGGAAAATAGGTTGTTCATGGCAAATGGAGTTCGAAAACTGCAATAAAACTGTATATATATAATATTTGCGAACAATGTTATGAGCAACTCGCTAATAACATTTGTACTTTAATCAAGAAGTAGTTGTAGGCTTACTCTAGCAAAACGAAGCAAAATTAGCAGAGTTAGCTTGCCGATTAGCGACTAATTGCAACTAATTGATAACGTCGTGTTCGGGGATATCACGTAGCTAATATGGTGTGTCGACATTATATACCACGTTGCACGTGACAAAATACATACATTTTAAATAACTCACAATGTTAAACTAATGGTCCAACTTTTTATAACAAATTCGTGTTTTTACCTGCGTGGCCGAGGAAGCGTTGGAGAGGGGGGGGGGGGGAATTTAAGGCCACTACGCATGCGCAATGATGCAAGCTGCTGATTGGTCGAAAGGTTCAGAGGGAATTTGGCGATTTTGACTGCATATCCTTTATTCTGTAATACTGTACATAATTCTGAAATAAATAGATATAGTTCACAAAACATTAATAAATTAATACAATACAACTGAACAACATATGACTAAAGAAAAAGCTGACAAAAGAGTTTTCAGGTCCGTGCTACCATGGCTTTGTTATCACATTATCAAGAGCCCACTAATATTTGTTTTATTTTTTGGGGGCTTTTTAGTAATTGCTTATTAAAGATAATAAAACAAAATGTTTCACAACATAAATATTCATACACATTATTTCAATATTTTATTATTAAATATCTGGGTTGTATAAACAAAGTGTTATAAATAAAGTTAATATTGACAAATTATTATTTTATTATTAAAAATTTAGCACATTTTAGATAGGCCTACACATTAAAAAAAAAGTTAACTATTTGTATTTATTTAATTTGATCATAGTTTAATTACTTATAATTAAGTCAGACTAAAATCAAACGTGTACAGTATGTAATCACGTGTATTTTTTTTATTTCGTTGCACACCTGATGTTTCGAGACAAGGAAAGGGAGGAGCAAACTTGTGACTTAATTCATACGTCACAAAAAACTTTGCCTTTCATTGGTTCACGCCTCCTGTCCTTTTCCCCTAGCAGTGGCCATATTTGTTGATGTGTCATACCTAAAAGGACTTGTTGGGCCGATCAGCTGGCAAGACTGACAAGAGTCACGGCTCAAAGTTCATCATTAAGTTAACCAAACTGCCTGAAAGATCTTTTCACTCATGGATTAACCAAACTCGGTGGGTAACTAGAAAACGAATTTCTATTCAAACGCTTGCATGCTTCGCGGAAATGAGACATAATAGCTTAGCTTGTAGCTGTAGGCTAGCTAAATGTTTTCACTATGATCGCCAGAAGCCAAACTAAACAGTTTAGCCTGACGGACGCATTAACGTCTGGTGTTGCTTTATTAAAATACATTGTTCTGACGTTTGGTGTTTATTTATATTTAATAACGACAGTGTCGGAACTCGACATGCTACAAGCAAGCTAATAACCTTGCGTGCTATCATCTGCATGGTAGGCTTTAGCTCGATTCAAATGACTACAAATCGCATCAGGATGCCAGTTTAGCATATTTCGGTTTGCAATCTACACGGTGATACTACAAGGTACGGCCGCGACCGAATACTTATTTAATAAGGGCTCAAAAGTGGACGTTATGGCTTTGTTATCTTGACAGCTGACACCTGTCAAAAGGAGCATCCACGCTTATTGCTGCTTGAAAGCTGATAACTGTTTAACTTCATACGTTAATGACAGATGACGAATTCTCATTTAACACTTTCAAGGTGTGTGAGATGACTAGCATAGCTTTCTGGTGTTCCGTGCCACATATCAGTAGCTGAATCAATTCAAGGTGACCACACCTACTTTGTAGTGTACATTTGAGTCCCTTTGCAATTTAGAATATGTATTGTGGAAATCGTTACTCACAAGGAAGTCACTATACCAAGTAGTGTGGAAGCACTGATAGAATATAAACTGATATATTCTATTCACAACCCGGTCAAGCAAGTAGTATGAGTTTATTCTAGGTATTATAGGTTGAATAAATAGCCTGAAACAATATTGGCACCCTTCAGTCTCCCACTAAATTATTCCTCTCCCTCTAATTTGCCAGATTTGATGCATAGAAGGCACCATGGAGCAACCTGATCCAGCCTCGGATGCACACATGACGGAGGGGTCGGACGTGGACTTGATAGGCGAGTTCCCGCCAGTGCAGCAGCTCCAGAACTGCACATCTAAAGGAGAAAAACAAGAACCCACGTCCGATGATTGTATAGCAGATGAATGTGTGCACACAAAAGGTGACTTCATCGAAGCTAATACCGATAGTTTTTCAACGGCAAAGATAGAACGACAAAAAGGAGGGGGTGAGCCGGCCTCGGATGACGACTGTGATAGTATTACATGTTCAACAGAAGAGGAAAAGCCGCCACCTGTTTTAAATGAAGGCTGTTTGGTGGCCCCGGGTGATGCCGTTGAAAGCTCCCCCTCCGTCGAAGCTGTATTGACTTTTGACGAAGACAACGATTCTCCGAACGGCGGGGAGCCGTCACCACCGAGCCACAATGGATTAACCGAGAGTCCGCCATCCCCGTCAATCCACGGCACTTCCCAAAACTCACCCCCCGACTCCACGGCCGCCGCACCGGGCATCTCCAACGGCCCCTCCACCCCCACCTCGGACACCGTCAGCTCCTCGCCGGCCTCCAGCCCTCAAAGCGGCGCCGACATGTCAGCGCCCTCCGATTCTACGTCCAGCCCGTACGACACGGACTGCAGCCGGAAGCTGATTTCACAGATCCAGCGGTCGCTGTCGCAGGAGTCTCTGTTGGACGAGCTCGAGTCGGAGCTGATGACCTGTCAGATTCCCGGAGTTGGAAGAGAGGGCGGGAGGAAAGGAAGCCCACCCGTCAATGGGGTCCCTTCGGAGCAGGAGGACTGCATGTTGGTTTTTGAGAAGTGCGTCCAGTACAAGTATGCGCAGCAGGAGAAGTCCATCCAGAGGTATATACTCTTCTAAAATGTTCATTTTTGTCTGAACTGTTTATTAGTTTCGCAGCTTTTTTGACATTCTATTCCCACTTAGAGCAGGGGTCAGCAACCTTTCCTGTCAAAAGAGCCATTTTAGGCCAAATAAATAACAAAAAAGACATTTTAACATTGTGATGAAGGAAACAGTGTGTTAGGGTTAGTCTAATCTACTGAGTGCCCCGGTGTTAGTTTTTTTTTTAATATATTGTTTTTTAATTTATAATGTTTTTCATACATTTGTAGATTTTCTGCCTTTCTGTCAAATTTCAGATTTTTTTAAAAAATTTTGGGGACATTTATTGGTAATTTTCAGGATTTCTTTTTTTGTTTTTGGACATTTTATGGTTACTTTTTGAACATTTTCTTTCCTGTCTTTTCTTCTTTTTTTTTTTTTAATTTTTGGGCTATTTGATGGACATTCTATGGTAATTTTCTGCTTTTCCTCAGTTTTATGGCCACTTTCTGGACATTTTTAGACAATTTAAAAAACGTTGTCATCTCCTTTTCGTGTCTCTTAATCTGACAATTAAAAAATTTGGACGCTGAAATTTTTTGATTATTTAATTATTATTAAGTCTAAATAATTAACTCATTCACTGCCATTGACGGCTATAGACGTCATAAATTCATTCGAACTATTTCTATTAGTTTAACATTTTTTCCACTTGTTAATTTTTTTTTGTTGAGTATGAAAATCTATAAAAGAATATTGCACATTTTTAATTATTATTAAGTCTAAATAATTAACTCATTCACTGCCATTGACGGCTATAGACGTCATAAATTCATTCGAACTATTTCTATTAGTTTAACATTTTTTCCACTTGTTAATTTTTTTTTGTTGAGTATGAAAATCTATAAAAGAATATTGCACATTTTTAATTATTATTAAGTCTAAATAATTAACTCATTCACTGCCATTGACGGCTATAGACGTCATAAATTCATTCGAACTATTTCTATTAGTTTAACATTTTTTCCACTTGTTAATTTTTTTTTTTGAGTATGAAAATCTAGAAAAGAATATTCTACATTTAGAACAGATATAAAATGTATGATTAATCGTGAGTTAAGTCATGCCATTAATTATGAAAATTTTAATCTCTCTTGTTAAAACATTCACAATGTTCAAACCTTCGTTAATTTTATAAAACAGGTACATTACCGTAAAAAAAAAAGCCTGCAAAATTGCACTCAAAAGAAATCTGCATATTATAGCAAGGAAACACTATGTAAAAAAAAAAAAAATAATAATAATTTTGACAATTTTTTTTCCAGAGACCTAGAGGGAAAAAAACATTCAATTAAATGCCATATTTAAAAAAAATCCTCACCTTCACATTCCAATTTGTCGCATTTACGCATTAAGTCCAATTGGTGTGTTGTGAAGGTTGCTGGAGGAAAACAAGAGGCATCAGGACCTCATCTTGGGCATCTGTTCCGAGAAGGACAACATGAAGGAGGAGCTGAAAAAGAAAGCGGAGACCGAGAAGCAGCACTTGGGCACCATCACAAATGTTAGTGCCATTTTCTCATTTTCCTCTTGTTGTCTATTCTCACATTTTGATTTTCATTTACCACAACTTTCAGCGTTGAGGAGATCTTAGTAGTTTTATCTTTTTTTTTTTATGTAATAAAAAAAATGTATGTCTTTAAAGCCGTATCATACATCCGTGTTCCTCTTTGGCACACAAACTGTTTGGATTTTATCAGCACAAAAAGATTGACGCTAATCACACCCCAGACAAAATTAAGGCAGACACGGGCCTGCCGTGACGATATCAAAGAATCCGATATCGCCGCAGAGAAGCGGCACCGGCGGCCCGACTCATTCCCCGACAACACGTTTGTCCCGTTTACCATCCCCGTCTGCGTTTGTGCTGACAGTTGGAGGGCAGGGCTAAGGAGCTGCAGAGGGAGCTGAAGGAGACCCGGGACAAACTTATTCAGCAGGAACAGGCGGCGAAGGCTGGCCTGACGCGGATGCAGAAGGAGATGACCTACCGCCTGGAACAGGTGAAACCGGACGGACGCTGTGTTACGGCTCTTTGAGTCACGTTAAACCTGCTTTTTGATCCATTTGCCCCTTGGTTTACAGTAAATAGATACATGTGCTGATTTGAAAGTGGTTGTAGGAGTGGCGCAACCAGTCGTAACGTAAAACGTCTTTCTTTGTACCATTATTTATGCTGAATTTCTTCAAATTGGAGCCTCGGCCTCAAACGGGTTTTTTTCCCCCCCAAATGCAATTTCTGAAATAATCCTTGTCCAATAAATATAATTTGACATCTTTATTACTAAATGAATCCATCTTTTCAGCTCGACTCGATTACGCTACACATTTGCATACAATGTCACAGATACTTCCATATCCACTATAGTGCGGTTGTTAGAGTAAGAGTTAACTCTTTGACTGCCAGACGTTTTCAGAAAAGGGATGGCCGTGGGTGCCAGCCGATTTAAGCATTTTGACTGATCTTTCAAGGTCCACAGAAAATGTTGTGTTTGGACTATGGGAACACACATACGACCAAACGAAAGATTGGACTCTCATCTTTCATCAGAAAAAAAGAGTTTGTTTCTACCTTATTCCGTTTTTCAGTAATCAACAATAGAAAATGGTTAGTTTCACCTCTGTTTTGAAACAAACGTCTTTTAACGTCTTTGGCACTCCTCCCTAGGATTTTACTAAACGTTATTTAACGTTTTTGGCAGTCAAAGAGTTAAAGCACACAACTTTTTCTTTTTTTATTTATCATCCAACTACAATTAATAATGAGTAATTTTCACATCATTTATCTTTCTATTTACTTTCTAAGCATTCCACACGCTTTTATTAGCTTTTAGCATTCCCGTGCAATTTTTGCAGAAATTGCACTTTTTCTAGTTACCTTTTATTATCACACTCGATTACTCGATACATTTACAAACAATACTCACAGATACTTCCATGGCCACAATAGTGCGGCGGTTAAAGCACATGACAGGCATGTGGAAGGTTCTGGGTACGATTCCCGATTTAAAGCTCCTTAGTGTTAATGCTGTTTTCTTTTTATTTATCAGCCAACTACAATGAACAATTAGTCATTTTCACGTAATGTATCTTTTGATTTACTTTCTAAGCATTCCCACGCAATTTCTACAGAAACTGCACTTTTTCTAGTTACTTTTATGATTACTACCAAATACCAAGTTACCAACACGTCATGAGCAGATTTGTCATCTGTAAGCGGCCAGTCGATTTTAAACAGCAAATTATGCATTAAAATAAAAGCTATTAAAATTTTGTGCAATTCAGTGTTTTTTTTGTTGTTGTTTGTTTTTTGCATTGTGCTTAACTTTAGTAACCAGAAAGATAAAGTTTTAGCACGTCAAACTTGTTATTGGAAATAATCACCTGTAAAGCAAATAGGCATTTTTCATCCAGAACCGTGCACACTTCAGTTGGAGTTTTTTTTTTTTTTTTTTTTTCCTCTCTTCACACCCAATGAGTTTTAATTTCACCGTCCATTGAACAATAAGAGCTCGAGTAGAACGGCTTTTATCACATATCGCCTGCGAGAGGTTTAAAAAGTCTTGGGGGGGGGGGGGGGGTGAACACTTCGCCTGAGCTAACTGCTTGTATCTCAAAAAAGGTGTTACTCTCCCTTTCAGGCGAACAGAAAGTGTGACGAAGCGCGGCAAGAAAAGGAGACCATGGTGATGAAATACGTCCGCGGGGAGAAGGAGGGCCTGGACCTGAGGCGAGACAAGGAGAGCTTGGAGAAGAAGCTGCGCGAGGCCACAAAGGAAGTGGACCGCCAGGCCCTGCGAGGGAACCAGCTGGCTCAAGAGCGAGGCCGTCTGCAACAGCTGTGCGACGCCAAGGTCGGCCCTCCTTTCGTTTTCCGGAAATGATCGTTTGACCGGGAAGTCGAAGATGTTTCGCTCCCGCGGTCGTTGCATTGCGTTTGCTTGGTCGTTCTCAGGAGGGCGAAGTCGGCCGGCTGACGCGCGAGGTGGAAAAGTTGAAGGAGGAGAACAACTCTCATCTTATCAAGGTCAAATGGGCGCAGAACAAACTCAAGAGTGAGGCCGATGCCCACAAGGCAAGTGGCTTTTTTTTTGTGTTTTTTTGTTCGGGCATGGACATTAACTCATTCACTGCCATTGACGGCTATAAACGTCAAAAATTCATTTGAACTATTTATTACTATTAGTTTAAAAAAAAAAAACACTTTTGTTAACAAGAGTATGAAAACGTAAACACAAAATGTATTGTACATTTTGAGCAGATATAAAATTTGTGATTAATCGTGAGTTAACTAGTGAAGTCATGCGATTAATTCCGAAAACATTTTATCGCCTGACGCCCCTAATTTTTAATAATCTTTTTTCTTTTCATTTTATAATCTTTTCTCTTTTAATTTTATCATCTTTTTTTTTTTAAGATTATAAAATTAGGGGCGACAGGCATTTTAAATTTTTAATTGTAATTAATCGCATGATTTTACCAGTTAACTAACGATTAATCACACATTTTAATGTACAATAAAAAAAATTCTAGGTTTTCATACTCTTGTTAACAAAAGTGTGGAAAAAAAGTTTTAACTAATAGAAATAGCTAAAATGATTTTTGGACGTTTATAGCCGTCAATGGCAGTGAATGAATTAAAAAAGAAAACAAGATTATTTAAAATTTGGGGCGTCAGGCGATTAAAATTTGAAATCATAATTAATCGCATGACTTCACTAGTTAACTCAGGATTAATCTGTTCTAAATTTACAATCATTTCTTTTCTAGGTTTTCATACTCCCGTTAACAAAAGTAGAACAAAATGTTAAACTAATAGAAAGAATTTTTGACGTTTATAGCCATCAATGGCAGTGAACGAGTTAATATTAAATTTGAGTTGTTTAAATGTTTTTTTTTATTTTAAAACGACTAATTTAAAGCCAGACTTGTCCATTCGGACATACACGCGTCGTCGGCCGCTGAATAAAAAACAATGTCGGCGCACGCGAGACTGTGAGCATCCAGTTGGGTCGCGTCTTCAGCAAAGTGGCAGTGAGCTACCTTCGTCCTTTGGAGGTCAGATATGATGCAAAAAATACAATTGTTTGCAGGAAAGCTGTTGCCGTTAAAGTTAAGAGGAGAAAATAATGGACTTTCTTGACTCGTGAAATTTGCCACTGACTTCTGAAGGTTTGTGTTTTCTTTGTGTGAATGTGCTTTAAGCAGTTGTGTTACAATTAGACCTCGCAGGGGTACATTACGGTTGCTATTTTTGATATTTGTTTACATTTCAATTGTGGAAAAAAAAGGTGGCTTCAATATTAAATTCAGTATTTAAAAAAAAAAAAGTGATATTATTCCGTAGGACCAATCACAAATCTATTGTTCGGTAATTATTTTTTTATTTCTTTGAAATATCGTGGTATAATTTTTCCTAGTCCTAATCGTGATTTCAATTATTACTAATTAATTAATCGTAATTAATATTTTCTTCTCAAGTATTTTCTAACCTGAATCTGCCACTGACAAAGATGACATGATTTGTAGTAAATACTCACAAATAGAATTTCATTTTCCCGTTTTCACTTCATCTCATTCCAACGCTTTTGTCAAAATAATGTAAAGCATGAATGAGAAAACAACAACCTCAATCTGTATATTTTTATCACCCGGTGAATATGCGCACTTATGCTAATGAAATGTTTATTTTTGAAAAGCAATCAAGAATCATAAGCGTTGACGTGGTTAATTAAATTGCCTCGACCTTCATTTCCAGGCAACATTTTGAAACGCGGTTTTGATGTGTATTGTCTTCGTTTCGATGTTTAAATAAGGAGCGTTTTGAAATTGCGCCAGCTGCTGACAAAAGCATGATTAGTTGCGTATATTTTTCGATTTGATTGGCAATCTGAAATGGGATGAAAATTACACAGTGAGGTCGGAGCTATTTCTTGATAATGATAATGTTTTATTTATTTATAACCTCCCCGGGGAAAACTTACACGGCAAACATCTTTCCGTGTCCACACGCGCGCACACACACAAAAATGGATATCATTAAATGCAACTACGACTTCAGGCTAACTAAATGATCGCTGAAGCAATCGTATTAATGTGCGCGGCTTCACAGACGTGAATCAAATGAGAATCGATGTATGCCAGAGACTGTCCCTCAAAACGAATGAATCATGTTTTCCATCTGTCTCTCCTGTCTGTGCGCAGGAGTCAAAAGACAAGCTGAGGGACATCACGTCCAAACTGACGCAAGCCAAAGAAGAGACGGAGCAGATCCGCAAGAACTGCCAGGACATGATCCGAACATACCAGGTCGGGAACACATTTTTGTATTCTGTTTATTTAAAAACAGGGCGAAATGCAATCTGTTCTATGACGCTTGGGCGACCTTCCAACTGAAGAAAAAAATAAAATAATTCCCATTGAGCTCAATTATAATTGGAATAATATGTTCCAAAGGCTGTGCACTTTGAACGTTCTTAACTGTCATTGTATTCTATATATTTGCTTTCATTTTCATATTAGTGGTGTCAGGCGATTAATTTTTTCTTCATTGCATGACTTCAATAGTTAACTCACGATTAATCGCACATTTGCATATCTGTTCTAAATACTCTTGTTAACATAAAAGTCGGAAAAAATGTTAAACTCATACAAATATGGCTGCATCTTTTAGTCATTGATACAGTAATTTCTGCCACTAGAGGGCATATGTGCATTCGTAAGACATTGGTGACCGCTCAGTGTATTTTTCTTTTCATATTAAGAGCTATTTAATCTTTAACAGGAAGTAACTTGTAGAATTCTGCACATTTTTAACTCATTCGCTGCCATTGACGGCTATAGACGTCAAAAAATCATTTGATTATTTCTATTTAACTTTTTTTTCCATTTTTGTTAACAAGAAGTATGAAAACCTAGAATTTTTTTTTGTCCATTTAGAACAGATGTAAAAATTTCTGATTAATCGTGAGTTAACTAGTAAAGTCATGGGATTAATTACAAATTTAAATCACTTGATACTCCTAATTTTTAATCTTTTCTTTAAAAAAATAAAAATTAATAAACATTTTTTTTAAAGAAAAGATTATTAAAAAATTTGGGGCATCAGGCGATTAAGACATTTTAATAATCTTTTCTATAAAAAAAGAATAAACTTTTTTTTTTTTTTTTAAGAAAATATTATTAAAAATTAGGGGCGTCAGGCGATTAATTTTTTTAATCGTAATTAATCACATGACTTCACTAGTTTATCCCAATTTTTAATACAATAAAAACAATTCTTGGTTTTCAAACTCTTGTTACCAAAAGTGAGAAAAAATGATAAACTAATAAAAATAGTTCAAATTAATTTTTGACGTCTATATTAATGAAAAGCAGTTTAAGCAAATAAATGATGCATTTTTACTTAACAATTTCCTCTCAAATACAAAAATATTCGTGAACCCGAGTGAGGATAAGCAGTGTAGAAAACCAATGGGCTGTTTAATTAAATGATTTTTGCTGCAGTTTTCACATGCGCCTTGCGGTGGTGGTAAAGAGCTGCTTTCTTCTGCGTCTTAATTAATGAATAAAGAACAATGGCGGTGGATATGAGGGCAAGACGATGATTGACGGGGGCGGGTCTTTTGTTATTATTCGTCCTACAGGAATCGGAAGAGATCAAATCAAATGAGCTGGATGCTAAACTGAGGGAGACCAAAGGAGAATTAGCGAAACACAAGCAGGAACAAACGGACCAATTAGAGGTGAGAGCATTTTGTATGCAACGAAATGATTCCCGCATCTACATCCTGGTTACACATTTATATTAAATGGAAATCAACACCTGATAGTCATATTATTTATTGCTGGTCTTGAAGCACAAAACCGTTCCAGAGGCTTGAACAAAAAATGATACGCATGTGCACAAGCATGGACTTAATCCAAACACAATGGCCTGGTTTTTTTGTTGTTAGTTTTTTTCACCCCCGCCATCATCATCCTTTCTAAAAGGAAGGACACTTTAAAAATAAATGGCCTAGAAATAATCAATATGAAGCAGAGCATCCGGACAGCAAGCCCAGAAGACATCACCCACTTCCTGTCTTCCCGCCGCCTCGCTCATTTGCCCCCCAAAAGCCTCAAATTGAAACGCATAAATAGAAAGCTCTTAAAAGCTGCCGTCATTTTCAGTTAGCTGTCAACGTTCCAATTTAAAACGCGCGTCTTCCCAACCTTCGCGTCGAATACAAACATTGCTTTTCCTTGATTTGATATTGCCTCCGTTCTGAGAAATATCGCCGCTGAAAAAATGTATTTAAAAAAAAAAACGCAGATTTTCTTCCTTTATCATAGTTCACTATGCTCAAGAGACATCATAAATTATACAAAACAAAACTCCCATTAGCATTGAAATAAGCACGCAAGTCCTGAATTAACGGAGCAAATAGGAAATAGGTTTTGCTCCGTCTCATTTGGTGGCAGGTTGTCGTGGATACCGCGGCCCGCTAATAGCTTCTTGGAAAAGTTGACTCTCACCAGTCCTGTTAATGGCTTTGTTTAAAAGATGAGGCGAAACATCATTGCACGTCGCTTTCATGTTGGTGTCGAGCGCGCCGCACCACACAAACAATTTCACCGATTACAATGAAAAATAAAACGCTTCGTTATATGAGAACTGCGCAAATCATGTTGCGAGATGAATTTTGAGAATTATTTGCTGTTTCGTGTCTATATTTGTTTTTGTTGTTTTTTTTTAGATCTACTTTTTTATTTATTTTTATTTTACGTTAATTAACTCATTCACTGCCATTGACGGCTATAGACGTCAAAAATTCATTTGAACTATTTCTATTAGTTTAACATTTTTTACCCCACTTTTGTTAACTCTTTGACTGCCAGATGTTTTCAGAAACGGGTTGTCCCCAGTGCCAGCCGATTTAAGCATTTTGACTGATCTTTCAAGGTCCACAGAAAATGTTGTGTTTGGACTATGGAAACACACATACTACCAAATGAAAGATTGGACTCTCATCTTTCATCAGAAAAAAAAGTTTGTTTCTACCTTATTCCGTTTTTCAGTAATCAACAATAGAAAATGGTTAGTTTCACCTCTGTTTTGAAACAAACGTCTTTTAACGTCTTTGGCACTCCTCCATAGGATTTTACTAAACGTTATTTAACGTTTTTGGCAGTCAAAGAGTTAATAGTGAAAATCCACTAATTGATGTCATAAAATATGTAAAAAATAAAATAAAAATGCCTCTGACTAATATATAATTGTGCTCGAAAATGATATTTTATTTTATTTTTTTAAATATGTTACAATATGTTTTTTTGTTCCAGTAAAATAATCCACACGTTGATATAAATATTTTGTATGAGGAAAAATTATATTGGTCTTCAGTTTTGATGTGCACGATATTCTTAAAAAGATGTCCCCATTAAAATTTTGCAAGAATCCACACATTGATGGTGTCATAAAACAAATGAAATAATCACTTAAAAGTTGGGCCCGACCGATGCATTGTTTTTTTTAAGACGATGCCGATACCGGTTTTTGACAGAAAAATACCAATTACCTATTAATCTGCCGATATTTTTTTTAAATGTATATAATGCAGAAAATCTTTTTTTTTTAATACTTATTAATAAAAAATATGAATGTGAAATAATAATAGAATATACAAAAAAAAAAACAGGAAGAACAAATACTGGCTGTTCCTGTGCGTTTTGGCCTCTTGGGGGCAGTGTGGTGCCGTACACAAGTGAGTACCAGAAGAAAGTTACGATTGAATTCTCATTTTTCTCAAAGTGGGAAGAATTTGTGCCTTTAACGTAGTGTTATCTTACTATGTGTTCCCTACAACATTTGTGTGTGAATATTCGTTATTTGAAGGAAAAACACTGCCAAAGTCGATGCTAACTTCCGGTTAGCATTTGAATGGGATCCTCCCTTCGCTTTTATCATTAGCGCTAGGCTAGTGATGTTTTAAAAACAAAGCATGTTTTGTATTTAAATATACAGTGGATGTTATTTTTATTGTCGTGTGTTTAGTTTTACAGTTAACTCCTACTGGGATGTCATTAACAACAGAATAACATACGCTACACACTAGCCTGTTGCTAATGCTACGCAAACAAAATGGTGCAGTCAGGGCTTTTTCGCAGTGTGGGAAACTTCGGTTTTCTTCGATGATAACGTTTTAAGGGGAAAATAAATGGCTAATTGGCCGATTAGTTTGAAGGGCAATAATCGGCAGATTATAATCGGGCCCTACTTAAAAGACAGATTTCAATCAAATTTCCTCTGATTGGAAGTTGACTTTTCTTTGTGAAATACAAACTTAATTTGAAAATTCCCACTTTTTGGCTTTGATTTGTTGTGGGGTTTTTTTCGGATATTTTATTCCTTTTTTTTGTCCGTAAGACGCTCAAGTGCCCTTCTTTTTATAAGACAGCAAGGTTGAGAGATTTGCGACTATTGCAGGTACATCGCGTGAAAGCCAAAGAGCTGGACGACCTGAAGAGGAGTTACAAGGAGAGCATGGATGAGCTGGACACGCTTCGCACCAAGGTTTGTGTCGCGGCGCACGCCGCTCGGCCGCGTCATACCATCGCCGCCGCCGCCGCCTCCAACCTGCTTGTCACGCTCTCCAGTTAAAGTGTCTGGAGGACGAACGCCCGCGCTGGGAGGACGAGCTGAGCAAGTACCGGGAGATCATCAACAGGCAGAAGGCCGAGATCGGACGCCAGCGGGACGAGCTGAACAAGATGGCCGCGCTGCAGGAGGAGCATCAACGGTAGCTACGCACGTCATGCGCTTATCTATGGAGGACCAAAACTGCCAAAATTGAAGTCAAGTATATAGTGAAAATAAAAACGGATATGAAAAATATAGTTAAAAAATTAATATAAATGGAAATAAAAACAACGCAAGTAAAAATTCTGATAAAAATAAATAAATAAAAATCCATGTGGAAATACACAAATAAATAAAAGTAAAAATACAAAAATAAACTAGATTTAAAAAATAAAAATGTAAAAATACTTGTGGAAATAAATACAAAAATACACAAAAGCAAAATAATACAAAAATAAAAAACGAGATAAAAAAATGAATATAAAAATACATGTGGAAATAAATATTAAAATAAATAAGTAAATAAAAAATGAGTCAAACAATAAAAATGAATATAAAAATCAATGAATAAAAAAAATAAATAAACATAAATATTAAATATCAAGCAAGAAATAAAAAACGCTCTTTTCTCACATTTATTTATTTCATGCTTGAAATAATATTAAAATGAGGGGGCGGCCCTAAGTGTTTCTTGGGTTGGATTCTGCCGTTGCAAATTGCCTTTCAATAGTCGAGTGAGCGGGTCGGCAAACAAGGAAGTCTCGCCGCTCCAGCAATGGACACAACTATCTTGTCCACTGTCACAAGTCGCAATTATTGTTTTTAATTATTTTTACATTTATTTATGGATCATTTTTTTCCGTTTTTATTCCCATTTATATCAATTTTTTTGAATTATATATTTTTATATCTGTATTAATTTTCACTTTCATTTATTTTTCCATTTTCCATCTCCGGCTGATTGTTTGAACGCGATGTACGGGCAGGGACCAGCAGGAGCTCACGTCCCGCTGCGACGAGGTGGACTCGCTGAACGGCCAGATGGCCGACCTCCAGCGGGACGTGTGGGGCAGCAGGGAGCGCGAGGCCGAGCTGCTGGGCTTCACCGAGAAGCTCAGCAGCAAGAACGCGCATTTGCAGTCGGAGAGCAACGCCCTGCAGTCCCAGCTGGATCAGCTCGGCGGCCGCTTCGCCGAGCTGCGGGCCAAGCTGGAGGAGACAAACAGTGCGCTGGACGACAAGGTTGGGAGCGCTCGCTTAGTGCTTAAGTGGGTGCTTAGTTGTTCATTAGCATAACATCTGAACAGGTGCATAGTATAATAATAGTGATGTTTACTGCCAAGACATCACAAATGACGCTAATCTCAACATTAGTTCCACCTGCACCATCTTAACGAGACCCAATTAGAACCGTATCGGGGGAAAAAAAAATGCCCCCCATTTTAGATTGGCTAATATCTCCTCCATCTGTCGGCCATCTTGCAGTCGCGGCGGCTCAAGCAGGAGGAGGTGCTGAGGCAGCAGGAGGTGCGCGGCCTGCAGGAGGAGAGGACGGCGCTGCAAGGCGAACTGAGCCGGCTCAAGACGCGAGTGGACGAGCTGCGGGACGAGCTGGTGACTCAGAAGAGGAAACAGGCGGCCAACATCAAGGACCTGACAAAGCAGCTAACGCAAGGTCAGGAAATAACCTTGAGTTCGGCACGCGTAATAAGCGTGTCCTTTTAATGCGGGGATTATCGTAAACTCTCTGGGTGCAGTGATCCTTACAGGGGGGGGCGATTTTTATTTTATTTATTTATTTATTTATTTTACATTGCTGCATAAGCCACTGAGAGCTAGCGTGGGCTAACTCCCATTTTTGTTGTTTTTAATTTAAGTACAGAAATGAATAGAGGTGTTAAAAAAGAAACTTTTTTTTTTGGAAAGAAAAAGTCAATGTTATTACAAATTCAAATTTGTTTTTTTTTAAAGGAAAAATATTCTTGATTTAACTCTTTGACTGCCAAAAACGTTAAATAACGTTTAGTAAAATCCTATGGAGGAGTGCCAAAGACGTTAAAAGACGTTTTGTTTTTTTTTTCAAAACTGAGGTGAAACTAACCATTTTCTATTGTTGATTACTGAAAAACGGAATAAGGTAGAAACAAACTTTTTTCTGATGAAAGATGAGAGTCCATAGTCCAAACACAACATTTTCTGTGGACCTTGAAAGATCAGTCAAAAATGCTTAAATCGGCTGGCACCCACGGCATCCCTTTTCTGAAAACGTCTGGCAGTCAAAGAGTTAAGAGTGAGCAAAGTTGTATTTTAGAAATATTATAACAATAGTTTAACGAGGGAATATTCATATTTTAGCAAACGGTTTTACAAATATAAAACTTGTAATAAAAAATTCATCCTGAAAATATGTATTTGGCCGTAAAAATATTCTTGAAAAATTCTGACTTTTTTTCCTCGACTATATTCATGAAATAAACCTTTGTTGAAAAAAAAAAAAGAGAAGACTTTCTTCATACAGAGATTTCTGTTATTATACATCCCTTTTTTGTAATTGAAAAGATGCACCACATTTTTTTTTAAAGGAAAAACATATTCTTGATTTTTCCAAGAAAAAAAGTGAGGTTGACAAAGTTGTATTTTTCAAAGTTAAATTTGAAATATTATAGCGATATCAAAGTTTCATGAGGGAATATTCAAATTTTAACAAATGATTTTTTACAAAAATACAACTTGTAATAATAATGCCGTTCATCCTGAAAATATGTATTTGGTCTCAAAAATATTCTCGAAAAATTCAGACTATTCGTGAAATAATAAACCTTTGTTCTTAAAAAAAAATTGTGATTATACATCACAATTTAAGGCTGCTCGACTATGAAGAAAATATTAATTACTGTTATTTTGATAATAATTGAAAATCAATATTGGGACGATCATTTATTTTTTGGTACAAAATTTAAAATCAGTTCCTTTTGGATTAAAAACATTTATTAAATTCATTATTTTAAAAGGTGCAAATGTATAAATGTAAACAACACAAAATTAGTATTTTTTTTTTCTTTTTTGACGATTATGCAGATTTTGTAAGTGTGGAGTGTAAAAATTTTTATTAACTCATTCACTGCCATTGACGGCTATAAACGTCAAAAATTCATATGAACTATTTCTATTAGTTTCACATTTTCCCCCCACTTTTGTTAAGAGTATGAAAACCTGGAATTAGTTTCTCTAGTCACATACGCCAAGTTCAGCTTTTCGATGACGTATGCACGTGATGTGCATCCATGCAGAGAAGCTAGTTCAGGTTTCCCGAAGGCAGCCTGTGATCATTCCTCTTAGTTAAGCTAATCTTTCTCGACTTTTTTTTTTCTTTTTTCTCCAAGCTCTTCTTAGCTTAGTATGCACTCTCTCAACCTGCATTACTTTTATTCGAGCAGACGTGAGGAAAGTAATTGGACTTCGCTTTGGCATGAATTTAAATGTAAGGATTTGAAATGCGCGTGATTGAAGCGTGTTATGAATAATGAATACAGTGACGGAAAAGGTTAAGGTAATTTGGTGAGGAATAAAAAATAATAAAAATAAATGCTCAGGTTCAGATGGAAATAGATTGATGCCTAGAGTGATAATCAGTAGAGTGCAGACCTCCTAAGGCAGAACAATCCTTTTTTGATGAGGACAAAATTGCCCTGCTGTTTCAACTCATTGTTTTTTTTAAAGCATTTGGGGGGGGGCTATAAGTCAAGATTCGAAGTTACAAGAGTTCTGTCTCGAATTGGTGATCAAGCTCACAAAATGATGTTCAGTTTAGTCATTTGAGGTTTTTATATGACTATTATCTCTTTGACTGCCAAAAACGTTAAATAACGTTTAGTAAAATCCTATGGAGGAGTGCCAAAGACGTTTGTTTCAAAACAGAGGTGAAACTAACCATTTCGTCAAACGTCTGGCAGTCAAAGAGTTATTACACAAAGTAATATATACCCCCCCCTTCCCCCCTTTTCTTTTGTCTCAGCACGAAAGCGGCTGGAGCAGGTCGAGAACGGGGGATGCGACCGCGACGGCGGCAGCATGGGCAGCCGGTCGAGTTCCTCAGGTGCTTCACCTGGTTTGTCACAAATCTTTCATCACACCAGATTCATTAACTCATTCGCTCGAAGCCATTTTCACTGAAGCAACCCCCCTTCGCTCCTGGCTTGTTTTAACTGGATTTGGACTGATTTTGCGAGGTCCACGGAATATTCTGTTCTATTGCTTTAAAAACATGGAACCTACCAAAAGAAAGATTAGAGTCTCTTCTTCATCAGTTTCCGTTTTGCAGCAATTAGCATTACAATATAGCTAAGTTTCATCATTATTCATCAATATATTTAGAATTGTGAGTAAACAAGATTTTTTCAACATGGCCTTGGTTGATCTCTTATACTCTCCAGCCACCTGCTGGCCATTTTTTGTAGTAACTACCATTGCTTCAGTTCAGAAGCTGCATCAAAGCCTTCTGTATGTTCTAGCATAAATTTTTTTTTAAAAAAAAACGTATAAATGCGTTTTTGGGAGTGCAGGACAAAGTATTAAAAAAACGTATTTATACATTTTGGGGTTTGAATGAGTTAAAGAAGTTCACCATGAAGTCCCAATCCCATTTTATTTTGTGACAATTGGATGAAATAAGCCGTTACCTCCCACAAGGCTCGTTGAACGCGCGGCACGGGGGCGGCGGCGGCGGCGGCGAGGAGCGCTCGCCGGAGAGCCACTCGGTGATGGTCGTGGACAGCTTCCCGGAAGTGGACAAGGCCGTGCTGGTGGAGCGCATCGTCCGACTGCAGAAGGCGCTGGCCCGCAAGCAGGAGAAACTTGAGTTCATGGAGGATCACATCAAGCAGCTGGTGGAGGAGATTCGGAAAAAGACCAAGTGAGTGTCGAAGGACGAGGATGGGACAAATCAATGGATTCGTACTGACATTTGTTTATTTATCATAATATGCATTGTTCCCTCGTTTTTCGCTGGGGTTACGTCCCCAAAAAATACCCGCGATAAATGAAATCCACAAAGTTACGTTTTACATATATCATGCGCTTTCAATACTATAAGAGTAAATATGGGATAACTTATGTACATTTATTCTAACCAAACCAGTATTAGTATGAAATGAATGCAACTCTCTGCATATCAACCCCCTCCTGATTGGCCACTTTCATTGACCTTGAAGGACATCATATGCCGAGACGCATTAATAATAAGACCCCCCTTCTCCCCAACACGCTAACACGGACACTAATAAATTCGTAACGGCCGTGGCCTCGGGAAAGAAAAAAAAAAAGTGCGTGAAGGACGCCCGAGTGGACCGCTGCCAAGACACGGGTGGAGGGGGGGGGAGCGGGGAGTCCCCGCCCCTCCCCTAATCGACTCTCATAGCCGCCGCCGCTAAATCCGTTTCAGTGTAATGAGTTAAATCCATTGATTAGCAAATGGCCTATGAAAAAGAGTCCACCGAGGCGCGGTATCAGATTTGCTCTCGGCAAATAGTCGTCAATTGCCAACCGACATTACAATTCAGGGCAGATCCCACGCTCGGCCAGCTAAAAATAGCGTTGTGAAATTGTCAGTTGAGTGGCAAGGAGGCAGTGGGAGCTCTTTCCAGAGCATGGGTACGAATTTGCACTTTTTTCTTTTTTTGTTTCCCCTCCAGGACAACTTGGTGAATATCGGCTGGATGAAAATTTGAAATTGGGGCATTGGTAGTGCTGTCACTATTGTATATTTTTAGAATCGATTAATCTATCAATTATTCAATCGATTAATCGGATTCATTTTAATTTAGCGTTTTAATTGTGTGTATTAAAAATAAAAAGAAATTTCCGATTACTGTTTATTAACCAGTGATTGGTGTTTATTTAGTTTCCAACTTCGTATTTCCAACTTTAAACTTAATTCAAGTCTGATTTTATTAAAATAAATCAAATAAAATCTGTCCGTGTCTTTGTGATATAGAGTGCACCGTTGTGCTAATATCCCCCTTTGCTCCGTTGCATTCATTCGATATCCGTCCTTTTCTGCGTACTAGTCCAACGACTGTCTTACTTGTGCCACTTTTTGGCCGACTAGCACGACCTTAAAATAGATATTTAATAAACGCTGAAACGTCTTTTCATAAAGCCGCTTGAGCAGTTATTCGATATGCTCTCCATCCAGGATATCGAATAAATGCCGGAACAGCTTTCCATAAAGACATTTGAGCGTTTACTCAATATCCTTGACGTCCGTCCTTTTTGTCCTCATGAGTAGGACAACTTGTGCCTTCAGATGGATGTCCAAACTCTTCTTTCTCCTCCGCACAGAATCATACAGAGCTACGTGCTAAGGGAAGAGTCGGGCGCCCTGTCGTCGGAGGCGTCGGACTTCAACAAGGCCCACCTGAGTCGACGGGGGGGCATCATGGCGTCGCTGTACACCTCGCACCCGGCCGACAGCGGGCTCACGCTGGACTTGTCGCTGGAGATCAACAGGAAGCTGCAGGCAGTGCTGGAAGACACGCTGTTGAAGAATATCACACTCAAGGTAAGTTCAACAACAATATAGTCATTCGTGTAGTTAAGAGATCAAATGGTTGATTTATTACGATTAATGATTAAATGGTCGGACATGATGCCAGCGTGGATTCTCTAGTGGGGCTCGTCCGGATAACGGACATGCCCTACAGCCATATTTTTTTAATTGACCATATTTGAATGGACATGGTTTCCACCTGACAATGTCTATAACTAGAGCTGTCAAAATTAACCGATTAATCGACAAGTAATCGATTATGAAATTAATAGACAACTATTTTAATAATCGTTTGGAGCCTCTTTTTTTTTTTTAATGTCCAAATCCTCTGATTTCAATATTGATGATGTTTTTACTTAGGAAAACAATGACCGAACTGGTAACATAATACAACATCAATCTCCACCCACTTTTTTTTTTATTATTATTATTACTATATGAATACGAAGTATGAATAAAACACCAATCACTGGTTAATAAATGGTAATCAGGGAAAAAATGCTTTTATAATACACTTTAATGCAAATTAAAATGAATCCGATTAATCTATCGATTAATCGTTTCTAAAAATATTTGATAGTGACAACACTAAATTAATCCAATTAGTCGACTAATCGTTTGAATCGATAGATTTATCGATTCTAAAAATGAAAATTTGATAGTGACAGCACTAAAGCAATCCAATTAGTTGATTATTCGATAGATTAATCGATTAAAAAAATATTCATTCGATAGTGACAGGCAGTTCTAACTCTCTCTGTAGAATTCCAAACTCACTTCGGGGCTTTGCATTTTCCAGGAGAACCTTCAGACTTTGGGCGCAGAGATCGAGAAGCTGATAAAACAGCAGCGGGACCCCGTAGACGGAGCGAGGAGGAAGTAAGTTAAAGGACTACTGAGGACTATTTGAAGGACGGTCCTTTTTTAAAATGGACGCCTTGAACGCAACACATGAAGGACTCGCATAAATGTGCCAGTAGCATCCTTTTGGAGACCTCCTCCTCCTCCTCCTCCTCCTCCTCCTCCTCCTCCTCCTCCTCCTCCTCCTCCTCCTCCTCCTCCTCCTCCTCCTCCTCGTCTTCTTCCCGTCACCTTCCGACTTACTTGAATTGCTCTGTCAACTTTTGCACCGGTTTCGGTACGACGGCGTTTCCCCGCCGGGAGCCACGTGGCGATTCCTCTCCGGACGTTTGATGTCATACTGAATGTAGACTCGCTCGATTCTCACAAAAAAAAATGGACCAAATTTTTGTTTGTCTCCGGGTTCTCTTTTCAACAACGCCATCCGCCAAGTAAACCTCAAAAGCCAAACATATTTTTGAGAAGAAAAAAAAAAAACGGAGCACTCCATGTGTGAAGCGGCAGCCATTTTGTGACGCGGTGCAAGCATCTTACCCAAAAGCTCTTTAAAATGGAAGTACATGTATAAAATGCCTAAATGTGATTTATTTTAAATATTTTTTTTTGTTCTTGCATTATGATTTTAGTCTCATCGTTCCCGGCATTTATTGTTATTATTTTCTTGATTAAGATATTTTCGAACACTGCTGTTAATTGAAATGGACTTTGGAAGAATTACCTCAAACATTTTTGCTTTTTCCTCACGAGTCACAAGTTTGATTTCAATCACTTAAAATGTGGATTTTGATTATAATGAATCCGTTGAAGGTGCTGGATGTTGCCATTAAATGAACACTTTTCACCAAAAGTAGAAGAAAAAAAAATGTTTCTTTCAATATTTGCGCACGATTCACAAGCACAATTTTCCTCCTCCACAAAAAAAAAACGATTGTTTTTGGCTCTAGCTAAGACATGAGGCAACTTTTGCATTTCCTGTTTCCTCCATTTTGTTCAAAATAAAATGGATCAAGATTACAATACAATAAATTCACTGTTTTTTGCCGTCAATGGCAGCGAATGAGTTAAATGAGTCATTTTAAAATAAAAGAGGTGCAAATATATATACATTAAAACAACTCCAAATTTGTATTAATAATTTTATTTTTGTTTACAATTACGCAGATTTTTGAATTTCAATTAATTGCACAGCCAATGTTTGGAATGTCAATTAATTCATGCTTGACTTTTCTCGCTTAATAGAGAAATAGCTTAAATGTTGAGGTATTCTTGTCATTGTCTTTCTGGCGTCTCCTGCTTGTTTCGCTGCAAAAAAAAAATCAATCCAGGGACAAAGTGCAATGTGTGTCCTTCCCTTTTGGACTTTATTGTGTTTGCTATTCCGGGCCCAACCGACGTCTGCCAACGTTTTTGCTCACCTTTTTTTTTTTTTCCTCGGATTGCAGCGAGCGCGTTTGGTTTACTCCTCACGTTGCCTTTGATGATTGTTCCATTCGGCGGCGCGATCGCTCTTTGCTTTTAGGTCACACGCGCGCATGCCAGATGAAGGGGACGACGACCGGTCGATACAAAAAAAAAAAAAGGTCTTTCTTTGATCCCGTCCTCGCGCCGAGCCCGAGCTGTAATGTTTTAGATCAACATAATACACTCTCGTACGCGGATATCCCGCAAAAGTAGCCGGAACAGCGGAATTTACGCGCCGGTGGCTTTCATACAGAACCCAGCGAGGCGGGTTATTGCCACTTTCACGCGCTGAAATCGGGTCATTCGATGTGTGACGACATCGGCAACAACAATGATTTCAACATATGAGAGAGAGAATCAAATCCTTAAGGCGATGACAAGCGGCGTGAAAGGGGCTTAAATGGGATTCCCACCCCTCTAATTAAACATGATTAGGGTATCTTTGAACTGACGCCTGCAAAATGTGATTTATTATTGCTTTTTCTTTTTTTTCCCAAATCAATGTTTTGGTTCTGTGCAGAGGTGGCAAATCCAAGTCCAGAAAGTAAAAACCCTGCCAGAGTTTGGCCTTAGCCCTGATGCTAGCTAGCTCCCTAGCAGGTAAATGAGCACCATGGGAGCTAGCTAGTGAGCTAGCTAGCTAGCACCTGAAAGTAAAAACCCTGCCACAGTTTGGCTTTAGCCCCAGGTGCTAGCTAGCTCCCATGGTGTTCGTTTACCTGCTAGGGAGCTAACTAGCTAGGTAGCATCAGGGGTTAAAGCCAAACTGTGGCAGGGTTTTCACTTTTAGGTGCTAGCTAGCTATCTCCCTAGCTATCTCCCATGGGTGCTTACTTAACTGCTAGGGAGCTAGCTAGCTTCCACCTGAAAGTAAAAACCCTGCCACAGTTTGGCTTTAGCCCCAGGTGCTAGCTAGCTCCCATGGTGCTTGTTTTCCTGCTAGGGAGCTGGCTAGCTAGGTAGCATAAGGGGTCAAAGCCAAACTGTGGCAGGGTTTTTACTTTTAGGTCCTAGCTAGCTAGCTCCCTAGCAGGTAAACGAGCACCATGGGAGCTAGCTAGCATCAGGGCTAAGGCCGAACTGTGGCAGGGGTTTTACTTTTAGGTGCTAGCTAGCTATCTCCCATGGTGCTTACTTACCTGCTAGGGAGCTAGCTAGCTTCCACCTGAAAGTAAAACCCGTGCCACTGTTTGGCTTTAACCCCTGATACTACCTAGCTAGCTCCCATGGTGCTCATTTTCCTGCTAGGGAGCTAGCTAGCATAAGGGGATAAAGCCAAACTGTGGCAGGGTTTTTACTTTTAGGTCCTAGCTCGCTAGCTCCCTAGCAGGTAAACGAGCACCATGGGAGCTAGCTAGAGAGCTAGCTAGCATCAGGGCTAAGGCCGAACTGTGGCAGGGGTTTTACTTTCAGGAGCCAGCTAGTTAGCTCCCTAGCTAGCTCCCATGGTGCTCATTTACCTGCTTGGAGCTAGCTAGCTAGCTAGCATCAGTGGCAGGGTTTTTACTTTCTGGACCTGGATTTTCCACCTCTGGTTTTGTGCAATGATTTCAGCGGGCTTTGTCAGTATGGAATAGTCAAACTGTGATTCTAATATATATGTGTAGATACATTTGTAAATAGCGGATCATGTGTATATACAGTACAATATGCGTGTGTGTGCGTGTGGCTCCAGGGAATAAAATGACATGCGTCTTAACCTTGTGTAATGTTATTGTTGTTGATTTTGCTGTTTTCACCTGCAGTGAATGTCATGAAATGGAACAAGTGTGTGCGCCCGAGACAGATTTGTATTGGTTTTTGTGGACGAGGCAGATTTTGAGTCCTTTTCTCCTCAAAAGGAGCGCAGTCGGCAAAGCTGGAGGTCACACGGCACAGCGAGGATTTACTGCGCAACATCAAAACAAGTCAACGCACACGATTTTTTTTTCATGTCACCAATGTCTTACAAATGCACGTATGCCCTCTGGTGGCAGAAAAATGACCAACATAAATCAATATCGCAGTACATCTTTTTCATTTTAACTCAATTTTATGAATTACTATAAAATTAATGTATCAAAAGATGCAGCCATATTTCTATTAGTCTTTTGTTAACAGGAGTATGAAAACTTAGAAGAGAAAAATTTCATTGTACATTTAGAACAGATATAAAATTTGCAATTAACTATTGAAGTCAAGCGGTCAATTACGATTAAAAAATGTGATCGTCGCCTGACACCCCTAGTTTAATTTGAATAATTGGTTTACTTTCTTTTCCTTACGGCCTTTCCATCTCAGTTTCAAGCAGGGGTCATTTGTCATTTTCATTTTTCCTCCCCAGTCGGCAGCAGGCGCAGTGACACGCGGCGCGGCAGGTTGATACTGTGTAACCATTTCAAGTCGCCGGGAGGCTATTTTTAGCTCGCTGATAAAATACCGACTCTCCTCCCGGCTTTGGATGACTACACTTGAAAATGGCCAAAGCTGCCTTTCCTGATGGGGGCCCTCTGTGGAAAGAGATAACCGGCCTGACGAACTCAAACCGCACCAGGTGCCTCTCAAACTTTTTACACCAAGGACCGCCCCCAAGTTCATCAAAATCTAGATTTTTTTTTTTCCAGAAAAATCACTTTTAATATTATTGTAAGCTACTATAATGTATTAAATGTGCATAAACATAAAAAATATATTACACTCCAAAATTACAAATTCTGCAATAATCGTAAAAAATATATATATACTTATACACTCTAGCATTTAAAAAAAAAAAAAAAAAAAACTTTAAAAAGACGCATAAATAAGTCTTTGGGAGCATGGTAATTTTTAAAATAGAACATATTTATACGTTTTTGGGTGAGTTAAAGGTGAAGTTAAAAATGTGAAACTTACTGGTAAAAATATATATATATATATATATATATATATATATATATATATATATATATATATATATATATATACTCTAGCATTTAAAAAAAAAACTTTAAAAAGACGCATAAATACGTCTTTGGGAGCACGGTAATTTTTAAAATAGAACATATTTATATGTTTTTGGGTGAGTTAAAGGTGAAGTTAAAAATGTGAAACTTACTGGTTTAAATTGTGACATAACCTGAAACTTGTCACGTTAATGTAAAATTTAACACATTATGTGTGCAATCATGAAATTTATGTTATAATGTGAAATTATATCACATTAAAACATGTAATTTATCCCACTATAATGTAAAATTGATCACGTTAAAAGATTAAATTTTGACATTACGCGTGTTGAACTTTTTTATTTATTAACATTTTATTCGTATTATACTTGATTTTTTTTTCTCTCCCTTCCACATTGAACCCAAGCTACGCCTTTTCCAAAACACGAAAAGTCAACACCCGTGTGGAAGAATATCAGTGAATTATTTTCCCATTTTCTGCGCCGAGCTCGCTTCCACTTTGGGCTCCTTTCAGCTGGAATCTGGCATGATTACTGAGCGTAGCAACAGACAGCCGCCGCCGCCGCCGGCCGGGATAAATTAAAAAAAAAAATAAAAAAATCTGACGTTTGTCTAATGAGGTGTGAAATTGCAGGAAATATTTGCATTAATAGTTGATATGTTGTGGTGCGTGGCGGAACGCGAGGACATGTTGGCACACAATTGATGAGCGACTCGCGCTGCTTGCTGGCTGCTGCGAGACAGATACGCGTAAGAAGTCAAAGCTTGTGGGTCGCCGTTTCATGTGCTCGCCCGCCGCAACGCAGGAGGGGGGGGATGCTCAAAGAGACCATATACAAACAACCAATATCACATTGAATGCTATATAATGGATTTTTAAAAGTCTACACACCCCTGTTCAAATACCTTTCTTTTTTTTAATGATATAAAACCGAGATCAATTTCTTCTGTGACCTATAACCAGTACTGCTAAATGAAACATCATTCTGAATGTTTTGAATTGTGAATGTAGTTGCAAAAATATTATATTTGGGATGCGGTTCTGTATAGAATTAACCAATTACGTAACCACTGATAAAGAGTTTATTTTGTGTATTTATTTTTCTTTGCTCACTTTTCTGCACCCTTTTAACATTTCAAATGACAATAATGTGAAAACGTCACAGAAAAATTTATGTATTCAAGTTAGGCGGGCTAAATGAGTGGCAACGTAAAATGGCCGCCGGTGGTGTCACTTCTCCCAACGGGAGCGGCATTGACATTAGAGGCTAACATTTTTTTTATGGGACAGGATTGTTGTGTTTTTGTTTGTTTTTTATCTATTGTCCAGTCCTGGGACGGGACAGGATTTGTGCTGCTGGAGTGGGAAGGGGAAAATAGCCCCTGCTAATGCTAACGTTAGCGCACATTGGTAAGTAGCACGAAGACTCAAACTGTCGCCAATAAGTAATACTACACATTTAATAGTGATGCCACTCACCTCTCATGGACGCACAATCGGTAGGGAAAGGCAAAGTTTCGATTTCAAAGACTACTTGACGGGTCGTAAATCTCTATCAGCGGCACACGTCGGTCACTCTCTCTCTCTCCCTTCTCGCTCGACCACGGTGCCAAAAGTCACAAGGACCCAAATTTAGTTTCACGAACAATGCCTGCCAGAAAACAAAATGTGTGAGTCTTTTGTGCGATTTCCCAATGAAGGCGTCATTTATTGTATGAAAAGGAATAATAATAATAATAATAATCTTTATTGTATCATAGCGAATATGATATGAATGAGCTTTAAAATAAAGAAACAAACAACCCGAGGATTCTGACTTCATGGACTTGTTAGTGTGCACTGCCTGTTTCATTATGAAATGTGTTATTCTTCAAAATGCAAATGAGTGGCTCCATCTGTGAGCGCGCTCTGTTAATCAACGCAGACATCCTGCCAAGAAAACAACCGTTAATAATAATAATCAAGCTCTGCTTTCTTTGCCAAGAAGTCGTCAATGACGTGAGTCGAGTCCATTCACAAAGATCCATTTGCCAAGCTCCGTTCCATTCACTTTTTTTTCTTTCTTTTTTTTTCTGCTGGCCGAGCATGTCTCCGGATCTAAACCCCATTGAGCATCTGTGGGGCTGGAAAGTTATGGCATTTGGGAGCACAATCTAGACATTTTCACTTGGGGGTGTACTCACGTTTGTTGCCAGCGGTCAATAAAACCCAAAGAGACAATTAACAAATGTTTCTTTTTTTTTTTTTTTATTCCACAGGATACTCAAACAAGCCACATTCAACACAATTTGGGAATCGAACCCACAACCCCATGTGCAGAAATAAATACGTAACATTTTCAAATAAACAAATTTGGCTGCAATTGCACTTGTCGACGGCTGTGAGGTAAAACACAACGTGAGCTTAAATATAATATGCACGCATGTACAAACTATACAACACATTCCTTACTGTCCAGTTTGTGAGAACTATCGTCATTGACAGTCACTTTACACGTTAAATTAATTGACTGAAACAAAGTAAAAGTGCGTTCTTTGGACCGTTAGGAATCATTTGGTAACTATCAAGTGGGCGTTAATGAAATATATAATTGAGCCATTGAGGACAAGAGTGGGCTTAATGCCATTTTTTTTGTCAAGTAGTATAAATGAACGTTTATGAAATATTGATGCATGTTTGGACTTAGACCACTATTGCACTAAACGTTTAATGGCAGCAGCCAGAAAACAAAATTAAAAGGAAAAACGGAGTTAACCCACTCGTTTTTTTTTATACAAAAACCTACTAAATCATTATGGGGTCAGGCTGTTATTTTTAACTTCAGCTAATTAAAATGAAATGTTTGGCACCTGCATTGTGATGAATGAAAATTAAATATGTTTACAGCACCAGATCAATCAACATTTGGTTGGCCCATGAAATATAAACAGAAATTTCACTTAATTGATAAACTAAAAATCATGTGTGTGGGGTCCCTCTAGTGGTATAAAAGAATTATGGAAACATTTGCATTTAATTTTTAAAAACTGTTTGTTTTGGAACATTTCGGTAAATTTTTAACTTTATGTGCAATACATTTAAAATTGAGTCATGTAAAATATTTACCTCAGCTCAAAGGTTTTGTGCAATTTCACTTAACTGGTCCCCCCGAAAATTACTCCTGGCAAATAATGTGTTTGTTCATTCAAGCCAGCGACGTATAGTGACATTCAGAGAAGAATGCTCTTCCTTTAGATCGGCGATAGCGCCCTCCAGTGGTGCATGAAAGAACCACAGCATAAGTCAAGTTCAGTTGCATTTAACTCTGAAGTTCAACACATTTGCGTTTAATTTTGAAAAGGGTTTCTTTATATTAGATATTTAGATCTTTATCAGTATTCATTACGTTTCTTTGGTGGGTGCCATATGTGCCTTGGGTCAATAAAAGTTGCCCTCTATGGTTCAAAATGGGTCTTCAGCACTTGAGGATTTTAAATAATACACATTGGCTCCTTCATATTCACACTTTTGGGCTAAAAAAAAAAGAGAGAAAAAAGTAATATTCGGAATCAGAAATGGGACTCGCAACCAGGCAGCTTCCCGGTTCCGGCCAGGCTGCTGTCGCTATTGTCCATCCCGGCGCAGTCCGTCCACAGGCCGAGCGTCCCTCCGCCCCCGCCGGGCTCCAGTGACGACGCCGCCGCCACCAAGCCCGCCGAGTAGCGGCTCAGGTCGCACGAGCTGACGTGCAGCATGCGCTCCCTCCTCGGCCGGGGCCGGCGGCACAGCAGCCTCTTGAACGCCCTGCGGAAGTCCGGACTCCGGCAGTAGATGACCGGGTTGAAGGCCGAATTGGCGTAACCCAGCCAGTTGAGAAAGACGAACAAGTTCTCGTCCACCAGCTCGGCGCCGAAAACGCGCAGCACGTTGACCACGAAGAAGGGCAGCCAGCACAGGGTGAAGGTCCCCATGATGATCCCCAGCGTCTTGAGCGCTTTGTGCTCCCGCAGCGCGGCCATGCGCGGCGGCTTCCTTTTGCAGCGCGCGCCGCTGGCGTGGATGTGGAAGCGGCCCTCGCAGCGGTCGATCTTCCGCAGCTGCTGCTTGGCTTCGCGGTAGACGCGCGCGTACACGAACACCATGACCAGCAGGGGCAGGTAGAAGGACACCACGGACGACGCCACGGCGTACGCGCGGTTGGTGACGAAGTCGCAGCACGCCGGGTCCTCGTAGCACGCCGCGTGCGCGCTATCCCGGGACCAGTGCATGAGGATGGGCAGGAAGGAGACGAGCCCCGAGACCCCCCACACGGCGCACACCGCCGCCTTGGCCCGGGCTCTGGTGAGCAAGCTCTGGTATCGAAACGGCGCCGTGATGGCCACGTAGCGGTCCACGGCGATGACGCACAGCGTCTCGATGCTGGCCGTGACGCAAAGCACGTCCACGGAGATCCAGAACTCGCAGAAGAACGAGCCGAAGTCCCAGGCGCCGCGCAGCTGCAGGGCGGCCCCGAAGGGCACCACCAGGACGCCCATGATGAGGTCGGCGCACGCCAGGGACACCACGAACACGTTGGTGCGGGTTTGGAGTCGCTGCGTCCGGGCGATGGCCACGATGACCAGCGTGTTGCCCAGCACGATGGCGAGCACGATGAGCGCCATCAGGAGGCTCATGCCGGCCACCCACTCGCCACCGCCACCGCCGCCGCCGGGCTCCGTGCCGTTGCGGGGGTCCACGGCCCCCATGACGGGCTCCCGTCGCGCGCAAACTCCATCTGGAGCTCCGCGGCTGGAGCTCCGGACCACAGCATCCAGCCTGGATGTCAATCGGCGGGGAAGGTTGCGTCACGGACACGCCGGCCAATCAGAAGGCTCTCATTCGTTTTCCAGCGTTTCCCGGTGGAGCCAGGGCCGCGCAGAGGGCGGGGCCAATGGGGCAGTGGGCATCCCAGCAAGGTTTCAAATTTAGGTTTTAGAACAGGTTTGGGTTTCAAAGTAGGGTTTTAAAACCATGGCTAGGTTTTCAAAGTAGAGTTTTAAACAGATTACGTTTTTTTTAATATATATATATATATATATATATATATAAATACTTTTATGCTACATTTGCAATAAATAACATGCATATTTTGTACAAGGCACTAACCTATTTGGCTCATTTAGCCTCACCAATTTTGTACACTCTAAAAACAGTTGGATCCACAATAACTCAAGTATGGGTCATCTACTTGGGTCAATTTGACCCAACAGCTCATAAATATTGGTCAGATCCTTTACTTGGGTCAAAAAAATGGGTTATTTTGTATAAAACAACCCAGAAAGTTGGGTCAAATTGACCCATTAAGTGGTTTGGTCCATTTTTGTTCCATAATTGGGTTACTTTTGACCCAACTGTTTTTAGAGTGTAGGATTTGATGTCCCCCCCCCCCCAAAAAAAAGCATTAGGAGAAAAAAAAAAGGGAAAACTAACATACAGTGTTCAGCCTAAAAATGCAGACTTTCCGAGCGCACCGAGCGATGGATGGCGGTGGTGCGTGCGCTGATTATCGTTCCCTTGACCGTGAACCCGATGACACGGCCACAAGGGGAGAGGGTGAGACAGAAAGACAAAGACAGAGCACTTGACCCAAACATAGCACAAGCTGCTATACAGTGAAGCCTTGTATGACGGCCAGTATTCCAGAGTCTCCTGAATGCACCTCCAGGCTATTGTGCAGAACAGGATGATTTAGTGGATGTTTCTATGAAAACGGAAGCTCTATAAGGATAAAAAGGCCACATGACAAAAATTCAAAGGATGAATAACTAAGTGTATATCCAGTGCTGTATATTTTTCCATTTTTTTCAAAATATGCTTTCTTTTCTGTTTTTCAGTGTATTTTTTTCATTTTTTTTAAATTTGTTTTTCTGTTTTTCAAAATGTGCTTTTTGTTCTGGGGTTTCTTTTCTTTCTTTTTTTCCCTGTGTTTTTTCTGTTTTGTGTCCGGATCTCCCCCTCCTCCCCCCCATTTTTCTGGAAATTTGTTTTTCAAAATATGCTTTATTCCAGTTGTTCAAATTTTTTTCTTCTGTTTTTCAAAATATGCTTTATTTCCGTTGGTCAGATTATATTTTTTTCTGTTTCTCAGAATTAGTTTTTCTGTTTTTGAAAATGTGCTTTTTGTTCTGGGTTTTCTTTCATTTTTTCCCTGTTTTCCGGATAAAAAAAAAAAGTTTTGGGAAATTTGTTTTGCAAAATATGCTTTATTTCAGTTGTTCCGATTATTTTTTTTTCAGTTTTTCAGATATTGTTTTTCTATTTTTCAAAATATGCTTTTTGTTCTGGGTTTTCTTTTGTTAGTTTTTTTGTTTTCCGGATTTATTTATTTTTTTACACAAATTTTTTTTAAGGACAGAAAAATATATTCCATTAAAGAGAAAAAAAAATACTCTGAAAACCAGAAACTAAACAAATAAAAAAAGATTGTACATCTGAGGGAAAATATCTGGCGCATCCAAAAGCTGAGTGCCATTGGTGCCAGAATATTAGGTACACACTTCAGGCTAAATTATTAGGTAGACCCAAAATATTAGGCTCATTTTTTGTCACAATATTAGACACATCCAAATATTAGGTACACGCAAAATGTTTAGTAAGAATTTGGCCAAATATTAGATAAACAACAAAAGTAAGAGTTAACATCCGTGCTTCAATGAAGTCAATGAATGACGCAAATAAAGTCACAAAAGTGAGCGAATAATGCAAGTTTACCACATGAATGTTATACTCGACCAGCTCCTCTCGACTCATTATCTTCTGGAAATTATAGGACCACTTTGTTGTGGTAATGATATACACACACACACACGCACTGGTTATGTAATTGGCCACAAAACAGCATTTTGCGCTTCAACTGAAGAGAGTTCACAGTAAACTTTTAACATTTAAACCACTTAATAGCTTTGAGGCAACTTTTAAAAGCTTGCCTGACCTTTCCACACGCTGTTGCTTTTTAGAGTGCAGATGTAGTGTAGCGACCAAAAAAAAATAAAAAAATGTCAGTATTGTTTCAAGGATTGTGTTTTTCACCCCCATGTGTGGATGTATACCTTTTGGGACATTTGCATCAAAAGGCCTGGACAATATGGCCTTAAAATCTCACCATTTGAGTCACAGAAATCGGCTTTTATTCGATTTTTAAGGCCACATTTTTAATTTAAACCCTTTGAGAAGCAAAACTGTTAAGGCATGCATTTTGTAGCTTTTAAAAAAAAAAAAAAAAAAAAAAGTTGTTTTGACAGACAGAGTTCTTACATATCCAAATCCCCCAGGAGGCAGAGGCACCACCATTCCGGACTGCCTGTGAGCTTACGTCACACTAAAGATAAATGATTGGGTCGGAGGGCGTGTCGTTCCCCTTGAGAACATCACTGCGATTAGGACAAATTGAAGAGCAGCAAAAATCCGCTGGGTTCTTGTTTTGACACAGCAGTGGTCCCTGAATGTTTCCCTAACCCCGCAGGGGGGGCAGAGCACGCACCCCAGGGGGGACCCCAGTTGAGAGGACACCTCCTCACATCCAGAGGCCCATTGCGGCCCCACTGAAGTGATCTGACAAGGCCCCCAGGAGGACCATAAGGAGACCCCACCCTGGTCCCTAACATGAAACAAACAAGCACTTTTTGTCAAGGCTGGATAAAAAATACTTTATTTGTTCTTTCTGTTCCATCTTTAAAGTGCAGCTTTGAGATGTAGACTTCTTGGCAAAAGGAGCCCATAAGACATTAAAAAAAGCTCAATTAAATTAGTTTTAACAGAAAAGTATTATTGCTTTTTAAAAAATTATTGCCAACTGTTTTTCAAGGCACTTAAGGGCCAGGTGGTGTAAACACGCGACCAGTGTCTTGTGATATTTTCGTTCCTTTGTTTTGTTTTTGTTTAAAAAAACAAAAAAATCTCATTCATTTATACTCTTTGATATTAGCAACATTTCATGCACTATTAGCAAACTTTGAATATCAGTAAACTTTTATTAAATTAATGTCAGCAATGGTGCTGACTAGAGAACAGTCTGTACAAAATTCCAAACAGTAACGTTAGCTCTGATGCTAACACTTGGTAGTTGGTTTGTACATAATTCTGAACCGTATGTTAGCTCTGATGTTAACTTAAATTGCTTTGTACTCACTTCTTAACAGTTGTTTTAGTGCTGACAACTAGCAACAACTTTCTACACAACCTTAAACAGTAACATTAGCTAGCCTCTGCATGCTAACTCCATAGTTCGATGATGTTAGCTCCGATGCTAATGCTAACTAGCAGGCATTTGTACTCATTTGTGAACACTAAATCTGACATCAACTAAAAAAATATTTAATGGCAAGATTATTCTGAACAGTAATGTTAGCTTCGATGCTAACGCTAACACAAAACAGACGCTAGTCTCTGTTAAAAGCCAATGTGGCATAAACATGAATTTTGAAGTTGTTTTTCCTTACCCTATTTTGACATCATGTTTCTTTCAATTTTCATTCCACTTAGTTCTCGCGTCTGTAAATAAAAACCTGGCGTTCGTATTTCAAGCTGCAACTCTTGTTCAAGGTGTGTTAGCGCTTTGATTTGTAACAATCAACGTCCATTACGACTGTGATGTAATGGAGTGCTTTTAGAGTGGTCTCTCCAGCTTATGAAAATCAGGTTTAGAAGAGGCCCACTCTTACCCAAATGGACTACGCGGTCAGAAATCTTCTTCGGCTCATCCATCATGAGCCCGGGCGGACATTTTGGTTCTGAAGCGACCTTCTACTGAGCTCATTTGGCATGAAACAGGAGTTCAGAACATTCAAAGCCAGCGTCTCACTTGTTTAAATAAAATGTTTGAAAAAGCCTGAGGTCACCTTTAGATGTGTTTTAGTCAAGACCCAAAACCTTTACAAATACTTTGTGCGTATAGAAATATATTGTATTAATTGATCATTAATTTTCTCCATAGCCAATTCAATGAAATCTTTTAGAGGGAATGTGTCAATTTCACAGTGACCTCCCCCGTGGCAGGAATGTCACTTAGCTGGAGAGGTTGGTAGAAGGCCGCCGCTCTCATGGTGCAGGCCGCACCCGCCGCCGTGCAGAAGTACAGCCAGATGCCGAGCGTGAGGCCCGCGCGCAGGTTTTTCAGAACCTGCGGAAGTTTAGCGGCGACGCGCAACGGCTTCGACAGATCCGTGATGGCGCCGGTGACCACCTGAGCGTCTAGCAGCCATTCGTCACCTATGGGCGGGCCAAAAATAAAGGGATTAATAACTAAATAAAAGTGCATTTGGCTCATATCCGCAAACAGAACAACGAATCTGATTGGTTTCATTGCATCAGGACGTGACGTTGCAGAGTGAGAGGCAAACACGGACGAGGGAGCGCTAATTGTTCCGCTGATTAATGACGCTGATTCCTAGCACAGCGTTCCCAGGAGGGAAGCGACTAAAAAGCCACCATTTAGTCCTGGCATGCACTCCGTCCCGCGTCCTGAAATTCCCGCAGCGGGGAAGATCGGATCAGCTTTAAGTCTGGGCCGACTCGGGGATCATGTAACGTAGCCTGGGCGCTAATTATGTGAAGCGAGTCGCTGCGCTCTTATCATGCTGACAAAGCGCATCGTGCCGCAGATAATGCTCGGAATGATGGAAAAACTTAATATGTGGCTCAACTAACAAATCTGATTGGCTGTCCTGAGGATGGGTAAGGTAGACTTAAATTAAAACGGGTCTGCACGTCAAAAAGCTTTCAGTAATAAAACATTCCGTAGTTTTGGATTTTTAGGAATCTGGAAAAAAATTGTGTGTAGAATTATGAGGGAAAAAATTATCCTTAACTTTAAAATATATATATATATATATTAGGGGTGTCAAAATGTGTGCATTCATTTTGAGTTAATTTAAAGTTCCTTTAACTCATTTTTTGCGATTAATGTACTGGGGAGAATTCCAGTAGCAAGAATTTCACAAAAGATAGCTCTTAATATGAAAAGAAAAATGCACAGACCTGTCACCAATGTCTTATAAATGCAATTATGCCATCTAGTGGCAGAAAAATGACCTAAACACAAATCAATATCACAATGTTTTTTTTACAGTAGAGTATATCTTTTTAATTTGAACTCCATTTTATGATTTATTATGAAATGACTGTATCAATGACTAAAAGATGCATCCATATTTCTATTAGTTTAACATTTTTTTCCACTTTTATTTACAAGAGTATGAATATTAACTCATTCACTGCCATTGACGGCTATAGACGTCAAAAATTTATTTGATCTATTTCTATTAGTTTAACATTTTTCCTACTTTTGTTACCAAGAGTTGTGAAAAGTTGTGAGAGTATTTTTTATAGTATTAGAACAGATATAGAATTTGTGATTGATCGTGAGTTAACTAGTTAAGTCATGCGATTAATTACGCCTTATGCCTCTAATTTTTTAATAATCTTTTCTTAAAAAGAAAAAGATTATTAAAAAAAAAAAATATATATATATATATATATATATATATATACAGTATATGTACTTTTTTTTTTTTTAAAGAAAAGATTATTAAAAATTAGGGGCGTCAGGATTTTATTAGTAATTAATCGCATGAAGTTAACTCACGATTAATCACAAATTTTATATCTGTTCTAAATGTACAAAAAAAATCTAGGTTTTCATACTCTTTTTAACAAAAGTGGGAAAAAAATGTTAAACTAATAGAAATAGTTCAAATTAATTTATGACGTCTATAACCGTCAATGGCAGTGAATGAGTTAAGAAAAAATATATTTTATTGTACATTTAGAACAGATATAAAATTTGCGATTAATCGTAAGTTAACTATTGAAGACATGCGATTAATTCGGATTAAAAATGTTAATCGCCTGACACCCCTCGTTTTAATCCTCCCCATCGGGGCAATATGGTTCTCACCTTCGGCAGAGAGGGCCCAGCAGCTCGGCGCCTCCTCGGTGAGTGTGGCTCCTTCGGGAAGCGACAGCGCGAGCGAAATGACCACGGTCTGTCCGGCACAAACCGCCACCGGCGGCATGGCTATCCTGACGGCCCCTCGAGGCATCTTGGGGGTTTTGGTGGGAGCCTTTGCCTCGGCAGGTGCCGAGTCTGTAGAGTCTGAGGAAATAACGAACTAGAGGAGGATATAAAATGTGAGAATCAGAAATGTCAGGTGAGACATCGCAAAGCATCTTACCAGGGAGACGGTTTTCGACCGGAGGTCCAGCACTTTGACTTGGTGGTTGTTGGTGTCGGCTACATAGAGGAGCTTGCCACCGGCGCCTACGCAGATTCCGCCGGGCTCGTTGAAGCGGGAGGTGACAAAATCAGGACCCGCGGCGTCGCCGGCTTCTCCTGTGCCGGCCAGAGTGCTGCACTGCTTCGTTTTGGGGTCCACCACTTTAATCTGGGCACATACATTTATTCATAACATTATTAACTCATCATTATTCAAATCCAAAAACTTGTAAAAACGTTTATTAATACTTTGTCTTTCACTCCCAAAAACATATTTACACATTGTTTTTTTTTTATGCTAGAACATACAGAAGATACGATACGATACGATACGATACGATACGATACGATATACTTTTATTTTCCCCGAGTAGAACTTTTTCCTGGACTTCGTCCAGCTGCAGTTTACAGTAAAGAGAAAACAACAGAATAGAAAGAGATAAGGCTTTTATGCAGCTTCTGGTGATCTCTTATACTCTGCTGCTACCTGCTGGCCATTTTTTTTTGTAATAACTACCATTGTTTTAAGGCACCGCGGTCCTCGGCACCCCTAGCCAGCCTGTTTTCCATGTCTCCCACAGCCAACACAGGTTTTTTTTAAACGATTGGCTAATCAGCAAGCTCCGCATGAAGCCTGATAACGATCCTCGGTTGTGTTGCCTTAAAGCAATGCTAGTTAATACAAAAAAAAAAGACAGCAGGTGGCAGCAAAGTATAAGAGAACAACCAGGGCCATGTTGCAACAAGCTCTTTTTGACAGTGTTTTCACCAGGAATGTGAATATTGATGCAACTTAGCTATATTCTAATGCTAATTACTGCAAAACAGAAACAGATACAAATATACTTTTTTTTTTGTTATGAAAGAAGAGACTCTAATCTTTCTTTTGGTAGGTTCCATGTTTTTATAGTAATAGAGCAGAATATGTGGACCTTGCAAAATCAATTAAAATCCTGGTAAAACAGCTGGGGGGTGAAGGGGGTTGCTTCAGTGAAAATGGCTGGGAGTGAATGGAGTTAAATGGCAAAATGGCATGCCGCTTCTTCGTTGACTGTTACTGTATCTTTTTATGGCACAATATACTGAATGTGTGGCCTCGAAAGCATATCCAGGTTCATCCTTTCAACTCTAACCACGTAGACAGCAGAACAAATCCTAACCTTGTGATTGTAGGAGTCGGCCACATAGAGCAAGTTTTGCTGCGGGGACCACGCCACGCCGAGCGGATGCTGCAGCTTAGCATCCACGCCCTTCCCGTCCACATCCCCGAAAGCAAAAAGGTTCTGGTTGAAATATAGAAAAAGAGCGTCAGGCGACAAAATAGGATCATATTTCTGTTAAAAAAAAACAAAACATTATTATACATTAAAGTCATTCACTGCAAAATGATAATCAAATGAGTTATTTCAAGACTAAGACAGGTAAAATAGTTGATTTTATCATATACAATTTTATTTAATTGCTCCTAAAATGATTATTTAATTACTACACATACTGTTTCTTCATTCATCTACGCCCACCTAGTTAGTGGCATTTGATGGCAGAATGTACAATTAAGCAAGCCGACATTTCCCATTGAGGACGTAAATCTGTTGAGTAAATTGAGATGTTTGACAGATGATTCCACATGACATAATAAAATGCTTAAAACAGCAAAAAAAACAAAAAAATAACCCATTCATTGCATGTCACAATTGTAAAATAATTCAACAGGCTTGACACAAAGCGCCACAGTTTGCTTGACGGATGCAAAGTGATCGTTTTCCAATTATGGCTCCCCAATTCGCAAAAGTGTCGAATTAAAAGGCTAAATAAAGAGCTAAATCAAAAGCTCAAAAGTGGTGAAAGAAAAGAGAAGACACTCAGCGTTAACAGAACTTCAATTAGATAACAAGGTTCTCCAAGGCATTCTATTATTACATAACTCGAGACGATCGCAATTTCTGTCGAAAACGCGTGAACTGAACAAACCTAAAATGTGAGACTTAAAAAGTTTCGTCCACCAAACGCGCCCAGCGACCTTTCACCCACCGTGGGATCTCTCTCGCCGCCAACCAGCAGCTTGACGGCGCCGTCCTTCAGCGCCAGCGTGCGCACGGTGCTGCTTTCGCTGTCGGCCACAAAGAGGCAGCACCAGGGTTCCTCGGGGGCGGCGGCCAAGCCCGAGGGCTGGGCGAAGCCGGCCTTGTGCGGGTAGGCGTTGTTGCGGTTCTCCTCGCTGCCGCTGCCGGCCCATCGCACGCACGTGCCCGCCTTGGACTTGCTGTCAACGTGATGGTGTTGTTATGCGCCGCGGGAATTTGTATTTTGTGGGAATAGCTTATGAAAAGCTATCTTGTGTCTGAGTGCGCCAAGGACGCAATTGTTAGTCTGCCTCACCTTCCTTTAGGCAGTTTCCCATCTGCTAGGAACAAAGCCCAAATCTGATGGGTTCCCGCCATGGCCACCCACAGCACGTTGTCCTCGACGCCGCCTACACACAAATATCCAGGACATGACTGTCACTAAGTCTGGCTGTCCACCAAAAAACACTCAATGACAACTAGAAGTTGTGCAACTTCTTTAAAAAAAAAATAAAAAAAAATAAAATTCTAACGTAATCATTACAATTTAATAGGGTTGGGCAAGTACTGATGTCAGGCCTTATTTCAGGGATGTGATTTGACCAAAGTGAAATTATCTGAAAATTTAGGGGGTCTGGGGCCGCTGGCACCCAGCTAGGTCCAGGGTTTCCGTGTTTTTAAGTACTTTCAATGCACTCACATGACAAAGAAATAGACAAAACAACAGCATAAATTTTCAATGTATATTGAACTATCCCATATAAAATGGCAGTTTTAGTCAACTCAAAATCAGTCACATTCAAAAACATTGGACTGCCTTTGCTTTTAAAAACTATCACTGAGAATATCATCATATCTAACTAATGTGATTACTAAGTTAACACATAAATAATGTTGAAGAGTTCAAATTTCATGAACAAATAATTGTATCATGACCAAATGAAAAGTAACTCATATTAGAGCATACCACAAATGTCTTTGTTATAGCAGAAGATGTTATCTGTCGGAGTCATGTGCATACACAATGAACTACTAAAAAAAAACAAAACAAAAAAAACCGGAAATTTTAAATTTTTATTTTTGGAGATAAAAAAAATAAAAATAAAAAATCGGATTTTTTTTTTGGGGGGGGGGGGGGGGGCATAAAAAAAGCGGAATTCCGCGAATTAGCGGAAAAATCACATCCCTGTTATTTGGAGGTATCAGTACTCGAGACGTCGGCCGATACTCTTGTGACCGTTTTACGATCAAGAACTAGACATTAGAAGAATATGAAATTGTCATTTTATGCAATTTTAAGGAAAATACTATATTGGGTTTTATAGGTCATTCTTGTCAGTGCATTTTGTTTTATTAAAAGTACGAGCGGTATCGTATTGGTCTGAAAAAAAGTGGTATCGAAAATATTATGCATATTTATATTTATGTATATTTATTCACGTGGTTTCTTCTAAAGTGACAGATTTGGCTGCACTATTGTTATAATCTGATTTATGATTTACTGACTTATGTTTACACCACAATTGTTTGGTAGAATATTGTGAAGTTATCATAGTGAATGCTTAAAAGTGTTTTTAAAAAAAATGGACTTTCATATTAACTCTTTGACTGCCAGACGTTTTCAGAAAAGGGATGCCGTGGGTGCCAGCCGATTTAAGCATTTTTGACTGATCTTTCAAGGTCCACAGAAAATTATGTGTTTGGACTATGGAAACACACATACTACCAAATGAAAGATTGGACTCTCATCTTTCATCAGAAAAAAAAGTTTGTTTCTACCTTATTCCGTTTTTCAGTAATCAACAATAGAAAATGGTTAGTTTCACCTCTGTTTTGAAACAAACGTCTTTTAACGTCTTTGGCACTCCTCCATAGGATTTTACTAAACGTTATTTAACGTTTTTGGCAGTCAAAGAGTTAATTACAGGCTCATTTGCATACAGTAGAATAAATATAAGACCAAAAAAATGTATGCATAATAAATCTGACAATTTATTGCAATACAGATTGATTTATTAATCATTTATAATATTGAGGAAAATTTGGTAATTTTTCAAGTTAGAAGGTCGATGACCATCAATGTAACTGAAGGGAGGAAAGAAGAAGTGACTTTGTGGTGTCTTCCAAACGGAAATGGGTCAATATGCGGTTCTGAGGTCAGATCCAGTAGCCCATCTGCCCTAGTTTGACCTACAAGCCTGCCCCATATTAAAGACGGAGCTCACATAAGTCCCTCAGGATTACTACTGCGGCTTGCCAGTGGGAATCGGCCCCGAGGTTCAAGGCAATTACGTTTTTAGAGCCGCTACACAAATTGGGGCTGGAAGACTCACCGGCTGAGCCAAGTGCAACATCCCAGGGAGAGCTGATTGGCTGCTGATCTCCCATCGCACCGCCAGCTTTGTCCGTGCCTTGGACGCCGAGGCCGGCCAGTGTGCTCACCCGCCCTTCCGAGAGGTCGATCTGAATAGACAGACACATGAGCAGGAAGCACAAAAGTAGCTGACACTTTAAAAAAAAAAAGAAAAAAAGTTTGACCTTTCGGATCAGGTGGTTCTCCGTGTCGGCCACGTAGACCACGTCGCCCTTCATGGCCACACCCTGAGGGGAGTTGAAGGTGGCTTCAGACAAGGAGCCGTCTCGCCTTCCACTTTCAGGCCCTGTACCCCCCCCAAAAAAGGCAACTGTTTAACTTCTTCAGCTAAAAAGTGTTATCATATTATCAAGGGTTGGGCAGAAATTATATTCAAAAAGAAAAGAGAATAGAAAATGTGTGAAAAGTGAATTCATTTGAGCTAAAACATTGATAAACTGTATAACTTTTCATAAAAATAATATATTTTAATAGATAAAATAATTCTAATTTTTAACCGGATTAGTTATAATTAATGCAATTACAACTGACCTATTGTTTACTATAATAAATATAATGTTACTAATATTTGTCTTATAATTTCCCCCCCAAAAAATCAGTTAACCAATAATTTAATAAGAAAATAAATTTTAAAATGAAATATATTTTTTTAATATAATCATCCAGTTTTAATGTATTACTTTAATGAAATTGAAATGTAAACATTTTCTTAAACAATTTGAAAAATTACACATATTGTAATAGAATACAAATTAATTCTAAATGTATGAACTGTTTTTATGATTAACCATTAATATATTTAAAAACATAATTTCCACTAATATTTTCTTACTTCAAATAAATCAATAAAACCTATTAAATCAACCAATTTTGAGGTATAAGGGTAAAAACTATTTGCAAAATATGTACATTTTTTATATTTATTTTTCATATTAAAAATGATTGTCATGAAATAAAGTAATTCACTCCTCATTGAATTGTTTATATTCTATAATTATAATTAACCACTCATTTCATAAAACAAATATTTTATGAATATTTTATTGCTTACAATAATTCCATTAACCATTTATTTAATGAGAAAAATGAATCAAGACAAAACACATTTTCATGAATCAATTGAATTTTTTTTATAGGACTCTTTTTAACCCGACTAAAGCGCGGCGTGGGCCGTGTGCGAGTTTATATCTGGATTCACTACACTCAGCGCCGAAAAGTAGCACTCCTCCAGCATGACATGTATTTGGAGAGCCCAAAGCAAACAGCAGCCGCCGAATGAGAACAGCCGACAGAAATAAAAGTCCCACTGGGCATTTTTGTCCCCGCGATGGAGGTCGGTGCCAGTTCCCAGTGTGCGCGTCGTCCTGGACGCTGCCAACTTGTGTGTTGGCCTGGGAACAGCCGCGGCGGCCATGCGGCTCCTCTTGAGGCTTTTTGAAGCCTGGGAAGGATCTAAAAATATCCATAAGTCCTAGGAGGGGGTTTGAGGGGGTGCACGGTCACAGTTTAGGGTGTTATAAGGTGGCACTTAGAGCCAAGCAAAACCGCATTACCTTTAAGTTTGAATTTCAATGAATCAGTCACTACCAGGAAGGAAATACGCTACGTTACCTCCGATGACGTGTAACACCCGACAAGTAGAGGACACCACCAGAATCCGGTGATGACCCGTGTCGGCGATGGCCAGCCTGTCGCTGGTGTGGTCCATGCAGATCTTCCCGGGAAAAGAGAGGATGCTTGGAGGCAGGGTGTCCCGGTAGAGCTTGACACCCACCGGGTGGGCCCGCAGCATCTCCATCTCCCGGTAATAACGGAGGCTGACGTCGGCAAAAAGAGTCAACCTGTCACGGTGGCCCTCGCCCACCAGCGAGAAAAGCAGGTTGCCCCGCGGGCCCACCAGCACCAATGTGGGCCAGCAGGAGACCTCCAGCTGGTGCCAGAGAGACGCCTCGCCGTCGTTTACTACCGGGTGGCGGATGTCGTAGCGGAGCACGGCGCTGCGGACGTTGTCCAGAACCTTGGAAGGGTGCACATAATAAGTGCAAAAAAGTAATTTTCACTGAAGCAACCCCCTTTGCTCCCAACTGTTTCCCTGAATGATGACTGATTTTGCAAGACCCACAGAATATTCTGTTCTATTGCTAAAAAAAAAAACATGGAACATGGAAGATAGAGTCTCTTCTTTTATCAGGAAAAAAAAGTATATTTGTATCTGTTTCCGTTTTGCAGAAATTAGCATTAGAATATAGCTAAGTTTCATCATTATTCACAAATCAGATCATCAGCAAGCTCTACATGAGCCTGATAATGATCCTCTTGCTTGGAATCAGCTTGTGTTGGAAGAGAGAAACCTCCAAAACCTGCAGAACCCCGGCCCTCGAGGACCGAGATTGTCCACCTCTGCTCTAGCAATAACTAAAAAATAAAAAAATAAAACGTACAAATACGTTTTTGGGACCATGTCAATATTTAAAATAGAACGTTTGTATACGTTTTTGGGAGCAAATGAGTTAATATACGATTATTTTTTTAAAGGTCCTCTTTCCCATGTATTTTTTTAAAAACATTTTTGCCTATATGTGCCCTCCACTTTTATCCTGATTCTCATTCAAAGTCTGCAGCACAATAAAAAAAAAAAAAAGATTAAAATAGATACAAATCTGTAAATATTGACTTACCTTTTCATTGGGGAATTTAGCCGAATGTACGCCAACAATAACCAGTCCATCTAAGATGACATGAAAAAAACAAACAAACAAACAATGTTGTTAAAACGTTTTGTATGAGTGTTTATTTTTGTTTGCAAAAGAACCACAATGAATGATTTGGATCTAATCCTTCCGTTTTTTCGACTCAACAACAAATTGCGTAAGCCTGATGAAGAACAAGTTTTGCTTTCATGTTCTCAATGGGCCCCAAAGCACTTAATGAAACAACTTAGGTTGTTGTCAAAGAAAGCATCTCTATCCCGGCTACAAATTCCGCCAAACGATTTCCTTGAAATCAGCTGATCGTTCCGATGTTACACAACTTAATTGCTGCAGAAAACAACATGTTTCTCAGCCTCTCGCGTTCAGCTGACTGCGCCCATTTTGAGCAAAAGAGGCCTTAGCCAGCAGTTTATCTCGCCAAACTGTTTTAGCACCATTTTCATGACCGCCATTGATATTTAATTGGTTTGTTGACTGTTGGTTTTATCCAACTGTTAAACCTCAATAGTCATAAGACAAACAAAATATGAATCAAATCCACAGTCCAAGTGCCTCTCTTCATCCTCTGCCAAAAAACATATTGCAAAGATGACGGGCGAGCGGGAGTGCTTACTGTGGGAGTGACTGGAGTGGGAGGCTCCCACACCTCACGGAGCACAGCAGCAGACAGAATGTACCCGAAGCCGTGCCAAAGATAAGGTTTGTGTGATAAAGTGCGCTGAGTATATGCCTGTGTGCGTGCTAGCCAATGTCCGGTTTGCCTGGCAGCTGAATTTCAAGCTCGGACATATTTTTAGGTACTCATCCACACGCTGTACAGATGACAACGGACGTGGCACAGTGTCACGTAGGGTGAAGTCTAGTTGATGAAATAAGACTCGGTGTCATAATAACCGTCATGTGTAGAGCGATATACTGTACCATATTTTCCCAGATAGGGGCATCCTCTCGAATAAATGAAAAAAAAAATGGCTTTCTTCATATAAACGCCTCCTTTTTCAGGTGGTTGCAATTACCTTTGCTGTGGTTTCCCAAGAGCAACGCCCACTTAAAAAATGCCTCACCTCAAATAAACACCTTGCCACTCCCTTTACTATAGCACCCCTGGTCTGTCATCCACTTGGATATAATAACATCTGTGATGACGTGTCAAACTGCCGCAGTAAGGCGGCAACTACTGCTGAGGAGGACTCGGCCTAAAGTATCGGTCGCTGGGATCGGCGGTCTCAACGAGTACCCGATAAAATACTGTACGAACAGTAGAGAACCTTGGACTGAGTGCTCCTGCTCAAGATGGTGAAGGTCCGGCAGGATGTGCATGCAATTGATGCAGCAATAGGTAAAGAAGTCCAGAAGCACCACTTTCCCCGCCAGCTCCCCGCTGAAAGAAAGCGGAGCCTCCGTGTTCAGCCATTCCAGACCTGCAGCCAATCATAAAAGAAAAAAAAAAAATCAGCATTCATTATGCAACCAACACATTGATCGAATGATTCCCACACAAACTGGTTTCTTCAGGTTATATGGTTGGCTCTAAATCACCATCCACTGGTGTGTTGAGGTATTGCAGAACTTGCACTCGGTCAACAAATACATTAACTAATCTCTGACTTGAAATCTTTATTTTAAAACCTTAAACCTGTCTTGAAATCTCCTCTAAATCCTTAATTTAAACCAGTTATAAAAAAAAACGTTTTTTGAAACCCTAACACTTGCTTGACACTACTATAACTAAAGAGTTCATCCCCGTAGCTTTATTGAAATAGTCTCAGATGCAGAACTGAGGGGAGGAGCTTCCTTTTGTTAGGCCATAGCCGTGTCTAATCGCTGTATTAGTCCACTGTATTAACTTTCAAGTTTCAGCCTACTATGTGTGCTGAATTTCAACTAGAGAGCCTTATCTGCAATACAGGGGGGTAAAATGCATTCATATGGATCTCCACAGGAGACAAATGACTTCACTCGGGAATCCCGAAAACGAAGCGACGTTCAAGTCCCGTCTTGTTTATACATGTAGCACTGCTAAGCTAACCCAAACACTGGAGAGTGTGTCAATTTTAACGGTTTACCGTTCTCAAAGTCGGGCATCTTGAGTTCTTCCCTCTCGTCCATGTCTTTCAGATACTCATAGACGAGAGCTTCCATCGACTCTTGTGTCGTGGCGTCATTTAAAGAGTCGTCGAGCACACTTTGAAGAGGAAATAGAGTTGACAAGCTGCACCCAGAAGCCATGTTTGAAACTTCAGTGAGCCCTGCCGGGTAAACTCGTCATGTAGATTCGCCCCGCTACTTTCGTCAAAATATGATAGACGGAAATACAGGAAATTAAAGGTAAAACGTGATTACATGAGTGTGTTTGTCAAATGAAAGCAAAAAAAAATTTGTTTATCTTCTATTTGGATATACTGTCGACCGTTATGTAGATTTACACAGCTGCTTTCAGCAAATGTTTGACCAATTTAAATAAACATATTTTTTAATTAAAATGATTGATTACATTTTTATGTGTGTTTTTTTCCCAAACATTATAAAATACAATAATGTTTTTCTCTCCTGTTTGGATAGTCTTTACCCCGCACTGTCGGATAAATTGTTTGAAAGTGCTGCTGCGTTTCCAATAATACATTTACTTAATTCAACCTGGCACTGTGGCGGTAAGTGCCTAACGTCAACCTGATTCGAATTTCTACGGTTGAAAACGATAAATGAATCTTTATACCTCACAATTGTTTACAATAGCCGTCCGTATTACTTTTTTTCTATCACCCTCAGCTAAATCGGAATGTTAATAGACGTTAATTCTCTTGTTATTACGAGGGCTTTGGGCACGTCCTGTTGTGTTGCGTGACGCCCGGAAGGCTTCACTTTTGCCCCAAATGTCCCAGAAGACCGACTCTGAAAGTGACATTTGGGATTATAAACCACTTGCGAAGAAAAAGAAGAAACTCGAGTCGTCGTCTGCTTGTGGAAATGCAGCCGGCAGAAGATGCACGACGGAGAGAAAGTCAACCACTCCTAGTGACATACCTGCCAATGTAAACAATGGACAATGTAATCCCAGCTCGTCGTCACTTGCAAAGGAGGCACAACATGTTGACGGTGAAGCCAAGGAAGACTTTTGTCCCATTTGCCAGATGCCATTCTATATTTTATTGGTGCAGTCGCAAAGATGGCATGTTGCTGAATGTCTGGATACGACGAGGGACACTTGCAAAGGTAAGAGTGAACATGATTGTGTCTGGCGTGTCTGAAATGTCGCCATTTTGTGTGCATCTATGAGTACACAGTTTTTTGGGTGGATCAATTCTTGCATTCAATGCAGCGTGGATTTCCCGTGTCTGCTATCACAGCGGCGTTGTGTTTTGTGTTGTCCATTTCATAGAATGTCCTGATGGTCCCCTGTGCTCGTCCTCAATTCCGAACCACTACAAGAAGTTCAACCACACGCAGTTGGCCCACGCTCGAGCCAACAGACACGCCACGCCGATCCACTCGCAGGGCATCGAGCGGCACACTCCGAACCATAATGCCTCCGGAGACCACGTCGACACGCCGCCCTCACCGCCGCCATCCCAAGCCACTAACGGCCTCCTGCTGCTGCGTTCGCCCGGGCCGGAGGACATGAAGAAGAAGAAAGGCTGGTCTTCCAGCGGCCGTTCGTCTGTTACCTCCTCGCAGGGAAATAGGACGGAGACGCCGGCGGAAAGCCAAGCATCTCCGGACAGCGAGGATTTAATATCCTACTCGCCTCTTTCGGTGCTCCCCGCTGAGACGGACCCAATTCACGAAGATGCATCTGAAGACGAAGACTCCATGGTTCTCTTCAGCGAAGATGATGAGACTCTTCCGGTTTTATCAGATCACCTCGAAGACACTAGCAACGTCTCGGCGACTGCTGGCGAAAACCTTCAATCCTCCCAGAGGATGGTTTTGGAGCGCTTGAAGGAAAGTCTTCAAGCGTCACCTTTCAAACCCTCTCAGTTAGGCGCGACACCACCTCGGAAGGGTCCCAGTGGGGCGAGTGCAGGTTCTGGACTTAAGCAGATGGACATCGGAGTGTTTTTCGGCCTCAAAGCTTTGAAAGTGGAGGAAAAAGTGGAGGCTTCTGGAACTGCGGCCAGTGGTGCTTCTTCCAGGAGGAATTGGAAGAGGAATGCGGCTGGAGATGCAGACCAAGCCGGGGAAGATGTTAGTAAAGGTGGCAAAAAGGTGGAGGTGGGAAAGAGGAAGAAATGGTGGAACAGAGACAACGACGATGGAGACGGACAACTACGGCGGTGTCCGTTTTATAAAAAAATTCCAGGTAAGTCACCTTCTTCTTCCACTTGTAGCCTGAATTTTAAAAATGAATTTTTTATGTCATTTACTCAGGTACGACGTTCACCATCGACGCCTTTCGGTACGGCGCCATTGAAGGCATCACCGCTTACTTCCTGACACATTTCCACTCGGACCACTACGGAGGACTCACCAAGAACTCAACATTTCCTATCTACTGCAACAAAGTAAGCCAAGATGGGACTTTTTTTTGTGGGGGGGGGGGGGGGGGGCACAGATGAAGTGGGTGAGTTGTGTGGCTTAATATGTGAAGTTGTCAGATCACAGGCAACCTGGTGAAGAGCAAGTTGAAGGTGGCGGAGCAGCACGTGCACATCCTCCCCATGAACACTAGGGTGAGCGTGGAGGGTGCGCAGGTCATCCTTCTCGACGCCAACCAGTACGTCATAGTGATTCTATTCTGCTTTTTTTTTTTTTTAAATCAGCAGTTTCTTCTTCCTCTACTTTTTTATCACCATACTTTCTTTTTCCTCTACTTTTTCACAGCATAGTTTCTTCTTCCTCTACTTTTTTTTGTCAGCATAGTTTCTTCTTCTTTTTCACCAGCATAGTTTCTTGTTCTACTTTTTTGGGTCAGCAGCGTTTCTTCTTTTTCATCAACATAGTTTCTTCTTTCTCTACTTTTTTTTTTACTAGCATGCATAGTTTCTTCTTCCTATACTTTTTCACAGCATAGTTTCTTCTTCCTCTACTTTTTTTGTCAGCATGCATAGTTTGTTCTTCCTCTACTTTTTCACAGCATAATTTCTTCTTTCTCTTTTTTTTTACTAGCATGCAGTTTCTTCTTCCTTTACTTTTTCACAGCATAGTTTCTTCTTTCTCTACTTTTTTTTTTACTAGCATGCATAGTTTCTTCTTCCTATACTTTTTCACAGCAGTTTCTTCTTCCTATATTTTTTTGTCAGCATAGTTTCTTCTTCTTCATCAACATATTTTCTTGTTATTCTTTTTCATCAAGTTTCTTCTTCCTCTACTTTTTTTACTAGCATGCATAGTTTCTTCTTCTTCTACTTTTTCACAGCATAGTTTCTTCTTTCTCTACTTTTTTTTTTTTACTAGCATGCATAGTTTCTTCTTCCTATACTTTTTCACAGCATAGTTTCTTCTTCCTCTACTTTTTTTGTCAGCATAGTTTCTTCTTCATCATCAACATATTTTTTTGTTATTCTTTTTCATCAAGTTTCTTCTTCCTCTACTTTTTTTTACTAGCATGCATAGTTTCTTCTTCCGCTACTTTTTTTTACTAGCATGCATAGTTTCTTCTTCCTCTACTTTTTCACAGCAGTTTCTTCTTCCACTACTTCTTTTTGCCAGCAGTTTCTTCTTCTTTTTCATCAGCATAGTTTCTTCTTCCTCTACTTTTTTTTTTTTTTACTAGCAAGCAGTTTCTTCTTCCTCTACTTTTCTGTCAGCATAGTCTCTTCTTTCTCTACCTTGTTGCCATCATAGCTGCTTGCGCATCTTCTTCCTCCGCCAGCATTGCTTCTACCGCTTCTATTTTTTCGTTTGACAATTGAATCTTCCTCTTCTAATTTTTTTTTAGCTAGCATAGTTTCTTCATCTTTTGCCCGCATCACTACTTCTTCCAATTCTATCATTTATTAGCCAGCAACACTTTTTTTGCCTGCATTTCTTCTTCTTCCTCTGCTTCTTTTGCCAGCATATTTTTCTTCCCCCCGCCTTCATTTGGAGCATTTAAAAGAGTCATTTGTTTTTGCATGAAAACACCTTTAGTGGGAATGTTTTAAATACATTGTGGCAATGACCTGAAGGCTCACTTGGCTTTTCCAGTTGTCCAGGAGCAGCGATGTTGCTGTTCTTCCTGCCCAATGGGCAGACCGTCCTCCACACGGGCGATTTCCGAGCTGATCCCTCCATGGAGGACTACCCGGAGCTGCTGGGACGTAAGGTGCACACGCTCTACCTGGACACGACGTATGCGAAGCTCTTCTCGTCGCACATCGTCGAATGAATAATCGGATTGCTAACCATGTGGTCCTCATAGATATTGCGGCCCGGAGTACACCTTCCCTAGGCAACAGGAAGTGATTAACTTCGCTGCCAGCACCGCCTTTGAGACGGTGACGCTGCACCCTCGCACCCTCGTGGTGTGCGGATCCTACTCTGTTGGCAAGGAGAAGGTCTTCTTGGGTGAGCGGCTGGCGTCGTTTTTTTTTTTATCGTCGTGTTGGCAGCAAGCAGTGTGCAGCCTCACAGGAAGAAAAAAAAAAAACGGATGAAATAATTAGTTTTCTCTCTTTGCAGCCTTGGCGGAGGTTTTGGGCTCCAAAGTGTGTTTGTCCCGGGACAAATACAACACCATGTGCTGTCTGGAGTCGGAGCACATCAAGCGACATTTAACCACCGACTGGAAGGCGGCGCAGGTCCACGTGCTTCCCATGATGCAACTCAACGTCAGAGTAGGAGAAGACACACTAACACATTATTATTATTTGGTGTGTTTTCACAGCATTTGAATTTCAATTGTCTCTGCACAGAAGCTACAGGAGCATCTGGGGAGGTTTTCCAGCCAGTACGATCGTCTGGTGGCCTTCAAGCCCACCGGCTGGACCTTCAGCCAGCAGATGGCGTCGGTGGAAGATATTCAGCCTGCCGTCAGCGGCAACGTCTCCATCTATGGTCTGCTGACAGTGTAGCTTCTGCATTTTAGCCAGGAAATCCTACTTTTGCACAATCTCACCTTCTATCTCCAGGAATTCCGTACAGCGAGCACAGCAGCTTCGTGGAGCTGAAGCGTTTCGTCCAGTGGCTGCGACCGCTCACGATCATCCCCACGGTGAACAACGGCAGCTGGGCTGCCAGAAAAGCCATGGAGAAGCACTTTTGCGAGTGGCTTGGAGGAAACTCAAGCATATAAATAACTTGCATCATAGTCTTCATTTATCTATCACGACTGACATGGAAAATTATTTTATTCATGAATTTCTCTAACAATAAATATTTTAAACTTCCGTCTGTTTGTTGTTGGTATTTGAATTTCTTGGGGCCAATGTGTGTGGATGGGGTCATGAGGTCAGTCGCTACAAAGGCTGCTGGGAAAACGTATTGGTAAACATCTTGGCTAAAATTGTATTTTTTTAATTATATGGCAAAAAAAAAAATGCCTTGGTTAAAAAGGACAATAAAAAGCGCATTACTGTATTAATAAAGTGACAAGAAATTAACAAATTTCCATATTGTACAAATTTTGTGTGAAAATAATTAATTCACTACAGAAAACTGACAAATGGTTGATTTTTAATAAATGTGAGCTAAATATGATTTACTGAAAATGTCGAATGGTGTGTAAACATCTCCCTTTTAACAAACACATGCATCCAGTATTAAATAAGATGTGACTATAACATGATAGATGTGAGAAGTTTACCTCTGCACTGAGCACTTTCTGCACTTTGTTTTTAAGCGCCTCAAAGATGCAGACGAACCAGCCATCCACATCCTCGCTGGAAAACAAATGACAAATGATTTTAAGACTCCGCAAATAAAGGCAATTTCCCCAAAGGAAACCATTATCACTTTATGTCCTTCTGACACACTCAAAATGGAGGAAATGATTCATTAAACAGCAATTTGAAACAAAATGAAAAGCTATAAACTGACACAATTACGGTTTGTATTTTGGCAGCGTGAAAAAAACAAGGGAAATGGACTAACAATTTAAAAAGGTAAAAAAAAAGAAAGAAATTGGCAAAAATTAGTCTACTCATAAATGTGCAAAAAAAATTAACACTCACCCTAAAAGTGATGTTTAATTGCCTATACATGCCATAAGATGGCAGCAACACACACCTAAGAGGGCCTTAACCATGCTTCTAACATGTACATAGTCAAGAATCCATGTTACATAAACTACTGTATTTAGCAGTCGGAATGTTCAACAAGCTCTCTAATTATAAATCATAACCTTGGAAGCTAGGTTATAAAAATGACAACTGGCAAAGGGGTTGTCACTCCACACACTTCTAGCCAAACCAACCAACTGTAATCCCAGAAGCATGGATGAGGCACTGGAACCAGGTAAAGAAAGCTCAGGTAGTTAAAAAGCAGAGGAGGGTGCAATAAATAAATCCCATAAAGTAGCGGTCGGACCTGACGTCGCCCGCCAGGAAGAGGAAGTCGTTGCGCTTGACTGCCTGGACTGCATTCCAGTACATTTAAACGTAAGCGTTGATGTTCACATGACAAATGGTAATTAAAAGGATGTCATTGGCAACGCCTAATAAAAGGTGCAAAAGGGGGCAGTATAATAGACGCATTTATTTTTTTTATTTTTATTTATAGTAAATATAAATAAATATAAACTGAGCAATTATTTGATATAAAATGTGTTAAATGCATATGCACAATTGTTTATTTTACACACATTTCTTTTATTTACAAGAAACAACCAATTATTTAACAAAATAAATAAAAACATTTTAATTATGTGTGTCGGTGGTATGTGCGTGGTTGAGTACAGTATGCAGTATGTGGTGCTACAAACTACTCAGCTCATAACACAATAAAATTCATGTTTAATACAAGAAAGTTTTACATAAGCATTCTTCTGTTTGGATGTTTTTTTTTTTCTTCTTTTCTTTTAAACAATCTTTACAATTTAAACAATGGTTCAGATTATATTTCTTTTGAATTCATGCATGCATCCAAATCCTTTCAAATAAATTAATGAGGACAACAGCATTTAACACCATAAAGCATTTAAAAATTGAACCCCTAAATAAAAAAATAATCATAATAAAAAAGAAAAAAAGAAAAGAAAATAGTGGCGCAAACACTCCTTTTTTTTTTGCACAGTTTGGGCACCACGTCACTGATCAGAGATCCATGTGTCGAGAGGGATCAATACTCGGGTTTGGATTTTAAAATGGCAAGTTTGTCATTGCTCAGATGGATCGCACTTTCGGCAACTGGTGTTTCGCATGCAATTGTGGCTTCAAATTATTTAAAGACTGATAAAAAATAAATTAAAAAAACCCCACAAAGAACGTGTGAGAATGAGTGTGGCAACACTGAGAAAGGATTTTGTGTGGTTGACACTTGCCATCGTCAATAGCTGCCTCTGTGATTGACGCGACATACACAAACAACTGTCTTTTCTTTACTATATTATTATTATAGAAATTGCATTTTTTTTCCTACAGTTAAATGAAAATTTGGTGTGTTTTAAAAGGCACAATTTCGAAGCGTTCCAAACAAGCTAGCATTGCTTAACAGTGAAGTTCTCATTCTGTGGTGGAAAATGAGCCTCAACCAGATGGGACAACTCTATAGAGCTATTTATTTTGTTTAAAAAAACAAACATTTATTGTTACTTTAGTGAAACGGCTCAATTATTGATTAAAAAAAATACTGACACAGTAAGGTGCCTAATTAGGCCATAATTGTGTCAACCAATTAAATGTTTTTATTTTATTTAGGAAAGTTTATTATTCTCAATTATAGTACCAAATTGGTCTATAATTTTATCAACATGGCAACAAAAAAATTTAATGTTTCATTTATACACTAAATGAGCTGGTCCACAGGTGCCAATAAATTGCCCTAAAAAATAAATACATCTGATTAAATTTTTAATAAAGAGGTAGTTAAGAGTACAATCAGCAGAGGCTACACTATCACTGTGATGTTAAAAAAGAACTACGGAGCCCCTAAAGTAACAAAGGGCCGGTGGGGATCTCATTAGAACGAGAAACGTTCTCGTTCTAACGAGAAACTTTCTCATTCGAAATGTTCTCGTCCTTACGAACAAATTCTCTCATTCAAACAAGAAAACTTTAAGAAAGTTAAGAAAGTTTCTCGTTAGGATGAGAATGTTTCTCATTAGAATTAAAAATGTTTCTCATCTTTTGTCACTTTAGGCTGCTCCGAACAATAAAACTCAATATGGTATTTTTATGTGTTAAGTTCAATTGTTGGTGTGCCATAGAGAAAATCTACAATTATTTTTGAAAAGGAAACTTATCATTTCCAAAACATTTCCCACCATTAATGTGACCTAGAACCTCTACAGCATGGGTGTCAAAGGCCGGTCCTGGAGGGCCGCAGTCCTGCAGGTTTTGGATGTTTCCCTTCTCCAACACAGCTGATATATGATCAGCTCATCAGCAAGCTCTGCATAAGCCTGATACTGATCCTGCTGATTGGAATCAGCTTGTGTCGGAAGAGGGGAAAGCTCCGGAACCTGCAGGACTGCGGCTCTTGAGGACCGGAGTTTGACACCCATGCTCTACAGTGTCAACATAAAGATTACAAATGGAGTGATATTTCCATATTTAGGTGATGTGAATATGATGCACAAAGCTGACCTTTTTCTTGCCAAAAACAAACAGTAAGGAAATATTTTCAACGCTACATTTACCCACTGTACGGGACATGAATGAACCTGAGGATGGTAGTTTCAACTTGAAGTTGCTGGTTTGTCTTCAAATTGTAGCCAAGCACATTAGCAGGACTGAAACCACACACGTGTGGTCATTTTGCGAGTGAAAGTAGAGATGCGGACTATTCGGACAAGAAAATGGCAGCGACAAGTGCGGGAACAAAAGTGAAGTGGTAGTAGAAGAACATGCATATCTCACAATGCCTGCTGACAAAAGATCCGATCAAACGTGACGCCATTGTTGTGAAGAAAAACCTGAAGGAGAGGGGGGGGGGGGGGGGGAATAAAGAAGAGGTTTCACCATCAACACGTGAAAGCGGAGTGCCACTATAAAAAAAAATTCCGTTTCGTGCTGGAAAAAGTGCAGCGCTTGTTCCCGCTGGGCCGGAATTATCCCTGAATGCTTTCTCGGACTGCTCCACCCGTCCCTGAAGAGGTGGCGCCGGTGGCGCTCAGTTGAAGTAGAGCTCCTTGGTCAGCATGGAGACCACGCAGGGGATCTGCTTCTTCTCGCTGAAGCGCGGGTCCTCGGACCACGACTCGAAGCTGGTGGCCACCATGTAGTTGACGCGCGTCAGGATCTGCATGATCTCCAGCTGCTTGCCGAACTCGTTGAGGACGTTGCACAGCGCCTGCACGAACCAGGAGCCGCGTCCGGGGTTCCTCCAGGAGTAGTACCCTGCCCAGGTCAGAAATGATGGGTTTATTACACACACACACACAAAAATCAACGCAACAGTTTCCATTAGTGTTTCTCAGTTGTGACAACTTATTTGAATGATGTTGAACCAACAAACAATATTACTTTGGATGAAATAGCTTTTCCTCTTCAGTAAAAGATGATCAAATACTGCTTACTTAACTCATTTGCTCCCAAAAACGTATAAATACGTTCTATTTTAGATATTACCATGCTCCCAAAGACGTATTTATAAGTTTTTTTTATTGGGGGTGGGTTATGCTAGAGCATACACAAGGCTTTTATGCAGCCTCTAACCTGAAGAGGTCGCTTAAAGCAATGGTAGTTATTACAAAAAAACGGTCAGCAGGTGGAAGCAGAGTATAAGAGATCACCAGGGCCATGTTGAAAACAAGCTGATTTCCCCACAGTTCTAAACAGATTTGTGAGTAATGATCAAACTTAGCTATATTCTAATGCTAATTGTAGCAAAAAGGAAACAGATAGAAATAAATATACTTTTTTTTTTTGCTGATGAAAGAAGAGACTAATCTTTCTTTTGGTAGGTTATCGCAATGGAACACAAAATTCTGTAATTCTCGCAAAATCAGTCAAAATCCAGTGAAACAGCTGGGAGCGAAGGGGGTTGCTTTGGTGAAAATGCCTGGGAGTGAATGAGTTAGCAAATGTTAATAAGGACACATTCAAACAAATGCGTCACGACAACTCTGACTTTTCCATATTTTGAAGTAGGCTAGGCTACTTTAGCTCCTTGTCTTAATTACGAGTGATGTTGGTTTTGCTCGTCACGTAACTTTCTCCAAACAGGTCATCAAACTACAGTTGTAATGAAAAATTAGCACCTAATGAAGTATCTCACCCGGCACGGTAGAGTAGGCAAAGAGGAAATCAGCCTCGACTGGGATCTTATGTCTTGGATTGGCGTCTGTCTCCAGGGTGTCGTTGGGCGGACCCGAATCCGTCTGTATGCCGTCATCAAATTCGGAACCCCGACAGGCCTGGTGACGTAAACCCAACGATAACTTCATGAGAACTTGTAACGTATGCCGCGTGTGTTTATAATGATGCGAGTCGTACCTGGATGAAGAACAATTTGGGCTTCCCCACCAGGCTTTTGCACATGTCCCCCCTGAACAGCGAGGTCATGGTCTTGATGGGCATGGCGCCGTCCGTGCCGTAGATCATGCCCTCTTCGCCGTGGCTTAGCAGGATGCAGGCGAAACATGAGCTGTCGCTGTGGTCTTCCTCTGAAGCTAACACACACACACACACGCACAACACTTGAATCCGTTTGGGATGATTGCGGCAGCAGGATGGAACCGAATGAAATTTCACCCAAAAGCTCAATATGGCTAACTTTTTTTGCGAGGAGTCTTTGCCAACGGCAACAGGGAGCACGGCGCTCACCCTCTCTGAGGAGACGCTCCATCTTCTCGCAGGTTTGATCGTTGTAGATGAAGACGTTGAAGCCCAGACTCTTGAAGCACTTGAAGAGCTCGCCGGCGTCGCGGTCCGTCCCGTTGCGTACATTCATCCCTGTCGGGGGGGACGCGAGCGTGCTCAGAGGCCTCGCTTTTTTTCTTTTGACCAAATGTGTTTTTTTTTTTGCTTGTGTACCTGTCTTTTCATCAAAGTTTTTGTTGTTGATGATGATGCACTTGCCCACTCGCCGGTGGCTCATCTTATACTGGAATGTTGGTGAGACAATTCTGTAATGGCTTTCAGAAGAGTAGTCCTGCTCCCGCGTCTGGCCATCCTTATTCTTCTTGCTGAGTACAGACACAGTGGGCGGACATTTGAATAATTATTATGAACGTACGTAATACATTTCCTCAAATAATGAACGGTTTGTGCCAATTCATTTGACTTATTTACAACAAAAGTAAACGAATGCAAATATTTGTGGAAATGAAAACTAAATGAGGAGTGATTGTGGGAATGCTTCATGCTTTTTATTCTCCACACTTTTTTGCCATGTAATGACTCAACAACAACAATTTAACATTCAATTTCAACTTTTCCCAATGGGACAAACATTGAACTTTTTGTAAGTATCACTTTCCACGCCCACTTACGAGGTACTACATATAACTTATAATCATTACCAGGTGTCTGATACTGCTCGGTAGCACAGCTGGTAAAATGCATTGTCCAGTAACCAGGAGGTCATCATTTCATAATTTACCTCTCAATTTATTTCATAAGCATTCCACGTGCGTTCAACTTTCAGCATTCCCACGCATTTTCTCCAGAAATTGCACTTTGTCTGTTGAATTTTGTTTCCTCCGCATTTATTACAGCTCCAACTTGGCACCAGTCGTTGCACAAAGGACATCAAGACACTTCATTTAAATTATGAACAGACTTTGCGGCCATCAAGGGTGTCAAACTCAGTTTTTACTGCTTGATAATATATTGTTCAGCAATTGTTCAAGTTATTGTAAAAAATGGATTAGAAACAAAAATAACTTCCAGTATCTCTATGTTATTATTTCAACGGATGACAAATTTGAGCAAGAATCATGGAAGTTGATGCACAAGATTTGTTTCCACGGGGAACATAAAATAAAGTGGCGGGCCGAATCTGGCCAACGAGCCTTGAGTTTGACACCTTAGAATTACAAACTAAAGCATTTTCTCGAGTTGGTTTTGAATAAATCCAACAACTTCGGGTCTCAGAGAAAGTCATTAAAATTGAAGCGACTTGATTCCATCCTTCTTAAACTTGCGTAAAATGATCATTTCAACACAATAATAATTGTAGCACAACACAAACCAGACAAAGTACTTACTCAGAGACCAAAAAGTACATATGCTTTGCAATAAGGCATTAACGTGCTGGCCAAATTTGGTCACGGTAATCCACCCTGAAATTGAATCAATCCTCACACATTTCCAAGCGGCAAAATGGAGGTAGAAGTAACGTATTAAGAATGTAAAAATTGGCAGCACCTAAAGCGAGAGGAAATGTCCTTGTGGCTATTCTGGCGCGGCTGCCATGTTGGCATTCTTTGGCGGATCCATCCAGATGGGCGGCGTGTTCCAGAAGGGCCTGGCCACGGGGTCAACAAAGGCCTCGTTGCATAGCGCGCTCATATTCTATTAAACGTGTGATTTGACGCCCGACCCCCCTCCCACCTCCAAATTGTGCCAACGTGCCATACCAAACAATTGAGGGTGGGCAGGAAAGAGCGGCGGTGGGCAGGGCGCGGCTGTGAAGAGGAGGGCGGCGAGGATCACGTGGCGTTGACTTACCTGGGCTCGTCATTAAGCGCTACGCCACTCTGCATCTGCAAAAGAGTATGGTTTCTCCAGATGGTTTTTTGGGGGGCTGGGTGCTAGGATACTGACATGCTCTCTGTGCTGGATGAAGAACCTGACTGGGCCGCTGCGTGCCCACGGGCCGAGGGGGGGTGGGGGGTGGGGTGGGGGTGCGTCGGAGGGGGTTGAAGGGGGGTGGCGCGTTGTGAGCCCCCCACTACCCTCCTCCTCCCTGAGTCAGCAACCTTGCCACCGCACCAGCGCTTTCTAAAGGCCTATTCAAACCCAGGGCCCCCTGAACCTCACGCCGCCGTGACCACACACGGGGTCAACGGGGATAGCGCTACGTTTAGAGGTGAATTAATTCAACATTTATTGTTCTTGTACTGAACGGAATATCAATTTTCAATATAAACAAATACCTCATTTGTGCATTTGGTTGCACCTAATAATCTGGCCTCAGGTTTATGTCATTTTTCCGGCACCAGTGTCCCTAATAATTTGGCCACAGGTGTTCCTAATATTTTGGGTGTACCTACTAATATACTTTGGGGTCTATCTAATACTTTGGGTGTACCGAATGATTTGGCCGACATCATATTCCTCAGAGATGCTGATTGAGTTTTGCTCCAACCAACCAATCAGATGACATGGAAATGCTGACATCATCCTCTCTGGAGTGGGCAGATTAGATTGACATGACAACACATAGAGGCTGAAATCTGATTGGATGGGGGGGGGAGCCCGAACTCCCACATACATGCACTGAAAGCAGTGGGGGGCAAATAGAAACGTCACAAAATGAAGAGAATGAACTGCTGGGAATGCATTAATACAATGGATTAAGTATAGGTTATGTAACACATTCATCTTGTTTTGTTTGTGTTTTTTTAATTGCCTACGTCGTGGCCACAAATGAGAATTTTATGACAATTTCTTGACCACGAATTAATATCACCTGACACACCCACTGGGGCTCCAGAGTCACACAATGAAAGTGAAAGCACTTTTTGGTGTGTCCACTTACCCAAAAAGTAAAAACCTCCCCTTGCGGTCAGGTTTAGCGTCAGTGACGTCCACCGACATCTCATTTTCGTCTTCTAAAACTCCAAGTTGGGTCTTTTCAGCAGGTTCTCCAGCCATCTGTTGTTAGCACCGTGTTAGCATCAGTTTACCGAACTTTCGCTGTGTTTACTGCTTACATTTAAAAATAATAATAAACAACAGCACAATTGCAATGCTAGTTAAACTAACAGTGCGAATCCACATTCAACCAGTTCTTTCAATAACAGCGATACAAAAAGTTACTTTTTTACGCAAGTGTAATGACTCCGTCTTGCTAGCCGTTTGCTGAGAAAATGTAAAGTTTTATTACGCTTCAAACTATTTTGGGTAAGAGTGGCTACGTTTTCATAAACTCACGTTGTGTTGTTATAGTGGTATTACGCGAGGTCAACCAAGTTGTAAAAAAAAAAAGAAGTCGTTTGTTCACCAGCAACACGCTTTCACTTCCTCAAAAACAATAGCTGGAAGTTTTTTCGGTCAGGTTTGACTGGGGAATCTCCAAGGAGCGTCATTACGTCACGATGTAACGTAACCTGAGTCCGCCATATTTGATCATCTGCACTTCCTTGTCGTTATGCGTGCGTATGGCAGCCATATTGGAACGGTACTGGTCAGAATGATAAAACATAATACTGTACTGTAGTAAACTTATACAAGAAAAGATGTTAAGCTTAAAAAAAAGTGACTTTACTTTAGATTTTTTTTGTACAATTATATATTTTTTAGTTAATGTTTAAATATGAAAAAGTGTTATGATCACAATGAAAATGAGACTTAATATATATTGTCAGAAATAAAACAAAATATTTAGTATTTAAAATAAAATTAAAAAATACTTTATCTCATAATGATAATTACCTTGTTTTATTAATATAAAATATTTTTATTAGAATTAAATTCTTGCAATTTATTGTATAATTTCACAAACAAAAATGGTAGAAAAACTTTAATCGGGGATATATCAAATCTATATCCTGCGCTTTTAAATTTGATTTTGGGGTTTTAGAACTGCTCCATATGTAAAGTGTCCGTGTGAATTGGCGCTATGCAAATAAAACTGAATTAAATTGTTTCTATTACCTCATATGATCTGATCTTTTTGATCATTTTGTGCCATACAATAATAACATTCATAAAAACAGCAAATAATAGACCAATTTTTATTTGGGAGACTAGTCCATGCTCCCCAACACCTCAGAATATGAGAAGAATATATAAATTGTAAAAAAAAAAATGCCTTCAAAAAATACTTCAAACGTAGATTTATCACTGTATAAATCAAGAAAGCCATACAACATTCAAAGTTACTTCCAGGAACATTGATCTATCCTCTATCTATAGCTTTTGTTCAGCGTGTAACACTGTCACTCACTATGTGTCATAACATAACAAGGTTGACCTAATTGTCCAGCAAGGGATCATTACACACATACATCGACATGTCCTGCAAACAGACAGCTGTGTCTACCAGTGGCCTAGCCTGCTTTGTGACAAGAGGGGTGGTCCGTCACGGGACACGGTGTCAAGTAAGAGACTGCAGTGGCGCAGTCACAGAGCTAAGTTTACCACCAGCGGAGAAACACACGGGAGGGACTGCCTGTTAGTTTGAAGTTTGTTTGAAGTTTTGATTTTTGAAGTGGGGGAAAGACAAAGGATTCAAAAATGCAGTCTTGTGCAAGGTGTGGGTTTGTGGTGTACCCGGCGGAGAAGATCAACTGCATTGATCAGGTATTACAAGCGAGTTCCTATTGATCATTGTCTGGCAGAAATCTTTTTTTTTTTGTAAATTAGTTAGCTTTTTTTTTTTTACTTGATTTTTTTGAGTTTTCTCTCCTTGTAATATATCTTTATTTTTGTAATATTTTTTTTGTTTTACCTCTATTGATCTTTTTTTTTTCCCAAAAGATACGTATTCATATTTTTGGGTAATTTATTTGTATTTTTATAATTGTTTTATTTTCCTTTGATGCAGCGTAATTAAAGCTGATGATTTTTTTTTTAAAAACTCTGGCACTGACACTGTTTAAAGCAGTGGTGAACAACCTGCGGTCCATGGGCCAGAAAGGTTCTGTGATAGCATTTTAGCACCACATCCAAAAACAAATTTCATCAGAGAAACTGTTCTAGAAAAGCCTAAAAACATAATATATAATTATTTAAAGCATGGGTAAATCAGAACTGGATGCTAATGGTCAGATATAGCCTCATGCTAATGCTAAATTTGTGGTCCCGCCCCCGTGTAAAAACTGTGATTAACATCATCTCCTTTCTGAAATAATAATGTGATTTTCCTTTTTTCAGAACTGGCATAAAGCATGTTTTCACTGCGACGTCTGTAAAATGGTGCTAACGGCCAATAACTTTGTCAGCCACAAAAAGAGGCCTTACTGCTCAGTGTGAGTACTTTCAACCATTATCTGGTTTCTTCATTTCCACACACAAAAAAAAAAAAGTCATAAGGTTTGCATTTCCCGCCCGCAGACACAACCCGAGGAACAACACCTTCACCAGCGTGTATGAGACGGCCGTTAACATCACCGGGAAAAATCAGAGCAAGGCCAGCAGTGAGGTGAGATGATGTCATGATGGCTTTAGGACACAAGCTACTGTCTTTGCAAAACATTTGGAACATGACACAGGTGGTTGCTATGCTTTCCTCAGGCAGTTGTGCCCAGATTTAATCACAAAAGTAGGAATTTGGTGTTCAGATTACTTCCTTTAAAAAAAAAAAAAAACTTTTTTAAAAAGCCCTCCATTGCATCTTTTCCCCAGAAAGGTGGCTGTGAGTCTGTAGTGACGGCAGCCTTATGGAATGGAGAGTGCGCCTCAGGTTATTTCGGTGTTTTGACCACGTCGCCGACCGGCTTTATGCTTCAGCCGGCTAAAATTAAACCACAAAAAAGATCCCGGCATCGCTTCCTCTCCTCCACCTGTTCCTGTCTGTTGGATTCCGTCTGCGTCTCAAAGTCCACGCGAGGCTCGCGGCTTATATTAGCAGCGGGCTAGCGAGCTCATCAGCTACTGATAGATGCACCGAGGGAGACTGAGGTCTTCACATGCTGATATCTGATCTGACCGTTGACTTGTGACTAAGTCTTGCTTTTGCTTGCATGTCCCAGCTTATTTTCCATATACTTGCTTTTAACGCGTAACTTTTTGTCAATGACTCTTTGGCTGAGACTAAAATGTTTATTGCTGAACTAAACAACTTTCGAAAGACTATAAGGGGAAACGAACGTTGTGATACCGACAGATTATAAAATAAATGCAGTATATGTTACATCATACTACAGTAGATGAGGCCCCAGTCCACAATCCTATGGGACACCACACAGAATCCAGTATCGTTAACAAAGACTTTCTGGTAGATTTGATATGATTTCACTGTGTCACACACAGAAATAGATTTTCATAAATTATATTTTTGATTTATCCTAAACTGCTTGATGAGATTGTATGATGACATCAAAACCAACATCTGTCCTATATTTTCCACTCAATATATAGTTATAATTAATAATTACTTTTCATAGATGAAATACCTACAAATTGTTCGAGTAATACATGTATTACGTAACCACTAAAAATAGGGCTGCTCGATTATGGAAAAAATAATAATTACAATTATTTTGGCAATAAAGTAATTGAAATCATGATTATTCAAACTATTATCTATTTTTTGGTACAAAAGAAGAACATGTTATGTAAAAAAGAAATGAAAAATATTAAGAAAAATAAAATTCTTCGAAAAAATATTGTTATGCTAATTATGCACGTTCCCTTTGGATGAAACAAAATGTATTAAATTAAAGTTATTTTAAAATTTAATTAATTGAATTTCAATTAATTGCACAGCTCTAACTACAAATGCGTGGGGGCCTGGCATAGAACCCTGTGGAGCTCCGCAAGTACAATAGTACAAGGCTTTCTATCAGATGTTGTGTTTTTATAATTTTGTTCGCGTGTTAAAACCTTACTCAGATGCGTGTGTTGATTTTACATTACACAAGGGATTACCTCCGGCAAAAGATTCTACAGCCTTGGGGAACCTAATGCGGACCCTTGTGGGACTCCACACAATATCTTGCATTGTCTGCGCAAATGTTTATCATCATAAGCACATGTCCCGTGTTGCGCTTGTGCAAATCTGTTGCTGGTCTTGGCTTTAACGTTTTGTCGCCTATGCCTGTGCACTTGTAGCTGAAGTACCGCGAGGATGGCGATCGTTTTATGTCCACCTTCCACTATGACATGAAGTCCATGGAGTTGGAGAGAGCTCGTCTAGCCAGTCAGATAGCCGGCCAGGTGAGCTCCCAAGTAGAGCAACTGGCCAAAAAAGGGAGTTCCAGTCAACATTTTATTCACTCCTCAAACCTCTAAAAAAAAAAGAAGTGACAATGAGATATTTTGTTCACCGAATCTCATTACTTCTCTCAGCTTTTGTGTCTTAAATATCTTTGAATGTTTTTTTTTTTTGCATACAAACAGTCCTTCAAGTCTCAGTCGGAGTTCTCGCAGCAGCAGACTTGGTACAACCAAGAGATGGTGACCATGTCACAAGCTCAGACAAACATTAGTGACGTAAGTTGACTTAATGCCTTTTTCCTGAATATTTAGTATGAGTTTATTAAATGAATGCTATGGTGTGAAGTACAAATAAATTTGCCTTTCTGATAACAGGTAAAGTACATGGAAGAATACGAGCAGTCCAAAGGGAAAGGCAGCTTCCCGGCCCTGATCACACCAGGATACCAGGCAGCAAAAAACGCCAACACCTTGGCAAGCAACGTAAGGGAACGTTTGCCAAATATGGTGCATCATTTTGTGCCCATTTTGAGCTTTTTTGTGCTCTATCCCTAAAAGCTTGAATACAAAAAAGGGCACGAAGAGAGAGTTTCAAAATACACCGCCTTTGTGGACCCCCCTGAGGTACTCCTGGCCAAGAAACAAGGACAGATTGTCAGCGATGTGAGTCTTTGCCAGTGACTTTCATTCACACTTTGGAGATAATAATGCTAATGCTGTGGTACATTGAATCGATTGGTCTTTTTTTTAATTGTTTTAAAGATAAATGGATTAATGGCATTTCAATAAATTTCAATGGGGAAAATTGATACTGTATACATGAATATTTTTTATTTTTCATAAATTTCTTGTGCCCGTGACGCCAGAGGTGACAAATCCAGGTCCAGAAAGTAAAAACCCTGCCACAGTTTGGCTTTAGCCCCAGGTGCTAGCTAGCTAGCTAGCTAGCTTCGTAGCTAGATCCCCGGGTGCTTGTTTACCTGATAGAGAGCTAGCTAGCTAGCATGAGGGGCTAAAGTCAAACTGTGGCAGGGTTTTTACTTTCTGGACCTGGATTTGCCATCTCTGTGTGACGCTATTATATAATATTCTTTTTTGCAGTATGCCTACACAGAGGAATACGAGCAGCACAAAGGCAAAGGCAGCTTCCCCGCACATCTCACACCTGGATACAAGATGTCAAAAAAGGCCTCCGAACAGGCCAGCAACGTAAGCATAAAATCACTCATTTTGTGTAGTGGTGGGAAGTAACAAAGTGCAAATACTCTTAGTGTACTGAAGTAGATTTTGAGGAGTATTTTTACTTTATTCAACACTACTCTGTGCTTTTGTGGCAGATTAAGTATCGTCACGTATACGAGCAGGAGATGAGGGGCAAAGCCAGTGCTGACGCGGCCACAGCCGAAATGGTCCATGCCAAAGAGAATGCAGAAAACTTCAGCCAGGTCATTCATTTTCACTACTGTCTTCTACTACCGTAATGTTGTCATGTATGCTAATCTAGAGAATAAAAAAAAAAATGTTGTGCTTCATGAATCAACTCCTGCGTGTTTAACTCATTCAATCCCAACCATTTTCACTGAAGCAACCTTCTTCGCTCCCGGCTGTTTTACTGGATTTTGACTGATTTTGCAAGGCCCGCAGAATATTGTGTTCTATTGCTATAAAAACATGGAACGCACCAAAATAAAAATTAGAGTCTCTTCTTTCATCAGGAAAAAATATATTTCTGTTTCAGTTTTGCACCAATTAGCATTAGAATATAGCTAAGTTTAATCATTATTCACAAATCTGTTTAGAACTGTGGGTAAATAAGCTTGTTTGCAATATGGCCCTAGTGGATCTCTTATACTCTGCTGCCACCTGCTGGCCGTTTTTGCAATTACTACCATTGCTTCACCCGTTCTCTGCAGTTCAGAGGCTGCATCATCAAAGCCTCCTTTATGTTTTAGTATTTAAACAAACACATAAAAACGTATAAATATGTCTTTGGGAGACTTAAAACATTTTAAATAGAACATATTTAGACGTTTTTGGGAGAAAATGAGTTAATTATGCGGCGGACTTTCTGTAGATCGCCTACACGGAAGAGTACGAGCAGCAGCGGGGCAAAGGAAGCTTCCCCGCCATGATAACGCCCGGGTATCACCTGGCCAAGAAGGCACAGGAAAACGCAAGTGATGTGAGTGTAAAGTTCATTTTGCGTTTTGGTTGTAGCAGGAATTTGGATTCTTACAAGTAGTGTGGCTAAAAACGGAGCCAGGGTCAGTTAAAACTGATTTTGGTCCAAATTGTGAGTTAGTGAGGTAAGCAAAAAAATCCACTTTCCTTCATCTGTTTTTCCTGCAGCTGAAATACAGAAAAGACTTAAATAAGATGAAGGGCACGTCACATTTCCACAGCCTGACCTCTGAGGAGAACCTGGCCTTGATGAACGCACGGAAGATCAACAAGCTCGTCAGCGAGGTGAGGCAGTCGCTTGGCTTTTTGCCACCCCGTAGATAGGACGCCAGCAAAAAAAGGATGGTTAGCATCTTTCACATGCCGCAGCTTACCTCCAAAGCTACATGGCGCATCCGTCCGAAATGATGTCACCACACGCGGTTGTGGCTATATTCTTAACAGTGAACATTTTGGTGCCTGTTGCAAGTGGCTCGTGACGGACTGGCAACATTATATTTAGAGCAAGGTGATAGTCAAGTCATAATTTAGATTGTACAGTTTTTAGCAAGTACATTTTTGCCATATGTTTGAAAATTTGGACCTGATGATGGTCGAAAAATTTTTTGGGGTGGTAGGTACTAAAGTGTTAAAACATTTTGAAAAGTGTATTTCCTATACGGACCAACAGATCGAGTACAGGAAAGACCTGGAGAACAGCAAAGGCCACAGTATCAATTTTTGCGAGACACCCCAATTTCAGAATGCTTCCAAAGTAGCCAAGTTCACCAGTGATGTAAGTTAAGAATTATTGATGATAAACTGGCCGCAGCTACAATTATACATTAGATTGTGGTGATAAGTGGAGATAACACATGCTGTTTTTTTCTCTGTGTGGTGCAAAAGAACAAATACAAAGAGAAGTACATCAATATGAAGGGCCACTATGAAGGCTCGGGGATCGACAAGAAGACCATGCACGCCATGAAAGCCCGGACGCTGGCCAGTGATGTAAGCCTTGTCATTTACAGACCTTTCACATGTAAAAGAGCAAGACTTGTCAAGTCACATCTATCATAAGTTTCCGCCAAGCAAGCCCCAAGTTCTAAAATCAGCAATTTAAGTCATGTGACAAGGTCCCTTCTTCTTAGTCCATATTTATTTGAACCAATGTTGACACGGTTGTCCTAAAGAATTAAGAAACTATGGTCTCTCTAATTCGGTTCAGATTTCATACAAACAAAGTCACGATCAAGATCAAGGCGAGTACAATTACCAAGCCACACTGACACCAGGCTACCGCAGCCAAAGGAAACTGGACCCACTTAAAGACGTGAGTTCTCCAAAGTCTGATTACAGTCCTCATTGAGGGATTTGCTGAGTGAACGTTTTGGTTTTGTTTCCACCTCCGCAGAAGAACTACAGGCAGCATATTGACCAAGTCAAGTACAACCTAGTGACGGACACGCCGGAGATCCTCCTGGCGAGGAAAAACGCTCATCTGATCAGCAATGTGAGTCCAACACATGATCTCATGTGAAACACCCATCTTTTCCCTTGTGTATCGAGCCAACCTTGGAGTTATGAAAACCCTTTTTCACCATCATCCAGCTAAATTACAAAGCAGACTACGAGAAGACTAAGCATCTGTACACGCTCCACGAGGACCTGCCCCAAATCAAAAAGGCCAAAGACAATGCAGCCTTGTGTAGCGATGTGAGTAGTCACGCATTTTCCTCAATTTCCAGGTACACATATTCGCCCACTGACACATCACATCACTCTCATTCCAGATTAAATATAAGGAGGAGTGGGAGAAGACCAAATCTAAAGCGTGCGACATTGGTGTGCACGACCTCAGTGTCAAGGCGGCGAAGGCCTCGCGAGATCTCGCCAGTGATGTGAGAAAACCAACATAGGCCGGAGTTATTTCTAACACATGACAAACAAGTCACAGTAAGTTTGATGTGTTCTAGCTTAAATACAAAGAAAACTACCTGAAGAACAAAGAATTGGCTGTGGGTGTCAACGTCAGCGATTCCAAGACCTTGCATTCGCTTCAGGTGGCCAAGATGCGCAGTGACGTAAGTCGTTCCGAGCAACCTGACTGGCGTGACCATTTACGAATTTCGCTCACGCTGTTGAACCTCTCCTGCAGATTGCGTACAAGAAGGGCTCCAAGGAGAACCAGGGCCAGTACAGCCTGTCTATGGACATGGTCAACCTAAGTCACGCCAAAAAGGCCCAAGCTCTGGCCAGCGACCTGGAATATCGCACCAGGCTGCACGAGTACACCGTCATGGCGGATGACATCAAGGTCCAGCAGGCCAAGAAGGCGTATTCCCTTCAGAGTGAGGTGAGAAATAGACACATGATCTTAAAATGAAAAATGAACTAATGAAGTCTGATTATATTCTTCTGCCCATCAGAACCAGTATCGGTCAGACTTGAACTGGATGAAAGGAGTGAGCTGGGACACTGAAGGTTGCCTCAACATCACTCAGGCCAAGAAAGCTGGAGATCTTCTCAGCGATGTTAGTTCTCGGTGCTTTAATCAATCCGTGAGCTCTGGATTAGGTGACATATTGAGTTACTGGCATTTTTCACTCTTTTGTAGAATAAATATCGGCAGAAGGTGGATCAGATCAAGTTCACCCAAGTGGCAGACAACCTGTCCATCAAACACGCCAAGAAGAGCCAGGAACTGCAGAGCGATGTAAGATCCTTGCGATAAAGGCATACTTTTTATTGCTGCAGCTTCCCTTTTATCATTGGTTGATCAAATTGTGCTTTTTTTTTTTTTTTAGCTGGCATACAAAGCGAACACGGAGCAGATGATCCACCAGTACACCATGACAAAGGATGAGCCGCTGTTCAGACAAGCAAAGGCAAACGCTGAGCTTCTTAGTGGGGTGAGTGCACCTACCATGACGATGTTAAAGGTACTTTCTTTTTATTAGCTGAATTCGTAAGGTAGTTCATCGCCCTTAGTGTTTGCTAGCCATCAATTAACTGGTAGTGTCAAAGAACATGTCTACTTAAACTGAAGAGGGATGTCACTTATTGAACGTAAAAACACATTGCATTAGGGTTGAAAATCTGCAGAATCCGGTTGTTTGTGGGTCTCAATGTTGTTAAGAACCGTACATTCGCCATCAAGACAAAATTTTCAAATGCAAACTGTCATCTTTCTGCCTCGACTTTCTCCTTTTCTTTCAGAAAATCTACAAAAGTCAATGGGAGAAACAGCGGGAAAAGGGCTTTGAGCTCCGACTTGACTCACTTTCTATTCTCACCGCTAGAGCTAAAAGAGACCTGGCCAGTGATGTGAGTCCCCCCCACCCCCCAACCCCCGAAGAACTTAAGCCAGGACCTTTGAAAAGTTTGGAATTCAAGAAATAATAGTGTCCTAGGGTTTTTCCATTATAAAACCTCTGCCTTGCTAATAAAGCTACTTGATAGATCTAGCTAGCTACTGACACACAAAACTACTAAATAACTAATGATCCACAACCTGCCTATTATGTCTACTCTGTTGGCATCCAAACCATTCAAGTTCTGTAAATCTACGGTTACATACTTGGCAAAAGGCTGTTTTAAGAACACTCAATCTTGTTCCCTGGCAGGTCAAATACCGAGAACAATACGAGAAAAACAAAGGCAAGGTGATCGGAATCAAGTCGGTCAGTGACGATTCTCAGATGGCTCACTCGGCTCTGGCCACCAAACTACAGAGTAACCGCGACTACAAGAAGCACTATGAGGATACCAAGACCCAATTCAAGTGAGGCCCTCAACTGTATTCAGTAAAATAACCACATGTAATGACTTTTTCATGTGTTCTGTTCCTGCACCAAATGTTCGTGAGCTCCGGTTAAACGTACCTCAAAGGAGAACACAGTGTCTGATACAAAAGATATCGCTTTATTATGTACTATCACCTCGGAGAAGATGATGCTTTTCCTTTTCTGACATAAATACTAGATATTTATATTCTTCAACAGCACCACACAGTTTAAAAATGTCTTCCCTCCAGTGTTTCTCTGGACATGCTGAACATCAGCCAGGCCAAGAAGGCCCAAGACTTGGCAGCCGACTACAACTACAGAACATTCCTGCACGAGTACACCACGCTGCCAACTGACATGAAAGTTGCCTGGGCAAAGAAGGCCTATGGACTGCAGAGCGACGTCGGTCCCACGAGCAGAAACATATGTGATTAATATTTCGCGAAACCATTTAGAAGAACTACATGTATGTGTGTGTCTTTAGAAACTGTACCGATCCGATCTAAACTGGATGAAGGGCGTCGGCTGGGAGGCGTCAAAGTCTTTGGATGTCCAACAGGCCAAAAAAGCTGGAGCGCTCGTCAGCGAGGTAACGTCTGACCATGTAACCCAAAAAGCATTTCCGGTTATCTGATACGATTCCGTTATCATAGGACCATTGGTAAAATTATCTATGGAGAATTTATTTAAAGACCAGGGAACCTTTCATAGACTCTTAAAACTAGGTTAAGTACCATGTCAACGATTAACAAGGGACATGGCAATAAAGTCTGGTGTCTGGTTGCCAACCAGACACTTCCTCAAATGCTACAATTTAAGTTTAGTGGTCTGCGATTTTGGACATACAGTTTGGGCAAGGGTTTGTATTACAGAGATTTTGTAACCCCTCCCCTCCCTGGACTTTTTTTTATTGCTGTTTTTCTAGAATGTAAAGGTATCAGTACTAATCCTCAGATTCTATTCTTTCTTCTAAGCAGATACAGTCGGCTATTTGCTTAAAGTTGTGCTCTCTCCGATGTAGAGCGGAGGACAGACCAACATAACGACCGACAGAATGAGCAAAAGACATAAAGACAGACATACAGAGATACAGTAGATATGAACAGAATGTGCCACTAAAACAACGCTAAGGGTTTTCTTAGCCAAGACTATTGACCTTCAAAAAGCCAATGACATTTTCAAGTCATGATTTAAACCCCTCCTGCTTTAGAAAAAGTATCGCCAGAATGTGAGTGCCCTGAAGTTTACAAGTGTTGAAGACACACCAGAGATGGTTCAGGCCAAACTCAGCAACAAACTGGCCATTGATGTGAGTACTTCTGACTTTGGTGTGGATGTAATAAATGTGATTTACTCGGTATGCTAATGTAAAAATGATGCTTGATGTGGTGTCTTTACAGAGGTTGTACAGAGAGAAAGGAGAAAACATGAAGCACATCTACACCCTCAATGAGGAGCTTCCTGAGTTTGTGCAGGCGAAGATCAATGCCTTGAACATGAGTGAGGTAAACAGATGCAAAAAAAAAACAAAAAACAATCCATTCCATTCAGTCTTTGTCGGACTTTTACAAGTAAAAACTGTTGGATTTCAGAGTCGTTACAAGGAATCTTGGATGAAACTACGTGACAGCGGATACAAACTGCGCCTTGATGCTATTCCTTTCCAGTCGGCCAAAGCTTCTGCTGACATCCTCAGTGATGTGAGTGGCTAAGTGCTCCGGTCCCATGAGGACGAATTTAACAAGTCCTCTAAATTGTCATTATCTTGTCAATGTATGCAAAAAAAAAGAGGCATATTTGTGTCATTATAGCAAAAATACAAAGAAGAGTTTGAGAAGACCAAAGGGAAGATGATTGGACTGAGAGGGCTGGAGGACGACATCAACATGGCTCACTCCGTTTACGCCAACAAGCTGCAGAGCGACGTAGGTGCTTTCTCTCTTTTGTACGATTTCTACCTTATTAACAACTTTTTTTTCCCTCCCGCAACCCAGATTAAGTACAAGAAGGAGTCGGTCAGCCAGCTCTCCAAGCACCACCTGCCAATGGATATGATGGAGGTGGCCCATGCCAAGAAGGCCCAATCTTTAGTCAGCGATCACGACTACAGGCTCTTCTTGCATCAGTACACCTCCCTGCCGGATGACATGACGCTGCAGGCGGCGAAGAAGGCATACGCTCTGCAGAGCGAGGTAAGACCGCACGACACACTTGCAGTTAGAAGGCATTAGAAGTCACAACACACGACAGCCATACAACGCTTTTGTCCACGTCTGCAGAGAATATACCGATCTGACCTCAATTACCTGCGGGGTGCCGCATGGATCGCAACTGGGGCCGTGCAAATTGAAGGCTCCAGGAAAGCCACTGACCTTATCAGTGATGTAAGACTGATTATTTACCTACCATTAACTACCTACCGATCTACTAGAGCTATGATGACTCTTCATTTGTCCTGTCTCAGAAAAAGTACCGCCAGCAGCCATACAACTTCAAGCACACGTCTGTGGCAGACTCCCCTGATATAGTACACGCTAAATTCAGTGGACTTATCACAAATGAGGTAAGTGTATTATTTCCCCTCAACTTGATACCGTATTGAAGAGGGTCTTCTGCATAGATTTAGTCATAACTGTTTTAATTTACTTATTTCCTCAGTAGAACTTTTATCTGTGGATGTGTCTTTGTAAGTGCTGTCGCAATGTCTGTTCATGTCATCATGTCTGAAGGACCTCGTCTGTTTCCACATCAATGGGCCAGTGTCTGGGGTTGAAGTCAATGTGTATTGGATGATATGCTCTAAAAGTGTAAAAAGTCTTATCTACTTCCGGCTGTCGTCATGTGTATTGAAGGCTGTTTCCTGGGGGCTTTGGGGTTTGGAATACTGCTTTTCAAAATAGTATAAGAATGCTGCGAGTCCGCTGTAACGACACACTTGCGAGAGGACAGCAGCCATTTGTTTGTAAACTTGCTTGTGTCCGGAATATTCTGTAAAATAAATCCTTCGAAGGACCTGTTCACCGATCTCCAGTCTGTATTCAGAAAAATCAACATTCTCTCTACCCGAACAACAACGGACACGCGGAAGACCAAGATAGTCTTCTAACAGTATTCACTGACTATGCCTCTCTCTCAGCGTCTGTACAAAGAGAAAGGGGTGAATGACCAGCACACCTACACCATCACGGCCGAGAGGCCGGAGATCACTCAAGCAAAGATCAACGCAGCTAACTTTAGCGAGGTAAGACCGGCCTCTGTGGTTCATGGCTTTTTTTTTTCCACCGGTGGACATTTTAAACCAGATGGTTGTTTCTTCAGATCCGATACAGAGACTCCTGGCACAACCTGAGGGCTCAGGGCTACAAACTGACCATGCAGGACATCCCATTCCAGGCGGCCAAGAGCTCCACAGGCATCGCAAGTGATGTAAGATTACTATTACAGATACAGACTACTACTACTACTAACATTCCAGTTAAGAAATACTTTTACAGCATATTTTGCATCTCCCTCTCCGCAGTACAAGTACAAACACAACCACCTGATGGAGAAAGGCAAGCACATCGGCGCCCAAAGTGTTTTGGACGACACGTACCTGCTGCACTACATGCAGGCAAACCGGCTGGCTAGCGACCAGGAGTACCGAAAGGATGCCCTGACGGCCAGCGGGCGCTACCGCCTGACGCCCGACATGGTCCACCTGGTCACGGCCAAGAACGCTCAGGCCTTGGCCAGCGAGCAGGACTACAGGAAGAGGCTTCACGAGTACACGGTGCTTCCCGACGACATGAAGGTCAAGTGGGCCAAGAAGGCCTACAACCTGCAGAGTGAGGTGAGGCAAGGCGACCGATGGCCAAAAAAAACCCACAACAACTGGGATGTGAACTCAACTGAATGATTTGACCGCTTCCTGTCTAGACGCTGTACAAGTCGGACTTGAACTTCATGAAGGGCGTGGCGTGGGATGGCGTGGGGGCGCCGCAGCTGGAGTCGGCCAAGAAGGCTGGGGAGCTTGTTAGTGATGTAAGTGTGCACTTTCACTTTTGCAAAAGCGCTGTGTGAACACCTTACAAATCCTGATGAAAACCCTAAATTCACTACAAGCATTCACCGCTCAGTGAGATACCAGCTTTATCGGCCTTCAGATTGGTGCAAAGGCCGGTGCCGAAATTTGTCAAAATGCCAAATATTGGCACCAATAATCGGTCTATACCTAGTAGTACTAGTAGTAGAACACTGTACCATTTTTGTATTATTCCGCTTTCGCCATGCAGAAGCGATACCGCCAACTACCAGACAGCTTGAAGTTCACCTCAGTCACGGACTCCCCAGATATGCTCCACGCCAAGGCCAGCTATCAACAATGTAGCGAGGTAACGTGAAGGAAACTGAAAATGAAACTGCCAGTCTTTAACGACCCTTTGATACATGATTCCGGTTCTCCACTCAGCGGCTGTACAAATCGGGCAGGAACGACGACATGAACAAGTACACCTTACATCCAGACGATCCCGACTTCGTCCGGGCCAGGATGAACGCCCAGCACATTAGCGACGTAAGATCGACTAACACTTGGAACATAAAGTACTTTTAAGTTTGTGAGGGACATTTAATACAGGGATGTGATTTGACCAAAGTGAAATTATCTGAAAATTTAGCCGGGGGTCTGGGGGCCGCTGGCACCCAGCTAGGTCCAGGGCAGTGCCCTGGTGGGGGGACAAGGGGGGGCAGAGCCCCCCGGAGCTCATGGGTTTTCCGTGTTTTTAAGTACTTTCAATGCACTCACATGACAAAGAAATAGACAAAACAACAGCATAAATTTTCAATGTATATTGAACCATCCCATATAAAATGGCAGTTTTAGTCAACTCAAAATCAGTCACATTCAAAAACATTGGACTGCCTTTGCTTTTAAAAACTATCACTGAGAATATCATCATATCTAACTAATGTGATTACTAAGTTAACACATAAATAATGTTGAAGAGTTCAAATTTCATGAACAAATAATTGTATCATGACCAAATGAAAAGTAACTCATATTAGAGCATACCACAAATGTCTTTGTTATAGCAGAAGATGTTATCTGTCGGAGTCATGTGCATACACAATGAACTACTACTACTACTACTAAAAAAAAATAAAAAAAATAAAATAATAATAATAATAATAAATCGGATTTTTCTTTGGGGGGGGAGATAAAAAAAGCGGAATTCCGCGAATTAGCGGAAAAATCACATCCTTGTTAATAATTTGAAATTTCATCTGAAAGCTGAATATTCCTAGCTTTTGGTAAAGTAGTGTTTTTCTCTTTGGTGCAGAAAGTCTACAAAGCCTCTGGGGAGCAGCTGAAGATGCTGGGCTACGACTTGAGGCTAGACGCTATCCCCTTCCAAACAGCAAAGGCCTCCAGGGAAATTGCCAGCGACGTGAGTGTTGTGGACATAGTCTTCAAAGTTGGAAGCATTCCCCCCCCAAAAAAGAATCCGCGTTCAGGAGGGGCTGACCAAGACTACTTTCCCTCTGACCAGGTGCTCTACAAGGACTCGCACTTGCGCGAGAAGGGCCAGCAGGTGGGGCTACGCTGTGTGGAGGACGACCCGAAAATGATGCACTCCTTGGCGGCCAGCAAGCTCCAGAGCAACCTGGAGTACAAGCGGCTGTCCAAGGAGCAGCACTCCAACTACAAGATCCACGCCGACCAGCCCGAGTTCCTGCTGGCCAAGAAGAGCCAGGCACAGTCCAGCGACCTGGCGTACCGCAGCAAGCTCCACGACTACACGTGCGACTCAGAGCAGCTCCAAGTCAAGCACGCCAAGCAAGCCTACAAACTGCAGAGCGACGTCAGTTAAGGCTCACAGACGAGTCTGTGAACTTTTTCCGTCAAAGTCCAATTTCCTCAATTTAGCTTTTTTTTGCTGACTCACTGTCATCACAAATCGCAGGTGAACTACAAGTCGGACCTGAACCGGATGAGGGGAGCGGGCTGGACCCCTCCGGGCTCCCACAAGGTCGAGCTGGCCCGCCGGGCCGCCGAGCTGGGCCTGGCTGAGGGGGTGACCACAGATGAGGCCATTGCCAAGTATCAGCGCATGATAATGGTGAGACTGAATTCTTCCATCTGTCCATTCAGCATCAAATAATCGTTCATTTTGGTCACTGGCATAAGTCTCTTATAATGCTGTCACTATCAAATAATTTTAGAATCAATTAATCAACTATTTGGATACATTTTTCTTTTGAATTAAAGTAATTACAAAAGCATTTCTTTCCTGATTACTGTTTATTAACCAGTGATTGGTGTTTATTTTGTACTTCATATTTATATAGTGATTTAAAAAAAAAACGGGGCATTGATGTACAACGTTACTGGTTCGATCATTGTTTTCCAAAGTATAAAACAGATGTTTGCAAATGTCTGACTTTGATTAAACACAGACGATAATCAGTCATCTTTCACGAAGGACTACAAAAATCAGTAAACAATTACTGTTGTTATGCTGAAATCAGATAATTTGAACAATTTAAAAAAAAAAAGGCAAATGATTACTCGATTATATAGCTGTCGATTAATTTGATAATCGATAACTTGTCGATTAATGTTGACAGCTCTAGTCTCTTACTGCCGTTGTTCTCATCAGCAGCTACCCGGAACAACTGCAAGTTTGTGATTCGGCCCTGAAAATTGCTTCAGATAGTCTGTTGGCATGGCTGCTTTAGAGCGCCTCGTTGTCAACCGTGAGTTTGCGTAAGTCTTGCAGATAGCGGCGGAAGAGTGAGGAGGGCAGAATTATTTTTTATTTTATTTTTTTGAAGTCTGAGTTGATAGCCAGGATGAGGACCAGGGCTTTGGACTGATGTGGCCGCTTTAGAGCGCCTCATTGTAGGCTGTGAGTGCATGTATGTCATGAAGAGAAGGTGAAAGAGGGATACAATTTATTATTATGACATGACAGCCAGTGTTGTTTAAGACAAGGACTTAACCAGTAAATAAAAGGGAATTAAAAAATGTAGTTTCCACGGATTTTAATTGGTTTAAGGTGGTCGTGAAAGAGCCAAAATGTACAATTTGGCAACAACAGCATATTATTTGTATATTTCAAGAGCTGAAAATGGAAAATCTGACAAAATCCACATAATGCAAAAAGGATTCAGTCGAATTGGACACAAATGATCAATGTTGCTCCCAGAGGGTCCAAAAAACTTTCTACCAACCTCTTCCATGTTGCAGCTGCACCACCAGCAGCGGATGGAGGATCATCAACAACAACAACAACAACAACAACATACGTCCGAGCAGGTGGAGACCAGCAAGGAGATCCGGCAAGGCATCAACATGGACGCCATGGAGGTGCTTCACGTCAACAGGACCAAGAGCTCCCAGACCGTGCAGAAAAAGACCATCACGACCACCACCACAAGTAGCAGCAGCAGCAGCAGCAGCGCCACCTTCAAATCCATGGAAAAGAAATCCAGCAGCACCTCGTCGGCCGCCCGGCATGGCACGCTCAAGACGTCCAGTCAGGCCAAAGCCATAAAAGATACTTAAGAAGCTTTGGAGAAAATGGCTACACTGAACTGAACTGACGCTAGATGGATGATTCATGAAGGACACAAGCATGTTGAATGAAAACGGGACTTGTTATGTTTAGCAAAAAAAAAAAAAGTACTTAACACAGTGGCGGACTTGTATGGAAAAAAAAAGTAGATTGCACGCTTAACCACTACAACTATGGATTTAAGCTATTTGAGCATTTATTCAATATCCGTGATATCCACTGTAAGGTTGGAAAGGAAATGTCACAGACACCAAAGAATGCTGGAAGAATAAATGCTGGATCTGGTGTGTTGTCAATGAAAATTTGCAGAAGAATTGTGGCATAGTATGGAACAGACACGTGACCTGAAATATTATTTCAATGTTATGTTTGCATTTAAGAATGTATTCACAGCAGGAAGTGGCCATTTAAACACAAGAAGATTTTTTTTTTTCACATAAGCAGACGTATTTGACACAACTTTTTGTTTTCTTAGAGGCTTGATGTCGTACACTCGGAGCGATGTATCAATTCTTTAAGTCTGGCAGGTTCAGCTTTAGTGACGCGTAAACTCAAAGCTGGGCTCCGAGTAAATGCTCCATTTTACTGCTTTCAAAATAAACGTTTTTATTCTCACCAGATCTGTTTTTGAGTCCTCTAATTGGCTGTTCTTGACTGTTGTCACACGATACGATGTAGTCACCAAAACCACAATTCACTATTCATTACACTTTCTTTTTTAAAGTTAATATTAAAATAAAAAACACAAACACAGGCAAATACAGTGGTATGTTAATGTACGAAATTTTCGAGATAAACGATATACTACTGTTTCCTTACCTTGTCTTGTGAGTAGTGATTTGAGTTACGACTGGACGATGGCAGAGAACTTCACAATAAGCGGCATTTTTTTTCAGATAAATAATCGAAAACAACTCTTCAAGCTGTTTGCCTCTACCTGTAAAAATGTATCGTAAAATTAAACAAATAAAAACAAAACAAAAACTACTCAACTTTTGCTCATGAAAGTCTGCTAGCTTAATGCTAACATGAAAAACGACATTGGCTAATAAAATTAGCATTTATTGTGTGTCGTAAGTTATAAACAAACTGATATTGGAACCCAATTAGTGCAACAACATATAGACCAAAAATAAAACAATACTCACTGGCATATATTGTTTTTTTCATCCTTAAAAAATGACTAATTTTATTGCAGGTCGTCTTCTTCTGTCGCATCATTTTACGTGAAATATTTGTAGTACATTGCCGTGTATTACACCGCCCCCTGGTGGCTGAGGCTCCCCTGAACAAGCAGCATAATGCTCGTTGATGATCATGACAGTCACGTGAATTTACTATTTATTCTATTAATTTATTACTTCCAATCTGGAGCCCGACTCATCCACCTCCCTACATAGGTTTGTATTAAGATGTGTGGTGTTGAAACTAACTAACTTTGTTTTATTGACTTGTACTGGTCACCTCGTAACAAAAGTGAAAGGACAAAAAAATAGATAATACGGTGGTGCCTTGATGCTTTCTGGTTTGTGGCCACATGGGGGCAGTATAAGCCACACAGTACTGCAGCGTGAGCTAATCTCAGTTTGTTGCTAAGGCAAAAGTTAAATGATTGCGAGTACTGTTCTGTAAATGCAAAATCGCCACATAGATGTTAATCGTTAGCCCGTGTCCCCTGGAATCAAGTTGGCTGATTATTATAGAATTTCATACAAAACTTATTTAACATATTTTTGGATTACTTTAAAAAATCTTAATTTCTTTGCAAGGTGTACGCCGCCCCTCGCCGGACTCAAGAAAAATGGATGAAATGTAAAAGAGTAAGTCAAAACAGTATTTTTTTTTTTAAAACATTTGTTTTAATCAAAAAGGTGTGATTGCACACAAATATTCCATATACAGCATTACATACAGTAATGTACACGGGGAAAATATGCTCTCCCTATTGATGAACCTTTCTTTTTTAACCTCTGTTTTTCCACGTCTTCTTTTCACAGTGTCACTCCATGTAAAAAAAGAAAAAGAAAAAAAAAAGTAGGCCACAAAAAGGAGTGTTGTTTTAAATTGCACAACAACACGCCATACTCTCCTCAAACTGCAACCTCACTTTTATAAGTGCCTCACACTTGAGAACAGTTCGTCATAGTCACACCATTTATATGAAGCCAAATGGAGAAAGTGCAATGAACACAGTGATCGGGTCAAAAAAAATATATATTTAAAAAAAAGTCTCCTTTTAAGCTTGCCCGATGTGCTCCTCTTTAATACTAAATGCATTGTCCTCATTACTTCACAGGGTTCAATAGAAAGTACAAAAAAAAGCAAAAAAAATAAAATCTATAAATATAGGCATATGACACAAGGAGCATAAGTCAGTCACTCCCAAAATAAGCCGCTTGTTTATGGTTGTATTGCGTACACGTAAACAGTCTCACCGGCCTGTCACAAGCGCTCAAGTGTACTCGGATTTCCGGATGTAATTGGAAGGCACGTAGCCTCGTTGGCCGCCGGCTTCGCCGAGCCACCACTCGGGGTTGCCGTTCATGTCCTGGAACTCCAGTATACGCAGACGCTGGTTGGCGGAAATGCTCAGTTCGTTGGCGCAGCGAGCGCTGAAGGAGTACAGGGCGAAGTAGATCTGAAAAGCACAATTCCATCGTTGTCATTGGTTTCCAATATGTTGCCGGGCGAGCCATACACCGCTAATTGTCATTTTGTCTTCATATTTTTGTAAATATAATTCATTTAATTCTGATTAACTGACTCACTATTTTACTAAATAAATTGTTTTAAAATATATATGTACATTTTCATATACATTTATTACTAATATTTCCCATTAATTACAACATAAATGGTCAAACATCACTTCACTAAATTTTATATAAATCCAAAAATAAATTAGTATTAATTTTTTTTTTTTTAAATGACAGTAATATATTAAGTTAGCCAGCTAAAAAAAAAAGAAAAAAAGGCTAAATCAATGCAATTTCATTTATTTATGTTATTTTAGTTAATTTAAAATGTATAAATAGTTTGATACACATTTGAATATAGATTTGTTTGTTACTAATATTTTCCATTAGTTCCAGGAAAACACAATAAATGGTCAAACACCAATTAACTAAATTTAATATACCGGTACATTAAAAAAATTAAAGGTATTGAGAGATTTAAAAAAATAAATAAAATACAAATCACAGTAATATATTTCTGTCAGCCATTTTCTTTAAATGTCTAAATAAATATAAATCCAATTCATGTAATTATAATTGTGAGACCCACTTTTTTTTTTTAACCAACTAAATCTGTTTAAAATGTGTTTAGCTCGATACACATTTGAATATAGATTTGTTTATCACTAATATTTTCCATTATTTCAGGAAAATACAATAAATAGTCAAAACACCAATGTACTAAATTTAATATACCGGTACATTCAAAAATAAATTTATGGTATTGAGAGATTAAAAAAAAAAATTAAAATTAAAAAAAAAAAATCACAGTAATATATTTCAGTCAGCCATTTTTTTATGGCTAAATTAATGCAACCAATAAAAAAAATATTTAAAAAAATAATGCTAATCTGTTTAATTAAGCTAATTAGAATTCATATTATTTAATAATGATTAAAAATATTGACAACTATTTTCATTTAATTAACAATAAATGTATACAATTATATATTAACAAAATAAGCAAATAGGTGACTTTTCCAGAAAATACACTAAAACACCGAAACTTAGAACGAACCACGATCCCTCCCTACTATTCTAAACACAAAGCATCCAAAGTAAACCTCACCTGATGTCTGTCCACTTCGGCATCCTGCTCAGATTCGGGCTCACTGAAGTCGTCGAGAGCGCAGGCGGACTTCTTGTGGCCGCCGTCCCTCAACTGATAAGAATGATAAGCTTTGTCGCCGTGTCTCTGCTGCGAGCCGTTTCTGTGCGAGGAATAAGAGTCTGACTCCGACTGGTCGCTCGGGCTAGCGTGACTGGCGTCGTACGAGTCTCTTTGGCGGTTCGAGTGCCGGTAGGCAGACTCGGCATTCCTGTGACCAGAGGTGGCGCTCAGCTCAGCAAAGTCCTTGCGATTGGAGGGACTGGCCGTGTCGGGGTGAAGCCCACGAGACGTGGCGGAGTCGAGAGACGGGTGCGGGGACGATTGCGTCGTGGAGAAGCTGACAGCCGCCGTTTCCTGGTTGAAGGTGAGCGTGCTGTTGCTATTCTGGCGGGAGAAAACGGGCGAGGAGCCGCCGTAGCCGGACTCGTTGGACGATTGGCTCTCGATGGACACGTCCGACTGGCTCCGGCGTGGGTTGTACGGCTTGAGGAAGGAGCTGTACACGAAGCCCTTTGTGACTGCGGATCAAGAAACAGACAGGGTTGAAATGCTGTTCACGGGTTTTCAGCCATTTTCCTGCAGGACCCAGTTCCACCTACCGCCGTTATCAATCAGCCAGCGATTGTTGCTCCCCATCGGGTCCTGCTGCTTGATGATGCCCACCAGGTCCCCCTCCAGGATGGACACGTCCAGATCCTGGGCTGCATTGAAGTTCCTCTCAGCCTGGAAGAGTTTCCCAGGACCGTAACGCGACATCAAGCCGGCTCGATGTGCATCGGTCTGCAAGATGCAGTTGGGCTGGATGGAGGGAAAATGACAAACGTCAGATGTTAGCTCCCTGTGGCTCTAAAAAAAATAATTTGTAGAAATTGTTTTTGTTTAGGTTTTTTTTTTTACATATTTTTGTAGATATATTAAAATTAATTAATGATTAAATAAAAAAATGAATATTAAATATTAAAAATGTGAGAGTCCAAAGTTAAGTGTTAAAGGTTATATCTAAAAATGTCCAAAAAGTGACCAGAAAATATCCAAGAAGAGGAAAAGCGGAAAATTAGCATAAAATGTTCATGAAATTACCAAAAATGACAAGAGAACTAAATAAAAAATGTCAGAAATAAAAACATTCTAAAAAGTAACCATAAAATATCCACATAATTGCCAAAAATGTCAGAAAATGAATAGCACAAAAGGCAGAAAAAAATGTCAGAAAAGAATGAAATTGCAAAAAATGATAGAAAACAGAATTAAAAAGGCAGAAAAGAAAATGTTCAAAAAGTAACCATACAATATCTAAAAACAAAAGAAGAAATCTTCAAAATTACCATAAAATGTCCACATAATTGCCAAAATTATCAGAAAATTGATAGGAAAAAAGGCAGATTTTTTTTCTTCAAAAAGTAACCATAAAATGCCCCCCCCCCCCCCCAAAAAAAAGAAGAAATCGCAGAAATGATCATAAAATGTCCACAAAATTGCCAAAAATGTCAGAAAATTTATAGCAAAAAAAGCTGACTTGGTCAAAATGTTCAAAAAGTAACCATAAAATGTCCCAAAACAAAAGAAGAAATCCCCCAAATTACAATAAAATGTCCACAAAATTGCCAAAAATGGGAGAAAATTAATAGCAAAACAAGGCAGGCCTAAAATGGCGCTATTGACAGGTAAAGGTTGCCGAGTCCTGGGTTAGATCACGATAAAACCACCCCAAGGCGATGATGACCTTTGGAATGCTGAACCAAAACCAAGTTAAGATGCAGATGGCGTGAATTGTAGAACTCACAGGTCCTTGGAGTTGCTTTTTCGAGCTCTGTTTCTCGAGGGTTTTCTTGTTGGGGATGTTTGTTGCCGTGGTGATGGTGGTTGCTGCGGGCAGGTTTTCAGGGCAGAAGCTGAAACTCTGCAGCAGCTGAAGAACCCGACCATACTCTTCTTGGAACTGGGCTACCAAGTTGCCCTCAGTGCCGACCTTGCGAGAAAACTTAACCAGAAAAGGTCGCTATGAAGCAATTTCCAGAAATCACCGATAACAACCCTACAAAAATTGCACTCACTACTTGAAGGAGAGGTTTGATCTCGCCGAGGGTCGTCTTCATGAAGTCTTTCTGGGCTTGAGCGAAAGCCTTCACGCAGCCGGTGAAGAGCTCCTCGGCGGCGCCGTGGAACTTGGGGAGCTCGTCCAGAAGTTGGGCGTTGAGCGCCTCGTAGTTGCTGCGCGCCACCTGCAGCTCGTCTTGAACCCGTCGGTCCTTGAGGCGATCGGCGCGCTCCTTGCAGTTGTCGTAGTCCAGCAGCTTGTCGAAACGCTTCTGGACCAGCTTGTGAGGTCCGGCGAACATGAGGAGCAGCTGGGTTAGCGGGTTGATGACCAAAGCTTCTGTGCGCTCCTTCTGCTCGACAAAAAGGAGAATAAGCGGAGATGTTCAAAATATTTGCTTTTGATGTCCTCCATGGAAAATAAAAGCAATATTCTCTCCTAAGAGCACAACTATCATCTGTACATATATAAAAAAAGAAATTCAAATTGGAATATTCAGTTTTGTTTTGGTATAAGAATAAAGACATAGGAAGCACACAAGTCAGCTCAACCAAAAATGATAATTAGCTCTCTAGCGCCATGTGGTGTATTATGGTTTTTATGACTCTAAAGTCAAAAAATAATAATTCTACGTTTAGTTGATGCCCCAGTGAAGGGATAAATTGGATAATCACGGGAAATTCACTATAACACATCAGGTGTACAGTGCATCAAAAAACATGAAAAATTATGATTTATAATGGCATTCAATGGGCCAAAATTTGGACATTTTAACTCATGTGTAACATAAAAATTTGTTTCCCCACATATAATAATTTTGAAATTAAACTAAGGCTGAACTTGACTTACAAATTTGGTGAACTGTTGGTCGCTGATGCAGCGATGGGCTCTCTGGAAGCGCTCCGGGTCGGGCATACTTCGCTCCGTGTAGATGTCGCAGAAGCTGATGGCCGCCAGCACCTTCACCGAGGCCGATTCCTGCACACGATTCAAGACAATCAGAACCTTCCAAACTGTGGATTTATTGAGAACCATCCAAAAATTAAAGTACCCTGATATGCTGCAGGTACAAGGAAATATCCCGGATGAAAGATTTAATGAGTCTCTCCTGCAGCCGGAATTTCTTCTCCGCCTCGTCGAACGCCTCATCTTTAATCTGAGCAAAGACGGTGAAGCTTAAGAGTGGCCGATTTCCCACACTCGACACCGAAACTCAAGCGGCGTCAAGAATCTCGAGCACCCGTGGGAAACCTCGTTTGTACCTGGGGTGAAATTCCCGTCAGGTGCTTGAGGTGACTGCTGACACGGTTCGATTTCTTGATGATGGAATGCATGCTCAGTTTGGAGATTTTGTCGATGAACGTATCCTCATCGCCCTTTCGGTATTTCACCACTGCGGACAGCGAGGGGGAAGAGAAGGGACAAGATGAGCCAAGGCAACACATTTAAAAAATAAAAATTATTCCACTGAAGCAAGCCCCTTCGCTCCCGGCTGTTTTACTGAATTTTGACTGCTTTTGCAAGTCCCACAGAATATTCTGTTCTATTGCTATAAAAACATGCAGCGTACCAAAAGAAAGATCAGAGTCTCTAACTTCATCAGGAAAAAAAATATTTGTATATGTTTGTTTTTCAGCAATTAGCATTAGAATATAGCAATTTTTTTTTATCATTCACAAATATTTTGAAAACACTAGCAAAAAGAGCTTGTTGCAACATGGCACTGGCTGATCTCTTATACTCTGCTGCCACCTGCTGACCATTTTTTGTAATTACAAATAATTTTAAAAAACGTATTTATACGTTTTTTGGGGTTGAACGTCATTGCCTTTGGATTCTCACCAAGATCCTTCCGCCGCTTGCACTCGTTGATGTTCACGTTGATTTCCTTGACAGCCTGCAGGGCCTGAGTGAGCTGCAGCCGGTCGTGGTGGCTCTCGGGCGTGGCCCCCAGCAGCTCCATGAGCAGCAGCGGGTAGCGCATGACCCGCTGCACCGGCTTGATGAGGAAAGAGCCCAGGTTGATGTAGTTGGTTTTGCCCCTGAAAACAAAAGAGAAATGAATGGGCCGAACCCAAATAGTTGACCAGAAATGCGTCATGTGGCTGAGTGCACATGATGACATCATCAAATGATGACACATTTCAGGGATACGTCACTAAACAATTAGGAGGAATTAATTTGCGTAACACCATCAACAGGACAAAATAGCTGCATCTGTTATTGTTTTGCCGTTTTAGTCCACATGATGGCGTTAGTTGCCCACTTCCCAGATTATGCCACATATACTAAATAAGCAGGACCAGCAATCTCATTCAACGTCCACATGCAAAGATGACAACAATCTCAATCCGAGGAGGGGAATGAGACACACACAGGCGAAAAACACACACACACACATAGATCAATCAAAGGGTGTTAGCAATCAGGATGATTGACATGCTCATAGCAACACTCTTTGTGGAGACTTACCACTCTCGATATATGGCCCTGTGGATTGAGGGGGGGCGAGAAGAGATAACAGGATTCATGAGGCTAGGAATGTTTACATTTGCATACATTCAGACCTGGATGGAGACCCAGTGCGGGTTCAATTAGTGGCCGACGTTTTCTTGTAATGTAAAATGAGTGTTAAAAATGGTTTGAAAACATATGATACATTTGTTTATCATTCGCTCAGTCGAAAGCAGGTTCGAAACCAACCCTGTGTGTATCTATCAGCTCGTCGCGTCAACTCAAGTATTTTAACTCACTGCGGGCCAAACAGGTGCAACTAGGTAGGGCACATTCCTTAACTGCCTTACTTTGAAAAGCTGTAGCTTGCATTGTCAACCAAAAGCCAAATTGAAAATTAAGAAGGCGACTTTAAAGGAAGTTTATTTATCCACTTTTGTGGTGTAAAGTTGCTTAAATCAACACACTCTAAAAAGAGAATCGAACCAATTTAAGATTACTAATTGAATTGTTGGCCAACTAAAAAAAAAAAAAAAATTGGTAACACACAACTGAATTAAGTTAGTCCAAAGTGAATATGTTAAATTTAATTAATTATGAGTTCATTAAACTTAATATATTCACCTGAATTAAGTTGATCTAAAGTGACATTCACTTTGGACTAATTTAATTAAATGTTGTTACCAATTAAAGCGATTTTTTTCTTCTTTTTTTTTTTTTAAAGTTGGTTAATAATTCAATTTGTATCTTAAATTGCTTCACAAATTCTCTTTTTAGAGTGCAACATTACAGTGGTAACTCCAAAGTAGCCCCCGAAGGAGATAATGTAAATATAATTCATCTGCTCTCCGGGCCAAATTTTCCACACGCATATCAATCGATCATTCTTACCTCAACCTCTCCAGACACTCCAACACGTGGCGCTGGATGTTTTCATCTTTCTCGTAGCTTTCCAGCAGCGAGATGGCGTCGTCGTGGTTCTGGCAATAGACGTTGTACACGGACTCCAGCTCCGTTTTAAAGTCGAGGAACACCTTTCCTGGACAGTCACAAGACGCAAACGTTTGAGTTCCTAAATAGATGTTCTTCTTTCAAGGCCAACTATGAGCATTTTCCTCTTTAAGGCTTACCAATAGAGTCAGTTTCCTCCAGTGTTTCAAACAGCCGCTGCGACAGATCAATCACAGAGTTGATGTTGCCGAAAAGTCCGTCAAAATCCACGTTCTTCACCTTAAAAAAAAAAAAAGAAAAAAAAAGACATCACTGACAGATCTTACCATTGAACCACACAGTGTAAGTTCCAGATTGAAACTTCTCTTTACCTGCTTCTTCTGCAGAGGCTCGACGATCTCCACCACGCACATCTGGAGGTCCTTGATGTAGTCCTTCTCCGTCTGTAGGAGCTCCTCGATCACCTTGGACCGCTTCTCCAGCATCCTCAGCTCGGGGTCCTCTGTGCCAGCGTCGGCAGTGGGCGTGGCGTCGCTGGGCGAGGCGGGCTTGGAAGGTTTGGGCTGCGACGACAGCTGTGTCATCTCTGAGAAGAAGAACATTTCGATTTAGCGGCATTGCATTTAAAATCCAAACATTTCAGGCATTTTTTCTGTGTTGCTCTCGCGACAAGGTATGGGGTCTGAGAATGCTTTTAGAGCTTTCATGTCAATTGTTAATCAAAACCCACCCAAAAAACTGCCTAGCTATAGCTCCCATGGTGCTTGTTTACCTGCTAGGGGGCTAGCTAGCTAGGTAGCATCAGGGGCTAAAGCCGAACTGTGGAAGGGTTTTTACTTTCAGGTGCTAGCAAGCTAGCTCCCTAGCTATAGCTCCCATGGTGCTTGTTTACCTGCTAGGGGGCTAGCTAGCTAGGTAGCATCAGGGGCTAAAGCCAAACTGTGGAAGGGTTTTTACTTTCAGGTGCTAGCAAGCTAGCTCCCTAGTTATAGCTCCCATGGTGCTTGTTTACCTGCTAGGGGGCTAGCTAGCTAGGTAGCATCAGGGGCTAAAGCCAAACTGTGGAAGGGTTTTTACTTTCAGGTGCTAGCAAGCTAGCTCCCTAGCTATAGCTCCCATGGTGCTTGTTTACCTGCTAGGGGGCTAGCTAGCTAGGTAGCATCAGGGGCTAAAGCCAAACTGTGGAAGGGTTTTTACTTTCAGGTGCTAGCAAGCTAGCTCCCTAGCTATAGCTCCCATGGTGCTTGTTTACCCGCTAGGGGGTAGATAGCTAGGTAGCATCAGGGGCTAAAGCCAAACTGTGGAAGGGTTTTTACTTTCAGGTGCTAGCTCCCTAGCTCCCTAGCTATAGCTCCCATGATGCTGGTTTACCTGCTAGGGGGCTAGCTAGCTAGGTAGCATCAGGGGCTAAAGCCAAACTGTGGAAGGGTTTTTACTTTCAGGTGCTAGCAAGCTAGCTCCCTAGTTATAGCTCCCATGGTGCTTGTTTACCTGCTAGGGGGCTAGCTAGCTAGGTAGCATCAGAGGCTAAAGCCAAACTGTGGAAGGGTTTTTACTTTCAGGTGCTAGCAAGCTAGCTCCCTAGTTATAGCTCCCATGGTGGTTGTTTTCCCGCTAGGGAGATAGCTGCCTAGGTAGCATCAGGGGCTAAAGCCAAACTGTAGCAGGGTTTTTACTTTCAGGTGCTTGCTAGCAGGTAAACAAGCACCATAGGGGCTATAGCTAGGGAGCTAGCTAGCTAGCATCAGGGGCTAAAGCCAAACTGTGGCAGGGTTTTTACTTTCTGAACCTGGATTTGCCACCTCTATTGATCAATGTGTCTGAACCTAACAGGGCCACATTTCTCAGGGTGCCAAGGGGCCACAGGGAGAGCCCGGTTCACGCACCACTGCCTTTCATGAATGGGTCCAAAAGCGGAGTGGACTCTGGCTCTTTGTGTGTGTACAATGTGTGACAGCGGGCGAAGATTTGGTGGCTCGCAGGGAGCCTAAGAAGGCAGAAGGGAGGGGAGATAGTGGAAATGCAGTGATGGGACCGAAATAGACCAATCCAGATGAATCACAGCCTTAATTTAGGGGTCAATTATGTATTGTAATTTACTGGAAAAAAAATTGTAAACATCTATTATAAAAGGTCACTCACTGGACTCAAAAAAATTTGAGTGCAGATTGAGATTGTGCTGTTTGATAAGGGTGACGTCACCCATTGCAGATCCAACAGATGCTGTCAGACGCTAATTACGTTAACGCCGCTTATCCTCGCCGCAAAGCCAAGCTAACACAGGAAATTATTGGATGACGCCACAAAATGAGATGCATTGTCACCGTCTGACTAAATATAGATGACACCAAAAAACCATGAAAGTGGGGGGAAAAAAACACATACTGTATATAGGGGAAGTCAAACCAACTTTTTTTTTGGGGGGGGGGGGCAATAATGTGCTCTATGCAGCCCCACAGGTCTAATTATGGTATTCAGGTTAACGTTGCGTTAGTGGAATATGAATTAAGTAGCAAAATCCATCTCATCTTTATCTTTAACCATCTCAGGGTGCGGCCATTTTGCCACTTGCGGTCGATGATGACATCAATGTTGCTCAGGGCTCAGGCAATGACCAATCACAGTTCCCCTGTTTTCTGAAGCTGAGCTGTGATTGGTTGTTAGTTGTTACCTGAAACCTAAGCAACATTGATGTCATCTTCAGTCAGCAGCAAGTGGCAAAATGGCCGTCCCATGAGATGGATAAAAATGGCTGGATTTTGCTTATTCCACAAATGTAATATTAATCAGAATGTCATGTTTGGACTAGTGAGGTCACTTATAACATATTATTGGCAATAAATGGTTAATGTTGACTTCAACTTTAACACGATACATTTTTGTCAATCAAACCAAATATTTTTTTTATGTGACTTGTGGACTCCCAAATGTGCAAAATAATCAATTGTGATCCCTGGAGCCACCTGCCTCGTCTCTCCTTCTCGGCCTGACCTCATCTCTTGTCGCTCCACCTTCACGCGATTTAGCTTAAAGCTCAGCTCAGGGGAGCTTTTCTCCACCAGCGCCATCCGTCCGCTGGTGCGCCAAGTCAAGCGTACCCAATGAAGAAAGCAGTTGGCTAATGGGTTAGTGCAAATCGGACAACAAGGCACAAAAGAGTCGCTAAACAAAAGACGGCGCGTATAATTGGAATCAATCGGCCCATTCCCACGTTTGATCTACGGCACGTTTTGAGCTGACCCACTTTTCTCAAGCGACACTTTTATTTGCTCCGCCATGTGGAATCAAAAGAGTCTGACACACAAATTTGGATTTGCATTCATTTACAGTATAAGTAGGACAACTTCCAAAAATACACACAAAATGCCTATAGAAAGTGTCACCTTATAAACGGGGAATACCAGACACTACATTAGATACACCTGCGGTCCAATACACAAGCTGCATCTAAATTTGTAGTGTAGAACTTTATTGTTTGTCAAACATTTTCAGCAAAAGTTAAATAAGCCAGCAAACGACTTCAGTAGTATGCAGTGGCCTCTCAGAATCTCAAAAGCAAACAATATACTCAAACACTATGAAAAAATGTGCAAACTAGAGCAGCTTTTAATGCACAACTAAGGTTCTGAAAGTCTTGTGGAAATGCACTCGTCAACAGAATTTTGATCTAAAATTCGCGTCAAGTGAGTGGAAGGAGATGACGAAGCTTCACCCACCTGTTGCAAGCAATTTGCTTTTAGACCTCTTCCATCAAACACAAGCACCGCCCCCCTCCTACCCCCATTCTATTCCTTCTCATTCATAAACAAAAAGTAATTCAAACAGCACCAGCCATTTGAAGATAGTCCATTGTCAACATGGAGAGTCCGGCTCACACGGCCGCTGGTCCGATGTGCAGAATCGCAATTCCACAGCTCCAATTACCATGAGAAAAGATGGGAAGCCACCATGATTGCACACACCAGAGAGGACGACCACTGTGGTGGATAATAAAAGCTGGAAGTGGATGTATGATCACATTTACTACTTTTTTTTTCCTCCCCACAATTTTTTTTTTTTTTGTCTGCATTGCAAAAAAAATTGGTTTTATACACATAATATATTTTAATTTACTGTAATATAGTGTGGGACAGGATTCATGGTTTGGCTGAAATCCAGTCCAGGTTTTGGATGCAACCGCTAGATGTTTTCACAGACACCTGACCTAGCTCCACCTCAGAATGATATGCCAAAACTCCACATGAAACCCAAAAATGCTCCACAATTACCTCATAATGTGAGACTGCAACTTAAGTTGACTTTTTTTAACAACTTAAAAAAAAAAAAAAAAAAAAAACAGCCAGTCAAAAGTCAAGTTGACGTTTGGCAAAATCAAGTATGTCCACAGGAGAATGCACGGTCGCCCCGGCAACCGGGCCAGCAGGAGGGAAAGAGGGGGCCCTCATATCACAAGCCAAAGTTTTTGAGAGTTCAGGGAGGGAGGGATTTTTTCCTTCCAGGAATCACAAACCAATCACAATAACGTTTTTTTTTTTAATTTTTTTTAGTTAGGACATGATATAACATGAGAGAAGTTTCATGGAAACTCAAGCGAGTTATAACTTGCAATTAGTCCTGAATGTACCGAAATGAACTCTTGATTATGGTGACAAAAAAACAAACAAAAAAAACGTTCACCCTGTGAAGTGGATATATATATAATAATAATAAAATAATAAATAAATAAAAATAAATAAATAATAAAATATAATATATTATTCCGCAAAATTGTAGCATCTGAGGTCTCTTTTAAGCATACTGCAAATCCCCAAAAAGTCAAATCATTTCCAGCATTGCAGAACGACCTGACAAACTCATTTACGGCTTTGATACTAAGTCGGAAGCCAGAATAGAATCAGTTGTCTGCTAAATGCCCTTAATTTTCACCCAAAACAAAACAACTATTTAAACTGGCTGCATCCTTGGTTGCTGTCTAATGAGCTTGCACAGAGGGAAGCTCATATGGTGACATACCACATCCTGCTTATCTCTGAGGGTCAAATGTTAAAGGGTCACATTCCAGCTTGTGGTAGACTCTCACAGTAACCTCTCTGTGCCATCACTGGCACTACCTGCTAACAAACGCAGCTGTTACCGCCATGTTTGTCGCACTGTGGGGAAGAAATTTTCTCATTTGGCTGCACCGCTTCATAAACAATATGCAGTTTGATTGAAGAGACCTTCAGTTTTGCATATGAGGAGAAAGCGGGCTCATCTATTGGGGCTTTACTATGGCTATTTTTCATGCTATAAAGACATTGCCTGAATGGTAAAGTACTACTTGTGCACAGCCTGTTTGTGAAGAGCTTCGCCAAATCTGTTGTCATGATAATTGTTGGAGACAAAGGCTCCTTTTACAATGCACGGAAAAGCCGGCGTACAACGTTGCGACAACAATTTTCCACCTTTGGAGGTAGTATTAGAGCTATGACGGAGGCAGGATGGCATCTACGTGTAAGTGAATGCCGTAAAAATGACACTGAGGTGTGACATTATACACCGGAAATTTCATTTAAGTATTGTTGAAAAAAAATTCTCATAGTCAAAACCTTTCAACATAACACCGACACTGTGATGTTTACGCAAAAGGAATATTGATACTTAGATAGGAACGAGAGGTTCAAATCTGACATGGTCAAACATCAGCAGCATTTGTTTTTCCCACAACTCAGTCTGCAGGTTTATCAGCATGTCTACCATGGCCTGGCTTTTTTGCTTTCACACGTGGACTGTGTGAAGAAAGAAAAATAAATCTGCCACATGAGAAACATGTGGACGCCTGAAGGTAGATATTGAAAACTAGAAAGACAGGAGGAGCCCATTGTAAAATGTGCAAAAATAGGGTAGATATTGTAGAAACACAAAGCCAACATGGTGGGCGGACAAGATAACTATTTGAGCATTCATTCTCTGAGCAACAGTTTCATGGCAAAGCAAAGTACGACTTTAATTCTAAACCGATACTCCTATTATGAGCATGTCAATAACACATGCACTGACTCACGCTGACTTTTGGACCGACAACATGCTTACCATTGGGTGTGATAGACTTTGGAACAATGTTGTGCTACGACTTGAAATATGGTCTGAAGATTTGCTCGCTTAATTAATACCCAGCTACTTTACCCCCTCCACCATTGCCCCGGGGCCCAGCCAGCCCACCCACCAATGGTGGTGATTGTTAACGGATTAGACAGGACGACACACTACACAGCATATGCTGCTCGATCATAGCAGCATGACACAATGGCCACAGACGCTAATCAAACACAGTTTTACATCTTGTGTACAGGGGAAATAAAAAGTCTACACACCCTTGCTAGGGTGTGTACACTTTTGCAACTACAGTATTTCTGTTTTTACGCAACCCCTTGAAAGAGTAAAAAAAAACAAAAAAAAATGGTTTTAAGTAGAAAATGGTTTGGAATGGCATTTAAAAAGGGGTGTGTACACTTTTTATACCTGCTGCATAATTTAATTACACAAATCTTTCAAGACATTTATTCTACATATCAACAATAGCTTAATCTTGAACTGAAATAGCACCGTAAAAATCACCTAAAAATGTTTTTAGCCATGCAATCAAATACAAACTCCTGACAGGGCTGGAAATCTTTAACAGGATTAAAGGATGACAAGCCAGTAAGTGTGCACGTGAGTGTTTTGAAAAATGGCGTCACCTCCCAGACAAGCCCCCTGTGCACGCACACACGCAGAATCAATCTCACAGTGAAGGAGTCAGGAGCAGCGCTAGCCAGTGCCTGGCACCAGACAGGCCCCCGCCATCCACTCGCCATGCTGACGCTAGGGATTAATACCCCGGGCTCCCGAAAAGGGGGCCGCCGCAGACTGTGTGCGCCGCCGTGGACGTGGGACTAGGTGATTGGGGGAGGGGCCTTGTGGGGCGCCACCTGCTTCTTCAAAGACAATACATTCAAGACAGAGTTCTAAGTACACACAAACAAAAAGACATTCAAATAGTCTTGGTTGGCAATTTTCTGACAGACCAGACTCAAATCAGACCTTAAACACTTTACTTCCTCTTATCAACTAACATAATACCCCGACTTTCAACTCTATGAACTATGATATGATTGGTGTCAGTATACCAAATTTCACTTTAGGATTATGTTATATTTAAACTACACAGACTCGTTACGTATGAAGACTTCTTTGGCAAACATGGCAACGACCTCGAGGACAATGACAACAAAAACCAAGAAGCTACTAAACTAGTTCTGCAGGTCGGCAGACCCAAGAAAATGCTCTCTTCCTGTGGGGATGGCTAGTGCATATTAAATGCACACAAACACACCCTCGTCATGATGAGACATCTTGAAGTGAAGAATGATAATCTGGCTACTTTGTGTTTGAAACCTCAGACACTGACTGGGGGTCACATGGGAGTTGACTTCCTCACTGATGTTTTATCTACTGAGAAAGAGTTCATCTTCTGTTATCTTCTGTCTGTGGAGGTGATCTATGTGTTTGCCTTTAATCACTTCAAGTGTTCTTGTTCTATGATTAGTTCAAACATTTGAATGACACACTTCAGAAAACAGGACATTCTGTCACATGACAACATCCAGGTATTTATTTACCTTGGTTTGGCTTCCTGGTAGTGGCGAATGCCGACTTTCTCAAGGAGCTGGGAGCCGTCTTCCTGTAGAAGCTATTGCGATCTAGAGAGCCCACATAAACAGGCTTCCGACCACGTTTCGTTCCAGTGTTCCCGGTGCTTGACTCGTATCCTTTTTCCTGCTCCTCGCTCCGGTCGTATATGATGGGATCCTCAAAAGAGCGAATTTGCCTGAGCGCCAGCTTCTTGTTTTGCTGTTCGACCCATTCCTCACAATGTGTCTTGCTTTGTTTTGGGGTGTATTCCTCATGATTTGAATCCACGGACAAAGAACGCAAATCTCGATATTTGTCTCTGGGTTTGTGGGGGGAACGTCCTTCATCTCTGAATTCGTAGGGATCTGTTTCTGTCCGGTTGTGACGGTATTCCTTCTCGTACCCGTAGGAGTCCTGGCGCTCGTAGTGCTCCTTCGCTTTGTAGTCGTCCCTTCGTCTGTGGTCGTAAGGCTCATCTCTCCGGTCATCTACGTCCTTGTATCTGTAGTGGTGGTCCCCTACGTCCTTGTATCTGTAGTGGCGGTCCCTCTGTTTATCACTGCCGCGTTCATCCAATTCAGAGTCATAATGGCCCCTTTGTCTATCAGAGTAGTTTTCTTCACTTCTTCGGTTGTAGACGTCCTTATCTTTGTAACTATGTTCTCTGCGGTCATATTCGTCCTCTGAACGCCTGTCATAGTAGTTATCCTTGTCTTTTCGCTCCCTGTAACGGTCATCCTCTCTAAAGTGGTCTTTTTCCCGATAGCGTTTCCTGTCTGTAGAATCGTAATAGTCCCTGTCTTGGGCATAATAACGATCACAATCTCGGGGATCGTCTCGGCGAGCATTGTCTCTGCGATCGTCTCTGCGAACATCGTCTCTGCGAGCATCGTCTCTGCGATCGTCTCTGCGAGCATCGTCTCTGCGAGCATCGTCTCTGCGATCGTCTCTGCGAGCATCGTCTCTGCGTTCGTCTTCATAGTAGTCATCATATTCATTGTACCTGTCATGTTCCTTGCGATGTCTCCTCTCTTCAAAATACTCTCTGTCATCATGGCGGTCATGTTTTCGTCGATCATAATTATCCCTGTACTTATATTTTTCCTTATACTCATACTCCTCTAAATCTCTGTGACTCCTGTGGCCATTACCGTCCGAGTTACGGTGGCTATCTCTACCTCTAACGTCTTGTCTTCTATCCTCATCCAATTTGGCATAGCCTTCGTGGCTCCTGCTGTCCTTTTCATGTGGCACTTGGACGTAGTCCTGGTTGTAATCCTCCGGGCCTTGGTAAAAGCAATGTTTGCCTTTCCATTCTGATATCCTCACATCTAGGTGACCGTCCTGTGAACCTGGATGGTAGTACATGTTCTGCCCTTGAGATCTCTTCTGTCGTTCCTCATATTCCCAGCTTGTTTGGTTGGCCTGGCCCTGGTTATCCCATTGTACAGGCCATGGAGCAGCCACATGCACGGGAAGTGGCACTGCCCCCCCTACAGCTATTTGGGCTCTCTGCACAGGTATCATTCCAGCATGCATTGGCACCGGACAACCAGGAATTGGAACTGGGTTACCAGGCACTGCTGCCATCATGGCTTGCTGCGGGTGGCCGGGAGGAGCTACTCCATAGCCGGGATATACAACCTGTTGCTGCTGCAGCTGTAGTTGGTGGAGTTGCTGTAAATGTTGAAGATGTGCCACTCTCTCTCTTTCCTTAGCCCATCCGGCATCCCCCAGCTCTTCCACACTCTTCCCCCTTCTCACTGGGTTCTCATGAGCGACGTTCCAGTCCACGGGAGCAAACATGACCGGGTTGCCATAAACCACCGGGCTCTTCATGCTGCTTGAAGTTGAAATCAGCCTCTCAGAGCTGATGCAGTTTGATCTTCAATGAGGTGTATTCCTTAGCTCCATATTCTGGCATTCCTTTACAAAGCGCTGTGGGAGACTCCACCTGTCAGGCATTTTGTTGAACTGTCTCCAACTTGTTTTCTCGGTCTCCTCTGCATGGCCTCAGCAGGACTGCCTGGCCCAAGCGCCTCCCAGCTCTCAGCGTAACTGAATCATCCCCTCCCTGCTGTCATCTCAGCGAATTGTTGAAGGCAGGGGGTGGGGGGGGTGACTGAAGGAGGGGCCTCCTTGGGTTAATGATTCAGTGGAGTCACATGAGTGGAGGATTAGCCCAGAAGCCACTCCCATTGTTTCAATTGGCTACTACCACTACTTGCAGGAAAAACATTGTCCCTGGGGACAAGTCTTTGATGGAAGATAGAGACAAATTCCAAAGTATGACTGTGTAAGACCAAAGACATTAGCACAAAGTGACTTTTCCCCCCCACTGCTTTGAACAATCCTCCACTCTATCCTGTTTGTTTTGTTATGCAATTTCCTGCTCACCAGATTATTAATGCAGTACCTTGTAGTACCTGCAAAGATGCTCCTCAACAATAAAATTACAGAGACTTAAATTCAGTTTGACGGTTTGGACTTGGGTTGAAAAGTAATCAAAATACAAAGAAAGTAAGGAACTATTAGGCCGTTAGACTGAAAAGGTAGAAACCAGAGTTCACAATGAGCTATTGTAGAACATCGTTCTCACTCTCAGAGGCGACCTCAAACTTTTATGTGTGAGAAAAAAAAACAGGCCTATTCATACAACTTGGGTATTGTACATTCCCCCCCCCCCCCCCCCGTGCTCTCAATCTCATCTCTCTCTGAAAGCGGCAGCCACTACACGGACTGGTTTAAACAACACAATTAGAAGGGAAACTAAGGCGTACCCATGGGAAGTGTCAATTTACCAGCAATTTAAAAAAAAAATCCGAACAGTGTAAGAAACTCGTAATTGAGTTTTCTTTCGTGACGACAAATTGACTTGCAAACTACAGAAACATCTTCACCAAGAGTCATTATGAGATGTTTCACAGTGTATAAAAATAAAAAAATAAAATCCTCATTAAATGTCCTCCCTCTAGTTGCGTAAAACCGTTCCAATTATCAATCTCAGCTTTCAGATCCAAATCACGACCGAAACTATGTGTGTGTGTAATACAGCATTCCTATGGGGGTGTTAGCGTATGCAAATGAAGTTGTCGCGGGCTCACATGTAGTAAAAGGGGTAGTGATGCCCATGTAATAAGATCATGTATCAAACTGTCTGCCGTCTCAAAGTGTCCCATTTTGTTTGGCTAGTCGGGAGTTGCCAACAGACCTTCAGAACAACATTAAATACATTGGGCGGCGGTGTCCTGGAGGCTGAGAGGGGGGCGTTTTAATAGTGAGTTTTAAGGAATTAAAGCAGGCTGAAGGTCAAAGAGCTTAAACACACATAAAAGAGAAAACAAAGAAGACTGTTCAGGAATGCTGGTACCTCGCACCATACACATTTTACAGTAGTTTTATCTCACAATGTAGCTGCAAAGATTTTTTAAAAAAAAGTCTCTTCAAAAGCAAATTTTGAAGTTACACAGAAGCAGACAACTTAAGTTTACTGGCTGTGTTACAACAATAAGCTGCCATTGTTTCTCAAAACGTCATGTTTTGGTCCACGCCCTACTGAAGCGCGGAAAAACACTCACTCCTGAAGTGTGTGTTTGTGTGAATGAGAAACACGTTTGCCACAACAAAGATCTTGATAAGAGCAAGCCTTTCTATGAACTGAGCCCTCAATGGGTAACTTTAATATATCCATTTTAACAAAGGAACTATCATAGTAAATAGTAAAATGAAAGCGGATGTGGGCAGGCATTATTAGATGTTATTGTTTTACATGAAGGTGTGAGAATTCCTGCCCGGTGACGAGTTAATGGTAATGCATTCTTGCCCTCCTTCAGATTCCTGTCATTGACAGACAGCATCATACATTGGCAGTCCTGTAAAATGGACTCATTCGACCACATTGAGATCCAACACGAGTTGTCACAAAATATGGTATACATGTTTGTGTAGTTAACTGAGAAAGTCCCAAATGGAGTGTGTCATGTTTAGATTCTGTTTTCCTTGTGTGTCTTCCTCGGTCTTGTTAAGTGTGATCCAATCAGTGCCCTCAGCCACTTGTGTCTTGCCCCAGGTGTGTCTTGTTGTGTCGTTAGCGTCTGTGTATTTAGTCTGCTGTCTCCCCTCTGCCTGTGTCGGTTCATTCTGTCAAGAAGGGACCCAAATGCGGAAAGACATGGCGAGGAGGCAGAGGTTAAATCAAAAGCGGGATTTTAGTTTTTACAAACAAAAAGGTGCTCTTCCAAATTACAAGATAAACCAAAACTAGAACCAAATCATGGGGGGAACAACAAGGCAAAAACGGGCAGCACGACACGAGGAAAGACAATGAACCCACACAGACAGAGGGGAGACAGAAGACAAAATACACAGACGCTAACGACACAACAAGACACACCTGGGGCAAGACACAAGTGGCTGAGGGCACTGATTGGACCACACGAGGAAGGGCAGGATCACACTTAACAAGACCAAGGAAAACAGAATCTAAACACGACAGATTGCTACTCATCCTGGGTCACTCTTAGGTCCCTTATTTATATAAACAATTTGATGATGAGTTTACATTTTTTGGGTGAATCCTTGCCTCAATCAGTATTCTGCACGAATACATTGACAGTCCAACATTCTCCATCCTACCTTCCAATCCGGTGGATGTATCATCCTCTAAGAGTCCAAAAAAGTATGCCAAGGGCCACGTAACCGCTCTTTGGATCCCTTTTCAAAGAGGATCATGTTCAGTTCTTACCAACCCTAGTGTGAGTCTTCTCTCTCTTTATTCCATTTATACGGTCAGTAGAGGCAAGGAAAGAGTGGGGGGGGGCCCAGACTCACACTATGTGACAACAAATGCGTATGCCTCATCACATCTCTGGCCATCCGGCTTACACAGATACGAACACAAGATGGAGCTAATAAACTAGGAGAGGTAGCCACGAAGGCGTAGCCACGACTTTCAAGATGGCAGAAGGTGCAATTCACCTATATCAAACTGTTGTCATTCATACAACTCAAGTAGCGTTGCGTTCCAAATAATCAAGCCCATATTTCAATTAATACATTTGTGATTAAATTGCAACAAAATCATCATTATTCCAGTAGACAGTATATACCTTTGATTTGTTCTGAGATGCACTTGGTTCTAAAGGTTGGAAAACAATGGTTTGGATGAACAGTAGTCAGTAAATTTCTGGCCCCTTGGGAGGCAGCACACACAATAAAACATCCATCCAGTCTCCAAGAACGTTCAAAACATGCGGACATCTAACTTTAACACATTCACTGCCATAGACTGCTTTAGACGTCCACGATTCGTTTTCTCCTGGTCTGGCAGTGAATGAGTTAAGAGTATACTCCGTCAACACAAGAGACTTACCCTGCAGTTGCTGCTGCTCCAAGGCCAGCGTCTCCAGCGTGTAGTTGCAGAACTCGAGGTTCTCCATGACCTGTACGCAGGCCGTCTCATCCTCTTCCTCTTCCAGCATGGCCCTTAGTTCCTCGGCGGTGCGCGCATACATGTCCATCTCGCTCTCCACCTCGTGTAGCCGTAGCAACAACTGGTAATTCTCCTCGTCGTCCATCTCTGTCTCTTGATCCTTCTCGGCTTCCGGCTGGAATTGGACCTCATGATCCTGGGCGTCCGCAAGGTCGGTAAGATCCGCTTGCCCTTCAGTTATTTGGTCAAAAAGGTTTACAGTAGGCTCTTCGTGGTCAAAGAAGGGATTGTTGTGAGAAGAGTTTGCGGCGGGTCTCGGGGTGGGTGGAGGTGGACGTAGAGCAGGGCGGGTGGGTCTGCTCACAGGTGCAGCTTGGGGACGAGCGACTTGCGGGCGAGGAGGCGGGGGGCGGAGGGTCCTGCGTCTCTCTAATGAGGAGGGAGCGGAGTTGGACGCCGGGGAAAGCGAGGACCCTCGGATGATGTCGCCTTCGTCGCTGTAGCCCAAAATGGAGAAGTGCCTGGAGATGTGAGGTTGCTGATTGGGCTCCATTGAATTGATGTCACTACACGACGTTAGGCTTTTCTCGAATTCAAACAGCTGTTGGGACAGTTTGGTCTCTAAATCGCCGGCTGATGCCAAAAAAGCATCCAAGGTGAGGGATGATGGCATGAAGCCGTTAGAGCCTGAGCGTAAATTCTGCTGCGAACGGCTTTCACCATCACTGACGCTTTGCTTCATTTTATGGTTCTCAAAGAGGCTAATCACTGCTTGTCCAAGCGTTGCACTTCGGCTACAGGCGATGACACCATTCCCTGTCGGACACTGGTAGTTTTGCCGGTCTTTTGACCAACCCGAATGTGTGCTGGGAAGAGTCAGGCTATGAGATAATTTAGGTTGAGGTTGGCGGTTTCCGTTAGTATAGTTGGTCTGTTTTGCATTGATACGGTTCATTTGGCTACGTGCAGGCAGGCTAGGGCGAGGAGGTGGGGGCCGAGGCCTCGTCGGTGGCATTGATTTGGGTCTCTGTGGTCTTTGATGGGTTGGGCCAACAGGTCTTTGTGTCTGAGAGCCAATCCCACTGCTTGAATCGCGCTGCCTTCTGCTTTCATTTTGAGCCGCGCTAATCTTTCTCTTACTTTGCCATTTCTCCCCCTCACTCTTCTCAAAGTAGTCCAAGTCCCATATTGTCTGATCTTCATACAAGGTTAAATTAAGGTCGTTCCTATTGGGGCATGAAGGATGTGTGCTGTGCTGTGCTTCTGGTTCATCATGATCTGTTTCCTCGGCCATTTTCAGGCCAGAATCTTCAATTTTGACAAAACGATATGGAAAGACACCACACCGTCCTTTCAGTTCCCCCTCAAGCCAGCCATCGTCCATGGTGTTTATAACACGTATGCGGTCGCCCACATCAAAGTCCAACTCACCAGGCTCCATGGCTCGAAAATCATATAGCGCCACTCCGTAGACAGCACCTTCCACCTCTTCTTCATCTTCTTGGACCGACACTTTCTGCTCCTCTACGTCCACATCATCTTTAGTGACATCATCATGGTCATTACTTAAATACTGGCAGTGTCCAACCTCCTGAGGAGATCGAAGAGGATTCAGGAGCTCCACAAACCCCTCCGGGAAGACGCCCCTGCGGCCGCCGAGCTCCCCCTCGAACCAGCCCGGCTCGGGCAGTGCGGTGATGATGATCAAGTCCCCCTCACCGAAGTCCAGCTCCTCGTTGAGCTGCGCATGGAGACTCATAAGAGCCCGGGCCTGGCCGAGGGCGTACGCCGGCAGGTCGGAAGCCTGAGCCTGGGCCGAGCGCTCCGATAGCTGCCTGGAGCGGCATGAGAGGTTCAGCCCCTTCACGCAGGATGTGGGGAAAACACCACGGGCCCCCCAGGCATTACAACCACCAAGCCAGGACTCCCCAAGTTCCATGGACTCCCCTTTCTCTCCAACTACCACATCACCTGTGAAAACACAAAATAATGTGGACTTATGTCACCTTTCCATTTTGACCCAGACCTTTATGGGATGACCGCTACTTGTAATTTAACCAGTGGAACTTTTAGATTTGACTTTGTCTGTCATTTCTGTAGTAAATAAACACATAACAATGCAGTGCATTTTTACTCTTCCTATACAGCAGCCAATAAATTTGTTATTCTGACTAGTTAAGAAAGCTCAGTTTCCTTTAGCTTTATTTAATGTATTTAGTTTATTTTCCCTTTTTCAATGTCAAGAAAAAGATCTAATTATTTATTATTTGCTTGCATTTTTATGAACACCATAACGGTGAATTTTAATGAATCAATTAATTATTATTATTATTTATTTTAATAATAATTTGATCATTTTTCATAACTTATGTAAGGCATAACAGGTATTATTCCAGACCAATTGGTGTCAGAAATGCACGTTTTTATATTTTATTTTTTAAAACATAAAATTCGTCATGCTTATATTTGCGCTGCTTATTTTTCGACAGCATTGTGAATCTGCGGACTGACTGGTCAGCTGGAAGTTATGGGGGTCACATTCCACAGATCCTGTAGCTCCACCTCCCATTGTGTCTGTGGGCAAAACTGGTAAATGGCCAACATGGAGCGTGTAAATTCCTACTGGAAATGAACGTGCCACAGCCAGTGAGGACAATTTCCTATTATGCAGGAAATGTCCTTTGCTGTATCTATTTAAAACAAGTCAATGTGATCATTCTAATAAAGTTATATTTTGGTTTCAGCCACTGCTAACACTATTAGTGTTACATAAATTACAGCAATTTTACTAGCGCGAAGGATCTTTGCAAACATCGTCTGTGGTTCTGAGTGTGTTGGTAAACGAATGACACACACAAAAAAAGAAAAATAACATAACAACCTGTGGTAAACTAAAAGGAGATTCAACAGATGAGCTCGCTACACTAACTTCAGTTAAGCATCTGAGGACATCTAGTGGGGAGTTTGGGGAAGTTGCCTGACAACAGAAGAGAAGAAAAGTGGGGTACACATATACCGACAAAAAGGCCAAGCTTTAGTATTTTCCCTCTCTTGCAACAATGTCAACAGAGGCACAATTCCTGGATGTCCTTGAAAGATTATCCTGAATGATTACTTTGTGGTGCGAGGAAGTCCTTTTTCCTATCCGTTTTGCCCAGAAAATGATCAAGGCGAAAATAATTAAACAAAGCCTGTTAAATGTGTTTTTTTTTTATGGTGAATCCTTATGTGCAACATCTAATTGTGCTAATTAGGAAGAGTAGCTGAAGCTCGCCGGATATAAACATTTTGGAAAAATTGGTTATGATGTTAAAAATCGGTATGTGTGTATCCCATATAAGGAGTCTAAAGTTTCAGGAATCACTTCAAACTGCATTTCCAGGCCCAAAATAATACAAATAGTACTTTACCTGGGTGCAATGACATCAATAAGTGGTGTTATGCTAAGTCAGAAAACACCATTCATTAGAAATCATTTCACAATACGACTAATTAGGTTGTAACTTTTTAGACTGACATGTTGTATATTTATATTACTGGACTTTTTTTTTCCAAGTTCAAAATAAAGCACAATCATAATCAGAGGTGGCACCACAGTTTGGCTTTAGCCCCTGATGCTAGCTTGCTAGCTCCCTAGCAGGTAAACAAGCACCATGGGAGCTAGCTAGCTAGCTAGCGCCTGGGGCTAAAGCTGGACCTGGATTTGTCACCTCTGATCATCATACTCATATGTCAACCACTTAAGATAATGAAGTCAAGGCACAAATGCCAATGGTAAAACTTTTAACTTCCTACCTCTCATTAGGGAAAGACTCCCCGGTTTCGTGGCGCAAAAATCATTGATGCACACGTACAGTCGATCTTCAGGCTTGGAGCTGGGAATGATAACCTCTTCCACAAATGTGCTGGGAAACTGACCTGAAGACAGCACATAAAGGGGAAAACCCAACTTCCTTAGTTTTCATGATCTTTAGTCATTCTCGTCATATTTTAAGCAACTCAATGTTGGCAGCACACAGACTAATGTATAAATATCGTCTACACCGAATAGCATAAAGCGTCTCACGAGGTTCGTTTACGGAAACCGCCCGCGCCTGTCGATATCTTACCGGTGACGCCATCTTTGTTGCCGAGCAACCAGAACTCATCCACCACGCTGAGCACCTCAATGACATCGCCGGTGAAGAGGGGCAGCTCCTCGGAGACGCTGGGGAGGAATTCGAACACGGCGCGCACCAGCGATCCCGCTTCCATCACTCATAACCTGCGTGGACAGGAAGTCATGTCACTATTTTTGAAAGAAACCCTCATGTGATCCTCGCCAGTATGCCAGAACACAAAAGAAGGCTAAAGGGGACGTTCATGAATACAGTCACATTTTAGTGTTAATTTTATGAGCCATTTTAAAATTTAGTCTCAGTTTTTGTCCAGTTTCAATCACGCTTGTTAGTCATCCTCATTCCGTTTTTATTTAATCGACTATAAATCTAGCATTTTTGTCTTTAGTCCAAGAAAACAATTTTATTCGGCTAAATTTAGTCAACAAAAACTGTCAACATTTTGGTCTAGTTTTAGTCAGGACAATCATTTTAACCCCGTTTATTTTTTTGTCAGCAGATAATATAAGAACATTTGAGATCTTAAACTATTTCACATGAATTTTGCTCTCATCTTTTTGATGAAAAACAACTTGACACACAATTACAGTACATCAACAAGTGGCTACATAGCTCCATGCTATGAGCTAGTAAGTTAGCTAGCATTAGTTAGCGGTCAGATTAACATTATTGTTGGAACGTTATAGCCGTGGGATAAATGTTACATTATAATTGACTTTTTTTCTTTTTTTACCGTTCACCGTGAATCCACCTCCTGTCTGTCCCATGTGTTTGTGCACGTTGCACTCGCTAGCTACAGATTTGAAAGGGTGTGTGTCACAGTGACAGATTAGCAAAAACAAGATTGTACAAAATCATAATTTCCGTCTCATTTTTGTTAATGAACTAAAATGTCCATCGATTCTAGTACAAGTACATTTTTGTCTCGTCTGATATAGTCCCAGTTATTGTTTATTAATGAGGGTTTTATTGTAGTCTAGTCTAGTTTAAGTCTGGTGAAAAAATGTGTTGACTGAATTATTTTTGTTTCGTTTGCATTGACGAAATTAACGCTACCACAATTTCAAATAGATCAGCTATAAGTACGGGCATGGAAATAAATGGCATCAGAGTGACTGACTAATTCCAGGTGTGGATGGCCTGGCTAAAAGACAGGAAATGAGAGAAGAGGGATGCAGTTTCTCATAGAATCAATGAGGCCTCTGTTAGCAATGATGGGAGTCGGGAGAATGCAACTGGAGGAACAGGACTCAGGATCCATTAAGTGCTAACCTCACTAGGGAGTTACCGGGGCTCAGATTAGCCTGGAGGTGCTTAGGCAATAAGACAGATGGAACCAGATGTGAGCAGGTAAAGAAAAATATGAATAGTTGGATGGGTGGAGGTTTCCCAACAAAACATAGCATCCAGTTATAATATCAAAGCTACCACATTCCTTTGAGTTTCAGCTGTTAGTAACTTAGTAGTACTAGTACGCAAGCCTATGATTTCCCTGTTTCTTAACCATTTTAAGTGCGCAGAAACTGCCACCTGCTGGCAAAAAATAACTTTTTTTACTCCTTTTAATGCTAATCTTCCCATCTCAAAAGCAACAACATTTGCCTGCAAGAATCTGCGACCAAATAAGCACGTCCTGGCATGAACAAAACTAAAATCATCCTGGAGGGAGTGGACTACAAGTTGCAACATTTGCAGTTGACATGCCTAATGTTTGGGAGTAAAAATGTCAAGTGAAGAGCGCAAAAAAAAAAAAAATCCATGACACAGACCAAGAATATTTAGGCGGTGCCGTTAGCTCACGTGTTCTGAAAAACGGCCCAGTTGACGCCATGGTTGTGCTCACAGGACTTGCAAAAGGGCCGCTGGGCTGCTGCAGCCGCTTTTCTGACGGCTAATCCAGAGATCTGCATGCAGCCAGACAAGCTCCTTATTGTTATTTATGGGTCTGGGTGAGTGTGTCGCGGCGTTGCCTGGCGACTTCTACGCTAGGCTCAGGAAAATGATGACAGCGGGGGGGGACCAGGCGGGATGGCAACGCGCTTTCGTTGCCAGCCATGCACAGAGTTGTATATTACGGATGGGGTCCAATGGTTGTTGGCTGTTTTCAAAGAAAAGTTCCCAGAGGCCCACAGAATAAATGTCCACACCGTTTTTCACTCTTAACTCATTCACTGCCATTGACGGTTACAGACGTCAAATATTCATTTGAACTATTTCTATTAGTTTAACATTTTTTTCCACTTTTGTTAACAAGAGTATGAGAACCTAGAATTTTTTTTATTGTACATTTAGAACAGATATAAAATTTGTGATTAATCGTGAGTTAACTCGTGAAGTCATGCAATTAATTACGATTTTAATTGCCGGACGCTCCTAATTTTTAATTATAATTAATCGCATGACTTCAATTGTTAACTCACGATTAACCATAAATGTTATATCTGTTCTAAATGTACAATAAAAAACATTTCTCTTTATACTCTTGTTAACAAGAGTGGAATTTTTTTTAATTTAATAGAAATAGTTCAAATGATTTTTTTTTTACGTCAATAGCCGTCAATGGCAGTGAATGAGTTAATAAAATGTAGACGAGAAGGTTATAAACAGATTCAGAGGGTTCTTGGATTATAAATATTTTTTGTTGAGTGTGTCAGATGCTTCTGACTCACCAAAAGTACCAGATGAAGGCCAGTTTTGTTTGGGTTTGAAGAATAAAGGGAAAACATGATCCTGGCTCAAAGACAAAACAAGTCAGCAAACCTAGTAGGATTGCTTTGCTTTGAACGTTCAAGCTCGGCATCTCATGGGTAGACCAAAACAGGTGTGTCTCCTCTAAGGTCCTGATAACGGGATGAACTTTGCACATTCTAACAAATCTTGGCGGTTCGCTTCTTGCAACATTGGAAGGAAACAGGTGAGAACCAGGGTTATTAAGAGTTTTGGAATTTTTCATTTTTAGCTTTATTTTGTTTTGAGATTTGTTTTTTAAATTGAGTTAGTTTTAATTCGTTTTCAGGGTGGTCCTGTTAGTTTTTTTTATTTTTTTATTTTTAGTTATTTCATAAATGCCTTGTTCGACATTAAAACAAAGAAATCTGAAAGTTTTAAGATTTCAGGTATTTTTTAATTTTGGGAAAAAAATATTTACTGTAGAAAACTATAGACAGGGATGTGATTTGACCAAAGTGAAATTATCTGAAAATTTAGCCGGGGGTCTGGGGGCCGCTGGCACTTTCAATGCACTCACATGACAAAGAAATAGACAAAACAACAGCATAAATTTTCAATGTATATTGAACTATCCCATATAAAATGGCAGTTTTAGTCAACTCAAAATCAGTCACATTCAAAAACATTGGACTGCCTTTGCTTTTAAAAACTATCACTGAGAATATCATCATATCTAACTAATGTGATTACTAAGTTAACACATAAATAATGTTGAGGGGTTCAAATTTCATGAACAAATAATTGTATCATGACCAAATGAAAAGTAACTCATATTAGAGCATACCACAAATGTCTTTGTTATAGCAGAAGATGTTATCTGTCGGAGTCATGTGCATACACAATGAACTACTAAAAAAAATAAAAATAAAAAAAATAAAAATCGATTTTTTTTTTGGGGGGGGAGATAAAAAAAAAGCGGAATTCCGCGAATTAGCGGAAAAATCACATCCCTGTATAGAGATATATTGTAATTACCTTTTTAAGATAACCTTGGGAGCTCCCTGAGCTTAGTTTTTTATTTATTTATTTATTTTTATCTATTTTAAAATTAAGTCTATTGTAAAAAATCTACATTTTGAAATGTCTAAAAATTGTTCAATAAGCAATAATGCTTTAAGAAATTAAGACATTACAACAAAGTCAAACTTGTTATTTTGACACCAATATACCCCCCCACCCCCTTTTTTTCTAACAAAAAATGAATATTGGTTTCAAATATCCTCCTTGTCTACTAATAATAGGCATCAGTATCGGCCCTGATAAAAAAAAAAAAACATCGGTCAATCTCTACTGCCTGCCCTAGGAGTTCCATGTTTTCATCGTAGATGGCAGTAGCAGGTGTTCTGCTTGGTTTGTCAAGAACAGATCTTTTTTCTAAAACTTACAACAGGGTAGCGTAAACTGCAGTACGCCATGCAACAGTTTTAAAGCTTCTCAAACTGCCGTTCATTCACTTTGTAATAGATCCTTTTAACTTGAGTCAAATTCCTTTACCTAGCGTGATTGGCCGACCGTTGCTGACAATCTGCAGCCTTTACTGACCCAATGCCAACAATGTAGACACGCGACCCCCGACCCCATTCATCCCCAATTCAGTGTGTCACAGCGGCAGACTGGCACACACGCGGATATTGGCAGAAGCCTCTGGAGAGGCCTGGATATGTTTTGATACTAATTGTTGACTGCGTGGCTTGCTCTTTCAGACTGCTGAGTCGGCGGGAATGTAATACAATACCCAAACAGCCTCAGCGGACGGTTCTGGATATTTAACTCTTTGACTGCCAAAAACGTTAAATAACGTTTAGTAAAATCCTATGGAGGAGTGCCAAAGACGTTAAAAGACGTTTGTTTGAAAACAGAGGTGAAACTAACCATTTTCTATTGTTGATTACTCAAAAACGGAATAAGGTAGAAACAAACAACTTTTTTTTCTGATGAAAGATGAGTCCAATCTTTCATTTGGTAGTATGTGTGTTTCCATAGTCCAAACACATAATTTTCTGTGGACCTTGAAAGATCAGTCAAAATGCTTAAATCGGCTGGCACCCACGGCATCCCTTTTCTGAAAACGTCTGGCAGTGAAAGAGTTAAAAAAAAAAAAAAAAAAAGGGTTCCAGCACGTGCAATCTGAGGCGGTGATTGAGTCGGGGTGCGGTCGTCTTTGGCTTTTGCCAGCTGTCAAGCAGACCATGTGGTTCCTCACCATGTGAGTCAGACATCAGTCGACTGCTCATTTTCTTTCTCATCTCAACAGCTGCAATAAAGAGAAGACACACTTCCAACCTCCAATAAAACAAATGTTCACCTTTTTTTCTTTTCTTTTTTTTAGCTCTTCAAGGACCAATCAAAGACAACGGTCCACATTTGAAAGGAAAAATGTACACACTGAGACTCAACTCTTTGTTCAGCTTTTGCCCGACATTGTTTCAAGTTCTACCTTGAAAAAAAAAACTGCTGCGTGCCATCCAACTGATATTTAGCATCTCTAGCAAAACAGCTACAGCCAAATTAAATGTTAGTATGAGATCTTTGGCTTGATCCACCACAGCTTTTGAGAACATCTTTCAATGCGATGATGTAAGCATTTTGTGACCTCAGCCAATTGTTTATTGTGTATACTGTGTTTTTATGACTTTGGCGATGGCGGGAGCGCGCCACCTCTGCCTCACAACCAGGAAATGGGCGTGTGCAACGCTTGCTCCGCGATCGGTTTCTTCTTCGGTACATTAAAGTAAAAAAAAAAAAAAAAAAAAAGAAGGAAAAAAAAAGAAGGAGAAAAAAAAGGAAGGAAAAAAAAGAAGCAGTTTCTTCTTCGGTTGTTGCTTCCGGTCTTTCCGGTGAACTGCTGTTGATATAGCGCCTCCATAATGGCGCAACACTGCAACTGCAGTTAAAATGCATTATGTTGAACGATGTCAGTGGCTCAGGCTGGAGGAGGCAAGCAAATTAGGTGGAGGCGGCCGCCTCTGAATTTTGTACGCAGGAAAAACCCTGGTGCTGAATCAAATTAAGGCAACTATAAACATCTGTTTGTACTTTGGAAAACAATAACTGAACCGGTAACAAAGTACGACATCAATCCCCCCTTTTTTATCACTATACAAAGAGCGAAATAAACACAATCTGTATTCGAATGAAGACAACGTGTCTTCAGTAATGATGAATCATTCTGAGCTGGAAATAACAACTAAAGGATGTGTCAGTGAGACAACAAGGACGTAGGAGGAAACTCTGGGTGCGTCCACTGGAAAAAGGGATTCGCACGCGGCACCGTCCCAACACACAGTTTTCATATTTGGTGAGCAAACGTCAGGGCATTCCACAAGAGAATGGCAGAATCTTGCACACTCCTCCTACTCTTTCCCATGTCCTTTCTCAAGCACGTGTTGAATATAAATGACGGACACATTCTGAGTGGAACCGCTCCTTTGCATAAACATGAGAACAGCTCGGATTGGCCTGTGCTAACATCGCCTCGGAAACAGGAGATCGTGTTTGAAAAAGACGAGAGAGGGTTTTCCTTGAGGGGACACGCCGCGCCCTCAAAACACCGAGGCCCTAATAGTTTGCATATGAGCCATTATGTAACTCATCTCCTCCTCGGGGTGGATTTTTCATAGCAAGACTGCGGAAGCGTGTATCGATCCAGGAAGCGAAAATGTGCAAACATGTCGATTGTGATTTGTTATGATTTAGAAACCATTTGCCCTATTAAATAATGCACATAGAATGAACTATAGCTAGCATTAAACCTTTTTTTTTTAAACTGTAGTGCTGTCACAATCCAGGGTTTTTCCTGGGTACGAAATTCAGAGGCGGCCACCTCCACCTAATTTTGCCTGAGCCATCTAATATTTTTTGAATCAACGAATATATCAATTATTCAATTGATTAACTGACTAATATGATTCATTTTAATTTTGCATTTAAGTGTATTAAAAACATTTCCCCCCTGATTACTGTTTATTAACCAGTGATTGATGTTTATTTCATACTTCGTATTCATATAATTATTATTTTTTTAAAGGGCAAGATTGATTTTGTGTTATGTTACCGGTTCGGTCATTGTTTTCCAAAGTAAAAACAGATGTTTTCAAATGTCTTATTTTTGATTAAACACGGAAAATAATCAGTCTTCTTTCATGAAGGACTACAGAAATCAATGAACAATTACTGTTGATATGCTAAAATCAGAGAATTGAGGCAATTTGAAATGAAAAAATGGCTCCAAACGATTACTCGATTATTAAAATAGTTGTCGATTAATTTGGTAATCGATTACTTGTCGATTAACCGATTAACTTTGACAGCTCTACTGTGAAGTCAAATATACAGTAAGTTCTCAAAGGACTTAAAATTGTAAAAAAAAATAACCCAAATTAGAAGATTATTTGAACACTTTTTATCACAAATGTGGCAGGCATCACAAAAATTACAAAAAGTTAGAAGGGAATAATGTAGTCAGAGGCTTGACTATCTTCAAGTTAACTGCTGTTTAACGTCAAATTATTACCGTAGACGCAAGGCCCCCTTTCAGGTCCTACAAAACATTAGCCGGTTAAAAAAAACAGGCAGCAAAGGGACCTTTCCCACCACATGAATCATTATAAGGAATGCACATGCCTTAAACTGTCTTACATCATGTTAGCTTCATTCTGCACATTTTAACAGCCTGTCTCTTACGAACACAACAAAAATGAAAGTTCTTCTGGTTCCTCACGATGAGAAGTAACACTTAAGATCTACACTAAGTGGACGTTTATAGGCTTTAATCACAGTATCAAAATGCACGTAATTACACGTTCACGCAGGATTTATTGGAACATGTAAAGCCGCGCAATTTAGAATCAAGCATCTCCAGTTCCTTTGTCAATGAGGCCTCGATATAAAACCTCATTGGTGGTGCTTAATAATTTAAACCTGGCAATGAATACTGCAGCACGACATCCCTCACCTCAGATGACAACTGCACTGACACAGCATAAACAGACAACAGTTTAGGGGTTACTATGTACTCTATGCACCATGCAAATACTCAGTTAACATTTTGACAAACTAGTTTCTATTTTCACTGTAATGACACCATAAATGGCAATAAAGGCTTTCTATTTGGGAAAGTGTGGGAAAGCTGGAGAACATGCAAACTCCGCACAGACTAGAGCCAAGATTCGAACCCTGAACCTCGGAGCCTCTAAATTTAAGATTTCAATCCATTTTGAGAATCTCCAGAGCTGAGAGTGAATCCTGCAGAGTATCAACAAGTGACAAGTGAGAGACAGTAGGCGGATTATTGAGTTTTGAGCACTTCTGTTCCGGGTCATTTAAAGTTGTGATTCCCAACAAGTGCAAATTAACCTCCAGATTAATTCAGTTGAATGGAAAATTATAAATACTGCATCATTGTTTTCCTATACCAGCGACATATGACTGAACAAGTAACTGCGGTTCCACTAGATGGCAGAACGTACATTATTAATCTATGTACAGTATTTCGGGGTTGTTGTTGTTGTTGTTTTAAATACAAATATGTTCCTAGGTTGAGTAAAGTTTGGGATACACTGACGTAGACTGACATCTCTCGTATACATTCGTGATTTATTATATTAAGCATGATCGCGTGTATTATTACAAACTTACACGCGCCAACACCCATGCAACACCCACATTTTAAGAAATAAAGTCTCACCTATTCGGGTGATTGAAGTCCAGCGGCAAACGACGACTTTCAAGATGCAAGCAGATTCGCGAGAGGCAACTTTTCCTCAGCTCGTTGTTGATGTGTTGGCACTCGTGTCCGCCAGACGCAACATTAGCGACTACGCAACGTATAACGTGGAAGCAATAATCATAAAGGGAGGCAATAAGCTATTCTTTTGGGCTTAAAACATGTCGGAGCAGTCCTTCGTGTGTCGCGGCCGAATCAGCTGTCATCTGGTCAGACGTCAGAGACGCTGGAAGGCGAGCTTGTCTTTTTGCGTGTCTATTCTCCTCCATGCCTTTACTCACACGCAGACCACCCACTTTTTTCCAAAGAGCTCCCGTTAGGTGCCCCACCTTGATGCCTGACTGGAAAGAAAGGGAAAGTGTACATTTTCCAACACGCTGTCGTAGCTGCCCCACGTAATGCCTGACCGAAAACATAGTACGTACTGTCTTTACATAGTCTGAAATGCATATTATCCTTTTCCATTACGAATTAAACATCAAATTTATATAGCATTTACGCCTTTAACACGAAACGACTATCTGTGTACTTTAAAGGCACTATAAGTTTCTGTCTGTGCTGAAGTAAAAATATATTTTTAAATGCTGTTATTATCTAATGCTAAAAATGCTAATGCTAAGAAACTTATTTATAACCAGTTGACGATACAATATGTTTGTTGTAAGCTTTTACAAATAGGTTTAAATGCTGTAGTTGCAACTTCTAAATGTGCAATTTTCTTTCAATTATAACACAAACACGAATTAAAATTTACCCTTCCTGTCCAGGTTATGCTAACGCTAATAACAGCTAACTCCTGTAAACTAGATGACCATTTTGCAATATGATTATAATAATAATAATAATGCTTTTGTTGTTGGTATTATACACAGTGTAATTATGTTGTAGTTGTCTACAATCATGCACAATCATACTGAGAACTTTTACTGCTGATGCGAGGCAACAATTATGTAACAATTGGATGGATGGATGAATAATGGATGACGTGTTATTTTGTATGCCAAGTTAAGAAGTTCTTTTTGATGAGCTCATTTATTTCCTCCATGATATGTTGCAACCAATGACTGCATCAAACAGACTGTAGAAAGGTATTATTCTGTTCCGAATGAGCACTTCTTTTGTTCAGAATACATTTAGTAATCATAAATAAATTGAGCAACATAGTGATTATTTTTACTACATACAAGAATACTCAAGCATCCATTTGTTGGCTGAACACATCGCTGTTTGTGAAGTGAAGAGCTATATGCAGTTTTTGCTGATTCTGCATGGCAGCTTCCTCATATGTGGTCTTGTATGTACAAAAAAAAACAATGGCAGGAAACTGAGCACAATCTCAAGTGTGAACATGGAAAAGGAAGGGATTGAAGTGACACTAAAACTTATTTGGGGAATAAACATAAAGGTGGGCAATCTACGGCCATACAAGGCCCGAAAGAGCATTTGATCGCACTTCAAAGAGGGATGTTGAAAAATCTAACACTTGTACAACATTTCAATTAAGGCCTCAATATTATGTCAAATGTTCCCTGTTGCAGCACCCCTGCCTGGATCGGCGCTAAAAGAAAACAGATGGGCTTCTATATTTACAAATTATTGCATGTAACAAAATATGCGAAAGTATATGCTATTTTTTTAATCATATTTTACAGTTCCCATTAATAGTGTAGTGGTTCACATCACTTCTATGATAGTGAAATCATAAATTGTCAGTCAATGGACGTGCTTATGAAAAGTGTGGGAGATGCCCGCCCGGCAGCGTAGGTCCACTTTAGGTCATCTATGACGCTACTTTTTGTACACAAACGCCAATGAGAATGCTCCAGAGTGTTTTGTCTGCATGAAACGCTGCCTTTGTGTCTCCTCTGGCGTTGGCCACTTTCATTCAAGAGCGGTTTGGAGGTCCATTGTTGTCTTTTGAATATTTGCTCTGGTCATTTTATGCACTGTAGGAGGACACAATCGTTCTGTTGTGGAGATGCCGTGGCCAGGCCTTCCGGTGGGTGAAAGGAGAAAGGTTAATCAGTCCCAACTCGTCAACTGCCGCTAAGGATGAATCACCATGACTGCCTCACTACTCCTACACTATAAATTCAGGTAAAACTGAAGAGGGCTGTAATTCCCAATCACCCCAAAAAAATTGTGTTATATAATTTCAGAGCTGTCAGTTACAGCCTTTTGTAACATCTTGTCCTCTGCTTCCTGTGGAAGAACTTGCACTGAAATACTTCAATATTATGGGATTTATTTTTTATTTTTTTCGCAAAACAGTTTCCAGCTGCCTTATAACATGTCTGTGATACGCTTTCATCAAAAATACCCAATGAATCTAGAATAATAGCATCGCATTTGTCTCTCATCAAAAAAGGTTTCCCACCCACTCGCACTTTTTAGACTCATTAAAAAAAAAAAATAGTACGAGATGATTAGGATGTTCAATGATTACATCACATCATGACAGGAGAAGAAAACACATTCTTTTATTATTATATTCAACAAATAACGTGTCATGGAAAATATCCCAAATAAAGGACAACCATCTCCATGTGGATCTATACTGTTACATAAATACACCATTCTTGGAATAATTATTTAATTAAAGACAAAAACATGTATTAACAAACAAGAATAAAACAATCACAGGGTTACAAAGGTCAAATTCCATATTTACTCATTTCTGTGTGCGTGTTCCCTAAATTGCGGGCCTCATCTCGGGCCCAGTTTTAAGGTGGACTTGGGAGATGACGAGTTCCTCCTGCCGTGATGCTGTTTCGTCTTCACGTTTTGTTTTGGTGCCTTTTTCAAGTAAAAAATATGCTGTCGTAGGAAGAAAAAGCGCACAAGTGATCAACATGTTGAACAGTGAGTGGTTCTCCAACTTTTTTTTACAACCGCCACCAAAAAATAATACTTCGCTCCATCATGACCAACATTAAAATTCAGTAATCGTTTGAAAAGATAAAATACAACTAAATTTAACAAAATCTACTATCCCAGATGAAAAGTGTTAAAGCAACTTATGCACAGTTTGCACATTTAGTTCAGTAATTGTCTTTGTACCACTAGAGGGAGACACTGTACCATTACCCCACATTCAAAATAACTGATATGTAACATTTAATTTCTGAACAAAAGAAGTGAGGCTCGTGATGAGGAACCCACCTGGGTGGCTTCAGCCGGTCCCACTGTGATGGTACTTGAGGAGACAGTGTAACCCGTGGCTGAGGCTGTCACCGTGTACGTGCCTGGCAACAGGAGTCGGAAATAGTCGCCATGCACTCCTGGAGAGTCAATAACAAACTTTTATTGAAGTGTGCACTTAAAAAAAACACTTTTCATTTCAGACCACTAGAGGGAAGTATCAGATGGGGAGAAAAAAAAAACAGCAACTGACCACTGGTGACATCATGGTTGATGCCTGACACAGAGATCTCAGCATTCTTGATGGGGTTGTTGTTTTCATCGTACACCATGCCTTTTATCCCATGATGCACCTGTAATGGAGGGAAGCTGTTTATAATACACTCAGTTTGGCCATATTTCAATATTAAAGAGGTGACTGCCCCTTTGCTAACCAAAACAGCAGCACTTACATAAGCATGCAGACAGTATGGAGTCTGACCGAACGATTCCTGCATAGTGTTAAAAATCTTACATGATAGTGTAGACACAGACAACGTCTTTAATGGACATTAATCAACTCAACTTTATTTATAATGCATTTTAAAACAACCAACGCTGCACATAGTCGTGGCTAATTGAATGCTAACATACATGGGGAACTCCATAGGCACACGGGCTAACAATTAGCATCTTTTTTAAGAGTGTTTTGCCTTTAAAGTCAAGTCAAAAGTTTTCTTTACAATAATATGTTCTATGCACCCTGACTAGTCTCAACACGACATTCTGATTGATATTGCGTTTGTGGAATCCATCTCAGGGAGCGGCCATTTTGGAAATGCCTAACACACCTAATTTGAAGGTTTCATTTATTCAAAAATAATTCCTTTGCAAAATGTTCAGACAACAATAATGTATAGTGATTTTATATCAGTTTGAACATACTGTAAACTTAAGATTCATAGTTTATGCTTAAATGCCACAGTTAAATAATTGGTAGCTATTGAAAACAGCTAAACATGTCATCCAGCATTCTGCCACTTGTGCAAAATTACAATTTACAATAAGTTACAAAACATAAGAACAACATTTTTTAACAATCCATCTATTTCATTATTTAGCAAATTTTCAACAATTAGATTTTTAAAATGACGATTTATTCATACCCAGCCCTATTTTATAAATTAAGATATCATAGCGTGCTAATTTTCTCATTTAAAAAATCATTACAATTCTTCAAATCTTTCTTAGTTTTTTTTCTTCGGGGGGGGGGGGCTTGCACGGATTGATGTATTTTCCATTTATTTCAATGGGGAAAGGTGATTTGTTACGTGCGGGGTCCGTGAATGAATTAAACTCGTATCTCATGGCATCACTGATTTCCAAAAAGTGTCTCTTTGCGCTAAAGTAAAGAGAGATGGAAAGATTTTCTGCTCACCAAAGGTTCTGTTTCCACTCTCACTATGGAAATGGAAAATCGATCCCGTTTGCCTTTTAGCACAGCGTTGTTTTCTCAAGCTAGATGGAATTGTGCCCTGTACAAGATTCCACATTAACCAACCACCACCGCCCCTTATGATGCTCGCTTCCGAGTCCTCTACCACCAACCACCCCTCCCCCCACACCTTTTTTTTTTTTTGGGGGGGGGGGGGGGGGTTGGCAACCAGTTCGCCCTGTGCGACCACACATATAGCACATGCCAGAAACCGCCACTGACCTCGCCTAAAGTCCCCCCTAAAATCAGTGCTCAAGAATGCAAACAAAAGTCTTTCATTTAGTAAACAAATGCCGTATTTTACTTCAGTCTGGTATGTATAATTACAACAAAAGCACTCGTCTGACCCTTCTATCATGGCTTTTGAAAGTGTATGTTGCCAGACTGTATACTTTGCTTAAGTGGACCCGTGCACTTTCCGCTTCTTCACACAAGTCAAGATCTGGATCCAAAAATTTCAACTCAATTTTGAACTGATTTTGGTCACCAACCTGCTCCACAAACGAAACCAGCGCCTCGCGATTGCCCAGCCATTCTCTGGGCAGCGAAGACTCGGGCGGGAACTTGTCGCAGCTCAGCTCGAGCGTGATCTCAAAACAGTTGGTGTGTAAATAGTTGAAGTCCTGCATGCCTGCAACACAGATTGACGCAAAAATGATGCCGCCTGAACATTTTTGAAATATGCAACACATTCTCCACCGAGTTCAAGGGTAACGTACGACTGCCAACAAAATGGAGTCATTAAACAAATATAACACACTCCTACCAAATGTGATCTTGCGCAAGTTTGAAAAGCCTTGCCAAAAAACAACAACTTGACAGCTTCAAATTCCAGACAAGGACTTGCAGCTCAAACAAGTCAGTATTTGGCGGGGGTTTTTTTTGCACTCAATTGATAAAGCGAGGCGAATATACAAGCCAGCGATTTGATGAATGTGGAGCCCGAAGGCATTTTTGTGCAAATGTATTACTGTAAATGCTCAACCAGTTCTGCTGCAAAGCACTTAGCCAAGAAGGATGAGGGCATTAGGTTTACTGCCGCTGTTGATGTTTGCATAAAAAAATCCTCTGATGGACGAGACCCAGGAAATATTCACTATTTCTATTCTGGACATGACCAAGAAGTAAAAAAAAATGCTAGACAGGCTGCATACCAAGCAAAGTGCAGTATTAAAATGGTGGTTTCTCTTCCAAATCTTAATACTATACTTTAAATCACAGAGACAACAAAAATTGCATGTAATATATTCTAAAACTTTATAACAGAAATTCAAGGTGAAGATCTACAAAATTTCTTGGGCTCTGTCTTGTTTTCCTTGACATGTCACATTTGATAGGCTCCCTGTTGCTAGGCAGATTTCATGCAAGTTATAATTGTAATTTTTATTTATTAAGCATTCCCACATATGTGATTGTGATTTTTATTCGCCACACTTTTTTTTGCCGCGTAACAGTATTCACACAATTTAACAATTTATTTGTCATTTAACTACAATTAAAATTAACAGGGATGTGATTTTTCCGCTAATTCGCGGAATTCCGCTTTTTTTTATCCCCCCCCCCAAAAAAAAAAATTCCGATTTATTTTTATTTATTTTTATTTTTTTAGTAGTTCATTGTGTATGCACATGACTCCGACAGATAACATCTTCTGCTATAACAAAGACATTTGTGGTATGCTCTAATATGAGTTACTTTTCATTTGGTCATGATACAATTATTTGTTCATGAAATTTGAACTCTTCAACATTATTTATGTGTTAACTTAGTAATCACATTAGTTAGATATGATGATATCCTCAGTGATAGTTTTTAAAAGCAAAGGCAGTCCAATGTTTTTGAATGTGACTGATTTTGAGTTGACTAAAACTGCCATTTTATATGGGATAGTTCAATATACATTGAAAATTTAGGCTGTTGTTTTGTCTATTTCTTTGTCATGTGAGTGCATTGAAAGTACTTAAAAACACGGAAAACCCATGAGCTCCCAGAGCCCCCAGACCCCCGGCTAAATTTTCAGATAATTTCACTTTGGTCAAATCACATCCCTGAATTAATCTATCTTTCAATTTACTTCATAAACACATGCATTCAAATCTTAGCATTCAGCTAATAGCATTGAGCTTTTCAGCATGCCCACGCAATTTCTGCAGAAACTGCACTTTGTCATTTGTTCTATTTGGTATTGTTCCATTTATAACTAATATAACATCTTCATGGACCCATTAAAAAAATTGTTTTTAATATTCTGAATGCCACTTGGTAACAAGCAAATTCTATATTTCCCTTACTGTTTATTTACTGACCCTTAGACAAGGAGTACCAGCTGGCTCCATTGGTGATACCCTCGTCAAAGTAGTCGCCGCAGTTCCAGCCCTTGTGCATCCAGCTGTGTGCGTACGAGTAAGTTCTCGCCAACTGACACACACACACATATGCAAATTAGCTATGGGTGATGTTTCCGAAGAGCCACAGTTCTATCGGTGGCTTACGTTTCTGAAGATTTTGTCATCCGGAGTGGCGGCGTAGGTGGTCCTCCCTCGGATTCGGGCGTCGCGCGACTTGTCAAAGGGGTAGTTGGCCACCACGGCTCCGCCATGGAGATTGGCAGACAGGACGAAATTGTGGTTTTGCATCCATTTTATGACTGCATGCGTCTCGGGTTCCACCTGGGGATGGGATTGAAAGATAGAGCTTGATTAAGCCGCTACAAACCTAAAACAAAATAATGATAATAATTAGGGGTGTCAAAATTAGTGCGTTAATGTTGAGTTAATTTAAAGTTCCTTTAACACCACTAATTTTTTTAACGCACGATTAACTCATTCACTGCCATTGACGGCTATAGACGTCAAAAATTCATTTGAACTATTTCTGTTAGTTTAACATTTTTTCCCGCTTTTGTTAACTCTTTGACTGCCAGACGTTTTCAGAAAAGGGATGCCGTGGGTGCCAGCCGATTTAAGCATTTTTGACTGATCTTTCAAGGTCCACAGAAAATTATGTGTTTGGACTATGGAAACACACATACTACCAAATGAAAGATTGGACTCTCATCTTTCATCAGAAAAAAAAGTTTGTTTCTACCTTATTCCGTTTTTCAGTAATCAACAATAGAAAATGGTTAGTTTCACCTCTGTTTTGAAACAAACGTCTTTTAACGTCTTTGGCACTCCTCCATAGGATTTTACTAAACGTTATTTAACGTTTTTGGCAGTCAAAGAGTTAACAAGAGTATGAAAACCTAGAATTTTTTTTTATTGTACATTTAGAACAGATATAAAATTTGTCAACGAGTGAAGTCATGCGATTAATTATGATTACAAATTTTAATCCCCTGACGCCCTTAGGTTTTAATAATCTTTTCTTAAAAAATATATAAATTAAAAATGAAATAAAATAAATTGCAATTACTTTTTTTTAAAAGGCGATTAAACGTTTTCGTAATTAATCGCATGACTTCACTAGTTAACTCACAATTAAGCAAAAAAAAAATCTGTTCTAAATATACAATATTTTTTCTAGGTTCTATACTCTTGTTAACAAAAGTGGGAAAAACATTTTAAACTAATAGAAATAGTTCAAATGAATTTTTGACGTCTATAGCCGTCAATGGCAGTGAATGAGTTAATGACCACTCCTTACATGGCCATATTTTTATTTAAAAAAAAAATCTACTTTTATGTTAACAAGAGTATGAAAACTTAGAAAAAGTGTTTTATTGTACATTTTATTGTGCATCAACAACAGATATAAAATTTGCGATTAATTGTGAGTTAACTATGGAAGTCATGCGATTAATTACAATCGCCTGACACCCTTAATAATAATATTATTTGACCTACTATATAACAGAAGGCTCTTGGCTTTTCAACCAAAGGAGGTATTGATTAATATGACTTTTGACATTTTCTGCAAAAATGCGGAACACTGAACACATCTGGTTTTCTTTTTACTCCCATACCTACTTAATGGCTTCACTTCTTGGCTGGTCAACTGGACAAATGTTGCTGCTTTTTCACCGCTTTTTCCTCTTTTGGTCAACTTGCATAATCTCCAGACATGCATGTATGATTAATCCTGCAAAGTATCTTCTCAAAGCGCTTTATGAACTCTTTTGGCCTTCCTCCACTGCAGTGTTTCTCAAACTTTATACACCAGGTACCCCCTAAAAAAAATACTACTTAATGTGCAATAGTGTAGTAGGGCTTCAGTATTTATTATAAATTAGTCAGGCAGCGATTTCCTCAAAAATATATTTAATGCATTTGGCAATTTATTATTATATTATATTATTAAAAAAAAAAAATATATATATATATATATATATATATATATATATATATATATATATATATGTGTGTGTATATGTATATATATGTACTGTATATATATTTAAAAAAAAACATTTTTTTTTAATTTATTTATTTTTTTAAAAAGGAGAGCAATGATGATGTCAAATCGAATGAACAATACTGAGCTCTCCTGAAATTTAAAAAAAAAAATATATATATATATATTTAATATGATAACAATCCACTGCTGATTCGGCCATTTTTTTGTCTGGAGTGGTAGGAATAGCCGCGCTCATGTGAGGTATGCGCGGCAATAAACACCAGAGCTCAGGAGTACAACGGCCTTGAACCAGGCGGTAGCAGTCTGGCAGCTATTTATTATGAGTGGAGCTTTTGTTTAGCTTTGAAGCTAAATCTGTCGCTACGGCGCAGGCTTACATATGGACACATAGGCAGAAGCCGTATGTGGCCGGGTGTTTCTTTTTTTGTAAACACAAAAGGAGAGAGCGGACCCCCGTGTGATCCACAGTAAGTAAGGTTGAGTTTATGAGAGGGGATGTAGCAGGGGTGGGCACATTTTTGGGCTCAAAGGTCACATTTGATGTTTAAAAGAGACAGATGGTCCAGGTCATCAGATGGGCCAGGTCATTTGTAGATGAGATACGAAAAAGAAGTTATGTTAAATGAGTTAATTTGAATACTTATATTAATTCATTCTAATTTTTTAATTTATTTATTTATATTTAACCAAATATTTAATAAAATGTCATTTAAATTGTTTATTTTTTTAATTTTTATTTACAATAGATAACTACTAGATATAACTAGATAAATTAATTTAATAAATCAATAAATACATTAAAAATAATTACATTTTGAATTATCTTATTTTTAATTAATTTCATTTAAACATGATAAAAAAATGAATGGATGGACTCAATTGCTTAATAAGAAAAGCTGTTAGCTGTAAAGTGGATATAAAAAGTCTACACACCCCTGTTCACATGCCAGGTTTCTGTAATCCTGTTCGTGTCTGACCTGTTGCTCCCAGTTGTCGGGTAGCGGCAGGTGGTGGTTTCGTCCGTTGGTCTTCTCGTAGTAATACATAAGCGCGTTCAGGTCCGGGAAGTTGCGGTTCAGGTCGATTTCTCGCACGTTGCCTCGACCAACCAGGTAGCCGTTGAACTCCGGACCCTGTTTCGAAAAAAGGGGGGAAAGAAGCTGATTTTAAATGAATTCCTTAGGACTTTTTCTTTTGATATTAGGGCTTTTAATGTAAAAATAAATGCATCTCTATCCTCAAAATTAAATACCTACATTTTTATTCATTATATTTTGTCCCTTAACCTTTCCACTTTTTCCTCACATTATTATAAATGTATTCCCGTAACATTTCATCCTGCTTCTCTAGTTTTAGTTATGAGTGCGACTTTATTTTCTCTCTTGCAACTTGCATGATATATATTTCTCCAAACATTGGAACTTTTTTCTTGTACCTCTAGGATTTTGGCCCCATTTTCTTCTTAACTCATTCACTCCCAGCCATTTTCACCGAAGCAACTTCCTTCGCTCCCGGATGTTTTACTGGATTTTGGCTGATTTTGCAAGGCCCACATAAAGTAGTGTTCTATTGCTATAAAAAAAAACGGGACCTACCAAGAGAAAGATTAGAGTTCCTTCTTTCATTAGGAAAAAAAAAGGAAAAAAAAGGAAAAAAAGTATATTTGTATTTGTTTTTGTTTTGCAGCAATTAGCATTAGAAATTAGGTAAGTTTCATCATTATTCACAAACCTGTTGAAAACACTGGGAAAAAGAGCTTGTTGCAACATGGCCTTGGCTGATCTCTTATACTCTGCTTCCACCTGCTGGCCGTTTTTTGTAATAACTACCATTGCTTTATGCAACACTTTTAGATTTGTGAGTGAAGGACCAAGTATTAATAAAGTTAAGAACATCATGATGTTTTTCTTGTAAATTTAAAGTTTTCCTTTTCAGTATTTATTTTCATTCACCAAAGGTCTCATGGTGCATCTGGGGGCGTGTTACCTGTCTCGCAGCCACCTCATAGCCGTCGGGGTTCATTGAGGGCATGATGTGGATGCGCGTGTCGTAGATGAGCCTCATGATCCGCTGGTTTCCAGCCTGGAATTCCTCGCACAGAAATTGGGAGAACTTGATGAGCAGCTCGCGGCCGAGCACCTCGTTGCCGTGCATGTTGCCCACGTACTTGAACTCGGGTTCCACTGGGGAGGAAATGCACAGGAGACAACGGGTCATCAAGGCAAAACAGGTGCTTTCAGGCGGAATCGTTGAAAATGACTGCCAGAGCATGTGCACATATGTAGAGAGTGAACAGAGCACTTCAGCTCTCTGTTATGTTGCAAAACACACTTGGGTTGCCTACTACACTAAAACAATTCATATTTAACGTTTATATTTTGAGCAATCCTAAGTTAACAATTATGGGACTTGTACATGAATAAAATTTACACTATAACCACGACGGCTACAAGTAAAAATTTCTTAATTTTACATAAGCATAATGAAGTCACAATATTACAAAAAAATATTTTGTTTTACAAGAATAAAGCTGTAATATTACAATAAAATGTCAATTTGACCCCCCAAAATGCAGTTGTGATTTTACAAAAATAAAGTTGTAATATTTGAAAAAAATGCATCCTAATTTTGCAACAAAATAAAATCTGCAATTTTGCAAGAATCAAGTTTCAATGTGAATTAAAAACTTGTAATTTTATGAAAATAAATCTCCACTATTAGTTTACCAGGGGGAAAAAAAATCTGATTTTATGTATATAAAATTGCAGTATTTCCAGGAGGAAAAAAAGTTGTAATTTCATGAGAATAAGGCCATAACAGAAAGCTTTTTCAGTTGTATTTTCGCCTGAATAACATTGCAATACCAGATTAAAAACATGGTATGCTACCCAGGACCTTCCAAATAATAAATCACACAATCTTGTCTGAAGTATTTACTTAATTATTTACGCATGGTGTCCCTCAAGGCTCTAAACATGAGCCCATGCATTTGAGATGCGTGATGAGACAGAAGTTATAACACTCCTATTCCCCCCAAAAAATTACAAGAGAGTTGTAAAGTTATGAGGAAGAAATGTGTCATTTTTGCGAGAATAAAGTTGCAATAGTTTTGAAAAAAATGAAAAAAACACAAATAATGTGGCCATATATGGCCCACATTCCCTATGTTGCCCACCCTTAATTTAAAGGTTACAAGTGGATAAAGCCAAACAAGTCCGCGCAGGTCACTCCCTTGCGCAAAGTGCACAGTTCCTGCCTTTCTCCCCTGTGGCACCTTGCAGCAGAACAGGCTCACATCCTTCCATTCTATTGAAGGAAACCCATGCAATGAAAACCGAAGATAAGTTAGTTCTCTTGAAATGCACCAGTGGAAACGCTGGCCAAGGCAAACGGCGGCGGTTTCACGTTGGTCGTGCGTCAAATAAACATGCGGCGGTCTAATTTTTGTGGTTACAAGCAAGAGCTTGTACCTTAAATATTTTTAAACAGCCCCCTTGAAAGTGATTTGAAATGAATTACAGATGTTTTTCTAACCCAAGCGCACCCCCCGACATCCCCCGCCAGCACCCCCCCCCCCCGCTCCAAACGTGCCGATTTGTCTTCAAGAGTTGTGCATGTAAATAACTTTCTAGACGCCAAATCCAACATTCTTCATTTCTTTTTTTTTTTTTAACAAGGAAAAACCAACACATTGCTCCGTCTTGCAAAAATAGAACGCACTGGCATGCAACCCAACCCAACCATGGCTTTCCCTATGCCAATTGTACTAAAACACATAATCTCTTGTCACAAGGTTGACATAGAAAGTGGTTATAAAAAGTCTGCACACCCATAGTTCAAATACCAAGTTTTTGTGATTTAAAATATGAGATCAAGATAAATCATTTAAAAACGTTTTCCACCATTAACGTGGAAAGCAAAAATAAACAACTGAAATAATGTGGTTGCACAAGTGCGCACACCCACTTGTAGCAGGATGTGCCTGTGTTAAGAATTACCCAATCACATTCAAATTCCTATTAAACTGGAGTCTGCACAGACATGCCACCATTTTAAATGTCTCTGATTAATCCCAAATAAAGTTCAGCTGTTCGAGTAGTAACATGTGCTTAATGAATAAAATAGCTCAGTTTTACTGAAAAAAAAAAAGTTATAATTGAACCAGTAAATTCCCAAGATTAAAATTGTTAAATTGTAACAAAAAGTTGGAATTTTACAGTGGCAATATGTTATTAATTTTTATCATCATGAAGTCATAAGTTCATGCGGAATTTTTATTGAAGTCCGAATTTTGCTAGAAGAAAAAACTTTTAGGAGGGGGAAAAAGTTGTTTCAAAAGAATAAAGCTGCAGCATTATAGTGAGGAAAAAGATGCCAATTTTTTTTAACAAAATAAAAAGTGAAATATAAATAATATAGTAATAGGAATGTGGCTGTGTTCAGAATTGTTAAATGGGAATCAGCACACACCTGCCAACATTTAAAGTGCCTCTGAAAACAAAGTTTAGCATTTTTTTAATTTATTTTTTCAGCAGAGTCCTGTACGTTTTGTGCTAACACTGTCTCCTGGCTATTTGGAAATGTTCATAATTCCTTCCAAAAGTTTAACCTTTTTTTTTTTTTTTTTTTTTATCAGATCAAAACAAAAACCTCTCAAACACGGGAAAATTTGTTGGTATTTATTTATTTATTTTTTTGTATCACAAAAACCTGGCATTTAAACAGGGGTGTGTAGACTTTTTATATCCTATATATATATATATATATATATATATATATATTATTTTTTTTTATTTATTTTTTTTTTATTTTTTCATGGAAGGTTGCCTTAAATGAAGTCATAATTCGATGAGGGAAAAAAAATGCTGTAATTTATAAAATAATACATTTATAGCGCCTGATCAATTTCCCTTGACAATTGGCAACTCAATGACAAATTCTCTGTGACCCATTTTGGCTTTGGACACTCGGTCTGGCAACCCCTGTGCGAGGTGTTACTCACGCGCCTCGTGGATGCCCGGGTTGTCGCTGAACTCCAGCACGTAAAGGTGGCGCGCCTCCACGCTGCGGCCCACGCTGTAGATGCGCGTGACGTAGGGGCACTGGTTGTGCACGGCGAACAAAGCTCTCACCATGTCCTCGTAGCGGTGATGCTGGAACTCCGAGCCGGCCACCAGGAACCCCGCCAGGAGCGCGGGGAGCCAGGGAAGAAAAAGAGCCCTCCCCCCGCAGTGCATGATGGCTGGAGTGGAAGGCGAAGGAAGGCTGACCGTTTTTTTATTTATTATTTTTTTGCCTCTCTCACATGCGTTCGCCCGTGCACACAGCAAGCATAAAATGACTGGGGCTCCTCTTTAGTCCCTCGCCGTGCCCCCTCCCACGCCAAGGAGAGCAAGTAAGGACAGCCCCCACTTGCTCCTTCTTTGTCTCACTCTCCTCCTCCAACAGCTGCTTTTTTCCCCGTGGCTCCTTGTCAAGTACATGCGACTGGCTGTAACGCGACATGGAATGCTTCAAGGCCCACCTTCGCTTCCCCCCCCCCCACACTTGTTGGGGTCTCGGCAAATACGCAATTTTCATTTCGGGTCCCCCCTCTCTTTTGTCCCCTGTGCTCCTTTCCTGGGAAAAGAGGCTTGTTTCCAAGGCGCTGCTCCCTCTACAGCTTCCAGTCATCCATTCATTAACTCTTAAGTCAACACACAGTGCTACTTTGTGTGTGTGTGTGTGTAGACTCCGAAGATGAATCAGAGTTCTTAAGCAACCTTTTTTGTCAAGTTGCTTGCATGCATAGATGCCACGGATGTCTCATAGCCGCAGCGAATGTTGCAATTCAACTCTTGAAAGATGCACGACCGTGCCATGACTTGCACCCCCTTAACTTCCCAAAACACGCACAAACACAGTAGATGTAGTGTGCAAGCAATGCTGTCCGTCAAACCTGGAGGAGGAGGGAATTAGGGGAACTCTTTTTTTCTCTCCGGGAATTGAGTAACTGTTTGTGGAAGTTTAAAAAAAAAAAAAAAGGCCAGGCAAAGATTTTACACAAGGACAATTGAGCAAGAGCAAGGTCAACAGGCACAAATACTGGTGCAATCGGATGAAAACGACTCATTTAACTCATTCAATCCCAGACATATTCACTGAAGCAACCCCCTTCGCTCCCAGTTGTTTTACTGGATTTTGACTGATTTTGCAAAGTCCACATAATATTCTGTTCTATTGCTATAAAAACATGGAACCTACCAAAAGAAAGATTAGAGTCTCTTCTTGCTTCAGGAATAAAAGTAACTTCATTATTTAACTTCATTATTTTTCATGTACAATTAATACCTTTAAAAACATTTTTGGGTGAGTTTTTAAAAAAATTATTATTTTTTTAAATCTTATTATTCATGTTTTTATTTTTTAATTTATTTTTTTTTATTTTATTCTTTATTTTATTCTTTATTTTTATTTTTTAATTTATTTTTTTTATTTTATTCTTTATTTTATTCTTTATTTTTATTTTTCTTCTTTTTGCTGTCGACTGGACATCAACAGTAGGTAACGGCCAATCATGGCTCAGTTTGCTGACCAAACAGAAAACTGGTGAGCCATGATTGGTCGTTACCTTTCTTCCTCAGCATAGGTGATGTCATCAGCAGTCGAAACATAAGTTCTTAATAATTGTACATTAAAAATAATGAAGTTATCAAATTCATTCTGGACTAAACAACTTTTTACTGCTGAAAATGTCTCAATGAGTCAAGTATCCATTTAAGCAGCAAAATCTAGCAGTTTTTATCAGTATCACAAGGCGGCCATTTTGCCACTTGCTGTCGAGTGAAAATGACATCACAGTTGCTCAGGTCTCAGGTAACAACCAATCACAGCTCAGCTTCAGAAAACAGGTGAGCTGTGATTGGTCGTAGCCAGAGGCCTGAGCAACTGTGATGTCATTTTCAATCGACAGCAAGTGACAAAATGGCCGCCCCCCGAGATGGATAAAAACGGCTGGATTTTGTTGCTTAACTCATATTCCACAAATGTAATGTTGTGGAATGTCATGTTAAAACTAGTGAGGACACATATAAAATATTATTGCCAAGAAAGGTTGACTTTAAGGAGAGGCAATAAAGTCGAGTTTTAATTCTACATAATAAAAAACTATTACTATTACCAGGGAAAACATATCATCAACAAGAACTATTTGCAGTTTTCTGAAACTAAAATTGTAATTTAAATGTTAGAAGAGAGAAAAGAGTTTTAAATCAACCAGAATAACAACACGATACGCTGTCCATGACATTCAAAAGAAGTCAGACAACCTTGTCTGAAGTACTTACTTCATTGTTTTCACGTGGCGTCCCTCAAGGCTTTAAACACGAGCCCATGCTATTGCTCAGCAGTAGCCTTGATGTGATTCACAGTTACCAAAATAACACTGACATGTACCAGAACATCAGATAAATCCCAACTAATGGTTTCCACGCAAATATTTTACCTCAAGTCATAACAAAAGAGCACATTTCAGATAAATGAATCTAGCGCTGGATGTTGACCTTGGCTGCAGAGTTCTGTGTAAAAAAAAAAAAGCAATGCTGCAATGTATTCTTTTTTTAATGTGGTCAAGTCAGCAGAGATTTTTAAAAACAGGTCAAGAAACAAGTGTTTACAATTTATTAATATGCAAAATGAAAACAAATTGTTGAATTGGAAAATTCATTAAAGAATTTAAATGTTTTTTTTTTTAATGAAGGCGGCACTATTGTTGAGTCAAATGAAAGTGTTAACTCTTGTGACATCCAGTGGTTAAAATTAGATACTACAAACACTTGTTTAATGGGGTAATGGTTTTGTTTGATCGCGTAGGTGGGTTATTAATTTTTATAAGCAAATCAGCTTGCATCGTAATTTGATTTTGAAGTGAAGAAAACAATCAAAGTAAGGGCAGAAAGTGTCAAAAACGTTACAGAAATTGTATTATTCATGTATTTATTTTGTCGCCGGGGTTCTCATTGCACTTATGCTGAACCGCCACTAGAGGGCAGTGTGCACTCAAGCAAACCTCACAGAGATTCAATCGTCTTGTTTCATGCCCGCCCCCTGTACTTCATAGTGAGAGTTGGGGGCGGCTTCCAGACATTTGGACTTTCAAGACTTGAGTGGAGTACAAGTTTTTTTTTTTTTTTTTTTTTCATTATTCTTTGCACTCGGCTGAGCCTTCCCAGAGCGCACGTATGCAGGCAGCAGGATGGACGCGATTTGGATGTGCCTTTGGATCATTTTGGGAATAACTGGAGCTTATGGTAGGGGTCCAATTTTGTACGGTTTTTGACGAAAAGGTGAAACAGAATAAGGATGACAATTGTCCTAAGTGAAGATTTCATATTTACCTGTTCACATCATCTGACCGTGTTTTGTTGGGTTTCTTTTTGTTAATAGAATTAATTGACAGTGGTAACATCTGTATATCGTTAAAAAAAAATGATTTGACCATTTATGACTGAAACATTAGTAAACACCTCAGCTGTTCACAACGGAAACTCCTGGAAGCCTTTCGCCAATCGTTTTCAGACTGGATTCGGGTTTGAATTTCCCGTACTTTGTCTGCCGGTGTGAAATCTCCATTCATTCACAGCAAGACGCCCTTCTATACCATTTCACACAACACTTACACGATAACAACAGCAGAGGTGAAGGTTCGAACCCCACCTTAGATTGGTTGCAGTTCAACTTCTCTTTTTTTACATTTATCATACAACTCCAATTAATTCGTAATTTTCCACGTCATTTATCCTTCAATTTACTTCATAAGATTTCACAAGCATTCCGCATGCATTCAGCTTTGATTAGCATTCAGCTTTGATTAGCATTCAGCTTTTATTAGCATTTAGCTTTCAGCATTCCCACGCAATTTATTTTTCAATTTCAAAACTTTTACATCTTAACATTGACATATACTTACTTTAAAAACAAAGCATTGATTTATGGATTTGATTTGATGACCGTCCAAAAACTGATCTACAACCCGTTCTGCGCACTGAGCCAAATCAAAAAGAAATGACCTCATTTTTACAACATTACAGTACAGCTTTTGGAATAATATTTTAGTTTCTAATGTCTTTCTGCTGTTCCAGGTTCAAATGTGTGCACCTCCAGGGGTGCAAGCACATGTAAGCAGTGTCTGGCCGTGCACCCCAGCTGTGCATGGTGCGTCCAAGAGGTGGGTGGCTCTGAGTCCAATTTCCCCAATTTTACTGGTGTTGTTAAAAAAAAAAAAATGGTGATAAAATTCTAAACTTGGACCGATATGCCGCCGCCTCCTCCTGTCAGGAATTCGGTCACGGGGAGGCCAGCTCGTCCCGCTGCGACCGAAAAGCCAACCTGGTGGCCGCGGGCTGCGCTCCTTCGGCCGTGGAGTCTCCAAACAGTCGAATGCAGGTGATAGAGGACCGCCCCCTCAGCAAGAAGGCGGCGGGGGCCACGCAGGACGTGACCCAGATCAAGCCCCAGAAACTTCACATTACCCTCAGACCTGGTGAGCCAGCACAGAAACAATTTTCATTTTTGGCGTGTTGTTTTGGGCGCCGTATAAATTTGATTGGGGTTTTTGTATCGTTTTCTAAGACGACGCCAAGCGCTTCACGGTAAAAGTGCGGCAGGTTGAGGACTACCCAGTGGACCTCTACTACCTCATGGACCTCTCCTACTCCATGAACGACGACCTCTACCGCCTGAGGACGCTGGGCAAGGGCCTGGCCGAGGCCATGAACCGCACCACCAGTAACCTCCGCATGGGCTTCGGGGCTTTTGTGGATAAGCCCATCTCGCCTTACATGTACATCTCCCCCAAGGAGGCCGTCAAGAACCCTTGCTACAGGTACAACTCCAAAGAAAAAAAAAAAATCACAGAATCGGTGGTAATTTGGGTTCTGTTTGACGCACAGCATAAACACCACCTGCCGGCCCCAGTTTGGCTACAAGCACGTGCTGTCGTTGACGGATAAAGTCAGCCGCTTCACCGAAGAAGTGAGGAAGCAGATGGTATCCAGGAACAGGGACGCACCCGAGGGAGGCTTCGACGCCATCCTCCAGGCGGCCGTTTGCAAGGTGCGCACATTTCTCTTCACTAGCTCGGTTGGGACGGTTGAAAGCTCTGATATGATTGGGACATTTCATAATGTCAATCTGACTGAGGCAAAATTGGAACATTACTGAATAACAAAAGGTGTCTTATAACACATGATATCCTATTTTGACTTTTTATTTTGACAAAATACAAGATTGACTTTTTTTCTAATAAATATTGATTTTTATTTATGTGAAGACGTTGATCATGTTAATGATTTCTCCAAATAATAATTAAGAAACATAAATATCAACAGTCAACACTTTATTTTTCTAATTCTTTGCCAGCGTTTACATTTTAAAATCGTTCCTAGAAAATTACAATGTCCCATCAATGGTGAGATAGTTTTACAACAGGCCTGCAGGCTATTAATGAGGACCTTGGGGGCTACGTTGGTGACCCTGGTTTCGAAAAAAAAAAAAAAAACTTTTTTCCACCACATTTTTTTTCTTTAAAAAAATATGCAACTTTTTCATTCCTACAGCTGTAAGAGGTCCTCAGGGTAGACTAAAATTGGAGGACCTTGGAAAATTATAATCTAAAAAATATATATAAATCTAAATAAAAATATATTTAAAAAAAATAAAATTATATATATATATATATATATATATTTATATATATATATATCCTGCACCCATCAGGTTCTATAGTACAACACATTAACCTAATACAATAATTGCCTTAGTAATTTAACTTACAATATCAATACCAATATGATTGTTTTTGCACAAAAACAGTTTTTTCCCCCAAATGTCAGTGTAACATCTTAGTCAATGAGTAACAATAATAATAATAATAATAATAATAATACATTTTATTCATAGCCGCCTTTCTATGCAGAGGTTGAGTTGACGCAACTGGACTCTTGTTGCCAAATCGATTTTTTTTAACACCCCTAGTTCAATCTGATATTGATGAACTATGGAACATCAATTCTTCTTAAATATCAAGGACATGATTAAAAAAAAAAATTCCACAAGCATTAAATTGTCATAAAGTGCAATAAGTCAGGTCTTTCGTAAATATAAGAAAATAAACAGTAAAATTTCAAGAAAAAAAGTAATATACAAAAAAAAAAATTGGCGTTAAAATTCAAAGTTGTTGTTAATTTATGGGGAAAAAGAGATTGAAAATAAAAATCTATTCTATATGGATTATTCGGTTTTTTAAACCCAGCCCTAATTTTTTTAATTTAAGCAGTCATGCTAATAGACTACCAAAATGTGTTGCTATTATAGCATTTGGGCTTTATCTTGTTGTGATTCGATGGTAACCCAGGAGCATATCGGCTGGCGCCCCGGCGCGTCCCACCTCCTCATCTTCACCTCAGACGCCAAGACGCACATGGCGCTGGACGGTCGCCTCGCCGGGATCGTGCAGCCCAACGACGGACGCTGTCACCTCAACTCGGCCAACGTGTACAGCATGTCTACCATCATGGTTAGCGTGCGGTGTGTGTGTTTGTCCCTCACACTTGGGTAAGAGTGTGTGCGCAGAGCTAAATAAACACGACTCCTACTTTTGTCGCTTTCAACAGGACTACCCATCCCTCGCTCTCATCACGGAGAAGATGTCAGAGAACAACATCAACCTCATCTTTGCCGTCACCAACCCTGTGGTTTCGTTGTACCAGGTCAGCAACTTTACGATTGCTGTGGGAATGAGCCAAACATTTAGCGGTTCGGACATATTTGATAAAATTATGGATGGAAAAGCAATAAAGTCGCGGTCCTATAAAGCGTCCAGTCAGATTGCTCTAATGTCATCTCCTTATGCTGTCACGTATTTTCGTCATCACTTCAATTTGTTCTCTCTTTACAAATATCCCTCAGCATTCAAATATGAAGGATTTGCCTATTCTAGTTATTTTCAACACACATTCGTGACATGTACGTATAGCATTTAGCAAAGTATTGAGGAAAAATTCCTGCAAAATCAAAAACAGTAGTCCTAGACACGAATGCAAACTGAGAATTGCTGCTCTGACCGGTCTGTTATTACTTAATCCCGAACATGCAGCGCGTTCTTAAACTCTTCCAAACCTCACTGGCTTTTAAAAGACATTTTTGAACGCCGCTGCGGAGGAATGGAAATTCTCAAATTTATCACCCATGCGCAGTGTACTGACTCAGCAAGTTGCAGTCAGAGACAAATGAATGGAGTTAAGGCAGGATGCAGGGAAAATTCTTGCAATGTGAATTGCGAGATAGCAATTGTGGCGTTCCCACATATGATATTGTGATTTTTATTCTCCACACTTTTTTGCCGTGAAACAACTCCCACATAATACTTATTAATAATAAAAATTAATAATAAAAAATTCACGCCTCCTGGGGTATGTATTGTCTGATTCCACATTACTTACAGTGTTTGCACTATTTAACGTTAACTTATTCACTTAATGAATTCATTAAAAAAAAGATTATTAAAAATGAGGGGTGACAGGCAATTAACATTTTTAATTGTAATTAATCGCATGACTTCGCTAGTTAACTCACAATTAATCACAAATGTTATATCTGTTCTAAATGTACAATAAAAAAAAAATTGATTTTCATACTCTTTTTAACAAAAGTGGAAAAAAAATGTTAAACTAATAGAAATAGTTTAAATGAAAAAAAAGTGTATATATATATGTGTGTATACTGTATATATATATATATATGTATATATATTTAAAAAAAAAAAGAAAAGAGAAAAAAAACATTTTTATTTTATTTTATTTTTTTTAAAAAAGGAGACCAATGATGATGTCAAATCGAATGAACAATACTGAGCTCTCCTTAGAAAAAAAAATAGTTTAAATGATTTTTTGACGTTTATAGTCGTCAATGGCAGTGAATGAATTAAAAGAAAAAAAATGTATTTAACATTTATTTATTTTTGTTGTTGTTGTTGTGTTGTTTGTAGAATAACCAACCTTCCATTTTATTTTTGTAGAACTACAGCGAGCTGATTCCCGGCACCACGGTGGGAACACTGTCCAACGACTCCGGCAACGTTATTCAGCTCATTTTGAAGGCTTACGCCGTAAGTGTTGCTTGTTCACACGGGAAACAACATTTGTGGCTCAAGGATGGCATTGGTTTGTTGACACATACCGTGTGAGTCACACGCAGTCTGGTCAAATCCTTTTTCAGAAATACCGTCATGATGGAGATCCTAGTGGGATTTTTTTTGCGCGTGTGTATAACATCTCGGTCTCACACTATCGCTGCAGAAAATCCGCTCCAAGGTGGAGCTGGAACTTCTGGGCGTCCCGGAGGAGCTGTCCCTCTCCTTCAACGCCACGTGTTTGAATGGAGAAGTCATCCCGGGCCTCAAGTCCTGCTCCGGACTCAAGATAGGAGACACGGTGAGTCCAAGGCAGCACTAAAACGGAGTTCCAGCAAATGGATTCATCTACCATCTGTCAACATCCAGGGATCTACCACGTCGAGCTCTATTCCAGTGTTTGAAAACCATTTTGCATTTGACTGATGAATGAACTATATAGTCCACTATATAAATGATTTGGAACAAATTTTGAGTTCTAATACTTCACGAGCTGGTTCCTTTTTCCATTTCCGAGCTTCTTGCTATCTATTTGTAAACTGTCTTTTGTTTCTTCCTGTTTTTTTGTCTTTCCATCCTTTTCTAAATCTGCCCTTTTCTCCGTACCACCCCAGGTGACATTTTTTGGCCTACACACATTTCTGTTTCAGGGTCTCATTTTCTCCTTATATGGTCGTCCCTCCGCATGCCGTCACTGCCTGCTTTTGGGCCTGGACCAGATTTGGATGTAATGCCAAATGAATGATTACTCACGAGTATCTGGAGGCAGTCCTGGTGTTATGTCTGTACAACATAGCCCATAAGAGTTGACGCTACATGAGGCCTTTAAATGCTACTTTATTTAATCCATACCAAAAAAAAAAAACTAAAGACAATTCATCTTCAGAGTTTCTCTGCATTAAGTATTTACATGTTATTTTTTTTTCTTATGTCAAGAAAGGAAATATTTACTTGTGTGAAAAGCCACGAAATGCTCCGACACTGTTGCATGGATTTAATAACTTATATCACACAAAGTGCAAGTGTGCATATTTATGTGTGATGTCACATGAGTTTGTTTTTTTTGTTTTTTTTTTGTTTTTGTTTTTTTCTCTCTTCAGAGCTCAGTATTGTTCATTCGATTTGACATCATCATTGCTCTCCTTTTTTAAAAAAAAACAACAAACAAATCAATTTAAAAAAATTTAATAAATGTTTTTTTTTTTTATATATATATATATACATATATATATATACATATACACACATATATATATATATATATATTTATTTTTTTTGTATGTGGGTGAGTATGTGTATGTGCGTGTGTGTGTGTGTGTGCGTGCGTGCGTGCGAGCGTGTGTGTATTCATCAGTTCACCTAAAGCCCATTAAAAAAAATCCCATACTAATAATATAATATAATAATAAATTGCCAAATGCAGAAACATCAATGTAAGTTATCACGATGTAGTGGCTCTCGCTAACAGATGAGTTTGTGCTAGCGTGTCAAATGTTGTGGTTTGTTTGTGTCGAATAATCCAGTCTTAATCTAGTCGTTTATGTAACATGGGTTCAGGATTGTGTACATGTTAGATGCGTTTTGTTGACGCTTTCCTATTTTTTTCTGTCTGTTTTTTTTTTTATGGCTTTGATGCCATCTTGTGGCATCCATAGGCAATTACAAATCCCTTTTAAAGATGCTTCCAATTATTCGTAGACTTGCGCAAAGTGTGACGGGTTTTTACTGGACCACAATACCGGTTAAAAATGGCATCCAACTATTACAACGCTGTTAAATAACAACAGTTTTCATGATCAAATTTTTATATGCAAGGAAATTTATTTTTTATGCTTTTTGTGTTAGGTGTCTTTCAGCGTGGAGGCCAGAGCACGAGCTTGCCCCAAACAGAAGAAAAAGAAGACCTTCATCATCAAGCCGGTCGGCTTCAAGGACTCGCTCTCCATCACCGTCACCATCGAATGCGACTGCAAGTGCCAGAACAAAGCGCAGCCGAGCAGCCCCAAGTGTCACCACGGCAACGGCACCTTCCAGTGCGGCATCTGCATGTGCCACCCGGGGCGCCTGGGCCCGCACTGCGAGTGCGCCGAGGGCGACTTCGGGCCGGCCGAGCAGGACCGCTGCACCGAATCCGGCGTGTCGGGTGTCTGTAGCGGGCGCGGGGACTGCGTGTGCGGCCAGTGCGTGTGCCACAGCAGCGATTTTGGCAAAGTGTGGGGGAAGCTGTGCGAGTGCGATGACTTCAACTGTCTTCGTTACAAGGGAGAACTCTGCTCTGGTATGTACATGTTTATCATCCATCCATCTTTTTGACCTTGAGGTTTATAGACTCACATTCACACCTATGGACAATTTAGAGTCTCCAATGAACTTAACATAATTCGCCAAAGGCTGCCAACAAAGTGTGTTAAAAAACCAAAAAACATTTGATCTAAATCCGCCTCCATCAGAGGTGGCAAATCCAGGTCCAGAAAGTAAAAACCCTGCCACGGTTTGGCTTTAGCCCTTGATGCTAGCTAGCTAGCTCGATAAATGGTAAACGAGCACCATGGGAGCTAGCTAGCTAGCACCTGGAAAAGCACCAGAAAGTAAAACCCTGCCAAAATTAGGCTTTAGCCCCTGATGCTAGCTAGCTAACTCCCTAGCAGGTAAACGAGCACCATGGGAGCTAGCTAGCTAGCACCTGGAAAAGCACCAGAAAGTAAAAACCCTGCCGAAATTGGGCTTTAGCCCCTGATGCTAGCTAGCTAGCTCAGTAGCAGGTAAACGAGCACCATGCGAGCTAGCTAGCTAGCACCTGGAAAAGCACCAGAAAGTAAAAACCCTGCCGAAATTAGGCTTTAGCCCCCGATGCTAGCTAGCTAACTCCCTAGCAGGTAAACGAGCACCATGGGAGCTAGCTAGCTAGCACCTGGAAAAGCACCAGAAAGTAAAAATCCTGCCGAAATTGGGCTTTAGCCCCTGATGCTAGCTAGCTAGCTCAGTAGCAGGTAAACGAGCACCATGCGAGCTAGCTAGCTAGCACCTGGAAAAGCACCGGAAAGTAAAAACCTTGCCGAAATTGGGCTTTAGCCCCTGATGCTAGCTAGCTAACTCCCTAGCAGGTAAACGAGCACCATGGGAGCTAGCTAGCTAGCACCTGGAAAAGCACCAGAAAGTAAAAATCCTGCCGAAATTGGGCTTTAGCCCCTGATGCTAGCTAGCTAGCTCAGTAGCAGGTAAACGAGCACCATGCGAGCTAGCTAGCTAGCACCTGGAAAAGCACCGGAAAGTAAAAACCTTGCCGAAATTGGGCTTTAGCCCCTGATGCTAGCTAGCTAACTCCCTAGCAGGTAAACGAGCACCATGGGAGCTAGCTAGCTAGCACCTGGAAAAGCACCAGAAAGTAAAAACCCTGCCGAAATTAGGCTTTAGCCTCTGATGCTAGCTAGCTAACTCCCTAGCAGGTAAACGAGCACCATGGGAGCTAGCTAGCGAGCACCTGGAAAAGCACCAGAAAGTAAAAACCCTGCCGAAATTAGGCTTTAGCCCCTGATGCTAGCTAGCTAGCTCAGTAGCAGGTTAACGAGCACCATGCGAGCTAGCTAGCTAGCTAGCACCTGGAAAAGCACCAGAAAGTAAAAACCCTGCCGAAATTAGGCTTTAGCCCCTGATGCTAGCTAGCTAACTCCCTAGCAGGTAAACGAGCACCATGCGAGCTAGCTAGCTAGCACCTGGAAAAGCACCAGAAAGTAAAAACCCTGCCGAAATTGGGCTTTAGCCCCTGATGCTAGCTAGCTAGCTCAGTAGCAGGTAAACGAGCACCATGCGAGCTAGCTAGCTAGCACCTGGGGCTAAAGCAAAACTGTGGCAGGGTTTTTACTTTCTGGACCTGGATTTGCCACCTCTGCCCTCCAATGAAACAATTTCCAGCAAGGGTTAACACTGAATGAACCCAGAGTCTTCCAGAATGCACACTCACATGCATCTGCAGTGTGAGTTGGCAGCCGTCATTACCGCATACGAACTTGCCACGCACCTCATCTGGTAAGAATTACAACCAAAAACACTTCTCTTTAAGCCCGGGACATGGGCTCCATTCACAATAAACACGCGCTGCACTGGGAGGGAGTGTTATGAGGATTCACGCGCACAGCATGACTTTTGAAACCTGAAAGTTCCAATTTGAAGGCAAAATGAACAAAAAATGAAGTGTCACTCAGTGGAAATTATGACGTCAGCCTCATGTATGAGTAAGTTAAGCGGGGATTTTTTTTTGTGTAACAACAGATGGTCTGTTACAAGATGCTGTCAGTAGTTTTCCTTGTTCGACTCATTTCTAACAAACTAATCCGAGAAACTGAAAAGACAGTGGAACGGCTCTGGCAGATGTTCACCGTCAAGCCGGCTAGCTATCAGCGACGCTAGCTCAGAAATGTTTGTTTTCACAGTTACAGTGATTTCATGTTATTTTACATACAGTATATGACTATATATGTCTATGTCTATCTTGGAAAATATAAAAATATATAGGACAAATAAAAGTTACAAAAAAAGAGTAAAATGCCAAAAAAATAGCCATCAAATGTCCAAAAAAGGAAGAAGAGAGGCAAAAAATTACCATATGTCAATAAAAATGCCAAAAATGTCAGAAATTTCTAAAATTGTATAAAGAAGAAAGTATGAAAAATGACCCCCAAAAATCCCAAAACGGAAGATAAAAGGTAGAAAAAAATGAACCTCAAAGTATTTCATGCTGCATATTTTTCTGTTATGGCGCAGCTCTGATTAGCTCTTGGGTCCTCAGCACATAACACTCCAACACACAATCTTCAAATGTTTTGCGGCTCCAAAAAGATTATTAATATTTTTTTTTAATGCTAAAATGTCTCTTTTGACAGTAAAGGTTGCTGACCTCTGCGCTAGCCGTTCCTCTGCTAACACTCAAATAGGTGCATTTTTTCAGGGAATAGCTTTTAGTTATTCTGTATGTTAGCAAAACAGGCTTCATTGTATGTTCTTTCATGCATGATTAAGTCAACACATCCATTTTTTACCCACGGAAAAACACTTCTCAGGAATAATTTTTGGAGCAGCAATACTATCAATGTCATCATCTCTTCCATTTGCATACCTCATTTCATCTTGGCATGTTTTAGCCTTGCTCCCCAGAGCCTACAAACGCATGTATTCCCCCAAGTGGACAGATTAACATGAAAATACCTTTGCGCTTACTCATGGGCCCCGGCGTGGTGTAATGATGCTAAAAATAAATCCATGTTTGGGCTGAAAAAAAAAAAGGGGCGGAGCGGGAGATTTTGGGGGAAACGTTGCCTTAAATGTCTGAAGAAGAGAAAGAAAGCATCTTTACTGCGGTGGAGCGGTGATTGTTGACTGAATGTGGCCGCAATGTTTTGTGCACTGTCACTCTATTGTCTGAATGTAGACAGATGGGGGAAAAACAACCAACCCCCCCTTCCACAGTTTAATAATATGTTTTTGTCAGTATACCCTCGGGAGCTAAAAAAAAATATTTTGGAGGAAATAACGAGGCGAGATATAGAACTGAAATGCACTTTGGCAGCCACTAGAGGGAGCCCTTCGAGAACCACCGGTTTTGGTTTTCGACGACGACTTCTCATTTTCTCTCTCTCTTCCTCCCAGGTCACGGCGTGTGCAACTGCGGCTTCTGCCAGTGCGCCCCCGACTGGCAGGGGGAGAACTGCAACTGCTCCACACGTACCGACACCTGCATGTCGCACCTGGGCTTGCTCTGCAGCGGGCGCGGCCAATGCGTGTGCGGCGCCTGCGAATGCACCCAGCCGGGCGCCTACGGGGCCACCTGCGACAAGTGCCCCACCTGCCCTGACGCGTGTACCATGAAAAAGTACACAGGGGACATTCACTATGTCCATTTTGGGAATCTACTTGGAATGTACTCATTTTGTATGTTTTTATTTTTTCTTTTTCCGAACGTCAGGGAATGTGTGGAGTGTAAACATTTCAAGAGAGGTAAACTGTTCGAGGACAACACCTGCGCTCGCATCTGCAAGGATGAGATTGTGCTGGTGGAGGAATTAGGTGAGGATAAAAGCAACTTAACAGCTGCAAAAGAAATACGTAGCCAAGTCTAACACGCGGCAAATTTGACTAGTGCTTCATGATACGAACGCGGTGAACTGCACTTACAAGGACGAGGACGACTGCGTGCAGCGTTTCCAGTACTACGAGGATACCAGCGGCAAGTCCATCTTGTTTGTCGTCAAGGAGCCAGGTAACATTGAGAATTGAAAATTGTTTTGAACTCTTTGACTGCCAGACGTTTTCAGAAAAGGGATGCCGTGGGTGCCAGCCGATTTAAGCATTTTGACTGATCTTTCAAGGTCCACAGAAAATGATGTGTTTGGACTATGGAAACACACATACTACCAAATGAAAGATTGGACTCTCATCTTTCATCAGAAAAAATAAGTTTGTTTCTACCTTATTCCGTTTTTCAGTAATCAACAATAGAAAATGGTTAGTTTCACCTCTGTTTTGAAACAAACGTCTTTTAACGTCTTTGGCACTCCTCCATAGGATTTTACTAAACGTTATTTAACGTTTTTGGCAGTCAAAGAGTTTTAATAGGTAATTGGTTCTTTAACTCATTCACTGCCAGTGACGGTTATAGACGTCAAAAATTCATTTGAACTATTTTTTAATTAGTTTAACATTTTTTTCCACTTTTGTTAACAAGAGTATGAAAGCCTAGATTTTTTTTTATTGTACATTTAGAACAGATATAAAATTTGGGATTAATCGTGAGTTAACTCATGAAGTCATGTAATTAATTGCCCGACGCTCCTAATTTTTTATTGTAATTAACTGCATGACTTCAATAGTTAACTCAGGACTAATCATAAATTTTATATCTGTTCTAAATGAACAATAAAAAAAAATCTAGGTTTTCATACTCTTGTTAACAAAAGTAGAAAAAAATGTTAAATAGAAATAGTTCAAATGGATTTTTGACGTCAATAGCCGTCAATGGCAGTGAATGAGTTAAAAGGGATATATCCCGGTATTTTAAGCCCTTCCACAGTTAACTATAAGCATATAATGAATAAATCTTACCTTTGACACCACGACTTAGACCGGCCAACTTTAGTTCACGTTTTAATGTGTAATAAACATACACAATTTTACAGTTTGTGTATCAATGTAAAATAGATGAGCATTCCCTGCAACGATATTCATATTGCATTTGATCCAAAATGTAATTTACAATTGAATGCTCTTACAAGAGCACAATCAGTATGTGTGTAGTATGTGAACATAAAATGGGCAGCAACAAAAAAAAAGGACAAAAAGGAACCAATAAGGAAATGTACATTAAGATGCTGCAGTTATGCTTTAGGCCAGATGTGGCAGTCGTGAGTAAAAAAAAAAAAAAAAAAAAAAAAAAAGTGACAAACTGCACAAAGATCCTTTAAATGGGATAAGACATTTTACACTTAACAAGACACACTTACCAAATGAAGGTAAACCAGCAAGATTAAGGCCGTTAACTGCTGTACTTCCTGTTAGTACTCTTATTTTGAAACGTGTTCTTCTTATCTCTTCTGAGGTGATTGTCACTAACTTGAAGAAAGCAACGGTAATCGTAGGCGGCTTTCCCATCATGCTTTGTTGCTGTTGCTCGTAACACTCGTGATTGTGTTTGGCCTCTTTTATGTGTTACAAGGTTTAATATAGTTACATTGTTATTGTTTCTATTCGTGGATTAAAGTTTTGCTACTTTTGGTATTAAATTATTGTTTATTATTTTCGTCTTCTTTCAAGTCATCTGCTCGTTGGGTGGTGGTGGAGAAGGGAAGGGGGTCGTTTAACGGGCCCCAATTGCCCGGAGAGAAAGTCGGTCTTTTGCTTCTAATGAATGCGTTCGTTTAATTTAGACTCCACATTTGAAGCGGGGAAATACGGCAAAGTTTACCTTGAACACGTTTTTGCGCCCCGCCGAGGCAAAGTGGGTCGTAAAACATCCCGGCCCAGCTCTTCTGGGACCCGCTGACTCCGCATTAACAGAGCTAGGTAAGCAAAATGAAGCGCAAAACAGACAGGAAAGTGAGAAACTGAGTTCAAGTTATATAAACGCTCCAAAAAAAACCGCTACGAGATTTGGAAAATAGATTTGATAATGAGCATGCGTCAGAACGCTCAATGGGATGACAGGAAAGAGAAAAAATAAAAGCGCACGCAAGAGGAGGAAGTGGAGCTTTGATGTCACTTGTAAAAAGTGGCCTCTCCCCAAGGGCACTTCACGCACTAATAAGTCACAATATTGGCGAAAAAAGCAACTAAGTGGACCAATGAGAGCTTATTCTGTAGACCAGGGGTGGGCAAAGTACGGCCTGCAATGTTTGGAGTAATTTAACCATTTTTTTTCTACAATAAAGTAATAATTCATTTGGCTCCCTTAGACTGTCCCGAGGGTCCGGACGTTTTGGTGGTGCTGCTCTCGGTGGCGGGGGCCATCTTGTTCCTGGGCTTGGCGGCGCTGCTCATCTGGAAGTTGCTGATCACCATTCACGACAGGCGGGAGTTCGCCAAATTTGAGGAAGAGCGCGCGCGGGCCAAGTGGGACACGGTGGGTGGAATGTCCCGATCGTTCGGTCCGTTGCAATGGAATCCTATGTTGTTTATCAACTGCAGAAAGGGTTAAAGGAGGCACATTATGATGTGTTATTTTCCTTCCCCGTTCAACATACGTGAGCTTGCTGACAGCGTAGGCAATGGCAGGGTGGACGTTTTGAGTTGTTAGCATTTAATGAGCAAATGGTGGACTTTCACTTAGCAAGTCAGTCGCAGGTAAAATAAAAGCAGAACTTGTTTGGCTTTTCACTGTGGTGTAAATGGTGCTTATGGGGGCCACACACACACATTCTGCAGCTTGGTGTTTTTTTTTTATTATTTGCGTGGCCTGCTGTTTGCCACATCACTACCAAAGGCAGCTAGCGGAAGGCTTGGCTTTATATTAGCCGACGTTGAGTGGCTTTTCCTGGTAATTGGCTGCTGTGTGGCGCTCCCACTAAACCGCAACAATTCATTTCAAGGCCGACCAATCAGAGGACAGATGATGACATTATTGAGGGCCTGCACTTGGGCTCTGTAAAGACAAATTAAATTTTTTATTTTTTTTTTAACACTCACATTGCTAATATAGCTTAAGTTACATCAGCCAGCACGATTGATTGTGAAGGCCTTGGGCAGATTACATTGACATGGCAACACATGAGGCTAAAATCGGATTGCCCCCCGAAAAAAAAAAATCATGCTGGAAACAGAGCAAGAGAAATGCTACGAAATTAGTAGAATGGACTGTAAATTAATATATGTGTGTATTTCCCTTCCAGGGACACAATCCTCTTTATAAAGGGGCCACGTCCACCTTCACAAACATCACATACAGAGGAAAAGACTGACGCTGGCTGAAAACATTTCAAGGTTGAAACGGACTTCCACTGTGGGAAGGCACAGAATCATGTGCAGGTCTCTACTGTCACAAAGCAATAAATAATAAGAATTATTGTTATTTTGTAAATATGTAGAAATGACTGTGTGGCTCTTGATCAAGGATTTGTCACAAAACGAACCTTTGGCTTTAATAAATGTTGTTCCGTTGATGATTTACATATCGAAAGTTCATTCATTGCGCCGTGGGAAATTATCCAATTCCACTTCTCGGTGCCATTTCTGTCTGCGCTGTAACATTTTTGTAAAATAAAATATGTGCCTTGGGTTAATAAAGGTTAGGAAACACTGGATACACAGTATCGTTAAGCTGATAGCATAATTTTTTAAAGAAATTTTAAAAAACTTTTTTTGGGGGGGGAAACATTGCAAAATATCATGACATTAATACACAAGAAAAAAGGCGATATTTAACAAGCACGATGGCGGTTTTTTTATTTTTATTTTTTTTACATTACACTCTACTGCTACCTCCTGGCCATTAGGTGCAACTGCACTGTCGTCGGGTTACATTTACAGTGTTGCTGTTTTGCTGTTGGAAAACGTCAATAACATATGCATAGTATGTTTTTTTTTAATACAGTGAAATGATTATAGCAACTGTACTACTTAGCTTATTTTTGTACATTCGTCACATTTAAATTTGATATATTTTCTTTTTTTTTGTTTACATTTTTGAACAGTTTTGCATTTTCCTTCACGGATTAAAAGAACTATAATGTTTGTTATATAATTAAGTTAAAGAAAAAGTTACCAGTTTCAGCTTTTCCAATGCATTTTTTAGGTGACTTGTAAAAAAAAAAAAAGTTTGACAACCACTAATTGAGCAATGGACATTTTTATTCGCAAATAATACGCCAAACCTACCTTTCGAGTCATTATTTGCTTAAGCTTACTTTCTCGGTGAACAGTGGAGAACCGGAGAGAGGCACCATCCCCAAAGCTCCCTGGGAAGCCCAACATCGGCTCACTCAGCGGGGTTGAGCCACTCGGGAAGGACCTGGACTTCGCTCCTTGCAGACGACTTTAAATTACGATAGAGGGGAAATTCAAACTAACGGTGCGGGGATGTGACAAGCACCACCAAGGAAGAGGAGTAGGGTGGGGGGGAACTAGGGCCATCAATGGTGGGGGTGTGGGGGTGCTCCGGACAGGTCTTTACCCGTGCTGAGGCACCGAGACACGGAGGAAACCCCGAGGATCACGGCCTCTTGACACCGGCGACCACCGGCCACACTGCACCTCTTCAGTTAGCGTCCGCTAAGCTAACCAATGTCTTCCAAGGACTGGGAATAAACGTAGCAAATGGCTTGTTGGATTTATTTATTGCAGCGAGCGTGCGGGACTTGCTAGGGGTTCTTTTCGCCGCCGGATGGACGCCGCGGAGCCGCTCTGCTGCGGGCCGTGATTGACAGTTGAAAGAGCTAAAAGGCTCCCCAGGTGAGACCAACTGGACGGCTAATGCTAACACGGACTAGTTACGGTTTAGCTCGATAAAACATCGTCATGGTATTAAACAGTGACTTTCATATACATGGACTCTACGAACAACCCGTGAAACTTTTTGCTAAGTGCTCGTCAAATGTCAAGACACTTTTTTTTTCAGTTTGTTGTCAATATCGAAGACGTAAATTAGCATGCTAAATTTCGTAACTGTACAGTACTGTACAGCAAGTGGCTAACGTTCGCCGAAGCGGGTTTGTCGTCCATGTCACGGTATTTTCCTGTTCATATACAACAATATGCGTCATTAAAAGGGGGTTAAATGTTTTATTAAAGTTTCAGGATATGTGTCACGAGTTTCTGATTTGATTAAATGTCACACAGTCAGTACGAAGTAAATGGTAATTTTAGTTATGCAACTAATTACACACACCAGCCGATCCGTCGGCATCCAGTGTTTAATTATTTTTTAACCATTAGTTCATCTAATGATCATTGAAGGTGAATTTAGAACAAGTGGACATTTAAAAATAAATAAATAAAATAAAATAAAAATATATATATATATATATATATATACACACCCCTGTTCAAATGTCAGGTTATTGTGATATATTCCACCACTTATGTGACCTCTAACCTGTATTGCTCAGTTGGAAGAAAAATAAATAAATTCCATGAGATAATGCAGTTACACAAGTGTGCACTGTGCAGTCATCTCAAATGGGAGCCAGCACACACCATTTAAAGTGCCTCTGATAAAAGACCTTTCTTTCTGATGCAGATGATGATTGCCATCCATTTAGAAAGTTATGCAGTTGGGAACACTGTTGGACAGACACGTTTGGCGAGTTGCTGATTTTGAAGCCTAATTGACATGCACATTTAAATGTTTGCTGTTTGCTTTGGCTTCCGTTCTCAAGGCACGATGGAAGGACTTCACAGCCAGGCTTTAAGCTTGGACCCTCGCAGGCAGGAATTGCTCGAAGCTCGCTTCACCGGAGTCGGCGTCACCAAGGTCAGTGGACTCAAGATGTACAATTCCAGTCGACATCGTCAAGCTAAAGATTCCTTAAAACTCTCCTATTATACATTTAACACACCTCGATCTAAGCACTAACTCCACAAGTATGTTTCTCACATTTTGGTTACTTTTGTTTTTCGAAGCCACATATAGAAGCTCAACTTCTGTTATGTTCTAACTATAAGTAGCAGATGACTAATGGATCTACTGTCTTGTCCTGTGTTCTGCTTTCCAGATCAACAGTGAATCATCCAGCCAGTCTCTTTGCAGCGTTGGGTCCCTTAGCGACAAGGAAGTAGAGGTTGGTTGGGCTGTAGGGCCGCAGACGATGTCACTTTCAGATGGACGATAAGTCGCTCATTCGTCTGTGCTAAATTAGATATGACGCCTGTGTTATTTATTTATCAGTATCTAAAAGTGGTTTGCTAGTCATCAGGATTACATAACCCATTGCCATGATACTACAAGGGAGGTTATTGTTTTTTGGTCAGATGGTGTCCCGGTAGCTTGTAACATATTGATAAGAGTGACTAATGTCCACTAGCGGTTTATTCTGCAAGTAAACTTTAATGTTGAGGTTGGTTATATATGTATGTGAAATGTTTATATAAATAACAACATGGATGTTATGAAGCACTTTGTGTGCATTTCTTGTCTGTAGACCCAGCACAAAGGTGACAATATGTTGCCTATGTTTGTTTTCAGCCACCGGAGAAGAAGGCCGAGCACAGAAGCAGGAAGAGAAAAGTGGACGCGTGTGACACCAACAGTCAAGGTAAATCCAATCTGCGAGTAAAACGATGCGTCCGTTTTTTAATCCGGTCCATTTGTGGAATCAATCAGTAATTAAAAAATATTAGTAAAATATTACAACTCAATTTTACTCTTAATTTTATTTTTTAAATTAGATCATTTAAAATTATACTTACATAAATACATGTGAATGAATTATAAATTTTTGGTTAATTTAAAATTTAATATTTTTGTTAAAATACAAACTATTTTTATTATTGTGTTAAGTAATTGGCTAATTTATTGTAAATTAATGAATTATACATAATGACAAAAATGAACATGAATTATTTTGTTATGCATTTTTATTTACGTAAGATACAAAATATTAGTAAAATGAATTAAAAAAAATTTTTATTAACTATTTATAGAGCACTTTAAAAGAACTATAATTATATTCATTGTAAAAAAAATTAAAAAAAACACCCAAAAATTTTATGAATTCTTTTAAATGAACAATTAAATAAAAAAAGAAGAAGAAAAAGCTAATGCAAAATATTTTTATTAAATATGTATTAAATAATTGGCTAATTCATTTTAAATGAATTAATTATACATAATGACATAAAAATGAACACTAATTATTTTGTTATGGATTTTAATTTACACAATATACAAAATATTAGTGAAATATGAATAATATACATTTTTGACTAACTGTATTTATAGAGCACTTTAAAAAACAACAACCTGATATTCATTCTAAAAAAACACCCCAAAATTTTATAAATTATTTTAAATGAACAATTAAATTAAAAAAATAATCAAAAAACTAAGCAATCTTATGCAAGTGACTAATCCACCAGTTACATTCATTATAAACAATACAATAAAAAAAATAGCATGAATTATTATTTACTACTCTTGCACAGACGCAACATGTCCTTTCTCCACTCCTTCTTATTTCCTTTGCAGGAAAGGGACGAGGACACAAGACGAGTGATTATTTTGAGGTGAGCGCAAATGCGAGCCTCACCCTTCAAACTCTTTAACTTGCATTCTCTCATTTTAACACTTGCTGCCTTCCTACTCTTTTCCTATTCCTCTCTGACTTGAAAATCCGCACCCACTGTGCGGCCAGTTTGCCGGCAGCAGCGGCTCCGGCACCAGTCCGGCCCGCGGCGTCCCCGTGCTGGTGCGCTGCTGCTCTTCTCAGCACTCACTGTCTTATCCCTCGGTGAGACTCGGAGAGATCGCTAACGTTGACAAACTGAACTCCTCACGGTCGTACCGAATAGCGCTAAAAGTTAAGATATTCGCGGTTGTGTCATGCAATTAAAAAAAAGAAAAAGAATCCTGATTATATCTTTTTTATTTGAATTTAATAATCATTATTTCCTTGTCATTATCCTATCTATCTATCTATCTATCTAACTATCTATCTAGCTTAGCTTAGCTTAGCTTAGCTTATCTTAGCTTAGCTTAGCTTATCAATCAAATATTTTCCGTCTTGTGTGTTTTCTAGTTCCAGCAGAGCAGTCCTTCATCAGCAGGTTCGGCCCACACCGATTCATCGTCGTGCAGCTCTATCAAGATGGCCCCCGCGCACTTTTGCGCCCACAAAGCCACCCAGGTAACAAGAAGGCGCGATGAGGCCATGTCTAGAATCTAGAACGCCGCGCTGAGCTAACCGAACGTGACAAACGTGTTCTTGCTGTCCTTGCCAAAGTCTGAGCTGACTCTGCTGAAGCTGACGGTGCTGGAGAGGAACAAGAACTCCGACTTGGAGAAGAAAGAGGGCCGGATAGACGATCTGTTGCGGGTAAGAAGTAGGGCTGATCGATTTTGGGAAATATTGTGAATTTAATAGCTGACGTTGTTGCAGGCTAACTGCGACCTGCGGCGTCAGGTGGAAGAACAGCAGAAGATGTTGGAGCGCTTCAAGGAGCGCCTCAGCAAGTGCGTCACCATGAGCAAGAAGCTCCTCGTTGAAAAGGTTTGTGGTCCACCTTACAAGGTGTTTAAAGTGCAAGTATGACCTCACTAGTCTAAACATGACATTCTGATTAATTCATTATATTTGTGGAATATGAGTTATGAAGCAAAAATACAGCCATTTTTGTCCATGTCAGGGGGCGGCCATTTTGCCACTTGCTGTCGACTGAAGATGACATCAATGTTGCTCCGGCGACATCCAATCACAGATGTTTTCTGAAGCTGAGCTGTGATTGGTTGTTAGCTGAGCAACAGCAAGTGGCAAAATGGCCGCTCCCTGAGATGGATAAAAACAGCTGGATTTTGCTGCTTAACTGCATGGGTATGGGGGACCAAAACTGCCCAAATTAAAAAAATAAATAAATAAATGACTAAAAGTGAAAATAAAAACAGATATAAAAAATAAATACAAAAATAAATTTATAAATAAAAGCTCTGCTCTCGCATTTCTTTATTTCATGCTGCACACGCTCTGTCAGGACGAAATTATTATTATTCAAATTAGGGGGCGGTCCTAAGCGTGTCTTGGTTTGGACTGCGCCGTTGCAATACATTTATATTTATTTTCTTGTATTTAATTTCTGAATTATCTTTTTTAATATCTGTTTTTCTTTTCACTTTTATTTATTTATTCATTTATTGTCGATTTTGGCAGTTTTGGTCCTCCCCATAGCATGATGGAACATATTATCAAAAAAAATTGTGCGGTTGAGTTCCCTTTTAACTACAAGACCACAAAATCTTCAGATGCGCCACACTTTGAATGAAGTGATCATTTTCGCCACATCTGCTTATTTGAGCTCTTCTAATGCAGAATTTGCGTTTTTTTTCCCTCCAAATGTTAAGTCAAAGCATGAGAAGAGGGCGTGCCGGGACAAAAGCATGCAGGAACGTCTGCGCTTGGGACACTTCACCACAGTTCGACACGGCGCCTCCTTCATCGAGCAGTGGGCCGACGGAGTCGCCTTTCAGAATCTCATCAAGTCAGCGAACGGCCGCCGCCGACGCCTTCCACACATCAAGCCGAACTTTGTCACCGATTGTCATTTGCGCACATTTTAAGGCAACAAGAGCGCATCAACTCGCAGCGCGAGGACATCGAGAGGCAGAGGAAGCTGCTGGGGAAAAGGAAGCCGCCGCCCGTGGCGCCGATGCAGCCACCAAGCACTGAGCACAACAGACGCAAGAGCAGGAGTAACGGCCAGGAGAATGAAGCGTACGTTTGAAGGACTTGAAACTTAACACGGCATTGTATACGTATTGAATATGAATTTATGTATCATCTGTGTCGTGAGAGATCATCGGGCGTGCCGTGGGAAATGATCAAATCTATTAATTCGTAATTCATCATAGACCCTGTTGTCAGAGAGACATCATTATTTTTTTTATATTCCAGGCTGTCACTAGCAGAATATCACGAGCAAGAGGAGATATTCAAACTCCGGATTGGTCATCTAAAAAAGGTAACTCAGCTCCTTCCTCAAATAAAATAAATAAAGGTAAAAAAAATAAAAATTGTCATAAAGCAGCATAAGGATGTATTTGTGTGTCCTGCAGGAAGAGGCGGAGATCCAGACGGAGCTGGAGCGGCTGGAACGAGTCCGCAATCTGCACATACGGGAGCTGAAGAGAATTCACAATGAGGACAATTCGCAGTACGTGTCGTCCTTTCGAGTTGCTGGCCATATCATTAGGTACGCTTTTTTTTCTAACGCCAACGAGGTCTCGCTGTAGATTTAAAGACCACCCGACGCTGAACGACAGATATCTGCTGTTACATCTACTTGGAAGAGGGGGCTTCAGTGAAGTTTACAAGGTTTGGTAGCTACTATTATTATGTTGCGTTCAATTTTTCATGCTTTATCTTGATATTGTTAGCTTTTTTCCCCTCCCTCAGGCTTTTGATTTAACAGAGCAAAGATATGTGGCCGTTAAAATCCATCAGCTGAACAAGAGCTGGCGGGAGGAGAAGAAACAGAACTACCATAAGTGAGTCCAAAGCCGCCATTTTATAGGATGACTGATTTGTTATTTTGTGGTTTCAACTGCAAAAAGCTCTCTAAGATCAGCAATAATTTGCCTATACACAGTAGTATGGTCCTCAACATTTTTTTTAACTATCTCAAAAAATAGTACTGTTGCAACCAAAATTAATGGCAAAATAAATAACAATTACTACTTTCCTATTAACTAGGCCCCGACCAATATGCATTTTTTCAGGCCGATACAGATTTTTGGCAGAAAAAAATACTGATTACCGATTAATCTGCCAATTATTTAAAAATATATATATATAATTCATAAAATTATAAATTATTAGTTACTAATTAATAAAAAATATGAATGTGAAATAAGAATAGAATAAACTGAAAAAACAGTAAGAACAAATACTGACTGTTCCTGTCCGTTTTGGCCTCTTGGAGGCAGTGTGGTGCCGTGTATCCATGGTGTGCACTTTTAAAGTGAGTACAGAAATAAGTTACGATTGAATTCTAACTCATTTTTCACACATTGGAAAGAATTTGTGCCCTTGCGTTGTGTTATTTACTTGTGGCTGTGTGTTCCAACAGCATTTGTGTGAATATTCTTTATTTGAAGGGAAAAACACTCCCGAAGTCGATGTAACTTCCGGTTAGCATTTGAATGGGATCCTCCCTTCGCTTTTAGCATTAGCGCTAGGCTAGCGATGTTTTAAAAACAAAGCATGTTTTGTATTTAAACATACAGTGGATGTAATTCTTACTGTCGTGTGTTTAGCTTTACAGTTGACTCCAGCTGGGATGTCATTAAACAGTTTAAAGGATGTTTGAGGGACAACAGAGTAACCAGAATAACATACGCTACACACTAGGTAGTTGCTAATGCTACGCAAGCAAAATGGTGCATTCATGGTACTTTCACAGCGTCGGAAACTTCGGTTTTCTTCTATTATAACGTTTTTTTGGGGGCAGATGTTTGAAGGGCAATATAATGTTTTTCCCAGGCACGCCTGTCGAGAGTACAGAATCCACAAGGAACTGGATCACCCTCGGATTGTCAAACTGTACGACTACTTCTCGCTCGACACAGACTCGTAAGTGCTTTCATGAAGTTAAAAAAAAAGTTTATTCCCAACATGCAGTTCAGCACAGTAAAAAAAAAAAAAAATAAATTAAGGGGATATTAGTGGAATACTCGATCCTGAAATTAGTAGTTAATTGTAGCATGTCATATTTTTATACCTTTTCGGTGTGATTTTTGTCAGGTTCTGCACTGTGCTGGAATACTGCGAGGGCAACGACCTGGACTTCTACTTGAAGCAAAACAAACTGATGACAGAGAAGGAGGGCCGCTCCGTCGTCATGCAAATCGTCAACGCGCTCAAGTACCTCAATCAGATCCGCCCGCCCATCATCCACTACGACCTCAAGCCAGGTATTCAGTATTCATGTTAAAAGCGCGCAGATACGTTTTTTTTTTTTTTTCTTTTCATCATTTACATTTTCAGGCAACATCTTGTTGGTGAACGGCTCCGCTTGCGGCGAGATCAAAATCACCGACTTCGGCCTGTCCAAGATCATGGACGACGACAGCTGCAGTTCATCAGAGGGCATCGAGCTGACCTCGCAGGGGGCGGGCACCTACTGGTACTTTGCTTTGGCCCAATGGTGGGAACGCGGTCATAATTTAAATACACGTGCCGTGTAACCTCCAGGTACCTTCCTCCCGAGTGCTTCGTGGTCGGCAAGGAGCCTCCTAAAATATCCAACAAAGTCGATGTTTGGTCGCTTGGGGTCATCTTCTATCAGAGCTTATACGGACGCAAGGTAAGGTTGTTTCTCCTTTTTTTTTTTTTTTTTTTTTATAACTAAAACATTAAATACTCAAAATTCTAAATGACCACAATGTATCCCGAGTAGCATCCTAAGATGTTTTTTTTTTTTTTCTTTCCTCCAGCCATTTGGTCACAACCAATCCCAGCAGGACATCCTCCAAGACAACACCATCCTCAAAGCTACCGAGGTGCAGTTCCCCCCGAAACCTGTAGTCACCCCAGAAGCAAAGGTATGCCACTCAAACACATGAATGCAGCATTTCCCAACCTTTGGATGCAGTCATTTTTATTTCATACCTTCCCAGACGTTCATCCGTCGCTGCCTAGCTTACCACAAGGAGGACCGCATGGACGTGCTTCAATTATCACGGGAACCTTACCTAATGCCCGCCATCCGAAAAACCCTCGGCGGCGCCGGTGCCGGCAATGCCGGCGCATCGCCTGCCGCCCCGCCTTTGCCCTCCACTTCCAGCTGCTACGGAAACAGCGCCTCCAACTGAAGTCGCACGCCGGATGAACGGTTGTCGTCGTCCAAAATGGTCGCTCCCCTCCCCTGCATTGCACGACTGCTACGACTCGTTTTAAGGGGCTTTGCAAAGCAAGTATTGTGCCTGTCACTATACGTCGCTGGCATAGATAGATGAACACAGATTTATTTGTGGACTATGAAGCACTCAAATTTGCACAAACTTTATTGGGAGTGTGGCTTAAAATCTTTTAAAGCAGGCATTTCAAGTATTAAAAATCCACTTTTATTGGAAGGGCTCCCACTGCAGGGACTGAAGACCAAAGTATAGAAAGTGGGCAGATTATTTTCAGGGTTTGACTGGAAAGCTGTCAGTTGATTTGATTGCGAAACGGTAAATAATACTTCCAGGAGGGGCTGCGGTGCTCGAGGGATGAGTGTTGTGAAAAGAGAAAATATTATCAGCAGAATTATAGTATGTAACCAATAAAATAAATTTGGTTACCCCATTGTTTTAATACCAGAATGTATTTTTAATTCTGAAGAATGACCTGAGAAATATTCGACATGATATTGCCAAGCTTTTTTTGGCCAATGAGTGTTTTGAGGATTCGCCGTAAAGAGGGCCGAGGGCATCTTCATTTCAATCATTTCCATGTGATTTTATTGTATTTTTGATATAGTCCATGTGTACATTATATATCTAACAGCAGCTTTTTCCAAAGAATGTTTAGTAAATTAGTAGCAGCTCTCAGTGCAATTTAGAAATTCCTTTGATGCAAGGCTGGGGAACTTCTATAGTTGTTTTTTTTTTTTTTTTTTTTTTATAGCGTCTTTTGAACATTTTAATTTATTTATTTATTTGCTAGGTTTCCCCCAGCCCTGCATTAACGACACCAACAAAACTGTCCTAACCCGACCTACACAAAAGTTGCAAAGGGTTGGAGAATTTACAGTAAATTTCCATGGGAAGTTATGAAAATGTATGATAATTAACAGGGAATTTGGAGTACTATATAAACTTATTTTGTCATAAGCGGAAATATATGCACAACAGATAGCTCGCCTTGCCCACATGCAAGGGCATCACTACTCTTTAAGGAACCAACCTTAAAATTTTTCCCCGCCATAAATTCCCATGGAACATTTCCAACATCCTGGAATTTTGTGACCATATATGATAGAACAAATGTGATACTGTGGTACAGGGATACGTTTCAGGAAGTTTTACATTCAAGTCTGAGGGAAGATGCAAGGTAGGCTTTTCCCAACCGTGTTGCATCCCCACGTTTCTTTGTCACGCCATCTCCGCGGCTCTTCTTTTTTTTTGTTGTCGTTGTTGTTGTGCTTATCTGTTGTAGAACTGCGATGTGACCCAGGCCAGCCCCCACTTGAGGTTGGTGAGCATGAACTTGAGCGCCTTGGTCCACTGCTCCTCCGAGTTGAACTGAGTCTTGATGGAGTACGAGCCGCCGCTGCCGCCCGTGTCCTCGATCTTGCCCTTCTCCACGTCCATCCTGACGCCACACACACACACAGTCATCACGTTGTGTAAGTGCGTTGTTCCTCAAGTATTGGCCGTCACGCTAGTCAAAAGTTAAATCAGAGAGACGTGACATGTCTCGGTAGGTGCTGCTGTTTTGGTTAGCAACAGAGTTTTTTTTTTCGTTTATTGATCATCTGACCTGTACGGAAGACAGAAGCCGGTGTCGCCTTTTTCCACCTCGTCTTTGAACTGCTGCACGCAGTCCAGGAAGGCCACCATGGCGTGGTCGAACTTATTGTCCCAGAAGAACCTCAGGCCGCCCGAACAATACAGCGGAAGCTCCTGGAACCACGAAAAGAAAAGAAAAGGGAAGAGTGTGAACTTGGAGGGAAATTTTACAAAATGGCTATTACTTTTGACTTGTCTAAAAGGGACTCCAGGTAGGAATGATTTCCATAGGGCACGAGGCGATATCTAAGCAGAGAAAACAGACACATTAAAAACTAAATTAAATTAATAGTTACGTTGTTGTTTTTTCATAATTCCTAGCTCATACGAGCGCTAACCTCTGGAAGCGCAGCCCCATCTTGTTAGCCAGCGCGTGCAGCAGCAGCACCGTCTGCCCCCAGGCGGCGTTAATCTCGTTCCACTCCACGGGCACGCTAGGAAGTCGACCCAAACGGAAGTTGTTGATGGTGCCAAACTGGCCGCTGTGCCTGAACGGGACGAAACCATTCAAATATTGAAAATATGTAGCGGCTCCACTGCATCATCGCGGACCTACCAGATGTGAAAGGTGGCGTTGAAGACGTTGGTCTTCTTGAGTCGATCCAGTTGGATCTGGCTGTAACGCATCTGGTTGTCGACGCTCTTCAGCTCGTCGTCCAGCTCCAGCTGTTGACGTTTGAACTCGCTGTACTCCTTCTGGTACCTGACATCAATTACACCAGTTAACCTCCCACTTCAAAAACACTGTGAGTGCTGAATAAAAGAGGAAAGTAGTAATTATTCCACAGCTCCCGCGTCCCTCCGCCACTCACTGCAGCTCTTCCGTGTCCAGCTGCTGGGCAACTCCCCGGCTCTGCGACAGCTCCTGGGCCACAGCGGCCCGCTGCTCCTCCACCGCCTCCAGCTGCTGCACCAGCGCCGCCTCCTCCTCTTTTAGATGCTCCAGCTCGCCCAGCAGCGTCTCCTCGTCCTCCACTGGCAGGTGCGATAGGAGCTCCAGGCACTGCCTGAACATACCGGACAAAATAAGTAACATTTTTTTTTCTTCAGTTCATTACATAGTAACTTTTTTTTTTATCTAACATTAACATCACTTTGCCATCACTCACTTGTAATTCTGACATTCATTCTCGGTGATGTTGAGCTGCGTGTCCAGGTGGTCCAACAGCGTGTCTGTACATTCCTCGCACAGCGGGTGGTCCACATCCGTCTGACCCGACATGATGTCAAACAGGTCACTCGTCACCTGCCGGGACAAGTCCGGTCATTCAAATCAACATGGATCGCATACCGTCGTCTCTTTTGGCTATTTTGCAGGCCCCGTCACCTTGAGTCTGCGGCTTAGATTTTCCATGGTGCCTCCGTCCGAAGCGTCTCCGATCAGCGTGAAGCTGTTGGCGCTCTCTGTAGACATCATCCTGATAACAAGCCAGGTTAACAGTGAAAATAGACATGTTTTACAGTAGATGTTAACATGTTGGTTTTTGAACAACTACAAATTTAAAACTTGTATCTATCTGCTGTGGATAATAAATTCATTAATTAAACCGTATTAATATTTGAAATTTAGTTTAAAAAATAAAATAAAATGCTCACCGTGCTGGGGGGATGTATTTCCTTGACACACCATCTTGCTTGTTTTCTACAAAGGTCTCCTGAAATTCATTTGCCTTCATTTTAGAGATGAAAATAAATGCATTGCAGTTAAAAGTGCATTCATTCTACCTCTGTTGTTGTGTCTCCTTCACCGCAATCAGCCTGTTTGCTGGGCGTCACAGTCACCAGTGGAGCTGAGCGGAGGCATGCAGATAAATTACGTTTTAAAACAGCTACTTTGGTCGATGTTGTGTCTTTGCAAACCATTTAAAATATTTTCTAAATATGTTGGTCATTATGATGGTACTTCTAGCTGAGTATTTTTTTTAGGTGTTTCTTTATGTGAAAAGCTTGAGAACCACTGCATTAAATCTTTGTGTTTAACAATCCATTCCATACCAATCAATTCGTGGATGGTGACCCGGTCCAGTACATTGAAGGATGTGTCCAGTTTGAGAGGCTGGCAGCATCGCTGACAAACGAAGCTAACCTGCATCGTCGTGCTCGAAGTCTTGGAGCCCTCCATCCCTCACTACAAGTAGAAAAAGGGGGTGGTATCGATCTGAACAAAATCACACGATGTCACAAAGGTCGTTTCGTGCTGTGATAATTTATTTATTCCCAAAACCCACGCTAAGGTTAGCTCGTAGCTAGCGCCGACAGGCTAGGCAAGTCAATAAACTGTGCGGTTACCTTAAAGCGATTTAAATTCATATAATCTCTTGTTGCAGTCACTGCATAATAGGTTTGACGATCACACCGTGGAAATAAGAAATGTAAATGAATATAAAAACCTGTCAATCTTGCTTCCTACTTACACTTCCGTATTGATGTTTACGTCTTCTTCTTCGTTTCATAAAAAAAATAAGAAACAAAAAGACCGCCTTCTGTGGATGGTTTGAATAATGCATGTAATCAACAGATTCAATATGAATTCCTTTATTTAAAAAAAAAAGTGTTATAAAAGTAAGCAAATATACAGCAATGAAAGCAAAGAATTGAGGTAAAAAGGTTGATATGACGGGAAGGAAAGAAGGGAGGAATGAAGTACGTGAGGTTGTGAACAAGAGATGGTCAGGTGGTGCATCCAGTACAGATTTTTTTTTTTTTCCATTTCTGTGTTTTTTCACTCGGCCCTAGAGAATGAATAGTGTCGCGAAAATATCTAAGAAGATAAAATGCTTCGTTTGGACTGCTTGAAAATCGAAACTACAGGGTTCACCTGTCAAAGCAAACGTCGGTTCTTTGTGAGAACCCCAACAACCCCCCCTGACGACATCAATGGAAACCAAGTGGTTCTTAAACTCTTTTTTTTCAGTGAACAGTTTAGTCCACTATATAAAATATTGTACCTTTATGTGAACTAGCCACAACAATAAAAACATATTTTTTCCGCTGTTTTTTAACACTATTTTTCGACGCTTGCTTTAACGATTAAACGCTGTAGTTCTACCTTCCCACCAGAAGATGGAACCCGCTAACCCAAACAGAAAGCTGCTGTTCAACACATAAGAGAAGAAGAAAGTTTGCGGGAAAACCAAAGCGGAAAAGTCAAGAGTGGCTGCAAAACAGGTAAAATGGTCACAAAATGTCCGTTAAACTGTAAAGCGGCGACATCTTCCATCATTTTGTGTTGTCCTTTCGTAATGTCGGTGTCGTTATTGTAATTCCTGTGTGTTGTTAAAGTAGTCAAACTTATCGCCACACTTATTAAATCACAATGGCTGATGTCACAACACCAAACTGCGACAGTGACGACATTTCTTGGTCAAATTAGTCCTCATGTATTTGAATGCGACTGACGTGTTGTAGAAACTGAGTAATTGTTCGTTTTGTTGCGCTTAGATTAAAAAATAAAAAGACTTCATGGCACCAGCCAAAGACACCGAGGTGAAAAGAGGGATTTCTGTCCTATGGGAGACCCTGCAATGCCCCATATGGTAATTGACATTAAACAGACTCAATCAAATTGCATAAAACAAACTTTTTCATCGAAATGTGTTTCCTATATTTTTCATTTTCTTCATTAATAGTCTGGATTTGTTGACGCAACCTGTTTCCACCAAGTGTGACCATCAGTTTTGCAAGTAAGTATCATTTCAAATACTTTTCACTACAATATTTTTAATGAACATAACATTATGAAATGCTAATAGAACTTTGCATGTATGTAAACATCATTCAACCCTTTTACCCTGTGTAATTGTTCTCCCTCGGTCATATTTTGGTCTGACCCGTAAGTAAATATGACATCATGGTGAAAAGTACTACACAATTAATACTGTAACCACTCATTCATTTTTATCCTTCTTTTAAAAAAATTCCCAGCACGCCACAAAACAAAAATGCCTTCATTCAATGCCTAAGTTTGTAATTCATGTAGCTCCGATATAATCAATTGAAATGCTTTATAGCCTGAACCTGAACTTGTATCCATGTGTTTTATTAGTATTTTATTCAACACTTTGTGTTCACTACCTTAGGTTTTGTATGCTGAAGCTGTTGGACAACAACAAACTAAGCAGAGCCGATTGCCCTGTGTGTAAAGAAAAGATAACAAAGAGGTTGCCCATATTCACAATAACACGCCCTAGATGCTCTAGTGTCTTTTACGCGGAGACCCTGCAAAAATATTCATGAGAGAAAGGCCTGTGATTAAACCTGTGTCTCTTTAACATGGAGACATGGCCTCGAAAAGTGTCTCAAAATGTTACTTTTTCTCTCTCACAGAAGCTTGCAGGAGAGTCCGGGTTTCCAGAGACTGGTCGCAGGGCTGCAAGACATGATCCAGGCGTACGAACATGACACTGGCACAAACTGTAAGTACTGTGCAGCCATTATTAACTCGAAAAGGAGGGGCCTGAATGACTTTTACTTTCTTCATTCAGACTTCACTGGACTGGCCCAAGAAGAAAGGCGATCTCAGTGAGTGTGATTTGAAAATTCTATTCTGATTCCAATTGATTTTAATTGTCACTTGTTGTGTTGATTTGTTACTGTCCAAGCAGGGCAAACGATGACAAACCGGTTGATGGAACATCTGACAACGTGGAAGGTGTTGAAAAGGCACTTCCGAGTTCTCACTCATCAACTATAGCAGGTAAAAGCTCGGGGGTAGACAAAAGTTGGACATGTCCACTTACATTATGATGGACAAAAGTATTGGGACACCTGGTAATTACACTTACAGGAAGTAAATTGATTTTTGGACAGAATAAATATTAGGTATTCCCCAAATTAGAATTGTTGAAAATATCTTGGCAAGATTAAGGATTAATAGGAAGGAACACCTCACTGATTAATTAAACTTTAGATATATGGTCATTCTTCTTTTGTGTTCAAAATTGTTTAAACGGTTCAGATTTTCCCTCTCTTTTTTTTTTTTTAGCTCTCAATGGATTTGCAAGAGTCATGGGATTTAAAGATTCCAATCCTTTGACGACAGAAGGTGAAGTTGAGGACGGCTCCGTTCAAACGTCACAATCCGAGGAATTGATTGAAGCAACAGTCAAAGCATCAAGACTCACAACGGGAAGGAAAAGGCGAAATGACCAAGTTGTGCCGGCTTTTACGGGAAGTCAACCTCGAACGCAATCCCCCAGGCAGAAGCAGAAGAACGATGAGGATCAGGACCAAATCTTCGAGAGCAGGAAGAGGCGGAGTAAGGAGAAGGTCGCGGAGTGGCTCATGAAGGTTCCCGCTGAGGGGAACCTTCCGTTGGAGGAACCCAGAGAGCTTGCCCGCGTTTCCGACGATTCGGACAGCGGCACTTACGCGCCGGACGTCCAAACGTTCAACAAGAAGGAGCAGATCGGCAAATCTCTTGAAGCGCATGTTTTTGGGGTCACCTACAAACGAAAGCAAAGAGTTCATCAAAGCGCAGGCAGCAAACCGCCATCACATGCCTCAAAAGAGCTATCCAAGAAGACGACCAGTCTGACTCCGACTGACTTCACAAAAAGCCTTGAAGAGAAACTTTTAGATCTGGAAGAGCTTGTAACGATGGACGTCTCTGAAGAACCGGCAAATTGTGAGACTCCCAAGAAGAATCCGGACAAACCTCCAGAAACTAACGAGCCTGAACGCAAGCCAACCAAGAGGCTGCGTCGCACCTTGCAGCAGGTCAACTCTGATTTGCCGGCCAAAGCGGAGACGAAAACTCCCGCTGCGAAAAAAGCAGACAAGCGGCGAGGCCCCTCCGAGAGGGGCAAGTCCGCCAGAGCCGTGAAACCTCTGCTCCTTGTCGGAGTTCAAAACGGAGACGCCGCCGCTAAGAGTAAGCTTCCGTCGGAGGCGGTTCAGGTGCACATCGAGAACTACCCGAGCAGCGAGGATCAGGAGGCGCTCGTCACGACGGGCACCCGCAGATCCAAGAGGCTTCACTCGTCTTCCCGGGATGTCCGACAGCCAGCTCCCAAAAAAGCTCCGACTCGCCAGAGGGCCAAAACGCTCAGAAAGGACGTTAAAGATGGCGGAACATCGAATCCTTCCCATGCAAATGCTTGCAAAAGTAATGGTTGCATATATGACAAAGACATCTGTGCAATCGAAGACATGGAGATCTCCCATCTGGACGATCTCGTTAAGGGAGCTCCTCCCACTCAAAACCAAGCAGATCGTGACCCGCCTCTGCTTCTAAGTTCCGCAAGTCTGTTTGGGGCGGCTCCGGACGATCCCGCTCCTCGTTCCTTTGCGAGTGCCCAGCAGGACTGTAACGACAGCGAGATGGACACCGCCCAACTCCTCAGGAGCTTCAAGGCCGCCACAAGGAAGTCGTTCCGCCTCGCCTGCTCGGGTAGGAAGAGGAGTCGGTGCGAGGATGAAGAATTCGCGCACAGCCCGGAGAAGAGCAACAGTACTAAATCGGGAGTCCAGCAGACGCCGCCGAGATCGGACTTCACCGAGCCGTCAACTTGTAGCGATTTGATCCCCCCGACCGATTCGCCTACAAGGAAAATGGCTGCCAAAGTGGTGGCCGCTCCCGTGCTCCTCAGGAATACCGTCAGCAGTGCCCTCAGTCCAAACAAAGTGACTGCACATGAAACGGAAAGCCCCCTCGCGTCCTTCATCCCCCGGGTCGTGGATTCTGGACTCCTTTTTCATGAGCGCCAGAAGATTCCGGAGAGTCCGTTTGAATCGGCCGCTGGAAACTGCCCGGCAACCACATCGCAACATTCCTTAAATCCCGACTGCTCCTCGACTCCGGACGGCCTCGGAGTTGAGCCGGACCGCGGAACCCAGACGAGCGTCCAGTCGTCCGTTCTCAGCAACCCCAGCCGCAAGACGCGGAGGACGACTCCGAGGCTGCGGTACTCGTCAGAGACGTTGAGCAGCTCCAATGAGGAGTTGCCCACTTTGGTGCAAATCTTCCAGCAGGGCGCTCCCCGCCGTCAGGACGCCGCCGAAGCTAACCGGCACGAAGGCGATGATGTCGCGGTGCGGTGTGTGACGCCAGACTACGTAACCGACAGTCAAGCGTCCGTCGACTTGTTCGACCCTCCAGATGAATGTAAGATGATATTCAAGATTCTCTTGTAGGAGTCAAGAACTTCCTTACAACTCCGCTCTATTTTGCCTCAAGCAAAACCGTAAATAGCCTTTCTATGAATGTGATTTTCATTTTTATGACTCCTTATGCAGCGGATGTGCCAGCCAACGGAGCATGCGCGTCTGCTGAGTCGTCGCAATTCACAAGCGAGGTTCTTGTTACACAGGTAAATTTCTTTTATATATATTTTAAGGCCAACTTTGCTTAGCATTTTCCATCAAAAGTCCTGTACAATGAGGAGATATAAACAAATAAATGGGTAGTAATGTGGTTAAAATAATAAATGGTATTTGTAGAATTTTAATTATATTTTGTGTCTATAAATATGTAGAATTTTTTTAATCTTGTGTCCGTTTTTGTTATATTTTTAAAATTACCTTCTTTTTTTTAAAATACATTTTTAGCGTTAACATTTCTATCTTCAGGCTTCACCAGGTTTTTAATTATTTTTTGTTTTCTAGTTTTGAAATGTGATGGAATTCTTCACAAAGTTCCCATCCTAAAATTGCTTTTTGACTGAATAGGTCTAGAAATCAAATCTGAGAATAGAATATGATGCTGGCTTCTCTGCATGCATTATCCCGCCCGTCCTACAGAGGGCAGCGTCCTCATTGTCTTCAATGGGCTGTCATCTCCAGAATGACTGATGACTTGGGGGGGGGGGGAAACAAAACATCCATCTCAGCAAGTTTTAAATTGCATTTTTATTTACATGGACTGCAGAGGAGATGATGCTTGTTTTACTTCTCATCCATCATCCTGCATTTTCCTTTTTTTTTTATCTGTCCACTGTCACGCCTCAGTAAATTTAAGTTCATATCTCATTCTATTGCAAATATTGCATAAATCATACTTTTACTTCATCATGCCTCTACTGACAAAGTAAAGCAAGAACAAACAAAAAAAACATTACATTTTCTGTCATTTTTAACAGCTAAGTTTAGTTTCTGCCCCCCGCTGATTGACACTCATTATTGTGCATGCATGAACTCTAAGGTTGCTTTCTTCCTCCTACTCTATTCAGTCAATTGTTTCTTCTTCTTCTTTTTTTCTCATTCGTCAGCAAAAGCTGGAGATGCAGCAGGATCTGGTGAGGCTGAAGAAATTGATGGCGATAGTGACTGAGGTGCTCCAGGAGAAGGAGGCCAACCCTGCTGTGTGTAAGCAAATCACACTGACTGACTTGTCCATCTACCGTACATGATCGAAATCATCATTATTGCATTCATTTACTTGATAAAATACTTGTTCTTTTTTTCTTTTTTTTTGAGGATATTTTGTTAAAGTTTGATTTATTAATTTGTTTTTGGCTTGCATAAGGCCCAAACGTGCAGAAATTGGATCCAGGTGAGCCGGATGCAAGCCGTGATGCAGACAGGTTAGTAAAGCGGGCCGTCAACACGTATACCACGTTGTCAGAACTGGAATGCAAATTTTCCTCTTAGAAGCCGTTTTTTACATTTGCATTTACACCATGATGTTAAAGACTCCCCACTTGATTTCATCTGAGATGCTGGTGCTGCTGATTTGTTTAGCAACAGAGTTCAAATGTGCTCAGTCCTTAACTCTTTGTTGCCCCCTTGTGTGAATTGCGATAATTACATTTAGATGCAGTACTTTATTTGTCAACGAGAAAAATTCCCGCGGAAATTTTGAATGGGACTGCTGACTCTTGTAAATGAGCTGAACAGTTTAAAATTTAAACCACTGGAATCGCTCAAGAAATGTGGAAGTTAACCATAATCAACATCAACTAAAAGTATTTCACTGTCCCTGAAAATGTATTTAAAAAAAATGTAAATGAGCTGAACAGTTTAAAATTTAAACGACAAAAATCGGTCAAGAAATGTGGAAGTTAACCATAATCAACAGAAACTAAAAATATGTCACTGTCGCTTTAAGAACGCACACCCATTTTTGACTTGGAGCCATCATGCGCCCCACATTCCATTGAGATTGTATGAGAGACGCACCCCTTGAACAAAAGCCTCTCACGACTTAACGGTTCAAGATACAGATTCAAGAAATGGCTCGTTAGAACGGCAAGGGTTTGGGAAACACGAGCATGTTCTCATTTTTTTAATCGGATGAAAAATGACCAAATGAGAGCAGGTTGAAAACCTATGATTTATCAGAAATGAAGCGCGAAAGGCGCCTGAATTTAACATGGAAGAGATAGGCGAGTTCGTCCGACTTGTCCTAGTTTAAAGTGAAAATAAAGGTACTAAATGACACCTTAGCCAAATAAAAGTTAGTTTGTCTGAAAGAAGTCACTCGTGACTACAAAATGTGAGAATTTGATGTCTAGTGAGAAAAGATTGTGGCCATGGTGACGAGTTGAAGTGAAACTTTTGCAAATAGAAGTAGACTTTTCTTTTTTCCCGCCACTCTAAAGTTAATTGGTCAACAGAGTGCGGTAGAAGCCTAATTCACTCACTGTCTTTGAACCCGCACAGGGGGGAGAGCTTTCATTCCTTAAAAAAGATTTCGACACTGAGCTAAAGATGGGAAAAAATCCTACAAAATGAGCTAAAATTCGTATTGGTAGGATAACGTATGCGTGCGCAGCGTGTCTTGGAAAAAGGTGCTTGATCTGTAATTTGTTCCCCCTTTCTCCAGTCATTTCCTATGGGAGTTTTTTGGGAGTTTTTGGGGAATTGCGTCGCCATGGTAACTCGGAATTCCTAGAAAAGTAATGCCGCACCGAGTCAGATCGAGCCGCATCGTTTGATACCTTATTTGTCCCGGTGCGATCTACGGTACGGGCCGCATTTTTGCGGAAAAATCTCGGGATTTTCTAGGGTGGAGAGTAATATGTGCTGCTTTCAGCAGTCCCATAATAAAAAGGCAAGACATTGAACAGCTGGACATCTAAAAGTTTAGAGGTGGTCACATTATTCAATCTTATTATCATTTTAGGTTCAAACTGAAATTTCTTCTTTCTACTTTGAAGAAAAAAAAAACGAAATGTCAGCATATGTACTTGTTTACACGTCACGCTGCTATCTTCTTTATCAACAACACGTCCCGCATCCGGTAATTGGGTGGCTGCCCCCTCGTCTGGCAGGGCGCGATGAGCAAAATAATCTCTCCAATCAACCCCCAATCCGCTCCAGCTCCGTAGAGATTAAAAAAAAGTCATTGCTGCCTGTATCTTCTATCGTTTCAGAGCACTTAGAAGGAAACTTGTGTTGCCTGTGTAATATATCTCTCCCGCTTGACTGATGCCCCCCCCACCCCCACCTGGAAACTCTCGCCTTGCAGGGTTCTAAGTGCTCTCCTCCGAGCGAAGAAGAGCTGGCGGATGATAACATGAAAGGGGCTTAGCGAGATGAGCTTGTTGTGGAAATGAAAAATCAGGCAGAAAAGTGCGCGGCAGAAATAATTGTAACCAGCGTTACATGCGGCGTCCTCAGTGAGACAAATTGTTGTTTGTCTCTGTCGTATTAGTTTTATTTTCATGGTATGGCCTTGAAATCATTCTTTGTAGATTTGAAAGCTGCATCGTTATTTTTGCAGGAAAGACCTTGCAGAAGGTGCAGAGCAGCCCGGAAGGCATCCCCGTGATGGAGAAGAGTTGCCTCAGCCCGCCGTCGAGACGTGTAAGGCTATCACTCGTTTTACATGCTCATTATTTGACCGACTGATTTGTTCATTCTCCCGCTCGGCGCCGCCGCCAGCTGCGAAAAGCGGCGCCGATTCCAATTCGACCTCCAACGACAAAGAGAACAAGGCTCCCCATAGAGCCAAAATGGTGCTGGTGTCGTCTGGATTGGCGCCCGCCGAGCAGGTGTGTGTGCGGGATCATCCGGCGAGGCTACAATTATCCATCTTAATGGCGTAAGTGGGGTCGAGGGACGGCTAACGTTGGCCAATCATACCTGTCACGTCTCGCAGATGGCGGTGAGGAGGTTCGCGAAGAGAGTCGGCGCGCGTGTGGTTTCCCAGGTGACCGCAGAGGTGACTCACATTGTTATGTGCACAGGTACGTACGACAGCTGTAGAAAAGTCACTTCAGGCAGTGTGCGTGATTGCGCAACAGTTTTTTTTTTTTTTTAAAGGGGCGGTCGGTCAACACCAATATATGGCGTGGCAACCATTTTGTCACTTTGTCGACTGAAAACGACATCACAGTTGCTCAGGTAATGACCGATCACAGCTTGGCTGGCAAATGTCACATGGCCAATCTCAGAAAACAGGTGATTGGTCGTTATCCGCGCCCCGAGCGACTTTAATGTCATTTTCAGTCGGCGACAAGTAGCAAAATGGCCGCCCCCCCTGAGATGGATAAAAATGGCTGGATTTTGCTGTTTAATTTACATTACACATATTTATTATATTAATCAGAAGAACAACATTTTTTTGTGTTGACTTCCCTCTTAAAACATTTTTTCTATTTATTATGAACTCTTGATGTGAAATTCAACTCACACTAGGTTGCAGTGCTGATGCAAAGAAAGAAATATAAGTGGACAACTTAAAAACTGTTTTGTATTTAGCCAAAGTTGTGGGAAAAGTTCTGAAAACATAAACAATTGGATAGTTTAATTAAAAAGTTTATAGAAGTTCAAATTCTGTTCACCTGTACAGGTTATAGCTTAGTTAAGGAATTTCCCCTTAACTTTTTTGTGGTTAATGTGTCTATTTGTACAGCTTAATGGTACCTGCAAACAATAAAAATGTCACGCAGTGTGCAGCTGGTCTTTTGGGATTTGAGTTAATAAATTGTTTTACTCAAGAAATTCAAACAAGCTCTGACACTTTTAGCTTTCTAGTTGAAGAAAAAAAGAACATTTTCATTTCCAGCAGTACTTTGCCGTTTTGTGCGGCTCCTTAACACAAGTCTTTTGGAGATAAGCCGCCAACCTCATTCTCTTGCTCGTCGCTAATTACCCTCCCTGATAGATTATTTTTAATTCGCCAGCTCCAAAGCGCCACATTTCGACAAGGCCTTTTAACAGGCGGTCGTTTCCCTGGCAACCAAGAAATGGGGAGCATTTAACCTCCTGATCGTGCTGGTTGAAAGTTGAAGGAAGTGGAAGGGGTGCCAACAATACAAAATCCTGGTTGTTAATTTCTGAGTAATAATAATGATGCTGACTCGTGTTAACTCATTTGCTCCCAAAAAGGTTCTATTTTAAATATCACCCTGCCATAGTTTGGCTTTAGCCCCTGATGCTAGCTAGCTACCTAGCAGGTAAACTAGCACCATGAGCTAGCTAGGGAACTAGCTAGCTAAAGCCAAACTGTGGCAGGGTTTTTACTTTCTGGACTTGGATTTGCCACCTCTGTAGCAATGGTAGTTATTACAAAAAAAAAAAACGGCCAGCAGAGTATAAGAGATCAACCAGGGCCATGTTGCAAAGAGGCTTTCCCCCCTAGTGTTACAAACTGATTTGTGAATAATGATGAAACTTAGCTATCTTCTAATACTAATTGCTGCAAAACGGAAACAGATAGTTCTATACTTTTTTTTTTTTTCTGATGAAAGAAGAGACTCTAATCTTTCTTTTGGTAGGTTGCATTTTTTATAGCAATAGAACACAATATTCTGTGGGCCTTGCAAAATCAGTCAAAATCCAGTAAGGGGGTCGCTTCAGTGAAAATGGCTGCGAGTGAATGAGTTAAGGTCTTGTAAATAACACTGAAATAAAAACAAAATAATTCTTGCTCCTTCATTTTTCTTCACCAGATGAACACCTGGTATGCGAACGTACCCTCAAATACTTCCTTGGCATTGCAGGCAGGAAGTGGGTGGTGAGCTTTCAGTGTAAGTAATGTTTTTTGTTTTTTTTTAATGCCTTACTCACTGTTTGTTGTAAATTTACACGGTGACAGTACGCCCGCCTCAGTGACAAATTCAACCTGACACTTGCAAGTCCGGCCGCAATAAGTGATCTTCTCATTTGCTCCTCGCAGGGATCGCCGAATGCTTCAAGCAAAAGAAAGTCGTGGACGAGGTACGCTTGCCCCCCGTGTTATGATTCCGCGTTGAATCAAAGCCGTTTGACGAAGCTTTCCGCGCCGTTAGCCGCGATCCACCTCATGCATTATTTGTCATCCATTTGCTTTCGCATTCCCGGCATCTGCCGTAATAACTGCAGTGCATCATCGGTGCGCTCATTATAAAACCAAATAAGTGTTTTTCCAACTTGTGCTCGCCGGCCCGTCTGACAATCGTGACGTGCTTGGAATGTTTACATTCATATTGTTGTGTTTCCCCCTCCACGCAGAGCTTATTTGAAGTACGAGGCGACGTGGTGAACGGGTCCGATCACTTTGGCCCTAAGAGAGCTCGCACCACCGGAGACGACAATGTGAGTGCAGAACTTTGCAGTAACAAGACTTGTAAGCTGGCGCCTGTTTGAATTTGGTAAAGAATTTCAGGGTCCGTTTCAGTCAAAGCAGCTCCATACGTTTGAATGAACCGATTACCTGGCACTCCCAATATGTCCCGGAGGACATTAGTGTTGTCTAAATTAAAAATCTGCAACGGAGAGACTTTCATCACACAAAGCACCTCTGGCTTGATGATCATTATAAACAGACAAGTGCTGAGAGAAAAAAAAAAAGAAGTCATTTTCCCATCCGTACAAATGCGTCGAACCTCATGCAGCATGAATTATGTGGCCACCGTGGCTCAAGGAAGCCATTTAGCATGACAATTTCCCCAGCCAAGCGAGATGACCCTGAAAAGCAACAAAGTGCTCGCCCTCCTTGTTGGATGGCTTGTTTTTTCATTTTGCTGATGATAATGTCACGCCATAGGCAGCCGTGTTTGTTTTTCAAGCAGGGAAGCATGAGCCAGGTTCAAGCCAATTAATTGCTTTGCATGCAATGACCTTTTTGTTTCCACAGCTTCTCATGAAGGGCTACGAAATCTGCTTCCAGGGACCTTTCACAAATATGACCACAGGTAAATGCTTACATAAACGGCGTGTCACATCACTCCAAGCTAATCACTGAGCTCAAACGGCAATTTTGACACTTTTTAGGGATTCGACGTAGGCTTTGTAGGAAATTTAACATTTGAATTATTAGGGGTGTCGGGCGACTAATTTTTTTTATCATAATTAATCGCATGACTTCTATAATTAACGATTAATTGCAAATTTTACATCTGTTCTAAATGTACAGTAAAAAATGTCATGCTCTTGACATAAAAGTGGAAAATGGCTGCATTAGTTATTGATACAGTAATTTGGTCATTAACTCTTTGACTGCCAGACGTTTTCAGAAAAGGGATGCCGTGGGTGCCAGCCGATTTAAGCATTTTGACTGATCTTTCAAGGTCCACAGAAAACGATGTGTTTGGACTATGGAAACACACATACTACCAAATGAAAGATTGGACTCTCATCTTTCATCAGAAAAAATAAGTTTGTTTCTACCTTATTCCGTTTTTCAGTAATCAACAATAGAAAATGGTTAGTTTTACCTCTGTTTTGAAACAAACGTCTTTTAACGTCTTTGGCACTCCTCCATAGGATTTTACGAAACGTTATTTAACGTTTTTGGCAGTCAAAGAGTTAAAAAGACATGCTGTAAAAAAAAAATATATATATTGATTTGTAATTTTTCTGCCACTAGATGGCATAATTACATTTGTAAGACGTTTGTGACAGCTCAGCGCAATTATCTTTTCTTATTGGGCTATCTAATCTTTAACATGAAGTAACTTGTGAAATTCTGCACATTTTTAAAATTGTAAAAGACAACTTGACCCCAGTCTCTACAAACCTATGCATTATTATTACTTTTATTGCTGCTAAATTTTGACATGGACGTGTCTGCTGCGTTGCGACTGGAATCCCCCCCAGTGCAGGATTCATTAACCACGCATTAAAACAATTAGTGGCATTAAAGGAACTTAAAATGAACGCACACCATAATTTTAATATGCGTCCAAATGCTCTAAAATGGCAAAGCTCTGAAAACAGCTGGCAGTGGAATGAGTTTGCTCAAATGGTGTTTGGATTTTGAGGGGGCTCTCGGGAGGCCAAAAGTTTGAGAAGCTCTTCTTCAAACAACAACAACAACAAAACATTTGCATCCGTCTGTGCTCGTGCCATGCCGGCGTGCGCTGCTGTTTGCTGAATTGGTAAATGATTCTGCGCTGCAGTGATGTCGGCGTCCTGTAGGCCTGCCATAGGCATCGGCGCAGCACAGGCTGACTTCAAACCACCTGAGTTCTTGTTATTATTCTGGGTGCTGTGCTCAACCCATGTATTTGTCCAGCACCCAATTCAATGAGATTTATTTATTTGAAATGAACAATTTCACACACATTTTCACTTGGAACAATGATGAGCAGGTGCGTTGAATACAAAAAAAAAACGCTTCTTATTGTCTGTTCTGTACGTTGCTATCTATGGAAGTTTGCTCACGTGAATGCTAATGGCCGCCGCCGCCGCTAAGCTGAAATGCCAAGAGGAGGAAAATAATGGAATGAGGAATGACGTGCCGGCGCACAGCGTATCGCCCGTCGCCCGTCTCGTGGCATCAGACACAATTACTGAGTAGCTTTTGGTTGCCTGTAATTTGCATGCTTTAATGTCGCCGTGTTTGTGTCTGTTCATCTCCCAGAGGAAATGGAGTGGATGGTGCAACTGTGCGGAGCCACGGTGGCCAAAGACCCGCTCGCGCTCGACAAACGGGTGAGACCGCCGTCGCCAAAATGACCATTGATTCATATTTTCTCACAATCAAAATAGATTGGCCTTCATTGGATTCTGCTCCGCTACGGTTAAATGAATTATACCTCTCCGGCAATACCAAGCTCTTATTACATGGCCTTAATGGTGCGAGTGTGGCTGTTGCACTTTCAATGAATCCATCATTGCGTATGGCTCATATACACTATGGTGTATTATTTAAACAAAGTACAACCCTGCACATTGTGCACGTCGGTAAAGCACTTGGCCCCTGCCAACGCTGCAATTATGATTACTATTCATGACCCCCCCCCCCCCCCCCCCTCCTCCAGCTTGGTTCGCAGTCGAGCGTTTAGTGTGCAACGCTAAATAAAAGAAAGCTAAAAGTAGCATCGGAGTGTGTTTATTTGACGAAGTGTGTTTTGGTCTCACAGAAATCCAATCAGCTGGTCATCGTTCAACCTGGATCAGAGCCAAGTTCGTACAGCAGTAAGTTTCTTCATATCATAACAACTAATGTGTCAACCCTCATGTATCTGGATACCTTCCAGACAAGCCGGCGATAGGTGAAAATCTGCAAAAAAAAATAGTTACCCTCCAAAAAAAAAAAGCTTCTGCTCCCTCTACAATTCTCACACTCAATTAGTGTTCCCGTTTTAGTGTCAAACTCTCACCAAGTCTGACATACAAGGTGGTAGACGTTTTTTTTTTTTTTTTTTTCACCCGACAAGACGGATTTGCCGGGGAGAGCGAGTGTGAAAGAATTCGGGCGGCAAAAAAAAAAAAATGGCCGAGAGCAATTGTCAGACGGTGGAGGGTGAGGCGGGGGAGATTTGGGTGGGGGGGGGGGGGGGGTTGTTTAAACAAGTAGGAAACTAAACTGGAATCTAAAAAAATACATATATATATATATATATATAATAGCAATAAATATTTATAACTGAATAAAAAATGACGCAGAATGAAAAATAATACTTTATGTATACCTGCAAATAAAAAATTATGCATCATATGTAATATATGTGAAATGAAAATAATATTATAATAAATCAAATTTAAATAAAACTGACTACAGTTATTTACAATGCATAAAATATTTTAAAACATATTATAATAATTAATAGTATTATCTCCCAGTGAATGAAGAAAAAAAATACTATTTGCTTTAAAATAGAATAATATTAATAAAGCTATATTTTAAAAAAATAAATAAAAATAAAAAATTAACCATGTACTGTTATGAGTGAATGAAAATATTAATTACAAAAACATGACAAATTAAGTAATAAATATAAAATAATAGTGGTGTTTACCAATAAATGAAGAAAAATAAGTGAGACATGTAAGCTCTATTTATGGTTTATTTAAATATATGTAAAAGTACTGACAAATATAGACTGTATGAAAAAACTAAAATATGGATAAAAATGAGTACAAATTAAGACTGGGTAGAATAGAAGTTGCCACTTAAGATTCTCTAGACTAAAACTCGATGTACGACTAACATTTGATGGTGATGATGTCATCTTTTGACACCATCTTGTTCACTGCACAGGTCTGGCAAAACAGGCCACGGTTGTGACTCGCGCTTGGTTGTTGGACTCGCTGGCCACCTACGACCTCCAAGGTTACGGAAACTACCTAACCAGCTAAGGACATTTGATCACCTTTTTATTATGTGCTGTACATAAATGTGCATTAATACAAGACCGCAGACATTTAAAGTTAAACTGCAATAATAAATAGTGACGCAAAAATGAAATAGTCTGTTTATTTTCCCCATTAGGAACCCGGGGCTGGCTAATTAATCATTCAAGTTTCATTGTCAGGGCTGTTTATTGTTATTGATTTTTTTCCGGGTTTATGTATTTCATAGCATGTTCATACATACACAATTAGCGTTGTTTTGCACAACAGCTGGCTGAAAAGAGCACGCGTGAACGAAAAACAAAACGGGAATGTCAGCACGTCTCCTCGGAGGCCTTTTAAATGCCAGATGTGTCGGTGCCAGGGTGCTGCTTTCTTCCAGTCAGCTGTTTTTTGTGTGTTTTTTTTTTTTACACCCCCCCCCCCCCATTCAGTCTCATCCCTTTGAATGGAGTGTAGCGTTCCAACAATGAATGGGATTTGCTTTTCTCCTTTTATGAGGACGTGCTAGTCTTGTTTGAATGAGTCCAATTACTGATGTTATTTACAGTGCTCGCGGAATTTATCAGTCACAAGGTTCTCTCTCTCGCTCTCTAAGTGAGTTACGGCCGTGTGGCATTGAGCGCCTTTGTGTACGAATCAGCCCGCTAGTTTAGACGTCCCCGACGTGGAGTAGTGGGCATGCAAATCGGCCTCGGAGCGCAAACACGAGCGAGCGACTTTTCTCTCGCGCTACCCTAAGGCGGAAATTCTTCATCAGCAGCGGCAGAAGAGTGGTCGTTCTTGTTTGGCGCGCTGTAACGAGGGAAGGCGTGTTTGTTGAAGGTCACGCGGTGCCTTGGATTCACTATTGCATTTACGTACGTTCACGCGATCTTCATTTGGTACATTTGCACAATCGAATGAGAAGTGGGATATCCAAAGTGGAAAAGGGGGAATTGCCAACAGGAAAAAAATGTAAAGTGAATGCATTTGTCCCATTTTTTAAATGTTAGGAACATATTTTGCTATTAGAAAAATCGAGACCTACAGGAAACATTTTCCATATCAACTCATTTGCTCCCAAAAACGTATAAATACGTTCTATTTAAAATGTTTGAAGTGTCCCAAGGACGCATGTTTTTATGCTAGAGCAGGGGTGCTCAAGTTCGGCCCTCGAGAGCCCCTATCCAGCCTGTTTGATGTTCCATGTTTCTCTCCACTAACACACCTAAATCATGATCAGGATCGTTGTCAGGCTTCTGCAATAGCTCGCTGATTAGCTGATCATTAGATTCAGCTGTGCTGCAGGAGGGAAAACCCCTGTGCACCCCTGTGCTAGAGCATACATAAGACTTTAATGCGTCCTCTGAACTGAGGAGATCGGTTGCAGCAATGTTTCTTATGACAAAAACGGCCAGCGGGTGGCAGCTGAGTATAAGAGATCGACCAGGGCCATGTTGCAAACAAGCCCCACAGTTCTAAACAGATTTGTGAATAATGACGAAACTTAGCTATATTCTAATGCAAATTGCTGCGAAACGGAAACAGATAGCGATTGTAATCCTTCTTTTGGTAGGTTCCATGTTTTATAGCAATAGAACACGATATCCTGTGGGCTTGCATAATCCAGTAAAACAGCCGGGAGCGAAGGGGATTGCTTCAGTGAACATGGCTGGGAATGAATCAGTTAATGTCTCTGTTATGACCGTTATTTCTCCGAGTCAATCCGTTTGACCCCCACACACTTTCCCACCACATATATTTTTAATCCATGCAACTGTACACACTGTTCAAATGGCTCTTGCATTTTTGATGACTCCCTCCCCCCCCCCCCCCCCCCCCTCTAAGTGACAGGGCAACCTTTATTCTGTCCCAGCGTCATCGGCATCGTGTCACGTCCGTCGGGTGGCTGGGGCTCCGGTGCTAGCCTCGCTTAATTCCCTGTCTTCCTTAAATCCCTTAAATCCCTTCATGCTTGACCCTCTTATGAAAAGAAAGTACAGTAAACCCTCATCCAACTCACTAACTCCATCATTTCTCGGTTGAAAATAGCACAAATGGCGGCTAATGCGGAGAGAGTTCCAGAAAGGTCTGCACGTTGGAATTCCAAGTATTCGATTTAGTGCATGTGACAACAATCTCCTGTTTTCTTCATGTTTGGGCTGTGTGGTGGAGAGATGTATTTATTTCTGGAGTTGTACAGGTAATATAGTCAATTTAATGTTTTTGAAAAAGTTTGACGTAAAATAATTTTCTGGTTGTTTTCATGTCACAAATAATATAATAATAATAATAAAAGCTCCCTTTTGATAGTCTGTGCCGATCAAGGTGCGAAGGGGATTTCATCACCTGACAAAAATATTTCATACGGCCTTGAAAGCCGCAGCCTTGCATGTTCCAGTGTGTAAACGCTTAACAGTTGCCATGCCAACGTTTAACGCAACAGCCTGCAACCTGGAGAAGAAAGCGTTACCCCCCCCCACACACACACCTCCCGTAATAGAAAAGCTTTCTGAGGATTTTCTTATGAGATTTTAATTGTTTCCTTACATATCTACACAGCGGGGGTGTTTGTTATGTTAGCGGTTAGCGTCAATGAAAAGGATGCACGGGCATGACGGATGACTTGTTTACTAAATACGTCCAACCCCCTTTTCAAGCCCAAGGCGAGAAAAGACTGCAACGTGACACACCGTACTCACCCTCCACAAATATTTCTTTTGGAGCTTAGCCTCCAGTTTGTTTAACCCTTTACTTGATTTACAACAAAAGCTGCTGAAGGGAAAAAAATAAATAAATTTCTGTAGGAATTGCATGTGAATGCTGAAGAATTAACGCTGAGCTGAAATGCTGTGGAATTGTTGGAAGTTTTGAATGATTTGAATTAGCCAATTTTGGCTAATGTGATGAAATTGATCCAGTATGTTCTGGGTGAGCTCAATATTTTTGATGTTGGAGAAATGTGTAAAATAATGGGAATGTTGTTATAGAAAATGTTGACTAAAACAGTTACACAGTGTGACGAACGAGCTGAACAGTTCCAAGTCAGAATGGTTGGAATTGGCAGAGTTTTGTTTTTTTTTTCACGGGAAATGTGGAATTTGGGGAACTTGGAAAATCCCCAAAATGCCCTAAATGAGGTGAATTTTTCATCCCTTTTATTCCGCAACCATTTTTTTTTTTTTTTTTTTTTGAAGCATTCCGCATGTTAGCTTATACCAACGCGAGCAGCGCCCATCCCCGAGACTGTCGGACCCGCTCCGGGCTTGCGGTGTGACCTCTCGGCGTGGTGGCGCTGCGAAATGTCACTTTGCGATCGCTCAAAGAAGCAGCGCCAGCAGCTTAGGGGGGCGGGGGGCGGGGGGCGGGGGGCACACACGGATGCACAATCACACTTAAAGGTCACATAACCAGGCTCATGAATAACGGCTGCTACAGTTGTATTCCCTTATGGTGATTGAGTGCAAAATATGGGAAAAGTCATGTATGCGTGTGTTCCATTCACCAGGCTTCAGTTTTTTTTTTTTATTTCGCTGTCACATGACATCCTGGATCCAACTTTCTCCTCCCCAGTGTTAGGACAATATCAATTGAACATTAATATGTGATGTTAATAATCAAAGCACTTGTGGTTTTAGGTAATCGGTGGTAGACTTTTTATAGTGGTGTCTCCATTATCCAGGTCGATGGGTTGTTTATGTTGTGCTTGGGTTATGGATCAGGAGCTCCACCAAAACAAAACTGAGTAACAGTGCAAAGACTCGGGACACGATAAATTAAGTTGCGGCGCGGCTCACATGAGCACGCAGCTCTTGGCGCGCTCCTTCCTGATGGCGGGCGGGCGCTCGCGAATGTCAGTCCGGGACGGCTGCTGCGAGACCCGCTTGAGCCCCCGCCGCGGGCCGGCGGGCCGGGGGGGGGCGCGCGTCACCGACGCCAGGGTGGTGACGTGGAGCACGTCGCGGACGGTGTTCTCCGAATACTTGGAGGTGCACTCGGCGTAGGCCACGGCGCCCATCTGTCTCGCCAGATGAGTACCCTACAAGGACAAAAAAGGGTTTTTGTTTTGGTGTAACCCTCAAATAAATCAACCCTGATAAAAGAAGTGGGCCTGAACCGAAAGAATGAAGCAGCAAAAACAATGAGGCGAAGGACATTAAAGTGCCGGTCGAGTGATAATTCTTCGCTTTCAGCAGATCCTTTCATATTAAAACGATGTGCTTTGAGCTTTCTTCTTCAGCATTTCAATCAGTCCTCCTTTTTTTTTTTTTTTTTTTTAACAAGTATCTGTACTTCAGTGTTTGTACTCTTGCCATATCTGTTCACCAGCAAGAATATGACTCACTGTGCTTGTCATCATTTGTCACACCTTGAATAGAATTTCTCCTCTGTTGACCCTTTTCTGCGATTTCCCTGGTCACTTTTTTTTTGTCTCTATGCTTTGTAAGGGGGTGGGAAGAATCTCTGAATGTCTCACGATTCGATTTTTGGGTGTGCGATTCGATTAAGAAAGTTTTTTTGATTCAAAATGATTTGATTGACAACGATTTTTGCTTCAATCTATAGATGTGCAAGGAATTGTAATGATCTCCTCCAGTCCGACTCGCTAATGCTAATTAGCGCGCCACTCGCGGCACTTTTATCACTCAAAACGGCTCCACGCTGGGAAAAAAAAGAAAAAGAAAACTTTTATTAGAATAACTTGATTGTGACTTTTTCCTTCTACTCTCTGTGGCTACAACTTAACAGTGTATTAGACCGCGTGGAACCACACTGCCCCTCAGTGGCCAAACCGGGTACAACATGAACAGCGCTCCAAATAAAGGCACACACGGACAAAGGCAAGTCAGTATAAAATAATTTAAATAAAATCGATTCTGAATCGTACTAAATGAAAATCGCGATTCTTATGAGAATCGATTTTTTTGGGGGGGGGGGGCACACCCCTAATGCTTTGCGTATGGAGAACTCCTCAGAACAGGTTTCATTTCAAGGGTCAGTTCACATTAACTTAACTCTTTGACTGCCAGACGTTTTCAGAAAAGGGATGCCGTGGGTGCCGGCCGATTTAAGCATTTTTGACTGATCTTTCAAGGTCCACAGAAAATGTTGTGTTTGGACTATGGAAACACACATACTACCAAATGAAAGATTGGACTCTCATCTTTCATCAGAAAAAAAAGTTTGTTTCTACCTTATTCCGTTTTTCAGTAATCAACAATAGAAAATGGTTAGTTTCACCTCTGTTTTGAAAAAAAAAAAAAAACGTCTTTTAACGTCTTTGGCACTCCTCCATAGGATTTTACTAAACGTTATTTAACGTTTTTGGCAGTCAAAGAGTTATGAAGAGAAAAATCAAAGATTGAAGAAGAAATCGTTTTCTTGAGGTTCTCTTAAGAAAACCAAGTGAAGAGAAACATGTCCGTAGCCACGGTCAGCCAGTCTGGAGACTAAACTTGTTTGTACTCCGTACGCAGTCGTCTTAATCAGGTCCAAAGGCTCTGTTATAAAAGTCACAATTATCAAATTTAGTCCAATCTACCCTCTCTTTTTTTTTTTCGTATTCAAGAGTCTTAAGTCTTTGCTAAAGATAAGCAAGTTTATAATAAAAGTCTTCGTCAAAAATGGTCGTAGCATTCCGTGGGAAAAATCTCAAAACTAAAAATTGTAGTCGACATTTGTTTTCAAGGGGCTGTAATATTCAAGATCAACAATTGGCACTCCGTTTTTTTAGCCCATCCGGATTGAAACCGGACGGCTTATTTTATAGTGTGAGATGTCTGAACAGCTCCAAACACACTGATTAAGTTCTGTTCCGATGTTGATCTTAGAATTATCAAGTACCGTAGTCAAGATTACAGACGCCCTCGATGAGAAAACTCCCGAGTCTTTTGTTTTAAAGAATCAATCGTCTCTCGTCTAGACCGCCATGTTTGTTATGGAGATCTGTTTAAGTCGAGAATAATTTAGTGACGTTTTCGTTCGGAGTAAAGTCTCCAGATAAAGACCCATATTTGGTATACTTAAGATCCACTTCAGGAAATAATTGCGTCGACTTGGAAGGTCCAAAGTCAAACATCAAAGCATCTCAAGCCAAGGAGCGAAGTACCTTAACGTGGAAAACGGTCTGTGCTGAAGTCACTCAAATCATTTAGATTTGTTGTGAAAAATTGAGATCGAGGCCCACCATTGAATATAATTCCGTTTTCAACATGGATTGTCTGTGGCCTTTGTCTTTCTGTCTTTTTTTTTTTTTTGCTCCGATATGCCCAGGCATGCTTTTTAGACGGGCAGCAGTTGAGCCCCGTTGGTTCAAGTTAGCTCGCCAAAAGACGAGGTTTAAAAGAGGTTTGCGTTCGTCCAAATTCCAACTTAAGTCGCTTGATGTCGGATGTAAAAGCTTAATGCTGCAATTACTGTCAGGACAAAATGAGGGTTGTTACCTTTTTGCTTTGACGGAGAATTGAAAAAAAAAAAACTTGTTGGCTTCCCGGAATAGGGAATTCACATTTACATGAAAATAGGCTATTAAAATTCATGCTCGGCGACGCTCCTTCCTTCAAGACACAAACAAAACAATTGTGTTGGTGCGCATCCCGTGTTTGTCTCCCTCTGTGAATTTTTGTATTTGTTGAAGCGAATCCGCTGCGAAACATTTATTTTTCAGATGGTTTTTAAATGTGCGCCGGCACGCTAAGTAATCACCTGCGTTTTGTTAAGGGGCGGGGGGGGGCGGTCTTAACTGGCGAAATACGCTTGAGGCGGGAATGGGAAACAAAATGGAGGAAATGAATTTCTCGTCACCTGCTCGTGGGTGACTGGAATGAGTCTGTGTTTGGAAAGCTCCCTCATGACGTTGACGTCCGTCCTTAAGTCCAACTTGCAGCCCACCAGCACCACTTTGGCGTTGGGACAGAACTCTTGCGTCTCTCCCTGCCACTGCAAGCGACACAGATTCGCCCAAAAAAAACAATATTTGCTTAGAAACGATCAAAGAGTCCTGAAATCCTGAATAGCAATCCAAGATTCATGAAATCAAATCGTTCTCTCTTGGATGTCTGATTGTTTCCGTCCCGTCCCGTCCTGGCCGGGCGCTGGCGAATCCACTTGTACCGTTTCTCCTCGCTCTCACAAGGAGATCTTTTCTCACGGATTGTCTGGAACGAGCCGCCGTCGCTCGCTGCGCTTTGTGGAAACGCCGAGCAAACCGGTGAATGGCAGCAGTTTAGATGAGTCACAAAGGGAGCCGCGCGAATAAAGCGCTGTATTGTCTTGGGCTGATAATGCAAATCAGTGAACGTTTTGTGAGGCGGAGTTTGTGCGAGTGGCTAATCAAAGGATGAACGTAAAGGTTGTCCTTAGTTAACTCTCATAATTTCATGGATTTTTTATTTTTTTTGCTCAATGTTCAGTTTGTATGCATTTCTGCTCCGTGTGTGTTAAAGTAGCAATTACCGTAAAACAGCTACGCTAATCTCCGCTAGCCCCGCTACAGCATTTCGCGCTAAGCTAGTTGACTTTCATTTGATGAAATTATAGTTTGGTTCACTTTTTGGTGATTAAAAGTAATGTAAAAATGGTTTGTATGCGTTGCTGCTCTGTGTGTGTGTGTGTGTTAGGTAGCAATTGTTTTAAGGTTTAAAATGACCGTGACGGCTATGCTAATCTCCGTTAGCCCGGCGGCTACAGCATTTCATAATATACGGTACCTTTAGCATGATGCCACTTGACTTTTACTTGATACAATTATATAGTTTGTTCACTTTTTTTGGTGATTTAAATGTACACAGTTTATTTATTTTGTATGTACTGTGTTTGTTGCTGCTCTTAGCAATCGTTTTAAGGTTTTAAAAATGACCATAGGAGCCATGCTAATTTCGGGCTACGGTGTTTCGCAATATGTTATAGCATTTAGCTAGCGGACTATCAAATCATAAATATGGTCTATAATGCGGATTTTCATCGCGGGGTGTGTTTCCTGCGACGAACTGGGGCTCACTGTCATAATATTTTATCGTTCTGTGCGCGTAATGCACTTCACAAATGAACACGCACGGACCTCCAGGCGCTTTCGAAAGATGGCGCGTTCCTGTACTTTGCAGCTTCTGGCAATATTGAATGAATTCATGCTATATGACACATACTCTATGTAGGATTCTGCTATTTTTAGCCTGCGGCTTGTCATTGCGTTCACTAAGGGCGTGAATATTTTAAATAGTTTTTTTTTTGGTCTGGTTTTAGCTCAGTAAAATTGAAGTTGTGAGTCATATTAATCACGTGATACCTGATGAGTCATTTCTCCCCCCAAATAAAAGATTTTAGAGACAACAAAGGACATGGAATTGAAAAATAGAAGCGATTAAAAACTCCGAGAGCTATTTTTCAAACTCTGGGGAGGAAGAGCGAGAGAGTTAAAGGATAATTGAAGGGCACCAACGACGGCTCACTCTGTCAAGCGCGGTTTATTAAAAAAAAAACGCACAATGACGCACGGCGTCAAAACACATCGTCATCTTTGCGCGGATTACTCAAGCACGTTTAATTGTTTGCCCTCAAAGTCGAATTGAAAAAGCGCCGCCCGATGCGTCGCCCCCCCTGCATCGCGCTACCGTGTGAACTCGTCACGTGAGGGCAGAGTTCAAGTCCACCCCACGTCCCCTTAAAGGTCAAAAAATAAAAACACCCAACGTCACACTGACCTTCTTCACCACGCTATCCAGCGTCTCCGGACGGCTAATGTCGAAGCAGATGAGGACGGCATCTGAGTCGGGATAAGCTAACGGACGCACGTTGTCGTAGTAGGCGGAGCCTGTTGATGACACGCACAAAAAAATGACACATTGACTTGGCCAACCAACATTTATAGATAGATGACAGATTTTTATTTATTTTTTTCATTACTAAGATTACTTGATTATCAGAATTTTATTTTATCGCATCAGCCTAAAAAAAAAAAAATAATCCAATATCAGTCAGGCCCTAACTCAACTTATGCAGTTGAGTAATTTATGGCCCGCGGACACTATATGTGGTGCTGACTTTATTTGATTTGTTATGGCAAAGTGATTAATAACAAAGATAAAAATGTGATTACTAAGCACTCTGTGGTTGACAGTGATGAGTGTGCGAAAGTTATGTTTTTTTTAGAAATGACCGAGGAGGCGCTCCATTACTCAAGTGAAGGACGAGCGAGCGACGCGTCACCTGCTAGTTGACGATGCCATTTTATTCTCCCAGTGGGGGCCCCGGGGTGAATTAGGGGCATTGTGACAACATTCCAACGCCACTTGCACCCGAGTCCGCAACATGTTGTGCTTTTGTGGCCTAAATAACGCTGCATCAGCACGTTGGTGTAGGATTCCGGTGACATTCCACAACGTGTTTGCTGTTGTCCTGCCTAACGGTGCGAGAAACGTACTTTTTGTTTAATATATTTATATATACTTGTATATCTTTTTTTAAATGTATTTCTTCGGATTGTTTTTTGTTATTTACACAATTAGTTTAGAGGTAGCTTAAAATGCGTAGAATAGAGATATACCGATTAGTAGTAGTCAAGGATGCCGATAAACGATATTTGAAGCCGATATTAATTTTCACTAAACGGGAAAATATTGGCATCAAAATTTTGGAAAAAAATACAAACTCCAGCTCTTAATTTTGGGGGGGATTTTCAAACTTTTTTTTTTTTTTTTTTTTTTTGCAACCTTTAGGATTCGTAAAATGTTGGAAGACATCTTGGTTTTAAAAATCGAACAAAAAGTTACGAAAATCTCCCATGGGGCAGTAGCATGTTTTCAAAAGTTAAATAAAATCGTAAACAATTACGTAAGTATTCCAAAATTTCAAAATATTTTATATTATTTTTTTTACTTATCTCAGTTTTAATTTCAAACAAAAACAGAAGGTGCAGAGAGTTCCCAGGGTCATTAGCATCTCTAAAAAAAAAAATTTTTTATTTTTTATTTAATTAGTTCCCTGAAGTTAACACCTTTTTTTTTTTTATGGATCTATTATCGGCCTTTGATTCCTCAAAATTTGTCAAAATCTATCCATCCCTAGCGTAGAAAACACTGAGTAATGCATATACAGTATATGTATGTATATATATTAGGGGCGTGCATCTCATACGTACTTTGATGCACACGCACGTGTATATATACGCATTTCACACACTTATATAGCCAATATTTGATTGAGTTTAGTGTAGTTCATTAAGTGAGCACAAGCAACTGTGACAGGCAGCAGGCTGCGACCAAAACATCATCTTTGTGTCCATAAACTCATTTTGGTTTTTTTTGTTTTTTTTAATCACATTACTGTCAAAACGGGGAGACCAATTGTGCCAGTAAAAGCGAATCGTTACCAGTAAACAAAACACTGACAATTTTCATCTCTGGAGATTGTTCATTTGCGCTCTGCTGTCTTTTAAGAAACAATACCTGGGCTCGTGCGGCCCGACTGGAGGAGAGACGTTTTCAAATTGCTTCGCCGAGTTGAAAGTTGTGGGGATCGACACACACACACACACACACACACACACACAACTCAAATCTCAAGGTTTTCCTGATGTCCGCTAATCCATGTTGTGTGCTAATGTGTATTGATCCGGGAGCGAGTAGTAGTTAGTAGTATGATTCCCCCGGAGGCCACGCTAAGAAGCCTCAGCCCATCTGTCTCCTTCCAAAAAAGAAAGGCCCTTAAAGAGCCTCCAGCGTCGGCCGCTGGTGAACAGCAGGCATGTTGCCATGTCAGTGGAAATTAGGCGAGTGCGGGAAGAATACTTATAAATAAATGAGCTACTTTTGTTCTTACACGCGGAAGCCAGTGTTACACAATTAAAGCGCACTTATGTAAAACCTGCATTTAAGCCCCTTGGGTGGATTGAAGTGGGTGACAAATGGTATACTCAGCTGGAGGAGACTTTCGGAGAAGGCTTTTTTTTATTTTTATTTTTTTATTTTTTATACAATCGAAGGTCTTTGTTAGTAGAATTCTCGTTTGGTATAAAAATATAACTTTCAATACGTTATGACTATAGTGACGGACATAAATTGAAATCGATTGTTGGCTCCCACAATTTTCGGAGCAGATTTAAAAAGGAAAAATTGTCAGAGATGAATCGCAACATAATCGTCTTTTAGAGACGTCTGACATTCGGGACATCGTTGAATTTGAGGTAAAAATAAAAAAAAAAAAAAAAAAAAAGCTCAAATTTGGCCTGATTATTTTATGGGTGTTACAGTACCCCGCTTCACAATCACAAATTCCGTATGCTGTAAATATGAACTCATTCACTGCCATTGACGGTTATAGACGTCAAATATTCATTTGAACTATTTCTATGAGTTTAACATTTTTTTTCCCTAAACCTAGATTTTTTTTATTTATTGTACATTTAGAACAGATATAAAATTTGTGATTAAGCGTGAGTTAACTCGTGAAGTTGTGCAATTAATTTTCGATTAAAAATTTGCCGCTCCTAATTTTTAATAATCTTTTTTTTTTTTTTTGGAAGCGCGTCATCATTTTGAATTCTGCAAACTTTTAGTGATTTTTTTTTTCTTTCTCATTTATTTTCTTCTTTGGCAGTGAACATTTCCAAAAGCAATTTTCCTCATTTAAACACTCTTGTGAGGCGTGTCAACTACTTTTCACTCCTTTTTTTTTTTCATATTTTTTTCCATTCATTTGCTATCAGGCCGCGTAACCGTGAACTTAAGAGTTGAGCAAAGTGGGGATATAAAGTTTTAATGAGGCAGAAGGTCTCCAGTGAAACAACCTTTTAATGAGCCCTACCGAGCACCTCTTCTTAGACACCCCCCCCCCCCCCCCCAAAAAAAAAACAACAACCGCAGGGCATATTTATCTAGTCTACATTTATGCTACATCTTGTTAGCAATTCTCAACGCTCTTATCGACTTCTTCTTCTTCACAGTCACTCGCCGCTCGGACTGAAAATCCACATTTCTTTCGTCAGTGGAGCTGAAAGCTGTAAAATAACTGATAAGAGACAATCGGGCTGCCGGTTCTATCTTTTGGTCTTTGGTGCTGCTCTGCATAATTCACGAGCGTGCGCTCGCACACACCTTTAATCCTCCCTGATGACATCTTCCATCACAGCGCAGTCATTCTCATTAATATTAAAAGCGTGTTTGTCCATTTTTTTTTTTTTTTTTTTTTTGGACTACCCCTTTCTTTCTTACACATCCCCGCTGTGTTTTGTGATCCATTTTTCCACCGACTCAAACTGCGCCTTGATATGATTATTGCTCAGTAGCGGACAAACAAACATAAGCCGAGTGCGGCTAATTGCTTAGCGTACGCGCGCGTAAACAATCTAAGACGCCCTGCAGAGATGATGGTGTTCTGTCTCGGTCTTGATTTGTTTTCATCCCTGTTGCGCTCGTTTGCCGTCATAAGTTTTCTAAACACTTGAAAACACTTATTCAGTGTAAAGAAATGAATAGTGATAATCATATTACGCAAACATTTTAATAGCATTTCTTGACAACCAGCAGCACGTTCTTGACTGGATAAAGGGGCATGAAATGGGGCTAGCCTCATGAGGCTAACATCGGCTAGCCCGATCGGTGCTAGCATTAACTCATTCACTGCCATTGACGGCTATAGACGTCAAAAATTCATTTAAACTATTTTTATTAGTTTAACATTTTTTTCACACTTTTGTTAAGAGTTTGAAAACCTAGCGAAAAAAAGATTGTACATTTAGAGCAGATATAAAATTTGTGATAAATCACGAGTTAACTATTGAAGTCATGCGATTAATTACAATTTAAAAAATTTAATCGCCTGACGACCTAATTTTTTAATAATCTTTTTTTTTTCAAAAAGAAAAAAGAAAAGAAAAAAAAATTTCAAAAAAGAAAAAAATTATTGTAATTAATCGCATGACTTCAATAGTTAACTCGTGATTAATCACAAATTTTATATCTGGTATAAATATACAAAAAAAATCCTAGGTTTTCATATTCTTGTTAACAAAAGTGGAAAAAAAATTTAACTAATAGAAATAGTTCAAATGAATTTTTGACGTCTATAGCCGTCAATGGCACTGAATGAGTTAATAATAGTGGGACCATGGAATGGCGGCGAGGAGTTTCCAGATCATCGTATCCAGTAATTCACAGACAACAAATGCGTGCTTACAAGAACTTCTAACCCGTATGTGTCTAAAAGAAAGATCCCGAACCGCCCACGCCGGTCGGCCCCTCCCACGGGATCGAGACTTGGACGCGGAGAGTCCATTGATTTCCAGTGTGTCCTCGCTCTCCTAATGGAGCCGATCAGCATCGGAGAAACCTGCCCAACCCTCGTCTCCGGCACTTAAGAGCGCAGCACTTTACTTTGATACCGTCTCGTCACTATTTTTGGTGGCGCAAAACCTTTCAGAGCGCACACTTGAACCAAAAAGCACAACAAAGTAAAGTGGGAAAAAAAGCCTCATTTCCCGGCACCGGGGCTTTCAAGGAAGTCGGCGGCGGTCATCGGAGCCGCTCATGAATGATGGATGCGTTGTTGGGATGATCCCCACTGATGGATGAAAGAGGCCACGTTTTCGATTCTCTTCATTCCTTAACGTCACCAATTAAATGACCCGCCCCGGCTGGTTTTAAAAATCAAATGTTTGGTGTGGAAAGAATACGAGATAATCATGAGGGGGTGAGCTGTGCTGAGAAGGCAATGAAAAAACGATTAAAAGAGCAGAGGGGGGAGTCGTGAAGATGGATCGCGGTAACAGAAGAAGAAAGAGCGAGGGAAAGGCTTGAATAAGTCCATAAGTCATAACAATATAATATTTTTATGCATGCCCAGTTTTTCACAATGGCATTTTTCTGAATAGCACAAAACTCTTGTAATTTTGCCAAAATCTGGCATTTCCTTTGAAGTGAGATAGCTTAGTCATTTATGAATATTTTTTCACTTTCAACCACTCAAAATGTTCAGTGGCATCAGACCTATCTATACATATATAGTTTTTATTTTATTTTATTTTTTTAATGCCCCCTATGGACAGTAATAGCAGTATTATGCTAATAGCCAGACTAACCATGCTGTATATATATATAAAATAAAAGACTAATTTGAATATTTCATATGACATAGTTAGAGGCTCAAACAAGGTCATAAGTCATAAGAGTGAGAGAGCGGCGCCTCGATACAGCGGGACGCCTGACCTTCACACTTTGGAGGACCGGTGGAAGGACGGGTGCAAATGGAGGAGGAGGCCGAAGCAAAGGCGGAACATTTCCAAACAGGCCCCAAGTCACCATTTTTGATAATCTCCATTAGGGCCGCGGGTGAGCTGGAGCCAATCACAGGGCGCGTGTAGACGATTATTCCGACTCACATTTAGAGAAAAAAAATCTGATGGCTGCATCCTACTGTACGTCTCCCCCAGCACCGATGTCAAAAGCCCGTCCATCTGGTCCGTCAGGATGCACGAATAATGGAACGCACGCCGCACACTCGTTGTGTGCGAACCAGTTTGATGTTGTTTTGTTTGTGTCGCAGCCGTTTGTTACTTCAGTCCGATTGAAATGCTTCCCCTCGGACGTTTCAGGTTCACAATATGACTTCAGCGGGCAAACTTATATCTGAGATCCAAAAGCAAGCTTGAGTGAAGAGTCGCTCTCACACACGCACGCACATGCTTTCTTTTTCACACACCCATTCTCACTCACACTAAAAACATTTGGTAAAAAAATGAATAACCCAATTTGGGTAATAAAAAAAAAAAAAAAAAAACACTGGTCCACTACTTGGGTCAATTTGACCCAACTGTTCTGTACAAAATGGGGGGGGGGAGATCCCCTCCAAATAAATTTGTTTGTTTTTTTACCCAACTGTTCTGTACCAAAAAGTTTTTAGGGGTTTTGTTAAAAAAAAAGAAAAAGAAAGAAAGACCCAATTTTTGTTTAGTTTTTTCTTTTTTCAGAAAGTTGGGTCAAATTGACCCAAGTATACTGGACCAGTAGTTTTTTTTTTATATATATCAAAATGTTTTTTTTACCATTTTTTTTTTGTTATCCTGTTCAGTACAAAAAAAAACAACCAAATTTGCAGGGTTTGTTGAATAAAAATATATATCTTTTTTTTTTCAGAAAGTTGGGTCAAATTGACCCATATAATGGATCGGTCCAGTTTTTTGTCCAAATGGGGGTTGTTGTTTGTTTTTTTAAACTTTTTTTTTTTTTGCCATTTTCAGTACAAAACAACCAAATTTGGGTGTTTTTGTTGGAATTTTTTAAAATAAAAAATAAACATTTTTTTTCTTTTTTTCAGAAAGTTTGGTTAAATTGACCTATAAAGTGGATCAGGCCAGTAATTTGCCCAAATTGGGTTATTTTTCACCCAACTATCCTGTACAGAACAACCCAATTTTTGGGGTTATGTTAAAAAAAGAGAGCTTTTTTTTTTTTCAGAAAGTTGGGTCAAATTGACCCAAGTTAGTGGATCAGTCCAGTTTTTACCCAAATTGGGTTGAACCTCACAGTTTTTAGACATCAGAATATAGCTCTCACACACTCACATTGTCTAAAAAATAAATCATATTTTCACGTAAACACATTTTTCTCATGTGCACACGCTCTCGCACGCACCTCACACACTGACTCTGACACACTCCTCTCACTTAGTCACAATTGCGTGTCGCTTCTCGCACCCACTCTTACGTCAACAAAACTCTCACGTCGCTCTTTCACACCCCTCACTTGCACTCACAATCACTCCCAGCCTTCACATCCACACACACTCTTTTACACGCACGCTCTCACACGCACCCCTCGCTTGCTCACAATTCTTCCCACATCCAAACACTCTTACACGCACACTCAATACACACACACACACACCCCAAAAAAACTTTCAAAACAAGACCTGACCTGCAAACTAAACTAAAACTCCACATCAATAAATGTTCGACATGCCAACTATCAGTAGCTGAGTTGCATTTTTGGTGCGAGAATTTTCTTTTGAGTTAAAAACAGCATTTAATAAAATACTTACTCCAAACCTATTTGTTAGCTGGGAAAAAAAAATATCATTATACCAGACAAGGATTTTACTCCTAGAGAATCCCTGGCCTTAAAACAAAGATACCTGACGTGTCCCACATGTTGAGTTCAATGCGCTGCTTATCGATCTCAAAGCTGGCCGTGTAGTTCTCGAACACCGTTGGGACGTAATTCTGCAAAGACAACAAAAAGATGATTTTAAGTAAGTGACAATCGTGTTTTCCTTGTGCGTAAAAGCGCACGGAATTAACGCCAACTCATCTAGACCGAATAAAATACGCTTACCTCTGGGTACGAGTCTTTGGCGAAAACGTGCAGCAGGGCCGTTTTTCCACACTGCGTGTCACCGACCACCACAATCTTACACCGGAGTGGTCCTTTGCCCTCCATCGCGTGCGCGTCCTGTGCGGGGGTCACTGCGTGCCTCTTGTCATTTAAACTTAGTGTACTGTCCACCCGACGCCAACAAAAATAAAAAACAACAATAACTAGGAAAAAGTGTAGCGCTGATGATCCCCTGTGAACGTCTACTATACTCAAACAACTTGTTCAGCTACACGGGTGTGAACCAGGAGGGAGAGGAGGAAGGTTTGATGCGCTGCATGCTCTGAAGCGCCACAAAAGGAAGGTGGCACTAAAAAAGTCAAGTGAGAATAATTGGCTACGGAATTTCCGGTTTAGCATCACAGCGGTTATCCAAAATAAAACGCGTGATTATATCCAGTGTCTTTCATACTTCAGTGACAGCTCTGCATATTGACGCCAATGTTGTTTTATTTTGAAGGCCAAGTCACAGGTTACGGCGTTTTGAGCCATACCGGTTCCAGTTTCATTCCGATTACAGTATACATATCACGCTTTTATCATTTTATTTACAATATGGGGTGAGTTGGGATTTTTAATCAGAACCTATGCCGTCATATGCTAAGAAAGAAAGAAATAAGAACTCATTTGGAACATACCCGCCACAGCAACAAGATGTAGGCCCACTTCTGAGGCCCTTTGGCGCCATCTTGTGCCCAAACGGTTTAACGCAACGATTCAAGTTCAGTTCATATTTATTTAGTAGTTTCGCAACAAAACTAGGAAACCAACTTCGCCGATGTGTAACCTAAACTGTGTTATAAGGCTTCAAATTTGAGCTGTATCTGTCCAGCAAATCTTAAAACCAGCTCGTTTACCATTTGAGCTTGGAAAAACATGTCCTACAAGTCTCGGGAGTGTTTGGAGAAAAAAAAAAACGGAAGTTGTGTTTTAGGGAGCCCTATAATGCATTTTCTTCAAATCTCTTAATATTTTTTCTGTTATAGTTTTGTCAAATCACCCGAAATGTTGATCACCCCTTTTTTTTGTATATTTTCCGAAAATACCAACCAAATATTTTTACAAAGTCGTCATTTTTGTTTGAAGATTTTTTTTTTGCACGTTTCTTTCTTTCTGATAGATTTTAGTCTGAAAACCGGAAGTAGTCTTAAAAACGCGTCTTCTTTGATGACTGACCACTTGTTGTGAGCCCAGCCCGCTGTGCGCGTTCACGTCAAACCGTGCCGCGCACTCCCCTCACCTCACATGAACACTGACAACCAGTTTGATCGCATGTTTTCACACTGAGCCACACACAGGCTCGAGTAATCGATCCGAATCCACCCGCCCCCCAAAAAAAGTGGTCATGTCTGGCGAAGATGCTCCATCTCAGCAGCCCAACCCTCCGACGGGAGCTCCACAGCCTCTCACGTGCCGGTCCCTGGTACTCACCGGCTACGGGGGGTACGACAAAGTCAAGCTGCAGGTGAAGCCGTTCGCACAGCCGAGTCTGAAGTCCGATGAGGTTCTGGTGCGGGTCAAGGCGTGCGGGCTCAACTTCGCCGAACTGATGGGCAGGCAGGGGCTGTACGAACCGCTGCCTGCCCCGCCAGTCACCCTCGGCATGGAGGGGGCCGGGATCATCGAAGCGATCGGAGAAGGGGTGAAGAACCTCAAGGTGAGGATAGTGAAACGATTTCATTCATGGTTCGTTCATTTACAGTGTTCCCTCGCATACTCGCGGTTCGGATTCACATAATCGCTTTCACATTTGAGCTCCATTTACCCCCCAAAAATAAATAACGTTAGCATTTTTGTTCGTCTAAGTGACTAAAACCTAAATTTAATTCTTTAGAGTGTTACTATTTTTTTCTATTACTTTTTACACATTAAGAAATTTGTGCTATCTTGTGCCCCCCCTGCGGTTAAAAAATGTTAAAATTAAACTTTCTCATTGTAGGGGACTTTAAAAAAAAAAAAAAACACTTCATTGCCTTTAATTCAAATCTAATCCTCACCTGACTCTTCTCGCAGGAACTAAGGTCACATAATAATCATGATTAAAAGTGCCGTGTGATCAAAGTCAATCTATGATGGGTGTGTTTATCTCGGGTAATAAAATAAGATATCATCGACATACACCAATCGACACCATTCCACGGCGCAAAATTTCAGGAATTAGACACAGCCGGTTTTAATTTGAAGGCTCTCATGCTCCATCCCGCAATGTTGTTTTCTTCCTTTTAGACATTCCACATTATTTGCACACATTGATATAAAATGATGTGGGCGCGTCTGTTTTGTAAACTGCAGATGTGTTGCATCATCGCACGCCGTTTCTAACTGTTCTGTAACGTTTTGAGCCGATCCGAATGCATTCCATGAACATGTGGCTTTTGTTATTGTTGAGTAACCTCATCTGTCCGTGGAACCATGTAATTAATTCGCCCCTCTTGAGAAGCGTTGCAACAAACAAACAAAATTTGCTTATCATTAGAGGCAAGAAGTAGGAGCCGCTTTTAACAGGATGTGGCAAAATACAATCTGGCTTGTGTTTCCTGTGGCCTTCACATTTTGCGCCACCAAAAATAGCCCACGCGGCATACAAAACAAAATGGGGACTTTGTTTTGCATAACCGTGACAATGGGGACTTTCTTTTGCATAACCGTAACAATGGGGACTTTGTTTTGCATAACCGTGAAATATGTTAAATAATTATTATTTTTGCCATTTGTCAATCAAAGGTGAAGTTTACTCTAAAACTGACCCATAAACCAAGACATTGCCTATTTAACACTGGTTGTACTTTTTTATATATATATAAAAAAAAAAAGTAAATAGTGTGGAAATGTTTGGCAAAATACAGTGCAGTACTAAGCTGCAACCTGCGGGGGCGCTGTTGATTCACTCTTGACTAGTTTGCTAGCTAGAAAAGTTAAATTGTTAAAAAAAACTAATTGATGTTTTCTACCATATCAAATGTAAATTCAATGAGTTTATTAAAAAAAAAAAAGTTAAGAAAGTTAATTTAATGATGAAGCACTGCATTTTCCCAACCTGTCAACATGTTAGGTTGGCGAGCGCGTGATCGTGATGAGCCGCAGCGGCATGTGGCAGCAGCAGGTGGTGGTGAACGCCAAGCGCACCTTCCCCATGCCCGAGTCCATGAGCTTCGAGGAGGGCGCCGCGTTGCCCGTCAACTACCTGACGGCGTACTTGATGCTCTTCCACATGGCCAACCTCACGCCGGGCAAGAGCGTTCTGGTCCACATGGCGGCGGGTAAGCCAAAGCGAGACCTTGAATTTATGCTGACAATAATTGATAGTGGTTAATAATTTGCAGGCGACAATAACGTGCCATTGTTTGTTTAGTCTATCGAGATCATTGTGATTAAAAATCCTCCTGGTGTTTACGCCTTTCTCACTGTTATGTGCGCGCACTCATGGTCAACAATGAGGCGTTCTAAAGCGGCCACGCTACCCCTGGTAGGCGGGAAAAAAATTCCCCCCCTCCTGGTACTTATGCCTTCCTCACCGTGACTTGCGCACACTCGGGGCTGACAACGAGGCGCTCTAATGCCCTTATCCACACATTGTCTGAAATCAATAAAAATCCATCCCTATGAAGTTGTTGCGCTCGCACGCAGGTGGCGTGGGCATCGCCGCCACCCAGCTGTGCCGGACGGTGCCCGACGTGACCGTCTTCGGCACGGCGTCCGCCTCCAAGCACGACATCATCACCCAGGTGGGCGTCACCCACCCCATCGACTACCGCAATAGAGACTACGTGGAGGAAATTCACAAAATTAGCCCCAAAGGTCAGTTTTTGTCCTCTCTTTACTTTACGTGAATTTATTGTTTTTTGTTTTCCTGTTTACGTGCAATTACATTCTCTTTGCAGGCGTGGACATTGTTTTGGATCCACTCGGTGGCGCCGACACACAGAAGGGCTTCAACTTGTTGAAACCTTTGGGCTCACTCATTGTTTTTGGTAAGCAAAAGAATGCGTTTAACTCATTCACTCCCGGCCATTTTCACTGAAGCAACCCCCTTCGCTCCCGGCTGTTTTACTGGATTTTGACTGATTTTGCGAGGTCCGCAGAAAATTCTGTTCTATTGCTATAAAAATATAGAACCTACCAAAAGAAAGATTAGAGTCTCTTCTTTCATCAGGAACAAAAAAAAAAAAGTTTACGTTTTGAAGCAGTTAGCATTAGAATATTGCTAAGTTTAATCATTATTCACAAACCTGTTGAAAACACTGGCGAAAAGAGCTTGTTGCAACATAACCCTGGCTGATCTCTTATACTCTGCTGGCCTTTTTTTTGCAATAACTACCATTGCTTTAAGTGACCTCTTCAGGTCAGAAGCCGTATCAAATCCTTCTGTAGGCTCTAGCATACAAACTCAATGAGTTAATCGTCATAGCAACATCAATTTAGAAGAATCAACCCCGTAATGTGTTTCGGCGCCAGGTGCCGCCAACTGCGTGACGGGCCAGAAGAGGAGCCTCCTGGCCCTGATGAAGACGTGGTACAACCAGCTGTCGATCAACACGCTGAAGCTGATGCAGACCAACAAGGCGGTGTGCGGCTTCCACCTCAGCTACATGGACGACGAGCACTTAGCCGCGGGCATAGCCGCGCTGCTGCGCCTCTACGCCGAGGGCAAGATCAAGCCTCGCATCGACTCGTGCTTCCACTTTGAGGAGGTGCGTTGAAAAAACATTCGCCAGGCTCATAGAAAAAAAAAAATCTGTATTTTGTCTGATCTTTGTCCTCAGGTCACAGATGCGATGCGACGCATGCACGAGCGTCAAAATATCGGGAAGGTCATCCTTCTCCCTGAGCCCAAAAAGCAGGACGACAAGATGGCGGCAAAGAAATGACATCATTGAGGGGTTGAGTAATATCGGATTTCCCAGCAATGCTTTTTCCCTTACTACTCAAATGATAACATTCAGTATTTTGCACCTTTTTAAACAAGTTTTCACACAATGTCTATAATTTTTTAGCAGCATGTGTATTTTAATGAATAAAATGGCTTCATTGTATTGCAGTTATTAGGGATTTTTTTTTGGGGTGATTTTGATTTAGTTTAGCCGTAGCAGCCATGCAAAGCTTCTGACTGATTGTTTTGTTTTTGTGGCAACTTGTGAGGCTGCACTCGGGGCAACAATGAAAAGCAATCAGGCGGGATTTCCTGCCTTGGTAATCGCTCTTCTGCCTCCAAAAAAACAAAATCATTCTCCAATGTAAGACATATTTATGACTTTGACTCAAACAGGGGAAAAAAAAAATACATTCAACATAAACTGACATATTTTTGGGTGATTGGTGGGCAAGTATCGTAGTCTTGTAAGGACTCTAATTATGACATTCTTCATTACAATTTACAAGGTTGCTTATGTATTTATGTTGTACTTACTGTTCAGTTGTTTACTTCAATTGAGACAAGACCCCCCGCCCCTCTACCCCCCTTCCTCCCAAGTGTAACTCACATTCCTCTTCCAACAGTAGATGCATATTTGAAATTATACGTTATGTGTTTCTACATGTCCTACAATTTGGCACTTGGGTGGCTGTTGAGTCAGACAAATCTGAATAGTTTCGAATATAGGCTGAAATTGATTGGACGGAAGGAAACAAAAACCAATAGCCACATTCACATTAAGTCATACAATGTGATGGAATAAATATTATAATTGAAGCTATAGTGCTTCTGAAAATGTCACAGGAAAAACACTTTCAAATTAATCAAACTAATTAATGGCTTTCCGTTCGTAAACTCGAAACGTTATGCCCTTGTTTACGCGTTCTAGAGGAAGTTTTATTTTTTTACTCTGAAAGGGTGTGACGGAAGTGACTTGCCGCTGCATGTCCACCTTGACGCTGTACCTTTTAGCGAGAATGCCCTCCTGTGAGTCGTAGGCTTCGTCATAGACGTACATACGTGGACTCTTCATTGGCTGCAGTAGCGTACGACGACGTCGCCGCCATGCTGGATGTGGCCGAGTAGAGAAGACTGCCTCATTCACGCAGTAACCGTTGAACACTCAACGACTAATTTGAAAGACGTTATCCATCTTTCACAGGTGAGAAGAAATAATGATTTTTTAAATTGTGCTTCGACATAATTTTGTGGCAAACACTATACAGACAGTAAAGGCATTTTTTTCTCACAGTGCTCTGTATTTTCAGTTGTGGTTACGCTACATTCAATGTAGAATAGCATGTAGCTTAACTCGCTACATTTGCCAAGTAACTTGCTCAACACTTGAAATTATTTTGCTTTGGCTCTGATTCACGGCGTTTCTCTTGCCACATCCAACACGGCGGACGCGCCGACGTGTCGCAGAGCGTGCCACACCGCTCAATGGGGCGTTTCTTTCCATGTGTGTGTCTACGGTCGCTGCCTCCTCCCTCCAGTGAGCTGCTGCAGCGGTGGTGATTCTGGGGAAGTGTACCATATCCTGTTGTCACTGGGATGCGGCTGCTGCCTCTTCGGTAAGCGCCCCTTTCTCGCTTTTATAACCGCCTCTGTTTTTAACATGTCCATTCAAAAATACCATGTTTGCGCGCGCGCATGTGTGACTTTATCTTTTTTTTAATCCCCCCTCGACCGACAGAACGCTCGGCTTATGATGACTTTCAGTGGTGACCTCGCATGCCAAAATAGCAACACTGTGTTATAATTAGAGTGTGCAAATATGCGCGGAGCATACTTTCGTGTGTATGCTGAACATTTATGAATGAGTGGAATGTCATGTATTCTCTCAGGGGGTTGGCAAACCAAGGGTGGGGTGCACCGAGTTGGCTCCTGTGTCACATTTTTGGGGTCACCGATAGGTATTTTTAACCCTCATGCCCTTCTGCTACGGAGCCCGGGAGGGAACATCACGAAAAAATTAAAAAATATTGCAATATAACGCAATGCTATTGCGTTATATCGCAAAACGATTGCGTTTTATTGCAATACCATTCCGTCATAACGCAATATGTTTTGCAAAAGTATTGTGAAATAACGCAATATGTTTTGCCAAAGTATTGTGAAATAACGCCAGCGAACGAGAAATTCCACTTCCGGGTCGTTATCATCACACGCTCGACAAATAATGCAGCATGAATGGGGTGATTGTATTGCTTTTTATTTTGATTTGGGATTAAAATACAAAAACATAACATCCGTGCTAGCCACTAGGCATAGAGTTGTTTTAAGTGAAAGACAATTTAAGAGAATGTTGCGGGACAGACCTCGCTAAATTGGTCGAACTCGTACATACTCAACTTCAAGGTTCCGGGCGGCTTTATGGATATCGGTGGATGTACGCCAAGTGCCAGAAAAGAAGATGTGGATCCCAAATGGCGTTGCCCGACGGCTATGGGAGACTTCGAAGACGCAACTACTTCTCCAGAGGACCTAACTTTATTTGGCATATTGACATGGCATTTGTATCAATTTCTATTGATTGATTCTCTCTCAAGTTCTATTGACGGGTTTTCCAGGAAAATTCGATGGCGGTTTTTTGGGAGAGAAAAAAACCCTTCTGGAGTTTTGCTTCATGGGTATAATACAGGTGAGTAAATGGATTGACAGTAGAATCTAGAAGAGCGAACGCTGTAGTTTACGTCCGCAATTGATTTGAAAATATGATAAAAATGTTGTATGACTGCTATAATAATATGCCTGGTTTGAATGCTAGTTGCAGACAGGCTAAAAGCAATACAAAATACGCCGTGGAAATGAAGCGTTGAATTGTAGAAAGAGCAGAAATGCCCGGATGTTCATAGCCTGGGAGTAAACCAACAACTCGGCAAGATTGTCGATTAATATTAATAAGACAGTGTAACATTTTCAAGTGAGGGGAATTTATTTTACAATTTGTTTGTTAGGCAAAGGGGGAAAATGGAGAGCAAATGGAAACCTGAATGTTCACTTTTATTTAAAAGAAACTTAAAAAAAAAAAACTGGGCGAGGCGCCACCGGGCGTGACTATAATTGTGCCTCCCTGGTGTCAAAAACATTCACTGCCACAAAAAAGAAAATGCCCACAAAAACAAAGAGGCACCACCCCGTGCCACAATTTGCGAATAATAGAGCTCTTGTGCCCCCAACTGGCTACGTGGATAATGCTCATGCATCTTCGTAAACACAATTACAAATTATACATAATATATATTATATATATATATACGGATTTAAACTGTCTTCTAAATTTAGACACGCGAATTGCTGCCAACATAAATAACTACCTGTATTATTTTACAGGATGAGTTGGATGACACTTGTCCAGGTTCGGAATGCCCGCAACATCAGACCATCTCCGAACCCGAATGTCCCCAGTGACCGACCCAACGTGATGTAATCACTGCCTGAACTGTATGGAACAAGAGACCACCTTTCTCCAGTTGACTATGATAACCTGCAAGTGTGCGGAGCCAGTTGTACATTTCGCCAGTCGATACAGATGTATATGAACTGTGCAACATCCTGACGAGAGAGTTCAACTTGTCTATACCATCTGAGATGTATAAAGCCCTGTATATGTCTCTCGGAGAGAAACTTAAACAAGATCTGCTGTCAGGCGTGTCTTAGATGTTTCCCTCCTCCAACACAGACGATTCAAATGATCAGCTCCGGAGAAGCCGGTATGTATGAAGTGTGTTGTCTGAAAAAGCAAACAATAAATGCTGGGAAAAAAATGTTTTAATCTTTTTTTTTTTCATTATTATTATAAAAAATGTAATCATTTTATTTAACATGTTCAGAATACAAATGACATTCTTAAAAATGAATCAGTGAATGTTCATTTTATTTGACATTTTCACAGAATACAAAAAAAATATTAAAATAAAATCGGTGAATGTGCGGCAATATGCAAAAAAAAAAAGTGCAACGTACAAGTCTAGCAACTTATTTTAATGGAAAACGTAAACATGGAGAGCAAACAGTGCCATTCAAAAACTACTCAATGTCAAAGGATTGCTGTAAAAAAAAAAATGCGTTTAACAATAGAACCAAACATCAAAAATCAATCTAGAAGAGCTTATGTCAGGGTTGTATTGATGGCAGTATGACAAAACCGCAACACGATCTCCATAGGATGGAATATATTTTTTGATTTCGTCATCAGGCAGCCATGTCAATCTAAAAGGAGTAAATAAAGTTAGTTCAGATTCTGCCGTAAGACCTAGAGCTCTAAATGCTACTGCTTATCCCGGGTTTGACCGCATGGTGGCGCATGTGCCCCCAGGAAATCATTAAATGAAGCTTAGTGTTCATGTTTGGAGCCATGAAACAGATCTACGCATTTACCGTGGGAAATATACTATTTGGGGATAAAGCTAGCTCCAATTATCAATAAGAAAGCCAAAATGGTAAGCAATAAGCATGTATAACAACGTCCCCATTCAGAAGAAAACGTACTGCCTACCTGGCATAACAGTTAGCTAGTAAACTAAATGATAAAAGAGTAATACTTTAGGCAGTGCAAACTTTTCATTTAGAGCACAAGGCCGCCATCCGCGCCTCGTGTGCGCCGGGCTTTTAGCGATTTTGTTTTGTTAATTAACTGTTAACATTTTGTACATACCTTAACCCTTTGCATGCGAAGTATTTATTTCCTCTAGAGCGTAAAAAATCTCTCCGAATCTCCTTCCATTTTCCTGCCAGCCCCGCCGTACACTTAAATGAATGACCCGGAAGTGGAAACTCTCGTTCTCTGGCAAATAATTATGCCAACATTTTACAAAAGCGACCAATTTATGCCGATTTTTTTTTCCTGTTGTCAATTGTTTTGCCAGTAATTAATATCTTTGTTGTTGTGTTAAGGGACCAAAAATTAAATATATTTTTAAATTTATCAAACGATTCATTGTCTTTCTGGATGTTGTTTCTTCAAATATCCGAATTGGCAATATTTCTAAAAAATAAAAATAAACTATCAGCAGTCCGGCATTTTTAAATTTGACTACAGATTGCCTAAAAAAACTTGCTCATTCACTGTTTTTGTGCTCAGGTCAAAGCCATGTCTAATATAAAAATATTATTTTGGCGCCTCTTTGTGGCCAAGAAACTCCTGTTTAAATGAGGGAAGGGGCTTAATTTAGTCATGCCATAGCCTTGTCTAATAGGAAAGAAAGTGCTTTTGCCGCCATTTTGTGGCATGCTATTAAATCACTTGCATATTTTCACTATATATGTTAGCCGTCATGCCCTCCCCAGCATTTTCTTACATTTTCCCTCAATCTACACCCCTTGTCCCCCTTTGTGTGCCCCTCTAGTCTTGCTTTACTCCACCTTCTGCCCCACTTCTTCACCTTATCTGCTAAAAACAGCTCTCATACTGGAGTCGGTTGCAACACGCAACATGGCCTGTGTACAGTCATGCACAAAACTTTATTTCTGTTCAATAAACAAAGTACTGGCAAAAAACACGTTAGGATAATAATACTTTTTTTTTTGCGGTCTTTCACCTCCCCGTCTGTCAACATTATCATTTTAATGTAATTAACTTAAATAAAATGTTTGTTTTCTAGTATACCATAGATAAAAAGGTTCAACAGTAATAAATTTGTCAAATTAAAGTCTGGGCACGTTTTGATTGGCTGCTTGTTGCTAGGCAGAATTCATAGGGCTCAATCATGACTGCCCCAATGGACAACGGATTTCACATCTAAATAAAGTGTTTGTTTTCGAGTAGACCATAGCAAAATAGTTCAACAGTAATAAATGTATCAAATAAAGTCTGGACACGTTTTGATTGGCTGCTTGTTGCTAGGCAGAATTCATAGCCATCAATTGTAACTCCAATGGATTTACAGCCCAATGTAACGGTAACACTTTGTCTGCAGAAAGCCTAAAAAGGACCAAAGATGACCACAGAGCCTCAACCGCGTTTCCTGGTCCTGTTCGACTTCGACGAGACCCTCGTGAACGAGAACAGCGACGACGCCGTGTTGCAGGCTCTGCCGGGCCAGCAGCTCCCCGATTGGCTGAAGAACAGCTACCGCGAGGGTCACTACAACGAGCACATGCAGCAGATTCTGGCCTACATGGCCGAGCAGGGCGTGTCGCGCGACGCCATCCGCTCGGCCCTGGAGACCATCCCGCCCACGCCCGGGGCCCTCGCCCTCCTGCACTTCCTCCAGAGCCACCAGCAGGACTTTGAGCTGGCGGTGGTCTCGGACGCCAACATGTACTTCATCGACACCTGGCTGAAGCACACGGGGGTCCGCTACCTCTTCCGGAGGATCTTCACCAACCCGGCCAGCTTCGACGCCAACGGCCGTCTGGTGCTGCTCCCGTTCCACGCCCACTCGTGCCCCCGTTGCCCCGACAACATGTGCAAGCAGGTCATTCTGAGGGAGTACTTGGCCCTGAGGCAAAAAGAACGCGGCGCGCCATTCCAACAGGTGTTTTACGTCGGAGACGGCGCCAACGACGTGTGCCCCTCGCTGGTCTTGGGACCCCGAGACACGGTCTTCCCGAGGAAGGACTTCCCCATGCACAGACTGCTGAAGTCCGAGGGTGCCGATTTCAAGGCCAACATGGTTCCCTGGAGCAGCGGTCAAGACGTCATGGACTGTCTGAAGAAAATCGTGGAGGAGAGATGATAATTGAAGAGATGCAAATGATCATAACAAAGGTGCTGAAATAGAGAAATATCCCTTTTTTTCCTGACATATCATAATTATTTGCATTCGTTAAAAATATATTTAAAAAAAGATGAAAATAAATAATATAAATTATAATAAAAAAAATAATAATCTATCAGCGCTGTTTAAACAAGAGGTGTTATATATGCAAATATATATCATGTCTGAGTTAGAATTTAAATTTCTAACACCTCTAGTCAAACATTATATTTAAATTTAATTTGAAAAATACTTTTTAAAACTTAATTTTAAGAATCATCAAAATATTGTTCTACATTTTAAAAATCAAAATAAATTAAAAAAACACTGTCACATGATCAGTGGAACGTAATTTTATTGGCTGTACATTGGATTCATTGAATATACTCAATTTTGACGTCTTAATGGTCATTTTTGTGCCATCTAGTTTGAATTGAGTTATTCAGTCAATTCACACATACATTTTTCAAAATTAAATGTTCTGATTTTCGGACAACTTCAAATTGAAACTCAGACAGTACAGTGGATCCCCGCTACCGCGAATAGCGAAAAGTATGCAAATAATTGACACGCGGTATAATTGCCATGAAAACAAAATGCGCAAATAAATCCGTGAACGTGTGGGAGTCCACTATATATCCAAGTGGTCTTCTTTTTAATGCTTAAGTTGTATTACTGAGTCATTTTATTGCTATTGCTAATGCTAAGCTAGGCTAACAAGATAATCTTTGAGCAAAATGGTGTTTTAGTGGTGTTAAGTGTTGAAAATCTGCCACTAATAATGATAATAACAATAAATACACTTCCTGTCTTTCATCATGACGGAAATATTCATTTTTAGGTTTGTTCGTGGACATCTGTCTGTACGTTTTGTTAGCTAGCAGACCACTTCCTGGTTTACAGGCCATTCCACCTAGACAAGGAAGTAAACGATTTGACATCATCAGTCCGTGTCAAGAGCTCATTGTGACCTGATCAATGACCTCAACCAATCACAAGCCTTTGTTGTTAGCTCAACACCTGATGAGTGCGTCGTAAGTGATCAAGTATCAACAAAAGGGACGACGCTAAAACAACAAGATGGAATCAATGCTCAAAACAGGTTTCCACAGACGTTCAATGATATGGGATCAGGTGCGAAACGTGCGGCGTATCGGGTCGGGACGAGCCGATCGGATGACAAAAGGAGGCGATACCTAATCTAGGCCTTGATGATACCGCTGCTGTAATCTACACCAGCATATAAATAACACTGTATACAGTGCCTGCACTTTGGTCCTGTAAAATTTAAGTGAGCGCACATTCTCGGTCCGAGTTTGCAAAGTAAGGGTCGTGGGGGTGGTTGTGGGTGGTTGTGGGGGAGCGGTGCAATAATTCTCTTACAATAAAAGCATGCTTACATGTATTAATTTGTTATTGCGTGGATTTTTAATATGCGCATTTTAATTTTTTATTTGTGCACAGTGTTACTTATTTAATCAGTGTTTCACAACAAATGTATTTCATTAGACTAAAATTGTCTAATCTAGTTACAGTGCAAGCACCTTTTGTCATATTGTACTTTAAACAAGACAGTGTTAACCAAAATTCTTATATTTGTTGCAAACAGAATGTATATGAGAGTCTGAATTAAATATAATTGTGGAAAAAAAGTTTAAAATTAGTTCACTGTCACAATCCCCTTTAGAAGCTTCTCAGGGAGAAGAGTTGATTTTGTCATTAGTCACATGTCCCCACTTAGTGTTGCTTTTTTATTTGTGTGTGCAATTGAAATATGTGCAATAATTAAACACGCACTGGATATATAAGGGAAACAGATTTTTTTTTTTTTAACCACTACTACTGTCCCTGTTTGACTTTTCCTTTCCTTTGACTTGCTGTATTGGGATTTCAAGTATGGATGTAACATAACATTGTAAAGGGAATATAAAAGCCATCATGTCATCGGTCACGCCTCTCGAGTGATTATTCTCATCAACAGAATATAAATAGCTTTTTGTTGTTGTTGCTTGCTCCTTTGCACAAATTTAAAAAATATTAGTGACTTTAACTTTTAACAATAAGCACCATTATCATTTATTTTAAAACAAAAAAACAACAATGTACTCTTGGGTGAGAGCATCCTTGAGGTCAATTGTCCGTGATGAAATAGAGGCGACAACATGACGTCATGGCGCCTCAGCCGCTCCAGAGGAAAAAAGAAGAACAGAGGGATGAATGAGGAAACGGGAAAGCATTTTGTTTTGAGTGGATGTGATTTATTACGTTAAATCAATTTTAAAACGTAAGAGCGCCTTGTGAGTCATTACGGGACCGTCATGGGAAAAAAAACATTTGATTATTTATTTGAGTTCCCCACTACTGCACTTTGACCACAAGAGGTCACCAAATTAACGCAGCTGAATCTTTCCGCCACATAATACCTGAATGGATGATGCAGACAGTGAATTTTGTTTTATTTGCACAATAATAGAACACACTCGACATTTATCGTGTACATAGTTTACAAATATAACGTTAAAATGAAAACACAAACAAGCACACAACGACTACAGTATTAACATGCCATTTTGTAAGTACTGTAGACTTCTGAAAATTCTTTTTTTTTTCAGGGGCACCCAAATGCAACATCGTACCGGATGTGACATTGTGACGTGTATGTTCTCCACCAGTGTTTTTTTTTTTTTTTTTTTCAAAAAAGCGGCGGTCTCTCAGTTTTTTTTGTCAGACTTTTAAGAGTGCTTACTAAACCAGAACTTCGCCAATACTAACTTCCCAAAGGCAAGTAACGCGAATTAAATTTCTCTTGGTGACACGGAATTCATTTGTGCTCCAAATTAACCGTTTCCGTCGAGTAAACTTGACCAACCCAGTTTGCAAGTTGAAGTTGCAGCTAACATACTTAGCCGCTTTGTGAGCTAGCATGAGTTGGCTGGCTTAATCGCGTGGAGTTACTAATATTAACCTTATTTAGTCATTTACACTGCTCTTCCTACATGTCCAACTAGGTCACAATAATATCTGATTTTTAAAATTTGATGTAGTCCCACACATATCACCCTGGAATATCTAATTTGTGGTCCTTAAACCAAACCAGTCGGTAAGAGTAAATATCAAACATCCGACCAACTTTTACTCGCTAATTTTTCCACCTGTTTTTGACACGTCGATCACTTTGGATGTGCTACGACTTGAGAAATGACATTTGCCAGGAGATGTTCTTTTTAGTAGTTTGTTATAATTGGCAAATGTAAACAACAATTTAAACTCATCATTAGAAGTGCATCACAAATTGTTTGATTGACAAGTAATCAATTATCAAGTGAATTGACTATCTTGAAGATAATCAAATTGTATATAGACGTTTAAAAAATGTAACACTGAAAATGGTTGACTACTTGATTATTTGAATCAGGGCTGACTGATTTAGGGATTCAAAAAGAAAAAAAATCTATTGATTTTAGCAGTTTGTTTGTCTACATCCCCATGCAGGTGTCCACAAGACTTAAAAAGTGACCCTAGCTAACTTAACCCTGCACCTGGCTGGAATAGGAATATCATGCTGCAGCAGCAGCGTGCCGAGCAGCCAGGACTTTTGGGAAAACTTCATCCTGGGGATAAAAAGCTAAAGGGGAAGACCTTCTATCTGGACAATGTGAAGAAACGTCCTGCGGCCCTGCTTTTGGAAGCCATATCTCTCCTTGGAGGGGTACGTCATATTTCGTCATATTATTGCTCCACACCAGAAAGGAACCTTTTCTTCTTTTTTTTTCCAAAGGGGGTTGAGAGCTTCCTCCACAGAGATGTGAGCTTTGTGGTTACGGGAAGTCAAGAGGGCTTGGAGGAGAAAAGGCTTGCAGGAAGAAAGACGGGTGATGAGCCTCAGCGGCCCCTCAAGCACCAAGAAAGTGTTCTTGACAGCAGCAAGCGGCGGCCAGTAACTCCTCGGCCAGTGGTGCGACAGATCGTTTATTAATACTGCCACTCACCATTTGTATCAGTTAAAACATATAAAGTGTATGTTGCGCACTTTACCATGTTTTGATCAACTTTTTCTGTCCAACTGTTTTCTCCAGGCTTGTGGCAGCCGAGGAAAAGCCCTGCTTGAAAAAGCTATTCGCAACAATGTAAGTCACTGGATTTTTACAAATTGCACCTTTGCCATTTGTCTTGAACCCAAAAAAATTTCGTCTTGTAGGAGCGGCTGCAGGCGAGCAACGTGTTGGCAAATGCCCGCTCATGGGGAGTCAACATTGTTCATGTGGATGGTATCCTTTTCTTTGCACCGAAATGCAACAATTTCAACCTGACACATGATCAGAGTGTAGTGAACGTCTGCTGACAGCAGGGGGCGCCATGCAAGTGCCAATGCATCTTCCAGATTGAGACCTAAAAGTCAGTGATGATGAAATGTTTGATTTGCCTTTCATATGTACTGTTCCTTAATGTTGCCTCAGACGTTCTCATTTACTTGAAGAAGCTGAACAGTGAGCGTGTCGTGAAATCCAACAGGGCCGAGGTAAGAGAGGAATATCATGTCAACAACTTCAAAGTAAATACTGTCATGACAAGTGAAAAATATGCTGCGGAACCCCTGAAAATTGTGGTTCAGGGTAAATAAGTAACAATGAGGTCTATTAATGTTAAAAAGTGCTACTGTATGTAAATAAGTGGATGCGTGCCTTTTTCACAGAAGACTTCCACCAAGCAGCCTTCTTGTCATGTTGTCAAAGGTGAGTGAAGTTGGCAAAAATATAACAACGTTTTGATCCGATCTACTTTAATATTAGTTGCGTTGTTTTTTACAGCCGCACCTCTGAGATCTCCTTTCCTCAAAATTGAAGATGTCAGCAGGTGAGTTTAATGTGACGGTCCAGTGGATATAAAAAGTCTACACACCCCTGTTCATATGCCAGTTTTTTGTGATGTATAAAAAAGAAAAAGTTTCGCTCTTTAACTATGGTTAATTCTGGACACTGTCAATCTTCACAGTTAGCATGATCTCAGTTAAGTTTTACTTCCCCTCTCAAAAATATATATTTTTTTCAATTTAGTGTTTACTTTCTCGACATTTTTTTTTTTTTTTACATAAATTTTTAATCGGGGGTTAAATGAAACGTTTTTTTAAAATATATATTTTTTGCGTTGATTCCAATTCTGTGCTCACTTTATCTTTTCGGACATCAGGTTTTCATAATAATAATGTAATATGTGTAATCTTTATGAATTGATGGTTATGTTCAGTAGATTTATCTTTTTATTTTATTTTGGGTTTTTTTTTATAACAAAACTGTTATTTGAACAGGAGTGTGTGTAGACTTTTTGTATCCACTGTACAAGATTAAGTCCCGAGTTTTTTTTCCAAAGCAACCCTTTCAAGTCTGCGTCTATGTATCCAGTGTGACGACTAAAACAACTTTGGATTAAAGTAGCTCGACCCGCCTGTTCTACTTTGCAAGTATACCACACCGGGCTCTAGTCGAGAAGTTTTGACTTTCCTAATTGCGCCTGCTAACAAATAGCACCGTGTAACATGACGAGCTTGCGGCCCCCCCCAGGGTGCCCAGAACGCAGACGGATAGCATTTCTAGTTCTGCTCCTGCAGGGGACGTGTACACTAACAACTCGTTTCATTTCTCCTCATTTACGCTAATTGAAGTGCTTCCGCCTAATGCATGTACATTACAGAAGCAAATGAACTGAGACGAAGGAAATTGTTAAGCAGATGAAACGCATAAGTTGGTGTTGGCTTGAAATAAATACTTTTTCTGTTAAATATGTATTTAGATTTTTTTGTACTTTTAGTTCACTTTGCAGCATTAATTTAACAAAAAACATTTAATTTTTTTTTGCATTGTTTGATTTGACAGTCATTCAAGTGGTCTCGATTTAAAAGTACATTGTTTTGTGTAACCAGGAAGTACAAGCCCTTGCATATGCAATCGATGAGCTTCCCCTCGCTGTGCTACTTGGGCCGATTCAGTCCCTTCGAGACTCCGCCTCCTCCTCGCTTTGAGGATACGGCACAAGGAGAAGATAAATCAAGGTTGGTCCAACAAATTCGGTCGCCTACCTCATGTTGAATTCTACTGTGAATACGTAATGATGATTGTATTTTGGATTTGGATTTGTCAGGCCAAAGAGCAAAGCGGAAAGCCGCGGTAAAGACCAATCTCAAACGGTGTCGCCGTGGCCGCCGCGCAAAAAGAACATCTCTTACTGCGAATGTTGCCTGCAGTCTTTCGCCAACCTGGACGAGGTGGGGAATCTTTTCCTCAATGTTGACGAGACTTCTCTGCAGTTGAGTGTTTGATTTGCGTTTGTTTGTCTTGGGCAGCACTTACAGTCTGATCAGCATCGCGCCTTTGCGACGGAGATCTCAAATTATAGCGTCTTGGAGCGTCTTGTGGTCAAAATGGTCCCCGCTTTTGAGCTCAATCCTTCAGAGCAAGCTGAAGAAGCACTGAATAGGTGAGATATGGTTACTTGTGTTGCCAATTGTACCATTCTTGCTAACTAAGCTTGTTATAAAATACATATTTTGTCTGTAGAGCGCCAACTGCTCCGCCCATCCCAGCCAATTGTGAACTTGAGCCTCTGACTGATGCCGAGATGGAAAATGAAGTTCAGGCCATGAAAGGCCAATCTTCCTTCCCCATACCCGCTCCAGATCCTCCTCTTCAATCCGGGAAATCACCCGAGGAACCGCATCCTGTCCCAAATCCAACCTCGACACCATCTGCCATCCAGTGCCCCAAATCTGATGACCTCATTCACACCGCAACTACACCCTTGCCGGTTTTGGACACGGCGCCGCCAGTCCATTTTCCTCCAGCGCTCTCCCCCTGCCCTACTACACAAGATGTGTCTTTTGACCCGTACGCCATGCCTCCCACCCTCAGCCCGCAAGTCTTCACCCACAATGACACGGAGCCTCGTAGTCTTTACTCAGAACCTCCTGTCCTCAGTCCTCAAAACTTCAACCCTTACGATTATGAATGTGAAATGGAGACTACGATAAGTATGTCTGAATCGCTTCCTATCTCCTTCCTCACACTTCCTTCTGTGGCAAAACCCAATATGGACGAAATGAAGGGCCCTCACCCAGAGTTAGTTTCAAAGGAGGCCCCGTGTCCAGCAACTCCAAACCTCAAAAAACGCCGTCGTTATTCCAGCTGCGACCACAATCGCAGGAAAAGAAAAAGGACGGGAGATGAGGAACGCGCAGGATCAGAAAGTCACATCATTTCTGAGAGGACTTCTGTTCAAGTCGTGCAGCCAATTGGAAATGCGTCTCTAGTGGACCGAATGTGTCCTCCTGTGGGAGACAGACTACCCTCCTCTTCATTTAACATGTCGGGCCACACTGTTGAAACAAGATGGTCGCCTGCTGCAAAGATGCCGGCACGCCTCTGCAGCCAAGACTGGCAACAATCCACCTCGGTGTGCATCGACCCGGCCCTCATCCCGGACGTCGCCCAGCTCTCCCCGTCTTCGTCCGACTCGGACTGGGACTGCCAGCTGCTGTCTGGCATGGGCTCGGCGAGGTCCGGGTCCCCCCCGGGCGACGCCGCGGCGGCAGGCGAGCCGGACACGGACTTCATTCACAGGCCGTGCGCGTGGATGAGCGACACCAGCTACGAGTCGCGCCTGCACACCGCCCTGCAGCCGGCCACCCCCGCGGGGGAGAGCTCGGCCTTCTCCAGGACGGTGGTGCCGGTTGTCGAGGTACTTCACTGACTGCACATTTACGGACCGTCGGTATGATCAACTCATTGGATCCTGTGCATTCTCTTGTAGAAAGTGTTTACAGCGACGCATCGCTCCTCAGTAAACAAGCTAGGCAGGCTGCAAAGCAGGCAAGTGAATAAATATTAGTGCAAAGTTTGTATACTCTGCACTAATATTTTAGAGTTCAGCAAGTTGTGCAAAAAGTACTGAAGCGTTAAAACGGTGGGCCATTCCAAAGTTCAGACGAGGTCAAATTAAGTTCACAAGTCGAGGTTGTAGTGCAATTTAGGTTAATTGTAAAATTTAACCCGAAATCCCAATGTTGCTAACTTTGTGAGTCATCTATACACTCCCGGACACCTTCATCCGTCCATCAACGGATCCTTCTGAAAACAACCTTCACTTCACCCTCAAATAGTCCAAATTTCTAAATTCCATCCTGACAGTGTCACTTAAAACAGCATCTTTATGTTTGTCAATCTGTTTAATGCTTGGGTAAATACACCTAAAGTCTGGACACTGCTTATTTTCAATAAAGTGAAATATAACACCGTTTTATTCAGTGATGCAAAATTTGATACGTGTTGCAAGAATCACATGAACTCATTGTATGGTAATAACTACATTGCCGTCATAAACTGTGTCCAGACTTAAGGGACACCCTGTATATTATTTTTGCTCTTTCAGTGAATGGGAAGAGAACACATTCTTTCTTTCTGTTTATTTATTTTCGTCTTCCGCGAGACTGCTGCCAGTGTTGTCGTGCTGACATCAGTCTTTCAGCAGCTGTCTGGAAACACACACTGGGACTTTAATGAGGTTTTTCTGAAAGGGGCATTATTCAATTACTATAAGTGCTTTGGAGCAGATCCCAATTGAGCTTGTCTTGATGGTCCGACATGAAAAAGCGCTTGGAAAAGTGGAGCTCCTCGCACTTACCGCTAGGATGGAATCAATATGGAAAAAATACATTTTGGAGGTGGGCCCAAATGTTCTGACTGAATGTGAAGTGAAATTTTATGTTTGGTTTTAAAATAAATTGTGTTTTTTTAAACTAAATATTTCCTTGCAGTTTTTAGGATAGATGACTGCTGAGTGTAGAAATGATTTACCTGTATTATGAAGGTTTGCTAAACTTGTGAGTTAATGGGGAGCTACAAGGTGTGAGCAGGTGGGCATGTGATGTAAACATAACCATTAGCCGACAATTAGATATATATTTTTTTAATCCACTGGCGGAACCGTGGTTTATGACAAAAATAAAAGAAAAGAAATTGGCTTCTGACAATTAAACCCCCTCACTGGCGGAAACGCACTTCTGCCCTGTTCTCACTGGTGGACTCACTGTCGCCCCCATGAGGCTGGAGTGTTGAAACGCACCGACAGCTCTGCTGGTTGCTCAGTTCGGGGGGGGGGGGGGGGGGGGCTTCCACAATCTACTCCAAGCGCCTTCCAACCAAGTAACTTCCTCCGTCCACGTTGTCTCTCATAAACACGATAATACACACGTATGGAAAACAGTTTACATTTTTTTCCCCCATGGACTTCTCTTGAGTGTCGGCGCGCCGAATGAGACCGCTCCAAACAGGGGACCGCGTTCGTTCGGGCTGGCAGCCGCCCACTGCGCTCCGGCTGCCCGCCTCCCGCTTCCTCGCTTGACGGCGCCTGCACCGAGGGGGGACATCAGCGGGACTATGTGAGAACCATGCGGGCTGTGAGGTGCCTGCTGTTCGCTGCAGTGCTTGCACGGGTGACGGGTGAGCGTGGCTTTTGAACTGCATTTTGCATGGCATTAATTTGACGATGATGTGAATACTTTCCAGCCGTAATTGTTGATGGTTGCATTGAATGAGCATTTGATATTTCAGTATAAGGCAATAATTGCCAGCTGTCACAAATAATACGCCCAGAAAATGCTGGGTTGTTTTCCCTAACGCAAAGCTGTGCATTTTAAGCAGATTGGGTCACTTTTACCCAAGGTTGGGTTAATTGTTTTGACCTAGCAGATTAGTTTGAAGGTTGGATTTGTATGTTCAGAAGTTTGCCAATTTTGACAGTTTTGTGCTTTAAATTTAATCCATATCTTAGAAAATGTTATCTGGTTATTAACTTTTGGAGTTTAATGCGTAATCACAGTTTCTCTGTAGTCGCAGCATATTTTTAACACTGCAGGTAGGTTCTCTATTTCCCACTGTAAAAAAAACACAAGTACACTGATGTCATTTCGAGGTCTGAGGGAGGGCTGGCAGCCCCCCGCTGAAGATCTCGTGCAGCCCAAGAGGCTCCTGCAGCAGATCCACTCTCAGGACGAGCTGCTCCACAGCCGCCTCGACACCCGCGTCCAAAACTCCTCGTCGGGGGCGCAGGTGGGTGCTTTTTAAAAGGCTCATGAGAATATATCATCTTTCTCTTTTTGTAGGAACTATCACACACGACACCCTTTAAAGATCAATATTGAAAGGGGAAACAAAAGAGGACACCTTGTTGTCAGAACACATTATACTACACTCAAACGATTTTCTAAATCTCAATGTTTCCCATCTCGAGAGATTTTATAGACAGCCTGTATTTGATTGCATTTTTCTCTCGTACTCCCATCAGCCCGTGCATCTGGCCCAGAGCAGCTTCCTGGTGGAGGCCTTTGGCAGCTCATTTGTCCTCGACCTGGAACTCAACCAGTAAGTAAAACCCCCCGACTCGACATCATGTCCTTGGCGTGCCCGTGTGTTCTCTATTGACATTATTTTTGCACTGACGCTAACACCAAGTGATACCCAATACTCAAATGAAACATCCCCTTATGATTTCCTCCTCTCATCTCCAGCCATCTCCTGTCGACGGACTATGTGGAGAGACACTTCGAAGATGACGGGCAGCCGTCGCAGATTAAGGTAACGCCAACGTGTCCCTCCCCAAGGACGTTAAGAACCATGTGCAACAAACACCGACCCTTTGTCGTATTCCGGAGCAGAAATAAACAATAACGCCGTCTTCTCGCTATCGCCGCACGCGGGTTTCTCCGCCACAGTGCACCTGACCAATCGGTGGACGGTTGTCATGGTAATCAGCAGCAAGCAACAGTGGGTCTACTTGCCGCTGGCGTGAGGGGAATTCAAATAGGCTCCATTTTCAAGAGCTAAACCAAATCTTATGATAGCACAGGAGCTTTAGGGTGTGTGGAAATTATTTAAATGAGTAGAATGGTCATGAAGAAAAAATTGTACAATAAACAGACTATAATGTGGGGGGGGAAAGAGGGGTGGGGAAGTCACAGACTATACTATAAAATGAATTAATTTGAAAAATGACATAAAAATTAATTGGGAGTGAAAAAAAAACTAATCTAAAAAATTTATGCCGTGATTAAAAAAAAAAATCTGTCACCCATATTTTGTTGTTGCTTTTAATTAAAACAAATTAACAAGCAGTTTTGATATAATTTGACAATATCAGATGTACTGTATTATTGAACCATATTGTTAATGAATTATTATTATTTTTTAATCCAGTTGGCTTGCCATAACAGACAAAAAGAAAAGAGGATAATTTATCAATCACTTTGGCATTTTTAAATTGAATTGTGACACTATCATAAAAAGGACTAACCATATCTTTATTATTGTGATGGTAGCTTCTATTTGCATTCCATTTTTTCTGTATTTTAAATGTTGTCTTGCCACTTAACGTACTCTCATTGAAGTTTATTAATTATTTAAGTAGTCAGTGAAATGATTTTGCCATCATATATCAAGTCCAGATAATATGTAAACAATCATTGCTCTCGAACAGATCTCTGTGGAACGCCATCTAACAAACTTTCAAACTCACTGACATTTCCGGGAACGTTAATCTTATTTTCACAGCTTTTCTCTTTCCTGCCATCACCACCTTGATTGACCTGCCAATAAAATTCCTTCTGGCTTTGTGTGCCCGCTTTTCCTTTATTGATCCCCGCCGACCGCCGCTATCCCATTGAGCCGGTGACCACCGCTCGCTCTCCCATTAAATCACCCTGACACACAAGTCAAAGGAATTCAATTAGGACTCCTTTTAAACGTGTCAGTGTCAGCTTGAATACACTTTGACATATGACAACATTGCGGATATATCGCCGCCCGTGGCTGGGAAACAAGAAAGGACATATTCCCAAACAAGCACGGTTACATAGCGTTTATCTTTGCGCTACATGCTAATGCACTTGTAATAAATGTCCTCTCCACTGACAATGTGTTCTGACTGTGCATCACAACGTAATGCATTTCTGCCCTTGCCGCTGTCCATTATATGAAGAACGTGCATCTCCTCCTCCACGTTCAGTGAGGAGTGCTGCGTCAGGCAATTTCACGACCTCCTTTTAAGCCTTGTAATCCCACCTTTTTATTTATTAGCCCTCTGTGGCTAAGTGCTGCAGGCCGCCCTGTCCGTCCCACCGCTCTATGTGATGAAAATCATTTTTGTCCTCAACAAACACAACAGGCAGGGAATGTAAATGAACTCCAGGAGAAAACAGGAACAAATCCAAGGTACGCGCGGCAGCATCAATTCACATTGGTTTCCTTATTCAACAACTGCATAAAAAGTGCTGGACATGGAGCACATATTAGTCATAAAACAAGACAGCCATGTTTTCTTAAGATGGAACCCAGGGGAAGCAGATACAATGAAAACAGCAGAGGTCCCAGAATTGAACCCTGTGGAACACCATTTGTGATTATTTGGTCACGGGACAAATTAAACTCAAGGCACCGCATTAGTTGCTAGTCCAAATCTGTATTTTACTTTATTTTGTAGCCAATGTTGTTGTTATAATTATTATTGTTGTTTTTTAATAATATATATATATATTTTGTGTGGGTATCAAAATTAGTGCGCTAATGTTCCTTTAACGGCACTTTTTTTTTTCTAAACGTGTGATTAACTGATAATTTTCAGTAATCAATGTAATAATAATGCATATATTTGTGGAGACTGAGGTCAAGTTGTATTTTACAATTTTAGAAATGTACAGAATTTCACAACTTATTTCATGTTAAAGATTATATAGCTCTTAATATGAAACGAAAAATGCACTGAGCTGTCACCACTGTCTTACAAATGCAGTAATGCCATCTCGTGGCAAAAAAATGACCAACACAAATCATCTCACTCGGTTTTTTTTTTTTACCGTACAGTACATCTTTTTTCATTTAAACTAAATTTCATGAATTTTTATGAAATTACTGTATCAATAGCTAAAAGATGCAGCCATATTTGTATCTGTTTAACAAGACTATGAAAACTTTTTATTAATTTTATTGTACATTTAGAACAGATACAAAATTTGCAATTAATCGTGAATTAGATATTGAAATCATGCAATTCATTACAATTAAAAATTGTAATCACCTGACACCCCTAAAAAAAAAATTTAATAATAATTTTTTTGCTTCTTTGCCCAGGGAGGAGAACATTGTTACTACCACGGACGTGTGCGAGGGCTGCCCCAATCCTGGGCAGCTGTGTCCACTTGCAATGGCCTGTGGTGAGAAAACCAACGTGCCCTCACGTGGACTCAACACAAACGATGTGGTTGCATAAGTGTGCACACCCTCTGCTTCCAGGGGGATGTTCTCCGACGGGAATGTCTCGTACGGGATCGAACCCGCCGGCGGCGGCGAGGTGAGTCCCGATTTGAATTAGCATCAAATCCGGCCCGTGTGAAGTCTTCAAAATTGTCGCTAGAATTTGGCGAGGCGCGATTGTGCGCGAGCGAAAAGTGGAAGGAAACGATGGGAGAGAGTGGAAGGGCTCGTTATCCTTTGGTAATGGAGCTCAGTTACATAGACGAGGGAGGCGGATCAATAGCAGCCCTTCTTCACAATCACCCCCCGCTAATAGTTGTCCTTGGCTTTATATGTCCGATTTTCATAAAGTATTCATCCCCTAGCTCCAGTCTGCGAGTGTTATGTGCCATTACCGCCGCCCACTGAGCGATTGATTGATTAATTATGCATCAGCCGAGCTCTCCTGACTGAAGCTTTTGAAAGGTTTGATAACATTTGAGATATTTTTACGTCCGTTCCAATCTAACGTTTGCTTTTGTTTTGCTGAGCAGGTGGACCATGTTGTGTATCGCATGCCTCGCATCGACCTCCTGTTTCCACCTCCAGGTTGGGAAGTCAACAATTCCCCTCAATTAAATTAGTTTAGACAACAAGGCTTATTTTCCCTTCTTTTCTCATTACATCTTAAATGTTGCAATGACACTCCCCATCTTCAATTTCTTATCCGGACATGTCCTCACATTCCCATCCTGTTCCCGCCCCCTTCATTTGTCTCCTCCTGTGGCCCGTGCGCTATTGATTTCTCCAATAGACCAGCGCACCAAAAATACACGGCTGATGACTAAGCCCTCTCTTTCTTCTCTCTCTCTCTGGTGTTTCCCAGCATGCCGCATGAACGGCACCCAGCCTAAAGGGCAGACAGGTGGCGGCACGGGAGACGGGAAGAGGCGGGATGGGGACGACTGGTCTGCGCTGGAGGCAAAGGAGAAGCTTGCCAACAGCTTAAGACGATCAAAAAGACAAGTCAGTCATTAATACTGATGATGATTATGGGGGACCAAAACTGCCAAAATTCAAAATGAATAAAAGTGAAAATAAAAATGGATATACAAAATATAATTCAGAAATTAAATACAAAAAATAAATATAAATTAAAATAAAAATACAAAATATGTATACGTATATCCATAAAAAAAAAAGTGAGAATAAATATATAGCTAAAATTAAATATCAATCAATAAATAAAAACACTCTGCTCTCACATTTATTCATTTCATGCTGCAGACGCTCTGTCAGCAAGAAATGTTATTCAAATGAGGGGGCGGTCCTAAGCGTGTCTTGGGTTGGACTCCGCCGTTGCAAACTGCCTTTCAAATGGTCGAGTGAGCGGGTCGGCGAACAAGGAAGTCTCGCCGACTTGCATGGAGAGCTCCAGCAATGGACGACTATCTCGTCTATTCTTCGAGCAAGTTGTGCTTACAGAGGATATTTAATTCCATTTATATATTTATTTCCACATTTATTGTTGTTAAATTTATTTATATTTTTTGCATCTCTTTTTCTTTAGTATTTATTTTTTACTTGTATTTATTTATATAGTTGTTTTTATTTCCATGTATATTTATTTTTTGTATTTCATTTTTAAATTCTATATTTTTTATTATCAGTTTTTATTTTCAAATGTATTTTTTTATTTATTCATTCATTCAGTTATTTATAATTTTGGCAGTTTTGGTCCTACATCGTTGAATAATTAATCGACAATGAAGTTCCCAAAAAACAATCACAAACATACTTTTTTGTGCATTTTATACACTGTCAACTTGAAATAATGATCCGGGAAAAAATAAACGCATATTAAATCTCAATATTGTTGTACTTATTTTCACCCTCCTTGCAGGTGCGTCGGGGTCAGCGCACAGTGCAGACGGAGACCAAATACATCGAGCTGATGGTCGTAAATGACCACGAGCTGGTAAACTTTCAAGCCTCTCCAATAAAGATGTCCCGCTCAGCACTTTTGAACGCGCAGTTTCTCCTCTCCAGTTTGTCCAACAGCGTCGCTCCACCTCTCAGACGAAGAACTTTGCCAAAGCGGTGGTGAACATGGCGGATGCGGTGAGTTCTTTTTCCACCTGCGCACACACAAAAGTGCTTCTTTTTTAAATGTAGTACACGATCATGAAGATGGGATGAAGTCTTGATGACAGGTTGATGTTGTTACCGGCAAATACAGTGGCAAGCTCGGTTGTTTCCATGGCAACCCACTTCCATATCACACAGAACCTCAATAACATTAAAAAAAAAAAAAAGCTGCAAATTGCTTTTGTTCTACAAGATCTACAAGGATCAACTCAACACGCGCATCGTCCTGGTCGCCATGGAAACCTGGTCGTCCCAAAACCGCATCTCGGTGGGCGACGACGCCCTGCTCACCCTGCGCGACTTCATGAAGTACCGCAAGGCGAGCATCCGCGAGCGCTGCGACGCCGTGCACCTCCTCTCGTAGGTTTTGACGCCCCTCGTCCCCGGCCGCCGTTTGACCCCGCCCCCCCGTCCGCTCATCCCTCACTCACCTTGTGTCCCCCTGCAGCGGGAGGACGTTCATGAGCAGCCGCAGCGAGGCCGCCTATATCGGCGGGATCTGCTCGCTCAGCAGAGGCGGCGGCATCAACGAGGTGAGGCCTTCACAACTTCCGTGTTTGTTTTCTCCCAGCAAGCTAACTCGCGTCGTGTGTTTGGAAGTTTGGCGCCGTGGGTCCGGTGGCCATCACGCTGTGCCAGAGCCTGGGTCAGAACATCGGAATGCTGAGGAACAAGGACAGACCTGCTGCAGGTTACTTAAGTCACTATGCAAGAATTTTAGTGGGAATGTTTTGCCTTTTTTGTTGTTGTTGTAGTTTTAATCTTTTTTTTTTTTTCTTTTTTTTTTACTTTTTTTACTTTTGCTTTCCTTGTTCAAACTATATAATTTTTTTTGCTATTAAATTTTTTGTTTTGTTGCTATTTTAATGTAATCCTTTTTGCGATAAAAGAAATAGCATTAATGTTTAAAAAATGTTTTACTTTCGCTCTTCTTGTTAAAATTATTTCAAATACTTTATTTGCGATTTAAAAAAACGTTTTTTTTTAGTATTTTTTTTAAAAAACTTTTTCTCTTCTTCTTCAAACTATTTCAAATTCTTTTTGCGATAAAAAAAAATAGTCCATCCATCCATCCATCCATTTTCTTGATCGCTTTTCCTCACAAGGGTCGCGGGGGTGCTGGAGCCTATCCCAGCTGGCTTCGGGCAGTAGGCGGGGAAAATGTTTTTTTGCACTTGTTCAAACTATTTCAAAAATACTTTTTGTGTGATTAAAGAAATAGTATGTTAATTTTTTTTTTTTAACTTTTGCTCTTCAAAATATTTCAAATCTTTTTTTTTGCGCTAAACATTTTTGTTGTATTTTTTTTTACTATTGCTTTTCTTGTTCAAACGATTTCAAATCCTTTTTTGTATGATTAAAAAAAAAAGTTAATTAATTTTTTTAAACTTTTGCTCTTGTTTAAAATATTTCAAATCCTTTTTTTCAAAATTAACAAGCTTATCATCTCACAATCTACATCAATAATGTGGTGACATTTTTGTTCTTTCAAATCCCTCTAGTGTTCGACATTGGAATTACACCCAAAAAGCAGAACGTTTGACTAAAATAGTCATATTAACTGTACAAAAAAATAATCCAAGAAATAGCATAACAAACAGACTCACTGCTCTCGTTTTGAGCTATTTGGCTAATTTGTGTGGCCAGGAGACTGCAGGTGTCCAGACCCGTGGTTGGGATGCATCATGGAGGACACTGGGTAAGTACAAATTACAAAACAAGTCAAGTCAAGTAACTGTGAACTTTTTTATTTATTTAATTTTTTATCACCCAGCTACTACCTACCCAGGAAGTTCTCTCGCTGCAGTGTGGACGAATATCTCCGCTTCTTGCAGCAAGGCGGCGGCAGCTGCTTGTTCAACAAGCCCAGCAAGGTGACGAGAGCGCCGGCAAATGCTGTCATTCAATTTTTGCAGAGTGCACCTAATGAAATGTTTGTTTTGGACTACATTTAATATCGCAGCTGCTCGACCCGCCCGAGTGCGGCAACGGCTACGTGGAGCTCGGCGAGGAGTGCGACTGCGGCACACTCATGGTACTCGCTCGATCTCCATTAGCGCCGACAATTGTAATCACGAACACGCGCTAAAGCTGCCTCGCCCGCTCTCGCAGGAGTGCGCCCGCAACGGCGCCAACTGCTGCAAGAAGTGCACGCTTACCCACAATGCAATGTGCAGCAACGGCCTCTGCTGCAGAGACTGCAAGGTTAGTTGCCGACGCGCTTTTGTTTATGTCGTACGAATTCCCACGCGTTTTGTCCGTCGACTTCACAGTACGAGCTGAGAAGCGTGACGTGTCGCGAGGCCGTCAATGACTGTGACATCCCGGAAACCTGCGTAGGGGACTCCAGCCAGGTATGAAAAAAAAAAAAAGAGTTGAAAACGTTTTGAAATAGTTCATACTAATCAGATTTTTTTTTACGCCACAAAAACGGGGCATACGCACAGAAGCGTTTTTGACGTATTTGCAAGAACGTTCAAACTTATTTTAAAATGTTCAAACTCGGGGTGTCAGGGGATGAAATTTTTAATCGTAATTAATTGCATGACTTCAACAGTTAACTCACAATTAATCGCAAATTTTATATCTGTTCTAAATGTACAATAAAATGTTTTTCCTAAGTTTTCATATATACATCATAAAAAATTATGAATAGAAATATGGCTGCATCTTTTAGTCATTGATACAGTAATTTCATAATAATTAATAAAATTGAGTTAAAATAAAAAAGACTGTACTGTAAAAAAAAAAAAAAGTGTGATATTTATTTGTGTTGAGGTCATTTTTCTGCCACTAGATGGCATAATAGCATTTGTAAGACATTGGAGAGACAGCTCAGCGTTTTTCTTTTCATATTAAGAGCTATCAAATCTTTAACATGAAGTACAGTAACTTGTGAAATACAACTTGACCCCCGTCTCCACAAATATATGCATTATTATTACATTGATTACTGCTAAATTTTGACGTGGACGTGTCAATAACCTATGACATTATTGGGGGGAAAAATAACAGAAATCATGCACTGCAGACAATAATAAATCCTAAAAATAACTAATAAACAAATTACTTTATTTTCTAATGTATTGGTATAATGTGGACCAAATGCTAAAAAAAATAGCATTTTTTCGGTCAAGTCAATATCCCATAGCATTATGGAGAAAATGCTAAGTTTTTAGCATTTATCCTACAAACATACTTAAAAATGCGTTCAAACGGACTTGCAAATACAATCAAACATATTTAAATAAATGTATTTACACATACATTTTAACATTTTACTTGTTATAAAATTGGCAGTTCCACACTTCTGTACATATCAACTGGGGTGTGTAGACTTTTTATATCTGCTCTCTACTCTCTGTCCTGCAGTGTCCGCACAACGTCCACAAGCTGGACGGGTACCCGTGCGAGGCCGGTCAGGTAAGGTCGCGCCCCCGCTCAATGGGCATCTCCTCCACTTTCCTCCACCGTGACCCTTGACCTCCTCCCTTACCCAGGGCCGCTGTTACGGGGGCCGCTGTAAGACAAGAGACAGCCAGTGCCGGAGCCTGTGGGGCTACAGTAAGGATACGCTAAACACTAGGGTGGTCCTTCCAGTAGGGTACATTTTTAAAAGCGAGCGACGGTCGGGCCCGGCGGGCGACGGTCGGGCGAGGCGACGGTCGGGCCCGGCGGGCGACGGTCGGGCCCGGCGGGCGACGGTCGGGCGAGGCGACGGTCGGGCCCGGCGGGCGACGGTCGGGCCCGGCGGGCGACGGTCGGGCGAGGCGACGGTCGGGTCCGGCGGGCGACGGTCGGGCCCGGCGGGCGACGGTTGGGACCGGCGAGGCGACGGCCCAGTTAGCAGGCCGACTTCACATTTCGGTTTCAGGAAATGAGACGGTACAACTCCTAATGTACTCAAGGTGCCAAATAAAACGGTCTCTGAAATAGCCAAAGCAATTATTGGGGCCACTGGAAGATTGGACTGCGGTGAATTTTGGAGTATAAACAGAAGTTTTCTCAATTTTAACATTTTAACATGCAGCTTGACAGTCCAAAGGCGTTTTAACAGTCACTCTTACAGTTTGGCAGACGGTTTAATAGTTTAGATTTTAAGAATTTCATAATACAAATTTGAATTATTGTATGTTACATTTACCTGTAGACAACAACAAAAAAAAACACTGTGGAGGTCTTCTGGGAAAAACTTCACCAGGAGATGTTTTTCAACTACAACAAATTTAGGGAGTTGGAACTCAGAATTTCCAGCTTTTAATTTTAAGGACCACCCCACTATACACTCAACTGTGCACGAGTTATTTTTCATAATCATCCCCACCATCTCATCAGACGCCGCTGACAGGTTCTGCTACGAAAAGCTCAATTCCGAGGGCACGGAGAAAGGGAACTGCGGCCTTGAGCCTGGCGGCCAGGGATGGATGCAATGCAGCAAGCAGTGAGTGAGAAAAATGAATACATTTTACTGTTAACCTAACAAAACAACTTTTGTCCTTTTTTTTTTTTCTTCCAGGGACGTTCTGTGTGGTTTGCTGCTGTGCACCAACGTGACGGAAAAGCCAAGCTTTGGCGAGCTGCAGGGCAAACTCACCAGTTTGACCATCTATCATCACAACAGATACCTGGACTGCAGGTGAGCTGGCTATCTATGCACATGCTAGCTGCTAGTTATAAGTTGGTTTTATTGACTTTTTCTTTCTTTCTTTTTTATAAAAGGGGTGGTCACGCAGTGCTGGACGACGGCTTGGACTTGGGCTACGTGGAGGACGGCACACCATGCGGGCCCAACATGATGTGTCTGGAACGGCGCTGCCTCGCGGTCACCACCTTCAACCTCAGCATGTGTCCCGGATCGTCCATCTCGCGCGTCTGCTCCCATCACGGCGTCAGACTGACACACCCTCCCAAATTGGATTTTTGCCTTTGGTAGCCGATAATGACGTTTTGATCTTTGGACACTTTCAGACATGCAGCAACGAGGTGAAGTGCATCTGCGATCGCGACTACACTGGGAAGGACTGCAGCGTGTTTGACCCCATCCCCATTCCCACGCCACCCGATGGCCCCGAGAAGTATAAAGGTAACTTATTGGTTTAAGGAATTAGGAAAGAAAAATGCGCAATAAAAATACATTTTTATTTTTTATTTATTTTAAGACAATTTTTTTCACTCTTTGTGTGTGGAAATGACAGATTTTTTCCCCTTTTTTCTTGTTTTTTTCCCCCTTTTTTTCTCCTCATAAATACGATTTATTACCGATTTATTTATGCTTCATTACAAAAATAAGTGCCTTTCCCCCACATGACTGTATCTAAAAACTGCCAAAAATTAGGAAAAATAGAAAATTGCCATTCATGCATTTTTAAGAAAAAATGCAATTTGGGGTATCGGTCTGAAAAAAAAGTGGTATTGAACATCACTAACCACTTAATATATTTGTGTTACTTTTTCACATGGTGAAGCAGCATGTGGCTCGAACGTGTCATGGCAGTTTTTGATTATTTCTGCAGGTCCGAGCGGGACCAACATCATCATTGGCTCGGTGGCCGGTGCCATCCTGGTGGCGGCCATCGTCCTGGGAGGCACAGGATGGGGGTTCAAGTAAGAGAATGCACGCATGCACTCCGGCCGCCGTTTTGTGAATGCTAAATGTCATCAAATGCCGGAATGCTAATTGTTGCTACGGAACTGTTAAATCTGAATCTGAATACAAAAATCCCCCAAATCTGTCCCATTTGTGTGTCCCCCCCATGTTGCTGCTTTCGTCCTTGCGGATCCAGAAACATCCGGAGAGGAAGGTACGACCCCGCCTTTGAGTCCTGAATTGCAATCTATGAAAAATATAATCATATCATTTTAGGGCTTTTTTTTTTTTGTATAACAGATCAAATGTTAGCTCAATGACAATAAATATATAAATAAATTCAATGACAATAAAGCACCGTTTTCCCAATTTTATCATCATTTTTTTCTTATTGCTGATTACTTCTTCTTCTCCTCCCTTTCCTCGTTTTCCTTCTGCTCATTTCCTCCTCAGATCTTCCGGAGTTTGATTGTCATCCCAAACGACGTCGTCTTTCCTCTGCATGTTTTGAGGCACCGTTTCACCTTTTTGGGGCCGCTATGGGAGCCCTTATCTCTCCCTCCTTTCTTTCGTTTTCCTTTTCTTCTTTCAAATGATGATGTCACTGAGCGAGGCATGACCGACATGCTGCTGTTGATGCTCCGCCCCCTCGCACATTTAATGGCAATATTTATAAATAGCGGCAAAAGGCTTTGCCGGCCGCTCCTGTTCTCAAACATAATATGCATCGATGAATGAATGTATCTTTTGGGCGTGGATCATATCTATAGTCTCTGTATGTAATCAGTGTAAAGTTAGGTAATTATTACCCCTTTCCACAATAATCATAATCGGCAATAATTTTGATGCCGATATAGTCTTACTTTCTCTGTAAATGATGTTCAATGTTGTTGTCACTCAGAATGATGTCTTTGCGCCTTTTGTCCACTAGATGGAGTCTGACTCCATTCATTCCATTGCACATCGTTCCTGAGATGACATTTACAACAAGGAGAAGATAAAGTTTTACGTTCTTGCTGCAGAAGCTCCTTAGCAAAAATATGGCTTAAAAAACAAATACAACAAAGATTGGTCTCCAGCAACACCATAAAAAAAAGAGATGTTTTGACATCCGATGAAGGTTATCTTTAGATTTTATTTTGAAGTCATCGCTTCATGGTAAAGAAAATTGATAGCAGTAGAAGAAATGTGATTTAATGTTAACTGGCATCTTGCATAAATTTATAACTTCCCTCATTAGGTTGCCAATAATGTAGTGTATACCATATACATTTACAGCCTAATTGTAAATCTAAAGATAAATATTTATCAGTTAGTGTTTTTTTTTTAAAGTCTTTGTATATTACTTTTTTAGTCATTATATATATATATTTTTAATTAGTTGTCCAATTAATCGGTTATTGGAATTTTTTTCTGCCAGATATCAGACTGGGCAGATTGAGTTTGTTTGATTTAATTTGTGGCAATAATCTGTAATCTACCAGCATTGACTGGTAATTTTTTAGGTTTGTTTTCCAATAAATGCGTTTTCTTAAGAGGTCAGATGTGTGTGAAAATTGTATATATATTTTTTTAAGTGACAACGTACTGTACTTTTACCGGAGTCTTCCCAATGTGTACGACACACTACAACGTTTAATTGTGACACCGGAAGTTGTTTCCCGGAAGCGCGGTATTTTCTCCTGGTCGCTGCCTTGACTAAAGACGTTTTTGCCCACTCCCACTCCCAAAAAGTCCGACATTCCTTCCTCGGAATCGCTGCGGGCTTCGGAGTCTACTGGAGGTTGTCCACGTTTGCAGCCAGCTCACAAATCTGTGCAAAGAGGCCTCCATTTTAAATTAACAGCCCAGTTATCATTATACTCTTATTTTCAAGGGTTATTTTTGTCAAGACAATGTTTGCCTGTTGCATCGTCCCCGTGTTGGTCCTGTTTGCGTGCTCCGTGGAGTGCAACCCCAGTCCTCTTACAGATGTAGTCGTGGACAGACGCTTCATCCCCTCAACATGTCCGCGGCAAGCCAAAGACGGAGATCAGGTTCGCTATCACTACAACGCCACATTTCTCGACGGAAAAACTTTCGATTCCAGGTAGGAGCATCCGCATAATCATTTTTTTCATCCCTTGAAGAGTTTTCCTTCAAATGACTTGGTCAAGTTAAAGTTACAACTTTGTGCTGTAGGTGGCGTCGTCGCTTCCATTTTGTGAAGAGACTTGACACGTATGATTTTTTTTCTCTTTTTTTCCCCCCCTTTTCTTCTATCCCCTTATAGCCACCAGCGAGGGGAGGCTAAGGTGGGCCTCCTCGGGGAAGGTCGCCTGATCGCTGGCATAGAAAAAGGCCTGCTGGGCATGTGCGTTAACGAGCGACGCACCGTCACCGTCCCGCCGCACTTGGCCTACGGCAGCACCGGAGCAGGTGACACTTAACTAGCATACCTTTTCGAAGAAAAAAAAAAAAGTATATATATAATTGTAAAATTTTCTATAAAATTAAAATATAGTAAAAGAAGTTCGTAAGTGTGTATTATACTGAAACAGACACAGGAATGTACTAAAAAACGAAATATTTTTTTGATTGGTTGGTGGGACGGTAGAACATTTTAAGACAAGCTCTGTTAAGAATTTTTTTTCATTGTCAATAAAGTTACACTTTAAAAAAAAATAATAATACAAAAGATACTGTATATAATAACCAATTTCCCCCCCAATAGTTGGATTTAAGAAGTCCAATTGCCAATTTTGTGTTTTTATTAGCTGTATGCTATAACTAACATTAAAAAAAAAAATCTTTCTGTTCATCTGGCTAGCTAGTTAGCTAGCTACCTGTTGTTCGCTAACTGTCAGCTGTCCAGAATCTCGTAACCTTCCTCTCTACAGTACAGCGTAAATAGCCTAACCTTCTGACCTACTAACTGACCTTAACCAAGTCACTAACCCACCCACTTAGCTAACTAGCTAATCTATACAACCTAGCTTACCTGCCTGTACAATGCAACCTACCAACATTCTTTATTACTGTCCACCCAATTGACTTTTACACTTACTTTTATTAGCTCCTCAACCTTACCTTTTGTAACCAATTTACACACTTAGCCTTCCTAGAGTAGCTAATTTAGCACTGCCAACAATACGGTTTATCATACAGATGAAAAGCACAATTAATTAATTAGAAAACATAGAAAACAAATAAATGTTATTTGAATAGCCGAATTTGCGAACCACAAAAAAAAAAAAATCGACACCCTTGACTTTTTGACGGCAGGTGACGTGATCCCTCCGGACGCCACGCTGGTCTTCGAGATCAATCTGCTGGATTTGTGGAACAAAGCCGACCTGGTGGTCACCAACACCATTAGGACCCCCAAAGACTGCAAGCGCTCGGTGATGCGCAGCGACTTTGTCCGTTACCACTACAACGGCACCCTGCTGGACGGCACCACCTTCGACTCCAGGTGAAGTCGGGCGCCGGGGTGCGGGGGCCGCCGCCGCCGCCGCATTTTCACGCATATGCAACAAACAAGTTGGGATTCCGGTTCCGGTCCGAATGACGCTCCTGTTTGCTGTCTGTATTCTGTCACGCAGGGGTGTTGTCTGTTCTGTGTCTGACTTTTTGGCTTGTATGAGCTCCACGCAGCTTCGCGCGGAAGCAGACGCGCGACTCCCTGGTGGGCGAGGGCTGGCTGGTCAAAGGCATGGACGAGGGCCTGCTGGGCATGTGCGTGGGCGAGATCCGCAATATCGTCATCCCGCCCTTCAAAGGCTACGGCGAAAAAGGCTCGGGTAGGTGATGAGGACGAGTATACGGCAGGGATGGGCAACTTTTCCCTACTATAAAGGGTTCTTTCTTATGCATCAAAAATATAATTTAAGGATAGCATAAAACTACTAAACCTAACCTAATTTTGTGCATTTTTCACCCCCCAAAAATCAACTAATTTAAAATTTCAATATTATTGAGCTATTATGTTTGTCCTGGATATCATTCCGAAGCTGTGAAAAATTATTTGGCCTATTCACGATGTAATAAAAGCCAGTAAGCTAAGACATGACTGCCATCTAGTGGTGAATGGTGATATTACATTTTTATACTATTCAGCAAAAAACAATGGGTGTCAATTATATTTTCGCTATTCCCAGGTCGACCCGGTCCTAATCTTATGCAAATGCCATGAGAATAGGAAAACCTTTTTTTTTTTTTTTTTGTAAATCCAAATAATAATAAAAATAAATAAATAAATAAAATGTAAATCCGCTGATAACCCTCCATTATTAATTACATGAAAAAAAAAATCGTCTCTCCCCCCAAAAATTCTAAACCAATAAAAATATTTTTTTAAATACTTGAAAAAAAATTGACTTTTCTGGTGCTGAGCTGTGAGTATTTTTGTCCACTGCAGTAGAGAAATGCTGCAGTACCCCCAAAAATTAAAATTGTGCAGCATAACAGCTAAAGGCTGCCTCACCATGTTTGCTTTTGTTGTGTAAAACCATGTAAAAAAAAATTGCTATTCAATTTTTACGAGACATTGTGGACCACCTCTGACACATTTTTCTCCAATCAGGAGTGGAGGTCCCCCCCCACGCCACTCTGATATTTGACGTCCTGCTAGTGGACATCCACAACGCCAAAGACAACATCACTGTGGAGAATCAGGTGGTGCCCGAGTCGTGCACTCGCAGGTCAGTGGCGGGCGATTATATCCGCTACCACTACAACGGGACCTTCCTCAACGGCGTCACCTTCGACACAAGGTCAGCTTACCGTCTTTTTTCCCCCCCCTGGCCTTTATTGAGCCAATGTACTCGGTTGTGAATGAGTGAATTCCTGGGTGTGCCGTGTGGACAGCTACCAGAGGAACAGCACGTACAACACGTACATCGGGATGGGCTACGTGATCGCAGGTATGGACCAGGCCCTGCTGGGGGTCTGCATGGGCGAGCGACGGAGGGTCGTCATCCCGCCGACCCTGGCGTACGGCAAAGACGGAGCAGGTAACCTCCCATATTGGGTCGAGACAAAAAAAGAAATCATTAATAGCCTATTTAAAAAAATAAAAAAATAAAGGTATTGTGCCCTTGCTGTAGCTAGATAACTCCTTTAATGAAACACCAGTTGATGAACTTAAGACTTGCGTGTTGTTGTGAAATGAAATACAATAAAAGGTTGTGCCCTACTTGTTTGCTATATGATAAACAATACAATAAGATAGCATGCTAAAGTTCGCTAGCTAATGCGCTAACCGTTAGCTCGATGCTAATAGTAAATAAACGTTTCTAGCATCTCTTTAAAGCAAACAATTAACAACCCCTCTAATGTATAAATTAATGACTGCACATTTCACAAAAAATATTTTATATATACACATGTACAGGCAATGCTTGGCTCAGAACTTGAAGACATGGATCTGTAGCTTGCGTAGCTTTTTGACGCTAAACAGGAAGGGCTTAACCTAACAACATCCGGTTTTCACAATAAACGTAACTTTGCAAAATAAAGCAGCTTTATAACCATGGAAACAAGAATAAACAATACTTGGCTCATCAGGAGCCAGCACATGGAATGTCAGGCTAAAGAATTGTGACCCGTGTTACCCTAGGCGATGTGATCCCGCCGTACGCCGTGCTGGTCTTCGACATCCACGTCATCGACTTCCACAACCCGAGCGACCAAGTGGACGTGAAGGTCCTACACCGGCCTGAAGCGTGCAACCACACCACCGAGGTGGATGACCTGGTGCACTACCACTACAACTGCACCCTGGTGGACGGCACCCGACTCTTCTCCTCGTGAGTCCACGCCACATTTTGCCCATCGCTGAATTAGGTTGGTTTTGGAATTTTTATTTAGTTGTAAATGTCGGTGGCGATTTGTGACAGCCACGATTACGAGAACCTCCAGGACGCGGTTCTGGGCTCGGACAAGGTGATCGACGGGCTGGACCAGGCCTTGCGAGGCATGTGCGAGGGCGAGAAGCGACTGGTCACCGTGCCGCCTCACTTGGGCCACGGAGAAAAAGGAGGCGAGTGCTCGCACCCTCTTCAACTGTTTCATGTTAAGAAGGTGGGGGGGAAATAAATCACTATCGCCGCGCCTTTGTCCATTTCAGCCTCGGGTGTGCCGAGCAGCGCCGTCCTGGTGTTCGATATCGAGATGGTGACCGTGCAGAAAGGCGTGCCACCGGGTTACCTGTTCGTGTGGCTGGGGGACACGCCCCAAGATTTGTTTCAGGTCATGGACGCCAACAAGGACGCGGCCGTGCCCGAGGAAGAGGTGACGATACCTTCGCTACTGCATTTTTTTGTAAACGACCATTTATAGTAAGGCGTTTTTTAAAAAAAAAATTATGAACATTTATAGTAAGGCTTTTTTTTTAAAACGACCATGTACAGTAAAGCGTTTTTCCTTTATTTATTATTATTATTTTTTTATAATTATTTAGTAAGGCGTTTTTTTCATTTAAAAAACTACCATGTATAGTAAGGCCTTTTTGTTTCACTTTTTTTTTGTTCTTTTTTTGAAAAGTTTGTTTCCCTTTTTTTTTTCCGACCATGTAAAGTAAGGCATCTTTTTCATTAAAAAAAAAAACGACCATGTATTTATAGTAAGGCGTTTTTGTTTCCTATTTAATTTAAAAAAATGTTTTTTTATTTTTTTAAACGACCATGTATATAGTAAGGCGTTTTTTTTCATGAGAAAAAAAAACATTTATAGTACGGTGTTTTTGTTTCACTTTTTGTTTTTTAAACGACCATGTATAGTAAGGCGTTTTTTTCATTAAAAAAAAAAAACGACCATGTATATATAGTAAGGCGTTTTTGTTTCCTATTTAAAAAAAAAAAATTTTAACGACCATAAGGCGTTTTTTTTCATTAAAAAACACGACCATGTATAGTTGGGCGTTTTTTTTCATAAGAAAAAAAACATGTATAGTAAGGTGTTTTTGTTTCACTTTTTTTTTTAAACGACCATGTATAGTAAGGCGTTTTTTTCATTAAAAAACACGACCATGTATAGTAAGGCGTTTTTTTTCATAAGAAAAAAAAAACATGTATAGTAAGGTGTTTTCTTTCACTTATTTTTTTTAAACGACCATGTAAAAGTAAGGCGTTTTTTTCATTAAAAAAAACGACCATGTATAGTAAGGCGTTTTTTCTCATAAGAAAAAAAACCATGTATAGTAAGGTGTTTTTGTTTCATTTTTTTTTTTAAAACGACCATGTATAGTAAGGCGTCTTTTTCATTAAAAAAACGCGACCATGTATAGTAAGGCGTTTTTTTTCATAAGAAAAAAAACATGTATAGTAAGGTGTTTTTTTCATAAAAAAAAAAACGACCATGTATATATAGTAAGGCGTTTTTGTTTCCTATTTAATTTTTTTTTTTAACGACCATAAGGCGTTTTTTTCATTAAAAAACACGACCATGTATAGTAAGGCGTTTTTTTTCTCATAAGAAAAAAAACATGTATAGTAAGGTGTTTTTTTCATTAAAAAAAAACCGACCATGTATATAGTAAGGCGTTTTTTTTTCATAAGAAAAAAAACATGTATAGTAAGGTGTTTTTTTCATTAAAAAAAAACCGACCATGTATATATAGTAAGGCGTCTTTGTTTCCTATTTAAAAAAAATTTTTTAACGACCATAAGGCGTTTTTTTTCATTAAAAAACACGACCATGTATAGTAAGGCGTTTTTTTTTCATAAGAAAAAATAACATGTATAGTAAGGTGTTTTTCTTTCACTTTTTTTTTTTAAACGACCATGTAAAGTAAGGCGTTTTTTTCATTAAAAAAACGACCATGTATATATAGTAAGGCGTTTTTGTTTCCTATTTAATTTTTTTTTTTAACGACCATAAGGTGTTTTTTTCATTAAAAAAACACAACCATGTATAGTAAGGCGCTTTTTTCATTAAAAAAAAAACGACCATGTATATATAGTAAGGCGTTTTTGTTTCCTATTTAAAAAAAAATTTTTAACGACCATAAGGCGTTTTTTCCATTAAAAAAACACGACCATGTATATATAGTAAGGCGTTTTTTTTCATAAGAAAAAAAAACATGTATAGTAAGGTGTTTTTGTTTCCCTTTTTTTTTTTTTTAAACGACCATGTATAGTAAGGCGTTTTTTTCATAAAAAAAAAACGACCATGTATAGTAAGGCGTTTTTGTTTCCTATTTAAAAAAAAAATTTTTAACGACCATAAGGCGTTTTTTTCATTAAAAAACACGACCATGTATAGTAAGGCGTTTTTTTTCATAAGAAAAAAAAACATGTATAGTAAGGTGTTTTTGTTTCCTATTTATTTTTTTAAACGGCCATGTATAGTAAGGCATTTTGGTTTCACTTTTTTATTTAAACGACCATGTATTTTCAACTACCATGTAAGCCGTTTTTTTCATAAAAAAACAAACGACCATGTATATATATATATATATATATATAGTAAGGCGTTTCCTTTTTTTTTAATTTTAATTTTAATTTTTAACGACCATGTATATTAAGTCTTACGTGCCTTTGACGCGGCGTTTCCGCAGTTCGCCGAATTCATCAAGCTGCAGGTGTCGGAGGGCAAAGGTCGCCTGAAGCCCGGGATGGCCGCCGAGCAGGTGATTTCCGACATGTTCGCCAACCAGGACCGCGACAAGGACGGCCGCATCACGGCCGAAGAGCTCAAGCTGAAGGTGGACGAGGACAACGAGCTGGCGCATCACGACGAGCTGTGATTGGTCGCCGCGCCTCCACCTTTCCTATTCTCCACTCAGGGACAAACGTCAACACTTTTAAGGACACACAATAGACTTTGTTGTTTTCATTTTATGTCTTTTGTGTTGGACGGCTTCTTTCCTTGGAAGACGGAACAAACGAGCACCCTGACAAGTCACATCATTGAAAATGTCCTATTGGTAATTGACACAGCGTCATCACAAGGTTGCACTCAGAAAAAAACACTTGTTTTCATGTACAAAAACTTTTATGTTTTGGTATTAGGAGCATGAGGTTACAAGATGCTCAGTTTTGCAATAAATAAAATGACAACTGTTAAATTCACAGGTGGAGTGAAGTGTATTGTAGCAGCTAATTCTGCTATTCCCAGAATTCTCAATTTAAAGTCACAATTGTTAGAATCGTGCCAAACCTTTTTTTTTTTTTCCTTTCTTCATTGGCCCTAATCTTCTTCCGTAGAATTCCATACAAGATCAAGAGTGTAAACATAGTTTGAGGAAACGTTTCCGTTAAGTGCCCGTCAGTCTCGACTGTCCCTTTCCTGATGACATCACAAACCTGAGGACGGCGTTGGGCACGTCCATCGTGTCGTCCTGCGCCAGCACCACAATGTCAAAAGAGTTGACGTATGACTCCCTCCTTGCGTCCACCTGAAGGAAACATACACATAGCCACATTTTGAATATTACATTATTATTATTATTATTAGATGGTATCTGTGTTCGGACCTGGTCGTTGAGGAAGCCGACGGTGAGGAGGCGACGAGGCTCGGGCACGCCGGCCGCCATGTTGAGGTCGCCCAGAGAGTCCCCCAGCAGCAGCACGCTGCGTCGGGCCTGGAGTTCGGGGAAGCGGGCGGCGTGCGACAGAGCCCTCACGCGCTTGTTGAACGTGTGGATCAGATCACCCTTGAAGGCCCGTAGGATGCCCTGGAGGAGGTCATCGTTTTTAAATTGTGTTTTTTTGTGGCACCATTATAAGTCAAATTGTTTTTTTCACACATGGGTAGTGCTATTTTGTATTATTTTTGTCCACTTGGGGTCGCCATCGTCACATTCCATGTGATGTTGGTGATTTTGAGTGTACGTGGGTTTAGAAGGAGGGGTCTGTTCTGGTGAGTGACGTGGGTGTCAGCAAACGAGAGCATATAGTAAATAGTAATTGAATAATTATTTGGAGCGCCACATTTAGTCTTACTTGAGCACAATTAGCAGCTACTCTACCCACCTGCACTGTACGGTACGTGACAACTCACGGAGTGGTCAAAGTCCATGTAGTTGGCGATGACGTGAATGTTGGGATGGAAGACGCCGTGCTGTCGGATCACTTCCTCCAGCACGTCCCCGACGCCGCCGGAGAAGATGAGTAGGGGGACGTCGCGATGGGCCAGTTGGTCGAAGAACGCCTTGCAGCCATCCCTGGAGACGTGACATCATCATGATCATCAGCAATAAAATTATTATTATTATTATTATTTTAAGTGCCACTGGTTTCTCGCCTTCTACCTGAGCATGGACGTGACGGACGTGGATTCCCTGACAGCCGCGGCTAGAAGGTCCTTCCTGATCTTCTGCTCCACCAGCAGATTGTGAACCTTCGTCCACCTCCACAATTACAAACAAAGTCATAATTGTTATTATTATTATTATTACTGTTATGAATGTTTCATTTTTTTCTTACCACTCCACCATGAAGGGCAGCTTCTCTTCAACAGTCCGGCTAGCATCGATCTCGATGGGGTAGTAAGTGTTCAACAGCTCCCTCATCTGGAAGAAAGTAATACTACACTTTTATAAATTGTATTTTTTTTTTTTTTTTTTTTTTTTTTACATTTAACTTTTACAGGGTAATGATCATTTTTTATATATTTTTTTTATGAAGTAAAAAATCAAACAAACAAACGTGTGGATACATAATAGAATAATCAAAAATATACCTTTTTGCCACACTCCTCGTCCACCAATAACCTGTTGTCCAGAATGTCTGTAGATGTAAAAAAAAAAGCAAAACAAAACAACTATATAGTAATGAAATAAACTATGATGCAGCACAGTAGAACAACACAACAGGCACGCCGGTGTGTCTTACTGTGAGATGTCGGAACTCTTTTGCCATTGTGAGCGAATCTGGTCAGCGTCATGTCAAAGTCAGAAATAACCTGAAGACACACGAAAATGTATATATTTTTTTAATTTTCCGTAAACCAATTACTGCAGGTTTTACGAAACCTCCCAATGTGGGATAACCTCCGGTTAACTTTCTAAACTGATATTGTAATCCTGTTGAATTTACATGCAGACCGGCGGTGCCATCTTGTCGCATGGCCTCCAGCGTTTCTTCCACTCGGTCGCGCCGCTTGATCAGCACCGAGCTCCGACTCAGCTCTGACATCACCTGAAGCAAAGAACACTATTTTTTATTTTATTTGTTCGAATGTTTAATTACGAAAGATGCAGCACGGAACGTCAAAGTGACTCACACGTTTTAAATTCATGTTATTAAAACGAACCCCTAGATTTGTGATGAGTGATTGGTTGGTGCACGATGAAACAAATAACTTCATTTTCTGGCATTTATTTATTACATTAAAGCCTTATCCCCTTCAAAACTTCACATACGACATAATGACAACGGAAGAAGGAAAAAAAACAACAGTATTTAAATGGACAATTCTATCCAAATCCTCACCTCAGATTTCGTGAGCTGTGGCCATATATCCACGAGAGTACGCAATGGTGTGCACAGCCATGGAATTTTATACACCTGCAAAGTAATACAGTATTGAATGAAACAACTGTCATAGCGTCGAAATAAAATAAAATAAAAAAAAGACTACAGATTAGCACACAAAGTAGCACAGAGGTTACTTACCAGTTTTAAAAGCAGCAACGAGCTGTCGGCGGTTTGTTTATAACTTTTTAATCCAAACATCGCGTTGACATGCTTTCAAAAAGCCAATTTTATGTATTTAGACGCGTGTCGCTTAAAATATTTATATTTTAGACGAGGATTTTATTTACGATTACCGCGCAACACTATTTGTATACCGACTGGTGCCCTGTTAATGGTTCCGGATTACATTGGTTCCGGCATCACGTGGTCTTAAATGACGCCTGTGATTGGTTGGCGTTTTCGTACTTGCTGAATTTTGTTTCTGAATAAAATGTTAAATTCAAATTCAAATGAATGAAAATAAATAACTTATCCATGAATTTCACATAAAAAAATATCTGATTCACATACAACAACACAGTAGCCCAAATGAAAAGTAAAATACGGTCTTTATTAAACTACTATGACAGCATGTTACAAAAAAAAGTGTGTTTTCACAGTTAAATAAAAGCAACACAAGGATCACACAAAGCGAGTTGTGAGTGGGGACAATTATACCACCTCAAGGTTATGGCGAATTTTGAAAGTGAAAGATGTTCGTGTAGTAGGAATCATTCCCCAACGCTGAACCTCATGGGTTTTCTTCATTTTTGAGAGATTACAGTAGTCTACTTTGTCTTCACTTGGCTTCGTCAACTAACTTAAGTTATGCAGGAGCGAAAGGAAGGCCGTTTGAAGCGTGTATAAACTCAACCAGTTGTTCACAAACTCAAAGTACCATCAGATTTTTTCTCAAACTCAAATTACCATCAGATTTTTAACGACCGCAATGTAAGGTTTTAACTGTTCATGGAAACTTTACTGCAAGTCGTGGTAACATTAAGCACAGTTTGAATGTTAAAACTGTGCCTAAATATAGGAGACTTGTCCTAAAACGTAAACTACAACTGACCTGTACCTGGGCAGTGATTCAAGTACCACTTTGAGAATCACTGAACTAGACCTTAACGAAATTAGTAAACAAGTAGCATCTGAACGAAGGCCTAAACCATTAGAATAAATAAGGTATGATAAATATGAACTAAACAAGATATTGTATTGCGCCCGATTCCATGCGGTCCAAATAGAGAAGCAATCCAAATCCCGTTTCTTTGTGCTCTGGCCATTGTCAAAAACTCAATCTTAAAAAATATACTTCCCCCTTTCATCCGTTTAAAACTAGATTGAATGCTTCTACTCGGAACCGTCAATCAGGATGTGCCGTACTATTTCTGCCAACGTTTCTCAAGGCAGAGAGCGAGTGAGTAAACGTTAAAACAGGCGAGCTGCGCTATTGCTTCACATGGACATGTGTTCAGGAAGCACGTAGGAGATGTCGTCCCAGGGGTGTCGGTACAAACCCTGCTTGAGCCTCTTCTGGTCCAGGTAGTGACCTGTGAGGATAACGAGTGTGAGAGGCCATCTCTAAAAAGTCAGTCCGGTTGCAACTCACCAATGAAGCCCATGCTGCGGCCGAGGACGAAGATGCCATTTAGCGCGCCGATCTCCACAAACTCGTCAGCCTCGTCGCTGGAAGTCACATGACAAACCAATGCGTGACAATGTGCACGCAAAAGCCGCCATTCGGGGATGTTTCTAACCGGTTCTTACCGCGTGAAGCCGCCACACGTCCTGAGCAGGTCCACAAAGGCGACGCCGATAAAACCGTCGACGTTGAGGATGAGATTGGGTTTCTAGAATGAAGGGAAGCGGCGACAACTGATTACTTAGCGGCAGGACCGAACAAAGTAAGATATTACGCTGAGATTTCAATTTGAACGCGGTGACTTGTTTCGTCCCTAATTATCGGCAGCCGGTCGCACCTTTGAGGTGGTGATCTTCTCCACATCTAAGGCGTAGTCGAGCAGCTGAGTGGAAGGGAAATGCTGCTTCACAAAGTCCTTCAGTATCTGCACTCGCATGTCCGGGTTGTTTATCTGGAACGATGGGCAAATTTTATGAACGCTACATAAAAAATAAAATAAAAAAATGCTAGTATGACTGATTGATAAGAGAGATAACCGCCACAGTGGCCAAAACATTCCTAATTAAAATTAAACTGCGCTAATAAATTAGCCACCAGAGGGTGCTAGAACTACACAAATGGAATACAACCTCACCTATTTAACAGATGTACTGTTTTTAACGCATTCACTCACAGTCAGTTTCACTAAAACAATCCCCTTCACTCCCGGCTGTTTTACTGGATTTGGACTGATTTTGCGAGGTCCACAGAATATTGTGTTCTATTGCTATAAAAAACATGGAACCTACCAAAAGAAAGATTCTTTCATCAGGAAAAAAGTAAATTTGTAATTAATTGAGTTTTTTTTTTAACATGGTCTTGGTTGGTCTCTTTTGCGCTGCTTTTATGTTGGAATTTCATCATCAAAAACTTTCAAACGCTTCATCTTGGTCTTATTTTTGAATCCGCAGTACTTACTGATTTGACGCGGTGTCCGATGCCCATGATGAGCTTGCCGTCCTTCTTCATCTTGTTGACAAACTCCATTGGCAGCATGCCGCTGTCGAAGGCTTTGCTGAACTGCTTGGCGGCGGCGTCGAGTGCGCCGCCAAAACGGTCACCCTGGAAGCGCGTAAGAAATGGCTTCAAACGACGGGTTCAATTGTCAAAGGAAATACGCGCCGGGTACTGACGATGGTGAGCAGTCCGGACGTGAGGCTGGAGATGAGGTCTTTGCCGGCTCGCGCGCACACGATTGTGTTGTGCGCGCCGGAGACGGCGGGCCCGTGGTCGGCCGTCACCATCAGGCACATTTCGATGAAGTGGCAGGCGTAGCGAGGCAGCCTGGAAGCCAAAAGCCAAGAAACCAGACGCTTTCGAAAAGCTTCGGCAAGTGCTTACATTTTCAAACGATCACTTTCGTAACATTCCTAGGAAATCACAAAGTCTCATCACGAGTAAAGCCGTTTTAGAATATGCCCACGGCTATTTGTGTGGTCCTTGAGGACTACCTTATAACCCTACTTTGAAACTCTAACCCTTGTTTGAAACCCTATCCCTAATTTGAAACCCTAGTTTCAAACCCTAACCCTAAAGTAAAACCCTAGTTTGAAACCCTAACCCTAAAGTAAAACCCTAGTTTGAAACCCTAATCCTATTTGGAAACCCTAGTTTGAAACCCTAATCCTATTTGGAAACCCTAACCCTAATCCATAACCCTAGTTTGAAACTCTAACCCTAATGTAAAACCCTAGTTTGAAACCCTAACCCTAAAGTAAAACCCTAGTTTGAAACCCTAACCCTAAAGTAAAACCCTAGTTTGAAACCCTAATCCTATTTGGAAACCCTAGTTTGAAACCCTAATCCTATTTGGAAACCCTAACCCTAATCCATAACCCTAGTTTGAAACCCTAACCTTAATGTAAAACCCTAGTTTGAAACCCTAACCCTAAAGTAAAACCCTAGTTTGAAACCCTAATCCTATTTGGAAACCCTAGTTTGAAACCCTAACCCTAATGCATAACTCTAATTTGAAACCCTAATCCTATTTGGAAACCCTAATATAAAACCCCAACCCTAATGTGAAACCCTAGTTTGAAACCCTAACCCTAATGTAAAACCCTAGTTTGAAACCCCAACCCTAATGTAAAACCCTAGTTTGAAACCCTAACCCTAATGTAAAACCCTAGTTTGAAACCCTAATTTGAAACCCTAACCCTAATTTGAAACCCGTTTGAAACCCTAACCCTAATGTAAAACCCTAATTTGAAACCCTAATTTGAAACCCTAGTTTGAACCCCTAACCCTAATTTGAAACCCTAGTTTGAAACCCTAACCCCAATGTAAAAACCTAGTTTGAAACCCTAACCCTAATGTAAAACCCTAATTTGAAACCCCAACCCTAATTTGAAACCCTAGCCTTTCTTTGGAACACTAAACCAAGTCTGAAACCCTAATTTGAAAACCTAACCCTAATTTAAAACCTAACCTTTCTTTAGAACACTAAACCAAGTTTGAAACCCTACTATTTGAAACCTCAACCCTACCTTGAAACTCTAAACTGAATTTGAAAGCCTACTTTGAAACCCTAACCGAAATTTGACACCCTAACACTACTAAGAATTCTTAAAACTTTAATGACTGACCCTTTTCCTCGCGATGATACATTCTAACCCAGCAGTCATCTCTGACTAGGATGCGTCTGGCTACGAAAACTAGCACCTATGTTTTGTTTTGGTTTGCCGGCAAACCTGCGTTGGAACCAAAGAAGTCCCAGCACTCCTCCTAAGCCCATCTCCTCTTTGAAGACCTCGGTGATGGGCATGCCGGCGTAGATGAGCTCCTGACCTCGCTCGTCACAGATGCTGGTCATGAAGGAGGCGGGTTTACGGATCAGGCCCAATTCCTGCAGGAAAACCACCACGATCAAGCACGACAGATCTCAAAACTAGGCTACAACACGAGATGAAGTTCGTACCCTGGCCCAAGAGTAATCCATCGGTACTGTCGGGGGCGGAACTTCTTGGGCAGGAACGATGGTGCCGCTGGCCACCAGTTCCTCATACACCGTCCTGTTTTACAGAGAAATGTAAGAGATTCAAAATCCTCACTTATGAGATCTTGAAATGATGACCTCACCTGATGACATCACCCAGCTCGTCAAAGCTCTTGGGTACGTACGCGCCGGCGTCCCTCAGGGCCTGGTTTTTGGCCAACGCCGTTTCGGACGCTTGGTTGGCGCACGCCCCGGCATGGCCGAACTGGACCTGATGAGGAAGTGGATCCATTTTGTTTTCAACAACTGCAGATGTCATCTTTGTTTATAAACGTGGCCAACATACCTCCGATGCAAACATGGTGGCGCAGGTTCCGATACACCAGCACACGACCGGTTTGGTGATCCTCCCTTCCTTGATGCCCTGACAGATCTTGTACTCTTCTGTGCCACCAATCTGAACCAAGACAGGAAATAGAAATCCCTCATGCATTTTGATTTAACTTCATCTACTCAGATGACTAATCACAACACATGAAAAGAAAATTCTAAAATCTTCTCGCACCTCTCCCAGCACCACAATCATTTTAGTGCCCGCAGTGTCCTGGTAGCGAAGAACATGGTCCATAAATGTGGAGCCGGGATATCTACACATACAAGACATCGTGTGAAGGAACTGTTCATTTGGGGGGGGGGGGGGGGGGGACAAATGAGTTTGAAGTATGGAGAACCAAAAATGCCAAAATTAAAAATAAATGAAAGGCAGTTTGCAACAGCCCAAGACACGCTTAGGACCGCCCCCTCATTTAAATAACATTTCGACCTGACAGTGTGTGCAGCATGATATACATAAATGTGAGAGCAGAGCGTTTTTATTTATTGATTGCTATTTAATTCTATTTATATTTATCAAATTTTTTTTAATTTAAGGATAGATTTTTTTGTTGTTGTTTTTATTTCCATTTATATTTATTTTTTGTATTAATTTTTTTTAAAATATATTTTTTATATCTGTTATTATTTTCACTTTTATTAATTTATTTATTTTTTAATTTTGGCAGTTTCGGTCCTCCATATTGAGGATGTCGGCAGGTCCGGTCGGTACCTGTCTCCTCCGATGGCCACGCCCTCATAGACGCCGTCGGTCGTGCGCGAAACGATGTTGTTGAGCTCGTTGGACATGCCGCCCGAACGCGACACGTAGGCCACGCTGCCGGGTCGATACAACTTAGAGGCCAGGATGTTGTCCAGCATGCCGCCGGTGTTGCCGATCTTGAAACAGCCCGGCTTAATTCCGCCAACCTGAAATTTAAAAGTCATTACTTCCAGAGTCCCGATTTTTTTTTTCCAGGCTCATACTATGCTCCCCTTTTGGGTCTTAAGTTACTCATCCATAAAGCTGATTACCGTCGCGGGTCCGATGATGGTGACGCCTTTCTCGTCGGCCATCTTGATCAGCCTCCTGGTCAAGGCTTCGGGGATGCCCTCGGCGATGATGGCGATGGTGTGAATCTGTTCACGGCAAACGGGAGACGGATGGACGCGTGTCGCTTGTCCGTCAAACTCAACGCGTTTACCTGCGGGTGCTGCATGGCCTCGACCGTGCTGTCAAAGGCCGAGCGCAGCGACGCGAAGCTGATCAGCACGTCCACCTCGGGGTGCTTCTTCATAGCGTCGGCCATGCTTTTGTAGACCGGCATCAGGATCTCCTTGTGCCCCCAGTAGAACTTCTGCTTGTGATCGCCGCTGTCAAGTCAATAAACACATTTTAGTCCGATAAGGACAGCTCGCAACAAGTTGCAAATTCATTCTGGGGAACGCACGTAAACGGGTAAACCATGGCGGCCACGGAAGGTTCGTCACGGGAGCACACGTAGTCGAAGTCCAGCATCCCTTGCACGGCTCGGGTCTGCATGCCCCACACCACCGCCTTGGTGTGCTTGCTGAAGAGCGTGGTCGCTTTGGCTGGAGAGCACAAAATTGGTGAGCTTTTAACGCCTCCAACGTCAGGAAGAAAAGAGGCTTTAATGAGAAGGGGGTTTGGTTAGGAGCCAATGCACAGAGGAAAGTCACTCTGCAAGACAGTTGTGAGACATGAGGCGGGGAAAAAAATAATTCAGCACAAGAGAAACACACCCACAGATCTAAGGGGTTTGTTAGATATATATATATATAAATATATATAAAGTGAATGCAGTAGGGACGACTGATAGGGAATTTTTGAGGCTGATGCATTTCAATGGCGTCAACTATACACAGATTTTTGCGACTCAAGTCAATTGTAAATACGTTTTTTTAAAAAACAACATAACCGCTCAATATAATGGGCCAGACCCTAGAATACAGGAAATAGCCAGCCCCTTTTATGCAACAGTTAGAAATTATTAACAGACTGTTACAGAAACACAATGTGGGATATAAATCAGTTTGTCGTGCAGTGTGGTGTAAAAGCAACACACTTATGCAACCGCCTGCTTCCCTTTTGTTACCTGTGTGAGTGTGTGGCATCATTTTGCCTTCCGTGCAATAGCATGGACATTTTAATTCTGCATGTAAGAAAAAGAAGACTGTTCATCACAAGGTCAGAGCCGTATATGGAGAGTTTGGCCAACTCGGTTTCAGCAGGGTAACAAGATGGCGTCCACATGTCATGTGACCAGCAGTTGACCACACTGATTCGTCACTCTTTTTCAGCAGGGTAACAAGATGGCATCCCTATGTCATGTGACCAGCAGTTGACCGCACTGATTGGTTAACTGCTGGTCACATGACATATGGACGCCATCTTGTTACCCTGCTGAAACAGAGTTGGCCAAACTCTCTCTATATACAGCTCTGCTAAAGGTTACCAGGGAGCAATTTTAACTTTCAATTACGTTTTTCATGAAGTATTTGAAACTTAAATTCAACTCAGCTGTGAGTACATGAACATTTAACAATCAGCATCTATGTTAAGTATGATGTATTTTATTGACATTTATGTTTCAGTCATGCTATTAAATATTGACTGAGGTTTAGAATAGTATTGTTTCACTTCATTCCCACTAAAGGCCCAGGAACCAAATGCAAGGCTGCCTAAAAAGAACGCTAGTCCACCACATTAGTAATAAAAAGCAAAACATCTTTAGCCACAATAAAAAGTAGAAGGCTGACAAAAAAAACCCAAAAAAACCCACAAGGCAGACAGGAAGAAGGCGGAAAAAACATGAACATGATTGTCACACCCTTTCGTACCTCCGCCGCAGCCTGATGAGGCCTGCACATCTGCGAGCCCACACGACCCCACAATTAAAACGAACACAAAAACAAGAACAAAAAATGAATGCATGTTGCTAAAATACGTTCGCTAACAAGAGGCGTGGCACATGTGAGAGCATGCAAAGCTCAGCGTGGCTGGGCTGAATGCAACCGTTCATATTTTCCTTCCAAAAGAGAGCAGCTTTTACGGGGCCAGAGACGACTAGCAGGTATGCTGGGGTCAAAGTGGAGCGCGTGTGAAGACCAGCGCAGTGCGGAGGCGCACCCAGACACTTACCTTTCCAATCACCTGTGACCACATTCTTCAGAGGCCACAGTAATGAATGAAGAGGGTCTTAGAGAAACAAGCACGGAAAAAAACAGATGAGGGTGAGTGAGTGGACAGTTTGTGCCGCAAAAAATAAATAAAAAAGGAAAAGTGGAAGAAAGGCATCAGGGGAGGAAAAAAAAAAGAAGGTAAGCAGACACGAGAGCCGGACGAGATGTGAGCACCGCGCGTTGAGATACCTGCCGGTAGACCCGCTTTGGGCTTTTTGCTCGGAGTGACGTCATCGCACGGCCTGGCTTCTGAAAAGGAGGCGGTTCTTGTGGCAGCTGGAGTCTGGCAATGAGAAGACATGTTGCCCCGCTTGTGACATAAATAACGCTCACTGACCCCTCAACTTCCCCTCTTAGCGTGTTCAAAATACCATCACATTGTTGCTTGAATTGAGCAAGAAGTTGGCGGTGTGAGCGTCCATTGGTGGCTGGTTGGGGATGGGCTTGTGTCCGAGTGCCATGCCCACAATGGCCGTCATGTGCGTCTCTGTGCCAAACACGTGGATGGGGATGCCTGTGGTCTTCCCTGCAATAAATAAATACAAAAAATAAAATAAAACAACATTTACAACAGTATAAGTGCTCAAAAGAATTTGCCATATTTGTAAAATTTGGATGCAGTCTATAAAGTCTCAATGGCGTCTAGAGCACATTCTTCAAATTCTGAGTTATCTCCCTTGAGATTCTTATGGAAACACTGATACTACCAAATGAAAGATTGGACTCTCATCTTTCATCAGAAAAAAAAGTTTGTTTTTCTACCTTACTCCGTTTTTCAGTAATCAACAATAGAAAATGGTTAGTTTCACCTCTGTTTTGAAAAAAACGTCTTTTAACGTCTTTGGCACTCCATAGGATTTTACTAAACGTTATTTAACGTTTTTGGCAGTCAAAGAGTTAAAAATAAACATTATATACTGTCTATATAGTGAATAATAATATCTGTTTTTTTTAAATTATTACTATATTTTAATATTTTTTTATTTTTTTACAATATTTGGTGTATGAAGCATGCATGGGCCATGACTCCTGTGCCGTGCATCACAGGACGGTGAGGTAGATAAATTGCACAAATGGCACGCTGCTGCTCGGCGGGGTTGTGGCAGAGAGCAGAACTACAGTACAGTACTATACCGTAATGTATGATGTGGCGCGCACTTAAAAATATTAACTTGCGGGTAAAATACGGAATTTATGGACATCAGTCAGCCTTTGTTTGTATCTGCGAAACGTTCGCAAGTCGATTGTTTGTAAATACAGGACTACTGTATACTATTTAAAAATAATAATAATAATAATAAAACTTTATTTTTATTTTTATTCCTGGCTATAGTTTGGTTCCCTTTGGTATTTTGTGACTGCACCAAAATTTTTTTTTTTAAAAAACCTCACTCACCCACTTCTCCCATGACCCTGAGCCCCTCCTGATAGTTGGGTCCTCCCCGTCGAACAAAGATGGTGACCTCGTTCTCCTTCAAAGGACCCTGGTAGTCCTTGATGGCCCTGACGATGCCCTGAGGACAAACCCAAATGCTTAAAATCTCAGCTATGGTTGTTATTATAAGAATCTTTTTTTTAAAGGGAGAATTTTGTGTGCCCAGTTTACCGTCCACATTATTCACCTTGAACGTGGCTGCTACATTAGTGAAGTTGGCAATACTTCCTCCGATGATCAGCACCTTTCCTGCGGGTGAACACAAGCGCAAGGTGACGACGTGAAAGGCGACTAATTAAGAGGGCGTTTATTACGGGCGCCGAACACACACCTTGAGGGTGCTTCTCGCGGGTCATGAGCGAGAGGATGGTTTTGGCGTAGTCGTACGTCTGCTGCTCGCTGGGCGCGCCCGAGTACTCGCCGTAGTTCGCCAGCTCGTCCACGCCGCCCAGGTCGCAGATGGTGTCACTGCACGGGCCGGAGTAAGTCATCATGATTGATTTTGATCACAGTATTGATCTATTTGTGTGAACGTCTACCTGTATACGACAGAAGCCCCGCCCCCTGCCACCATAGTCCAGATCCTGCCCCGAGGATTCAGTAACGTCAGCTTGAGACTGGCGCCGCTTTTGGCGTCCAGATCGGCTATGTAGGCCTCCTACATGAGACAGGCCACATACGCTATTCAAAATCAAACTTTATTGATCATCACATTTAGGACAATGACGTCACCATGCATAACTGAGATCTGTTAAGCTTAGAAGAGTACACCAAGCAACATTATTATAGTTAACGAAAACTAACAATAGCTAAAAAAAAAAAAAAAAAGAAGTTAAAATTAAAAAACTAAAATGCTTTTCAAAAACTAAAACTGCATCTTACATTTATACATCTAATAAAAACTACCTAAACGGTAATTATAGCGAAAATTTCTTCCGTTTTTGTATTTGTCACTTAATATCATATATAAGCTTTCAGGGTTCATTAAAAAAAATATATAAATATATTAACTAAGTTTGGATTTTAGTATTACAATACTTTCTTACACAATACTTGTGAACTTTTTTTTTTTTCTTCCTTGCACTCGACAAATACTCCACATTAAAAAAAAAAAAAAAACTAAAACTAAGCATTTTCAAAATCTAAAAAAAACAACAACAACTAACAATCCTGTTCGAACAACTAATTAACGCAAACTCAATTAAACAGAAAAAAAAGTCACAATGGAATAAAAACGAGTATAACGGAAAATCCAAAAATTATTCTAACAAGCAGGAATGCAGAAAAATGTACAGGCAAAAATGAACATGGTGTTTAATAAACAGAATACATTTAAGATTGGATGCAAGAATACAGTACAATAAGTTTATCATGTCTTTTTAATATGACATGTCTGTTCAAATTTGTACAGTAGGACCAAGTTGCTGAAACAAGCTAAGGTTACTTCAGGTCGTTGGTAGAGTATAAGTATTGCGTAATTTGGCATGCTAATTTTATTTATATTTTTCAAAAGACGATAATGGAAATTGTGCAAATAAACTTTCACAGCAACCCCCCTCAACAGTCAAATAACCTGAAATTGATTTTTTTTTCTCCCTGCCCTTGACATTCTCACCTCCGGATAAGCTTCTCTGCCGAAAGGCGGCGGGAATTCCACATCGCCCCATTTGGCCTTGCAGATGTAATCGGCCGTGGCGTCGATCTTGGCCGCCATGTCCAGGATGTAAACGCCATCTTGGGTGACGACTGGTTACGGAAGATGATTCAAGTAACTCAAGTGGTTGACATGACATTTCGTTTTTTTTGCATTAGTGAAAAATCGATTGATTTTCCAAGGAGAAGTTTTGAATTACCTAACGGGTTGATCTCCAGGTATGTGAAATACAGATCCTCATAGAAGTTGAAGAGGCCCACTATGAAGCTGGCCAGGACTCTACAAGGAGAACGTCAATTTGATTAAAAATCAGTTGGCAAGTTGGGGGGGGGGGTCAATACGCACTCTTTCATCTGATCAGGAATGTGCGTGAGCAGCTGCTTGGTCACTTGATCCTCGGCCAGCTTGTCGTCCACGGCGACCATCAGCCGCTGGGCTTTGGTGTCCACGTCGCCAACCTCCACGCCGCCCTGGTGGTGGAAGAGCACGTGGTCGCCCTCGCGCGTGGCGTACACGCACACGTAAAACTCCTCCTCCTGGGGCACACACAGGATGCAGATGCTTTATCTTTATTTGATTTTTTTTCCTCAATATTTCCTATGCATGCGATTCAATTTACCTGCTTGTGCGGAACGAAAGGCTCGATGAGGAATTTCTTCAGCACGCCCTTTGCCTTGCCCACCTATTGAAAACAAACGCTTCATATCACGAGCCATCGTGTTGGTTTAACCTTGCTTGTGCGAGCAAACAACACCACGCCCTCCCACGCCAACGCGTCAAGGACGGAGACGCGTTCTCCCACGCTGCTACAATAGCGTAGCATGTTTGCATGTATAGAGGACCGGAATAGACCACCTTCCGCCACTCACGTTACATAACTTGCGACCTCGTATGTGCGCACTCATGCCTGGGGGGGGACAACGAGTGCTCTCCGACTTGGGCAAGAGGATAAGACAAGAGATTTATTATAAAAAAAAATTCTGGCTAATTTTAAAATTGTGAGGCAGTAAGTGTAACCGGTGGAGGCGTAATATTGTTTTATAACTTTTTTTTTTAATACAACCGCCCAACCAAAGAAAAAAAAAATTCTAGAATTTCTCGGTCATAAATTTTTTTTTTATAAAGAAAATGTTGTTAAAACCTATTATGTGCCTCAGCTACTTGCGAGTGGAACCCCACGCGTGTGCAACATAACACTTGCAATGTCTTGCAAGATGTTGCAACAAAGCGGGGAAAGTCCCCTCTCTGTGATGAGGTCAATGATGGACCTGAGCCGGAGTTCCACTGCAAATACATACTGTAAATCTCTTTTTTCTCTCAGAATGAGTGAGCGCCAGCGAGGGATGCCAATTTTCTGAAACTATTTTATAAATAGTACATTTTCAGTTTCAGTTAGAATTGAATGTGCCATTTAATTTTTACAGCTTTTGAAAGAAAAAGTCACTCTTTAACTCTTTGACTGCCAAAAACGTTAAATAACGTTTAGTAAAATCCTATGGAGGAGTGCCAAAGACGTTAAAAGACGTTTTTTTTTCAAAACAGAGGTGAAACTAACCATTTTCTATTGTTGATTACTGAAAAACGGAATAAGGTAGAAACAAACTTTTTTTTCTGATGAAAGATGAGAGTCCAATCTTTCATTTGGTAGTATGTGTGTTTCCATAGTCCAAACACATCATTTTCTGTGGACCTTGAAAGATCAGTCAAAAATGCTTAAATCGGCTGGCACCCACGGCATCCCTTTTCTGAAAACGTCTGGCATGACCTATAATTTCTACTGAATAAAGAATTGTTATTTGTTGGACTATCTACAATTGAATTTGAATCGCATCTTATTCTTGAAATCCACCAAACTGCTGTGATCAGAATAATCCAGATTTTTAGGATCAAAGTTATCCCAAATCCTACTAAAAAGTTTTAAACAACACAGATTAAAACCAATATTGCATTAAGTGATCGAATCCGATTTCAGAATTACTTTTGAAAAAGGAAAAAAAAAAAAACTTGGGACGGGAATTGAGGAAAGCTGCAGTCGACTTACGGTGGTTTCCCTCATGAGGCGGCTTTTGAGCCACTCTTGAACGCCGGACAGGTCCAAGTTGATGCCCACAAGGCCCAGCTTCCCGCGCCGCTTGATCAGCTGATCCGGCTTCACCACCAGTCTCTGTCGCGGAAAACAAAAACAAACACCGCTCTTTACTTTAGCCACTATTTGTCTTTTGGTAGGTTTGGTGTTCATATTGTCGCAAAACAAAAAAAATTGACAAAACTGTCAATATGGGGCAAATTAAGTCCACCTAAAAATGTCACCCCGAAGCTCAATATTGTTAACTTTCTGTGCGTACACGTTGACACTCGTTACCTCCGTTAGCAGCCAAGGGTGCTCCTGTGTCAGGCGAGCCCAGTCGGTGTCGGCGGAGACGCTGGCATAGAGGAAGCGGTTCTGGACGGCCGCCGAGGTGCAGATGTATTTGAACAAGAACTCCTTGCCGGTCTGTTCCGAGATGGCCTTCGCCGACATGGCAGCGGTAGATCGCGCAGGACCTTTTGGGAGATGAACAGTTTGATCTTCAAATCACAGAGCACATACTGGTTCTCGCTCACTTTCAATTCCAGAACAAATTTGCCAATACTAAATGATTCGAAGTCCTGAAATGGATCGCACTCGCGCAGACGTCAAAATAATTTAGTATCCTAAATTCTTATCATCCAGACTGATTATTTTATCTAGAGCCAAGGCACATATTTGACATTAGACAAATTTTACAAGAAAATTACTATACGCCGAATCATCATTATTACTTGCACTACTACTACTATTGTGAAGAGTTGAGAATCCAGTTTTCAGTGCTTTCACCTAAATGCAGTCAGACCTGCTCAACTTCCTCCTCAAGTGTATGACCTCACGCTGGGAGGAAGCGCAAGTTGACGGCCAGTGAAACTCGTCTGCACAACTATCTCAACACTTTTACTCGTTAAACAAACAGATAAACGCAACCTGATAAGACTGTTCTAAATATTTGACTACAGATAAGATTTTTTGCTACTGAATGCAATCAACTCTGTAAACATGGGTGGTTGACTTTGTTTTTTTTTTTATTATGCTAGTGACCAAGGAAAATTGGAAATTGAACTTTCTGCAACACAGGATTTGATTGCACAATGCATGCAGCTATGAAATGCAAATATGAAAAGGTGATTATTTTTACTTTTTGTATGTATTTATATTTTACACTAAATGTTCTATCACATTACATGTAAAATTGAACTGTAACCAACTCATTTATTTGACATTATTTTTTATGGTCAACTTGGAGGTTCCAATGTATGTCAACTACCAGATTTAGGTGGATTGCTGTGTTTTTAAAGTGCTCTGCAAATAAAGTTGAGTTGCGAGACTTTAGAGGCAGATGTCCCCTAATGTGGCCAGTTGAGCCCATTGTTGTGAGTTATTAAGGCGTAAAATGCATGACACTGTGGATGAAGGCGATTAGATGAAAAGGGTGCAAAAGGAGGGAGGTGCTGGCATTATAATTGGCTCCGGGAACTATTTTAGCTTCAGTCCCCTCTGTTTGGAAACCCCTGCAGCGGACTCATAAGGCGTGGGTAGTTCGCCTCAAGTTAGCATCTTTTAAACTTCAACTAAACGATGCACAATTCAAAGGGGAACGTGCTTTTATCTCATAGGGAAAACACATACGACAAGACGTGTTAAAATCAACCAGTTTTTTTTTTTGTGTGTAGCTGTAATGTGATGACATGAATCATAAAGAGCATCCCTCACGTCACGCGCACGCACGCCCGCTCGCTAACCTCGAGCTGTCACTAAAGCTAACATGCTAACATCAAGCGGCTACGATGACGCGTGTCGCCAAAACGTTCGGCGTGCAAAGCACTCACCTCGACGACGAAGTCAGCTGCTTTTCCGAGTTAAGAAGAAGTCACCCGTCGGGAGAAACAACACGGCGTGACTAGGGCGACTTCTCGTGATCGTTGCCAGCCACCGCCAAACTCGCCTGTCCTCGCACCATAATCTGGCCAGTTGAGTTTGGCTACACGCGGCCTTCTGATTGGCTAGACTCCGGTCACGTGGTGTATCTGATCACGCCCATACCGTGTGTCACCGGACATGGTGAAAAGAAATGATAGGCTGACGTCATAGAATGCAACTGTCATGTACATTTTGGAATTGTGCTTTTGGAACTTTCAGTGATTTCGGTAATTCTGAAATCGGTTTTGTGAAAAGAGTAACGACATTAATTTTTAAATTATACACAATATGAGGCATTTAATATATTGTCAATCACCAATTTACAAGTCCAGCATGACAATAAAAGACGAGTCTTTATCAGAAAAACATTACCCTTGAGCATGTAAAAAAGAAAAAAGAATACAAAGCACAACAGCAATTAAGCAGGAATATTTCCGCCTACAGTTTTAGTGGGCCTTTGAACTCGTGGACCAATAAAGGTGGCAGTCAGAAAGGCTAGCTCCCGCCCTGCCCCACCCCACCCCCCTCCCCTCTTTTTCTCGATTATCGCATCTCATATTCATAGATTTAGTGTGCCTCATGGTAAGAATTTACACAAAAAAAGTAACCCGCTATAATAGTTCACTTGCAGCAACTGTTGGGTAACAAGTTCGCATCATTTCCTTCTGATGAGGAACCATTTCAAATAAGAGTGCTTGGGTAAGGATCACTGTCAAATTACTATCTAAAGAGGAACATCATAAAACACAAACACTCTTGCCTGAAAACACTTCTACAGATGCAAGTTTTTTTGATGATTACTTAAGAACAATAAATATAAATTCGACCACAATGAGGACTTAAAAGAAACATTTATGGACTTTACATTCATGTGAAATATACATTGCAGCATGGTGGAATAAGAGAGGAAGAAGCCTGGATAGGTTTGCATGAGACTTTTTCTGAGGATGTCCTGAGGTCTGGTATTGACAGCTCATCCCACGAGGACAGGAAAAAAAAAAGTAATATGAAAAACTAATCAAGGAATCCGTTGTTTTCATTTTGGCAATAGCAGCATGCTCCAATGGTGCTCATTTCATTACTTAAACGGTGTTGTTTTTATTTCGCATCAATTTGGGATTGAATCCAAAGGTCTGAAACAGCGGGAGACTTTTCAGGTGACTGTGGATCCGTCTTGAGGCTGTACATTGAAAAGCTGCGTTTTGAAATCTTGTGATCCGTTGTTGTCTTTTAGCCAAACTGGAAGAAAAAATTTCCAGGTGCGGAATCTTGGGGGAGTCATAAAAAAAAAAGGTTAGTTTAGAGTGTGCAGTTAAATGTTGAGAACATACAAAAAGAAGTATGAGGGCCGCAAAAATAAAAAAATAAAATTATAAGGAAAAAAGAATATTTTATTTTCACAACTTTAGGATTTTGTTCTTTTCAGTGTGGCCCTATTACTAATAAAAGTCTAAAAATAAAATAAAAATCTTACCTCCACTGGAATCAAAAGAAAACCCTCCACCGTGGCCACCGAAGAAAGCCCTGAAGATGTTGTTTGCGTCGACGTCTAAACAGAAAAACAAAAACTACATTATTATATTTAAACTGTGCTGAAAAACTACATTGAAATTGAAATGTCAGAAAAATCAAAGAAAAATATGACTTGTGGCGCCATCTAGTGGCCAACTTTCACAAGTTCAACTCCATTTAATTAACACAAGTGAGCGTGTACCTCCGCCGTCGAAGGTGCCGTCGTCACCGAGATCGTGCCCGTTGTCGTATCGGGTCTTCTTTTTGGGGTCGGACAATACAGTGAAGGCCTCGCCCACTTCCTTGAATTTCTTCTCCTCTTCCTTTTGCACCTCGGGGGTGGCCCCACTGTGGCGATCTGCCGCACGCGAAGAGAAGGGAGCAATTGAAACAATGCACGTCTAAATTGGGTTAATCGAGGGATATGTTTTCCCGTACCCGGGTGGTGCATCAGGGCCCGTTTGCGGTAGGCTTTTTTGATCTCGTCGTCTGTCGCGTTTTTGCCGACTCCCAGCACCTTGTAGTAATCTTTCCTCTTGCTCTTCTTCAGCTCCAACTTGGCCGTCTTCAGAAGATGTTTGTGGTCTGGACGCGGACGTGTTGGTTTTAGTAACTGGCCCCGCCGGTCAATCGGTGAAGACGCACAAAAGGCTTACCTGACGTTTTTTCAGACTGGTAGACTTTCTCGTAGTCTCGGACAGCTTCTTCGTACTGCTCGGTGTCCATGAAACTTGAAACAACAAAGCACACATGAAGGAAAGGCACTCTCTTGCATTGCCTTTTTTTGATTATGAGCAAAATGAGGATAAAGGTCAGGTCCTGTTAAAGGCAAATTTAGGCGATTGAAAAGCGTTAACTACACTGTACTACATACCACTGCGCTCTTCTCAAGTAGGCCTTGATGTAAGTGTCGTCTAGCTTGATGGCACTGGTGCAGTCTTCAATGGCCTGATTGGGTTTATTCATCTATGGTGGAGCAGGGAGGAAATGAGGACAGTAATAATAATAAAGAAATACAGGGGTGACTTAAATTTGCCAGATGTGGGACTAATAAAGGTTCTCCTACTTTGGCCCCTGCTGCGGCTCTGTTGCAGTAGAGTTTGGCGTTGGTCTTGATGTTGTTGGGGTCTATCCTGAGGGCTTGGCTGTACAGCTGATAGGCGGCTTCATAGCCGTTGTTCTTAAACGTCAGATTTCCTTCCTCCTTCTTGGCTTTTAAGGCTTTGGCATTCTGAAATTCAGATTTGTTTTCAATCTGCGGTCACAATGTGGAATGCGAGGACGAGTAAACAAGAACCCACTCTGCAGGCAAGCCGGGCCTTTTCGTGGTCCGGCGCCATGCGCAGCGCCTGCACGAAGAACTGAACGGCCTTATCGATGCAGTCCTCGTAGTAAAGACACAAGCCTCGGACGTAAAGCGCGTCGGCGTTCGTGGAGTCCATTCTCAAGATGTCGCTGAGGAAAAAGGAAGAACGCAAATTCACGTGATCGCATTGAACGTACGGAATTTCCCAACATAAAGACGCAAGTTGTCTTACCTGGCGACAGATTGAGCTTCGGGGTAGCGTCCGAGGAGAGCCAAGCATTCTGCTTTGAGGATTTTGAAGCGATGGCAGGCAGAGGCCAGAGCCAAGGCCCGGTCCATACAATACACCACCTGCTTCCAGATGACACGTTTCGTGATGACATGTTAGTAGGGGAATTCTAGAGTAAGTAGTAATATTAGCCGTTCTTTGCAGAGGATAAAGAATGCATGCCTGAGTGTGATGTTTGTATTAATCAGTCTGCATGTGTCGTTACACCATGTGCTCAAATATGAAATATCCATAGCAAGGGATATAACACAACTCTACATTGATGCTATTCATTAATGCATCAATAGCATTTTTACATTGTTTGTTAGCATTTAGCTAAGTGGACTTTCCATTGGCAAAACGGCAAATACAATGTGTAATTCTCTTTTCTTGTTTTAAGTTTTTGTTAAAGGATCTTTGTGCAGTTTGTCACCTTTTTTTTTTTTTTAACTCGCGACTGCCACCTCTGGCCCAAAGCGTAACTGCAACATCTGTGTCGGGCTCGTTCATGGTGCGCGCAAGTCATGCAAT